>NC_090937.1:1548926529-1550192958 GCF_040938575.1 Ambystoma mexicanum
TGAAATCATATCAAGTTTATTCCTGTGTTGCTTCTTTTCCACCTTGCATTTCCTTGTACCATATAAAGCATTCTCAGCTACCTTATCCTCTATACTACTCCTAAGTAATTAAACCAGCGTGCTAGTATCACCTCATCCATTGCTGATTACTGCTCATATTCACAAGTGTGATATCAATTATTAATTTATTATAAAAGTGATATATATATATATATATATATAAATATATATGTATATATATATATATATATATATATATTGTTTCATTCTCAAATAAACCTTTTAAATTTGCAAAACAAACTTACTTCTTGGGTCAGTGGGGTCAGGGGGATTCTAAGAGAGGGGTGTTATATAAGGGTTGTCATCCAGAGTACACGAACTGGACATAAAAATATATAAATAAGGGCTTCCCTTGAGCAATCCCAGACAAGGCACTGACTTAGTGGGATTGCTTGATTGGAGTCTTTAACAAAGTGGGGGATCGTAGCCGGGGATTCTGGATTAGATCTATCCCTTGTGCAGATTAATACAGTGTGCCAGCTGACAGGATACATATCCGGTTAAATCACCACGCTGTGTTACGCTGTAAAGCACTCCTCAAAGGAACGCTCTGAGGAAACGGTCTGTTTTGCAAAATAAAATACAAACTTCTGTAAGTCAGGAAGGAAATCAATCTCCAGAATGACGACCTTGGTAGATATGAAGATTGCTAGGGAGCACCTCTTACATAAACTGTTTGTGAGAGGTGAATGGTCGGAACAGGACCAAAATGTATGGTTGCAGGCGATCACTACAACTGGGTCAGATATGTGGAGAGATCAGGGTCCCTTACATGTGGCCCTGAGTGAACTATATATGGCTCCTGAGGCCAAGGAGGAGAACAACAAGATTGCCAGGGTAGCGGCATATTTATATTTACATATGGGAGCCATGCAGGACAAATGTGCTGAAGGCCAAGATCTGGCAAATAGGCAACAGATGGCGTTAGAAAAGGCCCAATCTGACCTGGTCTCTTCTGAGCAGAGGCTGCACAGAAGCCAGGAGTCAGAAAACGAGAGTAGACAATACATCATTAAAATGAAGGAGGATATGGATATCCTGCAACAAGAAAAGGCTGACCAGGATACCAAAATTCTGGCTTTGCAGAAGGAGCACCAAGACAGTTTGGACTCCTTACTGCAGAGCCAGAAAAAGCTGGAGCAACAGATTTCAACAGGGCATGCACAAAGCAGGTAGACACCCTGCAAAGCCAATTGGATAGAGAAAAAGAGGAGAGCAATAAACTGATTCTGAAAGACCTGGACACCGAGACAGAATTTCAGGAAGAGCGCCAGAAAGCTGGTGCCTTTCAAAGGCAGAGGGATGACCTGGCGGCACAGATGCGGGCTCTTAGTCAGGAAAGGGACACCTTAGGCTAGGAAGTCTGCCAATTAAAAGAAAAAATTGAAGGAAATCACCTGGCCCTCCAGGGGCTGGGTGACCTCCAAAAAGAGCATCAGAACTTGTTAGAGCACACCAGGAGGGTGGAAGATGCTCTGGCAAGAAAGGAGCAGACCATTAGGGATGGGACTCAGGAGGTAACCCTCCTGCAGCAAAGACTGGCCCAGTACTCCAGGACCAATCAGGAGGCACAGAGAGAGAATGAGGCTCTCTGTCAGCACAATGATAGGCTCCAGCAACAGGTAGCCATGCAGGAGAGACTGATAGAGTCTAGTAAGGCCTTGGTTGAGGAACTGAAAGCCCAGGCTCTTGCATTGCAACAAGGAGCAGGGGCTGATAGAGAAGAGGTTCGCTGGGAAAGGGAAACACCTGAGCATAACCTCAGGAGCCCTAGTACCAGAGGCCTTCATCTCTCCCAGTCCCTGGACTCTGCCACCCTCATTTCCCCTGGTGCACATGAGCACAGGGTCACAGGGATGGCAGATTACTATCCAGCCAAAAGGATGGGGCTCATAGGCCAGTACCTCCCAGGAATGGATGGGTGGGCATCCGGGTATGGGCACCCAAGCGCAGTGCAATTTAGTGGGGAACCCCAGGAGAGTAGGAGAGTAGGCCCACTAAGGGCATCCTGAAAACCTCTGCCCAGTTAGGTCAGTAGGGGAGGTACCCAGCAAATCCTGGTAGCAAGGAGGGATCTGAGCATCACAGGACACAGGAGACCAGGTCCCCACATTCTGCCAGCCATTCCCAGGCTCGCAGAATCCGGGAAAACCTGGAAGATCAGACGGGCACCTCTGGGAGCAGTGCTTCTGAGTCGGAGGATGAATGGACCAGGGTTACCCGAACCAAAAAGGCCAATAAGGCAAAAAGGGCCTTGCTTAAGGACCCCTTAAAATAGATTAAGGCAATCAGGAGTGTCATCATGCCTTATCACAAGAACTCCAAGTATTCTGTGTGGGAACACTTGGAGCTCTTTCAGCAAATGATGGAGACCTTCCATTTGAAGGACAGCAGTAGCTGCATCCAGTACGTCAAATGGACATTCTCCCCAGAATACTCCAGTTTCTTTGCGGGGCTGGAGGACCAAAATCATTCAAGATGGTCCACCTATAGGGCGGCCATCTTGAAACACTTTTCTGTGCATAGAAATCCCCAATAGGCTCGCAAGGCAGCCTACAATTTGCAATGTGGGGAGGATCAGGCACCACAAGAATGTGTGCAAGAATTGAAGCGTGCCTTTGCGCAGACCACCAGAAGGGTGCGCACAGACAGCAGAGAATTCATCAACACATTTTTCCATGCACTCCCCAAATACATAATGACCCAGCTCGTGAAAGATTTTCACGAGAAAAGATCTTTAGACTGGGTCATTGAGCAAGCCACCCGCATCTACGAGGTGCAGAAACCGGTGGAAGATAAGAACCAGCCCAAAAACCCCAAAACCAACAGCACCCCTGCTGCTGCCAAAGTGGCAGAGGTAAAGGTTGCCCCCGTTTTAGATTTGGAGATGGGGGGACCTAAAAACCTCCCTGCACCAAATAATTCACAGCCCAGAAGGCCCTCGGGCCAGTCACAGACAAGGAGACAAGGAGGTAGTCCCACAAATGGGGTCCCCCGCTCCCCTGGCTATGTAAGTCCCCGTTACAAGGGAAACCGACCCATCCTGGGTTATGTGTGGACTCCTCCAGCCCAAGGGGGGGGATCCAGCCAAGCGCCTAACCCGGGGAACTTCCCTCCTAACTTCCCCCAGGAGGGCAGAAATTCACCAAATCCTGGGCAGAACTTTTTCCCCAGGTATCCACCCAATTTCCAACCCCAAAACCATCCATCCTTCTTTCCCCAATTCCCTGAGCCCAGACAACCTAATCTGGGAGAGGGTAGGCCAAGGGTGCAGGGGTACCCAAATCTTCCCAACCCAGGGTATTACCAGAGAAGGGATAGCTACCCTTCCCGGGATCAGCCCAGGGGAGAAAACAGGACCCCGTATCAGCCTGAGCGGGTTTCACAGTTAGAGCGCCAGGTTCAAAATATGGCACCGGATCTGGGTCACATACTGAGGGCTCAACAGAACCCTCAGATGAGCATGCCACCGCAGAATGCCCCAAACCCTGGGCCTGGTGCTCCAGAACAATGACGGGGGCAGCACCCCGATAACCCACCGGTTCCCAGGGAGGAGGCACAAGGGGAAGGGGGGTGTAAAGCCTTGGAGGAAGCTTCCTTCCCCACTTGTAAACAGCCCCTGGAAACCCAGGAACCGGAAACAAAATCTCCTACCCCTGAAAGTCTGCCACCCAAGGAGCAGAGAAGAGGTAGGAGAAACAAAGGACCCAAACAGACCCATTTTGTGGAGGAGGTACAGGTCTTCCAATTTGAGGGAGAGGGATCCCAGGAGGATCCCGGGAAAAGGATCTTCTCCTTCAGAGATGGGGGAACTCTTCCCAAGGAAAAATGGGTCCCAAGGGATTCCAACCTAGACTGGGTAGATGTGGTGATTGAGCTGTCGCCGCCCTTTATTCTATCCCAGAACCAACAATACCAAAAACCCCTGGTTCAAACCCATCCTGGTGACTGCCTCCAAAAAGGCTGGGGCGGCCCAGAACTGGAATCAGGGGAACCTAAAACCGAATCAATAGACTGGGTAGATGTGGGGATTGAGCTGTCGCCGCCCATCATTCTATCCCAGAACCAACAATACCAAAATATCATGGGTCAAACCCATCCTGATGACTGCCTCCAAAAAGGGGGGGGGCGCCCAGAACCCGAAACCATTTCCATTTGCCAACTTTTTCTTTCAGATTCCCCAGGCTCTTCACAGAATTCTGCCTAAATCTCTTCTCTCGCCATGTCCAAAACCAGAAAATTAGCCCACCAGTTGTCCAAAAATGTGCATTATCTGTGCCCCCTTGAGGAGAAGGAGGGAAGATACTATGCTCCGGTACAATTACAGGGGCAGGGTACAATTTTGGCACTGGTGGACACTGGATCCCAAGCTACCCTTCTGTCCAAAAGGGCCTTTGATTAACTGAATTCAGGTAGGGGGGAGAAGTACCAAATTCCTCTCACCTCTCTTCCTGGACAACTGCAGAACTTTGAGGGGAAGGAAATTCCCTTTGAGGGGACTGCAGATTTGGACATCAAAATTGGGCGACACAAGGTGAAACACCAGGTCACAGTAGTGACTCCAGAGGGCACCCCTTGTTTACTAGAGAATGACCTCCTGAGAAGGTTGTCACCCCTAATAGATTGTGTAAACAAGGTCCTCTGGACCCAGACAAGCCGACCAATAAAATTAAAACAGAGTGTCAACCATGTTAGTTTAAACGGCACCTGCCACATGGTTGAACAAAAATCTGACCAAGTCGAATTTCACTTCCAGAACAACCAGATTCCAGATGTGACAGTAATAGCAGTAGGACAACAGACTGGTGATGGGGGGTCCTCTCTATTTCTGAAAATCAACCTTCCTTCCAGTTGAAGGTGATATTCCACACTGGAAGGAAACACTCTGAAATTCTTTACCAATCCACAATCAGACACTCCCACTCCTATAGTCCAGAAAGATGTGAAATCAGCTCAGAGCCTGGCTGATATTCAGCAAATTGGAGAGCAGTTGTTCATCCCTGTTCAGTTAAAAGATGGGAAGGACTCTGTTCTCGCTGGAGTATGTGTGAACAACGGTAAGAGCTTCATCAGCGAAGCCATGTTCCACCAACTCCCAAAAGATCCAGCCATTCCCACATTCAAACTGATAGACAAATGGGAAATGGATATGGAAACACCCTATTCCAAACATCTCCTGCCAAGCAGGTGTATCTTCAAAATCTCCATTGGCAACAAGAGCATAGTCCATAATTGTTGGGTCGTGCGAGACGTCACTGCTGCCTTTTACTTAGGCAGTGACATTCTCAATCGCTTTGCCATTAGTTTGGACCTAATAAAGTTCAAAGCTTGGTCCCGATTAGCGGATAATCCCATTCGCTTTGATGATCCAGAAAAAGCATTTAGGTCAGCTCAATTGCTACCTTATGCAGTCGAAATTCAGATTAACGAGTAAGTCACCATCCCAGAAAGGACCCGACAATTCTCCCTGGAAGTGAAAGTTAAAAGGGGACAAAAATTGGAAAACCCTGATGCTTATATTCATCTAAATACTTCTCTCCAACAGCAAGGGTTGGGGATAAACCCAACACCATTAGTCAACATAGAACATGACACCATTCCAATAGAGGTGGATAACAGCGACTTACAGAGTATTACTCTAGCCGCAGGCACCATTATTGGAATGGCGGTTGATGACCGACATTTCTCCATTGATTTAGGAAATGAAATATTAGGACCAATCCCCAAGGACTGTTTTGAAAGTGACAGTGATGACAATACAACACCAGACAGGATCTTTACCCGGCATGGGGGGAACTTCCTGGTGTACACTTCTTGCCCTTATGGTAAGGAAGACGTGACTTGTGACTTTAGAAGGGATGAGGTGATTTTCCATGTCCATGAGGGCTGCCTTTCCCACCTGAAGCCTCCAGTCCAAATCAGCACTCTGACCAGGGACTTCTCCACTCAGCTCGAGGAGGCCGCTGACTCTGGAACAGAAGCAAAAGTTGAAACAAGTTTTCTTGGATTTCCAAGATCTCTTTGCGGTAGACTCATATGACTGTGGTCGCACCGACATCCACACAACAACAATTCCCACGGACCCTGGCATGACTCCAGTGTTTGTGAAGCAATATCGCTTGCCTCTAAAATCCATGGAGTCCCTTACTGAAATAATTAAGAACCTTGAGTCCCGGGGAATAATCCGTCCAGTACACAGCACCTTCAATAATCCGGTGCTGGGAATATTGAAGCCAAACGGCCAGTGGAGACTCTGTGCCGACCTTAGGGAGCTCAACAAACGGGTCCATACTTCCCGATGGCCTCTGCCGTACATTGACCAAGGGCTGGCCCATATTCAGGGGTCACAGGTATTCACTGCAATGGACCTGACCAATGGATACTGGACCGTGCCTGTCAGTAGGGAGGACCAATACAAACTGGCTTTTACCTTTGGGGGCGAGCAGTACACATGGACCCGGACTCCCTTCGGATACCTCAACTCTGGCAATTAATTCAACATTTTCCTACATAAGGCCATGCCCGACCTGGGTGCGAGGGGTAACCTGGCTTATGTAGATGATGTCCTCATCAAAAGTTCATCTGTGCAAGAAGACATAGCGGAGATCCATTAGGTTCTGACACAGTTGAGGGCCACTGGAGCAAAACTGTCCTTTCAGAAAGCACAGTGGTGTAGAACCCGTGTTAATTTCTTGGGGCATGAGATTGCTCCTCAGGGTCTCTGTCCCCAAGAAAAGAAAGTGGAAGCACTTCAGAAACTGAAGGATCCCACAACTCTGCGGGAACTAAGGAGCCTCCTTGGACTGACTAATTACAGCAGAAAGTTAATTGAGGGCTACGCAATGATCACTAGACACCAGATTCATCTTTTCAAAGGGGGGGTCAAGTGGGAATTGGGTCCAGAACAATCCGAGGCAGTAAGACAACTCAAAAGAAGCCTCTCACAAGCGCCTTGCCCTGCTTACCCTGTCAGAAACAAGGAGTTCTTCCTGGAGACAGGGTTCTTTAATACATGCTTGATGGCAGTATTATACCAAAAGCATGACAAGGTCAATAAAGTAATCTCCTATGCGAGCAAAACTTTATCCTCTGTGGAGGAATAATTCAACGATTGTGAGAAGGTACTCATGGCAACGGTGTGGGCATTGAACAATTACCGCCCGTTCATCCAGGGGGAACACATCATAGTGGAGACTCCACACCAGCCTCTGCAATACCTCCAAAGTGACAGAATCCGGGCCGGTAATGTGAGTAATTCCCGAATTACTTCCTGGATTCTGTCAATGCAAGGCTTTCCTGTGGAGGTCAGATATGGCCAAAACAAGAAGAGTCCCCTCGTGCAAGGTCTGGCTGACTTGCATGATTGTGCCAGAGAAAACTGTCTTGAGGACGAAAGTCTAAAAATCAAGGACAACATGGTGGCATACCTTAATTCCCCCCACAAAGTCTTTGAAGAAGACAAGTGTGAGGGAATGCCCACTGTCTATGTGGATGGATGCTCTTACCATGTTGACAACAACGGGGAAAAAGAACTGGTGGCCGGCGTAGGGAATGCATGGGTGAATGAGTCCCCAGAACCCTCTGCTGGGTACAAAATTGGTCCCCGAAGTAGTCAGGTAGCAGAGTTGATGGCTGTGCATCAAGCCATCCTCACTGCTGTCCAACATCAACTCAACGAACTGGTCATAATCACAGATTCGGATTATGTACGGAACGGGTTTGTGGAGCACCTGGTTAATTGGAAAACCAGAGGCATGTTATGTGCTAATAACAAACCCCTGAAACACAGGAAGTTAATCCAAAATATTGATGATCTGGTCACATCGAATGGGATGACCATCTACTGGAAAAAGATCAAGGGTCATTCCAAAGTAGATGGACCAGACAAAACTGGAAATGACTTAGCTGATCAGCTTGCCAAAACCGGGGCCATCCAAGGGGATCTAATAGAAATAGGGTCCCTGTTGGGGGAAATCCAGGTCACTGCTATCACTAGGTCCCAGACAAATGCTCACAATGATCTCTCAAATGCAAAATGGAGTAAGGAGACCCCTGATGCTGTTTTAATTACGGCTCAAAAGGGGGATCCAATAATTGGTAAGTTTTACCAACACATTGAGGACCCTGAGAACTTTCCCCTGACGGATACCGATTACATTGGGAAGGAGGACCTTAGAGTGTTGATGAAATGTCCAAAGATGTTCCAAATCCAAGACGGTTTGTTGGTAAGGAAATCCCAAGCTGGCCATGATCAGTGGGTGGTCCCTACCTCATTCCGAAGCCTGATGTTAAGTCACGCCCATGATGCGGCCACCGCCGGTCATAGGGGGTTTCACACAACACTGGAAATCTTAAGAGAGGTTGCATACTGGCCACACATGGGGCAGGACCTCGACCAATACTTGAAGGGGTGTCTTGTGTGTGCACAATTTCAGCCAATATCCCTCACACACCGTGCGCCTCTCCAAAAGAGGGGGATGACATTGCCAGATTTGCAAATCGACTTCGTAGGCCCTGTATTCTGCTCGTCTAGAGGAAACAAGTACATGTTGACGGTTACATGCTTGTTTACCAAGTGGGTGGAATGTCTTCCGGCCCCAAACTGCAAGGCAGAAACAGCAGCTGCCCTGATGATTAACCACATCTTTTTCCGTTTTGGTCTACCTCAAAGGATTGAGTCAGACAGAGGTAGCCATTTCACCAGCGAGGTAATGACAAAGATGTGGGAGATACTGGGGGTCAAAAGGAAGTTACATATTGCTTACCAGCCAGCTTCTTCTGGGGCAGTAGAACGCTACAACCGGACCATTGTGAGCATCTTAAAAAAGTTTGTGGCAGATTCTGAGCCAAGTTGGGATATCCGATTACCTCTGGTCCTAATGGCCATCAGATCTACACCTTCATCTGCAACTAAAATGTCACAATTTGAGCTGATGACTGGACGCCAGATGGTGCTTCCCCAGCATTTACTCTACAGGACTCAAGAGCAGACTTTGATAAATGCCTCCACAACTCATGAGTATGTGGAGAATTTAAGGAAACACCTCCAACATGCTTTTGCCTATGCTCAGCGGAATCTAGAAAGATCAGCTGATAGCCTGAAGACCCATTACGATTTGAAAACTTCCAGGTAAGTATATAATGTGGGAGACCGGGTCTATCTATACAATTTCCAAAGGAACCAGGCCAAAGAGCGAAAGTTTTTGCCTACATGGAAGGGACCGTTTGAAATTATAGACAAGATCTCCCCAGTAGCTTATAAGATCCACATCCCCAAAGGTAGTCTGGCGGAAGGGGAAGACAAGTGGGTCCATATAAATCAGCTAAAGTGTTGCCATCCCAGGCACACTCTGCAGCAACTGGAGGAGTCCCCTGCAATACCAGAGGGGACCGCTCCAGATTAATTCATTTCCACCCTAAAATATTCCACATATAGCCTATAAAATTCTATGATTCTTGAATATGTTCTTGCCTCCTGAGTTGAAAAAAATGTATATGTCCATGTATTTGACTATAAAATGTATATGCCGCCCCACTATATCAATAGTGGGGGAGAAATGTCTACAAATAGGTATTGCCGCTTTTGCTTTATCATCCTAGGAGAGATGAAACCATGGAGACTGTCAAGGAGAACGACCCAGGGACCGGGAGCAAAGATCCGAGGGGCCCAGGGTACCGCCCAATATTCCCATCAGGACTGGCGAGGAGAACCGATCGATCCAACCGGATGGAGGAAAAGACGCTGAACTGTGCCATCTGCGGAATTGGAAGAAGAGGATGCGGACATACCAACGCGTGGATCAAAACATCCTTTGCACCCGACTCCCCCTCGACTCGAAATCAAAGCGCAGTCAGGCGGGGAGGCTTGTTGGGTGTCTTGGCCCACGTTCAAGTTATGCTGCAACACTTGGTGCTGTGGGCTTAGGAAATCCAAGAGGGTGGAAAAGCCCACATTTGCGCCAGAATCATGGAGAACCGCGCAGTTTTGCGCATAGCAAAATGCTCCGCTGACCTGCCACCCACCAGTGCGAGCGTGAGGGGCCAGGAGTTCCATGAGTGAAATGTGTGCCAAAGGAAAAACAGCAGTGCCGGTGGCTAAAATAAAAAAAAGCACATTGAAATCACCTTTGTTTCTCTGAAATGCAAGCTAAAAATGCCTATTTTAAACATTGCAAGATATTCAAAAATCTCAATGAACACCAGCAGACATTTGGCAGAATGTATTCTTGTTTGCATACTAAATCTGGAAAGAGAAATAGCCCAAAACAATGTTTATTACAAAACTGGCTGAGCTGTGGATGTCAGCAGCTGAAGTGAAATTGGACTGAAAGACACTAAAATCTAAATGTTTAAAATAAGTGAGTGACCTACTGTTGAGTGGCACATAGTTTGCAACTGTTAAATGCCATAGTTTTGAACTTAGAATCAGCGTTCTAGCTGCATGTGTAAAAATTGCAAGTTTGATTGGAATGTAGAAAACTGGGAACTAAAGTGACATTTAGCTGAAGCCTGGCTTGAAGAGAGTGAATTCTGCCCGGCAACTACCCCCGACAGGAGTGAAACTTGCTCAGCCACTCTTCGCAGGCCTGGCTGCATTCTGCTGCCCCTGCCAAAAGGAGATGACACCTCTCTGATTGAATTAGGGGAGGAGCACCTGGGGACTGCAGGAAACTAAACAAAGCACTGTCCTTGGCCCAGGCAAATGTTAAATTAGGGGGGTCGTAAATGGCTTCCTCTTGGAAGGAATAGGGGAGGGGCACTGCATCTGTGAGCCAGCTGAGCTTGGGGGAAGTGGATAAACCAGAAATTCCACCATGTGCTTTGGAAAACCACACCCCTTTGGGGCCAGAGCATAATTTTAAAAAGATGGATAATTCATAGTGCAGACTTGTAAAAATTATATAAATAACATCATCATTCTTGTGATTTTTCTGTGCACATTTTAAGAGGTGTTAGGACCCTGTGGTATGTTCTTGGGGATAGTAGCGGAAAAAAGGTTGTTACTCCAAATGTATGCATGTTAAAAATCTGACACTTTATCATCTGAAACCCATATCCCTAGTGCACATTTGTGTAAAATCTGGAAAGGTTTAGAGGTCGTTATCTGGATGAAAAGGGGAGAATTCTGTCATAAGTGGACACAACATCTTACAAAGACAGGGATCGGATGGTTTGGTGCTACAGAAAATATGTTAACTGGACATATAATATTAGAAAAATGGTACATAGATAAATATGTATTTGGATCAGAAATAGATTTGTGTGCAATTTGATAAGGGGAGGATCCTCTGACCATAAACCTACCTCATCGCTCTGACTCACACCCCAGTTCCCCCAATCAAGGGAGAGAGGAGGAACTGGCCAATGATAAGTTGAGAGGGTTGGGCACAGAAGATGAGCCGACCCTCCCACTTTCTAAACACATAAAAGGAGACTGTGCAGGACAGGTAGGGACATTCACTTCCCACTTCAAGATAATTTCTTGCGGAGCGTTTTGCCAGAAGACACCAGATCCAGCACTTAGACTTCAAATCCAGACAGAGACCAGAACTTTGAATTCAGACTTCTGAATTGTCAGCAGGCCTCAAAATCTTTTGCAAACTGATTCACCCCAGACTTCCAAGGGGCACATCAGAGTAAAACAGCCAGGCTGAGCTGTTTGATTCTGGCCTAAAACCCTGTGCCAGAAACACCCAGAAAGCAGAGCTGTACCCGGAACCAGAGACCAGACCGCCGTGCAGTGCCAAGAACTTTTGCTAGAACCAGAGATCCAGACCGTTGTGCAGTGCCGCTAGCAGAGCTGACCCAGATCGCAGTGAGCAGAACCAGGCAGAGACCGTCCGTGGCGAGGGAACCGCAGTCCAATCCTGACCCGATCCGTGGCGAAGTCGCATTCCTGTCCAAAATATAGTGTGAGTACCGCCAGAACTGTGCAAAACCCAATCTCTTAGTTTAAAATAATCAAATTCAAACTATTTTAACCTATTGAGAACTGCATCCAAGATATCTTGTGTTCCTTCTGTGATCTCAAACCTGAAAACTGTCATCTGTCATTCTGAGCTTGACTTTTCTTTTGAGAATCTACCTTCACGAAATCGTCCGTATATCCGGAACCGTTTGTCCTAGGAACGAAATTTAACTTTCATCTTAAAGCTAAACCGACTCTCTATTCATTATACTTTTTCTGTAATCGCGCTCGACACACTCGGAAAAATTGCCGCGAATTGCGATTTGGCTCAATTTCTTCACTTGGCAAAATAGCAGATCCTTGCTTTCCTTTGCTGAAATTCGTTTGCCACCTGACAATCATTCATAGAGCATTGCTAAAGTGATCCTGAACTAATACAAAGTAGCTGTCACCCACCCTGAACCTCTAGAGGGAATTAAAATAATTTTAGCATATTTTTCACTTCTTTGCATACCACCTTTAAAGTACTTTGCCTGTTTTTAAAATCATCCCTGTTGATCTAAGCTTGCTAGGGGGGAACTGAATTGGGATTGTACTGTGATTGTCTTCCTGAAGACTGTGTGTGTCACTTCCACCTCCTTACATTGCATAGAGGGGGGGTGAATTGCCAAAAGGGGAAAAGTGATTATATTATGTTTTGCTGAAATCATATCAAGTTTATTCCTGTGTTGCTTCTTTTCCACCTTGCATTTCCTTGTACCATATAAAGCATTCTCAGCTACCTTATCCTATATACTACTGCTAAGTAATTAAACCAGCATGCTAGTATCACCTCATCCATTGCTGATTACTGCTCATATTCACAAGTGTGATATCAATTATTCATTTATTATAAAAGTGTGATATGTATATATATATATATATATATATATATATATATATATATATATATATATATTGTTTCATTCTCAAATAAACCTTTTAAATTTGCAAAACAAACTTACTTCTTGGCTCAGTGGAGTCAGGGGGATTCTAAGAGAGGGGTGTTATATAAGGGTTGTCATCCAGAGTACACGAACTGGACATAAAAATACATAAATAAGGGCTTCCCTTGAGCAATCCCAGACAAGGCACTGACTTAGTGGGACTGCTTGATTGGAGTCTTTAACAGGACGACATCCTTGTTGTCTGCTTCCAACCATTCCTCCTTGCTTACAATTCCTTCATAGTTAACAAAAAACATTTCTGATACAACATCCTCTTTGACATCTTCATTACATCTACCCAACCTTGACAAGCAATCGGCCAGGATATTCTCTTTCCCTGGTAACACTTGCATTTCAAATCTGTGGGTTTTTAATCTTGTTACCCAACTAGCCATTCACTTTGTTACTTTGTCCAAACCCTTACTCTCAAATATAACCTTAAGTGGCTTGTGATCTGTTCTTATAATAAAATCAGTACCCCACAAAAAAAATTGGAGCCTTTCAACCGCCCATTGACATGCCAGTGCCTCCTTTTCCAGAACAGAATAGTTATTTTCTGCTCCTCTCAAACCTCTTGAAGCATGGACAATTATCTCCTCCTCTTCAGGATTTTTCACCTGTGACAGGGCAGCACCAATGCCATTGTCACCTACTATAACAATACTCATTCTATGTGTAAACTTCCCAAATTTCGGGCCAAATCAATTTCCTCCTTTGTCTTAAACTCCTCCTCACACTTCTATTCCAAATAAACTCTGCATCATTCTTAACTATCTTTCTCATTTCACCAACTTTGTCAGCATAATACTTCCCAAATTTTGGATAAAGTTCAATCATTCCCAGGAATGAGTCCAATTCTCCTTTTGATTTTGGCCTTTCCACCTCCTTTATGACACACACCGTACTACACTTAGATTGCACACCATCCACAGATACCTCTTGACCGAGATACTCAACCTTATTCACTTTAAGTGTACACTTTTCCTCCCTTAATGTTATTCCCTTAGCTTCAAAAATTCTCAGAACTTCATCCAAAATTCTGTCATGTTCTCCTTCCGATTCATCACACACCAACACGTCATCATGAAAACAAAACCCTCCTCAACCAACGGGGATGTCCACTCAACCCCACCAGCCCTTTCAATTATACCCATTTGTAACAAATTGTATAATTCCTTTTTGACACCTTCCCTTAGGGCTAAGTGAACAGGTCGTAATTTTGCTGAAACGGGCATACTCCCTTTGTTTAACTCAATTTGATGTTGCATACCACTCACTTTCCCTACTCCCTTCCTGAACACATTACTGAATTTCTCGCTCACTGTGGATCCCACATGCAGAACCTGGGCATTTGTATTGGGATCCAGTCTTATCATAAGCTTTTTTTGATTGCTCCATCCCTGTAGCGTCATCCCTTTCTTAGTCACATCCACTTTTCCTTGTGCACACCTCCCTTTGAACTCAAACTTAGCTTCAAAATAACCAAGTAGGTCAATCTTATTCTGGTTATACCCCCCTGGATTGACATCAGGATCTAACAATTTTCAAATATCACCTTGCTTGTCTTGCTTGAACACCATCCTAGACATGAGGAATATTTTTGCACCCGAGTCTGCCATCATTGATAGTTCCCTTTCATTTACTATTACACTTGCATAAGGAAGCTCGCACTTCTCCTCATCCACACCCTGGACCATGTTAACCGTATTTACAGTAACATTTTCAACATGGCATCCTTCCTCCTCCTCAGAAGATCTATGCCCTTCCTCCTCATTTTATTAAACCGAACGTTTTTGCAACAATTTTCAAAATGTCCTTGTCTTTTGCATTTCACACACGCAACTCTTCTTCCTGGACATGCCATCGATCCGGCGAAGTGTGAATTGCTAGCACACCGGAAACATAAGCGTTCTTCTATCCTGTCTCCTCTTACTCTATTTGTTCAAGGTATCACAATTTTCTTCCACCACAGGCTTTTCCTTCATTTTCTTCTTCTGCTTTCTGTCCACTATGTTTAACACCTCCACTTTATTTTCAGCACTCGCCTTTTCCGACAGTTTAGCAACGCAAGCCAACGAGTGTTCAACCCACTCGGTAACTTCTAGCACCTCATTCAATGTGGGTTTCTCTTTCAACCACAGTTCTTCTCTGAACTTACTGCAGTTTCAGTGGATCATGAATTGATAACGTATATGTTCATCAAACGATTCTTTGAATTTGCTCTTATAGACAGACACCAAAGTTGTACTGCTCTAATATGGTGCTTGGTTTGGGGTTAAATGCAAGTCCAACTTGAGCAATGCATTGTTTAATTCATTTGCACTATCCCCACTACCCTCATTTGCTAGAGGAGATAAATTGGCAAAAATGCTTTGACCGTCATATCTTAAGAAATGCATTAACAGCGAAAGATTTCCATCATTTGAATAGGAATTTCTACAGGCAGCTCTTATGTAGTGAATACATCCTTTCTTCCATTGTGCCCATTTCACTTTAAAAAAAATAATAATTGTATTTTTATTCAGTTTATTACAAACTTTAAAAAGAAATGCAACAGAATTAGACAGAAACGAGAAAAAGGATCATCTGAAAATGCCAAATGAGCAACTCCTCAACTTCAAACAACTCGGTCCCTTATGGTTTCATCAAAATGCATTATTTTATTCATTAGAATGTGACTTCAGTGTTCCCATGAGTTGATCCAAGGGCACCAAAATACTCAACACTAGTATGTTGCATTTTGAGTTCAATGTTCAGTGATTCATGATTGGAGAGCGTCTCGCACGAGTTAGGAAGTGGATCAGAGCATATGTCCATTTATTGTTCACTCCTTCAAAAAGAGCTGACCACCAGTCTTCACAGCTCCATGTAGCTCGATTTTCAATTTCACTTCCAAAAGTCAATGATCTCTTTTCTCGTAAAGCAGGACAGAAGGCCACCAGATGTTTCAAGGTCTCTATTTCGTTTTTGCAGAGCCTACAAGTTTGATCGTTTTCTGATATTTTGTTCCTTTGTTTTAGGATCTCCTTGATTTCAAATTGGTTTAGCCTGAACCTTAGAAAGACATCACGGTATTTTTGTCTGGAAATTTTATTATGTAGCTTGCAAGCTTATTGTGGGCTCTAGCTTCTATCGGCACAATTTGCATGTATTTGTGCAGGGACCTTTGCTGACAGGTTTCTAACCAGTCCCACTGCCATAATTTTAACTTCACCTTATTCGGATTGCTCCATAGCGTTTCTTCAGGTGTGTTAAGAATTTCAAGCACCATCTTGCAATTTCTTACCCAGAGATTTTGAATCGATTTGTTGTCTGTTCCATGGTTCAATTTGAGAATTTGGTATTGTGGAATGGAATTCGGATCCATTATTTTGCCATAGAGTGATAATGAGTTCCATATGACCTTTGCTGTGATTGATGTAATCCCAGCTCATACCTTATGCAAGCTTTTGGAACTCCATTTCCAAGGCATAGGATTTTTTTTCAGAATAGATGTTCACATACTTCCCAGATGTTGTATGAGCAACCAAAAGCAGTCTCCTCACCATGTATTAGAGCTGGTACCACCTTGAGTTTGTAGAAGTCGATGACCGGCTTTAAGCTAAATTTGCCATATTTTTTATTAACAAGCAGTCCTTGTGATGTCAATTGCTTGCATCCTTTATCGCTTTTGCCATCGGTTCATCATTAATGTTTGCACTTATTATTACTTCAAATGCTCTTTTTAAGGTATCCAATCCGATCTTCCATTGAAAGTTTTCTTTTCGAGTACTTTTTTGACCATGTAATTTCTTTAATTCAATAATCACAGTTTTTTTGCTGTTAATCACCATGTCATTCTCTTTGATGTAAGAATATAGGGCCATTAGTTTTCATTGCAAGCCGATCTCTGTTAAGTCTATGAGCAAAATATTGTCTGCATAGAGCATCCACTCTATTTTGGTGTTGTTGATTTTTGACGAGAGCGATCTTATGTCATCAAGAGCAGTTCCCATGTCTGCAATGAAGAAGTTAAAGAAGACTGCTCCCAACGGACAGCCCTGTTTTACTCCTCGTTCAGTTGTTATTGCACTTGGGAGTGAGCCCTTTCTATCAAGACGAATTCTTATGTTAGTACCCATGTAAAGTTGTCTTATCGCACGGATAAGTCCTTCTGGACAATGTTTATTCTTAAATTTTTCCCATAGCCGATTGCGGTCAACTGCATCAAAAGCATGGGCAAGATCTACAAATGCTGCAAAGATTAATCCTGATTGTCTTGTGTCAAATGCTCCTGAATTTTTTGACCACGTTGTCAGTTGTTGCTGAAGCTGTGTTGCAAAGATCTTACCCACAACGTCCAGGAGTGCAATTGGCCTGTAGTTTTTGGGGTCAGATCGAATTCCCTTTTTAAAAATCGGCACAATTATGGCACTCTTCCATGACATCGGTATTTGTTTTTTCTTCATGACGATGTTAAAGACTATTTCGCAAAACTCAGCCCACTCATCCGGGTTTTGTTTTAACATATGCTTTGTTAAACCATCAGGGCCACATGCCCGAGAAGAGCTTAGCCTTTTGATGTTATATAGAATATCAGATCTTTCAATGGCAGTCCCTCATCAAAGATAACCTCTTTTGTCTGGCACTTGCTCTTAAACAATTCAGTATAATGCTGGATCCATTGAGCTTCGCTAACCATGTTGCTTAGGAGCTCCTCTTGTTGTACTTCAATGTTGTTTATTATTTTCCAGAAGTCTCTCGATGTTTTCTTCGCTAAGTATTGTTGCATTATCTCAGCATTATTTTGTAACATTATACTTCTGTGACTTTTTATCCAGTTATTATAGGATCTCTTGATTTTAAGTATCTCATTTCGGTTGGATTCCTTTTTATTGCTTTTCAAGGAACGTATTTTCCGTCGTAGTTCACGTTTTTTTATCATAACTTCTCGATCAAAGATATGCCGTGGTGAAAAATTATATTTTCCATTCAGGATCCTTACTTCTCTGTTTTTTCTAGGAATGGGACATAATTCATGTCACTTTCCTTTTCAACACAGCTTGTCATTCTTTTATGTTGGGAATGGTTAATCTCAGGCAATTTCGCCCCATAGCTATTTCAAGAACAGGAGCATATAAGACTTGATCTTTGTGCGGTTGGTAATATCGGATCCCAATCTTTACCAGATTGTGATCGCTATTTGACATTTCATGGATCTTTAGGAATCTTATGTTCTTAAATAGCCTTCTGGATACAAATACATAGTCCAACACTGAACTTTGGTTGTTCCTTTTCCACGTTGGCTTCGGGGGTATGTTGCCTGCGGTGAATCCGTTCAATCTCTGAAATTCTCTGATATTCAGCTCTTCTTGTATGTATGTTGCAAGTGACTTTTCTTACACATTTTCGGACTTTTTGCGAGTTGCTGCCCAAGTCAAGTAATGCTACAAGGTCCAAGTTCCCATCTCCACACACTATAATGTTTGGTGATTCAACTACTGACATTATGTTATCGATTTCATCACATAGCATGTCAGCAAAGGTCCAAGTCCCAGTAGCTTTTTGTTGCCAGTAAATGTTTATTAGATATAGCCTCTGATCCATATCAACCTCTTTTCCATCATGATCAATTACTGACACCTGTATGTAGTGTGAGTTATTATAACACTCAGTGATCCAGAATCCACATCTCAATGTACCAGGGTTGGCAAACCAGGTATCGGTCACCCCTTTTGAGGTCTGATCGCTGGGTTCATTGCTATTTCATACTCATCAACAACTGGAAGGGTTGAGAGCCAAGTTTCCTGTAAACACAATATGTCTACTGCCATTAATTCCAATGGCTGTTCTTTGAGTAAATGTATGAAACCCCTAGTATTCCAAGACCCAACTTCCAGGTCTTCCTTTTTTGACTGCTTTTGGCATTAACTTGATTTGTTAAAGCTCAAAGCACTTGCCAGCCAACTCCAATTGTCTGAGTTGGAGGTCGCATCTATGTCGTCATGCGAACCCAGTCGTGTGTTTTCCGAATCTTGAAGAGGAACTGTAATCTTAATTTGCTTCATATTTGCCTTCATTTCTTAATCATGCATGTCACAACCCTGTGGTTGTCGAGTAACAGGTTTTGTCACGGCAATTGGCGACTCCTTTTCCTTTCCCTTTTGTGTTGAATTCAAATCCCTTTTTCTACGATTTGGTGGAGAGCTTGTAAAGATCTTTTCTCAGGCGACAGAATCGCCACATTACAGTTCTCGGAAGTCACTTCAGCTAGTGTAAATCCCAATCGTTTTAAGGGATACTCGCCATCCAAAATTTGATCTTTTTTGTAATTAGAGTGGATGTGTAATATTACCCTCTCTGTTTGAGTTCCGTTGGCAAATTCAACTGTTTTGATGTCACTAGATACTATTGATCGTAACTCTGGAACATGTTGGAACAATGCCATTACATTTGTTCTGTTCAGAATCAAGCCATCATTAGAGCTGCGACTCCTTTTTAGTTCAATGCAGTAATTTGAGTCAGCCTTTTTTTAATCTTTTGCTCCAATCTTTTGTTCTGAGTCTGTTTGTGTGAATCATTACTCTCATTTTCTTAATTAACTTTCATTGACTTTTTCCGTTCACTCAGTTTAGTGGATTGATTTAACAGTAATTGTTGAGTCATTTGGAAAGAGGTTGCTTCATCACTCAGGCCTTTTTTCGATGTTTTCTCAAACTCTCGTGCGTCAGCGACCACCATCTGTAATTTTTCGTGCATGATTAGCCTTTTTTCTTCCAATGTTAAAAATCGGGAAGCATCCTCAGATTCAGGGTGTTTGGTCTCTGCAGATTCATGTTTCGGTAAGGTCGTGAATTCCACTTTTCTTATCATGCAACCTTTTTTCTGATTTTTTACTTGTTTTGGATTTGCATTATCGCTAGGTATAATACTATTCAAGTATTATACCTGGTCAAGTGGCACAGCGAGTATAGCGCTCGCTTTGACACCCGTGCAGAGCTTGCTAACGCAGGTTCGAATCCCGGCAGGGCCAAACTCAGCCTTTCATCCTTCCGAGGTCGATAAATGAGCACCACACACCGTGGATAATAATAAGCAGCGCTTAGATACCTGAGGGTTTGTAGCGATATATAAATGGCAAATTATTATTATTATTCGGTAGCTTGATCGTTTTATGACCATCTTTTTCACCTTCCAACATTTACTCACTTACACACTCCTCTTCATCACTTATTTCGTAGGTTGATGCATTCATTAGATCATCTGTGCAGTCCATGACGTTCTTGGGGTCGGAGGTAGACAAGCTTCCGCATCCCTTCACCTCGGATGTTGGATGCGCCTCACCACAGACTGTGATGACCTCTTTTGATGGTACTGTAGTTATGACCGTCAGATTTAAGGATTTTAAATTTCTCAAGAACTTTCTAGATCCATTTCCCATCATTTTATTTTGACCAGTCAGGTTATTTTTTTTTTGCATTTCCCCTGTTTTATTCTTGGGCACGTCACAATCTCTGATGTTTTTTGCGCTTTCATTTCGAAAATCGGATAGATTCCGACGATTTTTGGAGTAAGCCCCTTTGAAGTTATTTGCTCTTCCGCATTTGAGATTCCATCATTTTTAGGCAATAGTGACACAACACCGGTCGATTCTACCTCTTTTGGAAAATAAGTACTTTCACTTATTTGTAAGTGAGACCCTTCGTCAACACCTACACGTCTTTGTCCTGTGTGATTTTTTGAATTATCACAGGAGTTTAGGTTGGTAGTTGTGTCCTTCTGTTTATTTGACCATACCAGGTTCAGATCTACCACGGGCATCTTACCTATAGGTACATTATGTGATGGTGAACTCAAGTGGGAAGGACCAGGCACCTCCCAAGATTTATTATTAGTAGGAGCCGACATCGTCCCACTATTACCTGGTATATCAATAGAAACTTTTTCGGACGCTTTTTAACCAGGACTGGGTTCTAGAGCACTGTTTCTGCAATTTTTGCCATTATTGAGTTTTCCACATTCATAATCAACCTGTTGTGTTTTTTCAAAATTAGTAGTGCTTCTCGCGCATCCTCAGCTAGAAGTCTTTTGTCTTCAGCCGAATTCCGTAGATGTTCTCTCAATATGGCATTAGACGCTTCCAATGAGAGCAGATCTTTGTGTGATTGAAACTTCATTTCACGCATTTCCAGGTCAATGGTTGCCATTTTGGTGTTTAGCATTGCCAACAGGGTGTTCTGCTCCCTGTAGCTCTCATTAAATTGTTCATACATTTTCGAGAAGGGGGCTGTCGCCATTGTCACCGCAAGTGAGATTTTTGGCACCAGCTCAGCACACAACTTCTCTATTGAGACATTTGTAAAGTTGTTAGAATTGGTAGGCTTCATTGACTTTTGGCTTTATCCCCCTTCTAACTTTTGGGAATGAACTTTCCACAAACGATGAGTCCGAGGAGTTCTCATGAGAGGATGTTTCCACGTCATCGTCATCACGTTGGTATTTTGAGTTGGTAGATGTAAGCATCACTTTTGGACCATTCTTTTGGTTATAGGGGTTTTCAGGCACTCTTTTCTGTGTGCTGAGTATATCATTTTGGGGGCTCACATCCATGCGTCGCCTCTTAGCTATTCCAGATATTAAGCAGTTCACTCTTTCTTTGGAGTGGGGAGTGTGGGCTCTCTCCTGAACTTTTCCCCCATTCTTCTGTGGATTGACTTCACTAGTGTTGTCACTAATAGAGCTGGAGATTCCTGCTATTCTTCCAGATTGCAATTTCTTGTTGAGTGTTGTCAAGTCCAATAGTAGTTGGTCGGCCACAGCCAGTGAGGACCTTTTGTTCCCAACACAAAAAACTTCATCAAGCAATCCATTAGTTTCAGCCTCTTTGAGAGGACAGAATTGGTCATTGGGCTCAACCGTGCCACATTCAGGTGTTATTGGTTTGAGTGGTATGAGTTTGAAATCTACAGGCGTTTGGACATCAGGTAGTTTCACTGAATCGGCCTTCACTCCCGTTAGCCCTACTTCGTTCTCATTTTCTCTAATGTAGTTGTTTGGGTTACCCCACATTAGACCATTTGGGATCAACAGCTCTTGGTTGGGCCATTGACCAGACTCGACATGCTTGGACGGATCCAGTAAAGGAGCATGTTCTGTCATTGCTTTTTCAACAAAGTTGTTTGAATCAGTGGCACCATCACATGTTCCCGGGACTGTAATCTCTACTATTACTTCAGAACTCCCCGTATTTTCCTGCGTTCGGTCGTGGACATTAAACAGATTGCTCAGGCTTTCATACCCTTGCACTTGAGGGGTCGTGAAATCATTTGGTGAGCCATTAGGAGGAACAGGCGACTCAGCTTCACTCACGACCATGCTCTCTCCGGCTAATCGATGCAGCTACACCCAAGAGTCATGAGCAGAGCCCGCTTCGCATTGCTCCTCCTCCAAAAGAATCACTGCAGTGGCAGTCCCAAGCTCCGCTTCCCGCTGCATCGACGCGGCTATCCCCCCACTCGGGCACACAGACGCCCGTTCAGGGCACACATCAGCAGAGCCGCCAACGGGAGGGACACGAGCCACCTCCACTCGCCCAACGGATACCCCCACCCCTATCACAGGTAAGGGGTTTTGGGGACGTTTGTGTTGATTCCCAGTTGTGGTTGTAGAATTTTGGAAAGTTACCTTTATTGAATCAATGGGGCGCGAATCACTACTGCTATGTGAGGAGCGCCCGGATTGCTTGGCAGGGTAAGGGTAAGGACTCGATATTTCAAGTGTTGGTATATCCTCCAGCCCCCCCTGCATTAGTCTCTGCTCAATTGCGGAATTACATCGTCTGTGGTGTAAACGCGTCTGCGGGTAACCAGCTGAAGCAGACGTTTTATGAGCAGCTCCGCAGGTTCCAATTGTTTTGTTGTTTGTTGCCATCCCGTATAAAAATAAAAATAAAAAGTCTGGAGAGGAGTACGAGGGTGGGTGGGGGGAGTCAGCAGAGTCAATTTGTGAGTGAAAAGTGGAAGGACAGGGATGTCAATGACACTCTTACCTCTTACCTTCTTACCGCCTCACAATGCCTCACACCGCGAACACCACCAACACACTCTACGCACTCCGCCTTCACTTTTGAGGGCCTGGTGATGCCATACACACAGGAGGACCAGAGTTTGCTGGAGATAAATGTATTCTTTTCTTTTCCCCCTTTTTTTTGCCTTCTGCCTTTTTCCTTGGTTTCCGCACAAATCAGGGGAGGGCGTGCCCAGAGAGCAATGCTGACAGCCTCACGTTGTTTCTTTTTCCTATTCTGCACATGCACGATCTTCCTCTGTCCCAAGCTGCAAGGACAGGCAGATCCGCGCATCCGCAGGGCCCACGACTGTGAGTAAGACACTCAGTAAGAAAGGTTGCGCGCAACTTGCAGGTTTTGCGGCCTTCTTCGTGACAGGGTGAGACTTTTCACTTACTTGGGGTTGGCACTTAAAAGGGTTTCTCCCACGTTGGCCGCGTCCACTTCCAGGTGGATGGAGCGGCTTCCAGTAGGTGAAAGAGCTTACACCTATAGTTTGTTGGCTGGCTTTGGGTGTATATGTTCACACCCACTCGCCAACTCCCTTGCTGGCTGCATCGACGCCATGGGGACAAGGCGGAGCGGCAGAAGAGCGTTTCACTGACAGGAGACTAGTTTTGGTGGTGCCAGGGGCCTGAGTCTTCAGGGTCCTCGTCGCCAATGTTGGAATATAAACCATAGACAATCAGATCGGCTTATATTATATTTATTTAAGTTAAACTGGAATAGACCCCGAGACCAGCTTCTCCCTTGACCACTCTCCACCAAATGCTGTGCTTGGAATCCAAAACATAAAATATGTTCTATATGTCACATTCTACATGGAGTGTTGCCAACAGCACACCCCTTACATAGCAGAATGCATCATAACAATAGTATAGTGCAACCAGTTAATTAATAGTCTAAGGAATGACAAGGTTTGGTGTAGGCACCGCTATAGAGATCAAATAGATGAACATATATCGTAGTACTGGGAAGATAATCAGTAGGTAAGTGCAGCCGGTGTTTGGTGCCACCAGCGTGGAGGGTGGTGTGTTAAAGCTTAGTGGAAGCTGTGTTGAGTTACGTGTGTGGTAGAAGTGGAAAGAGTGGAAAGTCACATACCGAGAAGGCTGCGTCAGGGGTGCCGGGGCCAGATTGGTGTGGCAGTGCGCTGTGCTGATTGGCGAATGGTATGAAGGTTGCAATGAAGTGAGGAAGATTGACATACATCTGTGGGGCCACAACAGCTTTGCAGTGCAGCATATTGAAAGGAAATATAGATATGTGATGAGCTTGGGAATGTACCTGGGAGGCTCGGTGGAGCAGCGGCAGAAGTGATCTTGGGGGTGATGTAAGGGTGTGCCCAATAACAGCTGTTTTAAAGATGGGAGTGGGAGAGACAGATGAGGAATGATTTGCAGGACTCGAACAGCATCTACTGAGCCTCGCAGGTAGGGTGGAAGTCACAGAACTTGTTGGAATGCAGGAGGCAGGCTTCTGAATAAAGGATAGCAGGCCACATGGTCGAGCACGGACATGCACAGATAGGAATCGGCAAGGGCCTTTGTCTCAGGTCTTGCTCTCGTGCCGGCGTCACTTGCTGGCTTTCAGGGCAGAGTGGAACATGAATGGGAGAAGCCCATACAGGGCTTTCCTTGGTCGAATCAGTTGCCCAATCAGGCTGCTGCATCGATGTCAAGGACTCCAGGCCTGCAATGGAATTGGGCATCTTGGTGTGCAGCCGAGGCTCTGTAGAAACGAATAATGCGCCTGGATGGTGTGGTAGTAACACCCTGGGGGATGCCTAGGGTGCAGGACAAGAGAGCGGTCTCACCTGGACAGGTGCACACAGGCATTGACAAGGACCTTGGTCTTGGGCCTTTTTCTCATGCCAGCGTTGCCTGCCGGCTTCCAGGACAGGGTGGAACATGAATGGCAGAAGCCCAGTCAGGGCACTCCTTGGTGGACCCAATTGCTCAATCAGGTTGCGGCATGGATGTCAAAGTATCCAGGCCGGGGATGGCGTCAACCATCTTTGTGTAGAGCAGAGGCTCCGTAGAAATAAATAATGCGACTGAATGGTTTGTATGTATGTATGTATGTATGTATTTTATTTTATATAGCGCCGGTAGCCCGTGGGCATCAGGGCGCTAGCACTTACAATACAGCAACAACAAGACAGACATAAAGTAAGTGGTAGTAACAGCCTATGGGAGGCCTAGGCTTCAGGACAAGAGAGAGGTCTCTCTTGTAGATATGAGACAGTCGCAGATAGGAATCAGCAAGGGCCTTAATCTCGTGCCTTGCTCTCCTGCCAGCGTCACCTGCCGGCTTCTAGGGCATAGTTCATAGGGCAGGCAGTCCTATGAATGTCAATCCTAATACAACAAACAAAAACCTTTCTGAAAAATCTGAAAAGCGTTTGTTTATTTTATTTGGATGACATTCATAAGAGTGCCTGTCGTGTGAACAAGGCAAACACGCCCTGTTTATTTAACATGGCGTGTTTGCCTTCCTCTTAGCAATGGACTCCCACGGAAGATATCCTGCCATCAAGCAGGCCCCTAGCCTCAACGAGATCCTGAGAAAGGACGGACTTGGCTCACACTGCGTTTGCTAAATTATGATAGCCACCAGCCTTATGCACACGAGAATGAGTCAATTTCAAGTTCATATTTATTTTTTACAAAAGCCTATAAAACAATACAATTCATCATATTATGATGCAAGACTACACATTCAAATAATCGCAAATAAAAAAGGTTATGCTATTTAAGAAGTTACAGCTCTCAACAAAAGTCACTTCCATTCAGAAATCCTTCAGTCTCTTATTTCTAATAACAACCGCTAATAAATGTACTGATTGAAAGCCCAATAAGGGGAACAGGTATTAGCCATTAATAGAAATAATAATGCGGGTCGCATTATCTGAAGTGAAAAGCTGTCAAGACAGGAACCAAAAGAGGTCTTCTTGGGTTCTTGTACCAGGGGCAAAACAACAAAGAATGTACAATTGTTGGTTCGACCAAGGAATAAACGTGAGATAAACTTGCCCCGACCAGTTGTCACTGACCTGTTCCCCTTATTGGGCTTCACTGGATTCAACCACAGTTAAGATGAATTATAGATATGGCTAGAAGATGCTTGGTATAAGGAGATCTCTGGTGAGAGACACCTACAATACCTGACTCATTAGATTATCATTTGAACTATTTATAGACTAATTTGATTCTATTACTTCCCTTGCAGCTGCATTATATGTCAACAGCAGTAGCATAACAATGTTAATGGTGTTGTTGCTTAAATTACTCAATGCCTGAAACTCAAATGCAGCAGCTTGTGTCTCCTGGTTAATTCTTTCTTCAGGTGGCAAAACCACAGAATAATAACATCCTTGAAGAACTACACGTTTCAGCAATAATGGTGCCAGACAAGTTTGGCATAAGGGTTGGATAAGCTTTTCAGTAATATTACAACAGGCTCCACATGAAACTGATCCTCAGGGCTGTACCTGTTTCACATTCATGCATCGGATCAATGCTGGCTTGGTTGTCCTGTGGGGCTGAGTAGGAGATCTATTCACTACTTTCGATTGTATGCCTTAGAACCGAAAGTCATTTTCTCAAGTGGTTGTAGAGCATAGAGAAGAGATAAACAAACAGAGAAACCTCAACAGGGAACTAAGAATCACGGATGATCAAAGAGCGAAAGAGTAGGCTAGGATACAGCAGGTTTAACAACAGAAAAAAACAAATGTAACGAAACGATCTACCTTGACTCTGAATTGTGCCTACAACCAGTGAATGATCCTGGTCCACGAGTCAGACCAATACGTACAAAAAGGGGGTTCTATTCCTAAAACCTACGCTCATATTAACATTAAAACTTGGAACATTTCATGGCAGCGACGGCAAGTCAGGCAAATATATTTCAAAACATGAAACGCGAAAACGGCACATTTTAGAAAAAAACATCAATGAAGAAATGAATATTGAACGTTTAATTTCGTTAGAGCTTGGAAACATAGATTTAACCTGCCAACCCATGTTTCCACCTATGGGTCATCTTCAGTGCTGTCAAGCTGAACAATCAAAAATGTACATGCACAGATATGATTGCAAAATACATATATACAACCATAAAACCAAACATTGTACATATTCATGAAATCTAAATATATTGGTAGTGGTATACATAAAGGCAAACACAAAGATAAAAAAATCTAATCGTAGAACACCAGATTGACAGAAAAGAGAAAAACATGATCATGAAATGCACACTTGGAACTCCTTGATAGTGATGGTTATAAGAGCACTACATCTGCAAACCCAAGCGTGATCACATGAACACCACAACTGTGATCTGCTGAACACGCATGGATTATATAATCGCCACCATCACGGAGTTCCAAGTGTGCTTTTCATTATCTTATTATTCTCTTTTCTGTTGATCTGGTGTGTAATGGTTTTAGTTTTTCACCTTTGTGTTTGTCTTTTTGTGTGTGTTGTCTTTATGTATCATTGTTAGCCATGGGGAATAAACTAACAATATGTTTTGATCTTATAAATATGTACAAAGTTTGGTTTTATTGTTGTTTGTATATATCTATTTTGTAATCATGTCTGTGAATGTACATTTTTGATCGTTAAACTTTAGAGCCCAGAAGACGAACCATAGGTCGAAACACGTGTTGGTTGGTTAAAAAGAGGAATCACCCACGTAGGAAGAAGAGATGCTAGGAGGGTAGGTGAAGAGGGGCCTACTGTTGCAGGGCATCAAGGAACAAGATTGAAAAAGGACTAGAGTGAGGGGGTTGATAAGAGGAAGAGATTTCCTGCGGAAGGAGCAATGGGCACCAGAATACCAGGGCCCATACTCAATGCACCATGGACATAGTGAGCTCTGGGCAACACGACCCACGTGTGATAAGACCAGAGGCAAGTTTGGGCTGCACAAGTCCAGAAGGTGGAGAAGACCACCTAGAGAGTGGCATCTGCGGCTTAGATGAAATGGCCTATACTAGACTCGTTTTCAACTAGTTACCATTTTTACAAAATGGTGTATTTCTTGGCTGCTTGTTTGTATCAAAGAAGAATACGCATAAAAGTCACCTGTATATCTTTCATCGGAATCACACCCTCACTCACAACAGTGACGGGTATTAGACGCTATTCTCTAAGTAAAAGTGGTCGATTAGAGAACACTTCCACTTTGTAACGGAAACAGTGCACAGCTGGCTGGAAGCCAGAGTGCCCTACTACAGAACAAATACTATCTCACTGCACCACAATGTGTCAGAGAGCACATGTTTCCCGAGGCCATGGGAAAGGAGGCCTACCAGTTCTGTTTTGTTGGACTGTGGGACTTGTAGTTTTTTTATTTCCCATTTTGAAATTTGAGAAACTACAAGCCCCAGATTTCAAAGGAAAAATAGGACCGGATGACCTCCTTGCGCATTGGGCACGGGAAACTCGAGGGATCTAATGTGTGCCTTTGACATGCCTGCCCCTCAGTATCCCCAGCCATTTCTCCCTGAATGGGATTTCTACATAATAAAAGAGCAACGCCCTGTTCTGCTCACAAGCTCGTTTATACATCAGACCCCACCTCTGGGGTCTTTGCATAGAGAAGGCAGCGACTAGATGCAGTGGTGACTTTGCGACTGCAAAGCCTGTTGGTGCAAGTGGCCCATGGTCGCTTATCGTTGGCTCTGTGGTTGCCCTACCACCTGTTTGTGGTCTTGAGTAGTTTACATTAACCTCCTTACCTCTTGCTGCAATCAAGGGTACATTGCAGTTCTAAGACCTTTAGGGGAGGGCTTATATCTATGTTTTGTCAGCAACTTCATTCATGCAGCCCTGAATCCATTGGTGCCTACTCACTAGGGGACTCATTCAAACAGATTACGTGACCTTGGAAGGTTTCTTTTTTTTACTGTCCCACTTATTAAGTATTTGCACATCCCACCAGAAAGAAATTGAATAAATCGATAATATTCAATTGCGGATGCTGCTGTAGAAAGTAAACAAATCAAAATGCAGTGCCTGGCTCTCTCCTGAATTACCTATCAGTCCAATAGAAAAGTAGCACTATAACAAGAGGGCCATTTTTGTCTAGTGCATATTTCACAAAGGTTTCAGCAAATGTTGGAGGTATCACTGTCTTTTTCCAGTCACTTTAAACTATGGAGGTAAAGGACAAAGGGTAAATAACATACATCTGCACAATTTACAAGGACGAAAATGGTCCGTGTAAATTGTGCAGAATGCATGTTTATTAGCTTTCGGCCTTTCATCCTTGCAAATAGTATACATTCTTCACTATTTACCCTTCGTCCTGCCAAATATTCACTATTTACTCTTCATCCTGGCAAATAGTATACATTCTTCACTATTTACCCTTCGTCCTGGCAAATATTCACTACTTACTCTTCGTTCTGGCAAATAGTATACATTCTTCACTATACATTCTCCACTATTTACCCTTCATCCTGGCAAATATTCACTATTTACTCTTCATCCTGGCAAATAGTATACATTCTTCACTATTTACCCTTCGTTCTGGCAAATATTCACTATTTACTCTTCATCCTGGCAAATAGTATACATTCTTCACTATACATTCTCCACTATTTACCCTTCATCCTGGCAAATATTCACTATTTACTCTTCATCCTGGCAAATAGTATACATTCTTCACTATTTACCCTTCGTCCTGGCAAATATTCACTATTTACTCTTCATCCTGGCAAATAGTATACATTCTTCACTATACATTCTTCACTATTTACCCTTCATCCTGGCAAATATTCACTATTTACTCTTCATCCTGGCAAATAGTATACATTCTTCACTATTTACTCTTTATCCTGGTAAATAGTATACATTCTTCACTATTTACCCTTCGTCCTGGCAAATATTCACTATTTACTCTTCATCCTGGCAAATAGTATACATTCTTCACTATTTGCTCTTTGTCCTGGCAAAGAGTACACATTTGGTGCTATTTATCTATCGTCCTTGAAAACAGTAGAACTAAGGCGCTATTTACCCTTCGTCCCTGCGCACAGACGCTACCTTAAACTATACTAAGACGGGTGCCCTTTGCTGCACTGAACATCTTCTCATCCTGAATACTCTTGAAACTGGTAACTCCCGCTACCCGACCCCCTCTGTAAAATGTGCTTCCATTGGCTACCACATAATAATAATACTAAGGCCCCCTTGAATTGGGGTTGGTCTCCTCGGTCTAGGAGTGAGTGAAACTGACCACAATAAGATTGACTTTTTTTTTGCACAATTTCATTCTGCAGGACAAGGTCAAATTTTCTGTAATGAGTCTTTCTTTGATGCCTGCTGCTTCCTGCTGGGGCGGAGGAGGTGAAACGTTATTGGGTGCAGTGGATACGTGGATATTTGTCTTGTGTTCTAATGGAGCTGAAGCTGTGCTATAGGCAACGTTGTTAACGTTCTGGGAAGTGCCGAGCTTTTTTAATTGCATCAAAATCTCTGTTTTGTCTTGGGGAACAAAATCTGGAAGCAAACCAGATGGATTGTTCCCATCTCAGGAGGAGAGGCTTCTCGAGGTCTAAGTGGAGTCTGCTGGTGAGTTGTGGTTGACCACTCACTGCTGTAGGTTGACATTTCTCACAGATTTGTTTTAATTGAGTTCCTTTTTGAGTAGATGCATGCTTATTGTGCAGTGAATGTATTATTATTAATATTTGGCTACTTTAGGATAGAACAGGTTTAAGCTAGGGCTGCCGGGATGTCTCAAGTAACTGGGTTGCTCCTTTTTCCTTGTAACCCGTTGGGCCATGTATTCTGGGTGGCCAGGGCTGCAGCAGTTGGATGGGGCCCACAGGCCTGGGGTAGTCCTAACATTGTGAGGGGGCCTTGTGCCCTATCAGGCCAGGGCCTTATATGTCAGGAGCGGCCTCTGCAAATATGGGAGGAGCAGGGGGATCCCGGATTAAATCTTCACTCTGACTTCGTATGCCATATGTGGCCCAGGGCTTTTGTGCATGCAGTGGGACATTTCCTGGGCTGTCTGTCCTGAGCAGTTGGGGGCTGAGAGCAGGCCAGTCTGCTTCTCTAACTGGTTACCTGGCCACCCTCTGAACCTAATGTGCACCAGGGTCCTTCACGACCAGTAGCCCCGTGCACTGCCTCCATGCCTACCACGCACTTAGGGACTGTATCTGCAACCCTACAGTCCCCTGCTTACCTGCACTTATTTAAAGCTGGCCATCCCGGCGGCACTTACTTGAACTTTGCCTATTGGACTCTACCCCCTGCCACCTCCCAGCACTGCTCCTCTCCCTTCCCTCTTGCGCCATCTGAATGACACAAGGCCTAGTAGGCTCATTGTTTTGTCCTCCCCTTCACTCCCCTCCCTTGTCTTGTCAGGCATACAATCACTTGTGTACAGGGGCGTTATAATTGACTTATCACATCATATTATACCATTCCGGAGCAAAGAGCCGGGCCCAGCTGTGGTTCCTGTGGTGCTCTCTCTCCTCTTTGAGCACGTCACAATGAGCCAAGGTGAGGCGGTGATCTGCTGTGTGGCGTGCCTCCTGACAACAGGACACTGTGTAGGTAAATGCATCCTGTCCTGCAACAGTGAATTCTTGCACGGCTACCCTCCAGACAATGACTTTGGGTACCTGGAGCGCAATATAAAAAATAAACATATACAATGGAGTGTCGCAGTTGCAGGTCCCAGGCTGTGGCAGTGCTGGGGTCGGGGGTGCTGTGATCCTAAGAGGCATCAACCAGGGATTTCTAAATGAGGTGCACTGCACACGCCCTGAGGGACACTTCACTTAAGGTGATGCCTCCTGGGCTGTACCACTTGAGTTGCTATTTGTTTTACCACATGCCTCACAGAAAGGTGCCCTTTTAAGGGGCAGTGCAGAGGGGGACTGTCAGTCTCTCTTCTGTCTTTCTCTCTCGTTCTGTCTCTGCGCCACTCTTCGTTATTGCTGTCTGTACATGTGAAGGCCTTGAGAGGATTCCCACAGTTGAAGGAAGGCCCTTTTCTTTACCAGTGAGTACCCAAGTGAGATGTAATGTTATGTTAATTAGTTTGCCATACTTGAGAGGTTTATTGTAGTATAACGGTAAGTAAGAGATGAATGTGCAGTATAATAGGGGATTAAGTATTTATTCTCTCGCGTTGACAAGTATTCACATCAGGCCCCACCGACTAGTGATCGCAGGCGTTGGACTTCGAAACCCGCATCTCCTTGTCCTCGCTCTCCCACGTTCCATCTCTCGTTCTTCTCTCTCTCGTGCCTCACCAGCCGATGCTACACATCTCCCCTTCTTAACTTATATAATGCTACAAAATTAATGTTCAACAAAATTTATCAATACAGTTCAAAATATACATAGTCTTCCATTGGCTCAATGATCCCACACAAAGTCTGTCATTCCACGGGGATCATGAATGATTCTTCCTCTGCTTGACTTGCGTGGTATATCTGTTTTAGGCTTTGGCAAGGAAACACTTTGTATGCTCTTCTTATTCTCTACACTCCTATCACAATCTTTCACACCACTGGAATTATCATCATCACTGTCTCTCTCATCACTACCACGTTTCGTCACATTCGCTTTGGGTACATCCCATGTGCATACCCTCTCCATATTCCAGATTCTACCATCCTGAACTCTCACTGCATGCTTAAACACTTCGACTATGCCGACAGGTTTTGACCATTTGCACGGGCCATTCCTCAAAACAGGAGGAAGCTTGATCCTCACCAAACCCCCCACCACCAATGGTGACTTTTTCACAAATTTTCCTACGGATCTATCATAATTGTTCTTATTCTTCAATTGCATATTTCTGATGTTCTCACACACATCTCCAAAATCTTTCTTTATAGCAGACATCCTTTTCATCCAGGATGGCGTCAACTTAGTGTTGGCCTTTCGACCTCTACTCATTTCAAATGGTGATAAACCTGTGGTGCAGTGTGTTGTGAAACGATGAGCATTAATTTTTTGTCTGACAGCCTCTTCCCATCTCACACCATTAGCCCACGCCCATCTTACTGCATCTTTTAATACCCTGTTAAAACGCTCAACTATTCCATTGGTCTGAGGGTGGTATATTGCACTTCTTTTGTGCACAATGGAATTCTCATCACAAAATTTTTTCATCTCTTTCGAACGGAACTGGACACCATTATCCGTTAGTATGCTCTTTGGTAAACCTTCCCTTCCACAGATCTCTGTTAAAAATTCAACAACCATTTTTGCAGTCATGCATGGTTTGATCATAACTTCTACCCATCTAGTCAATAAATCAATGACTACTAGGCAATATTGTTGTTTTCCCTCGCTGTAAATTGGACCTAATATGTCCATACCTAGATCAGCCCACACATTACTCGGAAGATCTGTAACTACCATGGGGTATTTCTCACTCACACACCCTCTATCACTCTCTTTGCAAAGGATACAATCACGTATATTCCTTTCGATTTGTAGATCATATCCTGGCCACCAGAATTCATCACGTATTCTCCTTTTTGTCTTCACAATACCCTGGTGACCTTCGTGGCCCAGCGTAATGATCCTTTGGCGCAGACTTGCAGGTGGAATGATTCTGTCATTTCTCATAACTCTATTATTCTCCACCTTGAGTTCATTCGCTACCTTCCAAAACTCGTACAATCCACTTTCTTCATATTTGGTTTTGATCAACGAATTACCACTTAGTAATATTTCTCTCAATTTCTCAAATTTCATGTCTGATTTCTCCGCATCTTCCCATTCCTTCTCTGATATGGATAAATCTTCAATATTAAGTACAACTTCTGGGTTCACATCTTCATCATTATTTATCTCCGAAACATTGGTGAGTCTTGAAAGACAGTCAGCAGCACGATTATCCGTACCTGGCACATATTTCACTACACAGTTGTATTCTTGCAGGAGTATGACCCATCTTTTTATGCGGTTCGAAACATTTTCCAAGCCTTTATTCATTATGACATGAACCAGTGGTTTGTGGTCCGTGTGGAATTCCACTTCTGCACCCCAAATAAAATTTCGAAATTTTTCTGCAGCCCATTTGATAGCTAATGTTTCTTTCTCAATAGCTGCATATGTTTTTTCTGCACCTTTTAAGAGCCTAGATGCAAAAGCTATTAGTCTTTCTTTGCCATTGATCTCTTGTGTGACCACTGCACCAAGGCCTACATTGCTGGCATCCGTTGTGATGATTGTTTTCTCTCCACTCCTGAAATTTTTTAGTGATGGTGCCTTATTCAACTCATGTTTTATCCATTCGAACTCTTCTTCACATTCAGTGTCCCATACAAATGATTTCTTCTTCAAAAGTTCCCGGAGTGGAATTGTATGTATAGCGAAGTCGCGCATGAATTTTGAATAGTATTCGGCCATGCCAATGAAAGTACGCACTTCTTCCTTAGATTTGGGTCTTGGCATGTTCTCAATGGCATCTAATAGTTGTTTCTTCGGCCTCACTCCTTCAGCTGATATATTGTGACCTAAATATTCAATCTCACTACAATTAATTTTGCATTTCTCTTTGCTTAATGTCATACCAGCTTCATACAGTTTCTTGCACACATATTGCAATCTTTCATCGTGTGTTTTTTGATCAATAGCGTGTATTAGTATGTCATCCTGGAAACATATGACACCTTGGTTTTCTGCAAACAGGTTATGCATAATTTTCTGAAAGACAGATGCCGCCGATATAAGCCCAAATGGCAACCTCTTATATTGATATAGACCATCTGGTGTGATAAATGCTGTCATGCACCTGGATTCTCTATGTAATTTTACTTGATGATACGCTGAGGTTAAATCAAGAGTGGAGAAATGTTTCGATGGTCCAATGGTGGAAACTATTTCATGAATGTTGGGAAGTGGGTGTCTGTCAGGAATTACACACTTATTTAGCTCCCGCATGTCTACACATATTCTCAATTTCCCTGACTTCTTCCTCAGGACAACCAATGGAGACACCCATTCACTGGCATCGATACTTTCTATGATACCTTGGTCCTCTAAACTCTTTATTTCTTTTTTCACTTCCTCCCTCATGGATAAAGGGATGTTGCGAAGTCTCTGAGCTACTGGAACACAGTTTGGTTTCATCTTGATCTTATGCGAGTAACCCTTCAAACATCCAATCTCATTCCTGAAAACACATTTAAATGCATCTTCGTTAGTTTTTGTATCATTCATCTTTATGTGTTTTCCTAACTTCTCATTTTCAATGTTCATCACAGATTCATCTGCACTGGCATCTAACTTGACTTTGAGTTTACTTTGATGAGTCCAGCTTAGTAAAGGGATTCTGCCTGCCCTTGTGATATAAATTTTTCCATTTGCCTTCCTGTCTTTAAACTGTAGTTCACCCCAAAACCATCCGATAACGTCAATTCTTATTCCGCCATAAGCTCTAGGTCTTATGTCTGACTCATGTAAGTATTCATGTCTTCTTTTATCCCACATACATTGCGGAATCAAGGTATATTTGGCACCAGAGTCAATCATCATGTGCATGTTTACTCCATCAACACGCACCGTAGCCTTGGGGCTTTCCAATTCCTCCTCATGCTCTTCATCCATTATGGTAAATACGCACTCGTCATCTTCTCCATTGCTGTCATTATCATCTCCGATCCAATTCATGGAGTTACTTTGTGCTCTGCAACACCTAGCATAATGGCCCTTGCCTTTGCATTTCCCACATATGATCTTAAGTGCTGGGCACTCAGGATTGTCTGCCCAGTGATCTGTGCTATCGCATCTAAAACATTTCCCGGTATTTTTCCTTCTTGGACTGTTCCTCTGCTTACGTGAAGGAGGACTTCTCCTTCTCGTGTGCATGTTGGATATTCCTTTACTCCTTTTGTTTTCATTCCATGAAGGTTTACGATTTTTGTCCCACTTGTTCTTCCCACCGGTTACTTCCATCACTTGGGCTAATGATTCATTATTCTTGTTAATGTTCATCCCATTATTACTCTTTGGCATGTCATGTCTGACTTCAATAGATTGTACTCTGTTCTCCAGTTCTTGAACGCATTTCTCAGTGTGTTCAACTTCCTTGGCTATTCTTACAACCGTATCAAGGGGTGGGTCATCTTCAGCCCACAACTTTTCTCTCACCTTGCTGCTTCTGCATTCCAGCATAAACTGATCACGTATCCTCTCATCTAATTGAGCATTGAATTTGCACGTCCTGGCCAATTTTCTTAATATAGTTACGTATTGTTCAACACTTTCGCCTTCTTCTTGGACTCTTTTTCCAAACTTATAACGTTCAAGGATGGTGCTCAATTTTTTTTCATAATGTTTACTCATCTTCTTTACTGAGCACTCATATTCATTTAGGTCTGCACTATCTTCCGGTGATAATTCAGGCAAGTCTTCAAATTTTTCTTGTCCAGCTGGCCCCAAACAGTGCAATAGGAGTGACTTTCTTTTTTCTACGCTGCAATTCTGCCCACACACTACTCCTGCATAGTGTTCGAAAGCTTTAATCCACCTCTTCCATGGAATTGATGGTTCTCCTACTTCTGATAGGAAAAACATAGGGGGGGGAACACCACTGAATGCCATGGTGGATTGAGCGTGTGTAGGTTTATAGTTTGTGGAACATGCAGTTCAACTGTATTGGTATTCAATTGAAGAATGCACTGTAATGCTCCTTATGCCTGCCTTGTGCGTTTGAAAATTGCTAGATTCAGCTGAGATATTAAGTTTTCAATTTACATTTAGGTTGTGAGCTTGTATAACTCTCAGTTTCCCCTTGTATTACTCTCAGTCTCCCTGTCGTGCTTTAAAATATGTATCTGCCGATTTCACTGCTCATTTACTCTATGTAATACGGTATGTGCCGATTTCAGTGCTCATTTACTTTATGTAATACGGTAGTTTTTGTTGTCCGTAATGTTAGTAGAGATTGATTGGCCCTATGTATCCGGAAAGGGCGGAGACTTACTTGTTCTGGCCGCTGCAACGCCAGGAAAAGCGGAGCGGCCTCTATGGATCCAGTCGTTCCTCCCCGGCACTGTGGATTGATCAATGTGGCCGCTGCAACGCTCAGAGGGAAAAGCGGAGCGGCCACTGGGATACCGTATCCGTCGCGGAACCGCGGTTCTTCAGGGGGGGGGGGCGGTGGAGCCTGAATCCTCGTCGCCACTTGTAGTATAACGGTAAGTAAGAGATGAATGTGCAGTATAATAGGGGATTAAGTATTTATTCTCTCGCGTTGACAAGTATTCACATCAGGCCCCACCGACTAGTGATCGCAGGCGTTGGACTTCGAAACCCGCATCTCCTTGTCCTCGCTCTCCCACGTTCCATCTCTCGTTCTTCTCTCTCTCGTGCCTCACCAGCCGATGCTACATTTATACAGAACCTATTAGTGAGGACCCAGGATGGTGCTCCCTAAGTTAGGAAAACAAACAACGGATGGCTGGCAGTGATGTGGTCTAATTGACTATTTTCTACTCTTCTCCAAGAGGATTCTGGGGGAATGTATGTTAAATCGTATTTCACCTATAGCCATAGAACCAAAATATAGGGAAGGAACAAAATGTGTATGATCCAACGGCTGACAACCTGACTCCTCTGTGGGCCATGGCCTAGTGGTGGACAAAGTCTCAATACCTTCTTATTTCGGCAGTGGCAGAGAAGCAGTGTTCTGTGAGTCAGGGCCCAGGCTGAGAATGCAGTCTCCACACCATCGTTGACTTACCTCTTACTCAGCGAGCTTCCTGTCATTATTTATGGCCAGCCGTCAATCTGAACACAGACTGTGCAATTACTGTCATGAACTTTTATGGAGTGTAACACACATGCTCCAGACATTTACATACATTTTGTAGACATTATAACACCATTCTATCAGTCTTCTGCTGTTAAAGATAGCCAGCAACACCATATGATGGGAACTGCCGCAGATGGCACACTCAGCTCCAAGTGCAGGTTCAACCAACTTCGTCCCTTTGTGCACTGCTTTCGTGAGTGCTGCTGTCTCTAATTGCGCCATTACCACAGTGAATGGTAGTACTGGCAACCCAAGGTTGCAGAATGTATGTGCACACAATGTTGATGTGCTGAAAGGCACAGCCTGAAATTAGCATGCAGTAGTAAGTGATCACCAATCGCATTTCCACCACACTAGCTTCCATTTGCACAGCCTCACTTAGTACTCGCATGGCTTTCGAACATTCCCAACCTTACCCGACGCCTATGTTCACTCAACATTAGCTGCTTGGTGTGTCACTGCCACAGTACACCCCACAGCCACACAGAACATCGACCTCAGAGATTGAGCTGTTATATTGCTAGACTGGCACGCTAGGCTAGAGTGCGGACTATCAGAAATCGTCCATATAGCCCACCTCTCTACGATGCCACCCAACGAGTGATTTAGGGATTTGGAAATGCCATGTGATATAAAATAACAACATCCTCTGTCCCACTGTATCCCCCAGCGCCAGGCTCAGTAACACCCCCAACCCCGCACTTTCTGCCCCTCCTGCTCTTGTAACATCTGTGCACGTAGGCCTCCACATATCCCTAAAAATTTCAAATGCTTCTGCAGCCTGCTCAGGTCAAAAACCTTAGTCCAATGCAGCCTCTATGGCACAGCCACTCAAGTACTTTAGGTTTAGGACACGCGCTCTGAAGCCTAGGCCTGGCTGCCGTGGCCTCAAAGGTTATCTGGGCACCCTAGGCAGGGAGGCTTCTACCGAATACTGATATCCCTGTCCTCCAAGAAGCCTCATCTACCTTGGAAGTATATTAGATATATAGGGGAAAAGTACCTGGCAGCGCCCCTTGCTCTATCTTCACCTAGCAAACATTGGGCCTCATTATATGTTTGGCGCTTCGCAATGAAGGGTGCTGGTATCAACGTACCGACACCCTTTCCGGACCACCAAACTACCAGTTTGCCGGTAGGGGCACAGAGTTCAGGCCCCTACCAGTAGAATTTGCACTGAAGCGCCAGCACCGTTAGTATCAGTGCTTCAGTGACCCCCTTCCTGTGATACATGTCATTCATAACCTGCATGTACACAAGTGTTTCTAGGCGTGACAAGACAAGAGAGGAAGGACAGAGGGAGGACAAAAGAAGCCATCTTACTAGGCCTTGTGTCATTGGATCGTGCAAGTGCAACAATGTTAAGAGCAGGGGGAGGGAGAATGGGGAAGTGCAATCAGAGCAGCATTGCTCTGAGCACGCGCAGCCAGGGCAGCACAGCTCTGGGTAAGTGCAAGGAGGCAGGGGACTGTAGGATTACAGTTACAGCCCCTAAGTGCGCGGTAGGACCGGAGTCAGTGCAGGGGGGACGGGTCATTGAGGAGCCTGGTAACCCAGTGAGAATCTGAGGGTAACCAGTCAGCACAGTCCTATGGGACTCCGCGGGAATGGGGATTTACTGTTTCCGCCGCCTGCCATAATATCCCGGTGGCACCGGGATGTCAGGGGGCAGCAACAGTGTTACGGGGTTGCTTGTAACCCGCCTAAAACCGGTGGGTTTTACCGGCAACCCCGTAATGAGGGGCATTATCTCTGCGTTCTCTCAGCAAATGTACTCCTTTGATAGAGAGCTAGAGGACAGCTTGAGGCTTTCTGTGACGACTCTGGGGGAAGATAGCTGAAACTGCTGTCCTACTCTGTGGGCCTCATTACGAGTTCGCCATGGCTGCCTCCAAATCCTTACCGACTCTGCCCTGGTGAATGGAGCTAGTACCGCCCCATTCCAAGTACTCGCTAGTACCGAGCTAGTACCGCCCCATTTCAAGGTTGGCGGGGGCGGTAATTCCCCATTCACCAGGGACCTTCCCCATTCCCATTTGAGCCCCCATAGGGCTCAATGGGAATGGGGAAGGCGCTAATAACGGTACCGCAAATTAGCTCTAAAGTCCCTTTGCGGGTCCTGTCCTTAACGCCTTGAAAGACCAGTCGTTAAGGGAGGACCCGCAAAGGGAACTTGTAGTAGGGCAGTAAGGGATTACTGGCACCGGTGCCCTTACCGGTGCCGGTAATCGCTTACCGCCCACCTCGTAATGAGGCCCTGTATCTCGCTCACTGTCACCCCTGAATTATCTTCCACAATCGCCCCCTCCTTCCCTCTCTCTTATCCCCCTCCCGATCTTCTTGCACTCTCCCCTATAGTGCTTTGAAACTGCATGAAGGTTGTGTTAAGCACTCTTATATTAAACACTCGTACGTATATGATCTCTCTTCACGAAGACCTTTTGCCGTTATGGGTAGTGGGGCATCACAGCACTGCCCATTGTAGACAAGCAGGCACTGACCTCCTGAGCACCCCTCACTATACCAACAGGCTACATTTATTTCAAGGAGAATGTTGTACAGATGCACTGTCAACAGCTGTATCCTGAACCTTTGGAGAACGTGTAAGAATGCTTCGAAACTTGAGAGTAACAGGATCCAGGCGGCTGCTGAGACTTCCTGGAGAAACATCCTGAGCAGCCTTTTGAATCTTTGAGCTCCCACCGAGACCCCCCCCCCCCAACCCTGTCCACCCACAGATGTCAATGAGAATATATACCCTTGCCACTGCCAGTAGAGGCTTACCCTTTAATAGGTTCCATGCCCGAGCAATGTATTCAGCATCTCCATGTCACCAGCTCTCTTTGGACCTCGCCTAGGTTTCCTAAGCAACCTCCACATTCCTCTTCATCCAAAGCCAAGGTATTTCTTCTCTCTTGTTTTGCTGCAGGGGACCGCAGAGCAGGGGAAGCAGAGAATTACAAGTTCTCTACCTCTGTGATGGGATAGAAGGTTCCAATCCCACAGGGTCACTGCGGTTGGGTTGCATGCTTTTAATTGGGGAGGTGGCCAGATCAGTGAGATTTTTTACTCACAAGCTCGAAGTGATTTTTAAAAAAAAGATCAGTTTTAGACATGTACTCCAAGAAACATCCTGTAAAGCCATTTATACTGTTATAAAAACCTTACTTTACGTAATGGCGCTCGTAAAGGTACGGTTTATGGCCTCTTCCGTCTGGTAAAATAGCTCAATGGGGTAAGCGCTGGATGCTGATATCAGTAGAGTAACTTTGCTGAAATGTTTAGCGGGGGCATAACATCTAAAGGAAAGGGCTCCCAGCCAAGTGATGGGGACAAAATGTAGTGCCGAGAAAGTTGGGGGGTGGGAAAAAACCTTGCCCCCCAACACTTGCCCTTAAAATTACGGCGATGGCTGATATCTGTGTGTTGTCTGAAAGTTAGAATCCCGACAAGGTTAACTCAGCCTTTCGTCCCAACAAGGTTCACTCAGCCTTTCATCCTTCGGAGGTCGAAAAAGTGAGTGCCATTTACAATTGGGTAATTAAGATTGTATGCAAACATGCTTTACAGAAAGCTTTTTGGACAAAATGCTGTATAAATATCAGGTTATTATCATCTCTCACAGCTATAAAATCAATGAATCAAGGCTTTACTGAGGCACTCATGGTATATCAAGGTTGTGTCACAGTGGTATGCCCCCACCCACCTGACCCGATAGGCTATTCCAATAGTAAGGTGCTTTGTAAAGAGGATGATTGACTAGAACAGTTGGCCTGCATTCTTGGTAATAGAGGAGGCCGCACACCTCTTAGCACAGTGACGGATCCTCTGCTGTAACCTTTAACCTCCAGAGGACAGGAAGTGCTGTGCAAGTGCCAGATGATCGGTGTTGGGAAAAGGAAGGAGGTGGTTGGGCCTGTCTGGTCTGAGTAGAGACTAAGGTAATGATATGATAGGTTATATATAACGCGCTTAATACCCAGATGTTTCTAAGCGCGGACCTGGGAATCGAACCTGTGTTGCTTCATGTCATCTTGCTTCCAAGGCGAGCACGTTGCCGCTGAGCTATCCTCCCGAGATAAATAATGAATAGTGAAAGGCAAGGTGGGAGGCTGCGTGACATGGAGGTATTGGCCTGCAGTAGCCTAATAATGTGCCTTTGAAGGTTGAAATGGCATGTGTATCACCATGATGGTCGGGTGGTTGTCGATGTCTATTAAACTACCATGCCATTATGGTGCGCATGTTTCCAAACTGCTAAAAGCAGGCGTTAAAGTACCAACCCGCTAAAGGACCTTGTAGTAAGGCGGTAAGGGTTAACGGTCACCGGTACCATTACCGGTGACCGTTAACCCTTACCGCCTACCGTGTAATGAGGCCCTGTTTCTTCGTTTTAATAAATATTTGACCTTGTAACGAGTATGCTGGGGGATGGAAATCCATTCCGTATGAAAATAGGGCATGTCGCTACTGTGAACTCGAGGGTGAAACAGCAAGACATGTACTTACCATGTGCCCTGATTTAATTCGTGTTTTATTATAGAGGCTCCAATCAATTGGTTAACCACCTAAATATGATTGTCTCAGATCAATTTTGGCCGGCAATATTTGCGGGACACAGGCTGGTTTACATTGGTGCCGCTGATTACATATGGAAACGAATTTGTAAATAATTTTTTTTTGATTATGAATTGATATATATGATTTTAATTGCATTGTATTGTAATAGGCTGTAGTTTTTTGGTTTTCTTTTATATGTGTTTTAAATGCTGTAATGCTGTGTATAAGGTTTTAACTAATCGAAGTACAATACAACAGTTATGTGATGAACAATTCAGTAATTGAATGATTTAATGTATCAATATCTATTAAAAAGAGTAAGGGATACAATTAATAGTGATTAAATTGCCACAATTTTCACTGCGCACAGCACAACAAACACATATTATTATTATTATTATTATTATTATTATTATTATGGTATTTATTGAGAGCAAACCTAGCTCCGGTATGCAACAGAGCACTTTACAAATCATAGGGCAATGTACACGGTGATGAAAGTAGACAAACACAGGAGCGGGGAGCTAACAGTGGGCGAGAGTGAGGGCAGACAATTTGGCAGCAAGGGAAGTCCAAGCAATCAGGAGAAGAAATAGAGGGGAGTAAGAAGGCCATTCACAGGTAGGGTGGGGAGTGGAAGGTGTGTTGACCTAGGTTTTAGTGAACAGACCTTCATTGAAGAGGAGGGTCGTGAGCACCTCTCTGAAAAGTAGGAGTGAAGAGACGAGTCTTGTGTTGACAGGGAGGAGGTTTCAGAGTCTTGGGTGATAGAAAGACATTCTTGTTTACACCGGCGGAGTTCAAGCATGAACATGTCAGTACCTCTGGTGGATCATAGGCCTCCAGAGCTCATGAAGAGTGCTCAGGTTTAAAACTTTAGACCTTACATCTACCTTTAATTTATTTTCAATCCTCTAGAACTGACACCCCTCTAGAATCTACAACTAAAATGGTCACCACCCCTGACGACCATGAAATAGATACCACAACACATCTCAAGGGAGCCCTCATGAATGCCAGATCCCTCCTGGCCCATGCCCTCAACATGCCCTCAACATTGCCAATCTCATTACCACCAACAACCTTGACCTCCTAGCAATCCCGGAAACATGACTGCACCCTCCTCGTCTTCTCCTTGGCTATACCAGAGGAATATACCAGCTTCAGGAAAGATAGATTGATATCTAAAGGAGGCGGAGCAGGCGGCATCGCCAAAAATGGCCTTCTCTTCAGAGAAATTGCTATACAATCTATCCCGCCTGGAGAACTGATCTCACTCAAAATCTCTGTATCTGCTATAACTACCCTCACGATCCACCTAAACTACAAACCTCCAGGCCCCCTGCTCTCCTTCAGGAAGACATCGTACAACTCCTCTCAACCAGCACCAAACACTCCTCCAAAATCATTATGGGAGACTTCAACCTAAGTCTGAACGACCCATTAGACTCTCAGGCACTTGCCCTTGTAAACTCCATTGAAGCTCAGGCTTTTCTCACCAAATATCCAACCCCACACATGATAAAGGACGCACACTAGACTGGCTAGCAGACCACAAATGCTACACCAGTATACCAGCTAACAATCCGTGCCCTTGGTCTGACCACAATGTCATCATATTCTCTATCAATTCTATAGCTCAACTAAATTTCCCACCTCAACCAGCCTCAGATGCCCTCTCAAGAAACTCATGCAACATCATGCCAGACAACATACTCCCCTTGCTTCGTCCACTAATAAACTTCCTTCAGACCAACACCGATCCCACTGTCTGACGAATCAACTTCCTGGGCAACAGTGGACCAGGGATGAATATCTGTTTCTAAACCATCAATCAACCCCACACCTCTAGTACACCAGAAGGGACCCAAACAGATTGGAATACAAGTATATTATAAGACCTCCTTGTCCAATTTTGATAGCAACGATGGAACGGCAGGCTAATCTCTGCAAGGTTGTGGATCGTTGGTTAGTTGCAACACAGCGAAAATACAATTACCCAATGATAAAAGGGACGGTCCAGTCAAGGTTGTACACAAATATCTACTTTATTATTACTACAACAGACAGTTCTAGCACACTACAATTACAACCCACATTGTAAAGGAACACAAAGGACAGCCAGTTTCACGAAGGAAAGGGATGCACTCTGGATACTGACAGGAGGGTAGTTGGTAAAGGAAGTAGTCTTACAGTTCAAGGTTATTTGGTTTCAACACCAAAGGGGAAAAGGGTTGTAACTGTCTCTAGGGGCCTTTGGAGAAGGACCAGGGTGGCAGAACCACAATGTACCTGGTGCTGAAGAGGATCTCAGTGCTCAACATGATCAAGGCCATTCAAGGCTATACGTACGTCTGCAGGCTGATCCTACAGTGCGGCTCGGGCCAAGAATCATCTCTGTGCTGGTTGGCGGCTCTTGAATACTGGTCAAGGCGTCTCAGACAGATCTGGTGACTGCGGCATGACAAAAATCAGCGGTGCAGTCGATTGCGGTTTGAGGATTCGCCTGTCTCAAAATTGTCCTTAAAATGATGGGCGCTGGATGATGCTTTTGTGCCACTCCTTGTAGCTTATTCGCAGGGCTTGTGTCTTTTCAAGGCGGACGGCCCAAAGCTCAGGAGGGTGTTAGCAGGCAATGTCCAGAGGTTCTCCGGCACTTCCCACCTAGGGAGCTTGCTGTCAGAAACTAGCAGGGCACGCTGTGTGCTGCCTGGGCACCGGTTCTGGAGCTGCTGGACGGGTCTTCTGAGTCCGGTATCTCCCTCTGTTCCATGGGAGATGTTTAGGGGAGGGATCTTGCTTCCCTCTTGGAACTCCCGGCCTTCCTTCCCTGGCAGAAGATGTAAGGTAGACTGGCCACCAGCTCGAGTCCAAATGAGGCCTTCTTCTTACTCTGAAGTCTTCAGATGATTTGATCAGTGAGGGGCTCAGCCCTCTTTTAAAGCCAAACAGGCCCCAGTGATTGGTGCAGACTAAACCCACCTTAATGAACCAATCCTGGGTCCCCACCAACAAACTTCAGTGATGCTTCAGGCCAGAATCAGAGTGCTTAGCAACAGACAGGGGAAGGATGACAACATATACTTCTAAGTCCCACCCATCTTCCTGTCTGCTGTACATCAAAGTGTCTCCATAATTAACCAAGCCCCATGCAGCGCTTGATTACGACATGGGCCTCCTTTGAAGTAGGGGGTTGCAGGCAGACTTTTGTTACCCACAATTCACATACTTCCCTACTCTGTAAGGATTGGTTCCAGAAAGGACATTCACTGCCCTTTCATACCAAGCAGGGGTTTTACTACCAAGTTGACACATTGCATTGCACAGAGTGTTGGTCTCTGGTCCACATTGCCACTTCCTGCGCCCAGGCCTTCCTTAAGGCCTGCTTATTAACATTCTTCAGTATTTGCCGCCACCAGCAAGGTGTAACAATGGAGATGCTAATCCATGGGGCCTTGAAATGATAATCAGGCTGCCCACACCCAGAAGCTTTTTATGTATCCACAGCTGTCAGGTGTCAGCTCCACATGACAGGGGAGGGCGGGGCGCTGGTATGCGGTGTCCTTCCAGAGTACATGACTATTTTTCTGCTGTGAGGTGAGCATGGAAAATATGTGCGGGAATGGCCACACATATTTTCTGGAGGTTGATCTCCCATCATTCATTCTTTCAAATAAATCAAAAATCGAGTGCACTCTCCCTGTGCGGATGGTCGAATTTCACACACACTGCAATGGTTTCGCTTTACAACCAAACTCTCCTAGAAGCCATTAACAAAGTAGCACCCCTGGGCAACTGTATATCCAGACCAACAGCCCACCTAAATTCCTGGTACCCCCAAATCGCAAAGCCTTACGCTCCTCAAAAAGAATCACAGAGAGTGTCTGGAAAATAACTCCCTCTAATGTGAACAAACGACACTTCAGTGGCCGTGAGAGTACAAAGAAGCCATTCTTCAATCCAAAGGCAACTCTTACAACGAGAGAATGAGAGAATCACAAAAGCAAACTCTGACACAAGAGAACTCTTTACCATTCTACGGGAACTCGAAACGCCAGCCCTTTCACCAGACCACTGTTTTAAAGATTTACCCTGGTACAAAAACATCCAAAACACCCTCCTCAGCAAAATCTCCCTACTCCAAAACAAAATCACTGCAGAGAAAACCAAACTTGCCACACCTCACCTGACCACTGACCACTGACTCACACCCTCTAGCCCTACACCTGGTTCGAATGTACCCATGTAACCACCACTGAAACTGCCAAAATCATCAAAGGCCTGAAACCTTCCAGATGTCAAGGAGACTTTTGCCCAGCCTCTCTCATAAAAGACTGTGCTGAAGAGCTTGCCCCCTTCATCACGGCCCTGATTAACAACTCCTTCTCTTCTAACAATTTACCAGAAAATCTTAAAGAAGCTTGGTTACTACCACTTCTCAAAAAACTACATTGGACCCCAATGTCCCCACTAACTACCGCCCTTTCGCAACAGTACTGTTCCTCCTGAAAATACTGGAGAGAGTGGCTTATTTGCAAATTCAAAAATACCTGGAAACCTGGCTTCCGCCCTGGTCATGGAACGGAAACCACCCTTTTAGACCCCAAAATCCAAATGGATGAGATTAATAACAAGGGTAACTTGGCCACCCTCCTCCTGCTCGACCTCTCAGCAGCCTTTGATTTGATCAATCACAATGTACTTTGCCAAATCCATAAAATGGATAGAATCTTTCTTGTCCAACCGCTCAATGAGAGTGTTCTTAACCACCGCGGCAGCCCAGCCCCCCCAGCCTCAGTCACCTGTGGATTGCCCAAAGGCTCCTGTGTCTCGCCAACACTATACAACATTTTCACCAAGCCGCTTTTCAACCTCTTGGACAAACTGGGTGTCACATACACCAACTACGCGGATGGCACCCAAATACTCCTACCCATCACTGGCAATTATGGCACCGACTCCAACGTACTGAGCGAAATATATCTAACCATTCAAGCCTGGATGACGCAACACGAGCTCTGCCTAAACGACAGAAAAACGGAACTACTCCTCAATGGCACTCAATCTTTGCTATATAACCTATCTGACTCTTATAAATGCTTTACCATTGATAGGAACATTATCACTGTAGCGAAAGAGGTAAAAATCATAGGAGTATATCTAGACTCCTCGCTCTCCCTAACAAGGCAGCTAAATGCTATCTCTTCTGCCGCAGCTTACACTGCCAAACGTATTAATGCCAACAGACCATCCTGACTACTGACAACTGTATCACCCCCGCAAGAGCCCTTATACTATCTAGGATTGACTACTGTAACTCCCTCTTTGCAGGATCTAATTTGCGCGACATTAACAAATTACAGATCATCCAGAACAATGTCATAAGAGCTGCACTCAATATCCCTGAAAAAGATCACATCTCATCAGTTAGATGTACTATCCACTGAGTCCCTGTCCGGGAACGCATTACATTCAAAACCTTATCTCGGACCTACAAATGCCTATCAAACAGTGCCCCAATCTATCTAGCTAGACAAATCTCCAAGCCCCAAACCAACAAAGCCAGAGGTTGCAGCTTCCATGTGATTGTGGCCAAACAATGGGATTCCTTGCCCTTAGCACTTAGATCAGATCCTTCCCTCTGGTCCTTCCACAAAGGCCTCAAAACCTGACTTTTTTCCCAAGATATCCAGAGGAACGAGAACTATATGACTTTTATCTCTTAACTATGCACCAGCAATCTACCTGTACCGATACCAGTGACCAACTGTATCTATTAAGCCATGCATATAACGTAGTTTACTGCATAACTGCATCCACAACTGCACAACCTAAGACCAACTGCAATATTTAACTAGCGTAACCATCACTCTTATGTAACCCAGCGCCCAGTTGCCTCTGGGTTAGGTGTACTTTACAAATGTCAAAATAAATAAATATAAATAAATATGTATAACCTTCTAAAGATGTCTGTATTGAGGACTCAGTATCCCAATGGCAGTGAGGTTCTCTTCATATGGAAGAGTAAACAGAGACAGCTCTTTAGCCCAAGAGAGTGACAGATGTCAGAGCCATTTATCCTCTTATCCAAATCTTGTGACTGTCCAAATGAGTGGAATACATCTGATGTTTTGGAGCGACTTCTGAATTGACAAGTGAGTCAGCGACACACCACGTCACCATCGACCGGAACGAGGACAGACGGTGTAACCGTTCCACGATATAGGCGACCATTGATGATTAATACAGAGCAGCAGTACTATTCCAGGACGCACGCGATGATGTTTGAAATTTAAGCCTGATAATCTTGGTGCGTGACTGCTGTGATGATAACGATGAATTCCTTATCAGTCTCCAGACAAGGGATATTAGCCCTGTCCAGTCCCTGCTATGAAGTTGTTTGTTGGAACCGATGTAGCTGTAGGGGCATGAGTCTCTGATGTTGTCTACACGTCTGTGCTTCCACATGCCTTCCCTTGAAAATCCCAGATCTACTTACCCCTGAAGAATTTCCGCAAAACGAATGATGAACGGAAAGAAACATGTTGGGTTGGGGAATTAGAAATTGTTGTAGGTTGTACTATGTAATACACAGTGAAACACATTGATTTAACCGAAGATTTTGTGTATGCTTCGTTGTTTCTCTGTTTATGTCTATTGTTTCTCATTGATAGGACAGTAGATTGTATTTTAGAGTGTGGTCTCTTTTTTAGATAATGAGGCTATTAGCATATGAGATATTTGTGAAGTGAGGATGCTTGATTGTTTGTGTGAGAATGAGGTATGTCTGGAGTATGTTTTCAGGAAATGTGAGAGAGTCATGTGTATGAGTGCATAGGATCACTATCCTTCTCAGTATTTTATAGGATATTGTGTATGCATTACAATTGTTATGGCACATTGATGTTTTTTAGAATGAAATTATTAATTGAATTGTGTGTATCTTTGTACGAATTAATAAAAATGTTATGTATTTTGAATTTGAAGTGAATCGAATTGTTTTACATTACATGTTTATGTATTTTGAGGTATTGGTCATATAGACATGTGTCCATGTCTAGAGCTCACCCACAGAAACACAGGTGCTGTGATCTCTTCTGTTTAAGTAGATATATTGCTACATTCCAGGCCAGATCACAGTACAGAGATAAACCTGGTATCCCCTGTTACTCCTGTTTGTTGTTGTCCAAATGAGTGTACATTATTCATGTTGGCACACACTGTAATGTTAGGGTCAGTGTTATAAAACATTAAATGACATTGCATACAAGTGATTCAAACATATAATCCTTTTATTTCAGACATATTAGCCAAATATAAAGTTCTGCGCTCATCCTTATGTTCTCAAAATTCCTGTTTATTTTATTCAAAGCAACCAGGAACCAGCATTGGTGCTATTAGCCCCTTTAACGTCTACAACTGCTTATTTAACAAAGGTACAATAGGAGAATACCAGGCTGTCCATCTAGGAAAGATAATCTCCTATCATAATTTTCTATGGTTATTAGTGGATTTAGATGCACTTTTCTCAGCAAGAAACGTGTAATGTTTGTATCACTATAGTGCATACAGGAAGCGATTATTAGGAATACAAAATGTAAATTAACAGATTCAGATGACAATGTTAGTACAATTTATAATATTTTATTTTGAATTGCTCTTTTTTCTGAGAATACAAACATTTTTGTCTCTCAAAATATCCTTCTTTCTTGGAAAGGGTTGCTCTCAGATTAAAACCAATTTTCTGTTTTTATAATGAACAACACATAAATACTAAACACGATTGCAAACCCTGCCACCTGGTCCTCTGGTTCCTCACACGGTCTCCAGAATTCCTCCCATAGCCTAACCACCTCCATCTTACCTCCCACCGTGCAACTGTTCAACCACAGCAAAGACGCACTTGACAATGCACCTGACGAAACCACAAATAGGTAGCGGAGGGAGGGAGAGAGAGAGTGGGAAAGAGAGAGAGAGAGAGAATTCGAGAGAGTCATACAGAGAGTAATAGAGCGAAAGAAATCAAAGATAGAGAGATACTACAGAGCGATAGAGTGATAGAACAAAAGAGAGCAAAGGGGGGACAGAAAGAGAGCAGATCGAGAGATAGTGTGAGAAAGAGTGGTAAAGAGAGAAGGCGAGGGGGAGAGAGAGTGAGAGAAAACGATATTTCTGTATTATATGTCCAGTACCGCGGGTTTAGTTGTTGTCACCGTATGTAATCAGAGGGACTCGTTTTTAGGCAGGACCCAGACCCGTATCGGGGGAACAGGAGAGTGCACAGATGCCAGATATCCAGCAGTTCAGTGGCCATGGCGCAGCCCCTCACCACCACCCCATGGCACAGCACCACCCAACTCACCCTTCCGCTTGCATATTTGGTTTAAAAATACTAAAGCGTATATACGGCAAATATGTAGTGCTGTTAAACATAGCAATTTGGTATTAATGGAAAAGAAGAACTTTTCAGCAAATCAACAAATACTGATGTGACTTCCTGAGTTCTTTATTTGCTGATTTGATCTTATTTTCCACTATAACGGGATTGCAATGTTTAAAGGCATATCATTTTTGTTGCCTGTGTTCTTTAATTTGCGAGTATTTTTAAATATCAAATATGCAATTTGAATGGTGGATTGGGAGCGCTGCATTGGAATACACTTTAATCGGGACCTCATGGGAGTGCTGCTAAGAGTGCAGTCAGCTGCACGGGTCTTTCTGTGAGGATTTACTGTTTCCCAGGGACCCTTTCAGACACTACACACACTGACATCAAAATCTGCACCCAGCGCAGAGCGCAGCGAGAGAGTGCAGCGGTGAGTGCATTCAGCTGCACGGACCTTTCTGTGAGGATTTACTGTTTCCCAGGGACCCTTTCAGACACTACACACACTGACATCAAAATCTGCACCCAGCGCAGAGCGCAGCGAGAGAGTGCAGCGGTGAGTGCATTCAGCTGCACGGACCTTTCTGTGAGGATTTACTGTTTCCCAGGGACCCTTTCAGACACTACACACACTGACATCAAAATCTGCACCCAGCGCAGAGCGCAGCGAGAGAGTGCAGCGGTGAGTGCATTCAGCTGCACGGACCTTTCTGTGAGGATTTACTGTTTCCCAGGGACCCTTTCAGACACTACACACACTGACATCAAAATCTGCACCCAGCGCAGAGCGCAGCGAGAGAGTGCAGCGGTGAGTGCATTCAGCTGCACGGACCTTTCTGTGAGGATTTACTGTTTCCCAGGGACCCTTTGAGACGCTGCACACGCTGACATCAAATCTGCTCCAAGCGCAGAGCGCGGTGAGAGTGTGCAGCAGTGAGTACAGTCAGCTGCACTGACCTTTCTGTGAGGATTTACTGTTTCCCAGGGACCCTTTCAGACACTACACACACTGACATCAAAATCTGCACCCAGCGCAGAGCGCAGCGAGAGAGTGCAGCGTGAGTGCATTCAGCTGCACGGACCTTTCTGTGAGGATTTACTGTTTCCCAGGGACCCTTTCAGACACTACACACACTGACATCAAAATCTGCACCCAGCACAGAGCGCAGCGAGAGAGTGCAGCGGTGAGTGCATTCAGCTGCACGGACCTTTCTGTGAGGATTTACTGTTTCCCAGGGACCCTTTGAGACACTACACACACTGACATCAAAATCTGCACCCAGCGCAGAGCGCAGCGAGAGAGTGGAGCGGTGAGTGCATTCAGCTGCACGGACCTTTCTGTGAGGATTTACTGTTTCCCAGGGACCCTTTCAGACACTACACACACTGACATCAAAATCTGCACCCAGCGCAGAGCGCAGCGAGCGAGTGCAGGGGTGAGTGCAGTCCGCTGCACGGTCCTTTCTGTGAGGATTTCCTGTTTCCCAGGGACCCTTTCAGACACTGCACACGCTGACATCAAAATCTGCACCCAGCGCAGAGCACAACGAGAGAGTGCAGTCAGCTGCATGGGCCGTTCTGTGAGGATTTACTGTTTCCCAGGGACCCTTTGAGACACTTCACATGCTGACATTAGAATCTGTTCCCAGCGCACAACGCGGCACGTTGATTTTAACACTTGGATTATGCACTACCATTTTCTTTTATGTTTTATTGAGGTCCCCCCAGATGACTTGTTATGTAGACCCTTGGAGCTAAAAGGAAATCTTTGGCGGCAATGCTGGACTAAGACGATTGAAGATTGTAAAAGGTTCAGATCATTTTCATATGTCATCTTGAGGGAGGAGCCACGTAATGTCCCAGTTTACCTGAGGAAGTTCCCTAATGTTTACCAGAGAGGGGTATTTCCTAGAGAACGGTTTATCTTGTTCCCTACAGTTGAAATATTGGATGAGAGAGCAAAAGACGGACAGGCGTTATGGCGTGGCGGGTTCTATAACTTGCCAGACCAAGTTGAGACATTTGAGCATTTGGTGGTAGAAGGCAGTGCACCTGCAATTAGCAGAGATCTATACCTGGGTACATTTATACAGACCTCCAGATCTGTTCCCTAGCAGAATTCTGGCATAAGATTCGCACAGGTTTCCCGATATCCTTAACACTTGCACTTATTAGATTCCTCCTGCATATGTTCCCTCTTGTAATTAATCGTGGATCACTAGGCAATGCGTGGTTGTCAGTCTAAGTGTCATAGGGTGGCAATGTCTTATGAATTGTACTTGCTATATGTGTATTTATATGTCTGTTGTTTTATGATATTTTATCTAAATTGTCTTTTTGTATTTTATATATTTAAGTGTATTGTAAAAGGTTTGAATAATAATCCGAAGCGCAATTAAATAAAAAATAAAAATAAGGATCTCACTTACACTCATTCACCCATACTCACTCACCCCCTCACACTCTCACACATTTAGTGATTCAAGCACTCCACCCGGGCAGACGCATACTCATTCATTAGCCCACCCATTCATTCACTTATGTGGTCACATATACTACACCTTTGCATATGACCGAATCACTCACTCCCCAACCCAGTCACTCACTCATTCATTCACACTCACTAACTCCACACCAGTCCCTCTTAAACGTACACAACTGCGAACACAAATGACACCTAGTAAAGGAACCTTTTACTCATGATTTTAAATCTATTACAAATGATCAGTTGTACAAAAGACACACCATGTTATATCAGTCTCACGTTGACAAGTAACACACTTACATGGGCAGGCGTGCTCGTGCTGGGCACATGCTTAACACATGTGAGGCCTTATCATATGAATGCATCTACGAGTGAGTATCCTTATATTATTGCCTTTACATGTCCTTCAGCTCATAAGCATGTCAGTGACGTGCATACTGCCCTTATTTTAATGGTATGTCATTTATAAAACTAGTGCAACATTGCAGTGTTTGCACGACCATCAATGACAGACATTGCAAACTCCCACTGATATGAATGTATGGCACCAATCGTGTAGCGCTATTATGTCACACATTACTTTAATGTGATCTAATGAATTGTATATGGCGCGCCGCTGCCTTTTTCATGGTCTCCAGGTGCTCAGCAGAATAACCAAAACTGTGAATCCCACATTGCAGAGAGCCTTCTACTAAATAGTAATGTCTGGCTGATATGATAATTATGATATGATGTGATGTGGTGTTTATAACGCACCTTTACACAAGTATTTCTAGGTGCGACAAGACAAGGAGCGGGGAACAAGGGAGGACAAAATAATGATCTTACTAGGGCTTGTGACATCAGATTGCACAAGTGCAGGGAAGAGGGAAGGGGGGGAGAAGTGCCAGGAGTGAGGGGAAGGGGGAAGTGCAGTTAACTCACGAGTGCAGCCAGCGGGTGGCTCATAAGTGCAGAGAAAAGGGACTGTAGGGTTGTAAATACAGACCCTTTTGTGCTGGGGAGCCCGGAGGCAGTGCAAGGGCATCTGGACATGCAGGAGCCTGGGCCCGAGTTCAGAGGGTGACCAGGTGATCAGTGCGCGGAACATAGGTGCATCAGCAGGGGAGAGGAAGAGAGAAAGCGGAATTTAAAAGGAAGGTCTTGAGTTGCTTCCGGAACCAGAGGTGGTTCTGCTCAAGTTTGAGAGAGGCAGGGAGGCCGTTCCGGAGGCAGGCCCCAGCCGAGGAGATAGATCTTCCCCCAACTCTCTGCTTGGAGAAGCGTCTGACCCTCAGAGAGTTGGAGGAGGATGAGCGAAGAGCTCGAAAAGGAAGATGTTTTGGAAGAGAAAGTTGGAGGTAGAACATTCCCAGGCCCCAGAAAGCCTTGTGGGTGATGCAGAGGGTCTTAAAGTTGATCCTTGCAGCCACAGGGAGCCTGTGAAGAGATTTCAGAGATGGAGAGATATGATCCCTGGGCTTGAGGCCGAGGACAAGTCTCGTAGTCCTGTTCTGGATAAGTTGTAAAGAGTAGAGTAGAGGCAGGACGATTTAGAAAGAGGCTGTTGCAGTAGTCTAGCCTAGAGAGGACCAGAGCTCTGGAGACAGTGAGATTCTGGGGGAAGTGAGAAAAGAAAGAATACCTTTGAGGAGGTGCAGCTGATAGTTTAACTTCTTAGAGACGTCAGAGATGTGACGAGAGAAGAAGAAGGTGGTGTCGAAGATAACACCAAGGTTCTTAGCTTCCGAGGAAGGAGCAAGAAGAGGGCCCAGAGTGTGTGACCAGAGAGCGAGAGGAAAGGAGGGATCGGGTGTCCCAATGAGGAGGATCTCAGACTTACTGGCATTAAGGCAGAGATCATTGGCGGCCCACCATTGCTGAATTGCGGCCAGACAGTCTGGTATGAGAGAAGAAGCAGAGATTGCTGAGGGGAGCCTGAAACAGAGCTGAGTGTCACCTGCATAACATTGAAAATTGGAGCAGAAGTAGCGATGCGGTAGGCAAGAGGTCCCAGGTAGTGATTAAAGAGACAGGGACAGAGGTTAGACCCCTGGGGAACACTGCAAGTAGAGAGAGAGAGATGGAAGAAAGACCACAGTTGGACCTGAGAGGGTCGGTAAGAAAGGAGGGCAACCCGGCCAGGGCCTGATCATTAATACCAAGGTTGTTGCAGAGACGCTTGAGCAGGATGGCATGGTTTACCGTGTCAAAAGCAGAGGATAGATCGAGGAGAGTGAGGACAGAAGGGAGATTAGAGTCAACATTGGAGATCAAGTCTTCACGGGTGTTCAGGAGAGCAGTTTCCATGCTTCTTGCAGCTCTGAAGCCAGACTGGTGGTCATGGAGGCAACAAACAGATTCAGTATCTAGTTTAAGCTGGGCGATGGCCAGTTTTTTTCCTTTGCCCAGGAAAGGGGTGATGGAGATCGGACTATGGTTAGCCTCAGAGGAAGATTAGCAGAGGGCTTTTTTAGGAGGGGGTTCACAAGAGAGTGCTTACGAGTGAGGGAAAAGTTCCAGTGGTAAAGGAGTGATTGCAGAAATCGGCTAAAGCTGGGGCAAGGGTGTCAATGTGGTCCTTGATTGTTCTGGATGAGCAGGGGAGAACCTGTTTTGACAATACTTTAATCGATCAGACTTGTCTAGAAACGTCGTCAGGGGTGAACAGGGGAAAGGAGGAGAAAGGAGGAGGAGATTCAGCAGCTATGAGTGCTCCCTCCACTCCCTTTTGCCTATTCGTTCTGCTGAGCCCGCCAATAAGGAGAGCCAAATCAGTTCCAGGTGTGTTTTTGGAAAAAGGGGATACACCTAGACGCCCCCTCAAAAGCCCTCAAAAATACCATGTTTTCAGAGCTTCAAGGAGAGGGATAGAGGTAAGCAATTTTCGATAATATATTGAGGCACATTAAAGCGGCCCAGTTGGTTGAGCACCTGTTTCAGAGTGCTGGATTTAACCTGAATGTAACAGAATATAAGAAGGTTGCTGCCTTTTTTAAGCTTCGTAAAAGTTGACCCAATGAATGTTCTTGAGTTGAGTGGCAGAGGCAACTGTTGTTTTAGCACTAAGTGGCAATTAAGGTCGTGGTGTACGCTGTATAAATGGCACTACTAATGTACACAAGGCACAGCAAATCCCTGAACTTCGACTGCCTGATCTGAAAAAAAACCGGGTGCACTTGGAGTGGGGTTGTAGGAAAACTGAGTATTTTCATGTACTCTAGAAAAATCCTTACACTCACGAGGGATCAGTTGAATAGCGGTCCTCTAACAGTGAGGGCCCGATTTTTGGATTTTTTTACACGGGGCAAAGTGACTTTGCACTACCGACACAAACCCTGATTCATGGAACTGTGCAAAGTGTACTTTTTCAGTGCAAAGTTCGTGCAAAGTCATTTTGTACTGCAAAAATGACTATGCAGTGAGTTTTCACGGACTTTGCACTGCAAAAATACACTTTACACATTTCCATGAATCAGGGTTTGTGTTGGCAGTGCAAAGTCACTTTTGAGAAGTGCAAATAATTCCATGAATCGGGCCGTGAGTGTCAATGTAAGGTTAAAAGGCCTAACTAGTGTTTTTCTTGCTTGTGTTTTTGCATTGTTTACTCTGGTAAAATGTTGCAGAGATAGCTGCCTGCTGCAGAGGCATACTGCAAGCTCAGCCTGCCAGCCCTCCGAGGTCATCAAAAGGATGAGGAAAGGTGTACCGCGGAAGTGAGATTAATATAAAATCCTGATTCTGTCTGTGATGATGCAAAACAACAGGAGTAAATGCCAAAAATCAAAAGAAACCAGTGAACGGGTAGGGGGCGGAGAAATCAAATCGAAGTGCGGACCTTATACTGATTTAAGCACAATTGGAATTAAAATAAAAAAGTAACCGTTTTTCCTGCCCTTTTGCCAATGTGTAACTGTCGGGTAATCTCGTTGTCAACTGACCATCCTTTGATGAGCTCTGTGTGATCTCTGATGGGTTCACTTAATTCCCCTGTCAGCCTACTGTCAGTTGCATATCTCTTGATGGGCACGAGTGGCAAGGCAGTCCTGCTTGTTAATGCTTAACGCAGTGTTCTCTACAAATCATTCCTGCAACTCAGCATGATATGAAACGGGAAGAGCATCATTACAATATTACAGTTCCTAGCTAGGTGATACACGGACGTCATCTTTACAGCAGGTGTGGTGCAGACACAATGAGAACAGTATCAATGTATACATGGTTTAAACATTCATAGATGAAGCATTAATCGCCGAGGGTAAAGCTGGAGATCAGGTACTGTCCGGGCATTAATGATATGCATGGAAGACTGACTGGCTGACCTCAGTCTGCCTGGCAACCTTAGATTTTCTGTCATATGAGGGGTCTGCAAAGGAGAGTGGGGATACCTACACTCCAATTCTCAAATGAAACCTATGAAAATGTGCAGCTCGTTGAGAGGTTCTCTCATGATGCGCCTGTCAGAGCTATATGCTGGGCTTTAAGTGGGCCGGGGCTAGCTGGAGCCAAGCCCCGGCAGTTTCTGAGATGGGCTCCCAAGCCTGGGTGCTGCTGGAGCTCACCCCAACTAGCCCCAGTCTTACCAACTTCTTAGACAGCCGTTTAGCCGAGTGCTGCACAAGTACACAGTCGCCTGCAGCTGTTAGCATTTTGAATTAGAAAGAAGAAAAGGCATTGTTACCTCTTTACTCAGATACAAAAGGAGAGGCTGGCCAACCCAGCCCTCCTCATATTTCAGAATCAAGAGACATCACGCAGCAGCCAGCCCATTGCATTCAAGGAGCCGTGCGGTTAAAGGGTTGCCTGGGAGGGTCAGCGACCCCTGCAGGCAATTTTTTTAACCATGACACCTTGAATGCAAGATCTGGGGTGAGGGGGCTCTTGTTTGGGGGTCATGGCCTATACACTCATACTTAGGCCACACCCGCTAACTAGAGCCCCCTAATCCCCAATGTCCCACCCCACTTAAAGCACTGGCTATATGTAGTCAAAAATATCACAATCCCACACTCTTGTAACGTCGCTCGGCAGGTCAAGCGCCGGCTGCAGGTAACTTGCAGGCAATTCTGGTAGCCTCGATTCATTCATTCACCAGTCTGACAGTGATAAAAAGGGTGCCACTGGGTTGGGCTATACTAAAATCCGTATTTATGATGCTTAGATGATGATGATGACGTGCTAGGTATAAGCTGCTATTTTATTTGAAATGCCTGGCGGGTGCACAGAAGCTAAAGTAAATCCAGCTGCAAGACAGAGGACAAGAACACATTGTGGTAGTCTTATGAAGCAACACCAGAATCTTTTGTTCTATTTAAGAGGAAAGGCCCCACTCTCATTATATAGATGATCTGGATCTGTGAGACAATCATGCTTTGCAGAAACTCAAATGATGACCGCTCTCTGAAACCTAAGGTATACACAGCAGCTTTAAGCATAGGTAGGTTTCTATAGGGGGAATGGCATTTTTCATTGACTCCTCGAATGTCTTGAACAATATGAGGCAATAAAAAGGTTCTCCAAAGAGATGCCAAGAACCATGAAAGAAAAAAAGAAAACACTCGTCACTTATTTGCATCTTGGTAAATTGTGTTGTTCTCTTAACGCCCTATCAAAGATTTAACAAATGATCCTTCATCTACTGGTCAAAACTAGGCTTTATATTGAAAGGCATCTATTTGTATTTGTAGGTCTATTTACTTGAAGAACAGGGATGTCAATTTCGGTCACACGTGACATGGAGGAGGCAAGTACAGGCGAAGTGTGCCTGTAGAATAGAACGAAGATCAGAACACGCGGTGAGCCTGTTTACGAGGGTGTAACGAAAGTGGGCCATAGACCAGGAACACAACAAAATAAACAGAGCAAATAAATAAATAAGAAAAAGGTGGCTTACAACGGTAACAACCTAAGATGGCATGTGCTGAAAACTAACAATGACGCGCCATTGGAGACAGTGGTGGGGTTAGGTGGGGAGGAAGGGGAGAGGGCAGAGAGAGCTCCTTCTTTAGCAAGGAGAGCTCGGGCGGTGGGGATAGTTCAGGGGCAACGCATTTGTCTTGGAAACAAGACAGTGCAGAGCAATACAGGTTCAAATCCTGGTCCTGTGCTTAGAGACAGTTCTCCAGTGTTAAGCGCGCAATAAAAGATTCATTCATTGAAGTTTAACCCGAGCTTGAAGAGAGCCACAGTTGGGTTTGCTTTGATAGATTGTGATGTCAGCAGGTACCAGGGGACCAGAGCGAGTAGGTAGAAAGTGTGTAAGGGAGTGGAGGCACAGGGCATGAGACAGTCAGGTTGAGTGCAGAGCAGGAGTCACAGGAACCAGATGGTGAGTATACAGAGATGCAATCAGACAGGTACTGAAGAGCAAACCCATTGGTAGCTTTGCATACTAGAAGAAGAAACTTGAAAAGGGAGAGGTTGTACATGTTGTCGGTAGGTAACAGTGGAGAGAAGTTGTAGAGAGTGTGTGTAGCACTGTTGAATACTTTGCCAAGAGGGAGGAAGGAGTAGAGAGGAAGGCCAAGGAGTAAGCTTGAACAGAAGTCAAGTTTGCTGAGCATTAGGGTGGAGCTTGGACTGCTTGAATAGTTAAGAGTGACAGCAGGAATTGTGAGTCAAAAATAATGAGGTTGCTTGTGGAAGGTATTGTTAGGAGGTCTTTGGTGTTTATTAAGAGGTGGCGACCCTTCCTATGTGATTCATCTTAGACTTGAATTCTTTGAATGATTATTCATGTAGTTAAGGTGCTCACTTCATGATATATGCACGCTTTATGATATATGTATGAAACATCATATTAATTATGACCACTGTACAATAATAATAAAAACATTTTGTAATATCAATGAGGTTACAATCTATATCTACTCCACCAAAACAAAATAGTTAATGGCTGGAAGGTTTAGAATTAATCCTAACCTCTGGCATTGCTCTGGCGATCCCCCAGATCATTGTTCTTCACCTGCCAAGCCATTACAAAAGGGGAAAGACCATACACAAATCTGGCTTGGCCCGACCCGAAAAGGGTCAGTCCAGTACGAACTGCTTGGTCACATACTTTCTGCAAGAGACCACAAGTATCCCTAGACATGTGTCAGCCTCTTTGGGCCTCATCAGTGAGGAGTAGCTTGGGTCTTTAGGCACAGCAGGCACATGACCAACGTCTGGACATAACCGCCCCACTCGGACTGACTGCAGCAAAACTAAAGAGCCTGATTTGCATATGGTTTTTCCCCTTTTTCAATGGCTTGGCAGACGAAGAATGATGGTGAAAGAATGGAATCAGTCTGAGGTGAGAGGGAGGTGCTGGAGAGAGCAGGAGGTTTTTGGGATGGAAATGAGTATATCCCACCCCGCTAGGCATTTTCAGGTGAGGCGAATTCCATATGAAGTGATGTAGCGTACAATGGGGGGAGAGAACCGCACCATAAAACACAAATTAGAATCAATGCAGCACCAAAAGTAGGTAAACAGCATTTTAAAAACAAATAGCATATGACTCAATTTTCTAATAGGTCTAAAAAGCATAGGCTTGCATGATCGTGCTGTCTGCGAACCCAGTTCACTAAGCCCAAACTCATTAAAACAGAATGAATTTGCAGAGCCCCCTTCTCAGGGAAGTTCACTTCCCCCCCGTCCCTCCAGTGTTGCGAATATTTTGTATCTTCCACAGGAATGCGCCCTGCATGATCTTGAGACAAAACTAGGTTCCACGCTGTGTCCATTCATCTCCACTAAACTGCCAAATAAACTCCACCCTGCCAGTCCGGAGCCAACCCCACACAATTGACCCGACCCCCACATATTTGCCTTCCCTGATAAGCAAGTGACCTCCCTTTCCTAGCACAAATCAACTGTCCGCATACGCGGCTGTATTTGTTCAAGCATGAAAACACATCTCTTGTAACACAAGGTACATCGAGGGATACATTAAAGATCAAAATCCCGGGTGGAGACCTTTGAGTGCGGGATCTGCGTTATCAATGAAGCCCTGAATGTGTGGGGCAGCATGTCTGTATTTTATCCTCCCTTCCCCCTGGCACCATTTCCTGTGCCGCCCAGGTGCATGACACAGTGATGGAATAGGGAGCTTTTCCCTCTCTCACTTTCACCACTCTCCACTCACGCTTAACTTCATCTATAATGTAAATTGTTCCTTGTACTATTTTCTGGTTTGATTCAATTGTCATGTAATTCTTGCTGTATTTTTCTTGTTCCTCTTGTAAAGCACTTTGGATTAAAGCGCTATATAAATCTAATAAAATACAAAAATACAAATACGAGCAAGCCGACCTTCAGCCAGGAAGGCAATGAGCCTAGCTGACCCAGGTGGATCCTGATCGACGACAACAGAACTAACCAAAGGTAACAAGGCATCCCCAATGATGACGTCACAAGGCCTTTTAAGTTTCTGCTTTGCTTTAGAATAACCAGAGCGCTCTCGAGCAGCAGAGTCCTTTGCTTATATATGTATTCTGTACAATTAAACTTTGTTATCCTTGCAGCGCTATGTCCTGGCCTATTTCCCTAGAGGGTTGTTTTCATTCTGGAATGTGCGTTCAAAGGGGCTTGCCTTCATCTGGTGACCCTTGTAATGTGATTCCATCGTCCCGTACTTGCGGAGGTATCCAGGTGGTCGCTCTGGAAGGGCTGTGCCCACCTACAGTGACCAGTCCCAAAACGCATACGCTGAGTAGCCCTTGCGGGTACTGTTTTCGCAAAATACCCGCCAGCTCGTTGAAGCAGGCTACGGCCCCAAGGAGCAGCCGGTTGTGGATCCCCCGTGAAATTAGGCTTTTGGAAGAACATGAACACGTGAGTATAGCCTGCAAGGGATAACAAAGTAGGGTTGGGTGTGTAGAGCAGTGTGAAGAGGGTGATCACGCGGTGAATGAAAGTGAGAGTGTATTTTGGTTTGTAGATTGTGGAGGTTTTTTATGGCAATTTTTCATTTATTTTTGAAAAAATATTGAGGGTAAGAAAAAAGGAATACGGAAGCCTTCCCGAGTGAGGGGAGAGGGTGGCGCCATATATGCACTGTCTCGACCAGTGCAGGAGAAAAATATAAGGAGAAATATAGAAGCTCTGTATAATTAGAGAGCCCGGGAGAAGTAGTGTTTGTTATTATGGCTTGTTATTTTAGTTTGTTTTGTTGGTTTATGTAACGTGTTCGGAGGAGCCCCAGGAGGGGCAAGTATGACGTGTGTGAGTGCATCAGGGGAGCGTGCAGGGAGTTTGTGACAAAGCTCTAAAGGGGAACAGGGAGGGGAAAGTAGATTAATGATTTATCTGTGAAGTTATTGATGGCTTTGACTGGTGTTAACGACACAATCAAGGTGCACATGTGTTCACTAGTTTGGACACATTTTTGTTTTGACTTTGACATAGTACTGTAAGCGTAACACTAACTCCTGACACCTACTACACACGACCGTGGGGATGCACCCCTAGACCATATATGTAAAGCCTTGCCCCGGTACTGTGAGAAAATCAAAAGGTATCACATAAAATGGGTGACTGAGACAAAAGGGGAAGGAATGCCCCACTCCTGGCAAGAGCATGGATCTTTCGACAGAGGCGCCCTGGAACATATGTCCATGTATTTAACTGTTAGGTATAAGGGGAGACCACTGCAAAAACGAAGGGAAATATTAGACCTCTGGAGAATGTTTGAAGAAACAGAGGTCCCAAAAGGGGATGAGGAAACATCTTACAGTGACCGAAAAATGAATACAGAGGAGATTGGAAAGAATGGGGACATGAAAAAGGGAATATACACATCAGCAACCCGCCCAGTAGAAGGGTATACAAACCCGACCTATGTGTTGGCGGGCACTATGGTGGCCACCTCAGGTATGGCCCCACCCCCACCATACGTCTCACCCCCAGAAGCATCGGCCCACACTGGGGTGAGCGCAAGAGACCTAGAGGTAGCATTAACTTCAACGCGCACAGAACTGGCAAGATTACGGGCATCATGTGACGCAACTTGGGTGGCAGAGGTTCTAATGTTGCCTGCAGGGGCACCCCGACAACTACCAGGGGACGAATGGAAGTCAGGCGACTTCCTTTTCAGTACAGACAGTGCCACCATAAGAAGAGTTCACTTAGAGCGGGACGGGGAAACAGAAAGCTTGGGATATGAGAATGTGGGGTCCCGAAGCGGGGATGAGGAGTATTGGAGAGACTGTGATGATACAGACGAAGATGGAGAGGGAGGGGCTGAACAGCCGCCCCAGGCCACACCGAGATTAGAGAGCCTATGGTATGGAAGACTGCGGGAAAGTTTGGTAGAATAGCATTGGCACTGAAAAAGGGAAGCGCAATTAAGAGCGGGAAAGGAAAGGCGAAGTTGAAAATGCCCTTAATACACAAGGGCGCGGGGCGACCACACTACGTACTATGGGCACAAATGGATAAGAATAACCTCCTCAAGGCACTTCCGCCACTGACAGCGGGCCGGGAAAATGGGTCTGTGCATTTCAGAAAAACACAGCAAGGGTACCCCTAGCAATAGAGGACATTAAGAGTCTCTTAGTAGCTGCAGTGGGAGACCGAGCAGAGATGGTGTGGGATCAATCAACATCATTGTTTTATTTTATTGTAAAAAGGGGACTTCCCAAAGAAGTTCAGAAAGCACTTGATAAGATAGTGGGGGTGGATGCAAAGTGGTGGCCTGCGATTCAGAGCATCATAGTCCACCTTTCTAGGAGGATCAATGAGCGGGAGAAGAACACGGTTCAGAGGAGGCAGGAAGGGGAAGCAAAATGAGTTCAAAACAAACTAGTCAAAGTAGCGGCAGTATCGACATGGCTGCCCCAAGAGCAAACGAGAGAGGAGCGGTGCACCACACTTGAGACATAGGCAAGAATAGCAGCAGTTTGTGCTGACGGCGGACAAGGACAGTGGGGAGAAACCCAGCATTTCTCGGGACCCCAGTGGCAAGGAGGGCAACAACGAGGATGAAGTGGGTTCAGAGGGTCTAGGGGAGGGGGATTTGGAGGCCATGGACAGAGCAGTGGCAGACCAGGACAGTGCTGGCCATGTGGAAGGTAGGGGCACTTTTTGAGGGAATGTCCCAGAGCATTTGCTCCCTAAGGGGTATGCTAGTAATACATGCGGTGGCCAGCGAAGTGGCAGTGAGGGGGATCCCTGTCAATCCATACTTGTTTGTTTATGGCATCAACGTACTGTCCCGAGAGGTCCCCCAGATCATGCGAAAAGAGTGGAGGGTATCCACTGAGTTTATTTGCTGCTCCCTGAGTTGGTGTCTGGCACCATTTTATGATTAGACTTGGAAGGGCTGCTTGTGTTTACTAAAAGGATTGTAGTGCTGGATACTGACCCCCACGGGTGCCAATGGTGCACTATATTGTGTATTGATACCAATGTGCCCCTGAGAGAATTGTCTGATGAGGAGCTTTTTGAGGATGGCAATAATGATGGAGAAATTATACTCAATATTTGTATACCATGTGAAATAATGGTACAATATAGAAAAGTGCAAAGCCCCCTCATGGCTGTTGTTAGTGGGCCATGCCCATTCAGCGAAACAGATATCCCCACACATTTATGAACCACAAACCTACACGATGTAGGGATGTTGCAAGAAGTGACCCCAGTAAAAATAACACTCAAACCAGGAGCAATACTCCTGCGGGTCAAACAATACCCCCTGTCCAGAGAGGCAGAGGAGGGAATTCAGGAAACACTGCAGGCCCTATTGCACCAAGGGATCATAGTGCCCTCCCCCTCTTCATGCAATACGGCTATGTACCCCATTAAAAAGGCAACAGGGGCAGTTGGAGGATGAGCCAGGATTTACAACCCCTTAATGATAGTGTTCAAAAAGAGTTTCCACTTGTCCCCAACTCGGCATCCATTTTGTGTAGCATTCCCAAGGTTACTACATATTTCACTGTGGTCGATTTGAAGAATGCATTCTTCTCAGTACCCCTCCATCCAGACTCACAGTACCTTACAGCATTCACCCTGGGTCGAATTTGATCCCAAATTTACAAGAGCACCTCGCAACAATGGTGGTCCAATGGACAATGTGTCAGGTGTTCAGTACAGGAATGACAATGAGAAAACGAAGCAGGACTCTGCCACGCCTTTCGGTCCATTCCATGAGCTGCATATTGACTACACAAACAGGGGAGAACGATTCAATGGGGCATGATATTTGATTGTGGTGGTGTGTCCGTTCTCAAGGTGGGTTGAGGCCAGTCCGTGTGCACACCCAGATGCCAAGTGTGCAGCTAAATCCCTCATCAGAGAGGCCTTGACCCGCTGGGGAGTGTGTGACCTCAAAAGGTAAGATAATGGTACCCATGTTTTCAACTAATTCTTCATGGAAATAACTACCCTATTAGGAATAAAACATTGTATGTGCTCCATTTACCACCCACAAGCAAATGGGGTGGTAGAGAGGATCAACAGCCTCCTCACAAGCAGACTTTCCAAACTATGCAACACCCTGAAAAAGGATTGGGTGTTCTGCCTGCACCTGATCCTGTTTCATCTCTGCACACAGCCCAGTAAGGACCACCACCTGTCCCTCCACAAAATAGTGACTGACCGACGCATGCAAGCACCCCTGTCACCAGTACGAAGAGCATCAGATGCTCATAGAGCAGCTGCAGTTCTAGGGGAAGTATTCAAATAATACCTATCCCAAGTGACACGTGCAATTAAGAGTATTGCAAAACAAATGGCTCCGCTACACACAGATGACGTACAAGCATCACCTGCACCACAAACTGACACCACCCGGCGCAACCATTGTTGCCAGGGGAAATGGTCTATGTCAGAAGCTTTGTGTGAAAATGGAACAATCCCAGGTTCCATGGGCACTACAAGGTTGTGTTTTCCACCTCCCTTGCAGTGAAAGTGAAGGGGCTCAGGTACTGGAGCCACCTCTAAGACATTTGCAGGGCACCACATGATGCAACTCCAAGTGTCCACATCAAACATCTGCCTAAAAAATGTAGCTCTATGCTGTCCATATTAGTGCATGTGAGAAGATACAGAATACATGCTTTGCTGCTAGAGCATGAGCTACGTAAATTAAAACTCTCACTCTCTCTGGTTATTTTCCCCACCACTTACCTTCTCCCTCCCCTCCCCATTTTTTCCAAAACTCACAGGTGCAACAAAGATGGAGATGACTTCACTGAGATATTAGTCGAGTAATGATAGAAATAGAGATTTTTCAAGTAATGAAAGACATAGCATCATCAGCACTAGGATGTATAGTTATAATCGAGGTCTTCATTTTACAGCTATTTTGTTTACTATAATGACCATCTAAAAGAAGCGGGAATATGGAATGCGAGTATGTAGAGGAGGGGTTAGATTTGCTAGGCCCCATCATCCCCTCAAACTGAATGCAGATAACTTGTCAGGCTGATCAATAGTTCCAGTATTGTGAACATCTGAATCGTAGTGCTTTTCAGGCCAGAAAAGCACCTGGGCTAGATAGGGTTTTGTCTTTAGCTACCAGACCCAATAAGAATGTGTTGTGTAATAAATGATTAAATTACATGAGCCTTGAAACTGTATATAAGAAGTTTATGCTAAGAGAGTGCTCAGTGCGGCTGGTGTTATGCTGTCAGCTGTTTTGATTCCTGGTATCCTGTGAAGAGATAAAAGATGTCTTTGAAATCCAGCCTGAGTGTCTGCTGTCTGCCTTCCTGCTTGATGTCCAGTCTTTGCTCCCCAGTCCAGTGGTGTCAGAGGGCCAGAGATGGCATTCGGCCCTTCTCTTCACTTGGCTGACCACGAAGGGGACCTTGTCTTACCAGAGTCATGAATCCAGACAGAAGTACATGCTGACAGGACTAGGAGATGAGACCTGATAAGGATGGTGGAGGTAAGCTGCAGTATGCCCACACATTATTGCCGGGAGGAGGCTCCTAGAACTGACAGCATGGAAGGGCGCTTTGACACCTTTGGATTGGGGTATGTATATGGGGGGCTGAGGTATGAAGGCGGTAAGGAGGAAGAAAATGAGGGGATGTATTCATTAGGGGTAATTTAGAGGTAGTCAGTGGGTTTCCTTTTTGTATTAATTTCAGAAATTTAACAGGAGGGTTATTTTAGCATTTTATTGTAGCATTTAATTAATGAATTAAGGATGTGAGGACTGCGAGATGAGGAACGTCACAGTCAGGTTAAGCCCATAAGATTTGTGAGAGAAGACAATTCACTCTCCCCATCAGGAGTCTTTAGGTGCGTGAAAAGCCACGAGGAGTGTTGGCAGGGGAAGGAGCCGTGATGAGCGCTGGAAAAGATATATGTGGAAACCGGTGTGTGTGTCTATGTTGCTGTCTGTGTAGTGTGTGTTATGTGTTATGTATTGTATGTATTATTGAAATAATGAGATGTTGAGGAGTAAAAATGAGGAGTCAGGAAAATATATTAATATATTTATATATTTTATGTATAAATATATTATTAAAGAAAAAAGTTGGCACCAATCCAAAATATAAAGTGAGGTGTAAATGAAGGGAAAAGTAGTAAGCAGTAAGCTAGTGATGAGAATGCACATATGTGTGTGATTTAAATTGTGATAACAGAAAAAAAAACAGGCCAAATAATATCCAGAAAATGCAGTCACTTTTGAACACTTGTAGCAGCCAGACCGTGGTAGATACAGGGTTAACATTGTAGGCTATTCAAAAAATTTTATAAGATAGAAATACGCATTTTCCATCATAGAAACGAAGGACGCAGAAGTTTTGACAGAAATGAAAAATGTTAATATGGCTTTAAATAGCCAGCTATGTAGTTGCAAGTGAAACGAGTGTGAATCCATCACATTCCTTTCTTGCATAGAGAGCGGAGCTAATGAGATGCAGTATATGTCTTGAAAGAAAAACTGCAGGAATAGACATATTTTCTTGAAGTAATGTGCATTGGCAGTCGGCTAGCGCAGAACATACACAGTAAATCGTGATTTGCTTACTGCTGAAAGAAGCTACCGTGCCCCGTTCAAGGACAGACAGCTCATTCAAAGGGATAGTTCTCAGTTTGCGTGAAAGAACGGCAATGAACGGTGATAAGAAACAGATGTTGAGAAAAGCGCTTGTCTTTGAAGCAATTTAACCCCTTGGTGGTGGGTATTTTGAAAAGTTGGTGTTTTAGACGGGGGAGCTGCATGGTTCAAATGTTATTTTAAAGTGTATTGTTTTTGTGATTGAGGGCTGTTTCCGATTGTGGAGCATGTGTCAGCTGGAGAGCTTCACTGAGACGTTGGATTGCATAAGGATTGCATAAGCTGTTTTTCATTGAATATAGGCTGCCTAGTTATTTGATGGAATAATGATGGAAGTTTTATGTGTGAGCACACAGTGAGAAGTGCCACTAAATTGTTAATTTTATATATGACAAAATAGCCGTACCTTATTAAGAAGGGAATGAGGCATTTATTCTTTTGACAAAATGGTCTTTAGTGCCCTATGAAAAGAGGAAGAAAGACAGAATGCCAAATGAAAACACAGGAGGAGTATTTTAGGCAACCAGAATGATAAAAAAAGTTAGGAGTTGGTCATAGTAAGAGAGCATGAGATAGGTATTGTAAAACATGTATTTAGCATAAAGTAAGCAGTGAGCATAAAGGAAGGCAAGCATACACAGATGCAGGCACATAAGAAGGCATGCATACACAGATGCATGCAATGAGGAGGCATGCACACAGATAAATTCACATAAGAAGGCATGCATACACAGATACATTCAATGAGAAGGCATGCACATTGATGCATGCACTGAGAAGGCATGCATGCATGCACATGCATGCACACAGGTACACACTAAGCCCCTTTTCGATGATTTGGATCATCTCGGTATCACCTACACTAATTATGCAGATGATACTCAGATCCTCCTTCCGCTTTCTGGAGATTATGGAAAGGATTTGGCCTTGCTGAATAGGGTGTACATCATCATCCAGGCATGGATGGCCACTCATGGACTATGCCTGAATGATGAAAAAACAGAGCTTATCATCTTGGGAACAACGCATAGTCTAGGGAAACTCAGCCCGGCCTACAACTCTTTCATGATAGATGGGAACAACATCAAAGTTGGACAGGAGGTCAAAACACTGGGCTTCTACCTGGATTCTAACCTCTCCTTCAAAAGACAACTGAGCTCACTGGCATCTTCATCTGCATATACATGCAAACTAATTCGCTCAGCTAAACCATTTCTGTCAGACACTAGCTGCCTTACACTCGCTAGAGCCCTCATTCTATCCCGCCTTGACTACTGTAACGCCCTCTACTTGGGAACCTCCAAGGCTACTACCAACAAGTTACAAACCCTCCAGAATAACGCCCTGAGAGCAGCCTTGGGCATCCCTAGAAGAGAGCATATATCAGGTTTCAGCCAACAGAATAACTGGCTCTCCACCAGAGACAAAATTATCCTAAAAACGGCCTCACTTACCTACAAATCTCTTAACAACGCTGCCCCAATTTACTTGACTAACAGATTCCACAGACAAGCCTCCGCAAGACCACTCAGAACTGCTTACAAAGACTGCCTCTCTGTCCCAAACTACAAACTTGCCACCATAGGAGGTAACAGTTTCCCGGTAAAGGCAGCCAAACTATGGAACTCTCTGCCCCCCAACCTCAGAGTAGACATGCCCTACCTGAATTTCCGTTCCAAGGTAATTTCATGGCTTAAACTGAAGGACAGCCAAATAGATAAGTGTTAAAGCCACCCTCTCGCGATCCGCAACCGTTTAACCTGCGTGCCACCTTTTCAATTTGTATATACTGTATATATTGTGTGCTCTCATCTACTGCTCTGTACATTCTCTATGCTATTTGAACTTTGTACACTTTGTAACTAAGCTTTGCATATTCTTGTAAATGCTGCGCCCTGATACCCTCGGGTATAATAACGCATTATAAATAATAAAACAAACAAACAAACAAACAAACAAACATTATTTTATGGAAGTATGTGCAATCAATGAACTATGGACAATGCATTTAAAAACACTCACACTCTTGCACACATGTATCCATACACACACACATATGATGTTTTTTTGTTTTATCTTTAAGAATGCTAGATGACACAAAATATGAGGATAGTTGGTCCTTTTTGAGGAACTATAAAGGACAGAGGTTTGTGTGTTTATAATTAAGAACACTGAGATTCTTGCAGCATGAAAAGTGAAGGGAAAACAGTAATTATGTTTCACCACAGTGTATAGCAGAGACTTTTTGAAGTGGTAATAGAGATGTTTGGGAAACAAGGAGGAGCAGAAGGCAACGTCATGAGAAAAGAATGCAGCGACTACCGTGCAGGCTGATTGCAAGCGGAGAAAAATTTGAAAAGCTTGAGGAAGCTCAGCTGGTTAAAAGAGAACGTGTCAAAATGATGTTGCAGGAGGAGGGCTGGGAATGTAGCAGCGACCAGTGGATGCATCATAGGCGAATCGTCAGCGCCAAATAAATCAAACAGGGAACGAGTTTGTGCCAAAAGGCAAGGGAGTGTGAATGGAGAAAGAGATGGTTTGTAGAAAAGACAAGGCAGATTTCAGAATATGCACAATGGTGAAATGTGCAAAGAGGGACTTGTCAGAAGAGATCCTCCTGTACATACAAATGTATGGGCTGACAGAGCACAATTTGCGCAAATATAAAACCCATGGATGTGCAGAATGGACAAATCTCAGTAGGCCTGTTCAGTCTTGATCCTAGAGCCTTGTCTTTGGACAGGTGGACTTTTAACAGAGACTAGTAAGGTGATAGCCACACTAGTTAGGGACCAAATATGTCAGACCAAGAAGGGGAAACCTTTCAAGAGGAGCAGATTGGATGACAAAGCTTAGCGTGATGATTTGTTCATTGGAATCAAGGGATAGTATGTTCCACTTTTGGAATGCACCACTTGAGCGTGGGTGAATTCATATTGGTGTGGAAAGGGCAAGTGGCTCGGAGAGGTGTTTCTGGTAAACCAGAGGTTTTATTGTTGTGACGTGTGCACTGTGTTAAATATAGCTATCTGGCCAAGTGGAGAAAAGTGGTGAGAATATTTGATGAATTTAGTTTCAGACCACGGATATCTATGAAAAAAGAAGGGGGACTGATAACCCCCATGAAATTAGAAGCAGCCATACTGCAAGAGAAAATGGCGATGCTCAAAGGAATGGACAATGAGAGCGGACTATGGAGGACAGTGATGGTTCTCAAGAACGGGTCTAGGTTGATTGGCGTCACTGATGAAGTGACGTTTCTTTAGGAGCATAACACACTGTAAAAGAGAAAAAGAAATCGTGTAGTGTGTGGCAATAGTGAAGCCACATGAAGCATAATTTCAGGAAGGCTTGGAGAGAATGCCAAATGTCCTGTGGACCACCGGCCCATATAGCATGGGTCCACTAAAATGAATAGGGTAAGATTAATATAAATGATTGACCTTAAACAGCACAGGAAGTTAGAAACTCAAAAACTAGAGGTTTGATGAAAACAAAATCAAGAAGCCAAATAAAAAAATAAATAAAGAAAATAAAAATAAAAATGAATGAATGAATGAATAAATGATTGAATGACTGGATATTAAAGCAGCATAAATAATTAAATCATTCATAATTGGAAAAGTAAAGAGCATCATTGAAGGAAGAATTTTGTATAGAACTGATTCAAAGAACATCGGAGTAAGTAGAACAATAGCTTTTGAATGTACATAATGGTGTTGGTTTATATATATAGTTTTTTAATATGTTTATTTTAAATAGGCAGGTTATAACAATACAAAGCTTATCATTCGCGACATGAAGCATAAAACAGTACAATTCGATGCTCTTCCCCCTCCCTCCCCAGGTCTTAAGTTCCTTCTTCCCACCCCCACTGGGGATCCCCATCTTGTACAGTTCTCCTGGCTAATTGGATTGGTTTATATTTTATAGATGAAGATCATTGACCTTTCTTGAACATGGGAGGAATGCCTACATGGCCTTAGTAAGGGAAGATTCATTGTTACACGATAAAGGTAAAGTATTAGTGAACAGGGCGAGAAGAAAGAGGTGAGTATTGGTTCACACCGCAGTGTGTGGACACACTGTTGTTCATTGTTAGGAGTAAGAGGACCCAGGTGAGTACAGAAAAAAAGGCAGAAAGGGATCAATTATGTAGCCTTTTTCCCAAGATAGGTGCAAACAGGTGTGAGCATACAGATGCAAGCATGGCCACCTCTGACAATGCAGGACATAGAAGACTTGACAATTGGCAAGATGTCAAAAAAGGGTAGATTTGGCAGAAATGTAGGAAGTGTTTAGAATAGGCAAACAATGTGTTTCTTATGTCAACACATGTAGGCACTTAGTAGAATCAGTGCTGGATGCCAAATAACAGGGGTAGGCTAAATTAGTGTAGGGCAAGCAGCAGGCGATTAAGCAGCATGCGACGCACGGAAAAATATGTTTATTGTGTCTCAAACAGGATGAAAAAACAACGAAGACAGGAGATGACTGCGGTCCTATGCAAGCAAAGGGAAAACTTCCAAAGATGTAAAGAAGACTGTTCAGCTAAGCTGGAAGAAGCCAAGTACAGGCCTGAATGCTATACTATATTATACTATACTATACTATATATATATATTATATACTATACTATATTATACTATACTATACTATACTATACTATACTAGTTCATGATTTATTTTATGTGCACCAACGACCCAAAAGGAACAAGCCTATAGTAAGATGGGCTGGTCTTATTAGACATCTTTTTATAGACAGAAGGGAGCTAGGGTTTACGTTAGGAAGAAACCTGACCCCTTGCCAGTCCCTGAATACCTCAATTTCGATTTTCGAGAGATCCATACCAGCATTGTCTTCTCCAGCTACGGATGCACCAAGAAGACAGAAGGAGTGCAACATAACACGTAGAGAACTTCTTTTTTAAACACTGTTGAATCTGTCATATTGTTTGTTTGTTATTTGTTATTTTTGACTCCCTAGTCTGAGAATGTCGACTTTAGGGGGAAAATGTGTCATTTGAAAGGATATGTATGTCTTAAAGAAAATAACCCATGAGAAAATAAGGGAAATACTAATATTAAAACATAGATGAATATGTTTATTGAATATAAAATAGGTCCTGGCACCAGACAGAATAAATTTGAGAAAAGGCTAAAATGTATGCAGAGAAGGCGAGACGTAGTTGTTATGGTATTTTGGGAACCAAAAGAATTGTGTTGGAGATTGTTTTGAATGCAGTGTTTGAAAAAGACACACAGTAGTTTTGTAAGCGTTGGGGTTTGAAGAGAAAGCATGGATGGGAAAGATCTATTTATTTTTCAAAGGAAACTCATTCAGTTTTATATTACAGGTGGACAGAAGCGACCTGTATACATCAGGAGATAGATGGCATCCAACCCTATGAGCAGAGAGAAAGGATCGAGGAACCTAACCAAATGCCCAGTCATAATCACCCATGTTTGAAAAAAGTGTTTCTGCAAAAGACTCCCCCGTCCTTGTGTTCCCTAGCTAAATGCCCCCCTGTGTTGACTTTTGAACTGAAAAATGAACTAAGAGTTTCAGTGCTCTGTGATAAAAGAGACACTAAACATTTCAAAAGGACTGGCCTTTTAAATAAAGGGCCCAGGAACTAGCCCTAAAAAGGACAAATTCAACTGGACCAATACGGTCGAAGGATGCTAAACCGAGATGAGTCGGGTGGAAGACGTGTCAGTGGAGGATGTACTAATGAAAAGAAAAATGAACATTGAACATTGAAAATATGCAGCAATTTTGTCATTGATACGCCTGGGGCAGCCATGTACTGTTGAAGGCAGGTTGCAATTAGAACAAACAGCTGTTCAACTAGCAACAATTATGTGGATCTCAGGAGCAGTCCAAACAGCTGATGCACATATTTAGACTTTTTGGCTATCTGCCAAAATTACCTCGAGGACGACGTCAAGGATGTTCTTTCTTGAGTTATCAAAGGATTCTTATTAAAGGTCAAGAGCATCTCACACAAATTTAATTAGCTTGCATGCATAGTTATGACACAAGGAACAGGTGAGTGGCAGTGAACCCAACCAACCCTGCACTAGAGAGGGGGTTGTCTTTAGCTATCAGACCCAATTAGAATGTGTTGTGTAATAAATTATTAAATTACATCAGCCTTGAAACTGTATATAAGGAGCTTATGTTAAGAGAGTGCACAGAGCTGCTGGTGTTATGCTGTCTGCTGTTTTGATTCCTGGTATCCTGTGAAGCAATAGAAGATGTCTTTGAAATCCAGCCCGAGTGTCTGCTGTCTGCCCCTCCTGCTTGATGTCCAGTCTTTACTCCCCAGTCCAGGGGTGTCAGAGTCCCAGAGAGGGCATTGGGTTCTTCTCTTCAAGTATAACTTCCAATGTCACTAGATCACTTTTGCATGTAACTTAATGCATTTTAACATCACTATAGTATCTGACGTACCATCCACTATTGTTGAGCTCACCTCTAGGAGCCCCCTGATTATTAAACTCATCCCAACCTCCTCCCATATCATAATGACAAATCCTAGCCCAAGCCTACAATTGAAAAAAAGGAAGAATGAAAGTGAACAATTCAATATTTCAGTAACAACTATTGTGATGAACATCAGATCAATGAATAACGTGAGCATCACAAATAGTAGCAACTCCCAAACCACTATATGTAATAGTAAAATATTTCAAATGCTAATTCCAAAAGTAAAAAATTATTTATGTAATGGGATCAGTAATGCAAATATGACTAGCAGTAGAAGTACAATAATGAAAAGGCATGCAATACGTAGTAGCAGAAAGAAACGGCAAGCGTGCAAAAGTAAATATGATGCATATCATGGATTAGGAATAGATGCAGCTGGTGAAATATGTCAACAATGAGTGGCAAGAAACAACACATGCATGCAAGGCCGAAGGACTTCTAGGATTATCAGAGAAAATTGCAGCACTCGTGGAGCAAACATGCAAGCATACATGGGCAGAACACATCACACAATTAACATGGATTGCGGCACTCAAGAGACCAGTAAAAGTGCATCAACAGAAATCATGCAAACTGTGCTTTTTCAGTGAAGGAACCGCATCTGTCGAATCGAATGAACAATGTAACCGAAGTGTCATAGTACCCGATCTATGCGCTTATGGATTATTATTGGATCTTTGGCCAGCAAGAGTACTTGCACCTCCCGCCTTCTTGGAGGGGCTACTGTTCACTAGCAACGCTGCACTCTGCCCTGTTTGTAGTACCCGAAGAGCGCCTGATGCGGAGACTCCTACTCAAAGCTCCCACCATACCCACAACCGCAGAAGCTTGAAACACAGTGCCACCCCCAAACATTTGCATCCTCCCCAAGAAAGGGCCCCATGACCGACTGCAAAGAAGAAAGAGAGCCTTTAATTACATATCCATCGACACGTCCGAATGGCTTGCGCGAATACCTGATGAATATAAGCTCTATAATTCAGCAGAGACATTTTGTGCATCTCTAGTACCCAGTATCCAGACACGAGCAAATGTAAAATGGCTCCAAACAGTGAGATGGGAGCTGATCCAGCTCGATAACGATACTGAACAAGGGTTCGATGTCATAGAAGTGGAATTAAGGGCCCTTAGACTAATCACAATGCAGAACCGCTATGTATTGGATCTCCTGACAGCCATGGAATGAGGTGTTTTCGAAAAGATCGGGAGTTCATGTTGCACATTCGTACCATCTGAAGATGCTGAAAATGGGACCCTATCACACTTCAGTGCAGTGGTACATGAGCTTGAGGTGAACATGAAAAAGAAGGTGGGGTCCAAGAATAAGAGTGGTTCACATGGCCTTTAACGGGGTCCCATCATGGCTTGGAACATTGGTGAAGATGTTGGTCCCCATCATCATGGTTATGCTGGTGATCTTTTGCACGTGCCAATTGGGTCTGTGGTGTTGTGCCAAAGCTGTGCCTAATAGCGCATTGGTGATGGTTTGTATTGGGAATGCTAAGGTACCTCGTGATACAAAAGAAGTAGAGTTACAGACTGATCAAAAGGACCACCCTGTTCACTACATGGTCCCAATTCCTATTGGAGATATAGTTGATAATTTATTTCACACGACCATTGTTCCTCACCCGGACCCAGAACATTAGAATGAGATATGGGTGGATCTGCCGGGTAGGGGAGGGTGTATCTGTATAACATGCACACCTGAACAATATACATAAAGGGGAGAACGTTTATGACGTGTGCAGAGCTTGGATGGCAATTAAGGGACCACCAGCATGGGACGAAGCTGAAAGGCGCACATATGAGAGTAACTATGGGGGAAGACAATGTGTTGCTGTAGCCAGAACTGCTTGGTCACATACTTTCTGCAAGAAACCACAAGCATCCCCAGACATGTTTCGGCCTCTTTGGGCGTCATCAGTGAGGAGTAGATTTCGTCTCTAGGCATAATGGGCACGAGACCATTGTCTGGACATACCCGTCCCACTCGGGCTGACAACAGCATAACAAAAGAGCCTTATTTGCATATGGTTTTCCCCTTTTTCAATGGCTTGGCAGGTGAAGAACAATGGTGAGAGAATGGAATCAGTCTGAGGTGAGAGGGAGGTGCTGGAGAGAGCTGGAGGTTTTTGAGATGGAAATGAGTATATCCCAACCCCCTAGGCGCTTTCAGTGAGGTGAACCCCATATGAAGTGATGTAGTGTACAAAGGGGGAGAAAACTGCACCACAAAACACAATATAGAAGCAATGCAGTGCAAATAGTAGGTGCACAGCATTATATAAACATATAGCATATGACTAAATTTTGTATTGGGCCTAATAAGCATAGGCTTGCATGATCCTGGTGTCTGCAAACCCAGTTCACTAGGCCCAATCTCAGTAAAAACAGAATGAATCCACAGAGACTCATTACCACAGAATTTCACTTCTCCCTCGTCCCTCCAGTGTTGCGAATATTTAGTATCTTCCACAGGATTGCGCCCTGCAAGAGCGTGAGACAACACCAGGCTCTGCGCTGCGTCAATTCATCTCCACTAAATTGCCAGTAGACCTCTACCCCCACCCAGCCTGTCCGGAGCCAGCCCCAAACCACTGACCCGACCCCCACACCTTTGCGTTCCTTGATAAGCAAGCAACCTCCCTGTCCCAGCTGCAATGAAGTGTCTGCAGAAGATCTAAGCATACGCGGCTGTATTTCTTCAAGCAGGAAAACACATCTCTTGTAACACGAGGTACAGGGAGAGATAAATTACTGATCAAAACCCTGGGTGGAGACCTTGAGGTATCAACGAAGTCCTGAATGTGTGGGTCAGTGTGACTGTATTTTATCCTCCCTTCCCCCGGCAGCATTTCTTTCATGTGCCACCCAGGTGCATGCCACAGTGATGGAATAGGGAGCTTAACGTGTTAGTTTAGATGATACAATGTACTATAAGAGCAGCCTAACCTTCACCCAAGACCACGATGAGACCAGCTGACCCACGTGGATCCTGATCGATGACAACAGAACTAACCAATGGTAACCTGGCATCTCCTATGGAGAAGGCCCCTCTATAGTGCTTAACCAATCAGTAGTATTAGTTTGTACTGTATACGATGAGAAGGCCCTTGAAGTTTCTGCTTTGCTTCAGAATAACCAGAGTGCTCTCGAGCAGCAGAGTACTTTTCTGATATTTGTATTCTGTACAATTACACTTTGTTATCCTTGCAACGCTATCTCCTGGCGTATTTCCCCAGACGGTTGATTTCATTCGGGAGTGTGCGTACAAAGGGACTTTCCTTCAAGGTGCAGGAAGAGGTTGATGTACAGAAAGAGCTAAAGGTTCAGGAGGAGGTGGAAGTGCAGAAGGAAGTTGAGTAGCAGGAGCACAAAGAGGGAACGAGACAGTGGAAGTTGCAGCGTGAGGTAGAGGTGCAGAGTGAATTGGAGGAATAGGGGAAGCTGGAAGAAGAAAGACTGGAGAAGGTGAACATCAGGCAGGAGAGGAGGAGACAAGAAGAGGTTGGGCTTGTGGGGGTAAAAGGAAGAGGAAGGACAGCAGAAGAGAGTGGAGTAGTGAGGATCAAGGAGAACGATGGGAGAGAACAGATGTTTGGAAGAAGTGAAGGTCTGGTGAGAGGAGAGATGACAAAGCAGGTAATAGGAATCGAACTCTGGGAGAAAATAAAATAGAATAAGAGAAAGAATGCCATAGATAGAGAAAGATAGCAAAAGAAAGACACTGACAGACAGAGGGAGAGACAGAGCAAGAGAGATGAGAGAAAGAGAGAGAGACAGAGAGCGAGAGACGAAACAGCAGGTGAAAGGAAGGAGGAAGATTGATCTGGTGAAAAGGCCCGCAGATGGAGGGGTGGAGTAACATCTGAAGATAAGGAGGAACGGCAGTGGGAATACCATTGTAAGTACAGAGCCAGAGAGAGTCATAGAGTAAGAAAACACTAATCTAGCCATTGTATGCGAGGAGGAACGAGCTTGTGGCAAGGTGGCCAGGAGGTCAGCTGATAAGTGCTCCTGGCCTGAACCTTTGGCACTGGCCTTGCACAAATGTGAGTGCTGCCTCTGTGTGGAAGGAACTATGAAGGGTTTCTGTAACATCATAAGGCCCCGAGACAGCATGGTGAGGAAGGACTTAGACAGCCTCCTCTGCCACCGCATCTCTGCGTGACTCTGAGAACTCTGCTATAGCAAACCCGATCTCTAGTGTCCAGAACTCCAGAGTGAGGTAATGTATTCCCAGACCGGCAAAGAGAAACCCACATGAAATCAAGAGAACTTCCAACATAGCAGAGCTGCACAAAAAGACCATGAGTGACAATGAGGAGTAGCCTGGATAAAGTGCAAAAGAGAGAGCTAGACAGAGGGAGAGACAGAGATGGATAGATGTTTTGACAGCAAAAGCTATTCTTGAGTGAGGAAACTAGAATAGGAAGTAGAATTCTGTACGAATTTATGTACACTTTTGAAAACACTTTCCACTAGACCTTGGTGGACTGATGGACACTATCAATTGTCTAGGAACTCTATTGCCATAAGGGAAGTCTATGAATGTCTCGGTGACCCTGGCAAAAATCTAACAAACTCAGTTGGCTGTCATGTTTTCTGATGTCCCTTGCTGTGGCACTGTGCTTTCTGTATGCTAATTAGTCCCACACTTATTTTTCATACTCTCATACTGGTGTTGTGGCAGGCATGACACACAGATGATCTCGCATTGGGCAGGGCTCATTTTAGACTGTCATTGGTGCACACTTTCTTGAGGAGGAGAGCTGCAGAACCCCATTCTTAGCTTTCACCAATGTTAGCTCTTGTTTTAAGACTGCCTCCTCTAGTTTGGATTTTGTGCTATATCTTCCCCCTCTCCAGATGCTCCTCATCTTCACCCACATGGCCTTATAAATGCTAGGCTTCTTCATAAAATGTCTTTGGCTTTGACGTTAGCGGGCCATTTTCAGGTCTATTCCAGTTACCCATTGCTTCAGAATAAGGATCTGAGGTCACTCGCAGAAATAGTCGCAGGAGCTGCGGGTTTCAGGGAGGCTGTAATCCATACTCCATCAATTAGGGCAGGCTGATTTTGGGTGAAAGGGCCCAATTGAGCTCCCTGTGCTCTTTCCCGACATGGTAGGCAAGTACGTGGGAGTACTTGCTGTTCAGCTATAACAGCCCCTTTCCAAGGGTAGGTTGCCAAGCGTAACCATGGATTATCAAACAATGACTTCAGTACACTTTCCAGGGCCAATGCGTTTTTTGGCTGGTGCCTTTGTCAGTAGGACAGACTGTGCCGGCACTTGCGATACCACCCCAAACCATGCCGTGGACAGTTCCAGTGAGATTCCATGGGACCTGGACATGTCAGCATGGCTTTTGGGGTCCACGCCCTTCAGGATGATTAAATACTATACGTAGCGACCTGATGACGAACTCTCCAGCTTCATTATGAATGCCAACTCAATGTTCTCTCATGCAGCTCACCTCTCAGGCTCTGGAGGACCTACTCAGTGCAAGGGTTGCACTTATGGGACCAAGAAAGTACTGGAGATATTCTGCCTGCTCTGTTCTTAAGGTAATTGCAGTACCCTCCTAGGGGCACAACAGCACAGGAATGGCCTCCTCTAGCATCACAGGCTTTTTGTCACTGCCCAGGGATGCTAGTCCCACCAGGCTCCTGCAGACTGCCATTGATCTCTGTCAGCATTCCTCTCTCTATCAAGGGGAATCAAGTCACTTTTGGGACCTATCTGTTTCAGTTACGCACTCAGGGGTCATCTTCTCATCAGTGATCTGAATGCTCTGGCGGCATGACATAAGCCATGGTTATATTGCAGGTATGGACTATCCCTTGTAAGTCTCTTTTCATCCAGGATAAGGGGTAGGAAACAACTCTCCTGCAGTCCCTCTACCCCAGGAGGTAAGTGCCACAACCGGCACCTCCCAAACTGACCTTATTTAGGATTGTTTGTTTCTCTCTGGCTGGGCACTCCTGTGACATTACCAGCTTCCTTAAATGCTCTTTCACTTATTAAGTGTTAAATGTTAATGATTCATTTTTCTGGCTATCAGAGCTTTTATATGAAGTAAAATCTGTTTTCACAGCCTTAGAAAATTGGTTGCTGATCCAGTATGGTGTTCTTCCATGATTCGGAATGATATGGTAGGGAATTTGTAATTCCCAAACATCTCACTTCTGCCGAGGCATCATGGCGCAGGCTGGTCCGATAAAACCACACCACCTGAGTTCTTTCCAAGTCCTGGGGATGTCCTAGCATTACCTAGAAAACAAAAAGGTTTTCAATGTCTTTCTAAATTCTGTGTGCTCTTAAAGGGGGTGTAAAGATAAGGGCTGTGAGTGCCATAGTTTTGCTCTCTATACAGAAAAGGACCATCCACAAAGACACACAGTTCGTTGTATTTCATTGGGATAGGTTGAAGACAGGGAAGTGACTGAAGGTGCTGGGTGCTCAGATGGGGCTATGCATGTTTTGAAGCTGCCTCTGCCATTGGTTGGGCTGGTGCATATGTGAGGGCTTTGGTGGAAACTTTAGGCTCTGCTGTGAGCTATTTCCTTTCAGAACGACATGGTTGATGAATAGCATGTTGCTATAGTCCAAATTCTAGATGCTGATTCACAGGATGACTTTTTTATAGTTAGATATAGTTTTACATTTGTACCTGTTTGTGATATACATAGATATACATAGATGATTAAAGGTATACACATGACTTTCTGTATTTCTCAGTCGTTGGAAGCAAACGTATGAGGGACAGTGTAGCAGGGCAGTAGAGTGGTCGGAATGACCTTTGCTCAGGCGACTTTGGCTGTGGGTGGCAGTGGTCTGGACACTTACGCGAAGTTCCGTGTTGTTCCAGAGCGGATCTGGAGTTGCTCTCCTGGAAGGCAGATCTTGGGAGGGGGGTAAATGCAGAGTTTTCCAGCCAGAAGCACAATCATCTCAAGACAGTGCTTGGCAATTTGGGTGGTGGTGCAGGAGACAACATTGGACTTGGAATTACAGTGGGTTGGCGGGTGGCATGAGAGAAGATCCATTTAAGCTGGAGCTAAAGCAGGCTTTCCATGTGATCATTTACATGAGAGAATTAGGACATTGCATATGGGCCCGCTGCAGATGGTGTTTATGAGGTTCCAAAGGTGGATAAAGTACAATTGAATAGGGTATTGGTAGCAGCCCTTCAAGGCGTGGTTGGAAATAGATGTATGTATTTACTTATTCATCATTCCCTTCGCTGTACATTCACTCTGTCCCATTTACCGCTTCATACCTTTACTTCTTCTGTCTTTCACTTCTTCTCAAATTCACTTTGTCATTACAGGGGGCGACCCCGGCACCCTCCATCTTTTCTAACCCATGCTCTTTCCCCTAACTCCTCCTTGATGCCATCCCTAACTTTACAGCTGAATTTACCATGGCCATTGCCTCCTAGACAATGTGAAAATGAAGACGAAGTAAAGGTAAGAAGTTAATGATTGAAGAGGTAAATGTCTGACGAAGTCAATGCAGAAGAGTTAGGTGTTGAAGAAGTGTTTTGGTGAAGTAAAGGGGGATAACGAAATAGTGGGGGAGATGGAAGAGGAAACAGATTCTGCAGGCTTCTGAGTTAACATGGAAGAGGAGGTGGTGTGGATCTGACTCTGCGATGCTGCTCGCCGAGACACATGCATCATCTTATGGGAAAGGGTGCTTAGTGTGCCCGCGATATTTCAAACATTAATGAGCACTGCAATCTATTCATTCAGTAACATACTACAACACACCAGCAGTCTTATAAAAGGTAGTTTTACATTAGTTAACAATTAGTTTACCCAGATTGAAACAGCCATGGCTTTTTAAATCTGTTTCCTAGACATTTGTAGGCCACTTGTACATTTTGGAAGCAGTGCACAGTTACTTTCTGCAAACTATGAGTGGTAGGTGGGCTGCTGGGTCTTTCTATAGTTTGCAGTACTCAGACAGACAGACACACCACACATACACATTAGAGGAACATTAGACAACACTGGCAATCCTTTATTGCCCAAATCGCATTAGAAGAGTCGTCAACGTAGATACAGGTTTCCTGCATGAGCATGGCTGCTGCTTACAGGTTTGCAAATTCATGTGGTGCTTGCAAATCCATTTTTAACAGAGAAAACAAACATTATGGATGGCTGAGCATCTTTGATGCGAGTACTGATTCACATAATTTTCTCAACTCCGATAGCTCAATGGATTAGGAGAATTGATTATCTAGATGACTTTATTAAAGAAAATCTTGCAGAAGTCAAATATTTATCCAGTCACAAAATTCACGGACTAAATCATGTCAAAAGCTGGTAAAAACAAAATGGAGTATAAAATGCCCATCTGCCCATGTGACTGTAACATTTACAAACATGAATTAAAATGTGCTGCTGGCCTTTTCACCTGACTCTAAATGTACAAAGAAATTTCGTATTAATACAGGAGCTTGTGCGGGTAACATGGCAGGTCTTTTGCTGAAAAATTAGGGTTTGTAAACCAAAACAAAGCTTCCTAAAGTTAATCAATGGTATTGCTTGATTTTATTTGACAGGCTAAGAATTTATTCAATACGTTTGCGTCCCAGGAATCCTTTTTATAAATCAACTCATTATCCTGCCTGGGAACCAATAACATAACATTACATTTCCTTCTTGTAAAAAGCACTAGATCATATGCTGACAATCAGTTTCATATAATGTGAAGATTGTAAAAACACCTATCGATATCAAATTGTGCTGCATTGTAATATTAAAGACTTTTCATAAAGTAGTTGGCTTTAGGAAACAGGTTCTCTTTGTTTTTGGTCTCGATTCTGAACAAGATAAAATGAACGGGAATAGAAGCGCTTCACAGGGTTTCCAAAACTCTTAATGCAAACATTGATAAGACCTTTTAGTTGGTCCAGCTCCGTGAGGCGTCCTCAGTAATACAGAAGTGCTCTTTAAAATATGATTTAAAAGGAGTATCTGCAGTGTAGTCTAAAATCGATCAATCATTTGAATTTTTGGAGTTTCGGTGGTCACATTTATGGAAATGCTGCAATGTTAAATAAGGTCCAACCTGTAGCAATTTCCTTTATTTTTATTTTTTATATCAAATAGAAATTAAACTCAATCTCTTGGGTTGGTCCCAACAAGACATAATTGTAATCACCAGTACCTACTTTTAACGTGGATCTAGGAGGTCAGTATAACACTGCTTCAACTCCATCATGCTGAAAAACACTGTTAGATTATGTGTGCAGGAAGTACTGTGAGATCACCAGCTCAGAACACAGTGTATCGCTGTTTTCTAAAAGGGTGCTCTCACGCTAACTCCCCCTCCAAACCGATCCTTCATGCAGTAAACATATTCAGCCATTGTGAGGATTTTAATGGTCATGTGAGTGGCATACTCTATAATAACTGATATAGAATGAAAAGATCCATGACACAGTCAATGGATGTATTTCTTTAATCTGATGGCATTCTTTAGAGCCCCCCTCTGCAAGCAGGAGTCCAGTTACCCAAAGGTTTAATGGGTAATATTAGGAGAATTAGAAGTTACTTATACTAGGCATGAAAAAGAGCTAAACACTTCATTTTTCCTATTCTTGATAGAGAACCAAACCTGTATCTGACCTAAATGAGGCACGCCTTCGATACCTATAGTCTGAGTATGAGTTAAGCGAAGCAAATGCCCCCTAAGGATGGAGTAACAGTATATCATATACATTAAACATTTTCAGAAATGTAGAAAAAAATAAAATAAGGTTGGCAATATTATAAACATTCATCTTGAACCTAATAATTGCAGAAAACCCCTTGTCCCTTTCTCACTGCCACCTCCTGCATTACTTCGTGTAGTAAGACTGACAGAAGTGGGGGTAACAGAATCTTCTTCACCCATCCTACCACAAAAAACGTCAAGCGGTATACAGACTACACACAAATGTCCAATCAGAGGTGTGGGGCACATCTCATTTTCTCTCGGTGACAGTTTTTCAAGTTGTCAGATTCCAATGGATCGTCCAGGTAGTCTCACACTGGCTGTGCCATACCAACATTGCGGACACTGAGTCTTGGTTCTGACAGTGTTGCACTGGAGTAACCACGGTTGAAAAAAAGGTCCTGTTACATTCGGCCATAATGTGATATCACTAAAGACAAGAAAATAAAGGGTAAGGATTTGAAAGGTTATCATGAACAAGCTTTTTTTCAGACAGCCTAAAAAGTGGACAAGAACGTCATTTTCTTCCACCACTATAGGTCCCAAAAAGTCTTTCTTTTCTTTTTATAGGAAAATACCCCAAACAATGCTTTTTTATTGTGGTTCCAGTTCACATGACAAGCAGAAGGATAGAGCTCCACAACAGGATCGACCACTGACAATGATTTATGGGTCGAGAATGTGAGGTTTCAGCGGATTTCATATGTGTGGAATCGACCAGACGTCTTTCTTCCGTCGGCACCTGAAAAAGAAAATGGTAGTTTTTACATTTATAAGAGACAACAGGTATTCTTGTGCGGTCATACTTGCAAAAAGAATCAATATGGCAGTATATTAGAACACAATAGGAACTTTATTATGTGTAATGTGTTTGTTGCATACTACAACATATTCAGGGATGTATGGTAATATTCTGTAAAATATGAGAGAATTATGCAGTTGTTTTTGTGTTTTTGATCAATATTAATGTTTTGTACTGTAGTTTTTTAATTAATTAGTCATATATATTCACTTTTAACGTGTATTTTTGAATGGAAACTATGAGCGAGCACAATATATTCAGAGGTATACTACACTTGACTAAAGTATTTTGTAAAAGGCACAGTTGTTTGTACTTAGCAACGAAGTTCATGATGTAACTACTGTACGAGTTGTATAAATAAATGGCAGTTTAGTGGATGATTCATTTAAAGTATATTCTCTATTAAAAAGTAAAGAGCTTGTATTAAGCACATAGTGACCACATAGGGGTCTGTTCACTAACAAAGTTGTACATTCACATAGACTTATATTAGACCTACATCAGGTCATGACTTGATATGGCATATTGTAGCCAAAAATACATGTCCCGCACAGGTGCAACCTTTATATACTTGTCAGGTCACACTCTTGAAAGCAGTTGTACTCAAAAAGACAGCACACGCCTACAATGTGGGTTTACACATGAATAAGGCGGAAAACACAGCGTACAATACGCTGTGCAAGTGAGAACAACTTTCTTAAAGTTACAAACTATTGAAATCCCTTTTTCTCTTGGCTGTACATACCTTTTCCATCACCGTTGCTTGCCTTTGGGTTAGCAATCGGTGCATTTTCCTAGTCACTTAAATCTAGATGACTCATATCTGGGTTTAGCATGCTGACAGGTGTATCAAATGCTTTAGCAAATATTTGTGAATTTTCATGAGGTTCATATTTCATGGGCTTTCACAAACATGAGCATTGCCACTACACATACTCACACGCACAGTTACACACAGAAAAAACACACACAAACATACAGCAATTGGACTGCTTTGAGGGAGCGGTGTCTGTAGACTCACCACCCCCTTAGGGGACACTGCTTTGTCTTCCATGGTAGGAGGGGAGGCAGGGGGTTAGACTATTACCATTCAATGACATCTGCCAAGTTGGTTTAAGGCTGTATTGGCACCAATCATCTGTCAGCTCAACGAGAGGCACGTTCTGTAGACATTGATGCATACTGCCAGATTGTGGCGGGACCGTAGGCATGCTTTCAGGTCCAGTTAGTGTCTGTTCAGGTGGCAGCTGTCTCAGGCTTGGCAGCAGCTGCATCAGTCTGATTATGGACATGAGATGCACATTGGCTCAGGCTGCCACATGCTCAGGCGGGCAGGTACCCTCTTGGCCAAGGTAGCAAGAACAAGCTTTTTTGCTTTTGCCATCTCCTTTTGTACATTATGGGCCTCATTACGAATCAGGCGTTAAGGGGTTAACGGCGCCGTAAACGGCGCCGACCCTTAACACCTGATTCCAAGGTCCCTTTGCGCCATGGTGAGTTTAACGCCTGCTTTTTGCAGGCGTTAAAATCTATGGCGCTAAGGGACCATGGTGCTAATTACGCCACCGTAATTTTCGGTGGCGTAATTAGCGCCTTCCCCACTCCCATTATGCCCTATGGGGCAAAAATGGGAATGGGGAAGGGTAAAATGGGAAATGGGGATTTACCGCCCCACTCACCTTGGAATGGGGCGGTAAATCCGCCATCCACCATAGTGTAAACGTAGTTTACACCATGGTGGTAAGGGTACGACCCAGGCGGTAACTTACCGCCTGGGTCGTAATGAGGCCCTATGTGCCTCTTCAACAAGATCTTCCATGATGTGTTGGCTGCCATCGGACACCCGGTGAAAATGGGACAGAGTGGCAATAAAGCCCTTATCATTCCGTGCCATCTTCTGCTCACCAGGGTCAATGGTGTGTAACATGGTCATGAGACTGGCGAATGGCCCTGTCAGTGGTGGCATGAGGGAGGAGGTAGGGGGAACTTGTGCGATGGCCAGGCCCAGGTGTCACAAGTGTAGTCTATGAAGTATGTGGGGATTGCAGAGCCTATGGGTAACTTTTGATCCTCTGTGGTGAGAACCCACAGTGTAGCACCCAGCCTCAGACTTTGCAGATCCAGAGGTTCCAGTATCAGGATGATGGCGGATGTATTCTGAGGCTGCGAGGGGCAGGGGGGTAATTGAAAGTTCAAGTCAGAGTGAAGCCAGATTTGTCTGGCTTTTTGTCGCTCTCTTCGAGGATTTCCTCTGCTGTGGTATCATGGACGCCACCTGCTATAGGGAGTAAGTTGCTAGTGTGCCTGAACCTACTTTTCTGAATACATTGCAGTTGCATATATTGGGTGACTGGTATGCCACAATGATGTGACTAGACGCTCATCTTCGTGTCGCTAAAGACTCTTGGCAAAGATCCACATGTTTGCTACATAAATACATAAATATGTCCACCAACGGGAAAATGGAGGGCTCATCAGAACTCTTATGAACGCTTGTTCAAGAACTGGCTTTGAGTCAAGTCACACACAAACATATAACTGCAGTCATGGCCAGTAAGAAAGCTTTGCCTCTCCACACTTTGTTCCTTTATAACTTCCTTCTACTTGGTTCCTTTCTAACTTGCCTCTGAACTGATAAAGATACTTAGATGGTTGTACTTTGCAGGCCCTCAGGACATTTTGATATGTTAAGACTTCTATGATGCTAGTACAACTATTGTAGCTCCCATCAATATTCAAGATGGAAGACTGTCCACACCTAGCATCACCTCTGCAACCACATGAAATCCACTTCCCCATCCATTCTACGGCATGTGTTGCATTGTCTCCACATTGTAAAAGGCCTGCGAGTCACATTATATGTACTCAACTCTCTTGGTTTCTAAACCTGGATTTCCACCCAACGAATAATAAAAATTAAATAAATGAATAACTGTATCCCTCCTTTTCACAATCTATCCATTCCTCACTCTCCAACTGCCCTTTCTACCACACTGGTGTTCTGCCCTCACTCATTTCTGCCTCTCGCATTGTCTATCAAAAATCTGCTTGCACATATTACCTTGTAATTGACGTGATCTACTTGCACTGTTTTCCTCTCTAAGGCATGATAATATGATATTCAGCACCTGATAAACTTGATACACAAGCTCTTTAATGTTTGGGGATTTGTGCTGTAAACATTTGCAGATAACCAGAATACATGTGAAGGAAATATTATAGAATGTCTCTATCTGCAAGGGCTTAAGGAGGTGTTATTTTTTAGATATTTAAGTATTGTCTATGTCCTGCGGAAGTCAGGACTGTGCTATCATTTTTGTCTCTTTGCCGAAACTAGAGTATACTAGTCAGCTTCTGTTTAAGGATTCTGCTCAATGAAAATGAATGCGGATTCAGGTCCAGTTAAATGAATGTGAGTTGTTGTCACTCTCATTACAGTTAATGTTTATTACTATGAATTCAGGATTAATAGTTCAGCTGGAGTACGGGCAATATTATCTCTGAAGTAGATGATCAATGAGGATCTATATTAATTACTGTGAAAGAAAATGTGAAAGTGGCCTGAAGATGTATGTGCATTTATATGAATTGAGGGTGTGGTAATGTCTCTCACTAGGTTACAGCTTTCTATGAGCACCTAAATGACAATATCATGTTGTAAATTGTCCAGTTGTATTAATTGATATGTGATATATAGTATTCTGGCAAATCCAGGATACAAGCATGAATGCTTTTGTTCCATGGTCTTGAATTTGGATACTTCACCTCTTGGACTAACAGTTTATGCCATCGTTGGAGGCGATTGCCTAGGTTTTACAATACCCCATCTGAACAAACAAATTTCTAGACCTTCACCATTCGGATGATATGTTAGTTTTTATAGCAACCCTATCTGGTGCAGATGCATTGCTGATAATAGCAGATGTTGTTCTGTAATATCAAGTACATATGCTGGCAGGTTTATAAACTTCAGACATAGGAAAAGCTCAGCCAGCCTTGCTGGAATGTGATATTCTAATTGTGCATATGAACACATATCTCTGCAATGGGTGCTTCACACACTGAGCTAACCTCTGAACCACTGTGGCACTCAATTTATCAATATGAATGTCACCATTGCCTATTGCACATGATCAACATAATTCCCACATAGTTGTGCCGTAAGGAACACACAAACTATATATAACACAGTGAACACAGAGAGCAATACATGATGAATTGATCAAGGCAGAATGTACTTGTGAAAACATAAAGGCAATGAGATTAAAGAGCCTCAGCAGCACCCCATAAAATATCCTCAAGTGTGCTATTTAAGACTGGAGAACAATGGAATCTTCTTCAGATCAGGCAGTCTTGTAGGGCCCCCTCCAAGGTGGTGGCCCGGTGTTCGGAAATAGTAACAAAAATGATAGGGGTGGTGGCATTGGGTGGAAACCCCCCCAAAAATAAAAAAATAAAAATGTTGGATTTTCCAGTGAAAAATCTTTGTAAAAAAACACCATTGAAAAAATAGCTGTCGAAGAAATGACATAGAACCACAGGAATCCATTGGAACAGGTCATTTTGTCTCCACAATGCTGTGCGTTCTTTTCACAGCTGGGATAAAAATGGGGGCAAAACCAATGCTAAAAACAGCCACCTCATCTGACATCTGCAAATATGCAAGCTCTATGTACTCTTAAGGCAGCAAGTGGGCATGTAAGCGTACACTGACTAAGGATTCGACTGCCTCTGAACACTGCGAGGGTCTGTTAAAACCACCCGATAGTGCCAACTCCGAGAAACCTAAAGTATTACCACTTCCCCATCTCTTCTTTAATAGGATTACCCCGGCGATGGCCATTAGTAGAACTCAGTCAAGCTCACAGACCAACTTTGTCCAGAGCTCGTTATGTCCAGTGTATTAATAGCATATTTCACATCATGAAAAAGGGATTCTAATGTCCTGTGAGCCATACACACTTTCCTTTAGATAAAAGAGTTGTATGTACAGGACACAGCCTCCCATAGCTAAGAATTGTGGGAGCCTTAGAGTTTGGGAAATATAACTCCTAGGCGAGGGACAACAATGTGGATCCATCTTAACAAACACCTTCTCTCACATCATCCTTCTCTCTTCTCAGAGAAGCGAAGATTGTCAGTAACAACTGTCAAAAAGACAACTCTATAGGTCACCTAAACCATCAGTCATCCTATCTCCTCCCAGGCTTCATGATATCAGGGGGTGCATTTCTGCTCTGTGCAGGGAAGAATGTCACACTGTCATAACCCAGCTGATCAATGATACTGACCATTGCGAGTGATGTCGCTGGTCTGCAGGAAAAAGGAAAAGATGAGCCTTCTGCATCCCAGGTTTTAGCCCAAAGTCGAAAAACCCATGCGTGACAGACCATCATTAATGCTGCCCCAATCCCTAATGTGAGCTCCGGGTGGAATGCCCAATACACTGCTGCTTTCATTTACCAACCATTTCCATTACGCCATCCCGATGCAACAGGCAACTACGTACCCTGACTCCAGTCTCGTGTCTTCAAGCCCCTAAAATATTAGCTTGTGCCAAGTATCATCGCCTCAGTCCATGAAGACATACATTACAGTGTCTAGAGCCAAGGAATGGATCCTACCTTATCCTGAATCGACGACTACATCTTATAGGTATGTCTGTATGTTAGCATCGGTTTTACAAAGCACAAACCTAACTGGGAGGTAATGGGATCAGGGGAGGGGGAATGTCCAGAAGGCCAGAAATATGGTTGATTGGACCAAATACCAATAAAACGACCCAAAGACAGGACTGTCCTCTGATTGGCTAGCAAGTGAACCACTACAGTCTGTAAACTTCCTTTGGCATGAAATCAATAATTTAGCAACCCTGACTGAAAGCAATGGTTTTAGTACAAGGGTCTGCAACCTTTGGCTCTCCTGATGCTTTGGACTGCAACTCCCATCAGTTCAAACATGTGGAGAGCCGTAAATTGTAAAGCCATGTTTTACTGCTACCCCGAATAGACCCAAATAAGATTAGAAAACATCAAGAATGGTACAAAGGATAAGTAGGTTAACATCAGAGATTCAATCTGAGGGATATATGACTATTGAAAAAGTAATCCTAAACTACTGATCGTGGTAAAACAGACAAGAGTAGGTTTTAATCCTCTGCCTGTTTTAATTGAAACTGTGCTGCTTGAAAAACACGTTCCCTATTAAGCCGCTTTCTAGTTTTGCTGAATACTTTGAAGATAGAATGGAAGTTTGCATAAAATACACCCACTTCCTCTAGGAGTGGAGCTACCATTATCAAATACATCTCTACTAGGAGGACTAACTCTTTGATGACTTCCATGTGCCCGGAAGTCACCCAATGATTCCCAAATGTCCAAGGAGGGGTTCGTGTCCAAGGCCCAGGTGGTCAGATTCATGGCAACTGTAGGAGGGAGGGTGAGATGAGGATTGGTCTATGTTCTTTGGCCACATGGTCTAGAACACACCAGCATATCAGATGGGATGGGGCTCAAACTGTCTTCCCATCACACAACTTGCTAGGATATGCTCTCATCAATGACTTTGCAGGTCATAAATCAACACTTCCCTACACACTGGTGCTATTGTGTTTGGGAAGGCCAATAGTGTCAGGACCAGCCTCTATACTTAAATGATTGGCTCCGTTTGCAGATTTATTTCTTAAGGGTTTTGTAACAGAGATGCCGTCCTATATGCAGGACACCACAAGTATTATCAACCTAATCGAAGGTCATCCCTTCGATAATCAAACTGAGATCCTGTTGAGTTTAGACATAATTTCCTTATAAATACAAGCAGGCCAGCTAAATAACAAAATTAAAAAAATACAAAAATATGTAAAAACATAAAATAAGAAATACCACAGGAAGCAACACTTAACATGGTAGAAGAACTATTGCTTTCCAAAAGACAAGGTGGTATCGCTCCTAATTATTTTTTTAATTGGTGCACTGACATGGCATTAACTGAAAACTATTTTCAGTTTAACAACAGATTTCACCAATAGATCCATGGCACTGCAATGCGGTCTGCAGCCGTACCCACATTAGGACATTTGTATGTTGAGTGTCTTGAACGAAGTAAGATACTTTTTAATGACAATCCCTTTAAGGATCAAATCACATTGTGGAAGAGATATATCGATGACGTGTTAGTCATCTGGCATGGTGATGTAACAAGTATTGAAGCCTTTTTTTGAGTGGCTGAATAAACAGAATCCTTATCTATAATTCACTATGAATAGCAGTAAGGACATGCTTAACCTTTTAGATATGACAATTTACGTGGACATTGACGAAAGGGTACTAAAAGTAAAATCATTCCACAAAACCACGGATAAAAACTCACTCCTGGTCTATGATAGCTTCCATCCAACACACATCCGTGAGAATTTACCTGTTGGACAATTTGTATGGGTCAAACGTAACAGCACTAACAGGTCAGCGTTTGAAAAGGAAGATAAAGTACTGAGTATCCATTTGAAGGAATGAGGCTATCCCAATAGGATCATAAAAAGAGCTTTCAAAAAAGCTTAGAATAATAATCGTGAAGCATTATTGGAATATCTACAGAAAGATGAGAAGAACGAGCAAATCATGTTTGAACGAGCAAATTATGTTTGTTAGCACATTTAATGCAATGTCTAACCCGATCAAAAGAATAGTTAATAAAAATTGGCATATCATATCGAAGGGAACTCAGCATATTGAAGCTATGAGACGTGCATGTAAAAGGAGCAAAAATCTGAAAGAGTTAATAACCAGGAACAACCTATACAAACACAATTTTAGACAGTTGACCCTAATAGAGACATATGGTTTGAATAGAATAGAGGGCCATAGTGCCTGCGGGAGGTGTAGATGTTCACAGAAAGAACAATTGGTTAGATACCCCATGGCAACAACGTAATTTTATTAATTGCAACACCCCACGGTTCCTTCATGTGATCTGGTGTCCATGTAGAAAGATCTACATTGGCAAAACAGAATGGTTATTTAAAATCTGCATCAGGGAACACAAACGTTTTATTAGGATCAGGATATTAACAGCCCCCATGGTAGGTCCTTTTCTGATGGCTGGACACACTTGCGATGATTTTAAGTGTTCTGCACTCATTAAACTAAATCAGAGTCATAATAATCAACGTGATAAACTCTTATTGACTAAAGGAGAAAAGTGCATGATTTTCCTAACTAACAGTCACATTATTGGGATGAACAAGAACATCGATTGGCACAGCTTATATTAACCTAGTCAGAGCAGAAGACTGCGATATGTGAACAGCAAAATAGTTTCATTTTTCTTTGAAGTTAAGAAACAGTACGTTTCATCAGCACACTCAAATTGCTTATGTTCAACAGATTATACAGTTGTTTCTTCATATGTGTTTGTAATTGATTCATCACTATGTATTGTTATTTCATGCTTAAAATTCAATAAAGATTTTTAAAATTAAAAAAAGAGTCGTATATAATGTGTACCAATTGCATTATTAACGGTCCATATGATAATAGTAATAACAAACTAGATTGATTATCAGATCTAAATGAGCCCAATAATACATATATACTGCTTCATAACAGCGCACGGTTTCCTTCTAAAAATGGCCACCAGATGTGACACTTGAATCTATGCAGACATGCTCTAGTTAATTAATGAATGCTTCTACATGAAAAGAGGTGTCTCATGAGAACCGTAGCATCAGGAAACAGAGCTGAGCGAGGTGCCGAGGGTTGAATTGTTTGCATGTGGATGGTGTAAGTACCAACAATAGTTACTGTATACAGACTTTACACTGACCGAGTCTTGGCAGTGTACAAGCACACAAATTAACTGTACCCGCATTGCCCCTGTACCAATGTACTCTGTCTGTTTTCTGTTTTCTGCTTCTTGCTGGTGTCTTCACCTCCGCCCAAAGTGCAGTTCTGAAGCTAACAACATATTCTCCTACAAAAGCACAAGCTCGGTGGTGGTGCCGCCCGATTTGACTATGCGGGATGAAGAGCAATTGTACAACAGAATTAAAGTAAACTCCCTTATAGATCATCCATGTGTTCATCTTTTGCTCTATATCATGCTCTTATTGCGAGCCGTTACTATGCTAGTAGTAATTGCGGGATTAGTAAATTATACAGTTATTTTTTTCTGTTATATAATTCCTGATGAGCACTACAATTCTAAATTATGTTGCAGATTGTCTGCCGTGTCTATGATTCGAAATTAATGAACACACCTATAAGACGCCACCCCTTGAGTACTTACCATTTCCAATGATAGACATACACCAGACTCTGCTACTAAGTAAGTAATTGGTGATGTGAGTTTTTAAATATTGATAAAGCAATAGTGACATTGGGTCACTGACTTCTGGTCCACATTTTTATGTCTTCCTAGGAAGGAAGCCTTGAGGTTGATTTATACACTCAAATTTACTCCTATTGCAAGTAAATACAATGGGTAAGTGAGTGAGTTTTGTAGAATACTATTTCACAATTAAGTTAAGTTGCTAAGTGCAACTCACTTTTCGATTATTTAACAATCAATTAAGAACAACTACTACAGAGTTGCTCTTGTTTATGTTCATGTTTCAGAACATCATGAATGAATAAAGAGCGAGACACATCAATTTTAGATATTGGTGACAACACAGAACTCGATTTGAAACCCCCTGAAGAATTTCCTACATTTGCACATATAATTTGGAGTATAGGAACGAAACATGTTGGGTTATTAGGAGCCACATTTAGTGTGCTTCATACATTTGAGCACTTTTGTATTTGTGTAATTGTTTCAGGTTTTTGACAATCAAGCTGTTGTTTGAGTATTGTGAAGTGTAAATTGTATATTTCTGTAGGTTTGTTTGCCTTGACACTGAGTTTGTGGCTATATGTCACAAAAATGCAGAGTACCAAAAGGGAGTTTATTTACTTGTTTTTGACTTGTTGTTTTCATATAACTGTATCCAAATAAAATATTTTTGTATTTTTGTATTAACAAGGGTAAATTGAATTATTTTCCCATTAATATTGCTTCTCATGTGGCCTCCTGTAATCCAGTGAACTATAGTACCCAGTCCTTTTTTGAGTTCTTTCAGGTTGTAACCAGGGCTGACCGGAATGCTAATTCCCCTGGAGTTGTTCTTTTGTAGATGAGCTATTGTGTTTGGTACATTTCCCAAACATTCAATAATTGATTTCAAAAACGTACCACTGTCCACAGTTGGTCATGAATTCGCTTAACAATCAGCTACAGAAATGTGTAAATTGCCCCAGAAGTTCCTTTTTGGTGATAGAACTATATTTGTTCCTCCAGGAGCTCAGGTGTCAATAATCGCTCCAGAAGCTCAATACGTGGTCTGAGAAGCTACATTATTGATTCCTATATTAGTCCTATCCCATTTATTGTCCCAGATGCTGATTAATGCTAATTAACATAGGATACCACTTAATGTGTCCCAACAGTGGGTTAATAGGTCACTCCTTGCTTTCAGACTTGTATTTGTATTTCACAATCGTTCACATAATATTTGCAGGAGTTTATGGATAGTCCATGAAATGTTTTTATGGAGAACAGAACATTAATGCTTGAGAAACTGATTATGCAGTCCCAGTCGGTCATCAATTGCTCACAGCTCAGATGCTGCTACCAGAATAAACTCCATACAATTATTAGATGGTCTCATAATGCTACTATTTACCTGAAAACGTGTATTATTGGTGTTGGGAAGGCATTAATAGGATATGGCTTGTGACATTGTCCTACAGGATTTCTGGTCAGTACAAGCTCACCTTGTAGTCCCAGATGCTCAAGAACTGTTCACAGGTTCTCATTAATTGTGACTATCTTAAAGGTTGCCCAACACATAGCATCAGTTTCCCCAGCTCTTTAATGGAAACATTCCTTAATGGCTGCCATTAACTCATGTATTATCTCACAGTCCTACACATATTCCAGAAGCTGATTCATTAGTCAAACATCATTAATTGGCCCAAGACACTAATTAATTGGTCATAGATCATTAATTACTGACAGGCCATTACTTGGTGATTAGCTCCAGCAGCCTATTATGGGTCCAGTATCTCTGAAAATGAACTGAACCAGTTAATTAATTAGTGAAAGAGGTTAATCAACCAATTTAATTTGCCCTATTTAATATTCTTCTCCAAAAGCTATTAGTTGCCCTCTCTGTCCCAAGAAGGATACAGAGATGAAACAGCAAGACATGCTAGGGCATTTAGGATTACTGTGATAAGAAAAATGGGAAGGTTCCTGAGTCTCCATTTATTCAATAACTTTAAAAAAAGAATACCCATTCGTAGAGAACATTTTTACCCTTTTGATGTTTTCTTTGGAAGGAATATGGCTATTTTCTGGTATGTGATACCTTTGTGATGCTACTAACAAACCCCTTTCAACAGGGATGGAACAGTCCGATATTGCATCTCCAGTCAATTTGGCCGATTCCGAGTCATACTGGTGGAAATCACCCAGTTGCAGAGAAAAAGCATAGTCACGTGGAAAGTACATGTGGGTGATTCCACTGGTAACACAAAGTATCAGGGATAAGGTCATCTAGCTACATAAACTATTTGGTGCAGCAAAAATATACAAACTAAATAAAACAACACACCAGCACTGAAGATACAAAAAACCCATTGCTGACTGTTGCAACCTCATCTAACCCTTGCCCCAGCTCATGATATGATATGATAGGTTATTTATTACGCACTTAATACCCAGAGGTTTCTAAGCGTGGATCCGGGGATTGAACCTGTGGTGCTCTGTGCCGTCTTGCTTCCAAGGCGAGCACGTTGCCCCTGAGCTATCCTCCTGGGAAATGCCACTGCAGACCATCACAATCTGCTGCAAGGACCCCTGGCCGGCCAGTGACCAGCTCACTGTTCTTGCACCACAACACCTGTGGCTGACTCATGGACTGCCTTGCCACCACCACACTTTGCTATCACTTTGTAGGTCCCACAAGAAAATGGTTGGTGAAGACGATGAACATAAAGTCTATCCTGGTGGGCAGAATAGTGAAGGAGATGCCCCATCTACTTGCTTCTCTCATTATGGAACTGCACCGCTAGGCAGGACCCAGATTTGGAAGGCCATCTGAACATATGTTAACAGGGTTGCTGTGTGTGTGACGGGATGCCTACTGCTCTGCGAAGGAGGAGTACAGGGGTGAGTGGTGGTTTGTAAAAATGTACGTCGCCCCGCTCTACTAATAAACTGGCAGCGATCTCGGTCATATCGGTGAATGAGGCACAGCATGAATGGGACACCCCCTTTGCCTCTTTAAAGGTAGCGTCCTAATTAAACTAAAATTACGAGCACACTATTAAAACACTAACAACCAATTCCTGTAATAAAATACACAGGCTATTCAGACATTTGGGTGAACAAGGCACTCTGGGTATGAAGACAGTGGTTTGCAGGGAATTGTCTTTGCAGCAATGTTCAATATCAAGAGCATGTCTTGAAGATATGAAATGGGATCTTATATTGCCACTATGACCCATAGAATAGAAAAGGGCCAGTGGGACAAAACAGCTGTTAAATACCTTAGTGTCTGTGTTGGGATGATGTGAGAACCTTCTCTGGGTCTCTGAGGAAAGTTGTGTCTGTTTTCTTATCTTCCCAGTCAGGAAGCTTCACAGGGACCCTTGTAGGTTTTCCAATTCAGCAAGCTGTGACCTGGCTACAATTCCCCAGCAGGCTCCTCAACAGCTGGGCTTTGGAGTGCTGTGAGTCCCTGCACAGTTATCCCCGTTTTCTGCCCTTCCCAGCCAGGATGGTTGACGGGGACCCCTCCAGGGGTACCCGCCCCAGCAGCTAGAGTCCTGCGCACCTGTGCACAAGTAATAGGCAGGCCTTTCCTAACAGCAGGTCACTTAAAATGTTCCTCTGAAGTGGTTCAGGGGAGGGTTTGCCCCCCTCCTTACAAATATGTATCTTCATTTCAATGGCTGAAGACTTACGGCAAGCTGTGCATCAGTTCTAGTGAAATCCTCCTCCTTCTCGAATCCAAACAGGATTCAGCTAAGAGGGAGTCTCATCTGCTTAGACGCTCATCTTTCTACAGCTGATTGGTCCGTTTCAAGCCTTGAAGCCTACTGCTGTGATAGGAGTGTTACAAGCTGATGCTCCCAGAGTGCTTTTTTCTGCATGAAGTTGAAAGGGGGCATGTAAGTGTTTGCGGGATGGGAATTCCAAGAAGGTGTAACCCTACTTCTGGAGGCAACTCCTCTTATTGGCTACAAAACATCTCTCCTTCCCCTTGTCTACCTTACATCAGAAATATTCTAATTCTTATCCCCTGGTTTGACTTTCCATTTTGCAGGCAGGGCTTTCTTTAAAGTACCTATCCTGATATTTTGGACTATGCTCCCATGATCTCTCTTCATTAAATACGCTGGCTACAGATGATGGGAGTTGCAGACCAATACAGCTGAAACACTTGGTTCCACAGCAATACAGCTGGAGAACCAAAGATTGCAAACCCTTGCCCGAGAAGCATGGCCTGCCTGCCTAGGAAGGTGTCAAGACTTCCCAACCTCTTAGACTGCTCACAGCAACCTGTTGTGAGTGAAACATAGCCCCAGAAAGTAATATACAAAAGCTACGTCAGTCACATGGGGTTAGTGGAAATCCAGTTGAATAAAAGGTAATCAAATTGGCTTCAGCAATATATAAATATATCTCCCTATATATACTTACGTATTATTATATTATTACATGTAAGCATGTCTCGGGGGAAGGGGGGCATTTATATTGAACCCTGCTTGTTTACCTTCTAAGGACTTCTTGTCTTTTTTCCAGAACAAGGCACATGCATAATTCAGACTTACTTTGTTTGTAGGCATGCCAGCAAGATGTCCTTGGAAGCCACCTCCCTGATATAGTCAGGAATATGACTTGCGATGTATAGACTGCTAGCAGATTTGTTGCAGGATTGCCAACCAAAAATGGTTCTGATGCATTAGTGAACAAATTGCCTAGCCGGTCAGATAGCAAATTAGCCGGTCAGATAGCACATTAGCCGTTCAGATAGCACAGCGAGGGCCCGCTTTGACATCTGTGCAGAGCGTGCCGACGCAGGTTTGAATCCTGGCGGGGCCAAACTCAGCCTTCCATCCTTCTGAGGTCGATACATGAGCACCACACACCGTGGGTAATAATAAGAAGCGCTCAGATGCCTCAGGGTTCGTAGCGCTATATAAATGCTAAATTATTATTATTTTTAAGGCACATTCTAAAATTGTAGCCTCATATCAGATAGCATGCTTTTGGCATGCCAATTACTGATGCCTAGCAATAAGCATACATGGGGTGTCTTATATATGGACATTGGTAACTTCAATACACACCCAACTGCTGACCGTTCCACTTGGGCACAAATCCACCAACATCACAGAGCGCTGTCAGATCTGAGTTTCCATTTAACAGAGCGCCTTATATTAATAAATAGAGTCCTCCTAATAAACAGCAGTGAGACAATCTATACAGGCAGTGGGTACTGCAGTGGTCTGCACAACTAACCTAAGTGCAGAAAAGGAGCTGAAACCTATTCTTTTGTTTCCTTGTTTACTTGTGTTTGTGAAATAGGAACAGCTCAGGGAGTTGAGTGCTTGCTTACTTGACAGGTTCAAATTCCTGCTGGTGTTACACAGCCCTTCATGCTTTAGAGGTTGATGCACTCTTTAGCATAGAATTGGGCAATAACAACAGCTATTGTTTAAGCCATTGGCAGCAGACTGATCCTGATAGGATACACTATAAGAGAACACGATTTTATTATAGTGCACACTAAACAGAATAAAGAAAGTGCCAATTTCAATGTATTTAATCATTCAATGTATCTTTATTGTACAGCCCTTACAAGGCATAGACTCATGAACTATAGTGAATATAGTAAAATCACATGTTACCAAAACCCCTAAGAAAATGAAACACCCCCTAAGAGATGAACTAAAAACAAAGCAACCTGTACAAGAAAGCCTTTGAATCAATTCTGTGAGAGTCAAATTGAAATCACCTACATGCAAAGGATTTCTGGTTAAAGAAAGGCGTAATGATTTTTTACGCCTTGATTTACATCTATGGCACCTTTTCTTGTCGTGACAAGTCGAGGCGTGGAACGCAGCGGAGATAAGGTCTTGCGCGTTCTGCCTCCATCTCGACAGTGAGTTTGATTTCACGCCTGCGTGACATTTTCCTGCCAGCGTGACTGAATGGATTTCCATGGGATACGCCTTGGTTTTGCACCTGCTCAAAAACAGATGAATTTCATAGGAAATGTGTAAATGCCGCCAATATAGTTTATTCGGAGGTGGCGTTTAACGCCGCCAGTAAAGCGTATATGGAGGTGGCGTTTACTTTTTCATGAGACGGAGGGGACAAATGAAAGAGTAAAAGCAAGTTTGCCTCGCCTTCGCTCTTTGCTTCTCCTCTCTACCTCATGGATGTTGGCATGCAGAGGACCCAACAGTATGTAAGTGCTAACATTGGTGATGACCTGCATGCAATTTGCATTTTATATCTATGAGGCTGATAGTTTGCAATAGCAAATGGATCTAGTTAATAGTCCACAATAAAGCCTCATAACAAAGCCAGAATCACACTTCTTAACCCTCAGTAATCAGAGCTCAATCCATCTTTTCTAATTGAATGATTGAATGATTTTTTCCAATGAAATTCTGTCCTAGATAAATGCCAGCAACTTTTCCTCCCCTCCAATGACCTATTTTGGAATTCAAAGGCAGGATCCTCAAATTCAGCTCTCTAGCCCATGGGTGGATTCGAAAGAATCTTCAAAAGTTGCTGCTGGATTTCAAGACATCGAAGCTCCGTAAAAGCCCCAGAAAGTCCTTACGACTTTCCTGCTGGATACAGTCCTTAGAGTCCCAGAAATTACACAGTCCTAGTTTGACCAGTGAATCCCTAATATAATCCAGCCAGGGTAGAGAATCAGAGAAATGGGCCATGAGAGTTGACCATTACAGGTTCATGATATCAGCCGGTGGATCCCAAAAACAAGATAATTCCTCCTTGGCCTAGATCATAAGCTAAAGACACAGTCGCTTCATCTTGGCGCGTAAACTACATCTTTTAACCACACATCCTTCCTTCAAAACAGGTTTAATGAACTCTCAGTGATGGAAAAGAAAGATGTAAGAAGGGTATTTTCAGCCACCTGTGACTTTTTATTTGGAACAACCCAAAAGCTCACTGCCATATAGAGTGTGGATCACCAGCATGGCCTGGTACATAGACAGAAGAGTGAGCAATGATTTCCCTGTTAAATCTCAAATTGAGTCTGCAAGGACGTACGTTTAGCAATCTGTCGATGTCAAGGTCGTGCTGGTGGAATGCCGCCCTTTCCCATACAGTGCTAATAAAATGTGGTATTACGTCATGTCAATTTTGTGCATGCGCTTAGTTCGAGTTAGGGAGGTTTTGCAGCAGATTTCGTCAAATTCGATTTCACCAAACTTATTTTAACAAATGTTGCAGGAAATGTATGTGGGCCGTGGGTTTAGGTGAATAAATAATGTAGGGGGTTCTGGGGAGTTGCATGGGGCCTCCCCCCACATATATTTGTGGCAAAATAATTTGATGAAATCGAATTCGATAAAATCTTTTTGACAAAATCACATAGGACCGCTTTGTTAATATGTGCTGATTTTCTGAATATTTTACATATCGAGGTGACCTATATTGGGGTGCTGGCAGTATTTGGCCAGGTTTTTGCCATTTGTCTGTTTCTGAGTATAAGGATGTACGCATGGTATGCCACGCCAGTCTGGTGCCCGCTACTGGTGCTCCCCTAGGCAGATGCATGCAGTTGCCATGCTGTAGTTTTAATTGTTTATTTATTTATGCAGCATTTACCGCACAGCTCAATGGCCATCAGTTGGATCCAGATGTAGATGGGCTACATCGCCAGGAAGCCATGTGTTACACATATTGGGATCTATTTTCAATTGGTATGTTGCCATGGCAAATAGTGAAAAGGCAAGCTTTTATTTTAGCTTTGGACCGCATGACGTTGCAGTAGTGCACGTTTTGCATCATCCCTGTACGGAGCTCTGTGGCAGTAGAACCTCTGTGCCCTGGCATTTGCTTGTTGTGTTAATTATGGAATGGATGTTGGCATGATGGGAGTGCAGTGCGAGGGAGTGTAGATTTAGGGTGATTTTGTCTTTGAGGTGGACAGGAGCTGTCTTACATGATGTCCCCGCTTGGGCAGGGCGGCAGGTTGGTTGTCTGGGTTCGGATCTCACCTATCCATATTTTCTGAACCAATAATGATCCTCGAAACTGCATTTTATCCTCTTTGGACCCACTGAGCCTTGACAGTCCTTTGTCTATGGCAAAGATCTAGTCCAATCTGGAGTTATTTAGTGTGCCGACAATCAAAGAGTGGCTTAATGAGATGATGGAAGTGGCAGAAGTTCCTGAGGAGTTTTAGCCTGAAATGGGATGGTGTAGCACCAATTCCAGGTTCAGAACTGAGTCCAAGGCCGGCTTTCCACATGACTCCCATGATTCTGACTTTGATCTTGGAGGGGATGGTTTGACCAAATGTTGCTCAGAAAGAGGGTATCTAGCATCCTGGGAAGCTGATAGGGTCCTACGACAAGGAGTTCAGACTCAACCCAATTTCGTTTGCAGCCTTTTGGCCCCATCCATGCTTTGATGGCCTCGACTCTATGCATCACAATGACAACCTAGTTTATATGATTACCGACACGGTGGCACAGCTATGTGACATCTACTTAGTTGTGGAATTGTACATCGCGTGAGCATGGGTGGGACACCACAGGTTTTATGCATCTGTTGAAAAGGAGGGTTGAGGGAGAGAATCTTTGTAGGGGGTCCACAAGTTACAGGGATAATGAACAGAGAACAGTGCCAGCTCTTACCCCCTCTACCCTGCTGCAGTTTGAAAAGCGCTGAACCACTTAAGAGAAAGCTTGTTGACCAAATAGTGGACCTTTGGAGGAGTATTTTATTGTATTTTATATAGCGCCTTAATCCAAAGCGCTGCACATTTTGAAAACAGGGCACGGTACAGAAATAATGACAGATATAACATATCAAACAGTAATCAATTCTGCCAGCAAGCAATCAGGGGCAGTGAAGAAGATGAGTTTTCAGAGAGAGACGAAAGAGAGGGTAAACAGTGATAGAGCGGACAGGGAGTGGAAGACCATTCCAAAGTAAGGGAACAAGAAGCTGTAAAGATCGGAAACGGGACTGAGCGCATGGAGGACGTGGAACGTTCAGTCTAAAGAGACAAGAGGAGTGGCGAGAACGCGAGGGAGTATAGAAAGGTAATAGCACAGCAAGATAGTCAGGTACAAGCCCATAGGGAGATTTAAAGACTAAGCAAAGGAAATGAAATTTGAGTTGGGAGTGAAAGGGCAACCAGCCAAGTGAGGCAATGGAAGAGGAAATAGAGTCTTGATAAGAAAGAAGACAAAGTAGACGAACAGAAGAATTATAGATTGACTTTAAGGGAGCAAGACGAGAGCTTTGGAGACCAAAAAGAGTGGTAGAGCAGTAAAAGAGTTGAGAGAAAATTAGGGAAGAGATAAGAAGTTTAGTAGCTTGAAAAGTGAGGAAAGGACAAACTTTACAAATATTATAGAGATGGATACGACAGAAACTTGAGGTAAGAGAAATTTGGTGAGCAAAAGAGAGATTCAAGTCAAGGTAGAGGCCAAGATTGCGAGCTGTGGCAGAACTAGAGAGAACAGAGGGAGGAAAGGATATAAGAGGAGCTGGAGGATGCGGGGGAAGAGTGTTAGCAGGGAAGAATGAGACCTCAGTCTTCCCTGCATTTAGAGTGAGACGGTGAGGGGCCATCCAGGATTTGATAGCGGAAAGACAAGCTGTAAGAGTGTGGTGGATTATCGGCATAAAAGTGATGAGAAAGACCCAAAGAAGAGATTATGGCAGCAAGTTGAGAAGTGTACAATGAGAATAGAAATGGACCCAAGAATTATCCTTGGGGATCTCTGTGCTCAAGGGGAAAAGGCGAGGAGGTTTTGTCAGCCCAGGAGACGGAAAAAGTTCTGTTAGACAGATAAGAGGAGAACCAGGAAAAGACAGAACCTCTGAGACCAAAAGGAAGAGAGAGATTCCAAGAGCAAAGAATGAGCCACAGTGTTAAAAGCAGCAGATAAGTCAAGAAGAATAAGAACAGAGGACTGTTTGGAGTAGCGAGCCAAGAGAAGAGAGTTTAGCACCCAGATCAGAACAGTCTCAGTCGAGTGAAGAGGACGCAAAACCAGACTGCAAGTGAGGAAGAAGAGATAGATCAGTGACAAAGGGTAAAATCTGAGAATATACAAGATGCTCTAAAAGTTTAGAGAAGTAAGGTAGGAGGGAGATAGGATGGAAATTAGAAACAATAAGAGGATTCGCTGTGGGTTGTTTCATGATAGGAATGATAGTTGCATTCTTAAAGGCTGTAGGCATGTGTGGAAGCCTTTGTTCGACATGTTAAGGAAGTTAAGTGCTGGAACTCTGGAGCACCATCTCAACCTACATCCGTATGGCATCATCGCCCTCGAAGTTCAGGTACGACCCAGAGAACTTGTTGTTCAAGGAGCTCCTTAAACAACACCGGGAGTCACTGGGCGTTGGTTCGCAGAACCCACTTGCAGCCAGCCTCGCCTATGGCATTCCATGTATATAATTTCCCCCTTGATAAGTGCTCTGTTGCTTCCTAACTGGGCCTGCCCTTTAAACATCGCCTACATTTATACAAATCTTGGTTTGGTGGTTTGGGTGCCGCCCGGATTGACTTTTTTCAACAATTATAGTTCAGTTGAAGGTGATTTAGAAGCTATGATGCATCAATTCTTTCTAGAATCCTCATAGCACACATATTTGAAGACAGCACAGTTATTATCATAGCCCTAGCAGCCCTCATTGTAGGTGAGAGGGAAAGGATCATAGGCAACATTCCGGCAATATAAATGAAACTAACTACCACGCATATGGGGACTTTCATAGACTGAAGTCTGCGGCAGGAGATCAACCTTCAGACAGTTTGGTACTGCCGCGCAAGCTGCGAAGGGGCGCGACAGTAAATCTCTCCAAGATAAACACCCAGGTAAGCACTTCTCAGCACCTGAAGCAGCTCTAATTGATTGTCTTATTATGTCCAGGAGATCACAGGACATTCGTCAACTTAATAGGAGGAAAAAGAACCTTCACTTTCACGGATCAGTTTGCTCCATAAATCAGCCTTTACAGCTCACAATAAGGTTTTTATTCTTTAATAATCCCATGGCAGGAAGGCACGCTGATAATTTAGGTTTCTTCAGCGCCTCAACCTTTCCAAGCCTTGCCAGAGATCTTTTGAAGGACTGCGTCTGCAGCATCTGGGTTTCAGGGACGAGGCTATATCTGCTGTGTGCAGGTGCTATAAATGACGCTAATTTACCCAACAGCACGTGTTATATCTTGTGATGTTTAGAAGGGACCCAACCCATATGACAAAATGTTTGCACTGGGACAGAAATGCAGCTAAACGACTGTGCCCATTGTGCTGGTTTGGTGCTAAGAGACAGCGAGTTGGGTATATGTTACAAAATTCTGGAACAGAGAAATAAATAGATTTGTCAATTTTATAAGATCTACATCATAATGAGAATAAATATTTCTCAAAATGCAAACGGTAGGGCAGTGGCAGAAAATACTCGTATTCTGCCCTTACGCAGCATAGCACCAAGTCTTCTATTTTCAAGCAGCAATTCTGTGTAAAAAAAAAATGAAGCATTTTATATAGTGCCAATCTATCTGCATAGCGTTGTAAAACAAGGGGCTCAGGTTGCAGGCTACAATGTTATGGCTTTGAGTAGAAGAATTGAGTACTAATGGCACAGCTAGAAGACTATGGAGAGAGTTTAGGGAAGGTCACGAGTTGGGGAGATAGGAGAGTGAGGGAAAGGTGGGCCCAGTCAGGGTCGAGAGGACGCGCAGGTGTGCTCCTTTTGAAGCTATATAGCTATATTTATGTGCGTTTGTACTGATCTGACAGCCACTTAGCAGGTGCCTGGATCTCCATCTTTGAGTCTCTCCTTTGCATTCTTCTGCTTCTGCTGCGTACTTGCAGACTACCATTCCAATGAAGGCTAGAAGAATGGACCCTCTGAGCTGACACAAGATGTCCGACAGTACTAACCATCCGATCACCCCCACCTGGCCGGCTATTTCCTGTCTCTTACTTGATTACCCACCCCGTCACCATGCCCTGCCATTACCCAATAGTGCACTGATTTCACTGGGTTCCAATTATGAAACACAAAACCTTAAAGGAGAGCAAAAGAAAAGTAAAACATTTTTAAAAAACTAAATTATGGTAACATTTCAGATTCATTTGAGCAACGGCAAAAGGAACACCATTATATTAATAAAGTTAAAATGCATAAATGGTTTTTATAATGATTTGAAACGGCAACATACAAAAATCAAGTAAACCTGACGGAACATTAGAGAAATGGAAAACAAAATAAAAGCCTTTAAATATGCATAAAAAGCAGGTTTCTGTGCTGTGCTTGGGAGGAGCGGACTGAGACGACAGACCAAAAAGGACTTTTTCTGGAAATTAAAGCAGACAAAGGGTTAAATTGTGGACAGCCTGTTTTCTGGAAAATGGATGGGAGATTATGGGGACTATGATTATTTCCAAATAGAGGATGAGGGCACATATTTGCATTTATTGAGGGAACAAGGAAAACATACACTATAAAACCTGAGTCATTGAGGCAATCCTCTATCAGGTGCCTTGAAATACAGGGAAGGTCGTGCTGAACTGGCTGCTTGATGATGGCGCAGAGTACACAGTACGGAAACCGGGATGGGACAAGAGACATGAAGACATTGATCTGAGCGGACTAGATATGCACAGGCAGAGGTAAGGACAGAGGCGTAGCCAGGGTTGTCTAACAAGTGGGGCCTCAAGCTAATGTATTTGGGCCCACTGCAGTGTCATTAACATCTGTAAGTTCCCTAACATTGAGTGGGCATGTACAGATTTTGGGTGGGCCTTGCCTGCTGAGACCCTACCCTGTTTAGACTTCTGGGTAAGGACATTGGGGAAGGTAATATGTGAGTAAATAGAGGAGGCTCTTTTTTGGTTAAGGAGGTGGAGCCTTAGCGAATATTTAGAGGAATGGATGGAGGAGGGGTTTTTAAATGGAGGATAGGGAGCTCCAGTGGTTTGGGGCAAGGAGAGAGAAATAGGGAATGTGAGAGGAATCGTAAGGTGGTCGGGAAATGGAGAGATTAAGGAGAATACTAGAGCAGCGGTTGCCCAGAATAGAATAGCAGAAGTGTCGTCCCCAGTATGAATTTGAAAATGAGCAGAAGGAATTTGAAGAGAGACAGGTTTCTGGTGGAAAGCCAACCTGCATGGAGGCACTGCGGGCAAGTGGAGAGTAGTGTGGGAGATGTAGAGACGAGGCCTGTAGAGTAGGGAAGGTAATTGAGTACCTGAGTCAGCATGTGGCTTTTGTTATAGTGGTAGGTGAGTGTGGGCAGATAATAATAATAATAATAAATAATAATAATAATAATGATCTAGCAGATGTTCCTGAGGTCATGCAGGTTAACACAGGGTGCAATAGAGGTAGTAGTAATACCCTGGTGTAGCTTGAGAGCGATGCCCAGGTGAGGAGGCGCTTGTTTAGGGGAGAGCAAGTCAGGGAAGAATGAGAGGAGTGAATTAGGGGTGGACACTGAAGGGAGGAAAGAAGATTACTTTGACCTTGGAGGGGTCACAGATTAGAAAACTAAGTGGTGTCCGAAGTCGGTTTGTTGATGATAATTAGGATGATGTGTTATGGAAATAGCGCTTTACATAGAACATATGTACATTCAATATCACCCAAACTAAGATGGTAGTCATTTATCGAACTAGGGAGGGTGAAAGATTGAGTTGGCCTTGCCGGGATTCAAAACTGCGACATGCAGGTCATGCACAAATCGCAGCAGCAAGTGCTCAACCCACTGAAATATCATACCGGCATTGTTGAGATGCAAGTCGAAAGGCATGCAGAGAAATTAGGAGGAGTAATAGTGGGGAAATAGAAGATTTGTGTGAAATCTACAAAGAAGTGGTAGGAGCACCCAAAAGTGCAAATTAGTTGGGCTATAGAAGATGTTTGAAGGTGAATAGTAAGAGGCCTGACTCAGGATCTTGAGGGACACCAACAATGGGGGATGTCAAGTTAGAGGGTCCCGTGTTCTATCAGATTGGGCAGGAACAATGAGTATGGTAGTTTGGAATCCATTTGAGAGCTGTCCCCTGGATTCAAAAGGCAGCAAGAGTTAACTAACGAACAGTTGGACACCATATCAAATGCGGCCGGGACTAGGAGAACAGAGAATTAACCATGTTGGATAAAGGTCCGAAAATTGGAGACGTCAGTGAGGGTTGTTTCAGTAGAATGACCTCTGCGGAATCCAGATCTGTGGGAGTCACAGAGGTCATTAGTGTCCGGGGTAGGTGGAGATCCTATTTAAGACAATACATTCAAGGATTTCAGAATAGTGAGGGAGGAGCGATACAGGGAAATTGTAACTAAGAGTATTTGGGCCTCTTTATTTTATTTATTTATTTATGTTTGATATGTTATTCATAACGCACTTAATAATGCACTTAATACCCAGAGGTTTCTAAGCACGGACCTGGGGATTGAACCTGTGTTGCTCCGTGTCGTCTTGCTTCTAAGGCGAGCACGTTGCCCCTGAGCTATCCTCCAGACACTTAAATTTAGGGTTGTGAAAACAGTCACTACCTTGAAGCTGGCAGTAAAAACTCTAAGGAACAGATAGAAATAGAAGAGGGAGTCAAGGTAGGAGCAGATGGAAAGTGCAAGCTCTTTAACCGTGTGCAGGGCAAACAGGCAAATGGTGATTCAGGAGGTGTTTGCAGTTCTCAGGATAGGTGCCAGTTTAGTGGGAGAAGTTGGGAAAAACCATTGTAGGTGGGGAGCTGTGGAGATAATTTGAGCAATCTTAGATTAGAAGTAATGGGAGAAGTCATTAGTAGATAGGGAAGAGAAGAGAGCGCACGCAAAGGTGTGGAGGAGCCCGCATGGCTTGTAGTGTAGGATGCATTTGTGGGGGTGAGAGTGAAGAGTAGTACTTGGATTGATGAAGTCATATGATAGTGTAGGAGGGCAGGACACTCTTGGTGCGGAGAAGTGAGGAGATCTGTTCCTGGCTTCACTTACGAAGATGGTGTTGCTTGTAGAACCACGTTTTAAAAAATGTTTGCTACAAGATAAGCTAAAAGCCATCTTATTCTCTTACCTACATGTTGTCGGGCCTTTGCATTAACACGCTGTTAGGTGATATGCACAACATATGTACCCAACATTTCTAGCCCTGTTTATGGCAATCTATCCAGTACGTATTCATCAATCAAAATACAGATAGCCTCTCTGATATTTTCACTTGCAAGCTTATTCACATCACATGTGGTTGCACCATATCGCACATCCGATTTAAAATGTAAAAGCGTGTGGGAGCCCCTCTACTGAGAACAAACTAGGTTCAAATACCTGTTCTATGGAATCTCTTGCACTCAGAAGGGTCTACAACCAGGTTTTATTGTATTGTATCCTTCACAGAGGAGCAATAGCCATTTGCATACCAGTCTAGCCCCACCCACATGGGCATTCCAGCAAGAAACTAAGCAATTTTCCTTTGAACAAGAGTACCGTCAGCAAACCTAAACACGTGTTTCAACCTTGTTGGGCCTCCGCACTGAGGTGAAACTGAGCCACTCTAAAGCACAGTGAGCAAGGGGTCCACGTCTGGATTGCCCTTAGTGACTTAGGGTGAACCCCAAGTGTTAAACAATGCCCCTTTACTGAGAACGAACATAGTTTAAATAACCTGTTCTATGGAATTTCTCCCACTCAGGAGTCTACAACCATGTTTTAGCTCACAGCACCCGACACAGAGGAGAAATATCCATTTGCATATCACCCTGGTCCCACCCACATTGGCAGTGGGTGGGACCAGACTGATATAATAAAGAAACCAGAGGCAGTACTGCCATGTCTGTATTTGTTTGTCTGACCCTCCAAATATGTTGCTAATGGTAAGAATGTGGGCTGTTACTGGCAGTCTGATTTGGGCCTTTGCCAGAAAATCTATACTATAATTCAGTCAGTGTACTATAATCTTTGGCTACTCCGGGCAGCCATTCCCTTTCTGCATCACAGTTATGTTCCAATAGTTGTGGGATCATTGGTCAACTCAAAGCTGGACTATGTCAAAACCATGTTAATACGTATTCCTAAATATCAGCTTCAACGACGGCAGGTTGTCCAAAATGCTGTGGTGAGAATTATTTACCGAGTTCCAAAATGTACATCTGTAACTAAGTGCGGAGTTTCTTTACACAGGTTGGCAGTTAGTTAACAAATTGACTTCAAGACCCACTGCCTGGTGTACAAATGTGTGAATGGATTGTCCCTCCATACCTTGCTAATAGGATTTTGGGCTATCAGCCTACAAGATCATTGAGATCAGAAGATCCAAAATTGCTAAAGGTACCTTCATCCCACTTTGTTCAACGAGGAGAAACTTTCTGTCTACGGACCATGACTTTGGAACTCTCTGCATATTGAACTAAGGAACATCACTTCTCTACTTTCATTTCGTAAAGCACTAACAACATAACTTTTTCAATAATTTACTCAATATCACATAATTTCATATCTCATTTGAAAGCTAATTTAAGATCAATGCCCAAACGCAGTTTATTCTGCAAGATGAGTGTTATAAATCACAAATACAAATAGAAATACTGATTACTGATATGATATGATTTTTTTATTGGGAATTTTCAATTTGGTAAAGACCTCAACTCTAAGGTCTACACGTGTTTCGTGCTAGCATATCTGGCCATTCTTCAGGACTTGAAATGCCACATATTTGTAATGCAAGAATTGAATAGAAAAAACAACAAAAGAAAATCCACCAGGAACACTATCAGATATATATCATATCTTATACAAAGTCTATCATAACTTTGCAATACAATGGAGTCAGTTTACTGTGTAGATAGTCCAATGAACATACCGAGAATCCATGAGGAGGAAAGTAAATGACCCAGTGTACTAACTAACAATACCAAGAGGACAGGAGGAGTGAAAGTTTCATTGAACCCCTTATAAGCTGCTACGATCATGATGCATTGCGGAGCGCCACAGTTGAGGGGGAATTGGGAGTAGGGCAGAATGATCCTTCTACCTGTGTGCTTGAACTTGTGAAATAAATACTCAATAAAAAGAAGTGGGGATGCTACAACAGTTTATGCTAGATAATCATTAGTAACCGTGTCTCAGTATCATATTAGGATCCAAATCCTGTGTTTCTATTGGCGATTTAGGGTACCATGTTTGAATGATCTCTGTTGTAGCCCCACTGCTATAGACCGAATCTGTTTCTCATAGTTTATGACTGAATCGATTTTAAGCTGAGCCATTGATGGCAACACCTCTAGCATCAAAGATGGCCTGCTAATTTATACAATTCCACTGCACTTAGCTTTGACATTGTTTACTGTTTTGTCCCAGTGAGTGTTCCAAGAGTTGCTGGTGCTAAACACCATACCCAATGGGTAACACTGGCCACTTTTCCAATGGGTTTTTCTCCAGCAAGGAGTACCTCTCTGCTGGACTCTTCTGGGTTACAAATGAGGTGAGCATGTTAATAGTGCAATGTCGTCAGCATAGAGGAGGGAGTGCACATGCTGTTGCTACATCTTTGGGGATATTGCTTGAACAATGCTAGTTGGCCTTTATGGTCCTAGTGAATTCCATCTTAGTGTTGTTCGTTTGTACATCTCATTTTTGAGGGTTTTGAGATAATTAATTTTTGTTTAATGAATTTATGTTTTTGCTCTTGTGGTGTTTATCTGTGTGTCATCACTAGTTAATTTGTAAGTTTCTGTAGCTATTTAATGTGGCCTCAAGAGGACCTGGCATGTCAGCTGCTACACACTGTCATAGCCCTATAGTGAATGGTTGGTTCATCTCTAGTGTTGTGCACGAAATGTAGACCTTGATGCAACTGCACTTAGAAGAAGTGTTCATTGTTTTTATGAAATCAACAACACCTATATATCTAACTTGACTTCCTACTTATAGGTTTTGACGTATCTACTTTATAATTGCTGCAGATGCTCAACAAGAGTGTGGAAGCCCCTCTTCTGAGAATGACCATGGATCAAATAACCTGTTGTATGGAATTTCTTCCTCTCAGGAGAGGTTACAACCACGCTCTAGCTCACTGACCATTCACTGAGGAGAAATATCCATATACACATTAATATGGTCCCACCCACAAGGGGAGCCCAGCACCCAAATTCTAGGCAATTCTCATCTGAACAAGAGTACAGTTACCAAACCCAGACACATGTTTTGGCCTTGTTGGGCCTGCTCAGTGAGGTGAAGCTGGGCCTCTCTAAGGCACAGTGAGTAGGGGCTCTATATTCTGGATTACCCTGGGTTACTTAGGGTGAAACCACAGGTTTTACAAATTCAACAAGTGTGTGGGAGTCCCTCTACTGAGAGCGAACATGGTTCAAATAACCAGTTTCATGGAATTTCATCGGGTCCTACTCACAAGGGCAGTCCAGCACTGAATTGCTAGGCAATTCTCCTCTGAACAAGAGTACCATCAGCAAGTCCAGACAGGCTTGTTAGGCTTCCTAAGTGAGGTGATGTTGAGACTCTCTAAGGCACAGTGAGCAATGGCTCCATGTCTGGATTATCCAGTGTTACTTAGGGTGAAAAACAAGTGGTGGGAGCTCATCAAATCAGGGTAATCTAGACGTGGACCCTTTGCCTTAGAGAGGCTTAACTTCACCTCACAAAGGAGGCCCAACAAGCCCAAAACACGTGTCTGGGGTTGGTGATGGTGTTCTTGTTCAGAAAACAATTCACTAGCATTTCAGTGCTTGACTACCCATTGAAAATGATCAGACCTTAAAATACACTAAAGAGTTGCAAGGAGAAGTATATGAAAAATAAATCAAACGTGAAGTGGGCAGAAAGATGTGCCATGTAAATGACCAGATCTTCAAAAGAAACCTCAAAGCCCAATAACAATTTATTGAGGAATCCCTGAGAGCATCCAGTGTTTGTCTTTATCAAGAATAGATCATTGGAAAAAAATAAAAATAGACAAAGAGATGGAGAAGAAGACAGAGCAGTGAAAGGCTCTGACCTGACAGCCTCCTTAAGGTTTATAAAACTCGTCTAGCTACGAGGATGCAATTTCTAAATATGATGCTGAAGTATATGACTCGAAGGACTCCGGTGACATTTTGCTACTATTAGTCCAAGCCCTTGTCTAGAAATCATTTGGAAGGCATCGACATTTTTGAGAGAAGCAGATCAGATTGGAAGATCTATCCTAATTTCGAATGTCTATGGGAGCTCATGATCACCAGAAAATCTTGAAACATGCACTGCCAAGTTCAATCACTAGTCCTGCACAAGAAAGAAGGATACGGAAAAGGAGTTTAAGTAGTCGAGAGAATATAAACAGAAGTCTAACTTGTGATATTTCCCACTGGTAAACATTTCTACCAATCCATAGGCACATTAGGGCACATAATAAGCACAAGACTCTCCGTAAACCCCCAGGGGCTTTATAGGGCTCTAGATGAGTCTAGCCATAAACCTCAATTTGAAATTGGTGCAGACGAACAAGGGCAAAAGTTACCATTTGAACATTGCTCACATACTTAAATCCTCTATGTAATGGCACTTAATACGGTACCCAACTACTTCAAAAGCCATCACATAAGGAAAAATTGTGCCAAGACTATAACTTACTTTTTTTCTGTTTAAACCATCAACAGGTGCGTAACATGCATGTGACAACATCTGACGGGATGGTGGTGCCTTGTATCACTGTCTTAGATCGGAGATGGTGTGGTAGGATTGCCAACATTTGCATATTTTGCAGCAGCCTCAAAAACACATTGGGCCTCATTACGAGTCCGGCGGTAACCGAGCCGGAAAAACCGGCTAGTTACCGCCGGACTCATATTACCATTCCGCCTCCGTAATTCCTGGAAACCGGGGCATTATGACCCCAGTGACCCGGGAATTCCGGAGGCGGAATTGTGAAAGTCCCCATTCCCATGGAGCCCCATAGAACTTCATGAGGACGGGGACCATGGAAACACCGGTTCCGTCTATGGCAGAGCCGGTGTTTCCATGTCCGCCTGTAGTCGGGTGGTGTTAAACCCGGCAGGTCGGACCTGGCGGGAGTGACACCTCCCGCCTGCAGGACTCTTAATCAGCTGGTCCGGAAAGAACGATGGTGGCGGTTTACCACCACTGTTCTTTCTGGACTGGCAGGGTCGTAATGAGGCCCATTGAGCAAAATGGAGAGGGACACAAGAGACCCACAGAATGAACAGACAGCAGTCACTACACGGAAATGCACCATATTTAAGCCTCCCAGTCCATGGAGAGGTCTGAGGGTGATGCATGTTCCTCAGAATTGCAGCCAACCTACACTTCACATGTTTGTATATTCAGCAGACAGGGTTGTCTTAGCTCTTCATCCTTCAGTGATTGATAAATTGATCACCATTCAATAAATTGGTGAGAATAGCTACCATTACAGTGAGTAGAATCGGGAGTCATCCGGCATGAATCGCTGTAAAAAAACATGGCATTGTGAAAGTTCTTATTAGCAGACTGGGCGGCGCAATCCCCTATTAAGAATGCTCAGAACGCTGGCTGTATTGACTAAGGAAAGCCAGCGTTGCGAGTATTCTCATTGGTGACAAGCGCTTCCCTTCCCCGCCCCCCTCATAATTTGGCACCCGTGTAGTTCCATACATAGGTGCTAATGGTGTCCTATTTTCAAAACAGAAAAAATAAAAATTAAACTTTGTGGTGTGGCTCGGCTCTGGCAGTGCTGCTCTTCGTGAAGACTGTTGTCCATTTTGATGACATCACAGTCATCAAGAAGGAAAATGGACTTCCCTGACAGCACTGCTGGAACTGAGCTGCCCCAAAATAGTAAGTTTCTGCCTTAAAAAAACAAAAACACAATTAGCACCCGTGTAGGGAAACTACACAAGTGCTACTGGCGATATTAACCATGGCGGTGGGCCGACCCTGTCAGTAACGGCACTGTGCCAAAGTTAAGTGCCCGAGCGACCGACAGGGTTGGCTAACTGCCTAAATTAATATCGCCTCATTACTATAGATATTATTAATAATAATACCCCAAGATCGAGAATATCAAAGGCTCCTGGTAACTACATCATGATAAGAGTAGGAACATCACCCAGATCCAAGGTAACATAAAATCAATGATCAGATAAATTGCAAACTAACAAATGTCCACATGAAGGTCAGTCCCATTTAATGATGTTTTCCCATAATTTCGATGTGAAGGGTTTACGGTTGTATTTCACATTTGCCAAAAATGCCCACACGTTTGAATTTTCTGAACTGATGAATTGAATTGATCAAACACGCTGAACGACACTATCTACATGTGAGGGGTCTTGAATGGATGAAGAACTTCTCAGAAGTTGTCCGGCCATCTTGATCATCCTCACACATGTCTTGTATTCTGAAGACAAAAGGCCTTATCTTGAAATACATTTCTTCGTTCACATTGATGATTCTGAGGGCACTTCTGCTGGGGGACAGTTATCGGGGCAACACATTAACAGATCTTGCCCAGATGATACGGCTTACAGAGGGTGGTCTTTGTGCATCCATTAAGGGGCATGAAGGAAGCTTGGGCCTTTTCTTCAGGTTGATTCCATGAACCATATCCACAGCCCGAGTTGGATCTGACGATGCATCTTCTTGTGCATTTATTTGCCAGGAGGAGCGTACAGTGAAATCCGAAGGACATCGCGACGGTTCTGCATATCGGAATGCCAGTATACCGTTATAGCAAAGATCTGCAAGCCCACTCACAGCGAACCTCCTTGTTAAAGAGCTGGAGTCCCCCTGAATATGTTATTTCCATTACAGCTCCATTTTTATTTACCTGGTCAATGATGTAGCCTCGTACTGTTGTTGCGTCTCCGATGGAGTTGGAGTTTCGCTCGTGCTTCCCCTTTCCTGTTGTTGAGATGATCGATGGACTTGTTGCCGAATTCAGATATGTCCCATTGCCGAAGGCACGAACTGCTCTCTCTAGGAGGAGATATAGGAACAGAGAAGGAATAGGCTGTTAAGAGGGCATTTGTAGTACAGCAAAAGAATGAACATTCTTCACCACTTGTCGATCTATTGGAAACACTGCAGCGCCAACTCAACACTGCAAAGGTGCGATGCAGATCTGCACTGCAAAGTGTGAACTGTTTGTACAAACACATTGGGAGCAAGAAGTAAAGGCATTAAAAATGCAAACACATATGCCCTCTTTACAAGGTTGGCAAAATTGACACCTTTGGAATTTCGACTGGCAGTAGTTTCTCCAATTTCCAATGAAGTCCTATGGGACTTGAAAATGGGGAGTAACCATAACTGATAATCTGGCAAAGGACCATTGTTACCTATGGAGGCAATGGTAAATCCATTGGCAGTATTATCATTGGTAATACTGCCAAACTCATAATGGTGACCTTTAGAGTATTTAAAAGAGCCAAACCGTAAACCTCAGTTCTGTCCATTATTTCAAATGGTGCACTGAAGACATGTTATTTAGAATGTGCATGTTTCAAACATACCTTCACAACTTAACATTGGGGATGATTTTATATTCCCACAGAGTGCAATATGCTGTTAAAACAAAGCGCAAGAGCTTTACGCCTTTGCACACTCCAAGGGATTTTCAAAGTTTTCACAGGTGGACTGTGGATACAGGATTACTGTCTTGGCTTCCCCTTCTGCTCCACCTGCAGAAACCGAATGGTTTTCTGCCAGCACAACAATGCCATGCTGGCAGAAAACCATTGGGCTCCTATGCACACCTGCTAAAAGCAAGCAAATTCCGTATGAAACCCCTGTAATTGCCTCCCATATGTGTTCAGTGTGGGAGGCATTTACACTGGATCTGCAAGGTTTAACACACATTATTTGAAATTTGCAGTACAAATGGCAAATATTACATGAACGGAGCCAAATTGATGGTCCCCATGTAATTGCAACTTTCTTTAATATGGCCTCTATTGTGGTGTTTCATTGATCAATCCAACATGATGCTCAGAGGTGATCATAAGTAATACTATTCACAAAAAAAACATCTTGGTTCTTGCCGACTGCCATCCCTGCCTCCTGGCTCTACTCGACCTCTCGGGTGCTTTCAATACAATAGACCACCAGGCGCTTACAGACACCCTACAGACACCCTACATAGCCACATGGGTATCAGCAATTTTGTCCTACGCTGGTTCAAGTCCTACCTGGCCAACCGCCAGCAGTTTGTTCTAGATCGCTAATGCTACCCATCACCTGTGGAGTCGCGCAGGATTCCATCCTCTCCCCAGGTATCTTCAATCTATACATGGAGCCGCTGGGAGCCCTCCTAGCCACACACAGCATCCACATCCACCAATACGCCGACAACACACAGCTATACCTCAAGATCGACTCCATCATCCATAGGCTTAAAACCTGCCTCTCACTGATCTAGTCTTGGATGTCCAGTGCATACCTAATTCATACTCCTCACCAACAATACCGAACACCCAGACATACAGACCTGGCTAGCAAACATGAATATTGAGGGCTTCACACCCAAGCTCACCTCCTGCGCAAAGTCCTTCTGGTTCCACATCGATAAACACCTCTCCTTCAAGACACACATAGCTAAGAAAACTCAGACAGCGTGGTATCAGCTCTGTCTCCTGCAGAAAGTCAAGCCCTACCTCCCTCCCGACAGCTTTTGATCCACCGTTCAAGCACTGGTCCTAACCCACCTGTATGAAGGCAATTCACTCCCCAAAGGCCTCCTGTCGTCCTCCCTTGTGCACCTGCGAAGTGTCCTCCACGCATTGGCATGCCTCATCCAGGGTCTACACAGCTATGACCACATCACCCTGGCCCTCATCGACCTACACTGGCTCCCACTGCATGCACAAATCCCCTTCAAGTCGTGTGGCTTAATGTATAAGGCAGTCACCCTCAAGTCACCAAGCTACCTCACAGAGCAACTCAACATCTCCAGCAGACAGTGCACCACCAGAAGCCAGGACACATTCAGACATGACATCCACTGGTTGGTGGGTAGATCTCTTGCCTCTGCAGGTGCCTGCCTCTGGAATGGCCTCCCTGCCCCTCTCAAACATGAGCCGGGCCAACTGAAGTTCCGAAGCAGCTCAAAACATTCCTCTTCTCTGCTTTCTCTCTCCCATGCTGACCTACCTGTCTGCTGTACAGACTGGTTGCTTGGCTACCCTCAGAGTCTCACTGGGTACCAGGCTCTTTCTTGATCAGTCACCCTTGCACTGCCTCTGGGCTTCACACACACTTAGGGGCTGTAACTGTAACCCTACAGTCCCTTGTTCTCCTTGCAATACCCAGAGCCACGCTGCCCTGAGTGAATTTACTCAGAGCATTGCTGCCCTGTTTCCTCCTCCCCTCTCCCTTGCACTCCCCCCTCCCTTTCCACTTGCACGATATGAATGACACAAGGCCTAGTAAGATCGTTTGTCTTGTCCTCCCTCTGTCTTCCCTCCCTTGTCGCTCCTAGAAACACTTGTGTACAGGTGCGTTATAAATGACATATCATATCATAACCACAGCTTGTTGTGCAGTTGCCGCCACATTTGGATTTCTGAAAACTAATCAAAACCTTGCTTAAACCTCTTGCAATGACCGGCCAGTTTCCCCCTTTATTCTGTTTGCATGGTTTTATCCTAGTCCAATTTGTCTTCTTGGAGCAGATCTCTATAAGGGTGGCGGGGGTGGACTAAACTACCAGCAAACTCTTTCAAAGTATCTCTAGGGGGTTCTTTCAATGGCATGTTATTTGTTTGTTTCAATAAAGAGAATATGTCGGGAGGAATAGCAGCACTGAACTGATTTTCTGAAATACCTCCGAAACATTATTTTAGAAAATGCACGTTTAGTATTCGTCAACCTTCAACAATTTAGTATCATCCTTTCAAATGGATTTGGTACAATAGTTTCTCACCTGCTATTGCACCATATTAACACACAGCAGGGTCATTAATGACCAGGGTTGAGTGAAATTATGCACAGAATTTCACATGAAATTTATCTATTTTGGCCATAGTTGTCGCATCTATAAATTGCAGTTTACCACGCTAAGGTTTTGCAATTTGCACCAATTTATGTGGCTGAAATAGATCTAAATTGTGGAATCGCAGCACTTTGGACCATTGGAAACATGAGCATCTCAGATTTTGCATATTCAAAATGTACCACGCAAAATGTTGGTTTTGCGCAAACTGCCGAATGTGAAATTCGGCAATATAGCTTCACCAGCAGAAAAGTTGCTCACCCCTATTCATGACTATGCTGTGCCTTATATAATGAAGGTAGTGAAAAGAAGATTCCAGAACCGTTCTGTCTCTTAAGCTGAAAAGAGAAGCTAGTGCCCCTTCTCTTGAAGGACAAAAGTTTGTTTTTGGGACTGTATGTATGCTGTCATTTGTTATGACATCTCCGCTATGCACAATGCCCTTAGGACGCACACGGTGTATAGAGAGCATATTGGACTCCTTTATCCCCTCACCTACTGCCAATACATTTTGATGTATCTGTATTTGAATTTTGAATGTGCTTCTCCTGGCTGGACAATGATATGTAATGCCAACCACTATGATGGCACCATCGTTACTGCCAATCACTATGGATTCCACCTCCTTTATTCTTTATAGCGGGAACCTGGCCAGTAGGTAGCTGAGCGCTTTACAGAGTTCAGGAGAAGCCAGAGGCTAGTGTCGAGCTAGCGTTTTTTACTGTAAACGCAGTACTGTGGGCGATTGTCAAGGCTTCAGTCCTGGGGGAGGAAGCGATGAAAGAGCCATGTCTTCACGGTTTTGCTGAACTGCATGGGGCATAGCAGGAGAATAATCGCTTTCTGGTCCTTTCCTTACAGATAAGCATGGACTCTAACCTTTTCATGGTAGAGCTACCGGAGGTGCGGGAAACCTCCTGAGATACCCGGTTATCAATATAGATTCAAGCCTCTCTGCTCACATCAAAGTTGGATATGGGCGACAACACTGTAGAAAAGAGCTACATTGGCTGGCCATGGAAGAGAGAATCACATTTAAATCCCTCACCATGGTCCATCGATGCCTATATGGGAAGGCCACAGAATACCTAAAGAAACAGTTTAAATGGCATACACCCACCAGATGCTTAAGATCATCTAACACAGGCCTTCTACAAATCATTCCAACAAAAAAGGAAAAAGGCCTTGACAGAGCCTTCCCTACCAGAAGCATCCAAAAATGGAATGAATTACCTCCATATTTGAAGCTTGAAACTAACTATATCCAATTCAGAAAGAATCTAAAAACACTACTGTTTAAATAGACCTTGATGTAATACATTTTCAGCACCTGCAAAGTTTTCACTACATGTAACTACTCTTGGTCCTGTCCTCTGCCACTATATGTCCCGTCTCTTTGTAAGCGCTCCGATGCCTGCAGGCTTTAGCGCTATATAAATATATAAATAAAATAAATAAATAAAATGTAGGTCTTCGCTCACGAGCGTGGATACCTACAGAGCATATTTCCTGCTCTCTGCCATGGAATATGGCAGCAATTGAATGCGAGTGGTAATAATGCAAGCCACAGCATTACGTTTTATCCTCCTATGCAAGGGGGGAAAAGGCAAGGGTATATAGTGCCAGAGGGAGGGAAAAACTTGGAATACAGAAGGGGTTACTCCTTGTCAAAGCAAATACAAAAGCTCCAGCCTGCATTTTTATTGCTGCCATTCTACTGCCAGCAAATTAACATATTTTCAATAATTATGCAAATAGTCTTATGTAGATCTTTATTTGTTTATACCATTAATGTGTGTGAACTTTGGAAAAATGCCTAAACGCCCTCAGAGATAGGTTCCCACTGCTTATTTTCCTGAACAAGTGCCCGGCTGCTGGTTTTTGCTGGAGGGATCAGCGACAAAACATTGAACAGAGGACAGTGCATCAATTGTGCGCCATTTAAAAACAAAAAACGTTTGCGGCAAGGACGCATTGAGGGCTCTAAGGTGGTTTGCAAAGATAAACAAGCAGAACATGTATTGCAGTGGAGCAGCCGTAACCTTATTAATAGTGGAGTAATGACGCAGGTTGACAATGATGATGATGACTGGAAGCAATAGGTATTGTAAGAATTGTAGCAAAAGACTGATGTGGATAGAACCCATCGGAGAGATCAATGGTTTCAAGGCATGCAGCTGGAAAAGGCAAGTACAAGGAGATAGCTGAACTACCGGTGCTTATGCACCTGCTCTGAGGCTACGGTCCACCAGTGCGCAGTGAATCCAAAGCTGAAAGTGGGGGATTAGCATAGGGGACAGCCATGTCTGGAGCAACACTTAAGATCATTATAAGAGTTCCAAAGGTGAGGAAGGATACAGTAATTTGTTCAATGTGTGGATATGCGTAGTGTTGTGTTTACTGGGTAGGCAAGAGGAGCTTAAAATTAAGATAGGATAGGACCTGGAAGACAAAAGCACAAGTTAGGAGACAGTGAAGAAATGTCTTATCTTGAAAATATATGTATGGGTGAAATAAGTGGAGACCAACAAAGGTTGATATGTAGCGTACTCTCTCTTAAGGCACTCCTGGGTTCAAATCCATTATCTGCTGGTTGAAGCGGTGATGCAGTGACGTCCTGCTTTGGCATACACTACCACTGTGAGCAGGAGCAGACGAGGGTGATGTAAGTACTACTTTTGAACATGACACTGCCTGAGGCCCGTCTGTCAGCCCTCTAATCTTCCCAGTGGCCTAATGGTTTTCTCGGATGCTTTATTTGAGAAAGATACTGGAAAGAGCTGTCGGTCAACCAACCTGAATCAGCACAATCCCGTGATTATGATGAGTGTTATGAAAGGCCTTGGACCATGGTTCAGTGGGGTATGCAGTAATTGATAAAGGGTCTCATAGTATTAGGTCCGTTATTTATTCATTCATACATTTGTAGTTTTTCTATGCCACCAACATTTTCTCCACAGGAGGGATCATGAGGTTTTTGGGCTAAGTGACTATGTGGAAGGGAAAGGCTTTCAAGAGTTAGTTAAAGGGCATCTTGGAATTAGTGGATCGATGATCCTTAGGAAGACTGTTCCCAAGGCATGAACCTGCAGATAACTGAGAATTGAGGACATTGGATGTACAAGATTAGCGTACACCAATAGTATCCTACTGGATTGTATCATTCATCTAAAGTCGTACCGAGAATGCAAAGCCACCTACCACTTTACTTTTTATATCGAAGAGACTTCGATATCACAGATGCAGTTTGTTATTTTGGAAGAAGTGGAGGCAACATTGAGAGGGGATGACTTTAACAAAATGTTATCGAAGAGACAGATTTTTTGGGATTGAAAAACTAGACACACAGGGAATTCATTCTGAGTGGGATATATCCTGTTTTCTATGAATTGGTGATAATGGGCAAGATATTGCTTTTTGAACATCTTGGGGGTCATTACGAGTATGGAGGTAGCCATGGTGCTATTAGCGCCATGGCTACCCCCATACCGCATACCGGGTCCGGGTTCCTTGAATGAGGAATTACCGGGCCATTCCAACCTTAGAGGACCCGGTAATTCCTCATTCAAAATACCCATCCCCATTCCCATTCAATCCCCCATAGGGCGCTGTTAACACCTTACCGCGAGGGTCGGAATGAGGCCCCTTGTCTTTATATGAGCATGTGTTTGTTCATAAAGGTAGTATAACATCTGAATTGCATAATATGTATGAGATTAATATACAAATTACATCCATATTAAAACTTTCTTAAGAGATTTACATTCATAATTGCTCAGACTGTAATTAATAAACTATGATACACTACATATAATTCTATTTAACTAGGGAAGTTAACTTGATTGCATAAAGAAGACAGAGGAATAGATTTCTGAGACACATAGGGGGTAATTCATAGAATTCAGCGCACAAGTGGCGCACGCGGCTGGCGCACAGTGTGCGCGTGCGAATCCCTGCGCCAGCCGCGTGCGCCAAAACCCATTTCCGCGCACAGCGTATTCATGGATTCCAGCCACCAAAACCAGCCGTGGCGCACAGTGGCGCAGCGACCTTGCAGCAGCGCCAGTTACGCCCCCAAGAACGCCTTCCACGCAGGGAAAAGCCATCAAACTCCCCAATCCAGCGCAAAGGGCTGCGCTAACCCTGTACCAGCACGGCAAGCGGGCTACGTGTATTTCAGGGGTTCACGTGAGGTTTCTCACGCGATCGGGCCTGGGGGAGCGGGCTACGTGTATTTCAGGGGTTCGCGTGAACTTTTTCACGCGATCGGGCCTGGGGGAGCGTGCTACGTGTATTTCAGGGGTTCGCGTGAAGTTTCTCACGCGATCGGGCCTGGGGGAGCGGGCTACGTGTATTTCAGGGGTTCGCGTGAAGTTTCTCACGCGATCGGGCCTGGGGGAGCGGGCTACGTGTATTTCAGGGGTTCGCGTGAACTTTTTCACGCGATCGGGCCTGGGGGAGCGTGCTACGTGTATTTCAGGGGTTCGCGTGAAGTTTCTCACGCGATCGGTCCTGGGGGAGCGGGCTACGTGTATTTCAGGGGTGCGTGAGAAGTTCCACACGCGATTGGCCTGGCCGCGTGTATTTCAGGGTTGCGTGTGAAGTTCCACACGCGATTGTCCTGGGCGCGTGTATTTCAGGGGTGCGTGGGAAGTTCCACACGCGATTGTCCTGGGCGCGTGTATTTCAGGGGTGCGCGGGAAGTTCCACACGCGATTGTCCTGGCCGCGTGTATTTCAGGGGTGCGTGGGAAGTTCCACACGCGATTGGGCTGCGTGCGGGAATTACAGGGGTGCGCACAAAGTTTTACACGTGATTTCAGCAGGGTACGTGTATTTCAGGGGTGCCGGGGAGTCCTACATGTGATTTGCCAGTGTGGGTCCTCCCAGGTGTTCCCTGTACACCCTCCACGGCCCCTGCAGGCAGCCCACACTACAGGGGACTACCCTGCATCCCTGGTCATGTCCCACAGGCAGCCCACCCAACATGGGCATGCCCCCCAGCAAAGGCACATGTCTCCTTGCACCAATGATCACCAACTCATGTCCCCTTGCACCCCCACCCCCAGCATTGCGGGGCACCTGCCAGCAGGCCCCCACCCATGTCTCCCAGCACCCCCACCCCCCCAGTCACCAGGGGCAGCCTCCACCAGGCCCCCACCCATGACTCCCAGCACCCCCACCCCCCCAGTCACCAGGGGCAGCCTCCACCAGGCCCCCACCCATGTCCCCCACCACCCCCACCCCCCAGCAGTGCAGGGGCACCCACCACCAGGCCCCCACCCATGTCTCCCAGCACCCCTAACCCCCCCAGTCACCAGGGGCAGCCTCCACCAGGCCCCCACCCATGTCTCCCAGCACCCCCACCCCTCCCAGTCACCAGGGGCAGCCTCCACCAGGCCCCCACCCATGTCTCCCAGCACCCCCACCCCCCCAGTCACCAGGGGCAGCCTCCACCAGGCCCCCACCCATGTCTCCCAGCACCCCCACCCCCACCAGTCACCAGGGGCAGCCTCCACCAGGCCCCCACCCATGTCTCCCAGCACCCCCACCCCCCCAGTCACCAGGGGCAGCCTCCACCAGGCCCCCACCCATGTCTCCCACCACCCCCACCCCCCAGCACTGTGGGGCACCTGCCAGCAGGCCCCCACCCATGTCCAACTCATGTCCCCCACCACCCCCACCCCCCAGCACTGTGGGGCACCTGCCAGCAGGCCCCCACCCATGTCCCATCCATGCCCCCCTGCACCTGGGTCCCAACAATCCCCAATCATGTCCGTAATGGCCATCCTCCCCTGCCAAAAGGCCCAACCAAATATCACATCCACCCACATATCAAAGGCAATTACATGTTACACACCCAATGTAAATAATGCAAATGAACACATGTCTGTCACACACAATGGCTGCAAGTGAATGTTAAAACACCCAACATGACATGCATGAAAGTAATGAGATGATACGACACATTGAAGGATGAAAATAAAAATGTATTGAAAATCAACAAGAATGGAAATGAAATTAGAAAAACCACAAAGCAAAACAACAAAAAGAAGATGAATGTCCATGAAAAAAATCCAAAAAATCCAAAAATCCATAGAAGAACTATATACAAGACAATCCCGGGTCCATGAGCCCAACCAAATGAAACCTAACTATGTCAACTAACTAAAAACTGAACTATATACAAAAAAGTGGCGCATTGTCCAATCGCAACCAAATAAAAAAAAAAATAATTTAAAGGAAACCTACCACTAACTATATTACTATATACAATGGCAGCGGGCAAGTCCTGCGGCTCACTCTGTGATGTTGCCGGCCAGGGCATCATCGAACTCCATGTCGATGTCCTGGAGGCGGGACTCTGTCCTGGCCCCGAGGTCTCGCAGGGATAACCCCATGTTCACCTCAAACTCCCTGCGAGCTTCCTCGAGGCACTCAGCCTGCCTCAACGCCCGACGCATGGAGAACTCCGCCCTGACCATGGTGAGCCTCTCCTCTTCCGCCCGCTGCTGCTCCGCACCTATCCGCTGGACCAACTGCTCCCACACGGAAGACACTACCATCCCAGGGTTCTCCTGCCCTCCGGCCGATGCCTGCCCCTCTGATCTTGATGGCCCCGAGCCATGATGCCTCCCACGTCGAGCCTGCTGCTGCCTCCGACGCCACTGCCTCTGCCAGCACGACGGCATCCAGGATGATGGAAACCACCGACGCCGTCGTGCACGTGCCCTGCCCGATGATGCCGTCACATCCTCCATCTGCTGGGGTCCAGTTGCTGTGTTGTCCACCCCTGCTGGACCTCTGACTCCCGACTGTGGCAGGGATGGGATCCCCACCGAGCTGGCTGCATTGGTCAGGGCAGGTCCACAGGGGGCCCTGGTGGCATCTGGGCCGGAAGACGGCAAGGAGAACGACTGGCGTATAGTCTCCACAGAGGAGGAGAGGGTCGCCAGATTGGCCGACACATGCAGGAAACCCCCGAACATGGCCGATCCCAATTGGGCCACGTCGGCACGGTGCTCTTCGTGATGACGTGCGTGCTCCTCCTGGGAAGCACGCACGGCATCACAAATCACAGCCGTGCGCATCGCGACCCCAATCAGGACCTTCTCCACACGGCCAGGGGTCCCCTCGTCCGCAGGTGGAGGGGAGTCAGATGACATGGACATCCCCTCTAACTGCGGACGGGCCTGGGACGGGGCATCCCTGCTGGTGCAAGGTGGTGCACCCACAGGTTCAGGGACAGCGACATGCACAGGCCCCTCCACGGTGACCTGTGCTGTCTCCTGCCCCTGCCCCTGGACTGCACCACTTGCACCAGCAGGGATGCCCCCACCAGGCCCCATGTGCGCCTCAGTGGCGGCCTCCTCCTCCTCTGTGGAAACCACCAACCTGGATGGCTCCTCGCCGTCTACCGCCGTAGCAGGCCCCTGTGGGGGCTCACCCACCCCTTCCGCTGCAGCCGTGGGGGCATCCCCGCCGCCTTGCTCCACAGCGCCGTCTCCGCCCTCTCCTTCACTAGCCGCTGCGTAGAGGGAGACATAGAACACAAGCATCAGGGTACTGTACAATGGTCCCCTAGACAGGAAGCAATAGCAGATGAGTGCCACTGTCAAAGTACACTTCCATCATGTCACACCACAACACATGTGTCAGTCCAGGCAAAACACACACAGTGACAGTCATGGTGCGTGCCATGGACATTTCAATGCATGTCCAATGGACTCTCGAATCATACAATGTAATGGGACTCACATGCATCATGGGTCATGCCTATCACATGCACACACTTCACCTCAGTCACATCCATCTGGCCCCGTACACCCCATTCACAGTGCATACAAGGATGACTAGGCTGCATCAGTGAATCTGTACATTGTCACAGACATGTGTTATTGTTATTTTGCACTTATATAGCGCCTTATATACCATTGGTATGGTCTGAAGGCGCTGGTAGGTTGAACGCCCTTGGGAACCGAAGTTCAGATCAGTAGAGAGAGTAGGGAGAGTCAAAAGGTGCGTGTGTGCACCGGATATGTGTGCAGCTCGTGCGGTACACATGTAATAGCTGATTCTTATTGATAGGTGTGGTGGTTGAGAGATCAGGAGAATGTGTTCGTTCTGGCAGGATTTATCCGGAACGGATGTGGCTGCGTTAGGCCTGAGGAAAACGCCTGGCTGGGGTGTGAGACCAGCAGTGTTTACATAGAATGATGTGGAGTAAGCGGTGGATGTTCGTATGGGAACAGTTATACCGAATGGTGTCATAGTATCTCTGTGTTCTAGTTGAGTGGTGATGTAAAGGAGAGAGTAAGCGTGGGGTGTGGTAAGAATGGTTATATGCTCTTTCAATGTGCAAACTTCTAAAATCACTTTCCCAGAGAGGCTACCGGGCGAACTTCTAAGTACAATTTTCCATACAGAGGCTATTGGGAACGTTTCTAAATTCATTTTATCAGCGAGGCTACTAGGCACACTTTTAAGTGTAACACTCGCGGAGGCTATTGGGTACACTTCTAAATGCAAAATTTCACAGAGCGTCTGTCTACTGGGCTACATTTCTAAGTTCAATTTTCCAGAGAGGCTATTGGGCAAACTTCTACTTGAGACTTTCCAGGGTGTCTATTGGATACACTTCTATAATCAACTTTCACAGATGCTATTGGTAGCACTTCTAAATGCAGCTTTCACAGCGTGGCTAATGGGCACACTTCTAGATGTAGCTTTCACAGAGGATATTGGGCCCATATCTAAATTCAATTTTCCACAGAGAGGCTACTGGGCGCACTATTAACTTCATTTTCCTGCGAGGCTATTGGGGATACTTCCAAATTCAGTTTTCCAGCGAGGCTATTAGGAACATTTCTAAATTCAGTTTACCCGGGAGGCTATTGGGCACACCTCTAAATGTAACTCTCATTGCGGCTAATGGGTACACCTCTAAATTTCACAGAGGGGTTGTTGGGCACACTTCTGAAAGCAACTTTCACAGAGTGGTTATTGGGAACACTACTAAATTCACAGCGAGGTTATTGGGCACACTTCTAATGGAACTTTCCAGAGTGTCTATTGGGTACATTTCTAAATGCGGCTTTCCAGAGTGTCTGTTGGGCACACTACTGAATGCAAATTTTCACAGAGAGGCTATTGTGCTCACTTCTAAATGCATCTTTCACAGAGGATCTTGGGCACACATCTAAATTCAATTTACCAGAGAGGCTATTGGGCACATTTCTAAGCTTGACGGAGAGGCTGTAAGGCACACTTTCTAAATGCAACTTTTACATGCTAACTTTCACAATTCCATCTAAGAGTGGACATGCTAACTTTCGGAATTCCGTCTAGGAGTGGACATGCCAACTTTCACAGTTTTAGAGTGGACATGCTAACTTTCACAATTCCGTCTAGGAGTGGACATGCTAACTTTCACAGTTCTAGAGTGGACATGCTAACTTTCATAATTCCGTCTAGGAGTGGACATGCTAACTTTCACAGTTCTAGAGTGGACATGCTAACTTTCACAATTCCGTCTAGGAGTGGACATGCTAACTTTTACAGTTCTAGAGTGGACATGCTAACTTTCACAACTCCGTCTAGGAGTGGACATGCTAACTTTCACAGTTCTAGAGTGGACATGCTAACTTTCACAATTCCGTCTAGGAGTGGACATGCTAACTTTCACAATTCCATCAAGGAGTGGACATGCCAACTTTCACAATTCAGTCTAGGAGTGGACATGCTAACTTTCACAGTTCTAGAGTGGACATGCTAACTTTCACAATTCCGTCTAGGAGTGGACATGCTAACTTTTACAGTTCTAGAGTGGACATGCTAACTTTCACAACTCCGTCTAGGAGTGGACATGCTAACTTTCACAGTTCTAGAGTGGACATGCTAACTTTCACAATTCCGTCTAGGAGTGGACATGCTAACTTTCACAATTCCATCAAGGAGTGGACATGCCAACTTTCACAATTCAGTCTAGGAGTGGACATGCTAACTTTCACAGTTCTAGAGTGGACATGCTAACTTTCACAATTCCGTCTAGGAGTGGACATGCTAACTTTCACAGTTCTAGAGTGGACATGCAAACTTTCACAATTCCGTCTAGGAGTGGACATGCTAACTTTCACAATTCCGTCTAGGAGTGGACATGCTAACTTTCATAGTTCTAGAGTGGACATGCTAACTTTCATAAATTCCGTCTAGGAGTGGACATGCTAACTTTCACAGTTCTAGAGTGGACATGCTAACTTTCACAGTTCTAGAGTGGACATGCTAACTTTCATAAATTCCGTCTAGGAGTGGACATGCTAACTTTCACAATTCCGTCTAGGAGTGGACATGCTAACTTTCACAGTTCTAGAGTGGACATGCTAACTTTCACAAATTCCGTCTAGGAGTGGACATGCTAACTTTCACAAATTCCGTCTAGGAGTGGACATGCTAACATTATGGCAATCTATGTTATTTGGTGGTAAAATAGAGTGGCATGGGCTTTCTGGAGTGGAGTGATTGCTCTACTCCCCTACCCATACCACACTCACGGTTTTGGTGGTGACTGTTGGTTGCTGGCTTCCTTGGCGTCCCCTGCGGACATCTGCTGACACTTCCTGGAGCCGCCTCTGTTGGAGCCGCCCTTGGCCATGGGTCCTTAGCCGATGGGGCTGCCGGGCAGGGGCTGCCCTGGGGGGATTGGCTTTGAATGGAAGTCCTCTTGATGCGACCAATGGGAGGGGGTGGGCGGGAGGCGGGGAGGGCCGGGGAATGAGGAAATGGATGCGGGGGGGGGAATGGGAGGCGGATGGGCTACGGGGGGGGAACGGGGACTACGGATGCCACCAGAAGGGTGGATTCGGACCTAAAACACAGGCGGCTGCACTCACCAGGCTCTCGGGGGCTATGGGAGCCAGGCCGGGCACGCGAGTAGCTAGGGTGGATGAGAAGTTGGATTGACATCCATGGCACTCACAAGTCACTCACAAGTCACAGACACGCAGGTCAGGCACACAGACATGGATACCACATATGTATCTGGCATCAGCACCCATCCCTCGCCCCCACCCATGTCCAGGAACAGAGACTGCCATGCTCTCATGTGTGCAATCTGCACAGGGCTCCCCACGTCGCATTCAAACACATGCAACAACCGTGCGGTTCACACATTACAGGTCGCACATGCATTCCCATGATGTCCCTGCACACATACATGCGTACATGGCCTATGTCACACATGCAGGCAAGTATCAGACAACCAGCACACTGCAACATGCCCTGTCTCACACAGCAATGCTTGGCCACTTACCGCTCAACTCCAGACGGGTCTCCCTCTCAAGGACCTGGGCGTGGAGCGCTGGGTGTGCGCGTTCCAGGACCCTCAACTGGATGGAACTCATGCGGCCCCGGCCCCCCTCCACGAGGCGCCGGGCCTTCATGAGGGTCCTGGACCTCAAGTCCTCCCAGCGCTTCTTGACCTTCTGGATGGTGCGGGTTGCCACCCCCTCCGCGTTGATGGCAACCACACAGTCGGCCCAGATCCTATCCCGTCCTTCCCTGTTGGCGCGGGACGATCCGAAGAGGGCATCATACTGCCCCAGGACTTGCTCCACCAGGACACCAACTTCGGTGGCAGTGAAGCTGGTGCCACTCTGCCCCTCTGGCCGGGGGTTGCCACTGGGGTCAGATGTGGATGTGCCCGACATAGCAACCCCAGGGGCAGGAGTGGGTGGGCAACTGGGTCCTGGGGCTGGGCTGTGGAGCGATGTTATTCGAGTCGGGAGTCTTCTGTACCAGCAGGGGTGGACACAGCAACTGGACCCCTGCAGATGGCTGATGTGCAGGCACCAAATGGCAGGGCACGGTGGCAGCAGGCAGGCAGGCAGGCAGGCAGGCAGGCAGCAGCAGATGGCACGTGGGAGGCTGCTCGGGGCACTGGGGGGCAGTGATTCGGCCTTCTGGGCAGGAGCGTGGTCTTCCGTCTGTTTTCGTGTGGCCAGCTTGATACGGAGTGATTTGGCACGTGAAAAATCTGCACGTCAGCGTGTAATTCGAGGAAAGGCCCTTAGCGCGTAAGCGTGTCAGCACGCGTATGCGATTTCATTGGACCAAAGGCCCTTACAGCGTAAGCGCGTCTGTGACGTTTTGCGCACAGGCGTTGCCCTGGCAGGGCTTGGAGATCCCGCGTGCCTTTATATTCTGTACGTGCTTTTCATGGGTGCGTGTTTTTTCCATCCGTTGGGGTTCACACGCTATTACTTCACAGCGGGTGTTGGCTACGCGTTCTACTACACGCAAGGCAGACGGTGAGTGGTACCCCCGATCGCGTGAGAAAGTTCACGCGAACCCCTGAAATACACGTAGCCCGCTCCCCCAGGCCCAATCGCGTGAGAAACTTCACGCGAACCCCTGAAATACACGTAGCCCGCTCCCCCAGGCCCGATCGCGTGAGAAAATTCACGCGAACCCCTGAAATACACGTAGCCCGCTCCCCCAGGCCCGATCGCGTGAGAAACTTCACGCGAACCCCTGAAATACACGTAGCCCGCTCCCCCAGGCCCGATCGCGTGAGAAACTTCACGCGAACCCCTGAAATACACGTAGCCTGCTCCCCCAGGCCAGATCGCGTGAGAAACTTCACGCGAACCCCTGAAATACACATAGCCCGCTCCCCCAGGCCCGATCGTGTGAGAAACTTCACGCGAACCCCTGAAATACACGTAGCCCGCTCCCCCAGGCCCGATCGCGTGAGAAAATTCACGCGAACCCCTGAAATACACGTAGCCCGCTCCCCCAGGCCCGATCGCGTGAGAAACTTCATGCGAACCCCTGCAATACACATAGCCCGCTCCCCCAGGCCCGATCGCGTGAGAAACTTCACGCGAACCCCTGAAATACACGAAGCCCGCTCCCCCAGGCCCGATCGCGTGAGAAACTTCACGCGAACCCCTGAAATACACGTACCCCGCTCAATCGCGTGTGTAACTTCCCGCGCAACCCCGAAATACACGTGCCCCGCTCGCACAGGCACTATTGCTGTATGTTGCCACTTTTGTAATGCGCAGGGACGCTACCGCCTGCCTTCGTGTGGCGGACGTGTTTGGGCTTGCGCGTGTCTTCCGCTGTGCGTGGCTTTGCCCTATTCGATTCCATGAATACGTGTGGTTCGGGTGCGTGTGGGCGTTCCCTCTGCTTCCCGCAGTACATCCCCAGTTACGCCCTTGTTTTTGCGAGTTGTTCCCCATTCCGCGCGTTACGCCCCGTGTTCCGCCCACTTTCTAGTGTATGCGCAGAGGTTGTGCGCTTTCACTGTGCGCGTCGCGCACGTCTTTCGGGATGTTGCAGTGACGTGTGCGCCATGCACGGGTTTGGCGCACATCCCGAGGAAGACACGCGCAGGGACTTCCATGAATCGCACGCCTCTTTTTTTCCGCTTGCGCCTGCTTGCGCCTGCTTGCGCCTGCTTGCGCGTAGATTTTCGGCGCACGTTTGTTCCATGAATCTGCCTCATAATCTCTTATACCATTCCAAGATGGTATCAGAGAGAAGACAAATTTGGTGTAGCGTACTATGCTATTAACAATCAAGGCATCCGTTACGGGTTTGACACGCATTTTTGCAGTGTTTTCACAGGGATATAGGTCTGGCCCTTGCACTGAGAGGGTTAATACCACTCCAGAACCAATGGGCTACATGAGAGATGGTGTTTCTTCTATAGAAGTATTTTGATATGATTCCTTTAGAACAGTGAAAGGATGATTTTAACAAGGTTCCCATTACATTTGGTGGGGTTTCTCATACAATTTTGTGTACTTTGCAAGCCATCTTTTATAAGCTTATAAATATGCAACATATTTCCATATTTATAAAAGATGGCTTGCCAAGTACACAAACAATAGTAAAGTACACATATTTGTATGTGTACCTTACTATGGTCTGTGCACTTTTCAAGACTTCTTTTTTAAATACAGAAATATGTAACACATTTCTATGTTTATGAGGCGTCTTTGTCCACCGGCAAAACTTTATAAAAGATGGCTTGAATTGTGTACTTTACAAGCCATCTTTTATAAATATAGAAATATGTCACGCAGTCCCCATGTTTGCCGAGGGTCAAAGATGCCTCGGTGAACTGGGGAGGGTGAAAGAAAAGGACAGTACTTCCCCTGGTGACCCCTCAAGCGAGGGGTCACCAGAGGAAATTACAGTGACTGACAGAAGTGCCAGCCAGAAACAGCGACGCTGCGGCTGGCTGGCACTTCTGCCAGCTTGCCTGACTAAATGACAGGCGCATATCCCATTGCGGCTGCGGCTGTGGCGGGATAATGTGTCTCACTGTTATTTGGTGGGACCGGGGTAACCCGGCAGACCCCGGGCTCAGCCCCACTTTTTGGAGACTGCCAGGGCCCAGCCCCGGCCCACTTAAAGCACTGAAGGGGAGCCCAAAACAGGTTAGGAAAGCTGGTGAAATACACCCGGCGTAGGGTTTCTATTCTCTTTCTCATATTCCTTCAGGGAGCTCCTCCTGTAGGATGTCATCAGCTACAGGGTACATTCGATAGGGTTGTCTCAATGGATATCTCCTTCCAAATACTTGCTGCGGTATTGGTACGATATCCTCACACTGTGTTTCATTGGTCTTCTAACCTATAAGGCCCTTTGTTATACTGACTAATACAATTGGTTGGCACTTTTGTGCCATGTCTGGGCAATTCGGGTCATTTAGCAGCACGTAAACCAAGACCCAGGTGCAGGGAGATAGGTCATAAAGCTACCTCACCACCCATTTAGCCCAACATCTCTGGCTTATTATTTCATGATACCAATGTCCAGTTTCTACATAGTGGTGGTTTCGCTTGCATTCTTTCCACTACTCATAGCTAGCTTCTACCTTGCATTTCAGCACCTGTACATTCATTGTTAATGTGTAATTTTACTTTGTCATTTGTCCTCTGTGATTCATACATCGAGCCTCATTATAAGTTTGACGATTTAGAAACAAGGGTTCTGGTAAGCTCACTAGCACCCTAGTTTCCAGACCGGCAAACTACATGTCTTCCTGCCATGGCCGCTGTACCTAACAGGTCTGATCCTACAAGGCGCAGCGGCCACAGTAGGCAGACTCCTCATGGAAGCGACGGCAGCATGAACAACGGTGCCGGCACTTCCGCGTCCCCACTCCCATAGAGTCCAATTGGACTCTATGGGAATGGGGACTTATATTTTACCGGCGCCTGACTTCCGGGTTGTAATCTCCCGGTGGCTCCAGGAAGTCAGGCACCCATAAAATATTACGAGTCTGGCGGCAACCCGCCGGTAGCACCGGCAGGGTCACCTCTGGACTTGTAATGAGGCCCACCGTCTTCATTCAGTATCTCGGGACAAGGTGGACACTTTCTTATGAGGTCACCAGTTCATTTTCTTTGCTCTTTCTCATATTCCTTCAGGGAGTTCCTCCTGTAGGATGTCATCAACTCCAGGGTACATTCGATAGGGTTGTCTCAATGGATAGCTCCTTCCAAATACTTGCTGCAGTATTGGTACGATTGCTGGTGTCAGGAAAGGCACAGCCTCATGTCTCCAATACAAAGGAGGTAGGGGGGCGGGATCTCCTGTGCATGTACACATCTGCTCCTCTACATTTCCTTCATGCACGGGAGGATGCTGTCCCTGCAGCTCACCCATGAGCTGACAACTTGCGCTTTGGTGAAAGCCAAGTGCTCCTTTCAATGGGACTTTGCCCCGCTTCAGGAGATGGGTGCAGCTAAAATTGGGTACCATATTTTCTCCCTTCAAGACACCACTTGGGCTATGCAGTGTGTATGCGCCACCAGATGTGGCAAGCACACAGAGTCTAATTGCTCTAAGCATGGCCTGCTAATATTAACCACACACGTGGCAATCATTCTGCATTAGGTTGGGGCACGCCACCCTATTTAAATGAAGAAATGCCCACTCTAGAAATGCCTACCGGATGGCACTCCATGTCATGCAATGGCACAATTCCATTAATGGGGCAAGAGGTACACTTGTAATGATGTCAATAGTATGTTGGATGAATCAAGATCTTGGACGCACCGCTCTGCTCTCGTGATTAGTTCCTAAAAAAAAGGCAATAAGAGCCTCAACAGAAACATATCACCTGCAGAAAGGGCCCCAAAGCAGTCCTATTCTAGCAAGCGTGCGGCGTATAGATAGTTGGAGCACCCCAACTACAAGCAGGGATAATCTAAAAGGCAAAAAATGTCCAATTGCAGGTGCTACAACCATAACACCTGCGTTGGTTAGCTCTCTAAGGAAAGGCAGAGACATCAAGCAAGGCACAACAAGGTAAGACACCCGTGTGACATTGTTAACATTATATGTGTATTGCTACCCACACATTTAACGTACCATTGTTACATTGCCTTTTTATAGTGCAACAAGCTTGCGATAAGGCAGAGCATTCAATTGAATCCAGTTGCTATGAGAAAATACACACAAAATAACAACTGAATACATGAACAAGTCACTCATTGTGTACTAATGAATGACCTAGCTAATCCTGCACCACAACTTTCGCTGGCACATTATACTGTTGCTCTTTCAGCAGCTTAAGCAAATTAGTTATTTCTGCTATCTCAATGGTATGCAATTGTGCACTGCACTGTTTTGCTCAGTTGCTCTACAATGGTGAGCCATTGAGCTTTACATTGTTATAAGCAAAATGCACAATCATTCGTCATGAAAAAACACTGAGCTATCTGTGCCCTGCAGGCAGCCAATAGCCTTATGAGTGCTGTGCTGTAGTGTTGGGAGCACTAGCAATGCTTGCCTCTTTCACAGGCAGTCAATTTCACGCATGGTGCATAGAATTTACCTACACAGCCATGGTTGACATGTTTCCTGGAGGTTTAGGCTTGGTGCCTGGCAGCCATATGTTATCTGTAGCATCAATTCAAGGATTTCTTTGAGTATCTATAGCACTGTTTCCTTGCTGGTTTTAGAGCTTAAAATATCCTAAGCCAATATGGCGGCCATGTATCTGCTTTCTCTCATATGGTCTCCAGGCAGCCGGTAGGGCTAGAGCCATCGGGACTGTACATTTACTGCGACTCTAGAATGTCGCCCGGGACTAACACTGCGCCTCTGCACAGTAAAAAAAAGGCTGAGTTCCATTACTGCCACTAATCGAAGTGGGGGTGCCCCCCACTCCTCTTAGTCGTGGTAATGGGGGTCGGCGGTGGCAGGGTTTGCGGGGGTGTCCCCTGCTTCCGTTAAATGAAGAGCAGGGCACAAGAAAGATTTGGGGAAAGAAAAAGGGACCCTGCGGCCCCAGCGCCGACCCACGCAAGTGGCTGGGAACTGATGCTGCAGGATGAGGTAAGTCTGTGTGTCCTGCTGTTAAGGTAAGTAGCTAGAGGGGGAGTGGGGTAGGGAGATGCAGGCTACAGTGAGCTATCTGATCACTGCGCCGTAATGGTCGTCGACATTTTCATCCGTGGAATTACAGCCGGCACAGTGATCACATCTATTCAGGCCTTCAACTCTCCCTTCTTTCTTGCTACAATATATGTCTCTAGAGGCCTTGCATTTTCCTGATGGAAGTCTGATCCTCGATCCCAATACCTGAGATTCTGGATTTTGTCATTTAAGCTACGTGGCTAATAAAGGGGTACCCCACTTAGCTGAGTAGGCATAACTATGCTTTTCCCAATGAGGCGGATTACAGTGGTTTCAAGGAAGGCTTACCAATATCTTTATCTCTAGAAGTACCAAGGGGTTTTGGAGTGATGTCTGGCATGGATTCACAATTCAGCTCACAAATGAGTGCTCAACAGATACAATTCAATCATGTTTTCAAATGACCCAACCTATATTTATATGATGCCAACTGAAACTCATATGTATTTGTACATATCTGTATACATTGTCAATGTGGATATCTTGAAAATGGACCCGGTTGATGTGCAGAGTTCGACAACAAATTGCTAGGGATAGAAACAATGACAACCTGTACATAACTTTGCAAAAGGCTGCGCTGTGCGTTTCTGCTCACTGGTTTAGCACCGCCGCTGTGCAGCGCTTCGGCCAATGGAAGTCGGGTAGTAATGCAGCGGTTCTTGATACTCACGGATGCAGATGTTGTCTGTGAAGAGGTGCAGAAAGCTCTCGCATTCTTCCTGTCGGTTTCCACTTGAGTTGCACGTGCACCAGGGTGCCACGTTTGAGGTGGAGTTGTCCATATAGTTAGGCGTAATGGGACTACCTGCAGAGTAAATAAAGTGCTCGCCGTTACTAGACTGTAATCTGCAAGACAGGCACCGTCTTGGATACAACAATGCATGAATGTGACCAAGAAAGACAGAGCAAATACTTCCTTTTGCATTTTTTGGGTTCATTTTCCAAATAGCGTATGCAACTGGCATGTTGGGAGCAATGTGTGCCCTTTCATATACTTTGAGCCCTCCATGCAATTTTCGTCATGGAACCGTGCAAAGTGTATTTTTGCAGTACAAAATGACTTTGCCCAGACTTTGCACGCCAAAAATACACTTTGCACGGTTCCATGAATCAGGGTTTATGACGGCAGTGCAAAGTCACTTTTCAGCACTGCAAATTCACTTTCAACCGGATAAATATTATTCTTATTCCCTATTTAACCTCCTTCTTCAACACTTGTCTCTCCATGGCCACCTTTCCTACGGCCTTCAAGCATGCCACTATTATCCCTATCCTTAAAAAGCCTTCTGTGAATCCCCTTCTTACAGCTAACTTTCGCCCAATCTCACTTCTACCTTTTCTCTCTAAATTACTTGAACGCCTAGCCTATTCTCAACTTTCGACCTTTCCACTCTCTCCTTCCTCCCTCGCAATCTGGCGTCCGCCTTAAACACTCCACTGAATCTGCTCTTGTGTCCTTAACTACCTCCTTACTGCTCGCTATGCTAAGCAATCCTCTATCCTCATCCTCCTCGACCTCTCTGCTGCTTTTGATACTGTCGATCACCCCTTACTTCTCAATACTCTTTCCTCCTTTGGCTTCCAAGGCTCAGTCCTTAACTGGCTCTCATCTTACACCGCTCATTCGCCATCTCTTGGGGTGGACATACCTCCTCCACCTTCCGTCTGGACTACGGCGTTCCCCAAGGCTCCGTCCTCGGACCCTTCTTATTCTCTCTCTATACTTCACTTCTCGCTCCTCTCATCTCATCATTCAGTATTTCTCACCATTTCTACGCTGATGATACTCAGCTGTTCCTCTCCTTTTCTTCCTTCTCTCCTGACCTACATCTAAATCTCTCCTCCTGTCTCACTGCCATTAAAAATCGGATGTCCTCTTACTATCTCTCTTAATACTGACAAGAATGAGGTCTTATTCTTCCCTTCTAACACAAGTCCTCCTCCTTCTCCCCCTCCCTCTATTCATTTTCTCCCTTCTAATCTTCCGATTTACCCTCATGCCCAGAATCTAGGACAGTACTTTGACTCATGCCTGTCCTATAGTCACCATATTTCCCTTACGTCTCGCTCTTGTCGCTACCACCTCTTCAATATCTGTAAAGTCTGTGCTTCTCTCACCTTCCATGCTACCAAACTCTTAATCTCCTCCCTTATCTTTTCTCACCGTTTCTACTGTTCTTCTCTCTTTTTCGGTCTCCCTGCCTCCCATCTTGCTCCCCTTAAATCCCTCTACCAGTCTGCCATCCGTACCCTCCGTCTTCTCTCTCCCCATGATTCCATCTCCAACTCACTTTCCGACATTGTCTGGCTTCCTTTCCATTCCCAACTTAAATTTTACTTCCTTTGTCTTGTCTTTAAATCTCTTCATGACCTTTGCCCCTCCTTACCGTTTCTCTCTTCTCTCATTCTGTACCCCCTCTCGCTTCCTTAGTTCTGCACATCTCTTCTTACTTTCCACCCCCCCTCCACCTTGCGGCGCCTCTCATTTCCGCTCCTCTCAGCTCCTTGCCCCCCTACATTGGAAATCCCTTCCTTTCATCCACTCCACTTCCAGCTAGTCCTCCTTCTGTTCCTCCTTGAAAGCACTCCTTCTCCACTCCCCTCCCTGACACCTTTTCTCTCTCCTTTCAATACCCTCTTCCTCGTCCCTCTTTCTTCCCTGTCTCCCCATGATCTCCATCCTCCCTCATAACTCCCACCACTCCCTACGCTTTCTCCCTTTTTTCCACCCCTCCCCTCCATTCTTCTTCCTCCTCAAATTCAAATTGTTCCACATGCTGTTTTTCTGGTTTGTGTCAAATATACTGTTATTGCTTCTATGTAGCATGTTTAATGTTCCTGTGTTGTTAAACTATAAAGCCCTTTGGTTTAAAGCGCTATATAAACAATACAATACAAATACAAATACAAATATTCCATGAATCAGACCCAAAATGTTAAAATTTGGTCTGCACGCTTTCACTTCACTTCGTAGCGCTAATGAGTGTAAATGGATCTCACTTTATGCTGCAGGAGGCATTTACAATACGTTGCTATGGAATCTGCCTGCTTTTAGCAGGTGCCAAAAACAGACCGAGTTCATAGGGACCCAATGGTTTTCTACCAGCATGGAAATTATACGCTGCCGGAAAAGCATTTGTTTTTTTTCCAGGTGAAGCGACAGGAGAGTTGGACATTGTAATCCCATTTCACCCCCCTTGTTCCACTTGCAAAAATGATGAAAATGCTGCAGCCCTCAAAGAAATGTTGCTACAGCAAGCTAAAACTTTTACGCCTAATTTTAGTGCCACGTTTGCACTTTAGGATCTAGCAAAATGTAAGTGCTTGTTTCGGCCATCCACAAACCCTAATTCTGAGCAAGAATTAGCATCAACAGAACCTACATTGCCTCCTTCCTCCCTGCCCGTAGAGGAGCTGTGTCTATAATGACATTGAAGGTTCATAAAGTGCTTCATTATTCTTGGAGATTTCTAACAATATTTTATCAATTTCGCATGACCACATTATCAATATTTTTCATTACTTTCTTGATATCAAAAAAGAAAAGGTAAAAGGAAGGAATTTAAATGCTCATTTCGTTTTTTTACATCTTTTTCCCAGAACGACACATTTTTTTTTCCCTCACGTACACTTGGCCTCATTACAACCCTGTCAGTATCCTGGCGGTAAACCCACCAGGATACAGGTAAAGGCTATTGCCGTTTCCAGCACCCGGTCCACGGTGTTGCCATTGGATCACGAGTGCCGGAGTGACAGTGTAAATCCCATAGGACTCCATGAGGTGATTTGCCGTCATTAACGGCAGTTCTGGTGCCGGCAAGGACAGCGTTATTTGTAGGACAACTGCCTTACCTTCAAATTTTAGCTGGAGGTAAAACCGGTGCCTCACAGCGAACCCTGTAGTCGGCTGGTCCGGTAAAGTGCCGGTATTTGGGGATACCGGCACTTTAATACTGGACCGGCCGACTAGGAATGAGGGCCAATGGCCCTCATTACAACACCGGCGGTAACCAATGGCGCTATTAGCACCATGGTTGCTGCCGGTATTGTAACGAGTCCGCCAATGGTAAATGGGGAAATACCGCCCCATTCCAAGGTTGACGGGGCGGTAATTCCCCATTTACCATTGGCCCTTCCCCATTCCCATTTTTGCCCCATAGGGCTCAATGGGACTGGGGAAGGCGGTAATTACGGTACCGCAAATTGCAGTACCGTAATTACCTCGGGAGTCCCTTTGCAGGTCCCTACTTTAACGGCTGGTCCAGACCAGTCGTTAAGGTCGGGAGCCGCGAAGGGACCTCGTAATCAGGCGTTAAGGGTTTAACGGCACCGGCACCTTTTATGGCGCCGTTAAACCCTTAACGCCAGGGTCGTAATGACCCCCAATGTCTTGTCAAGAGGAGAAAGAAGCGGTTTGTGTGCTGTGTGCTGAGTTTGATATGTACTTTTTATAAGTGCCCTGCTTTATATAGTGCTCGCACTGCTAGGTGGCCGTTTTACAATATTTCTTTAAGAAGAAGGATGGAGGGGACGAAAGACATAAGATCAATTGGCAGGCGAGCCGCCCCGAGAGCAATGCAGCCATTGCAAACCATAGGCCGAGATGAAGACGTAATTCTTCAATGTTCTCCAGAAAAAGATCTACACGCGAAAAGGAGACAACCTAAAATAAAGTTTTCTGGCCTAAGTTTATTATTGCTTAAGTCTTAAAGTAGACTTCTGAAAGTCGACCCTTTTATTTGATTTTTGATAATATTTATATGTTTTAATAGGGATCCCACATTCCTCCTTTACCTCTCACTAACTACACCTTTACCCATCTTTTGATATATAGTGAGTGGTGTTTTCTGTTCCAAGCATGTTTCAATTGTTTCTATTTATTTTTTCATTCAGTCCAAATGCCACATTAAAACCTATTCTATGTCAAATTGCACTAGTGTAAAATCTAGCATTGCCAATGCAAACGCTCACTTAGGTGCTGCTAGCCAATCAAATGAGAACACATCTCTGGGTATGAAAAGTATATAGGGCTTATCACCTTTTCTGACATTTGTTGATGGATGGAGTTATGCTGGTAGCATGAACAGTGCCCATTCTCTGTGCTGGGGTCTGTGTCAAGCTATGGTGATTTAAACAGCCATTTCTACTAAGCTGCTTGTTATGAAAATCCATATCTCATGAAATGGATTTATAAAATGTATTAAGGGTGACTGTGTTAATAACTGATCGTAAACTGATCCTCGGGTAATACAATCTTCATAGCCAAGTGTGCCTTTAATCACTAACCCACCACAACATACACCTATGACTGAAAGTATTTGTCTTATTTTATAATTTTTCTAGTGAAAAGGTATAGACAGTTTAGACATTGTTAGCATTTCAGTTCAATCAGATGTTGTCCAAAAGTGTTTGTGAAAAAAAGCATAATGTCATAAATTGCAACATATGCTTATAATCCGAACAGCTAGCTCCAAACTCCAAGTCACGCCACATAAGCCTGTAGGCACACATGAAACCTTCCTCTGGACTTTTGTAGGGATGCATTTCACAAGTGTGCATGTAGAACTATGGACTTTACCAGCTTTCTCTTCTCAAGCACAATTGAACATATACAGCGCATTATTGAAACTTCAGAAGTCATGACAGGGTTAATGTGTTCACTGGAAGCCACAAAAAAAGCTTGATGCATTTAAAATTGCATTTATTTATTTCTATGCGAAAAGCACAAGATAAGAGCTTGACTAAGCAATAAATCGCCCTTTTAATTTTGTCCCTTTTGCACATTGTTTTTCAGAACAGTGCAATCCCCTCGCTTTGCTTTAGTGAGCACTCCATCCCAATATCAGAATAGTTATTAAAATGTAGCAGCATTGTATTTAGAAAATTGCTTTCATTATTAATATGAAAATAGCAGCAGAGAGTATCCAAATTCAAAAACATATGCAATATTTAGTTACAAAAGAACATTATTCTGAAAAGGTTTTAATTGCAAACACGCCAAAAATGTTATCTATAAAGCACTGATGTTTTTTTTTTATCATTGGACAAAGGTGCACCTTGTTCAGACCTGCTAGTTCTTACCTAAGCGCCATATAACTACAAGATTGGCTATAGTTCAAATATAAACAAAGAAGATGTTCTGTTTTGCTGTTCCTACTGATTACATTAATGACATTAATATCTGTTAGAATGTGATTGGTTAATAAGGAAACAGGGATGGGACTTAGCTGATACATGTCAGCTGTTTAAGACAGTTTAGAGACTTCTAAAATTTCCCTGAAGGCTGCAACACTCTGAATCCTGACACGGATGGCACGAGGATACTGCTGTCCCACAGGATCTTGACATGCCTGGGTAGGGAAGCTGGAAGAAATTGTGATGGCTCGGCCAAGGCTGCAATTCGCTTCTTTGTCCCTAAAATGTACCACTTTGCTAACTTTTCCCAAATTCTGATGTGTAATGTTTGCTTTAATGACTTGGAGGCAGAGGCATATTTCAATGCTGTACAGCCTTGGAAACGTGCAGCAAACAGCTTTCAGATGCCTTCAGCCTGAGACAGTAAACTGGCCATGGTGCTAAAAATTGGCACTTTTCATAATTTTCCAAATTCTAATGTTGTCTGTGTTCATATTTTTGTGTTGGGGGTCTGAAAAAGAGTCTTTTACCAATTCCTTCAACGTACATTTTTCTTTTCTATGGGAGAGACACCGTTATATATTTTTGGAACCTGAAAAACTCCCCCAATATGTATTTAGCAGGTGCTGATTTTGTACAGCGATAGGGGGTGTGTTGGGAGTAATGGCATTTCTGGCACTCACAATTTGACTTACTTGTAAATGTAAGTGCTTTGGCACCACACATAGCACACACGTTGTTTGCTTTTTAAAATTGTTCTGTGTGTTAAGCACCTGCCAGAGAAAGGATTGTATAGTGCACGTAGGAGTTTGCATTCTGTTAATCACCCTTCTGATGTCAAATCACTGAGTTCCAATAACAGCTCGCATTACAGTGCTTAGAAATAGAAGACCCAATCACACACGCATACAGAAAACACTTGAACTAATAGTGCTTCTTACTCTTTACTACTGATGCAAATATCTTACAATGAACTTATCTATGCCATGAAGCACATAGCATTACCTAACTTGCTGTCTTCATTCAACTACAATTCTGCAACATGTATTTTATATGCAAGAACATTGACTTATGCAATAGTGAAACAATAGTAGAAAGGTAGTCTCACATTGAGTGCATGAGTAAGACTTTAAAAAAAGTCAAAAAGTACAGATTTGAAAACATTTCAAAAAGCACAAGCGTTCAAAGTTCACCATTGTCCATTATTCACACATCACAGTCACTACATTGTCATTTCACATATCTACACACCCTGGGCTGCAGCCTATTACTTGTGGCTTTGCCAGCGCGAGCTAGATGGTGTGTCGTGTACTGCTTGTATTCAAGGCATGGCATAATTGTGTATTATTATTATTCGTATTATTGTATTTATAGAGAGCAGGCCTAACTTCGGCGAGCAACAGAGTGCTTTTCAATCATAGGGGGAAGAACACAGTGAGTGAAGCAGAGAAGAAGGGAGCGGTGAGCTAACAAGGTAGGGTGGGGCGGCCAATTGTCAGCAAGGGATATACAAGCAACCATCTGAGGGGACAGTGGGGAGCAGATCACAGAGTCTCAGGTAGGGTGGAGAGTGCAGAGTGTGTGAGCCGAGGTGTTAGGGAGGTTTGGCTAGTGGTGTTTTAGGGACCCAGCAGAGAAAGGAGACCTTTTCTCAGTCTTTTCATGGTTGTTTAAACACATGATTGCACATCAGCCTTTAGAACTTCTTTCTTTGGCGAGAGGGGTGCTCTTGGCCAGTGCTCCTTCCATGATTACTGTGTGTGGATGGATTTCAAATGCAAGGTTTTTGTACAGAGAATTGATAAAGTAACAGGAAATTATTTACAAAGTTTTTTTTAATGGGATAGCGCCATAGTAAAATGATTTTGTCAATCAGGCCCACAGTCTTTAGTAAGCCAAGCTTTGTTTTTCGTTAGCCAAAAACAAATGTATTTCATGTTTGCATAAACAGCGCCTTGTCAGTGTAGTCATCTTAGAGAAAAAGGTTGTAACTCTGTAAAATTGGTGCAGATTGGTGAAACGGTGTGGAATTTTATAAGGAACTAAGCTTTGTCAAGCCACAAACCGACACCCACATTTTCATTTTTGCTGAATTCCGGGGAAAGGGGTCGCGTGTCCAGATGTCATGCAGGCAGTGATGTCTGGAGGGTCCTAACGATTGACTGTGCAAAATCTGGTGCAGAATGGGTAAACGGTGTGGAATTGTATAGGGAATATACGCAAAGTCACAACCCCACACACCCACACCCACATTTTCACTTTTGCTGAAATCCAGGGCAAGGGCTTTCCAGATGTCATGTAGTTAGTAATGTCCAGAGGGTCCTAACAGGAGACTGTGCAAAATGTGGTGCAGATTGGTGGAACGGTGTGGAATTGTATAGGGAACATATGCTTTGCCACAAACACACAAACTCACAAATGCTCACTTCTATATATATATAGAAGATAGATACATGTTTCACATGGTGGCATCATACAGCACAAGACAATTTAATATCAAACCACTATAAAGACACTTATACAGGAAACCAGCCTTGTACACACACCTGGTTGCAGTACCTATTGTTGTTTGGCATCAAATAACCCTGTATGATAATATTATTTACATAAACCTGTGCTATATTTGTAGCAGCATAAGCACACAAAGGGGAAGGCATACTGCACAATACAGTTAATTAAACTGGCCGTGTGAAAGATTGTCTAATATAAGAAATTGCTTCTTCTTGTATCTTTATCTATTGATTGGTACTGTTGTAGCCAACTCAGGGGGAATGTATGGTGAATTTATTTCCAAGGATATTGAGACTTGTTAGCTGTCAGCGCTGGAGTACATAGCCATGTTTTCTTTGTACACACACACTGCCCTTAATACAGATACCCATCACTCACAGGAATCCCCCATGTACAGACACATTTCCACACACAAACATGCATCCACAGGGCATCTCCATATCCCCATACACAGAGGCATCTGCAAACAGCCCCCTCACTGCACCCCTCTCCCCCGCACACACACTCACACACCCAACCACCACAAAAGGAGCCCCTTCCAATAATATAGATGACCTCCTATGTCATTTTGGTAGGAGACAGAAGGAGCAAACACATACTATGTATTAGTGCCCATTAACACTTATTTGCAAATTTCACCCTCCCCTTCTGTAACAATGCAGGTGCAATGGAAGCTGCCAAGAGGAAATACCTGTGGTTATGATTAATTCAAAACTTTCTAGCCATCATTTTATTAGTATTTATATTTAGTCTCCCTAAGTGGGCGGGGATATGCCCTTGCTTGCAGTGCCCAGAAAAAAAGCTGCACCTCAATGCTGAGCACCAACAAGGCTGAACATGTCTTGGGTGGCTTGTGAGGCCATGGAGAGGGGATGTGGTTTAACAGTCTGGGCTATCCTGCTTTCCTTGAGGGCAGAACCAAGATTGATTTGCATGTGGTTGGTCCCATTCTGTGTAGGTGCAAAGCTAAAAAGGATGGAATGGCAGCTGCCAAATGGAATGCTCAGTGCTCATGATTTAATTGGAAGGTTTCACATGATCACTATCACTTATCACATAAACACTCCAGTTTCATAATGTATGAATATGAAGGGGATTTTCATGTTAGGTAGCCGGGACATGAGAAAAAAGTCTATTTGTATTTGTATTCATTATTTATTTGTTAAGCACTTTCGCCAAAGTGCTGTTACAGACTAGTCAAACGGTACGAAAATAAGAAACCAAAAGCAACGTGAAAACAGTCAAGGAGAGGTACAAAGAGAAAGGAAATGTTCCTTGAGAAGAGTTTGTATAGTTGCCAAAGTGGAGGCAGAGCGCACATGCAGCGGCAAAGTGTTCCAATGTTTAGGGGCTAACAAAGAGAATGCTTGAAAATGGGACTGGGCGCAAGGCACCACAGGTACAGAGAGGAGAAATAAAGGGGAAGAACGAAGGGAACGAGAAGAAGTATACAGAGAAACTAGAGATGATGAATAAACAGGAGCAAGACCATGTAAACATTTATAAACAATACATTATTATTATTATTATTGTTATTTATTTATTATAAAGCACCACACGCCCAAGGGCCTCAGGGCACTAGGAATTGAAACAAAGTACAGTAGTGAAATGTAAGCCAGTGGCGCAAAATAGAGGAGGCTGAGATAAAAGAACGGGGAGGAAGGTGAAAAAGCAAGTCAAAAGAAGCCTTGAAAATAGAGGCAAACGGAGCTAATGCATACGCTGGAAGACCTACCAAAAGTGTGGAACAGTCATCGAAATGGGAGAAGACAAAAGAGGAGATCAAAGTCTTGTGGCATGAAACGTTATTTTAGAAATAATATATAAAGTAAAGTGTTGGGGGTAGGGTTGGGGTTACACAGCAGGGATTTCATGGGAGAATGATGTGGGGATTCTAGGGCGAGTCATTGGGGGAGAGCACTGTCAGTGGATGCCTTCTGTTTGTACTGTACTTTAATCAAATAAACAATACCTGCTGACCGAATACTGCTACCTAATATTGGCGATGAGGATGGGATCTGGAGGGTCCATGCTGCAACTGTACGGACCGGGGTGTCGATGTCTTCTAACACAGTGCGTCCTTCAGTCGCTGTGCCCCGGCATGGGGCTCCTCACCAACATTAGGAACCAGTCTTTGGTTAGCAAGTATTGTTTATTTTGAGTTGTAATTGCCAGGGATAAAACATGTGCAGCTGGCTTCCTGTCTAGACTTCCCAAGGTAGAGGAAGGTAATGGACTGGATGAGGTAGTGGTGGCAGAAGTGGAAATTGCAGCGATATCGGAGGAAGAGAGGACTCAGGCAGAGGAAAATGACAAGGTTTTTAAATGCATCAAGGGTGGCCTTTTGGTGGTTGGCCAGAAAAATCAGTACTAGAGGGTGATAACTTCATCAGATATCCTACGGATCGAGCTTCCACCAATTAGAAATGCGACAAACTGGGCACTCATCGAGTTCACTCCACCATCAATGCTGATGTTAATTCAATCTAATGTGCTCATTTTAGAGCAGTTCGGTCTGACGCTTACCACCTGTCGGAAAATAAAGAAACAAGTACCGCAACAAGCTACACTACAACTCTTGAAAATAGGAGCAACTCTACTGACAATGATAACTCGAAACGGACCAATTCACGGGCATTGCAAAAAAGCAATTACCCAGATTAAGGCAAATTCGCAAGTAATTGAATGCTGGGTGCCAGAACAAATGACGACAAAGGGTGGTTGACAACTACCGGAGAAAAACTGCCTGAAATGGATCTCCTAGAACACACAGGGATATAGATCCTTCCTGACCCGACCACTAGGAAGTGCCACGTTATTAGAACAAGATGTATTTATCTTACAGGAGATATGGGCCACAAACGGTTTCAACAAAGATGGATACACAATACTACATGGGCTAGCTCTCCCCTCAATTAAGGGGTCGAGCTAGCGGGGGCTTGGGCATAGGAACTAAGTCTAATTACTCATTGAAGGTTGCTAGTAGTCAAATGGCAAATCCATTTGTACTAACTGCAGTGTTTACCCCCTCTCTGGATAAGAAAGAATGCATTTTAATTATAAATATCTATGACCCTCCCCACGGCATGCATACAAAAATTATACAGAAATCGTCGGTTGGGGAACTAATCATGGATTGGCATGAAAAATCCCCAAAAGGGCTTATGCTATTAGCGGGAGATTTTAATGTTAAAGATTTGCCTACATTGGGCCTCATTACGACTATGGAGGTAGCCATGCCACTATTGGTGGCATGGCTACCCCCATACTGGGGACCGGGTCCGATTTCCCGGAATGGGGAAGTACCGGGCCATTCCGACCTTGGAGTGCCCAGTAATTCCCCTTCCCGGGAACCCGGACCCGGGACATCGCCATTCCCATGCGAGCCCCCATAGGGCTCAATGGGAATGGGGAGAATGCAAACAACGGGCCTGTTAATGACGGGCCCGTTGTTTGCATCCTGGTCTGCTCCCGGGACCCGCTAAGGATGCCTGGTAAAACTGGGAGTCCTTAGCGGGTCCCGCGAGGAGACCTCGTAATGGGGCGGTAGAGGGATAACGGGGCCAGCATCTCTACCGACCCTGTTATCCTTCTACCGCATACCTCGTAATGAGGCCCATTAACTGATAAACACAGGAAACTATATCGAAGGTGGAAACATTGCATAAGCATACATAATTTAGAGTGTTTATCATATGATATCCCGACCAAAAAAGAACCAAGCTATACATGGATATATGGACTGGTAAAATCACACATAGACTATGTGGTCACCGATTCGGATATGATGGTTCAATGTGGACAGGTCAAGATACTACCAAATGATCTTAGTGATCACTCAATACTGTCCTGGACAGTGGGCATGACCTACGCAGGACAAAATAAACAGAGAGAACTAAACATTGGTCAGTACAGGGGGGAACCGTATTAAATGTGGTTGGAAAAAAAATTAAGCATATAAACACCCTTTTATGGGATAACCATGGTGCACTGGGAAATTGGCTGGAGGTAAACAACTGGGAAATTGAAATGATGATAACGAAAATAACTATTGGTCTAGTACAACAGAAAGGAAATTCCTTATCCAAATTAGGTATCTGAAATAGAGGACCGTTTGATCCCCAAATACACCAGAAAAAAAGGAATATCGCAAAGCCAGGGCATGGTTAGAGGGAACACCATGGTAAATGAAAGCGAGAAAATGCTACTCCCAGCAACATGCCAACTGGAAACAAATTGCAGGCTGGTTAAAGTCACATGACAGTAAAAAGCGTTGGCCGTGTTTCAATACCTTCTGCAAAGGCCCATAGGCTGTGGAATTAAATCCAATAACGGAAGCCACATGGTCAAATCATATAGCTGAGCTGCATATTGAGAACATCGAAAACTATCAGTTAGAACAACCCCTCTTCCCAAAGGGCACAGCTAAGCTAATGGAGCTTGGGAAGATATGGAGTATATAATCTCAAAGCTTAAGGCAATATGTGCACAGCATAAAGAACATCCACAGCTATGGTCAAAGATACTGATAGCATTCATAGAGGCAATACAGTATAGGGGAGTTATCCCAGATAGCTGGACGAAATCAATACTAATCCTGATTTTTTAAAAAGGGGATAGGTTAGTTCCAGCTAACTAGCGGCTTTTTAGCAGTGATGGACTCTTGTAAAAAAATATTCACAACAATATTGTTAGGGAAGATCTCAAAATGGGGACGAATCAACAAACATACTGGAGCCCTATCAGACTGGATTTAGGAAATCGTTAAACACAACAACTAATCTATCTGTGATTCAATACCTAATAGCAGAGGATGTAAAGGGGGTCAAAAACAACCTATATTGCTGATATGTGTACTACATCAAAGCATTTGATTTGGTCTGCAGCACCCTGTTGTGGTAGAAATTGATAAAATGGGGGATAGACCCGACACTACTATATTAAATACAATTACTGTATACGTACTGCTCAGTCTCAGTTCGGCTGAGCCAATCAGAAATTTACATCAATTATCTTCAAACCATGAGGGGGCTCAAACAGGGTTGTGCACTAGCGCCTATGCTGTATAACCTGTACACAGCAGATATGCATGCAAGTCTTAAAGCTGTAAGGAATTTCCCGCCAAAGGTCAATGGGGAACCACTGTGGTGACTCACATACGCAGATGACATAATCCTGTTTGATAAAACCCCTTTTGGATTACAGTGAACAATTGATGCGCTAGCCGGCTGCTCGCAAAAAAAACATAAGTTTATTAACATCTCAAAAACCAAAATAATGTGTTTGGGGGGCAAATTGCCAAAAAAAATAAACAATGTTTGTTTGGAAATTGGGAGATCACAAATTAGAGATAACGCAGTATAGCTATTTAGGGCCCGATTCAAGGAATATTTGCCCGGTTCAAAGTGAATTTGCGCTGCTGAAAAGTGTATTTCTGCCGTGCAAAGTCCGGGCAAAGCCCTTAGGGTTTCCATTAGAATGGATCCATTTTTAAAATTTTACCATAGAGGGACTATTGGAGACTTACCGAACGAGTACAGTCACAAGTGTCCTTTATGGGGCATCGGTAGTGCCATGTCGATTTATGACAGGGTTGGATAAGATAGAAGGGAAACTCTTGGGAACTGTTATCCATCTCCCACCCTGTGTACCGGTTGAGGCTCTTAGGCTAGAATATGGACTAACAGCACTCTCTACCACATGGGGTCTTTAAAGACTATTACTCTACATTAAACTCCTACCAGTGAACAATAACACAAATGACTATTAAGGCTAATTGGAGGGAAGGCTACTATGCGGGACACGAATTTGTTTCTGGCGGAACTTTGAACTGACGCCCTTATGATCCTAAACAAGATGGGAGTCGAGTTAAATCAGATATTGGGCAACCCAAACTATGAAACAGTAAATCAAAATACATTTCAACTCAGGGATAAGGTAATGAGTGTTGATAAATTAAACTTATCAAAGAGATATAATGAATACTCCCACCAGAGTTTTGGACATAAAACCCCATGTAGATCCCTAAACAAATGCTGTGCAATTGTCTTGAAGTGCTTTATATTATATCTGAGGTCAAATCTGCTCCGTACTAGTGAGTACATCGGGCTTGGCTGAATATGCCATATAACGAACGACTCTGTCGTCTTTGCCAAAAAGAAATTGAGACGAGACATACTCAGGGCCTGCCGAGTGCTAGACTCAGATTATGAGAAGGGATAGGTCCATTTAGTACTAGGAAAAGATCAGATTGTCAAGGACCAATTTTGGAGTTCCTCGATGCGGAATCAGTGGTCTTAACGGCGGCAGCATATCATATATGGGAGGAGGCCCCCAAGCCGCCGCAGATGGACCCTAAATATGGGTAACTATAACTTGGTTAGGAAGGTGATCCAAGTTTGCACACGGTGGATGAGGTATGAGACCAATTGGTATTTTAACAGGTCCAACTGGAGAGTATATTGCTAATGAAATGGTATACTTCAGTTGACTTCATTTTAAAGCCGACGTTTATTATGAAATGCATATAATGAATATACAGGTGAATAGAGGAATTACATTTTAAACAATTTGGGAATGATTAACCTTGATTAATTGTAATGTGATCATTTTTATAATGTGATTTAATGATGTCTTTTTATATTTGAGGTGCTTAAAATGTGCTTAAAGTGTGTACTGCTGAATGCACAATAGAAAAAGCTAGAGGGTGATTGGGGTGGGTGGCATGAAGTCAGGGGTGAGATGTGCATTATTGATGGTAGTTTGAGGAGAAACAGCAACATAATACCCCTGGTTGCTATTATAGAGTGCATCATTAGGTTGGCCCATGAGGGTCATTTGGGTGGAATGTTACGAAGTAGAGACTCAGAGGGGGTCTTTACAAGTTTGCCAACTATGGTACTGGTAAGCATGCCAGTACTGTAGTTCCCAGACCGGCAAACTACGAGTTATGTTTGCGGGTGCCATTACGACTGCCAGGTCTGTATTGTCGGCCGTACCGGCACCCACGAGCAGAGCATCCGGCTTCTCCATTTCCATTGAGCCACATGGAGCTCAAATGGGAATGGGGAAAAATATTTTCTGGTGCCCAGGAATGGGCAATTACTGGGTCCGGCAAGGCCGTAATGACCCGTTAATTGCCTATTCCTGTGCACCGAAAAAATAAAAAATACCGGCGGCAGAGTCTTTCAGATGGCCAGTTATGGATGCCATGGCAGATCGAATGGTTGTGTGGAATGTGTTGCTGCTGATAAATCGAAAGTTGTCATGGAGACGCCATTACGACCTGTGCCAAGTGAGCCTTGGATGAAGGTGGTGGTGGTGGACCGGTACATGTTTTAGGATATGGAATTAAATTTGTTTTGGAAGATTTTCACAGCAAGTTTATTGAATGGTGTGCAGTCTGAGAGGTGTCTACTGGTGCAATGATCAAATCCTTCTGTGTGTTTATTCATGTATCTATTTTGTCTGATGTTTAAGACCCCAAACCCGTATTTTTTAGTTTCATTTTTTGTCTGTTCCTCTCACTAGTCATCCTGTCACCTCGAGACCAAGAGTATAGAGAAGGGGCGTGCAGCCTGCAGCTGTCCAGATGTTTTGGACTACGATCCCCATGATACCTCACCATTGACTATGCTGGCTAGGGCTGATAGGAGTTGTAGTCAACACCTGGTAGGTAAATCAAGGCCTTTTCTCTGTGGAATTTAGGACAGGACATGGGAGTGGCGGCGTTGCGTCAATTTTATGATTCATATTTGGCGTGACCTGCGTTCTATATAATATCATACCTTGAAAATGCTTAAACCTAAATGTGGCAGTAAACTCTCTGCCTACACATCACACGGCACTTTAACGCGAGTCACTTGCTATCCACATATATGGCTGCATATCTGATTGTAACCATCACAGTTCTAAGACTGGGGGCTTTAATGATCGCACGTGCAGCATTAATTGACCAAGGGCCAGCTGAATGTATGGTAATAATGCTCCATTAGGGAGCGGGATAGAGAATTGACCAGTGCGGAAAAGACAGCCAGGATTAATCAAGGGTGTCCACAAAGCTGCCAGCGCGAGGACCTCACTGGTGACATTTATGTTGAAATGTACACATAAGGAAAGGGAGAACTGAAGGGAAGGTGCAGTCCCAAAGCTGAGTCTGCAAATTTGCCATCCAAGGTGCCTTTGGGAATCAGGGCGAGCCTCAGCTTTTAATAACTCAATCATTGGGATCAAGGGGTGCAGTGGATACACACAATCAGTAGACTGTGATGTAGCCTCTTCAATTCCTTGAAACACATCTATAATTTCCTTATTGTGATGTATTACATGTCACTTACAGAAAGGTTACTTCAGGGGCCACATGTAAAATAGGGGTTGCATGGAAGGTAGGCGACTGGTATAGGGGGAAAAAGCAGTGCAATATTGTATTTATGTATTTATTGTTAATCTGTAAGGGGCCAGCTGCGTGCACAGCTGCTCCTTGGAGGGCCATTCAGGGCCACACTAGCAACCCGCCGCTGTAAAGGAATGATGCACAGAATATGCACTCCGTTGGTTGAAATAGGACATCTGGGTACGAAGACAAGTTTTTGCAGGAAATTGTTTCAGCAGCAATGTTCAAGTTTAAGATTATTGGCCTCATTACAAGTTTGCCGGTCTGGTAACAACGGTGCCTGTAAACTCCCGGCACCGTTGTTACCGGACCAGCAAACTATGAAGTCTGCGAGCGGGTGCATCCATCCTCCCCATTCCCAATGGGACTCGAGTGGGAATGGGGGAGTAATTGTTTCCGGCGGCCGGCACTGTAATGCCCCGTTAGGGCCCCATTGCCGGGTGCTGGAAAAAAAATGACTCCGGCATTTACCGGCAAGGCTACCACCGGACTCATAATGAGGCCCTGTGTGTATTTTTAAAAGGTATGGAGTGGGGTCATAATTGTGACTAGAGCCCATAGACCAAGGACCGGGGGACAGAACCACTGTTAAATACCTTAGTGTCTTCCTTGGAGCACTTTGTTATGTTAAGTTAGCTAGATTTGTAAAGCACAAGTTCACCCGAGGGCATCTTGGCGCTAGGAAACACATGGAAATGCTGCCCAATACCCAGACCTATAAGAGCAACGTCTTCAATAAGCATCTACATTCCACGTTGTTTTGAGTACGCCTAAGGACAAGGAACAGAGCGTTTGCCAATTTGCCAGAAGCAATTGAAAACGTGACCCCACACCCTACAAAGGCGGCTGAACTTTGGAAAGCACTGCCAGAGTGGAGAGCCCAACTAGGAAGATTAGGAATGAACCTATCTTGGCACTTAGCAGTAATAAGCTTGATGAACTCTTCAAACTCAATTTGTCTGGCCACTGGGAGCCAGTGGAGTGAGTGCAGGACTGGGGTGATATGGGCGCCATAGGATGAGTTGGTAGCCACTCGAGCAGCACGATTTTGCAACACCTGTAACATGTAAGAGGATTCAATTCAACACTACAGCTAAGTCAATGCCTAGTCTGGGATACTGAATGGAAACCCTTATTGATATATCTTTATGTCCAGTTCATGCGTTCTGGATGACTACCCCTATATAACACCCCTCTCTTGGAATCCCCCTGACCCCACTGAGCCAAGAAGTAGTTCTGTTTTGCAAGTTAAAAGGTTTATTTCAGAATTTAAACAATATATATATATATCACACTTTATAATAAATTAATAATTGAATATCACACTTAATCTTATATGATAAGGATTAACAACGGAGAATCTGGCACTAGCCCACTTCTTTATAATCACTAAGGAGTTGACATGAAATGGATAAGGTAGCACACTGGTAAATAGGGACAGAAGAATAATGTGGTAGAGAATGCTTTATAGGGTTCAAGGAAATGCAAGGTTGAATGAATGAAATGCAGTATAGAAAATAAACTGATATGGTTTCACAAAAGACAAGGTAATCACTTTCCCTTTGTGGCAATTCACCCCCCCTATACAATGTAAGGAGATGGAAGGAAGAGCACACAGTTCAGGTATACAATCACAATGTAATACAGAGTTCCAGTTTCCCAGCAAGCTTAGAGGAGAATAGATATGAGTTTTACACAGGCTCAAAATGCTTTAAAATGTGATAGCAATATATTGGAAAATGTGCTAAAATGATTTTAATTCCCTTCAGGAGGTTCAGGTTGAGGATTAGTTGGTTTAAATTAGTTCAGGCTTACTTTAGCAATGTTCTAGGAATGATTGGCAGGTTAAACGAATTTTTGGCAAATGAAAGCAAGGAAGCTGCTGTTTTCACACGTGGAGAAATTTGCAAATCGCGGCAAATTCGCGAGTGCGTTTTTCGCGATTGCGGCAAAAGTATAGGGAGTAGGAATGCGGTTCTAGGTTCGTTGAAAAGCCAAGATTCCCAGCTTTCAGAGGAAAGTTACTGCAAGTCTCTAAGACAAACGGTCACGGAGATATGAGCGATATGGTAAAGGTCGTTTTTCAGATTTGAAATTTTAAAAGTTCAAAGTGACAAGTTACAGCTTGCAACTAGAAAATGACAGGTGACAGCTTTGCAAATGACAGGTGACAGTTAGGAGACAGTTCTGGTTAGATTAAAATAGATTGAATTATATTATTTTAACTAAGAGATTGGTTCTGCACAGTTCTGCTAGGTACTCACAATATATTTAGAAATAGAATGGGCCTCGCCACGGATCTGGTCAGGTTTTCTTCACTCGCCACGGACGGTCTCTGCGCACAGCGGTCTGGGTCAGCTCTCTGGTTCTGCGAACAGCGGTCTGGGTCAGCTCTGCTCTGCCTCTGGTTCTGGATACTGCTCTGCTTTCTCTGGGTACAGCACTGCTTCTGGATCTTTCTGCACAGCTTTCTCTGGACCCAGCGCTGATCTGCACGGCTCCTGGATGCTGCTATCGCTGTTAGGTTTGCTGGATGCTGAGGCCCACTGAGAAGAGTTCTCAGTTTGTGGGTTTAGGCCCTTGCTTTGAGTTCTGAATCAAGTTCTTTGGAGTTTTAAAGTCTAAGTGTTGAATCTAGTATCTTCTGGATGTTGTGTGGTCCGGCATAGCGCGTTGCAGCAAATGGAATTGAATGTCCCTATCTGTCCTGACTGTCTGCTTTTATGTGTTTTGAAAGTGGGTGGAGAGGCTAGCTTTCTAGACCCTACCCCTCTCCACTTGTCATTGGCCACTTCATCCTCTTCCCCTTGATTGGGGGAATGAAATGAAGTGTCATCATGATGAGGTCTGTTTATGATACAGAGAACCCACCCCTGTCAAATTACACACAATCTATATTTTGACCCAAAAGACATAGTTGCACAGGTACACATTTGTTTAAAATTACATGCACCCATCACATATCACAGGAGGTATACCCTGTCCAAATCTGCTCTTCCTGAGAGCTTGCATTGAGAAATGGCAACATTTGCACTTTTTAACTGGTTTTGCAATATCGGACATTAACCCAAATTTACACACATGTGCGCAAGGAGTATGGACATTAATTGATGAAGTGTCAGATTTTTAACATGCATACATTTTAAGTAATACCCTCTTAACTGCTAGCTTGCCCCCAGATCATACCACCGGTTCTAAAAACCTCTTAAAATGTGGGCAGAAAAATCACAAGAATTATGGTATCATTTATAACATTTTCACAAGTCCGCTCTATGAATGATCCATCTTTTTAGAGTTATGTTCTGGCCCCAAAGGGGTGTGGTTTCCCCCCAGCACAAGGTTGAATTTCTGGTTTTTCCAGTTCTGCCAAGCCAGCTTGCTCTCACAGGCAGTGCTCCTCCCCTTTCCTTCCAGGAGGAAGCCACATTTACGACTCCCACCAATAAAACATTTGCCTGAGTCAGGACAGGGCTTTGTTCAATTTCCTGTAGAGCCCAGGTAATTCAATCAGAGAAGTGTCATATCCCTTTTGGTGGGAACAGCAAAAGGCAGCTAGGCCTGGGAACACAGCTGTTGTGCAAGTCTCATCTCCTGTCGGGGGTAGCTGGTGGGCAGAATTCAGTTCCTTAAGCCAGGCCCCAGCTAATGTCACTTTTAGTTACCCAGTTTTCTGCATTCAAATAAAACTAACCATTTTTACATATGTAGCTAGAATGCTGATTCTAAGTTTAAAACTATGACATTTAAACAATTGCAACCTATGTGACACTCAAAAGTAGGTCACTCATTTCTTTTAAACATTTAGATTTTTAGTGTCTTTCAGTCCAAATTTACTTAAACTGCTGAAATCCACAGCTCAGCCAGTCTTGTTATAAACCTTCAAGTCACTTCAGAATATAACTTTACATTGGATCCATCTCTCAGTAAGTCTTTCTTTGGCCTGCTTTGGGTTCATTTATTCAGTTTTACACAAAAAAGTCTGGTGTTGTTTTAAAACGCCGGCTTTCTGATAGTGGTGAGTACTGGTAATGCACCCATTTTTGGGATTTAAGAAAATGAATTCCCCACAATTCTAGGTTGCTTTTGGCAATCAGCATTGCCATTCCCAATGGTTTCAGGCTACTGTGTGGGTAGTCCAATGGTGGTTTTAGGCAGTGCCCTTCTGTGCCCATAACATCGGCAAAAATGGGTGGCAGCCTATTCTTCATGCATTTCCCTGGGCTTTTTCTGGGAAGCTCTGGCCATCATGATGTTTTCAATGCCAGTACTGCACAGTTTTTGAGGTAGGGCTCGGATGCATGGGTAAAAACATCCCACAAACAAATGGATAAGACCCGCAGGCTGAGCCAAGAACTGGGTGTTGCAATCATCTATTTGGCTTAAAATGAGTGAGGCCACTATCAAAGGTTGCAGATGACTAGGCAAGAATGGTAGAACCATGTGCAATACCCTAAAGTTAAAGTGACCAGTCTTACAAACCACACCGACCTGAGAGGCCATCGAGAGTGACGTAGACAGAGCAACCCCTACGTTCTTAACCACTGTCACTGGCATAGGAAAATCACCTAGTGCAGAAGGCCAGAAAGACAGGGTCCAACGTGTAGGATTAGGAGGAGAACCCACCCCCAAAACTTCTGTCTTGTCCCCATTCATCTTCAGCCATTTGCTGTTCATCCACCCCCTCATGGCTGTCAGGCACTGACACAGGCATGACGACTCCTCTACCTAGTTTGAGATCTAAACGAACCAGGATTTGGGTGTCATCGGCATATGAATAGCACTGGAGGCCGAAGGAGCAGACAAGTAAATCAAGAGGCTGAATGTAGATGTTAAAAAGCATAGGAAAAAAGGCAGAGTCCTGTGGGACCCCAAAGGATAGGGAGCAAGAGGGAGAAGAAAACCGAAGGAGAGCGAGTGATTGGCCCCTATCGGGCAGGAAAGAAGTGAACCACGCCAGGGTGGGCCCAGAGAGACCTTCAGAGACCAGGCGAGACAGCACGATAAAGTGGTCGACAGTGACGAAAGCCGCTGAAAGATCGAGCATTATCAGGGCACCCACTCGCCCACCGTCCACCAGCCTGGCTATGTAATCAACAACAGACACCAGGACACCATCTGTACCACGTCCCAGGCGAAAGAATGTTTAGCTACCTGGGATACCCAGATACTCATGCCAGGTATGATGTGTTTAAGATCATCCAAAGGAACTAGATCGGAAGGTGCAGTCAATTTAAGCTGCATAACAGCATTAACTACGGCTTCTGCAGAAAACATGTGACCAAGTCTGTAGGGAATCCACTAGAATCCATACTGGCAGCACACCAGTGTGCCAGGTGTACATTGGCACCTATTTTTTCAATTTTAGTTATAAAGTATTTAGACAGTGAGTCACAGAGCAGTTGAGTAGGAACAACAGTGGATGTGACGTAAGGTCGGTGGCAGAGGAAAGAGATGTGTGACCCTTCCCAGGGTCTGTGAGAACATACAAGTCCATCATCTGCATTCCTAGCCATAGGACACATGCAAGACAGGTACTTTAGCAGACACCGTTCTGGGTGCACTGTTCCAGCAGCAGGCAGGCTTTCCAAACACCAGGTCCTGGATGCTCCCTGGGATCCTGCACTGGATCACTGAGGAAAGGTGAGTCTATCTTCTGCCCATCCTAGCTAGGAAGGTTGCCAGAGAACCCCTGCATGGGTGACACTCCATGGGCTTTCAGATGTTCAGCAGTAGACATGATTTGTCCACCAGCAGGTTACTTCAAATGTCCCACCCATGTGATTGAGGGGAGGTTCTGCCCCTCTTCCTGAAAGGCAATATCTTCTCCTCGATGGGTGAACTCTTTGCCCTGACTGTACACCAATAAAGTTCCAGTGAAATCCTTCTTCTAAAGTCCAAAGATGAAACAATTAAGGCGGGAGGATGTGGACATTATATTTTCTTATAATTGGCCACAGGCAGCGCATTAGGATGGGCACTATTCCACCTGCCTGTCCCCCTAATAATGGTGCTCGCTCCAGCCCCAATTCCTCTATGCCTGCACATTCTAGCTGCATATAGCCACGTGACCTCAGTCTCATTCCCACAGCGTGTTTTTGGAGTCTGGTTACACAGTAGCAGCCTTTGTTGCTGTAATTGCCTCAATTCCCTCTGGATTACCAACCCCAGGGTTCGGCCCAGGTACACGGTAGTCAAGTGCCTTGCAATTATAGTACTTTTATTTTATTTTATTTAATGGCATTTTTTCAGATTCTTAACACTCTACTGGGTTTATTTTGTGACAGCGCCAGGTCTGACAGCAATGTAGCACACTCCTTGACCGTAGAGTCGAGTGCTACTTCTAAGGGCTTTGAGCCCCACTTTCTGACTACACAGGTGAGCTCAGCCCATTATTTTTATATACATCCATATCAGGTCATAGGTCGGCTTAACAGCAATATAAATGTGATACTCCGTGCTCTACGTTTCAGGGCCACACGTCTCTCTGGATATGACAGCGAGTTTATCTCGTAACAGGGGACATACCTAGCAATTACGTCCCCTAGTCTAGCTAGGAGGAAGGCTACGTTTATTTATTCTTTGTTTATTTATTGTTCGATTGTTAGGCGCTTACAGGAAGTAAATACTGTTTCAAAGCACCCACAGGGCAGCAGAGAGGATCTTCCGAAATTTAAGAAAGTCCTGCTGAATACAAAGAGGGAGGGGGAGCTGTTCCAAAGAAAGGAGCCAGCTGAGGAAAGCGATCGACCTCCTGCCCTCTGTTTAGCAAAACGCTTACACAGAAGGTGTTGGTGCCAGAGGAGCGCAGAGGTCTAGAGGGGGAATATTTGGTAAGAGAGAGTGCAGATTGTGTGGTTATCAGACAGCCTTGTGGATGATACAGGGGGATTTTAATTTAATCTATGAAGCAACCGGGAGCCAGTGGAGAGTTGTTTGAGAAGGGGAGATGCAGTTTCTGGGCTTGAGGCCAAGGATAAGTCTCGCTGCCCTATTCTAGATTATCTGGAGGGTCACAGAGTGAACAAAGGTAGATTCAGGGGGAGGCTATTGCAATAATCAAGCCTATAGAGAAACAGGGCTTGGGTAACATTGAGCTTCTGGGGGTAGAAAGGGTAGAATTCCTTTGAGAAGGAAGAGCTGAAAGTGGGACTTCTTGGCAATGTCCTGAGGGTGAGTGAGGAGAGAGTGGGATCGAAGATGGCTCAGAGGTTTCTGGCTTCAGAAGAGGGAACAGGGGGGAGAGCCCATGGAAGAAGGCCAGAGTGAAGGGAAGAATTTAGGTGCATGGGTCCCAATGGGAAGGATCTCCATTTTGCTAGCATTGAGGCAGAGATCATTGGAAGTGCACCAGGCCTGGATGGCAGAAAGGCCATCAGGGGTGATGGAGGATGCAAGGGGGTTAGCCAGGAGTTTGAAGAAGAGTTGTGTGAGCATAATACTAGACGTTGGGGAAGAAGGAGGCGATGAGGATTGCCAGCTGAGTAAGGGTAGATGTTAAAGAGCCACAGTAAGAGAACAGAGCCCTGGGGCACATCACAGGTGGAGCAGGAAGTAGGAGGGGAGAAGGAGCCTGGGATGACATGGGAGGAGCGGCCAGTTAGGAAGGAGGTAAGCCAGTCCAGTGCCCACTCTGAGATACCAAAGGTATCATGGAGCCTTTGTATGAGGATGGAGTAGTTGACCGTGTCAAATAGAGAGGTGAGATCAAGAAGGATGAGGACCGCAGGAGAGTTGAAATACAGGGATGTGAGGAGTTCTTCACTGTGGGTCCACTTATTGTTTTTATTAGTTTCATGATTTCCTCCACAGGGCATTACTGTACTTGATTTAGCTCTTTTTAAACGGTATGATCAATATTCACGTTATGGTAGGCACAAGTTTTGTTCATTCCATGCAGGATCAATGGTCCTGAAGAAGGCATATATCCGCCGAAACTTATGGATGGTCTAATGATCTGTGGACCAATTTCTTGTCACTATACACTAATCCTAGTGTTTAGTCATATGCTGTTTTAGATTTATAAATGAGACAATACATATATAAAATACATGTTCTTTTGTTTTATTTATATATATTTAATGTCATAGTATAAATTTAAAAACCTTACACATATAAAATGTAAGATTAATCAATCAATTCCAATTATACATTCCATTAAATCTTATTCCATTACACAGAAATAAATACACATCTAAAACCTGAAATGCGGATAAAATTTCTAATAAAATTCACATTACATCCACCTGTCCACAATCGTATGTCAAACTCACTATGCTAAACTTGGATACATCCAATGTCCTCATGGATTCGAAAGATGATTATTTTGATATCTCCAGATCTTCTATGATCAGATTCTTAGACACAAAGCTCCACACTCTGTACAGTGCCCTTTGCAAGGCTCTGTTCTTTGTATTTAAACATCGCTTCTAGAAAAACAGAGTTTTAATCGTTTCAAGATGATATACAAATTTACCTAAATAATTCATGTATATAGGGCCTAAATGTAAACATTCTGTGAGGATAAGTTTGGACGTCTCTAAGGATATCGGGTTTTGGCATATACGACAGTACCTTTCTTCTTCAGACAAAGAGAGAGACAGACCCTTAGAGCTTAATACAAGTAGAGGGTTTATATGAAGCAAAGGTATACATTTCCAAAGATGTATAGAGGGTCATATAACTAAGTACGACTGAGCCTTTTTATAAGAATATAGCATGTCCGTAACTAAAGTTTGACTTTTTAGGGTTCATAGATGCTCACAACAATCCCATAAGTGCATTTGCCTCTCCAGAGATTTCTTCGCTGCATAATACTCATTCTCCAGATTGGGATTCCATTCAATGCAATCAAACAACCGTATCAGGCTTTCCTTAAAGTTTGGTTTTGCTCTATTCCTGTCATTTGCTTTATCCAGACTGTATAAAAGGAGATTTGTGGGGCTACACAACATTTTAATATACAAGAGAGCTCGCTTTATCAGGACCATAGCTGTAAGAGAAGAAACCCCTAGCTTGAGCCAAATAGTGGTCATAGGTACACAGCTGGGAGGACAAAGGAGTTTTCTCCAAAATATTCCTTCGATAAGCTGTAGCCATTTTAAGTCTATGCTGGTGACAGCCGGTACTAGCCAATGAAAATAAAGTCACCTATCCTCCACATATGTGAAACCAGCTGTTCTCTACACAAAGTGGTCTATAAGGGTAGTTAACTGAGCCACCTTCCTTATTCGAACCTCTAAACATGTTTTATAACTTGGCCGTTGGTCAAACTCGACTCCTAGGTACTTGTAGTGTGCTGTATATTCATTTTCGAAGCCTTGGATCATTAACCTGGGGCATGCTATTATTTTTGCAGTAAATAACATGATCTGCGTCTTACTCCTGATTATAACCGAGGAGTTCTTCTCAGCATAATCCCATAATGCAGTAGCAGAACGTTGCATGCCTGTAAATGTACGATCAAAAATTACAAGGTCGTCTGCATAAGCCAATACACCACAATGGGTCACATCGAATTTTGACAGACATCCTCTTACAGAAGACAGGCACTTTGGAAGATTAGGCAAGTACCAATTAAAAGTAGAGGGGCCAGGACACATCCCTGCTTGACTCCACAGTTAGAGGTGACAGGGGCAGTCAAGGCTCCCCCCGCATCGAGCTTCAGTCGAGTTGTGCTGTTAGCATGGAAAAGCTTAAGGTAATGGAGTAAACAAACAGGGCTGACATACTGTTTCAACTTCCACCATAACTGGTCCCTGCACACAGAATCAAAAGCAGCTTTGAAATCAACGAACAATACGTACAAGGGTGGCAGGTCTTTCACATTAGCTTGTTCCACCAAGTATTATATTATGTTTTGTGGAGTAATCCGGGCAGAATCCACTTGGATATCTGTCCAACACGCCCTGCTTGTCTGCCCACTCCTGTAAAAGGTATATAGCAAGCAGCTTGCCTGTACAGTCCAAAATGGATATAAGTCGATAGTTTCCCATGTCTGTTGGACACCCCTTTTTCAACACAGGAACTAGCGTTACTGTTTGCAAAAGAGGTGGGCATTCTTCTCCCCTCTAACACCTTGTCAAAGAGGATCTTTAACAAGGAGGACCAGAAAACAGGATTTTGACTCAGCACCATATTCACAAGGCCATTTGGCCCTGGCGTCCTCGATGATTTTAGCCTACTAATCTTCAGTTGGATATCTTCCTCGTCAATTTCAAATGACTGATCAGAGGGTATTGTATCCATGTGCACTTTTGGGGCAATCAAGGTCATAGTACAACAGCTCTTTAGAAAAGCTACCCATAGGTGCTCATTAATGGGGATAACTAACTGCAGTTTCATACTTCCTTTGGCCTCCCCTCACATTGTCGAAATACTCCTCGTATTGCTGCTACTAAGAACGCAATCATACGCTGCCTCTGAGCGCACCTAGTAGAATTATGCCACCATCGTAACCAGTTACGTATGAGTTCTTTATAGATTTAATTTCTCTAAACCAAGCCATATAGGATAGCTATTTGGCTTTAGATTGAGCAGATCCCAACAGAGCTTACGCTTCCCATCTCTGACGATTCTATCATAGATTGGGATCGCTCTATCTACTCTAATAATCAAATATTGGTTGCTAGATACGGGGTGGCCTGCAACGGTAGATACCCAACCCTCAATTTACTCCATATCCTTCTACTTACAATCTAGGAGGAAAGAATGATTCACAGACTTAGTCAAATGTGTGGCTCAATGTATATTACTTTCGGACCAGCTAATCCGAATTCTGGAGTGGTTCACTTCCATATCCCCTAACTCTTTCACCACGGGAGCTACAACAGACCCATTTAACTTTAAAATGAATGCCCTGTGATCACCTTATTCATTGGCACTCACATACATATCAACCACTTTAGTAGATGCTTCTGAGTTAACAAAGAAGTAGTCAAGTGTGGCATTTGAACTGCCCCTGTTCCACGTATGCCCACCAGGTGTGTCCCCCTTGGTGTGGCCATTTAAATTTTCGAGGTACCAGCTCTGAAAGAACCTCATCCATTTGAATCCCTCAGCATCAGGAGCCGACTGTTACATGATACTTTTACTAGACAAATGTCCCATCGACTAATTATCCTTCACCACCCACACAATGACAATTAAGGTAACCACCTATAATAATACAATAAGCAACATTTTTGCCCCTCGACCAAAACACAAAAAGATCATGTAAAGCATTCTGGATCTGTTTACTGTATAGGGCTCGAAGTGGGTTATAGATTTTAAGCAGAAATATATGGTGGTTACAAGCGTTTAAAGGAATATCCACCTCACTGCTAGCAGGTTATCTGATCCAGTAGATCATTTGCGGGAATTTTAAATTATGAACGACTCTGATAGCCAAATCCCAAAAGGGTCTGCCCCTTATGCCCTTCTTTGCTGCAGTATGATATGATACTATCTGATAAGGCATTTATAATGCACCTGTACACAAGTGTTTCTAGGCGTGCCAAGAGAAGGAGAAGGAAACAGATGGAGGTCAGAACAACAATCTTACTAGGCCGTGTGTCATTCAGATTGTGCAAGTGCAGGGAAGTGGAAGGGGATAAGTGCCGTGGGGGCGGGGGGAGAAATGCATGTAACTAAATAAGTGCAGCCAGTGAGTGGCTCATAAGTGCAGAGAGAAGGGACTGTAGGGTTGCATATACAGACCATAGGTGCTGGGGGAGTCAGAGGCAGTGCGAGGGCAACTGGACATGCAAGAGCCTGGGCCAGAGTTTAGATGATAGCCAGGTGACCAGTGCGTGGAGCAATAGGGACATCAGCATGGGTCAGGAAGAGAGAAAGTTGAAGCAAAAAGGAAGGTCTTGAGTTGCTTCTGGAAACAGAGGTGGTTCTGCTCAAGTTTGAGAGAGGCAGGGAGGCTGTTCCGAGGGAGGCCCATCTGTAGAGAGTGATCTGCCCCCAACTCTCTGCTTGGAAAAGCATCTGAACCTTAGAGAGTTGGAAGTGGATGAGCGAAGGGCTCGAGAAGGGAGATGTTTAGGAAGAGAAAGTTGGAGGTAGTGCGGTACTAGGCCACAGAAAGCCTTATGGACGATCCAAAGGGTCTTGAACTTGATCCTTACCTCCACAGGGAGACAGTGAAGAGATTTCAGACCTGAGCTTGAGGCCAAGGACAAGTCTCACAGTTCTGTTCTGGATAAGTTGCAGAGGTTGGAGAGTAGAGGCAGGCAGATTTAGAAAGAAGCTGTTGCAGTAGTCCAGCGTAGAGAGGACCAGAGCTCTGGAGAAAGTGAGCTTTTGGGGAAAAGTGAGAAAAGGAAGAATACCTCTGAGGAGGTGCAGATTATAGTTTGACTTCTTAGAGACGGCAGAGATGTGAGGAGAGAAGGAGAGGGCGGAGTCGAAGATGACACCAAGGTTCTTAGCCTCACAGGTAGGAGCAGGAAGAGGGCCCTGAGTGTGCAGCCAGAGGGAGAGAGAGGAAAGGAGGGAGCTGGTGTTCAAATGAGGAGGATCTCAGTCCTACTGGCATTAAGGCAGAGATCATTAATGGCAGACCATTCCTGAATTGCGGTCAAACAGTCTGTTATGAGAGAAGCGGAAGAGGCGGCTGAGAGGAACCTGAAAGAGAGCTGGGTGTCATCTGCATAACACTGAAAGTTGGAGCAGAAAGTAGTGATGCAGTGGGCAAGAGGTGCCAGGTAGTGGTTGAAAAGCCAGGGAGAAGTGTTGATGGACAGTATACCAATCTATGAAAATTGCAGTACAGAGTGCAGAGAGCCACATGAAGATAGTAAATGGGTGAAACTTTTGTTTAGTAAGCGCCACAGGTAATGATTCTGCAAGCCTCCCACCTACCCTAAGGAATGAGACCTTGCACTTTGCCTTCCGCACAGCCCTTAAAACGAGGCTCTTCAATTAGTCCACATACCACCCTTAGGTTCACCACTTCGGTTCCTTTGTTCACAAATGCAAGAGTTGTAGAAGGTTCACTTGTAACCCTCTGAACTGGTGAGGCTCCATATCCTCTGTAACAGTATTCCTTGTACCACTATCTGTCCTTTTAGTAGGTTGCCTGTAACCCACAAACCACAAACAGGCTGTCATTCATGTGTAACTAAGTAAGCCTCCTTGTAACAGTGCCACAATGCCCCGCGCTGCTTTGTGCGCTTTATAAATGTAAAAAATGAAACAAAAAAAATAGATTGCATATCAGATAGCTGTACTTTGTCCTTGCTGGGCAATTGTGAAGTTGACGTATTCCAAAGAAGGGAAAGGGCTCGACCAAATGCAAATGCAGGGTCCACTGTTTCAGCTTTTACCTCGAGTTCATCCCCACAGCTCAACAAATGTGTCCGAAAATTAAGTAACTAGTGGACAGTGTGCATGTGTTTACCATGGACAGCCGACACATTAGAGTTAATGCTCTTTAACTGCTCGAAACAGTCAAAATCTTCTGACACTTAAACCCAAAGTTGTGGTATTTGATGAAGGTGGGGCATAAAAGCAGAATGACCAAGCCATTTATCCCTAGATTTTTGGTTCATGTTTTTATGTTTTTCACCAGCAGAACTGTGCTCTCAAGCACCCTGGCTCCTGATGGGTCGACACCTGTGGCTTATTTAAAACGAGGGAACGCGCATCCAGCAAGCGTACATTGAGAGGAGTGCTTCAGTAGAGTGCTGTTTGCTGTGGCAGAAGGACTTTGTGGCTGACTCCCGACGCAGTGTTTTTACACACTTTGCCACTGATAATGGATGACAAATATTATAAATACCTTGTGTGTCACGCAAACCCTCCTGATAATGAGGGGGGGTCACCCTTTTATTCCCTTAATCCTTGACTTCTATAGAGATAACCTGATTATTCTGATTCAAAAGATGAAATGCTCTAGAGCACCAGGACATAATGGCCGGGACTATATTGTCCTAAAGGAAAACCCAGAAGAATGGGCATCTTTATTAAAGATACTGTTTGAAAAAGTCTGTAAGTTGGGCATAAGCCCACTATCCTGGAGGCAAGCATTGGTTGTAACGGTATTCAAAAGGTCGAGACTTTCTGTCCAACTACCGCCTCTTATCTATGCTGGAAGTTTCTTTGAAAATGTTTGGTCTACTGCTACTTAAAGAATTAAAAAAATGGGTTAAGGAGCGGAATATCCCAGGAACATTCCAGACTGGGTTTAGAGGCAGTTCAACCACATACTCATAACATAGTAGTACTGGATGCATTGATCAGGAAATCCTCTACCAGGTATGTACCTTCCTGTATGTATTATATGTGGGCCTTTGGACCGCATTTAATGGTGTTGACCGTAACAAGCTTTGGTCAAAACTTAGCAGGATGGAAATTGCTACATGCTTGTTAGAGGATGTAAGACAACTATATGAGGGGATGACAGTACATGTTCCGCTTGATGGGGGCGGTGTGAGCACTGGCCCTGTACCTATTAATTGTGGGGTTAAGCAGGGATGCGTGCTCGCACCTCTCCTGTTCAATCTGTATGTGTGTGACCTGCCTCACTATCTTGTAGGGGTAAATTATTGCCTGACAAAACTTGGAGGGGTGCATATTAGATGGCTGTCCTACGAGGACGATATAGTAATTTTTGACAACACGTATGTGGGTCTGAGTAGGGCAGCCATCAAATTGCAGAGGTACGCTGACTCTAATGGGTTAGTTCTCAACTTCGAAAAAACAAAGTGTATGGGCCACGGAAAGGGCTATAAGAGATCTCTATTGAAGTTAGCTGAAGGTATAATTGAGGAAGTAGCGACCTATAAATACCTATGCCTGGAAATGGACAAGGGGAATTATATTGAAATGAAGATAAAAAAGATATGAAAGGAAAGAATCCAGACCATATTGATTAAAAAAATTGCCAGCAAGACTGCAGGGCTTTAGCTATTCGGGGAAATATAACACTTTACAAACAGAGATTTTGTCCCGCAGTGGTCTATAGCCTGGAAGCAGCTTATATGACTGAGCTAAGCTGGCTAAAAAAACTAAGGTACATTTTGGAGATATGTATTGTGCCTAGCTTGTTCGGTACCTATTGACCTCATATGACTAGAATTTTGGTTATCATCATTGGTTTTCCAGGTTTTAAAAAGAAGAGGTATTTTGCTGATTAAGTCAAGAAAAACTCGTCAGTGTCCTCTACTTAAACAGTTGTGCCAAGCTATGGTTGATGAGCACAAGGGGAATGGTTTATCCGCCTGGTCAGATTTGTCTCTCAATCTATTTGAATCCTTGAATTGGACACTGAATTGGTTGTTGAAATTCCTTGAATTTAAGGAAGAATTGATAAAGAAGATAACAGAGTGGGATTGGATTGCAAACTTTACTCATTTGGAGAGCTTCAAGAGATATCAGATACAAAGATGAATGTAGTACAAATGTAAGGCATCCAATCTTACTTGCTTAAATGTCCAGCCATTACTGTTCTGTTTGTAGATTCTATTTATTGTTACGATGAGATCAATTACCTACCTTGACAACCTTGCGGTCTGTGCGGGTCATTCCGAGGGAGTGTCATACATGTTAAATTTGCTTAAATTCCAAAGTTAGTGAAACAGCGCAGCACACTAACCTCTTACAAGAAGATGAAATTGATATCTCTGGAATTGTTGAGTGGATATGTTTATCGTCTCCAATCACTAAGTGAAGAGTCGTTTTAGAGATATTGGGCCTCATTACGAGGTTGGAGGTAGCCATGGAGCTATTAGCTATTAGCTCCATGGCTGCCTCCAAAACCCTTCCGACTCCTCCTTCCGAGGTCGGAGGGACCGGTAATTCCCCATTCACCAGGGCCATTCCCCATTCCCATTTGAGCCCCCATAGGGCTCAACGGGAAGGGGGAAGGCGCTAATAACGGTACCTCAAATTGCGCTACCGTTATTAGCTCTAGAATCCCTTTGCGAGTCCCGTCCTCAACGCCTGCAAAAAGCAGACATTAAAGAAGGACCCGCAAAGGGAACTCGTAGTAGGGAGGTAAGGGATTACCGGCACCGATGCCCTTACCGGTGCCGGTAATCCCTTACCTCCCACCTCGTAATGAGGCCCATTGTCTCAATTCTGGAAGCTTATATTTAACGAATGGCACTAAATTATGTGTGGATTGAAAAAATGAAATGGCTTGGAAATTACATTTTTAGAAATTGTTGATCTTAACTTTTTTATTGATAATTTTAAAGGTGTAATGCTATGTAATTTGATATGTGATTTGGTATTTTGTATTTTGTATACTGTGATGGTTAATATGAAATATGTGAAACAGTTCTTCGGAACTAGTAACAGATTATGAACAGTAAATATAAGTGTATTGCGCCATTCAGTAGGTGCCGAAGCGCCTGTAATGGCAAGGTGTCCTTTCTGTAATGTGTGCAATAAGTTGAACAATTCTCTAGAGGAGTTTGCAGCCGTGGAGATGTTACTATCATATATCTCCTTCTTAGAGGCGGGAAGAGCAGCTTTATATTGAGTTTGTGCTAAGGCACACTCCTGCCGATGTTCAATAAGACCTGACTTGTGCCATTTCCTTTCGGCCCACTGCATAATCCTCTGCAGATTTCCCACAGTGTTGATGTCAACAGTCAGATTATTCCGAGACCTGATCGTCTTTGGTCTGACCGGAGAGACGAAGTCCAGAGCAGCCTTCAATGAGCTGTGATACAATCGATCTTTGTTCTAATGATTTTAGGAAGGTATCCTTATTTAGTGGCATGAGCATAGGAGTCATGGGGCCTCATTACGACCCTGGTGCTCCCGTAATGAAGGGGGCCGGTATGGGACCGGCACCCTTCATTACGGGAGTGCCTATTACGAGTTTCCCTTTGCAGGACCCGGATCAGACGTCTGGTAAAACCAGACATATTTTCCTGGTCCTGCGAGTGGAAGAGGGAGGTAACAACAGGACACTTGTAATGTGCCCGTTGTTACCTCCCTCCCCATTCCCATTGAGCCCTATGGGGGCTCAATGGGAATGGGGAATGGTTCCTGCAAGGAGGAATTACCGGGTCCTCCTATGTCGGAATGACCCGGTAAGTCCCCATTACAGGAACCCGGTAATGGAGCCTGGTTTGGAGGCCCATGGTCTGACATGACATTCTATTATGGTTCTGGGAGAGAATTCTTGCTGTGCTGATCCGATTAATTGTTGTTTTCCCAGGCATCGCTAGCTCAAGGTTAAGCACCAAATAGTCTGACCATGGACATTTGGATAAGTCAATTTTTGTGATAACAACATGATTGGAAAGGATCCAATCGATGGTCCCCCCAATTTTCATGTGAGGGCCCCTGACTAGCTGTGAGAAATTGAGTTCTTCAAGAATGGCAGACAGTCAGACGCTTCTTTGTGGTCAGAATCCAAGTAGCCAAGATTAAGTTCTCCTAGTATGATGTTGGTTGAATTGATGGTCATAAATGATACAACTGCTTCTATGAGGGAGTATTTTGAGTATGGCATATGTTCACGTGGACGGTATAGGCATGAACAGTTGTATGTAAGGTTTCGATTGACCCAAAGTTTGATGTGAAGTATTTCACATCAAGATAGGTTGAATTTCCAATGCATATATGTTGAGACTTTTTGAGATCATAACAGCTAACCCACGCCTCTACACAATCTAAGCGATCTTGACAGAAGATAAGACGGATTTGTCAACAGACAGCTGTATGATGTGAAAGAGGTTTCTTAGTGCAATTACGTCTTAAAAAGGAAACCTACATGAGCAACTGTGACTCAGTGTCTGTAGTTGGACATTTGCAGCTGTTCATACTTTTATGTTAGGTACTGTGTGGGCGTATAGCTGCTGGCATGCCAACTCCTGATGCCTCGCATAAAGTATACATGTGGGGTCTTACGCATGGATGTTGGAAATGTCAACTATACACTCAATAGCTGGCAAGCCCATCTGCGTACAAACTCAGCAACACCAGATTTTTTTTTAAATAAGAGACCGCTGAAAGTGAGACTGTGTAGCAGATCTGACTTTCATGCCACAATACATTCAGTAGAACTCCTGAAATTTAAAAAAATAAATAATAATCTTGGCGATTCCCTCTAGAAGATTGAAATCTGTCACAAATATCCCGTCTGGGTCACTTTCAGATTCAACAAAATAGTGAAATGCTATGGACACGTGCTCCGAGTGGAACCATTTTCTAATTATGCCACCAAAACCTGCCTCCTCTGCGGCTTATGGTTCCATGGCTGCTGAGGCCAGTTGTTGGATTAGTCACACATGGCACTGGGAGCAGACACCGAATGAAAACCCAAGGGATCTATTCCTGGCAATTAGTACAAGGCGTCAGTGACTGACATTGAGGCTCTGTTACATGTGCATGCATCCGTGGGTCAAACAGAGGTTGTGGCACAGGATGGCAGCTGAGATGATCCAGTGAGAGGCAGCAATCTTTTCTTGATTGAATCATTGTGACTTTGCAACTTGGAAGTTCTATTTATAGAGTGTTTCGTTCTTATAGACAGATGAAGAAAAAAAACAAAGACTAATGTGTCCAAACTCTAAATTAACTGGAGTGAGCACGGTCCCTCATAATCAGGAGATGGCAATGTATATTTGTATTTATATTCATTTATATTTCTAAAGCGCTTACACCTAAGCGCTATACAAAATGAATAAGATGATACAATGAAGATATGCTATAAAACACAAAATTACTGTATACGCTAAAAGTGGCTGTAATTTCAACACACCACCGAATTAGGGGTTGGCACTAATTCTGCCAGCAGAATTAGCCCTGGTGGAATTACCACCAACATCAGGCAGAATTAGCATTGCTGCTAATACCGCCAGCAGAATTACCGCCAAGATGCAAAACGGTATTTCCACCATATCAAAAGATGAAACAAAGCTGCAATACCACCTAAAAGGTGGAGGTAAATGCAGTCAGGTGATAGAAAAATAGTCACAGGTGCACCCACTTTATTTATTTATTTATCTTTTTATAATGCGCCGGAGCCCGCAGGTATCAGGGCGCAAAAAGATTTGGTCAAAGGGCCAACAGATCAAAGGAAGGAAGGAATATTTATTTAAACAGAATTGTCTTCAGACACTTCCTGAAGTTGTGCAGATCTGGGATCATTCTCGGCTCCAAGGGCAGTTTATTCCACGAAGCCGCGGCTAGCAGTGGAAAAGAGCGACCAGTAGCTCTTTTTATCCGGGGACAGCAAAGGAGCATAGTGTCACTTGACCTAGTAGTTCTTGGGGACTGCTTCAAATGAATGCTGTCTCGAAGGTATATCGGGGATAAACCATACAAGCATTAATGGTTAATGGTACTAATCTTAAAAGGGATCCTCTCATCGATGGATAACCAGTGAAGGTCTCTTCTATGTTTATTAACCGATACACCTCTTGGGATACTTTCAACAATGCGACTTTTTGCAGTACCGGCATCCTTTGAATACACCTTTTGTTAGCTCCGGCCAACACGGCATTACAGTAGCACAGCCTTGGCATGAGCACAGCCCTTGTTAGCGTAATGCAATTGGCTTGGGAGAGGAAAGGTTTAATTAACCTGAGGAACCTCAGATGATATTGTGTCTTATTTACAATACTGCTAGTGTGGGCATCTGAACCTAAGCAAGGACATGGATCACTTGCTGTTCAATCCGAAAACCTGCATAGTCCGCACTCAGCTTTGCACTTGATTGGGTGGCCCCAAACACGAGGAACTCTGTTTTGGATCCATTTATGCGTAGTCCATTTTCCATCATCCATGCCTTGATTGATTCCTACACAAGGGAAATCTCCTCTGCGTGCTTGCTATTGTCATCACTTAATTGCATGACGAGCTGGGCATCGTCCGCGTAGTTGGTGAAGTGGACACCCAGCTCGTATAAGAGGTCACACAAAGGAGGACAGAACACATTGAACAGTGCCGGGGACAAACAAGCCCTTTGTGGAACTCCGCACTCTGTGTATTCTGACTCAGAACTCTCCTCCCCCCAGTGGATGCTTGACATCATATTACTGAGAAACGATTTTATCAATTTAATAACTGTTTCTGAGCAGTGTCCCACCTCTCCAACCCTTTTCACCAAATGATTATGGTACACAAAGTCGAAGGCTGCTGATAGATCTAAAAGCATCAGCTGCCCCAGCTTGCTGTTATCCACAATATCCGGCATTCCTGCCTGGAGATCTATCAAGGCACTTTCAGTGCTGTGGTAAGCGCTAAACCCTGATTGTTTTCCATGAAGGACCTTATTAGTCTCTAGAAATTCCTGTAAAAGCGGTACATTAGTGATAGGTCTCAGGTTGTTATAATTACGAGGGTCTTGACCTGGCGTCTTTGGTAGTGGAGTAAATACCACTCTTTTACAACAGACAGGAACTTTGCTGTGTTTGAAAGTGGCGTCCACCCTGAAAGACAACATAAGGCTGCCACCTGACCAAAACACACTTTCAAACAACATGCTGCCATCAGGTCTCGCTAACGAACATGTGTGTCGGTGCCACATTTTCTTGCCAGCAGCACTTTTGAGCACACTGGGCATGCTGCATTGCATGTACCAGCCCACTTTTTCACTTATGCTCGGGTAGGTGCTGCAGACATTCCTGTGCCATGCATCCTGGCACATCTTCCTGCCCACTACCATGCCACAGATAAATGCCACAAAGGCACGCATCTACACAGCAGCCAACATGTCAAACATTATTGCCGTGCTTGACTGCACCCATGCGGTGTAGTTTACCCCCAGGCATGCGAAGAGGCATACGGCAACAGGAAGCAGTTCCACTTGAATGTGCAGGTTACGTGCAACGTTGAACTGCTAAGAAAAGACTGCTGCACTCGCTTACCTGGATCCACCAGCGATGCCATGGCCCTCCGTAACAGCGCCTTGCCTGCGTACATTGAGAGCCATAGAGAGCAACGGACATGGATGCTGGGTACAAGTGCTGTCATACAATACAATCTCGCAGCACCAGTCGAATGCAATGTGAAGCGGGATGGAACATCCCTACTAATGATCAATGCATGCCCTGTCAATGCTCCATAAATGCAGGACCTGCCCTCTCATGCCACACATGACAACCACCAACCGACAGGACTAGGCCCAGAAGGACCTTGGGGTAGGATGACAGCAATGCATAATGCCCCACAAAGTTACTTCTGCACAGATGACTACAGGAACCACAATGCATAGGGCACAAATACATATACAGCCAACGTAACAGTTCAACACTGCACTGCTGGTGGTATGAGTGCCAGATGTGGTAGTGGTAACAGTAATTCTGCCGATGCCAGGTAGAATTAGCATCCAAAACTGTTTTACGGTGGTAATTCCACCGGATGTAATTACTGTTACCGAGAACATTGTGTGCGCGCTCCTGAGAACTTGTAATAGGGTCGTAATTTAGCCAGACACCACTCCGGTAATGTCAATTGCACCAGCGCAGAATTACTGCTGCATTACCACCCAACGCGTAATGAGGGCCAAACAGTCAATGCAAAGGGCAAGCAATTTGAGAACACTTGCAAGACAAAAAACATTTTTTGTAACACTGAATGAAAAGGAGGACTTCAATGATGAGGTAGAAACAGCCAAAACTGCAGATCGCCAGTAGAAAGCCTGGGGCAGAGAAAAATGTCATCCTGAGGAAGTGGGACGCCAGGGCAGAGGGAGGAAGGCACTGTACCCAACCAAGTCAGAGTCATAGCAGCGATGACAGCACAACAACACCAACTCTGCTGAAGGGCCAACCTCACCGCCACTTCTTGTGCCGATGGGGATACAGAGTGCCATCTCCATTGGACACAGTTCAATACATGGTTTTCGCCACAGCCTGTTCCCAAGAATGAACATTAAAGTTATGTTTAAACATAAGACTTATGCTGTGTACCTGAGCACTGGTAGAATGCAAACACCATTAGTTTGTGGGATAACACACTAGTCTCATGCTGGTCTTTGCCAGTCTCTGATCCCACAAGCATGTTCTAGCTCTGAGAAGTTCCAGGTTGCAAAAGACCAGAAATCGCCATAGAGTGTTACTTCCCACATCCCTCGCCAGGTCTTTCATTGCCATCAGCTGCTGTGTTCTTATTCTCCAGATGAATAGATGAACACAGATACATAAGCCAGTATTTTCGGTGCATGCTTATGTCACTTCCGGAGCTAGCATGTCCCAAAGATATTCCACAATAGCTTCTATATAGAGGCGAGGCACCAATTGCTGAGACACCACACAAGTAGATGAAGCCTTGGTTTACACGGTACCCAGTCATTTTACCGAAAACAAAACAGAGTGGTACATTTCACCGAAGTACATAACACCTAAAAACACCAAAAAGATTCATTAAATATATATGGGGTAGTGGGGTTAAAATGAGTCGGGATGGGGATGCAGTCCCATTATAAGCGTAGAAAAACCAGCGCACCCCAAATGTACAAATAAATAAAAATGTTGTGTTTTTCAGTATTATGGCAGCAAATAAATGTACCAGTCTGAAATTTGGGTCGGTAAAATGCATATAACCGGTTGACACCTGCGAATCACGGTTACCTTCTAGGCCATGTAATGGAAGTGTAAAGAGAGAGTTCCTAAACCTTGGAACAAGGAGACTGTTTTTACAATTCTTTCTCAATTCCTAGACCATTGATTTAGCACTGAGTGACTTAACTTGACCAGTTCAGCAGGTTAAGTTAATGCATATTGTAAGCCCCCAACGTGTGCATTCAAGGAAATAATACAACACCTTCTCCTGCTGGAAAGAGAAAACAAAATGTCCTCCGTTTCCTTTCTAGCACACGTGGACCACCATTTCCACTGCTAGCAAGAGTAGTCGCTCACGCGGCACACAGACTTGTTTTTCTATTAGTAGTTTGAGGGTGTGCATACTACCTTTCCAGCGTGGGTGTTGTGAAGGTGTAGAAAACATGACCGCTGCTCTGGCGCCATCCTCATCAAGCTCTTCCCTGCTTGAACCCTTACATTTTCTATCAAACCGCCCCAAATGTTTGAACGTTCGAGAGATTTCGCACTACCACAAATGTGTGTCGTTGTTTTCCTCAAAGAGGCTCAAGCGTGGCTATTGAGGAGGAGACACATTAAAGGGGGGTGCAAGCATGCAACCCCAGACATCCACACAGGGGTGTTGCTAGGTCTGGAAAAAATCAGGGTCTAAGCTAATATCGGAACTGGTAGGACTCTGGGCTAGCTAGCAGTTTGGTTGTAGAACCGAGCTTCTATCCGGGGTTACAACCAAAAGACCCGGGGCTATAGCCCTCTTAGCCACTCCCTATAGCAACGCCTCTGCATCCATGTGCATTTCTAGGGCACATTTGTAACAACGAGACTCTTTCAGACATTTTTCCATTTCTGTCCTCGTGCGTCTAGCATATTCTAATAGAATTATAATACACACACCACGACGATCACCCATGAAAACGTATTCCCGTTAGCTTAAAATGATACCTGTTAGCTGAGATTTCTGAAAAAGGTCTGTCACCTTGCAGCTGCGAAATAGAATAGGGTGCCTTGGAGAGTCCACATTCAACACTTTCACTAGCCTATAAAGTCAAATAAACTTGTTTTATGATACCCTTCCGCTAAGCTCGGCCTTCCACAGCATCCAACTGGGCCCCAATTACATTTAATTGTGTGAGCCCTTGGCTGACCACTTCACTGCGGTATAATATGTTTCCAAGTTTCTTTGTCTGTCTTCCCCGAAGGTCCCCTGCATTTTGAAAGCATGTGAAGTACCTGTGAGTGTTGGCATGTTTATGGCTCCATAACAGACCCCTCTTGGGAAAAGGGTTGCCAGCTGCAGGAACCCCGAAGAACATGAATTCATTTAACTCCCTCCATGGCCCACTAACTATCTCAAAAAGAGAAGAAAAAAAGTATTTCTTTTTATTTGTATGTGGACTGAAACAGCTTTTGTTTGGAAAACCTAAAAACGGGTGCAATAATGAGTTTTCGAATCAGGGTTTGCCTTTGCTTTTCTGCTTTGGGGTTATTTGGTCAAACTGAAAGAAGCTTATTGCTTGTCCTTACCTATTAGAGAAAGATGTGCTTGAAACTCATCGTAAGAATTTGGGGGCACATAAAATAATAAACGGTCATGTTTGTGATAAAACACCTTGAAATCTGGTTACCTGGGGCCAGATTACAAAAACCTTGAACTGGTGCAAGTGCAAAGTTTGCACGGTATTATCACTAGGGCAAAAGTTGCCCTATTTTGGACATGTTAGAAAACTATTGCACTATGACAAGTTTGTCGTGGTATAAGCACGATGGCAAAACTTGTTCTTGGGCAAAAAAGAGAAATGTTCACTCCATTATTGCACCAGGGCAAAGTTTGCCCTAGTGCTAATACGGAATGGTATTAGCACTATGGTAAACTTTGCCCTGGTGAAAAACCACATCTTTTTTTCACTATGGCAAGTTTTGCCTTAGTTCTTATACCATACCACACTGCACTTGTCATGGTGAAATAGTTTTCTAATACCTCCAAGTGTTTTTAAAAATAGGGCAAACTTTGCTCTAGTGCTAATACCGTGCAAATTCTGCACTTGCACTGGTGCAAATTTTCCGTGACCTGGCCCCCAGTGGTCAGGTCGTGTGCAATAATAATGCATCAAACACACTGGTGGTCATTTTCGATGAGGCGGAACGTTAAATGAAGACGTAATGCTTTTATGCCTCCACTTAAGACAATTTTTCTTACTCGTTTTATTGTTTTCATCAGTTAATAACAACAAACGTGACAGTGGTTCAGTGAATCAGCCCCCTCACCCTTACGCCCAAAATACATCATGATTCTGTTTCCTGTTGTCCACATCCATTGAGTGCAATTATCATCATACTGTTATTTCTCGACATCTCAGTATTTGCAACTGTACCCCCACCATGAGTGGGTATTCACCTCTCCTCCTACAACCGATGCAGACTACTTCCTCCACAATCAATGACAGAATGGGTTCAAAGTACCTCTTCTTCAGATAAGGTCTCACTTTCTTGGGATGCAGAGTGAGATGTTACTTATAAGGACCCTTATCTTTAGGCCTGGCATAGGGGTGGGCTAGTCTTCCATACTTCCTTTCCATTTCGTTACAGTAAAGGATATCCTTTTACCCACTGCATTAGTGTTGGACTCCTTGCTCTACTCCACACCATTGCCACCCTCGGTTTAGACAAAAGCATTAGTAGCCCAGCCAGCTTCCGCACCTGCCCAGTGATCTGCTTGGTATATCCCAGTAACGCCACTCTCGGGTAAGGCCCCACCCTTTCTGCTATTATGATCCTCATTGCATCAAAGACTCCTTCCCAAAACTGAAATATTGAAGGGCAGCCCCACGCTACATGCATAAAGTCATTAAAAAACGGGTGTGTTCTTCTGCAGTGTTCAGAAATAATGTATGTTTGTTTGTTTGTTTGTTTGTTTTATTTATTTGTATAGCGCTCCAGACCCAGGGGTATATGGGCGCTCAAGGATATGGTTACAGACAGGGTAAATACATTAGAATATATGTACAAGATTTATACATTTGCAGCAGTACAGTTAATGCAGATGGCAAAGAGACCGAATGTAAGGTAAGCATTTGGTAGTTACACAGAGTTATAAGGGCTATGGAAGCTAGTATCGCTGTGAGCATTTTGCTTAAGTGTAGTTTCATAGGGGTGTAAAACAATTGATGGAGATATTTAAAGTGAATGAGCTTAAGCCCACTATTAAGGGAGATCTTGCTAGTCTGGGCGCAGCAGTATTTGAACATAAGGAGAACTGGGGTTCGTAATTAAGACAGTGCGCTAGTTGATACTACAAAAATACATGGGTATGGCCTGCTGCAATGATACACTTCCACTGGCGTCCCCTAGTAAACACCAGTACAGATAAACATGAAGATGATGATGGAAGTATAAGTTCAGTGCACAGATCCCCAAAATTCTTGTTAAAAGTCCAAAAGACAAGTGAATCTGGCTTCAAATCCAATTTATTGATGACTAGACAGCCGACACGTGTTTCGACCTTTCAGGTCGTTCTCAAGGCTGTGCGTTAGTCAGAAAATAATATAATCACATATAAAGTACAGAATCATAAAGAAAAAATGTATGGGACATCCCAATCACAATAAAACCAGATAAAAAAGGAAAATGACATACCAGTTTTAAGTGCATGGTTGAAGCCAATAGAAAGAGAATAAAAAGGAAAAACAACAGAAATCAAACATAAAACAAAAAGATAATTAAAGTTAGTATGGGCTGCATGTCCAGTGTGACAATATTGATAATAATGAGCATGTGGGAAGTTGCTACATAACGTGACTCAGAATATATTATGAACAGATTGAATTTTCGCAATAAGTTTGTTGCCTGTAATGGTAATGAAATAACCCTTACTGGTGAGTCCATTACTAGTGAAAATGGTTTTGATAGTTGGTTTAAAGATACACAATGGCAAAATAAATAAAAGAGTTAGGCTGACTCACCCTCCAATGGGTATGTGTCTTTAAGAATGGATGATTATCTAAAAAGTAAAATATTGTATCACAAATTTGAGTGCTGCTATATGCTATAGGTATCTTCAATAGAGATATTGTTCAGAAGAAGTACTGTACCTGAAGCTGGCTAGCTCTTATGTATTCAGGGGTCGAATCCCCATGGTTGTTAGTGAGCAAGTAATCTACAATGGCGCCGTTTGCCACATCCATTGTAAATCGCGGCAAAGTGCGTTTTTGCGGGTGACGTCACGTGCGCACGGCCCGTAATTGACGTAAGTGCCCGTCATGGCATTAGATCAGTGATTAGATGTAAACAAGAGGTAAGCATAGGGAATACATCACAGCTTCACAAGTCATGCTCCTAAGCACCTACCAAGTTGAATAGAGTGTCATCTGTTTAGAGGCATAATAAGTGAAACGTCATGCTGCATGAGCTATCAAAATAAAATATTAGCTTCCAATTGACTAGCAAATCAGTATTGCGGAACTGTTCGTGTGTCATTAGACACTTGTTATGTATTACTGATGTGTGATACCATTAAAAATTAAGATGTGCAGATTCTCACAGCTCATTTTGGTTAAATGAGAAGACTTCTCAATGCCATCAATGTTAATAAAACAGATTGTAAAGCAAAGAATGCAGGGGCTGCTAAGGTAAATATATGGCATCTGAAATAACACCTTATTCAAATATTACACAGAGACATTGGGCCTCATTAGGACCCAGGCGGTAAGGGGGTTACGCCGGCGTAAACCATGGCGCCCCTTACCGCCTGAGTACGAGTTCCCTTAGCGCCATGGTGATTTTAACGCCTGCTTTTAGCAGGCGTTAAAATCCATGGCGCTAAGGGACCTTGTTGTTAATTACGCCACCGTAATTTACGGTGGCGTAATTAACGCCTTCCCCACTCCCATTATGCCCTATGGGGCCAGAAAGGGGAATGGGGAAGGGTAAATGGGGATTGGGGACTTACCGCCCCGCCAACCTCGGAATGGGGCGGTAAGTCCGCCAACCCCCATGGCGGAGTTGGCAGCTTAGCGCCATGGACCATGGTGCTAATAGCGCCATGGTCCTCCGCCAAGGTCCTAATGAGGGCCATTGTGCGCATGTTTCACAGAGACAAACTTAAATTAACCCTTGTTGGATGTATAGCCATTAGCCATTATCGGATGTATATAGGGTCAAATATTATAAACAAATGCACAGACAAATCATGTCTGTTATGTCAACACTATCATAACAGGTGTATAACCAATCATAGATAGCACAAATGGAGGAGAGATAAAGCTTGTGTTATCAATAGCAAGGCAAAGCATTTTACAAATGACATATGGACAGAAATGCTGAGAAATAAAACATGTTTTGTCAAATGGCAAAGCGTTTAACAAATGACATATGGACACAAATTTGTTTCCTTCACTTTATTATAGAAGCGGGACACACGTTTACTGGTATCCACCCTTTCCACTGCCTCATCTAACGTGGCAGCTCCCTCTGGTTCTCCTGGAAAAGTAGAGAATAAATCTTTCAGGGAGTCCCTTAACCTGAAATGTAGAAATAAATCTGAAGGCGTAATAACCTCTTTACTCTGCAGCTCCTCCACCATCAGGAACTGACCTTCTGGGAAAAGTTTGTGAAAGCTTACAATACCCAGCCAGTTCATGCTGTGTACATACCCCGGCTCACAAGTCAGTGGTAACCCTGGAATATGGATGCCCGAGAGTTTAGGAGAATACAAAACTTCAACTTTCCCCTTTTTCTCATTCGGACCCACCACTGGTTAATTATGGTTAATTCCATCATATTCGTCACTGTAGACGACCTTCCAGGGGTCGTTAGTATTATTGCCTTTAACAGAGATGGTGCTGCGAGCGCTCTTTCCATTTACACATGCCTCCTTTTAAGCCCTCCCTCACACCAGTATGCCAGAAATCCCGCCTGAGCCTGCCTCATAATACACCTCAAAGTTCGGCAACTCTAAGCCCCCTTTAACGGCTCCACCAGTTTCTTCCATGATATGCCTGCTTGCTTGCCTGCTCAGACGAACCGAGATATCTCTGACTGCACCTCGCGGAAATATGACTTCGATATCGCTATCAGTTCATTTAAAAATACATAAAGAAACCGAGTAGGACCATTTTTACCAATGATATCCTTCCGTAAAGATTAAGTGGGAGGTACATCCACCTTTTCAGCACCACCTTTTATAGCACCACAGCATAATTTTGCTGATACAAGACCTCAGGGGAATGCGCAATATCTATCCCCAGGTATCTAGTATAACTAATATGCCAATGAAACCCTAGTTCATCAGCCAACTGCCCTGTACTTTCAGTGAGTGGGAAAAGCACTGACTTTACGACATGATTTTCAATCCACAGTACTCCCCAAATTCCGATACTTCCTTCATAATCGGTCCTAAGTTAACTTGCGGATTACTAACATATATCACCATGTATGCTGCATATTGGGATACCACCGCCCTATATCTATACAACTGTATTCACCCATGTTGTATCTATCCTTCATCGTCTCCGCCAACGGCTCTATCGCTAAGGCAAGCATCAGGGATGACAATGGGCACTCCTGCCTTATGCCTCTCTGAAGCGGGATGACCGATGTAAATTGGCCGTTTACCCTAATCCGTGCATTGGGCGAGATATACACAATGAGACCAAGCATAGGAATTCCTCTCCTATCCCCAACCTTTGCAACACTAAAAACAAATAGGGCCATTCTACTGAATCGAATGCTTTCTCAGCATCTAACAGCATCACCATTATCAAGTCTTCCTGCCAAACTGCTGCCATTAACCCAAAAAGTCACTGCAAGCCATAGGAAGTAGATCGTCCAGGGATGAATCCAGACTGGCCTGACTTCACACATTTATGTATCAGGGGGGACAATTGCATCACTAATAATTCAGCCAGGATTTTATTATTCAAATTAATAAGCGAGATAGGGCAGTATGACAAGCACTCTTCAGCCCCTTTACCTGGTTTAAGCAGTGCTGTAACCACTGCCTCCCTTATAGAATCTGGCAACTTCCCATCCCGCAGAACCTGTCGATACACCTCCAAGAGATGCAGTGCTAATTTCCTGGCAAAACACTTCTAAAACTCGCCTGTCAGACCATATGGCCCAAGAGCTTTCCCTGACAATAGTGATTTAATCGCCCGCAGTATCTCTTGCTCCGTAACGGGTTGACAGCCATTCTCTCTCCTCATCACTGCACCAATATAGCGCTGCCCCTTCAAGAAAACCACTCATCTCTGATTGTGAAACCCAAGCCCGTGCGGAATAAAGGCGCGTTTAGAACGTGCAAAATTAATGGAGGGTGTCTCCATCTGCAAATTTCAGCTCCCCTTGTGCGTCCTTGTGTGATGGTTTCTAATGTGCATTTCGCCTTCCGACCTATTTCCAACATGGCTGCCACTTCTGCACTAGGAAATCGTCTACTCCACAGTCTAGTTGAGACTGATTCCAAGATGGCCGCCACAGCGGTTACCATCGCTAGCGTACAATGCAGGCTAGTTGTTAATTCCCAGGAAGCCTTTCAACCTTCCACCATCACTTCCTGTTCACTCCCTTATAATCCAGCAACAACAGAAGGAAGATGCGTTGCTACTCTCTCAGGAGCCGGCACACGCTTCGTAAGTTCGCCTCACTAGGATTACGAAGACCTTTCCTCTCAACCATTTTTTGTCTACTTTACTCACCTTCTTGTTCTCCATTCCTCCCTTTTATTTCAGAAGGCTTTACGGAACCTTTCATTTTCATTTCCGGCATTTCCGGGATCGATTCTACTTCTAAGCACGCTTAGACCCGGAATCTCCTCCATACCTCCCTCCAGGGAGTCTCTAGGTACTAATCTAGTTTTCATCTTACTTCTTCAATCACTCCTGGCTATCGGACTTCTGTTTCTAACTCCTCACCCTTCCTTTATAGCAATACCTTGTTGGGAACCTCCAGATTTTCCTCATCCACTCAGGCTGGCTCAAAAGGACTTGGAAGTAAAAGGGTAGGCTTTCTCCTAGTTCATCCTACTCTTATAGAACTAGATACATCCACCCTAAATCTTACGGGTCTTTTCTTTCCCTCATCATAGTGCCCTCTTACTTTTGCAACACGACGGAGATTCCTTACCTATCCGCTCTCTTCATGTTTAGCACATGGTAAGCTCTCAGAACCCTCTATAGGAACTTCTCCTTTCCTTACTTTCAGGAATAACTGTGTTCATTTTTACCCACTATATTTAGCTCAGTTTCAAAGGCCTCTCGTCTAAAACAGCCAGAAAGAATACCCAGACCAGCTCTCACCAGGTCTCCACAGGAAGACAACGCCCACCAGCAGCTCTTCCAGGGTTTTATCCCCCACGAGGGTTTCCCTCAGAGTTTCACGAAGGACAAGCTTTTGCAGGTCCTTTGAGCAGTTCTCAGGGGGATTTCTCCTATTCTTCAAAGATCCACCAGGGTTTCTTCAGACATCTGTTCACCATATAAATCCCCAGGTAGGTGGTTTTTTGATTCTTGCCAGTGTATTTCGGAACAATTTTGTTGTCTTTACAAAACAGTTAACACCTTGATCGATAGGATATGTTCCCTGGCCATTCTAGCTAGTCGCTTACCTAGTGTTGCCGTTCCCTATATTGCCGAATTACAGCTTTCACTCGCAAGAACTTCACCTCCCTTTGAGCCCCATCTCTGAATATATACAACTCCTCCCAGATCCCCCTTTGTACGGTAGGGTCAGGCGTACCCTCTGCAGCCACCTGTAAATCCCGAAGACGCATTTCACTAGCTGTTAATTCCCTCCTTATCTGTTTCCGATTCACTCGAGATGCACTCCCCCTAACCACATTTTTTAAAGCTTCCCATACCGTTGAGTTCGAAGGCACAGAACCTACATTTTCCCCAAAAAATGCATCCATCACCTGTGTTATCTCAGTACGGAACACCTCATCGCTCAAACATTCACTCTTTTGAACCCCCATGCTGGCAGTTGCCCCTGGTATCTCTAAAGCCAGCACCACTGGCACGTGGTTAGACAGTGTGCATGCTAAAATAGGAATGCCAGTTAGCCAGCTGGCTACACTACCTGAGAATAAAATATAATCCAGCAGCTACGCCGACTGGTGGACCATGGGGGTGAATGTATAGCCCCTCTCCCCTTTGTGTCTAACTCTCCAAATATCAATCAGCTGCCATTTCCAGCACAGATCCTGCAGTGTGTGGGTTGACTTTGAACGAGACCTTTGGAACCCCCCGTTCTGTACATATCCTGTTTCAGCACTGCATTAAAGTCACCAGCCCACATGATCATCCCAGTGGCGTTTTTGTCAAGTTGTTGTGCTATCCAGTCCAGTGTCTCGACAGAATCATGATTAGGGCCATAATAATTAACCATAGTGACTGCCTGATCATACAAAGTCCCCATTATCAGTAGTACCCGCCCCTCCCGATCCGGGTTTACCTCTGTCAATCGGAATCCCACCGAGCTGTGTATCAGCATACACACCCCATGGAGTAAGTGGAATAGGATGAGAAATAATAGTGGCACCCCCAACTTTGTCTGAAACATGTCTCAATCAATGTCGCTAGATGCGTCTTCCGAAGAAACACTATGTCAATCTGATGCATTTTCATGTATAGAAATACCTTGTGAGATTTAGAGGGACAGTTCAATCCTCTAACATTTCATGTCATACTTCTGAGAGTCTTACCCATAATCAGCCACTTCCCTCACATTGATAACAAAGTGTTTTTGCACGCATCCCATTCCCCAGTATATCCACCACTCATAACAATGGTAAAGCAAAAATTGTCTGAGGGAGATCTTCCGAACCACCATCGCCTCCCAACAACAACCCAAGCCTCACCACTCCACCGGCAACCCCAACATGCCAGTTAACTAAACCAGTGAATGTCATATGCTCTCGCATGAGGGCATCTCCCAGACCTAGCTACCCCAAACCCCAACAACAGTATATCCTCATCTCCCGCAGCCACTAATGCAGTTATCATAACATCACCAACTTGTATCAGTTCACACTTATATTTCACGGTGAGTCATCCCCATGTCCGTTATTCCCCTTGCGCCTCGGGGCTCTCAGCAGCGACTCAAGAAAAGTGTTGGCTTCATCCGGGTTTTGAAAGAACAGCACTCACCCCTCATGTTCAGTTTGGCTGGGAAGAGCATAGCATATTCCATTTCTCTCAGCTGCTTCTTAACATTAACATATCTCCTCCTGGATGCCTGTACCTTGTCTGGAAAGTCTGGAAAGATTCGGATAGAACCCTTTGTATGTCAAGGTTCCTTTCTCCCTGGTTTTACATGGAGCGAGGTCTCTGTCCCGGTAATTCAGCATACAGGCTATGATTGGTCTCACTGGTGCCCCAGCAATCGGATTCCTCCTGTTAGGGACTCAAAGTGCCCACTCCACAATGAAGACTGCTGAGAAGTCCTCGCCACCAAGTGCCTCACGTAGGATGGACTCAACCAGGGGCTCCATTAGTCTCTGATCCACGGACTTCGGCACTCTCACTATCTGCAGGTTATTCCACCTGGAGCGTGACTCAAGGTCCTCCTGCTTTGCCGCCAGTTAATTAAGGGCCTTCTTGATTTGGACGAGGTCACGCAACACCATAGAGGATTCATCCTCCACAGCCGAGACCTGGCCCTCAACCTCATCCAACCTTTCCCCGTGCTTGTCCAAGTGCACCTGCATGTGGTCCACTTTACATGTTAGAGTATCAATCTTTCAGTCTAATGATTGTATACCAGCCTGGAGCTGGTTGAACATGACGTTAATATCATTAAACGCACCACTGAGGTCCAAGGAGGAAGACTGAGAGCCCCGGCTGCAAGATTCCTTCATCACTTTGTTATTCTTGGCCTGACTGAGAGTCTCAAATTGCAACTTGGACTGTTGCTTCCCTCCTTTATGCGATTTAGACATGCTGCTGCAATGCCAGGCTTACTCCGAGGCACCCCTTCCACCACCAACAGAGGTTGCGGCCACCCCAATTCCAAAATAGTTGCACAGTGCCAGTTTTAGCCGTGCCATGGGACTTGGTTGGTCCGAACAGGCCCCCACTCAAGGCCGACAGTGCACCCCTCCAGACAGGCGGGAGCAAAACAGATGGCCCCCACTGAGCAACAACCAGCACACCAGGAACCCCCAGCCCTATGACTCAGCTTGTCTCAGCCAGCGTTACCAGCATCGTCAGCCCTACATTTCTGCCACTTCTCTGGGTGTAGAGTACGTCCCATCTCCTCTCAGCCTCTAAGACTGCTGTCTTTCTCCTCTCTTACTTCCAGAATCCTATGAGCACTTAGGTAACACGTCTCCCACCTTCCTCATGCATCGCCAGTGCACCAACCACTGAGGGTGCAAGTTGCTCACCCGGGGTATCTGATAACGAGCAGAGTATTTGTGTTTCCTCAAGTCAGTGTTTTAAACCGCAACTAGAGCAGAGCACTCTCTGGAATGATCTGTAAGCAATAGGCGCTGGATCATCCAAACATGTGAGCCATAGGTCCCCCACCATCTTCCCAGCCTTGTTCTGTGGTTGTGCCTTCTCCAAATCACAGTAGGCAATTCCCTGTGTGTGCAGGTGTGTCTGCCCCCTGTGACATTACATCACCAACCTGCAGCAGTATATCTCACCACAGTCTGGGCGTGCCGTCACTCCCTCAACTAGGGGTCCTGCAAAGTACAGGGTCCCACCATCCCTTCCAGGCAAGTAGGGATATTGGGCCTCTCACTCTCCCCAGCACCGGCAGCACAGTGCAGCTTGCCACCCGCGTTATCTTTTCACAATTTTGTAATGCCAGTCATGTTGCAGAGCACCTCACTCCCCGCCCCCCCCTGAGGTTACAGTAGCAAGCTCTCAGGCATGTCCACCTCGCCGCTCAGCACGCACCTCCAATCAGAGGTCCACGCTTCCCAGATCTCATCCAACTACCGGAGCCAAACCAGATCACAGTCGCGGCTTCCCACTGGGGGGCAGCAGCGCTGCTCACCTCGTTCTTCCTCGTACTGTGCTACTTTCTGCGAGCGCCCTCACCGACCTCCCACACTCCTTGTCGGTCTGCCCGTGGTATACTGGGCTCCAGCCTCCGATACCAGCTATTCACAGGGGGGCCACCCAAGCTGCCTCGCGTTTGTCAGTACCCTCAGAAGGGGTCTCCTGCGCCTTGTGCGTGGCCTCCCGCACCAATATGAATGTCAAGGCTCGCTGAATGTCAAGCACCACACGTATGACAGGGCAGCCAAACTTTGCCAGACAGCTCTGTATGTAGTCAGCAAGCCAGTACACTCTGGAATACTGCGAGGATGCCGTGGGTAAGGGCCAGATTTCTTCCGGATTTATGGAGGGGTCAGGGAGGTCATAGGCTCACGCCTATCTTGGCTGGGCTCTTTAAGGCCCTCCATGCACCCTATTTTTTAGAATGTATATATGTGGTTTTAGTTAAAAATTTAATTATGCTATTTAAGAATGATTTGTGTAAAGTTCCGTGTGAGCTGAATCACAATAAATAAATAGGTAAATAAATAAATAAATACAAAATAAATAGTACAATTTTTACCCTGAATTCCATCCTGCGCTCTGCCATAGCTTTAACAAGACAAAAGCAGTATTTAGTTTGACTCACGTTGACCAAACAAGCCTTGACAATACAAAGCTTCTGCCTTTTTTTATATGCATTTTACAAACATTTTCCAGTTACCATTTGCCAGCTATTGCCATTGAACGCCAAAGTACTAGCAACATTTGTTCTGCTACTAAGATCATGTGATAAGTATTGTTACCACATGCATACTAGTGCTTGCCATTGGCAGGGTTGGCCATCCATTGCCCTGGTCCATGGATTGCTATCAAATGGTCAGGTACTCACACAAGTGTGAAGCAGGTGAGGCGTGTGAAACAAGCATTGCCAAAGCCTCTTTGCATGGCTTTGTATATGTTGAGTGTTCAACTTCCTTTCTAAAGAGGAGAAAAAGGCTTATGCTCTACACTTGCAAAACAAAATTATTTGGCATTGACAATGCTTGTTATTTTAGATTCTCCATCAACGAGCATTCCCAATCCTTGCACTTAATAATGTCTTCCAGATTGACGCGCTCTCTGCGCTGCAACCTTATTTGTGTTTCAGTTTCTCTGACCAGCACCCTGTGTATACTCCTAAAATTACACAGCTCTCATTTGCATACCCACACATTCCTGTTGTTTGTGTTAGCTACTGCTGTTTTCTTGTTGGAAATCATTTTATAATTGCAAGCCTGGTGGACTACAAAGGGTTGAATGGAGTGAGTTGAGTGGATGGGTTTTATGTGATTTCATCGAGGAAATTGGTTGAATCCAAATACATCAATGTTTTCTTTTATTTTTATGTGCGGGGGAGACCCCCCTGCAGCCCACTCTTACCCCCCCCCCGCATCTTAATCATTACATTTACCCATCCCCCACATATAGTTACGGCCAAATTCGTCCAAATAAATGCTATGGATTTGGCTTCGACCAAATCTCCTGCGATGACACCTCTCTATCCCGAGTGGGTGGACAGAGCTGTGAGGGTACACAAGAGCTACCCACGTTTCAGATTATTCAATAATGGAGCATTTATATAAATGTCATCTACCTTGAAAAAAACGTGTTCAGTCCAACATACAAACAAAAAATTGGCCCAAGCGTTGAATACACAGCCCCTTCTCCCCTCCCAGCCTTTCTGTAAAACGTTGTGAAAACAATGGCGCGAATCTTCTCTAAAATAATGCATTACATTACATGACACAGCTTAACGTTTTCCCACACAAGTAAAACATTCACTAGAAACATCCTAGAAAGGACACGCACGTGTAACAAAAACATGGTCAGGCAACTCCACAATGGCCCTCATGAAAGGAATGTGTTTCTTTCTCAGATGCAATGTGCCAATGAAAAGCACTCTCTATACCATGAAGCAGCTAGTTGTTATGGAGTGTGGGCTTTAAAAAATATATATATTTTAGCAAAACTAACATTGTGAGCCACTGCCAAAAGAAAGGCAAATCTTATAATAACAACAGAACTAATGCAAGGAAATGACAGGTACCCGCTAGGACACTCTAAGAATGTTTGGTGGTTCTATTTATTTATTTTATTTATTTGTATTTATAAAGCGTGCATCGGCCCTTGGGCATCGTGGCGCTGTTACAGTATACTTGCTTAAGTGAACAACAGTTTGCATGTAAGTTCACAACATTTTACAGAGTAGGAAGGCGAGATGCAAAAAACATTCGGTTGAAACATAGAGATGGGTGCGCCTATCATGCATTGGTTATTGGAAGAGTTGCGTCTTCAGTGCCTTGCGGAAGGCTGTGAGGGAGGTTTCTTTCCTGAGGGCAGGGGGGAGCATGTTCCAGTTTTTAGGGGCTTGAACTGCAAAACTCGAGCCACCCACTCTGGATCTTTTGAAGGTGTGGAATGCAAGTTGGTTGCAGTGCTGGACATGCTTGGGTCTTTCACATGTGGTGCGGTGGATGGTTCCTGAGAGGTAGAGGGGTGCTGTGTTTGATAAGCAGGAGTGTGTGATGGAGAGGGTTTTAAAGAGGATGTGCTCTTTAACTGGGAGCCAATGGACGTCTCACCTGGCTTCAGATATGTGCTCCCTTTTCGGAATGCTAAGGGCAGCTCTGAGGGCGTTGTTCTGTGTGATTTTTGAGTTTCTTCAGGTTTTTGGATGATGTGCGTAGGAACAGGACGTTGCTAGTTAGGATATGCTAGTAGTTAGTATATGCTATGCCGTGATCGTCAAGGGCATTGAACAGAGAGAGGGTAAAAATGTTGTAGAGGGTAGGCGAGGGACAGGAACCCTGCGGGACTCTGCAGTGGATAGGGATGGGGGTGGCGCATGCCTGGCCATTAGTCTTCCTTCCAGGAAGGAGGTGATCCAGGAGGTGGCTTGCTGTGAAAAATGGGCCGCGGCCTTGAGGTGTCTGCATAGGGTCTTGAGATCTACGAGATCGAAGGCTGTTCATTGACCCTCTGTTGTGATCTACGAGATCAAAGGCTGCGGACACGTTCTCGGTTTCAATGACCCTCTGTTTCCCTGATCTAGTATTGGGTAATGATCGGCTCATTAGCTAATGTCAGTTAACATAAGCCCATTTTTGCAGCTGCAGGATTTTGGGAAATAATATGGGCCAAATATATCATGTCAGCCATCTTGCCATCCGGTAAGCACTTCCCTCATAGGCTCTGTTGATTAGTGGCTGCCCGGTAACCAGCTCTGCATCCTTTGAAGCATCAATCCCAAGTGCATCTTCCAGGCACTTCAGGTCAGACTTCATGGTCAAATTACACAATGTGTGTAGTCCACGTATTGAAGTTAGATACAGTGAGCCATGTTTTGATTTGCTCTTCCATGAAGAGATCTTTGAAGATATGGGCTCCAAGTGTCCAGAGCGGGTAACTTCCTGTCAACTGATGGCATTCAAGCATCTGTTACTCTCCGGCAAGACCTGACACAGTGTCGTGCCCACTTGTTTCCGCACAAAATCCATCCATTTCTTTTCACCATGTTGAGAAGTTGTGGATTCTACACCTCTGCGGTGACCACCTTCTAGAGCTCTCCGCCAATTCTCATGAGGTCAACAGAGTCTAATGTCTGCACGAAACCTTTTACCTTCCCTTTGGGGGTCCAGATAGGTTCAGTCCTTGGCCGCCACTCCTCTTTAATCACTATTTGAAGCCTCTTGCTGACCTGTTAAATGCCACGATACCCCATTTCAGTGCTATGACTTCATGATTCAAAACACCGATTGCTCTTCTGAAGTCATCGCACACTGTCAAGTCCCCATGCAGGACTGGGCCAATGGACAACCACCTATGCTTGAATGTCACAAATACAGAATGTGTCCATCCCTGCTTTGTGCCCTTTCACGTGGCCTTCCTCTATGGCCTTACCTAAGACACATGTCTCTTAAGCCAAAAACCCATGCTTCTATTTCGACGGACATCTGATCTTTCGCAGGCAGACCCGTAAGCACGCCAAAGCTTGCCGTTTGCACCGGCTGTCATGCTGAAGCAGATGTGCCATTCCTAAATATGGACCAGAGGTTGGAGGCCAATAAGGGTTATGGTACTAGCAAGACTTGACTATTTCAATAGCCTATACCATGGCCTCCCAGACCATCTGTTCCACATCTCGCAGTGTACCCAAAACAAAGTTTCCAGCCTCATCCTCAACTTAAGAAAGCATGATCATATGAAAGCAGCCCTGATTCCCCACCACTGGCTTCCCATGGAAAAAAGAATTGAGTTCCAGACTCTATGCCTCACCCGCTGAAAGATCTCACAGTAGTTGGACAATCTCCTGAAAAGGTACCTCCCTTCAGGAATGGCAAGACCCTCCATTGCCAAAGCGCTGTCTCCAGCATCCTTGATGAAGAAGCACCCTGGGAAACAATCCATCTGGTGCCGGAGGCGCCTGTGTGTGCAACTCCCTTCCCCCCTGGCTTACAGAATGATACAGCCTCTTGTCCTTTAGGCAAAAACATTCCGATACAAGGAGGCATTTCCACTAGACCAACACTTTCATATGAACTGCAGGTCCTCCTCCTCTAAAGCACTGCCTGCAGGGTGCCCATGTTGCTTGTCACGTGGACTTGATACCATGAACGTTGTTGTGCTCATACATAAGAAGCTGGTAAAATGGCTCAGCGCGTAAAATGCTCATTTCTGTGATTGATTTGCAGGTCACAGGTTCAAATCCCAGCTAGGCCAAATGAACTTTCAGCTTTCTGAGTTTGATAAATGAGTACCAATTTTGATTGGGTAATAATAGTAATGTATATAAATATGCCCTATGTAAAGCACTTTAGATTAAAGAACCATATAAAACAGCATATTATTACCTCCTTGCACTTGTTTAAAGCACTTGTTTTGCACTTGCACTTTCAGCTCCCTATTCCCCTATGCACCTACTCTGATCTGAATGTACCAGGCCCTGGGAATTATCATTTTTTGTGTTACTCCTCCTTGCCTTTCCCTCCCCACCTTGGAACACTTTAAAGTCACTTGTTTTGCAGATGATACTACACATATTAACAATAAATATATAAATAAGTAAACGGTCAATAGGATCATTCTTAGAAAACATGATGTTTGAGTCAACTAGACCTGTCACCTAATAGCTGCTCCCCGTGTATTAGAATGTATTAGAACGCCAAGTGCCTAGCTAATATCAATGCATGCTTCACCAACACCAAACACACCATGCTTATTTCAAAACCATGCCATCTGCTTATCACGTTGTCAAGCACATCAGGGGCCAGATTACAGAAGCGTTGCACTAGTGCAAGTGCAAAATTGCACAGAATAAGCAGTAGGACAAAGTTTGTCCTATTTCTAAAAACACTGGGACATATTCGAAAATCATTGCATCATGACAGTGCAGTTTGGCATGTTAAAAGTACTAGGGCGAAAATTCCCCCAGTGGAAAAAAGATACATTTTCACTGCATTTTTTGCACCAGGGCAAAGTTTGCCCTAGTGCTAATGCGGAATGGTATGAGCACTGAGGCAAAAATGCATCAAAAAGTTATCTTTTTTGCACTAGGGCAATTTTTCTCCTGGTGGTTATACCATGCCAAATTGTGGGTGTCATGGCGCAATGGGTGTCTAATATGCCCTGTGTTTTTAAAAAGGGTCAGCTTTGCCAAAGTGCTTATACTGTGCAACCTTGCACTTGTACACGTGCAACGTTTCTGTAATCTGGCCCCTCATGTCCTTCCACTCGCAGTGGAAGAAACCTTTGGTTGCCTCTTTCCCACTAACATACCCTTATCTGCTGAAAGCAGAAGAACATGTCATTTTTGTAGAATTTCCTTGGAGAAAAACTTAATTACAGCATTTCAGAGACAGAGGGAGGTCACCCAGTCGCTGCTAGGTTCCCATCGTAGGCAAATGTGATTTGGTTTCTCCCTGGCTACAGTGCTATGATTTCCTCATATGGGGCAATGCTGCTCGGTTTAGAAAGAAATATTAGGGATAGACATATATAATCTGTGGGTGTAGGCCAGTGGCCCCAATGCATATACATGTCTATAATCCCTGCACAGATGTGACTCAGAGGTGTTTTTGCTCTCTTATTATTAATAAAGCACGAACTATGACTGACAACTTTAGCTTCAATGTGCCGAACAGAAATTACAGTGCGCACTGATTAATGCCCGATCCATACCCGCACACACCCTTGACGTCAACGACCTGCTCATCAAGGACGTCCTCGACCTCCTCATCCTTACTGAAACTTGGCTCAATGAAACGTCAGGCCCAGCCCTAACCCTTGCCCTCCCACCTGGGTATTCCATCTTCAGGAAAGACCGCACCTCGCAGAAAGGTGGAGGTGTTGCCCTCATCGCCAGGGAAGCCATTGCCATTAGAGAAGTTGAAGCCCTGCTTGACAGCAACAGCGACTACCTCCCTCTAAAAAATGACGTTTCCCCCAACTGCACCATAACCATGCACATTGTATATAGACCCCCAGGCTCATCCTCTGACTTCTATGACACCCTTATCCACGCACTGTCCAACAACATCAAAAAAAATCACGGGTCTTACTTCTGGGTGACCTCAACCTAGGGCTGAATGACCCTAAGTACCCCCCAGCGAAATCGCTCAAGAAAGCCCTGTCCAACCTCGGCTTCACACACTCCATCTCCGAGCCCACTCATATAAAAGGGCGCACCCTCGACTGGATCAGTCATCACAACTGCTCCCTTCTCATCACTGCCAACACCCCATCCCTTGGTCGGACCACCACTACATCCAATTCACCCTTGGAACCAAGAAAGTGGCCTTCGCCCCCCCCCACCCACCGTGCCCAGCAACCTACGCTAGGTGCTCTCGCCTTCTCACAGTTGAGAATCTAGCACACTACCTCCTCAACCCTGCCCTCCAGGCCCCCTCCTCTAACAACCCAGAAACCTTAGCTGACACCTTTAAGGATATCATCACGTCAGCCGTTGACGCCATTGCTCCATTGACCCTAAAAAACGCAAAAAAAGCCAAACATGCCAACTCATGGTTCTCCAAAGAACTTCTTGAACAACGCGCACAAAAAAGGACTGCCCTCTCCGCCTGGAAAGCAAGCCCCCCTGAGGCCACCAAACAGAAGTTCAAAACCATCTCCAAATCCTACAAGACTAACATTACCTTAGCCATGGCCGCCTCCTTTAACACCAGGATCGCTGAAGCCAAGTCAGGGTCCAAGGAACTATTCACCATCTTTAGGGAACTGGAAAAACCATCTGCCCCCCCCATCAATCATCAAAGATGACAAGTGGTGTAATAGCTTTCAGTCGGCCATGCTACACAAGCTCAACACCCTCCAAACCAAAATCCGTGGCCACCAAAAAGCCCTCCAACATCTTAGCCAACTTGCGCGCTGAGCCACCCATCAAGACCAGCGCCTCCCCTTTATTTGAATTCAAAGATATCACTGAGCGAGAGGTCATCACCCTGCTCAACTCCATCAAACCCTCCAATTGCAAGGGCGACGCCTGCCCAGCTAGCCTCATCAAAGACTCAGCACCTACCCTAGCCCCCTTCCTTACAGCTTTTATCAACTCCTCCTTCCAGTCAGGCCATGTCCCGTCTGGACTCAAGGAAGCTTGGGTGCGCCCACTCCTTAAAAAACCCTTGCTTGACCCCACAGTCCCTGGTAATTACAGACCTATTACCACTGTACCCTTCCTGCTCAAAATTTTGGACAAAGCAGCTTACCTGCAAGTCCAGAAGTTCTTAGAGGATAACCGGCTCTTAGGCCTGCAGCAATCTGGATTCCGCCCACGGCACAGCACCGAAACGGCCCTCCTAGACCTTAAGAATCAAATGGACGATCTTAGAGATGCAGGCAAACCTGCTCTCCTACTGCTCCTTGATCTATCCGCAGCCTTTGATCTCGTGGACCACAATACCTTGTGCCACCATCTAGCCACCCAAGCCAACTTCTCCCCGAAAGCCTGTCAATGGATCACCTCCTTCCTCCAAGAAAGGGCCATGAAAGTGTTCTCGGAGTCTGCATCCGCCACCCCGAGCCTCCTCACCTGCGCTGTTCCCCAGGGGTTCTGTATAGCACCTGCGCTTTACAACCTTTTCACAAGGCCCCTGTTCATCATCTTGGATTCCCTTGGCATATCCTACACCAATTACGCGGATGACACACAGGTACGTATCCCACTCTCGGGCGACTACCTAGCAGACACTAACACCCTCACCACTATCTACTCCACCATCCAATCCTGGATGGCAGAGAACTGGCTTTGCCTCAATAGTGAAAAAACTGAACTCCTCCTCATGGAATCACCATTCACATTGGGCAAACTTGGAGACCAGTACTCCTCCTTCACCATCGATAACATTCCTATCAAGGTCTCAAACCATGTTAAGACCCTCGGAGTCTACCTTGACTCCGACCTTTCCATGGACAGACAGGTCAATGCTATTGCCTCCCCTTCAGCCTATTACTCTAAAATCCTCAACACTGCTAGGCCCTTCCTGGCCCGCCACAATTGCCTCACCATTGCCAGGGCAATTATCGGGTCAAGGCTAAACTATTGCAATGCCCTCCTCGCTGGGACCTCCAGATAAACGTGGCCAAATTGCAGCTAGCTCAAAACAATGCGCACAGGGCAGCCACAGGTCCTGCCAGAAGAGACCACATCTCTGAAATCAGAAGGCAAGCCCACTGGCTCCCTATCAAAGAGAGAATTGTCTTTAAAACGCTTGCCCTCACCCACAAATGCCACCACGAGCTTGCTCCGCCCTACCTGACCGACAGAATCATCAGGCACACGGCCACCAGACCCCTAAAATCACGCTATGCCAACACGATTGTCACACCTACATCACAAAAGGTGCGCGCTGGAGGCTCCAGCTTCCCCACCCAAGCAGCCACGCACTGGTACGCACTGCCACCTCACCTAAGACTGATTGAATCACACCTAGCCTTCCGCAAGGCTATCAAAACTAGACTCTTTGTCTAAACAGAATATCTATCACAAATTGGTTTGAGCAATTCCCTGCATATTTGTTCGTTATTGTGTAACCTTGAGCCCATTGGGCACCCACCTGTAACTCAAGTCTGCTTATCATCTGTAACAGCGCCTCGATGCCTCATGGGCTGCAAGCGCGCTTAAATAAATGCAAATAAATAAATAAATAAACTAAATTAAATAGGGGTATAACTAGGTAAAGTATATGCAAATACAAATCTGACATTAAATAGTCCAGTAAAATACAACCTGGCACCCCCCAGAGACATACAGATAACCTGCTTTTCGTGCCTCCTGATTGGCTGGCTCCCCCGCAGAGGTGCTAATGATTTAGTCAGTAGGAAAACACATTTTTTAACAACAGATAATATTTAAGGCTTTTTTTTTTTAAATCAAGTAAACTCACCTTTCCCCTGGAACCTGAAATCGCTCATTGTCCAATTATAAGGATCCCTTTTTTTTCCATGACATGGGAGCGTGGGTGACCAGGAAGAAGAGGGCCACCGGGGCGAGCAGGTAATTGAGCTGGTGTACGGTGATGATGGCTGGTGCTGGGTTCCATGGTTACTGGCAAACCAAAAATAGCAGACACCCAGGGTAGGCACTCGGTTGGACAAGAGAATGCGAGCGGTCATTGACAGATTTAGACCATGTTCCGGGCCCCCTGATTGGCTAATCACATTCCCTGGGTACAAATAATAGTAAACAATAGCTTGTTCAAAGCCATCTATGCATTCTCGTAGGCAGCACCTGACCAAGAAAGACTAGTCATCTGCAAGACAAGCTGTTTCCTTGAGTAACTTGGGAAGTAGAACATCCAAGTGAGGGCCTGGTGATTCTGTAAGAGGATTCAATTCAACACTACAGCTAAGTCAATGCCTAGTCTGGGATACTGAATGGAAACCCTTATTGATATATCTTTATGTCCAGTTCATGCGTTCTGGATGACTACCCCTATATAACACCCCTCTATTGGAATCCCCCTGACCCCACTGAGCCAAGAAGTAGTTCTGTTTTGCAAGTTAAAAGGTTTATTTGAGAATTTAAACAATATATATATATATCACACTTTATAATAAATTAATAATTGGATATCACACTTAATCTGATATGTAATCAATAATGGATAGTCTGGCACTAGCACACTTCTTTATAATCAATGATGAGTGGTTATAGGATGGATAAGATAGCAACAATACTTTTATGGTTTCAAATGGATGCAATGTGGAATGAAATGCAGTACAGAAAATACTCAATATGATTTCAACAAAACAATGTAATCACTTTTCTCTGGCAATCCCCTCCCCCCTTTAATGCAATGCAAGGAAATGGAAGAAAAGCACACAGTTCTCAGAAATGCAATCAAATGTAATTCCGTTCACCCCAGCAAGCTTACACTACAGATCGGAGTTTTAAACACAGGCCCAAAATGCTTTTATATGTGCTGGCAATGAAGTGAAAAATATGCTAAAATGCTTTTAATTCCCTCTAGAGGTTCAGGGTGAGTGGTATCTAGTTAATATTAGTCCAGGCTCACCCTAGCAATGATTCCGGAATGATTGGCAGGTTAAACAAATTTTGCAACTAGAAAATGACAGGTGACAGCTTTGCAAATGACAGGTGACAGTTAGGAGGCAGTTCTACTTAGATTAAAATAGATTGAATTATATTATTTTAACTAAGAGATTGGTTCTGCACAGTTTGCTAGGTACTCACACTATATTCTTGAATTAAATGGGCCTCGCCACGGATCTGGTCAGGTTTTAGACTGGACTCTGGTCTCTGCACTTCACAATGATCTGGGTCAGCTCTACTCTGCTGGTCTGGTCTGGGTCTCTGAAGGTTGATGGAGGTAAAGTATGGATTTTCCCGGCAGAGCTTCCAGCTGCAAATGGATTTGAATGTCCCTATCTGTCCTGTCTGTCTGCTTTTATCTGTTTTTAAAATGGGTGTGTGTGCAGCATCACTAGGCTCTACCCCTCTCCACTTGCCATTGGCCCAATTCTCCCCTCTCCCATGATTGGGGAAGGAACTATGAGTCAGAGTGATGCTGTAGGTTTTATGGGTCAGAGGATCCTCCCCTGTCAACTTTACACACAATCTATATTTGCTCAAAAAACATATTTGCACAGGTACACATTTGTCTAAAATTACATGCACCCCTCACATATCACAGGAGGTATCCCCTGTTCAAACTCTGCTCTTCCTGGGGGCTTGCATTCAGAAATGGCACATATTTCACTTTTTCTCTGATTTTGCAATTTCGGACATTAACCCAAATTTACACACATGTGCGCAAGGGGTATGGACATTAGTTGATGAAGTGTCAGATTTTTCACATGCACACATTTTGAGTAATATCCTTTTTTCCGCTAAAACCCCCCTGAACATACCACCGGGTCCTAACACGTCTTAAAATGTGGGCAGAAAAATCACAAGAATTATGGTGTCATTTAAATAATTTTCACAAGTCCGTACTATGAGTTATTCATCTTTTTAGAGTTATGTTCTGGCCCCAAAGGGGTGTGGTTTCCCCCCAGCACAAGGTTGAATTTCTGGTTTTTCCAGTTCTGCCAAGCCAGCTTGCTCTCACAGGCAGTGCTCCTCCCCTGTCCTTCCAGGAGGAAGCTCCATTTACGACTCCCGCCAATAAAACATTTGCCTGAGTCAGGACAGGGCTTTGTTCAGAGCTCCTGTATTCTGTGGGGGGCTCCCCTTAATTCAATTATCAGAGAGATGGCATATCCTTAGTGTGGCCAGCAAAAGGCAGATAGGCCTGGGAACACAGCTGTGACTCAAGTTTCATCTCCTGTCGGGGGTAGCTGGTGGGCAGAATTCAGTTCCTTAAGCCAGGTTCCAGATAAAATGTCACTTTTTGTTACCCAGTTTAAGTCAAGACAATGTTTACATATGCAGCTAGAATGCTGATTCTAAGTTTAAAACTATGACATTTAAACAATTGCAACCTATGTGACACTCAAAGTAGGTCACTCATTTATTTTAAACATTTAGATTTTTAGTGTCTTTCAGTCCAAATTTACTTAAACTGCTGAAATCCACAGCTCAGCCAGTCTTGTTATAAACCTTCAAGTCACTTCAGAATATAACTTTACATTGGATCCACCTCTCAGTAAGTCTTTCTTTGGCTTGCTTTGGGTTCATTTATTCAGTTTTCTACAAAAAAGTAAAATCTGGTGTTGTTTTAAAACGCCGGCTTTCTGATAGTGGTGAGTACTGGTACTGCACCCCTTTTTGGGATTTAAGAAATTGAATTCCCAACAGTTATGGGTTTGCTTTTGGCAATCAGCATTGCCATTCCCAATAGTTTCAGACTACTGTGTGGGTAGTCCAATGGTGGTTTTAGGCAGTGTCCTTCTGTGCCCATAACATCGGCAAAAATGAGTGGCAGCCTATTCTTCATGCATTTCCCTGTGCATTTTCTGGGAAGCTCTGGCCATCATGATGTTTTCCATGTCAGTACTGCACAGTTTTGAGGTAGGGCTTGGATGCGTGGATAAAAACATCCCACAAGCCCCCCTCTTGCGATGGCCATTCTGTTTCACTGATGGGACTCGCAAGACCTGGGATGTTTCCTCATCTTCTTCCAATAGATGGCACAGTTCAGCATCTTTTCCTCCATCCGGTCGGATCGATCGGTTCTCCTCGCCGGTCCTGATGGGAAGATTGGGCGGTACACCGGGCCCCTTGCGTCTCTGCTCCCGGTCTTCGGATCGTCCTCCTTGGCCCGTCTCCAGGTTTTCTTTCTCCTAGGACGACAAAGGAAGAGCGGCAATACCTACTCATAGACGTCTTTCCACCACTGTTGAGATAGTGGGGCAGCATATGTATTTCATCATAACGAAACATTACATTCTTATTTTTTTAAAAAAACAGTATAACTAAGAGACAGTTTCATGCAAATCACAATATTTTAGAGACTAGATGTGGTATGTTTTATGGTTGGAACTGAATTAGTCTGAGACAGTACCCGCTAGGATTCCAGAGGATTCCTCCAGTTGTTGCAGAGTGTGCCTGGGATGGCAACATTTCAACTGGTTTATGTGGACCCACTTGTCTTCCCCCTCTGCCAAACCGCCTTTGGGGATGTGGATTTTGTAGGCCACAGGGGAGATCTTGTCGATGATCTCAAAGGGTCCCTTCCACGTAGGCAAAAATTTCCGCTGTTTTGCCTGGTTTCTTTGGAAGTTGTATAGATAGACCCGGTCCCCCACCTGATATTCCTTCTTGGAAGTCTTCAGGTCATAGTGGGTCTTCATGCTATCAGCTGATCTTTCTAGATTCCGCTGAGCATAAGCAAAAGCATGTTGAAGGTGTTTCCTTAAATTCTCCACATACTCATGAGTTGTGGAGGCATTTATCAGTGTCTGCTCTTGGGTCCTGTAGAGCAAATGCTGAGGAAGCACCATCTTGCGCCCAGTCATCAACTCGAATGGTGACATTTTGGTTGCAGATGAAGGGGTAGATCTGATGGCCATTAGGACCAGAGGTAATCGGATATCCCAACTTGGCCCAGAATCTGCCACAAACTTCTTTAATATGCTCACAATGGTTCGGTTATATCTCTCTACTGCCCCAGAAGAAGCTGGCCGGTAAGCAATATGCAACTTCCTTTTGACCCCCAGTATCTCCCACATCTTTGTCATTACTTCACTGGTGAAGTGGCTACCCCTGTCTGACTCAATCCTTTGAGGTAGACCAAAACGGGAAAAGATGTGGTTAATCATCAGGGCAGCTGCCGTTTCTGCCTTGCAGTTTGGGGCTGGGAGACATTCCACCCACTTGGTAAACAAGCATGTCACAGTCAACATGTACTTATTCCCCCTAGCAGAGCGAATCACGGGGCCTACAAAGTCGATTTGTAAATCTGACCATGGCAGTGTTATCCCCCTCTTTTGGAGAGGCGCACGGTGCGTGAGGGATGATGGCTGAAATTGTGCACACACAAGACACCCCTTCAAGTATTGGTCGAGGTCCTGCCCCATGTGTGGCCAGTATGCAACCTCTCTTAAGATTTCCAATGTTGTGTGAAACCCCCTATGACCGGCGGTGGCCGCATCATGGGCGTGACTTAACATCAGGCTTCGGAATGAGGTAGGAACCACCCACTGATCGTGGCCAGCTTTGGATTTCCTTACCAACAAACCGTCTTGGATTCGGAACATTTTTGGACATTTCATCAACACTCTTAGGTCCTCTTTCCCAGTGTAATCGGTATCCGTCAGGGGAAAGTTCTCAGGGTCCTCAATGTGCTGGTAAAATTTACCAATTATTGGATCCCCCTTCTGAGCGGTAATCAAATCAGCATCAGGGGTCTCCTTACTCCATTGGGCAATTGAAAGGTCGTTGTGAGCATTTGTCTGGGACCTAGTGATAGCAGTGACCTGGATTTCCCCCAATAGGGACTCAATCTCAATTAGATCCCCTTGGATGGCCCCGGTTTTGGCCAGCTGATCAGCTAAGTCATTTCCAGTTTTGTCTGGTCCCTCTACTTTGGAATGACCCTTGATCTTTTTCCAATAGATGGTCATCTCATTCGAGGTGACCAGATCGTCAATGTTTTGGATCAACTTCCCGTGTTTCAAGGGTTTGTTATTAGCACATAACATGCCTCTGGTTTTCCAATTAACCAGGTGCTCCACGAACCCGTTCCGTACATAATCCGAATCTGTGATTATGACCAGTTCGTGGAGTTGATGCTGGACAGCAGTGAGGATGGCCTGATGCACAGCCATCAATTCTGCCACCTGACTACTTCGGGGACCAATTTTGTATCCAGCGGAGGGTTCTGGGGACTCATTCACCCATGCATTCCCTACGCCGGCCACCAGTTCTTTCTCCCCGTCGTTGTCAACGTGGTACGAGCATCCATCCACATAGACAGTGGGCATTCCCTCACACTTGTCCTCTTCAAAGACTTTGTGTGGGGAATTAAGGTATGCCTCCGCGTTGTCCTTGATTTTTAGACTTTCGTCCTCGAGACAGTTTTCTCTGGCACAATCATGCAAGTCAGCCAGACCTTGCGCGAGTGGACTCTTCTTGTTTTGGCCATATCTGACCTCCACAGGAAAGCCTTGCATTGACAGAATCCAGGAAGTAATTCGGGAATTACTCACATTTCCGGCCCGGATTCTGTCACTTTGGAGATATTGCAGAGGCTGGTGTGGAGTCTCCACTATGATGTGTTCCCCCTGGACAAACGGGCGGTAATTCTTCAATGCCCACACCGTTGCTAGGAGTGCCTTCTCACAATCGTTGAATTTTTCCTCCACAGAGGATAAAGTTTTGCTCGCATAGGAGATTACTTTATTGACCTTGTCATGCTTTTGGTATAATACTGCCGTCAAGCACGTATTAGAGAACCCCGTCTCCAGGAAGAACTCCTTGTTTCTGACAGGGTAAGCTAGGCAAGGCGCTTGTGAGAGGCTTCTTTTGAGTTGTCTTACTGCCTCGGCTTGTTCTGGACCCCATTCCCACTTGGCCCCCCCCCTTCAAGAGATGAATCAGGGGTCTGGTGATCTCTGCGTAGCCCTCAATGAACTTTCTGCTGTAATTAGTCAGTCCAAGGAGGCTCCTTAGTTCCCGCAGAGTTGTGGGGTCTTTCAGTTTCTGAAGTGCTTCCACTTTCTTTTCCTGGGGACAGAGACCCTGAGGAGTAATCTCATGCCCCAAGAAATTAACACGGGTTCTACACCACTGTGCTTTCTGAAAGGAAAGTTTTGCTCCGGCGGCTCTCAACTGGGTCAGAACATAACGGATCTCCGCTATGTGTTCCTCCACAGATGAACTTTTGATGAGGACATCATCTACATAAGCCAGGTTACCCCTTGCACCCAGGTCGGGCATGGCCTTATGTAGGAAAATATTGAACTCATTACCGGAGTTAAGGTATCCGAAGGGAGTCCGGGTCCATGTATACTGCTGGCCCCCAAAGGTAAAAGCCAGTTTGTATTGGTCCTCCCTGCTGACAGGCACAGTCCAGTATCCATTGGTCAGGTCTATTGCAGTGAATACCTGTGACCCCTGGATCTGGGCCAGCCCTTGGTCAATGTAGGGCAGAGGCCATCGGGAAGTATGGACCCGTTTGTTGAGTTCCCTAAGGTCAGCGCAGAGTCTCCACTGGCCGTTTGGCTTCAATATTCCCAGCACCGGATTATTGAAGGTGCTGTGAACTGGACGGATTATTCCCCGGGACTCAAGGTTCTTAATTATTTCAGTAAGGGACTCCATTGATGCGAGAGGCAAGCGATATTGCTTCACAAACACAGGAGTCATGCCAGGGTCCGTGGGGATTGTTGTTGTGTGGATGTCAGTGCGACCACAGTCATATGAGTCTACCGCAAAGAGATCTTGGAAATCCAAGAAAACTTGTTTCAACTTTTGCTTTTGTTCCAGAGTCACACAGGCATCAGCTAGGTTGACTCTCTCTTCCACCATCTGCCTGAAGCCTGGAAAGACTTCTGGTTTGGCTATCTCCGCGGCCTCCTCCAGCTGGGTGGAGAAGTCCCTGGTCAGAGTGCTGATTTGGACTGGAGGCTTCAGGTGTGAAAGGCAGACCTCATGGACCTGGAAAATCACCTCATCCCTCCTGAAGTCACAAGTCACATCTTCCTTACCATAAGGGCAAGAAGTGTACACCAGGAAGTTCCCCCCATGCCGGGTAAAAATCCTGTCTGGTGTTGTATTGTCATCACTGTCACTGTCAAAGCAGTCCTTGGGGATTGGCCCTAACAGTTCATTACCTAGATCTATGGAAAAATGTCGGTCATCAACCGCCATTCCAATAATGGTGCCTGCGGCTAGAGTAATACTCTTTAAGTCGCTGTTATCCACCTCTATTAGAATGGTGTCATGTTCTATGTTGACTAATGGTGTTGGGTTTACCCCCAACCCTTGCTGTTGGAGCGAAGCGTTTAGATGTATGTAAGCATCAGGGTTTTTCAAATGTTGTCCTCTTTTAACTTTCACTTCCAGGGAGAATTGTCGGGTCCTTTCTGGGATGGTGACTTCCTCTTTGATCTGAATTTCAACTGCATAAGGTAGCAATTGAGCTGACCTAAATGCTTTTTCTGGATAATCAAAGCCCATGGGATTATCCGCTAATCGGGACCAAGCTTTGAAGTTTATTAGGTCCAAACTAATGGCAAAGCGATTGAGAATGTCACTGCCAAAGTAAAAGGCGGCAGTGACATCTCGCACGACCCAACAATTATGGACTATGCTCTTGTTGCCAATGGAGATTTTGAGCATACACCTGCTTGGCAGGAGATGTTTGGAATTAGGCGCTTCCAGGTCCATTTCCCATTTGTCTATCAGTTTGAATGTGGGAATGGCTGGATCTTTTGGGAGTTGGCGGAACATGGCTTCGCTGATGAAGCTCTTACCGTTGTTCACGCACACTCGAGCGAGAACAGAGTCCTTCCCATCATTTAACTGACCAGGGATGAACAACTGCTCTCCAACTTGCTGAATATCAGCCAGGCTCTGAGCTGATTTCACATCTTTCTGGACTATAGGAGTGGGAGTTTCTGATTGTGGATTAGTATAGAATCTCAGAGTGTTTCCTTCCAGCGTGGAGTACCACTTTAGACTGGAAGGAAGGTTGATTTTCAGAAATAGAGAGGACCCCCCATCACCAGTCTGTTGTCCTACCGCTATTACTGTCACGTCTGGAATTTGGCTATTCTGGAAGTGAAATTCTACTTGGTCAGATTTTTGTTCAACCATGTGGCATGTGCCGTTTAAACTAACATGGTTGACACTCTGTTTAAATTTTATTGGTCGGCTAGTCTGGGTCCAGAGGACCTTGTTTACGCAATCTATTAGGGGTGACAACCTTCTCAGGAGGTCATTCCCTAGTAAACAAGGGGTGCCCTCTGGGGTCACTACTATGACCGGGTGTTTCAACTTGTGTCGCCCAATTTTAATGTCCAAATCTGCCGTCCCCTCGACGGGAATTTCCTTCCCGTCAAAGTTCTGGAGTTGTCCAGGAAGTGAGGTGAGAGGAATTTGGTAATTCCCTCCCCTTCATGCATTCAGTTCATCAAAGGCCCTTCTGGACAGAAGGGTGGCTTGAGATCCAGTGTCCACCAGTGCCAAAATTGTACCCTGCCCCTGTACTTGTACCGGGGCATAGTATCTTCCCTCCTTCTCCTCAAGGGGGCACAGATAATGCACATTTTTGGACAACTGGTGGGCTAACTTTCTGGTTTTGGACATTGCTAGCGAAGAGATTTGGGCAGAATTCTGTGGAGAGCCTTGGGAATCTGAAAGAAAAAGTTGGCAACTGGAGATCAGAGCCATTGTGGGTTCCCCTGGCTCCGGTTCCGGGCCGCCGCCCCCCTTTTGGAGGCAGTCACCAGGATGGGTTTGAACCAGGGGATTTTCTTGCTGTTGGTTCTGGGATGAGATGGTGGGCGGCGGTAGCTCAGTCTCCACATCTCCCCAGTCTGGATTTGCATCCCTAGGGACCCATTTCTCTTTGGGAGGAGTTCCCCCCTCTCTGAAGGATAAGATCCTTTTCCCAGGATCCTCTGAGGATCCCTCTCCCTCAAATTGGAAGATCTGTACCTCCTCCTCAAACTGAGTTTGTTTGGGTCTTTTGTTTCTCCTACCACCCCTCTGCTCCTTAGGAGGCAGACTTTTATGGGCAAGAGATTTTGTTTCCGGTTCCTGGGTTTCCAGGGGCTGTTTACAAGTGAGGAAGGAAGCTTCCTCCAAGGCTTTACACCCCCCTTCCCCTTGTGCCTCCTCCCTGGGAACCGGTGAGTTATCGGGGTGCTGCCCCCGTCATTGTTCTGGAGCACCAGGTCCAGAGTTGGGTGCGTTCTGCGCCGGCATGCCGATCTGAGGGTTCTGCTGAGCCCTCAGTATGTGACCCAGATCCCGCGCCATGTTTTGAACCTGGCGCTCTAACTGGGACACCCGCTCAGGCTGATACGGGGCCCTGTTTTCTCCCCTGGGTTGATCCCGGGAAGGGTAACTATCCCTTCTCTGGTAATACCCCGGATTGGGAAGATTTGGGTTAGGTGCTTGGCTGGATCCCCCCCTTGGGCTGGAGGAGTCCACACATAACCCAGGATGGGTCGATTTCCCTTGTAACGGGGACTTACATAATCAGGAGAGCGAGGGACCCCATTTGTGGGGCTGCCTCCCTGGCTCCCTGGCTCCCTGTCTGTGACTGGCCCGAGGACCTTCTGGGCCTAGCATTATTAGGTGCAGGTAGGTTTTTAGGCCCCCCCATCTCCAAATCCAAAACGGGGGTGACCTTTACCTCTGCCACCTTGGCAGCAGCAGGGGTGCTGTTGGCTTTGGGGTTTTTCTGGGCATTACTTTTGCTATCTACCGGTTTCTGCACCTCATAGATCCGGGTAGCCTGTTCAATGACCCAGTCTAAAGATCTTTTCTCGTGAAAATCCCTCACGAGCTGGGTCATTATGTATGTGGGCAAGGCATGAAAAAATGTATTAATGAATTCTCTATTGTCTGTGCGCACCCTTCTGGTGGTCTGCGCAAAAGCACGTTTCAGTTCTTGCACAAATTCTTGTGGGGCCTGATCCTCCCCACATTGCAAATTGTAGGCTGCCTTGCGAGCCTCTTGAGGATTTCTGTGAACAGAAAAATGTTTCAAGATGGCCGCCTTATAGGTGGACCATCTTACATGATTTTGGTCCTCCAGCCCCGCAAAGAAACTGGAGTATTCCGGGGAGAAGGTCCACTTTACATATTGAATACAGCTTTGGCTGTCCTTCAAATGGAAAGTCTCCATCATTTGCTCAAACAACTCTAAGTGCTCCCAAACAGAATACTTGGCGTTCTTGTGATAAGGCGTGATGACACTCCTGATTGCCTTTATTTGCTTCAATGGGTCCTTAAGCAAGGCCCTTTTTGCCTTATTGGCCCTTTTGGTCCGGGTAACCCTGGTCCATTCATCTTCTGACTCAGAGGCACTGCTCCCAGAGGTTCCCGTCTGTTCTTCCAGGTTTTCCCGGATTCTGCGAGCCTGGGAATGGCTGGCAAAATGTGGGGACCTGGTCTCCTGTGTCCTGTACCGCTCAGAGGAGTCTTCAGATCCCTCCTGGCTGCCAGGATTTAATAGGTACCCCCTCCACTGACCTAACTGGCAGAGGTTTTCAGGATGCCCTTAATGGGCCTACTCTCCTGGGGTTCCCCATTAAATTGCACTGTGCTTGGGTGCCCATACCCGGATGCCCGCCCCTCCATTCCTGGGTGGTACTGGCCTATGAGCCCCATGCTTCTGGCTGGATAGTAATCTGCCATCCCTGTGGCCCTGTGCTCATGTGCGCCAGGGGACATGGGGGTGGCAGAGTCCAGGGACTGAGAGGTATGAGGGCCTCTGGTACTAGGGCTCCTGAGGTTATGCTCCGGAGTTTCCCTTTCCCAGCGAACCTCATCTCTATCCGCCCCTGCTCCCTGTTGCAATGCAAGAGCCTGCATTTGTGCCTTCAGTTCCTCAGTTAAGGCCTTACTAGACTATCAGTCTCTCCTGCATCGCTACCTGTTGTTGGAGCCTATCATTGTGTTGACAGAGGGCCTCATTTTCCCTCTGTGCTTCCTGGTTGGTCCTGGAGAACTGGGCCAGTCTTTGCTGCAGGAGGTTTACCTCCTGAGTCCCATCCCTACTGGCCTGCTCCTTTCTTGCCAGAGCCTCTTCCACCCTTCTGGTGTGCTCTACCAAGTTCTTGTTTTCTTTTTGGAGGTCACCCAGCCCCTGGAGGGCCAGGTGATTTTCTTCAATTTCCTTTTTTAAGTGGCAGACTTCCTGGCCTAAAGTGTCTCTTTCCTGACTGAGAGCCTGCATCTGTGCTGCCAGGTCGTCCCTCTGCCGTTGAAAGGCACCAGCTTTTTGGCGCTCCTGATCAAACTCTGCCTGGGTATCCAGGTCTTTCAGAATTAGTTTGTTGCTCTCTGCCTTCACTCTATCTAGGTGGGCTTGCAGGGTGACTACCTGCTCAGCACATACCCTGTTGAAGTCCAGTTGTTGCTCCAGCTTTTTCTGGTTTTGCAGTAGGGAGTCCAAACCTTCTTGGTATTCCTTCTGCAAGGCCAGAAATCTGGTATCCGGTTCTGCCTTTTCCTGTTGCAGGATGTCCATATCCTCTTTTATTTTAATGATGTACTGCCTACTATCATCTTCTGACTCCTGGCTCCTCTGCAGCCTCTGCTCAGAAGAGACCAGGTCAGATTGGACCTTCTCTAACGCCATCTGTCGTTTATTCGCCAGATCTTGGCTTTCAGTACATTTATCCTGCATGTCTCCCATATATAGGTACAGGTATGCCGCTATCCTAACTATCTTGTCTTGTTCATCCTTAGCCTTAGGAGCCATGTATAGTTCACTCAGGGCCACATGTAAGGGACCCTGATCTCTCCATATATCTGACCCTGTTTCCGTGACCTGTTGCGTGATGGCCTGCAACCAGACTGTCTGGTCCTGGTGAGTCCACTCACCTCTCACAAATAACTTATGTAAGAAGTGCTCTCTGGCTATTTTCATGTCTACTAAGGTCGTCATTCTGGAATTTGAGTTCCTTCCTGACTTACAGAAGTTTGTATTTTATTTTTGCAAAACAGACCTTTTTCTTAGAGCGTTCCTTTGAGGAGTGCTTTACAGCGTAACACAGCGTGTGATCCGACCGGATATGTGTATCTGGTCAGCTGGCACGCTGTATTAATCTGCACAAGTGATAAATCTAATCCAAACGTCCGGCACGAGCCCCCAATTTGTAAGAGGATTCAATTCAACACTACAGCTAAATCAATGCCTAGTCTGGGATACTGAATGGAAACCCTTATTGATATATCTTTATGTCCAGTTCATGCGTTCTGGATGACTACCCCTATATAACACCCCTCTATTGGAATCCCCCTGACCCCACTGAGCCAAGAAGTAGTTCTGTTTTGCAAGTTAAAAGGTTTATTTGAGAATTTAAACAATATATATATATATATCACACTTTATAATAAATTAATAATTGGATATCACACTTAATCTGATATGTAATCAATAATGGATAGTCTGGCACTAGCACACTTCTTTATAATCAATGATGAGTGGTTATAGGATGGATAAGATAGCAACAATACTTTTATGGTTTCAAATGGATGCAATGTGGAATGAAATGCAGTACAGAAAATACTCAATATGACTTCAACAAAACAATGTAATCACTTTTCTCTGGCAATCCCCTCCCCCCTTTTATGCAATGCAAGGAAATGGAAGAAAAGCACACAGTTCTCAGAAATGCAATCAAATGTAATTCCGTTCACCCCAGCAAGCTTACACTACAGATCGGAGTTTTAAACACAGGCCCAAAATGCTTTTATATGTGCTGGCAATGAAGTGAAAAATATGCTAAAATGCTTTTAATTCCCTCTAGAGGTTCAGGGTGAGTGGTATCTAGTTAATATTAGTCCAGGCTCACCCTAGCAATGATTCCGGAATGATTGGCAGGTTAAACAAATTTTTTCTTTAACGGAAGGCAAGCAGCAGCAGATTTTTACACGTGGAGAAACTTGCAAATCGCGGCAAAATGTCAAATCGCGGCAGATTTTTCCCAGTGCGCCGGGCGCGATTACAGAGGAACTACAAGGACTATCAATTTCGTTTTGGGGTCCTAGGACAGCCTAGGATCTCAGCTTCCAGATGAAAGTTACTGCAAGTCTCTAGGACAAACGGTCACGGAGATATGAGCGATTAAATAAAGGTCGTTTTTCAGATTTGAAATTTTAAAGTTCAAAAAGACAAGTGCAGCTTGCAACTAGAAAATGACAGGTGACAGCTTTGCAAATGACAGGTGACAGTTAGGAGGCAGTTCTACTTAGATTAAAATAGATTGAATTATATTATTTTAACTAAGAGATTGGTTCTGCATGTTAGGGAGAATTCTCTGTTTAGGCTGAATTTCCCTACCTAGTGAGTCCCCCAGCAGCTTTGCTGGATTTCTGGGGTTTAATTTTTTTCTCCTGCCAAGAGTGAGACTCTTTTACCCTCACTCTTGGACATGTTGAAGTGTGTTTTCTTGGTTAAACCTTGTGTTGAATGGGCTATGGGGTCTTTTACTCCATAGGGCCTCATGTATTTTTGTGATGTGGGTCACACAGCACCCTCTGTGCCGTGACCCAGGGGTGTCCTAGGGACTCCCCAACATAGACTCCATACCCTGGGACTGACTACTGTCTCCCAGGGCATGTAAAGTCACCAAAGACTTTGCTAGTCTTGAATCCTGAACAGAACCAGTACAAACCATCATATTGTGGACGTACTGGCTGGGGCAATTCGATTGCCCCAGGGTCTGTTAGTCGAGGGGGCACGTCTCCGTCCCCCCTGATCGAGTTTTGGCTGGTGGCAGTGGAAACTACTTTTTATATTCGACCGCGAATATTTCCCTATGGGATTTCCCATTGTTTTAGGCTAACACATTTAATTATTTATTTACGGTAGCCTTAAACATACCGCCGGTTTATATATTTATTTTTATAACTCCGGTTGGGACTTTTTGCCAAAACTTGATTCTAAAATGGCGTTGGTGTTCGCCTCTGTAACTCTGACCCAAAGTGGAGCCCTTTGTTCCACTTTTGGCGGGCTTCTCCACAGAAGCCCTCCAAAGTGGTGCCACTCTGTCTGGGATACTTAGGAGGGGTGGAGGGGGATTTAGGCACCCTGGACTGAGTTACCTTGGTAACTCAAGTCGCACTCCGTCCTGATTGGCCCAAGTGGTGAGCCGCCCGGCTCACCACTTAGCATGTTTGAGTGACAGCTAGGCTGGGTGAATGGGGGCTTGCTGCATAAAAGCAGGGCTTTGGGGACTGGGACTTCAGAAGTCGCCACAGGACCAAGAATCCGACGAGGGAAGAGCTGAGCCGACCTGCTTCGACGACACCACCCGGTGGAGCCCTGCTGAACCGTCTCACCACTTTTTCCCGACGACCGAGGAGAACTCTTAACGGAGTGGCTCCTTCCCTTGACTGGTGGGGACAACCAGTTTTCGCCTTCTTTCCGTTCTTTGAGGTATCTCGTGGCCGCCTTGCCTGTGCCAAGCACCCCGGCATCCGGAATACCACACTTTACCCCCATACCGCGAAAGTCGGTACCAACCCTTTAACCGGAGGACTCCGCGGCTGGTTTCTTCCCGGGCAGTGCTACGACCTTTCTCTTCTGCTCTTCAGCGAGATATTCTTCTCCCCTGACCGACGTCGAGCCTTGCTGTCACTGCCTGGAACAACTGCCCCCGCTGGAGGATCCTTTCCGCTTAAGGTACTGTGTTCCGCCTGGCTTCCCTTGCCACCGACTGTACGGGGTAGATTTAGTCCCCGGCTTTCGAACCTGGGAGTGCCTGGGATACTTTGGCTAAACTTTCTGAGCCACTCTAAACTCTTTTTGACTCTTTGCAAGACTTTGAATCTCTAACTAACAGTGTGATCTTGGGCACATTTTCGCTCCGGCTACTCTAAGAGTGGGCCCTGCCTAGTGACTTTTGCTCACCTGTGACCTTGTGCTTCTTTGAGCCTATTGCAAATGTTCTGGACCTTAGAGTGGTGCGTTTAACCCATTTCTGCTTTTTCTCTCCCTTTCTTGGAAACTACTAGAGTGTCATCTAACGTTAAGCACTCACCTCTGTTTTAATTAAGTGGTGTTAACCTAGAGTTGTCTAGATAGGAGAAAGGATTGAATCTACTTTCATTATAACTGTGTTTGAAGTGTTTATTATATTTTGCTAGAGTGTTTTTAACCTATGTGTAGTTTAAATAAATAACTATATACTTTTGAAACCAAGCTCTGGTCAGTGTTTGCTTGTGCTATTGTGTTTTGGTACATATTGTGTATACTTTGCATACTGCCTAACTCTTCTTGAGAGAAGTCTGACTGCTCAGCCACAGCTACCAGGTAAATCTGGGTGGTACAGACTGCTACCAAAGGGGTTTACTGCTCTACCTGTAGTCTTAAATCTTTTGCAGTGTTCCCCAAGGGAACTGCACAGGTTTCTGCCTAACACTGCACAGTTTGCTAGGTACTCACACTATATTCTTGAATTAAATGGGCCTCGCCACGGATCTGGTCAGGTTTTAGACTGGACTCTGGTCTCTGCACTTCACAATGATCTGGGTCAGCTCTACTCTGCTGGTCTGGTCTGGGTCTCTGAAGGTTGATGGAGGTAAAGTATGGATTTTCCCGGCAGAGCTTCCAGCTGCAAATGGATTTGAAGGTCCCTATCTGTCCTGTCTGTCTGCTTTTATCTGTTTTTAAAATGGGTGTGTGTGCAGCATCACTAGGCTCTACCCCTCTCCACTTGCCATTGGCCCAATTCTCCCCTCTCCCATGATTGGGGAAGGAACTGTGAGTCAGAGTGATGCTGTAGGTTTTATGGGTCAGAGGATCCTCCCCTGTCAACTTTACACACAATCTATATTTGCTCAAAAAACATATTTGCACAGGTACACATTTGTTTAAAATTACATGCACCCCTCACATATCACAGGAGGTATCCCCTGTTCAAACTCTGCTCTTCCTGGGGGCTTGCATTCAGAAATGGCACATATTTCACTTTTTCTCTGATTTTGCAATTTCGGACATTAACCCAAATTTACACACATGTGCGCAAGGGGTATGGACATTAGTTGATGAAGTGTCAGATTTTTCACATGCACACATTTTGAGTAATATCCTTTTTTCCGCTAAAACCCCCCTGAACATACCACCGGGTCCTAACACGTCTTAAAATGTGGGCAGAAAAATCACAAGAATTATGGTGTCAGTTAAATAATTTTCACAAGTCCGTACTATGAGTTATTCATCTTTTTAGAGTTATGTTCTGGCCCCAAAGGGGTGTGGTTTCCCCCCAGCACAAGGTTGAATTTCTGGTTTTTCCAGTTCTGCCAAGCCAGCTTGCTCTCACAGGCAGTGCTCCTCCCCTGTCCTTCCAGGAGGAAGCTCCATTTACGACTCCCGCCAATGAAACATTTGCCTGAGTCAGGACAGGGCTTTGTTCAGAGCTCCTGTATTCTGTGGGGGCTCCCCTTAATTCAATTATGAGAGAGATGGCATATCCTTAGTGTGGCCAGCAAAAGGCAGATAGGCCTGGGAACACAGCTGTGACTCAAGTTTCATCTCCTGTCGGGGGTAGCTGGTGGGCAGAATTCAGTTCCTTAAGCCAGGTTCCAGATAAAATGTCACTTTTTGTTACCCAGTTTAAGTCAAGACAATGTTTACATATGCAGCTAGAATGCTGATTCTAAGTTTAAAACTATGACATTTAAACAATTGCAACCTATGTGACACTCAAAGTAGGTCACTCATTTCTTTTAAACATTTAGATTTTTAGTGTCTTTCAGTCCAAATTTACTTAAACTGCTGAAATCCACAGCTCAGCCAGTCTTGTTATAAACCTTCAAGTCACTTCAGAATATAACTTTACATTGGATCCACCTCTCAGTAAGTCTTTCTTTGGCTTGCTTTGGGTTCATTTATTCAGTTTTCTACAAAAAAGTAAAATCTGGTGTTGTTTTAAAACGCCGGCTTTCTGATAGTGGTGAGTAATGGTACTGCACCCCTTTTTGGGATTTAAGAAAATGAATTCCCAACAGTTATGGGTTTGCTTTTGGCAATCAGCATTGCCATTCCCAATGGTTTCAGACTACTGTGTGGGTAGTCCAATGGTGGTTTTAGGCAGTGTCCTTCTGTGCCCATAACATCGGCAAAAATGAGTGGCAGCCTATTCTTCATGCATTTCCCTGTGCATTTTCTGGGAAGCTCTGGCCATCATGATGTTTTCCATGTCAGTACTGCACAGTTTTGAGGTAGGGCTTGGATGCGTGGATAAAAACATCCCACAATTCTGCAGGTTATCTTGGTTGGATAACAAGCCAACAAGACAAAAGCGTATCATCAGAACCTTCTCGATTACCAAGAAGATGCAAATTCAGTGCTAGATTATTTGCTAGATTAACTTGACGATAGCTCAAGCGTGGTTAATGACTGCTTATTGATGTGCACTGGAGGACACCTCTTTTGAGACACTACATTATTCCACAAAATAAATCTTGCTATTATTGCCTCTACTTGCATTAAGTACTGCTAGATTCACAGCACTGGTAACTAATGCTGGTCATAATTACCCCAGCTGCTAAAAAAATCCAAGAGTGATACAGTATTTTCTTCACAGCCATAGACACATTCAGTAAAGCAAAGTCTACTGCTGCAGTAATTTGATTGTGTAATACTGCCAGCAAACATACATGTTACCTTCTGTTGCACGAGCATGAACCCTTGCCCATGATTACATGAGTGTTATGCAGCTAGACGTGTGACAAGACATGCCACATTCAACAGTTTGCACTACTGCTGAAGCTAATCAGTAAGATAGTTTTTAAGACCACCTGTCTTATTTTCGGTGGCGATTACCACTGATTTTAGATGTCATATTGCTGGTGCTGCTTTACCATTCCTAATAGTTTTACCGCTGGCAGTTAATCGTTGAGACATGTTTTGTTCTATTATAGTTAGCCCTTTTGGAATTTTGGGTAGTCTACCATTGGCAGCAATTACTTACTAACAGCGGTAGAATGACCATCCTTTAATTATCCTTTGTGATGCTTTTCATAGATGCTTGGATCCTTTTCAGATTAGAATTTCTCCATCTCCTCTCTAGCCAGCAACATGTTTATTCAAGTGATGGCGCTTCCATGTTTCTCCCGTGAGAATGCATATGCAGGCTCAGCTATAAAGGCTGTTGACACCATCCCATCTCATTTTTAGTTTGGGCTATTACGTGCTGCTTGCCTATGAGCCGAGACTATTGCATTGGAGTACAGATAGCATGCATGATCTTTAAGTGTCTAAAGGGAGTAGCCCTGGAATACTTAAGCAATTCAATCTCTCCTTAAATCCCTTCAAGGACACTTAGGTCAAGGGACCAATTGCTGCTGAGCAGCCCCAGGTCAATATTTGTTACCAGAGGAGACAGAAGATTTACAGTCTTCGGTCCTAAACTCTGGAACAGTCTACTGCAGAAGGTCAGGGAGTGTCAGACACTTGCCCAGTTTCAGAAGTCCTTAAAACATTTTTGTTCAAATACTAATAATCCAGTTACCAGTGACTTTTCTTCCTCTCCAGTCGCATTCTATATGCATGTCGTTCCAACTGGGTCTTTATACGGTTAAGTCCATCTTGGGCGCATTATAAATACTCAACATCAAAATAGAAAGGAATGCCATATGAGCGGGGACACAGAGGAATGACATATGAGGAGGGACACACAGTCTCCTGGTGTTGTTTGGTTATGTGTCCACCAATTGCCTGCCAATGGCCATGCTAAATCACTGTGGTCATTCCCACCCATTCCTGGCTATGCCTGCCAAAAACACCTCCTCATATGAACTCTTTGATCTAGTTTTAATCAAGCCTTACCATCAGGCTTTGCATTCAAAGTGTCTGCCGGTGTTTATTCAAATCAGTCTCATGAGAGTTAATGACTTACTTGAGTTGTAAACATGCTACTGGTATAATAAAAATGTCTTAGCAGGTCTTCCTTCAGCCACTCAATTTATGAACACTCTGCAACTCCTTCACTGAGGTCCTGTTAAAAACAGACATTGGCAAAGCCCCCGAAGTCCTGTTTCAAAAAGGCATTGGCAAAGCCAACATTTTGGGCTAGTGCATAAGTGTTAAGGTTTTGCCAGGCACTGCTGTTAGAGGTGCAGGTACTCACACCATTTTGCACCAGCTAACAAAATTGGATAGTTAATAACACTACGGCTGTGCCTGTAAAGTGCCTTTCCCATGCCTACACAAAAGTCTAAACTGTAAACATTGCCAATGCTTGTTAACTGGTTCTTCGAGTCTCTTTTATGGTGGGGCATTAAATATGTCCATGAGGCTACAGCTGACTGTTTTACAGTTTTAACAGTTTTTTTTCTCATCACAAAAGCATCGAGTAGCTGAAAGTGTTCTTAACAAAATCAAAAAATTCAAATCACTGTTAATATAGTGTTGTATGATTTAAAAAATGTTTTTAATCTATTTATATATTTATATGCAGGAGGAACAATGCTCTTTTGATCACAAAAGAACATACAGTAGATAAGAAATCAGATTTGACAGGTAGCAGTGAGCTTCTTACAATGAGTTGAGTTTAAAGGACCTTCTAACTAAGCTGTGGCAGGGAGTAAATGGAACAGTCACCAGGGACAATACATAAGTGGACATACATAGTTTAAGGACAACCAACATTGTACATTTTTAAGTGCAGGTAGGTGGTACGAACAGCTGTGCTCGGGATGTGACCATGATGGGTGAAGTGCTAGATTGGAGGCAGGCGAAGCGAGGTACAGAGGCAGGTTAGAGGCAAAGGAATGTTAGCTAGTAAGTAGATGAGAGGTAGGCTAAGAGGGTAACTCAGAGGAGAGGCGGTAGGCTTTTAGTTTGGATTTGGACACAGCCATTTGGACTGTTTCTCGTATGTCCGCGGTAAGAGAATTCCATGCAAGTGGAGCAAGAAGAGAGAAGAAGAGAATGTGAGAAGAAGTAGAGGCAGGGTGAGGAGCCACAAGGGTAGTGGAGGAGGCAGAGCAGAGATTCCAAGAAGGCTTGTAGAGTTGGATAGAGGAGGGTAGATACAGTAGTGCCTTAATGTGGATAGATTTGTGATCCAGGAGAAGACATTTGAATCTGTCCCTGTTTGCATCGTCAGCCATCCAACCTGGTGACGGTATGAGGTGAGGGAGCTCAAAGTAGTGAAGTTAATGATCTTGATGTGAGGACAGAAAGCATAGTTGGGGAGATCAAAGAAGATGCTGGAACAGTAGTCCAATGTAGAAAAGACAAGTGTTTTGGTACAGTTTAACATCAGAGAGAGCAGAGCCATCCAATATTTAATGGCAGAGAGACCGTTGGAAAGGTTGATAGAGAGATCACATGAGAGTTCAGGAAAAGAAAAGAAGATGTGGTTGCCATCCGTGCAGAGGTGATACGTGACCCCTAAGGAGGAGATTAGCTCTCAAATAGCAGAGATGTAGAGTGTAAAGACGAGCAGACCCAAAACATAGCCTAGCCTTGTGGAGCACCAACTGTCAGAGGAGTGAGTTGAGAGGTGTTGTATGTCCAGGAGACAGAGAATTGGCGAGATTCGGGGTAGGATTTAATCCAGGCAAGGGCTCGATCGTGAATCCCAAGAAGAAAGAGAGTATTAAGGAGATCAGAGTGATCCACACTGTCAAAGGAAGCAGACAGGTCAAGGACAATTGGGATAGAGGATAGGCTAGCAGTGCTCAGCAGAGGCGATAAATTTGGAGGACGGTCTATCACAAGTGATAGTGTTCTGAAACATACATAACAAGCACATACTCATCATCCAAGTCATCAAGAGCATGTGGGTCTGCTACTCACATATGTACTGCTCACAGTAGACTATGTCAGAAATAATTGACGTTTGTTAAATATGTTAATGGTTCTGGGCATGAAGTCTCTTTCAAAACATTATAGAGTAATTGATACGTGTTATGGTCTCTTTCAGAGCTCATGGTGATCCAAACCTATTTAATAATAATAATAATAATAACATGTTATTGGTATAGTGCTTTAATCTAAAGCGCCTTACATAGAAACATTTTAAATACATTTAGTACCCGGCGAGGGTCAACCAGAATGTACAAAACATTCTGATTGGCCCTCGCCGGGGCATTACCCGGCCGGGAATCCCTTGTGCTGGATCCCATACCTTTGTTCCCGGTGGGAGGCGTGGCAGCCCCTCAGCCAATGAGGAGACTCGAAACAGGGCCATCGCTGCTTCCAGCCTCCACACGGCTGGAGGCTGCCATCCTCCCTGGCCGGGGATTCAGTTAAGTTCCCCCATCCCCCTGCAAACAATCCTCTCCCTGCCATCCCAACCCCAATGACCTTATTTCTCCTTTTTCGGGAGCGAACACGCTGGGAACACTTACGTTCGCAGCGCGTCCAATGTCGATGGCCGCCATGGAAAGGGAAAACGGACTCTGTTTTCCCTTCCCCAGCGGCCATTTTTTTTTCTGTTCCAAAACGCTGCTGCATTTTGGAACAGAAAACATGCTATTAGTACCCTGGTGTTGCAGCTCTGGGTACAAATAGCAATACGCCCCTTGCTGCGGGGGCATTACCGAGTCAAGTAATGCCCTGAGCTCTTCGTTAAGGCCCTTGCTTTGTTTGGGCCTATAACTATGGGCCCCAGGGCATTACCTAACTTGGTAATGCCCCTGCAGCTCGGGGCTTATTGCTTAATTATTATTACCCAATCGAAATTGGCCCTCATTTTATCAACCGCAGAAGGATGAGAGGCTGATTTGACCTTGCCGGGATTTGAACCTGCGATTCTGGAAAAATAAGCATATAGTAAACCTTCAGCTCAGATGTCTCCAGTCATTGTTTGGAAATGTTTCTAATTGCCTCTCATGTTATCTGAAAATAAACAGAAATGCCGGGTACAGTCTACCACAGTGCCGGTGAGCCATGTGACCCTCAGTGGAAGATTTTATGTGACCTCACTAATGATGACTTTGGTTTCAGTGTAAGTAAAATGCACCATACCTATGATTCCTGTGTACGCCAACAAACAGGCGGCATAGTTCTCCCTGGCACAGCCCGAAGCAGACTGCTCTGAAGACTGGCAGTTATACTGGAACTCTGCATACCGAGACCTGCAGGAAAGGAAACAAGGAAAGTAGTGAGATATGATGCTTTTGTTTGACGATGTAGAGATCATCATTGTTTACAGCTGCTTCAAATTTACACCCAGAGCCCATGGCAAGCATGTGAAGGGTTCCCAGAAGATTTCATGTTGCTGGTATACTACTATTTCCAGTATGACCATGTATTCTATGAGTTGCAGTGTTGAAAAACTCGAATTGACTCAATAATGTCTTTATTTATTTATTTATTTTAGCATTTGTTAAAGCGTGCTTAACTGTTGGGTATCCGGGCGCTCGATACATTGATAGACCAGGAGAAAGAACAGCAGAAGAACAGGGGATGGGAGAATTGTTGCGGGGTACACCTAAGGTCAAGTGTAATAGTTTCAGTACACTGAGACGAAGAGTGTGGTTGATTGAGTCCAGGAGCGTGGTGCTTTAAATGAACAGCCATGTCTTTTGATTTTTTCTGGATGTCCAGTACGAGGGCTCCTTTCACAAGTCAGTGAGGAGGATGTTCTATAGTTTGGCGGCCAAGACAGGGACTCGAGCCTCCAGCGGATTTTCATCCGAAGCTGGGGACTTTGACTAGGTGGCAGTTTGCAGACCTAAGTGGGTGCATGGGGGTGTATCTTTCCACCCGCTGAGAGATGTAGACTGGGACAGTGTTGGAGAGGCATCTGTGCTGGATGGATAAGGTTTTGAATTTAATTCTCTCGCGGATCGGAAGCCAGTGAGCGTCTCTTCTACTTTCAGTGACATGATCATGCTTGTATAGACCTGTGGCAGCATGTGGGGCATTGCTTTGGATAATCTGTAATTTGCTCAGATTACGTTCAGAAGTTACTGATCAAAAGAAAAACCACGACTGAACAAGGGGTTGTAATGACTTGCAGTCATCAGGCTATGCTAGGGATCCTGCATGGTTCACAAATGCATCTCAACGTCTGCCCCTAGTGCTTGTTTAGTCGATTTCTGCGAGTCCACTTCCTAAACCTGCAGTACTTGATTCTTCTGACAGAGACTTCATTGGCTAATTTGTAGTCAAATGTCAGTTCTGCAAATTTCAATAATCAAGGACAATAGAGGGTGAAAAGGGAAATCCTAGCCACATATGTAAGAGAGAAGCAGAGGGTTCTCTGAAGAGAAACATTGATGGTTTAGGGGAAGAGACCACTGGGGTGCAATTATGTCTCAGCCCATAAACCACTCACTCTCCGCTATACTTGGTCCCCTACTGTTTCCTCCCCTGGTTACTTGTAGATCCATAGCTGTATATTGCCCTTCATCCCTTGTTGTTAGCTCCCTGCTCTCTTGTATCTCTGCTCCCTAACCTTATTCTTCCACCTATGATTGTAAAGCGCTCTGTTGCTTCCCGAAGCTTAGGCCCTTGCTCATAAATACCCTAATAAATAGAATATTAATAACATTTCCTGACTGGGGCAGACTCAGGTTATTTCGGAAATGGTTACCTGCGGTAATGTAGGTAACCATTAACATAAAGCTGGAGGCAAATCCAGCCCTTACCAGCAATGAACAGATGTATTGCCGGCACAGTAATACCGTTGCCGGTAATACCAGCAAAATCCCCCCATAAAGTCCTATCGGACTCCATGGAATGGGGATTTACTGTTTAAAACAGCACTTGTAATCTGCCGGTAATACCGGCAGACAAGTGCCGGTAACTGTATTACCGTTTACCGGTTTCTGAATACTATTACCATCATGATACCGGCAAACGCGTAATGACCCAAAATGACTTAAGCATGAGTGTGATGCAGTATACTAAGCTGTGCAGTGACTGAGGGTCAGTACAGGGGGATATTCTGCCATTGCTCCTAACTATAAAAGGTAGTCATGGGTCCATATGGACATGCTTTGCAACTTGAACTTTCCCCTTACACGAAATGCGACTAACCAGAGGTTCCATCAAGAAAAATGTGTGTCAACCTCCAATTGAGGGTCCGGTGCAATCTGTCATTCCTGATAATAAGAACACGAAGGGTAGACAGCAGGCAGGGAGGCGCAGAAGACAGGGGTGAATTTGTGGCCGTGCGTGATAATGCACTCGCCGCACGGATGCATGCAATTTCATTTTACAGTGCAATTAAAACAAACACTGAGGCGCTAGTGGTGTGCCACTCCTGTTTGTTTAAAGTGAACACAATGGTTTTTTACATGGAATGCTTGGGTACTTCAACCAACTGCACAAGTGATTAGATGAAAACTGCGCACAAAAGCAGTACTTTGGTTTCACAGGATGAGAAAAATAATCAAAATCAATCATCCATTCACCCTTCCAAAATGCAGCGTTGCAGGAAAAAACAGATTTTACCTTCCCCGTTCATGTAGCTCTTTAGTTCTCGGACTACGTACTGGTGGCACAGCTTCGAAGCCCGCTGTAGGAGGGCACAGAGTGATCCGACCCTACCACAGCCCAAGCAGATAATCCATTTTTCCAGTCTACTACCATGCCCCCACGCCATGTCCCAACACTGATTTATAGACCAGTTTGGCGCTCCTGCACATGTGAGCTGCATAGGGCCTAATTCACAGAAGCGTTTTAAAATGGCAAAACCCCATTGGAAAATGCTCTGTGAATTTTATAAGTGCGCATTTGCAGTGGGGTTTCAGTTTATGGAGGCTCCTCTCTAACGAGCGTGACCTCCATCACACTGTTTATGCACGAGGCAGGCCACATTAGACTGCATAAACTTATGGACATCATTTTGGGCGTGGCCGAGCAACTCCATTGAAGCAAATGGGTGGTCACCGCCCCATCCGCCCCAATCAACCAGCCGCAGCTGGTTCACACTGGTGGTCAACACAGATTCATTGTATACAGTGCTTTAAATGGGCCGGTCCTACCCGGACCTCAGTACCTGCCCTTCTTATTTTTGTGCATTTCAGTACCTGCCCTTCTCAACGCCTGAAAGAGAGTACCTGTACTCAACTATGCTGCGAAGTGAAAAGTAAAAGCTTTTCATTTTACTTTATTGCAACTAAAAGGATTAAGCTTCTGCAGCCTTTGGTGGGGAAAGCAGCGTCCTCTCCCTCCTCCTCTCTCCACCCTGCAGAACAAAAGGAGAGACACACATGCATCTCCTGTGCTCTCAGCACACCAGGCGCTGACTCGCTAAGTGGGTTTCACCTGTTGCCATTGGTGTCCTTTGATGGGGCAGGGATTGATTTGGAAAGTCTGGGAAATTACTTTTTAAAGATATTTCTTTGTTATTAGCAGTGCCTATTCTAATATGTAAATGAGGGAATAATTGGAGTTGTGATGGAACGTTTTCAACAGAAAACTCACACACAGGTCCAGTTACCTACCGAATTTCTCATTAGGCAATGAAAGCAAGCAATAATAAAACTCCTCTATTAAAGCTTAGTTTACAGCTATCAAAGATGCAAGTTTGATATGCAAAAAAGAAAGTCTCATTTAATATAGATATTCAAACTTTCATTAACACAATGCATAACAGCAAACTGGAAGTTTGTGTGAAAAGATCTGATACACTGCTTTACCAAAGTGTGTGCTCCTTGGCACATACTTTAATCTCACTGGGCATTGCCTGCAAATGAAAGGGTGTGCCTAAAAGGCAGCTATGCCCAAGGTGCCTTGCTGAAACTGCTGGCGCCAAAAGCACTGTGCCGGAATGTCGGGCTTTGTAGCTTGGTGAGTACCTGCAATTCTTTTATTTCCATTTAAAGTGCTGATTGTATGTGGGCAGCAGAGAGCCCAGGAATTTGGGATCCACCATGTTCATGAGGCAGGACACAGCTGTGTCTTTGTTGTGCAGAGGCGGGAGGGAAGAGTGACTGGAAAGAGCCAGACGGGCCAACAACGAGGATCCGAATGAGCCCCGTCAGGGGAGGACCTTTGCAGGAAAAAATGCTAAAAGGATGTACACCTCAGATGCTCATTTGGTCTCCAGAAAACTCACTCTATTGTACAACTGGTGGGTCATCCAATAGGTCTGAGTGAAAAGGAGCAATGTGTCACCCTAGCCCACGGGTCTGCAAAATGCCACTCTCCAGACGTATGGACAGTGGCTGCCACAATCCCTCACCAACGTCTATACTAGCTAGGGCTGATGGGAGTTGTAGTCCAAAAAATGTGGAGTGCCAAAGGGTGTGTCCCCCTGCCCTGGCCCAGCATTCCATGCATTTGGTATTCAGATTTCAACAGAACCTGCGCCTTCTTATTTGTCCAGGTTTCTTTTACCCAGAGAAAGATTCAAGGTGCTTTGACAAGAACAGTAGATGTCAAAAAAAGGACATTGAGGCAGGAACAGGAGTAAGTGGGCAATCCTGATTGAGCATGTTATGCTATGTATTCTGAGAGTTGCGTCCATTTCCAGAGCATGGCCAGCTTGCAATGCACAGTGGATTCCTTCCAGAAAAACAAGCTGGCTTTCACAGTGTGCAGTGCTCTGTCAATGCACTAACAATTGTTGGCAGTTTGTTCCAAGAAAAAATCAGTGTCTAAATATGATTTCATTTTTTCATACATACCTCTTGATGCTAGATTCCTTCCACTTCCAATTGTTGTAACAATAACTGATTTTACTATTCAAATTAATAGTATTACATTTACTGACCCCAAAGGATTGTAGGGCTGAGTCAGCCCTACTGTGATTTGAACTTCAGTAGTGCAGACTGACTCCATGCTAGAGGCAAGCACTGACCTCATTGGACTAGCCATCCATCTGAGCACTTTGTAGCCAATGGAGCTAGGGAAGGGCCAGTGTAATGTGATAGTACCGCCCAGAAGGAGAAGCCTCCTTTTACGGGTATTCTGAAGCCATTGCATGCAATGGATCTGAGAGTTGGAAAGACTCAGGCAATAACTGTTGACATTGGCACTTCTTGATGGAAACATGAGCAACTAGGACACACACTGCCAGGGACCTAAAAATGGATCCTTACCGAATGCCATTTAGTGGCCTTACAATTCAGAGTTTCCAGGCAACTGGTTATGTAATTGGGTAATAGCACTAATTACAGTCTTGCTCTGTACTAAGTGGTTTGTGGGTTTAGCACTTTGAGGGATAGTTGTGAGGTTGAGGGGCGCTCTCAATGTGGATGGTAGAGATTCATGATGGGTCCCTTCACCCCCCACCCCCACGAGTTGTAATAAGTAAGCAAAAAACCCCAATGGGCGGGGGCCAAGTAATGCCCCGGAGAAAAGTTTAAAACCCCCGCCCGAGTGGTTTATTGCTATTAGCATCCCAGTACAACATGCGTGTTTGCCATTTCTCAACCTGAAAGAAAATCCTACAAGGCAAGGAATAGGGAGAAGGCAACACCACATAGTCCTTTCTCCTTTTCCATGACAACCATTTCCGAGAAGAAGATGTGCTTCCAGGCGGGGAAGATGGCAACCTCCTGCTTCCAACGAGGCTCCGAATGGGGGTTTTACCATGTGATAAAGCCCCTGTTCTGAGCCTCCTGATTGGCTTGGAGACGACCGCCCCTCTACCCCACGCCGGGTTCTAATAGTTGTTATAGTTACCTGATATAACAACACTCTATGGGCCTCATTACACGTTGTGCGCTAAAAATCTCAAATTACCGGCATGGCGCTCTTAACGTGTCCGCCCTCGAAGAGGGCGCTCATAGCCTACCATTACGAGTACGCGGACACGAGCATAGCGCCATGCCGGTAATGACCCTACGTCATGCTGCTAAAGACCCCAAAAAGTCTCTTACCGCTTTCGACGAAAGTGCAGATAGAACCTCCGCCCTCACGCTGCATGCAAATAGCGGTCACCGCTATTAGCGGTGATCGTTAAATTGCGGAACCGGAAATAGCGTCATCGCACAGGAACGGGAAAGAGCACGGTGGCCAGGGCTGGACTGGGAACTAAAAGAGGCCCTGGAAATAATTACTGGGGACCAAAAGAGGCCCTGGAAATAAAGTTCAAAGTGGCCCCAAATGACACATTTTCAGCAAGCCCAATGCTTTTCCTATGAGAAAATTTGGAAATACCACAGAAAAGAGGCCCAGGGTGCAGAGGCCCACCGGGAAATCTCCAGAGTTCCGTATAGGCCAGTCCACCCCTGATGGTGGCCATCTTTAAAAACACAATCCATTGCCATCCTCTGCCCCCTGGACCTGTTTGGAGTAGCTTGCAGTTGGAAATCATCAGGGACACCCTCAACATGCCCAAGGCATTGAAAAAAACCACCGACTGGCAGCGGAAAGAAAAATTCTTCTCAGAGGAGATTATCATGCTGACCCAGACCCTAGCTGACAATGCCGCCGTGGTCTTTGCCAGCGACATGCGGCGGAAGACTCTCATGAAAAAAAGGCAATCTGGGCTGAGGTTGCATTAAAAGTCAGGGCTGTGGGCACCACCACCCGCAATGTGCGTGAGTGCCGAAAGAGGTGGGATGACCTGAGACCCCGGGTGAGAAGCATCCTTGCCGAAAACCACCAAATTGCCACAGCAGGTGGATCTGGGTCGCCCATAAAACTTAAAGAATGGGAGGAGACATGCGCCAACCTCATTGGCGTGGAATGCACAAAGGGAATCGGCACGATGGAGCATGGCGTGGCAACCACTTCAGATGGAGGTGAGTGTACACATGAAAGCATGCAATGTGAATCTACTGGTCCCCTCAAATGTGAGCCCAGAATCACCTCATGGATGGGCAAACATCCACACATGCATCACACCCTGCCCATGTCAGTGTCAGACCCAAACACACACACTTGCACACATCACCAGAGACAAGTGCCACACACAACCATGCATGGATGAGCCACTGCACTAACACAACACCTGTATCCTTTACAATGTAGTCCAAATGCCCACAACTGCATCATTGATGTATACTGCATTAAGTACATTGAACTGTAACCAGTAACATCCCCCTTCTTGTCCCCGACAGGCTCACAAACAGACAGTGAGGATGCTGGCAATGCATCACTAGCACCCCCTGCACATAAGAAACAAAGGGCTTTGGACACAGAGGACACCCCCACAACCTCAAGTGGCAAAGTCAGAAGGGTCCAGAAGCAGAGTGCGAAACATCGTTGGAGCACCACTCCCAAGCCACAAGTTGCCACACCACCAACAACTGCCCCACCTCCAGTGGTTAACCCACCACCACTGATCCCGGCCACAGAGGGCCCACCCTCGGCACCAGCTAGTTCAGCAGGAGAGGCGGCAGCCACTGCCACACTATCAGATGTGGAGGACCCCACCGACTTCCACATGGAGATGCACACCCCAACCCCCCCTGGAACTCCCGAGCCATCACCTCAGCACACACCTGGGTCCAATGTCACTGGCGATGAGAACATGCGAGCTTTTAGTAGCCCCCCGGTGGCTTCATCTGTTGACCTGGTCCCATCACAGGCCACAGCAGCCACACCACCAGGACCCAACACTGCCCTCGACCTGGCCAGCATCAGCCAGCGGCAACAAGAAATAACTGTGCTGATTGGGCAGCATGTTGAGGAGGCTGCCCGTCTCAGGGCAGACATCACGGAGACAGCAAGGCACTCCAGGGAGGGGATGGAGGCATGTACAGACAGGCTGTGTGGGGAGATCATCCGAGTCAGGGAGGTCCTCACATGGATAGCGGACGCATTGGACCGCCAATTCCCACCACCACCACCACCAGGACAGTCTGCAACATCCTCATCTGCCAGTTTGAGGCAGACAAGCCCCCTCCGCCGCTCCTCACGCACCACCAGGCGCACCTCTAGACAGCCTCCCAATGCTGGTGTTGGCAATGGCCAAAAGGGAGTGCATGGTGAAGCCTCCACGTGCATGGCTGGAGGGAACATTGTGCAAGACACATGTGGAACTGTTTTGGGGGGTGGGGGGAAGGGTGTTAGGGGACTGTTGTGGGGGTGGGGGGAAGGGTGTTATGGGACTGTTGTGAGGGGTGGGGGGAGGGTGTTATGGGAATGTTGTGGGGGTTGGGGGGAAGGGTGTTATGGGACTGTTGTGGGGGGGGAGGGGAAGTGTGGTGGGATGTTTGGGGATATGCACATTTTCTTCTTTATGTTCCTTAATACACTGTTGTTTGAACAAAACACAGGCTTGTACTTCTTCATTGTGTATGTGTACTTTATTGACGCCATGGTCCATTGTGCGCTTCCAAACAGACACCAGTGCACTACTACCCATATCCATGTGACAGTACAAAACCATGTTACTCAGAATATTTGGTTGATCAGATGCTGTCTCACAGCACGTCCCTCCTGGCCATCCCCTCTTGCATGACCTGCATCCCCTTCACCTCCGTCCTCATCACCATCATCATCCTCATCAGGTGCTTCTATTTCAACGTCAGGGACAGTGGCACATTCCGTCTGATACACATATTGTGCAGCATGACACATGCCATGGTGATCTTGGCCACCTTCTCATGGCCATACAACAGAGCGCACCAGACCTGCTAATGCACCTAAACCGTGTCTTCAATAGGCCAAAAGTCTGCTCGATCACAATGCGGGTACGGGTATGTGCACGATTGTATTCCTCTTCGTGCCTGTTCTGTGGGTTCCGTATAGGGGTGAGGAGCCACCTCTTCAGGGGATAGCCGGCATCACCTGTATTGGGGGACGAATGAGGTCCTGTTACTGCTCAGCTCAAGAGCGGCCTGTTCATATCACACAAATGGACTTTGCATTGTGATTGAAGTACACAATTAACAGCATACATACAGATGGTCTGTGTGACTGCAATGTGCAAAGGTGAGCTCGAGCATGCAAGTAGACATGCCCCATGAATGCCTCCAACAGTAATTGACATGTCCTGGGTGAGGCCAGGTCTCAGGTGTCCCTGGGCCCAGGCAGATTTGGTACCACACTGCTGGTGTGATGCCATTCCAACATTGATGTTCTCATTCTGAGAGGCATCACTTCAGTGGTGCTATAGGTGTGTGGTGCTATGCTATGGCTAGGGGTGATCCCTTTGCATGCTTTCAAGGGCACATTGCATTATTGTTGTTGTGCTGGACTAATTCTGTATGACTATCTTGACGGCATGTATGACATTTGTGTATTTGGTGGTGTGGAATGTTGTGCAATGTGGATGTGGATGGATGTATAAGGTTTGTAGACCTGGATTATCATCTATGTTGTGTAGCTTATACTTGCATGTCCATTCATCTGAAGTACGTTGCGGCCTTCCCAAATGGACATTGGCGTATATCTGTATGTGCATTCGTCCGACGGACGACAAGCTACACCCATTTCGAGTATGTATCTCTCCCCACCCAATCACACCCAGTTGGAGTATGTATCTCCCCCCGCCCCATCACACTGACATGTGCTTGTCCTGCAACTCACCAAGTAGCCACGAATGTTGTCCGGCTTGTCGCTCCATGTAGCGTGGGATAGTTGAGTTCCGCAGGACCATGGAATCATGGGTTGATCCGGGGAAACGGGCACAACAATGTGTGATTACCTTGTTGGCATCACAGACCATTTGGACATTGATGGAGTGGAATTGCTTCCTATTTCGGTAGACTACTTCATTGTGATGTGGTACAACCAATTCCACATGGGTACAGTCGATGGCCCCGATGCAACTTGGGATGCCTGCCAGTGAATAGAAGCCAACTTTGGTGTTTGCAATCTCCTGGGCAGTCCGTGGCATGAATATGTCTTCAGGTGCATGCTTCAGGAGGGCATCGAGTACCTGGTTCAGCGTGCGTGAGAATACTGGTTGTGAGATGCCATGCATCTGGCCCACTGTATACTGGTAGATGCCTGGGGCCAGGAAGTGGAGCACACTCACCACCTTGAGTAGTGGGGGGATGGCAGTTCTGATGTCTATGAGGCTCACAATGTCGTTGTGTATCATGTCCACGATGCTGGTGATGGTATCCTGGTCCAGATGGTACAGGGTGTGTATCTGCTCTGGGGTTAGATTGAATGGACTGGCTCTGATCCTGGGGATTGGTGGGTGCCTCTGTGGTATGATTAGGTGCCGTGGTGGTGCTTGCTGTGGCTGTCTTGCCCTCCTCCTCCTCCTCCTGCGTTTCCTCTGTGCTGCCTGTTGTTGTTGCTGCTGCACTGCAATCATGTCCTCCAGCCCATGTAATGCTGCAAGTATTGGAACCATCTTGGTGTGGGAAGGGGTGTGGGAAGGGGTGTGGTGTGCTCCTTTTGGAATGCCACAGTCTCCATTGCCTCCACCTGTGCTGATTGTGTCCACCTGTGGCAAGTGGGAACACTGCTTAGTTCTCTTAATGGGTGGTTTGCGATGGCGGTATTAGCGCCATCGCGGTAAGGGGTTTTGGGGGCTTTACCATGCCGCTATTGGCATGTCCGCTCGCCTTGTAATGCTGTGCTATTTGCGGCATGGCGTTATTTACGGGATGGAGGGTCGCGCGCACGTGGACTGCCCGCTATTAGTGGCACCGTACTTAACGGTGGCGCTAATAGCGGAGAGCCGGGTCGTCATTATCATGGGGATTTAACGATGGGGATTTAACGTTACCTGTATTCCATTACTGGTAACGTTAAATCCCTACCGCCTACCGTGAAATGAGGCCATATATATTGACCTCGAAAGGACGTGGGACAGAGTCATCCCTAATGAGACAAAATACGGGAAAGTCACATGCAATGCTTAATTTGTAAAACAAATTATTGCCAGAGCTCAATATTTTTCTTTGTCGGCCACAAGTGCTTTGTACAGCCCTACCCACAAGCAGTGAGGAAGAGTTTTTAGCTTGGAAACCTGTGGGTATTTGACAAAAGGATAACCATTTTTATCATAGTAAAGGCAGTGGTAACTGGTGAACTTGTTTTGAGGTGTTTCAGATCCATGAAATAGTATAGGAATAAGGGCATAATGGTTGATATTATAGGATAATTAAAAAAAATATTTGGTTAGTTGGTATAGGTAGAATGAGCAACATCAATGCAACTCCTTTTTAATGAACAGGTAAGCATAGAAAGAATCCCTTACACACAGGACAGGTGCAGTATGGGAATCAGCGCAAGCTTCCTTCACAAATAACCGGTGAAGTTGCAGGTGCAGCAGGTCAATCTTCACGGAACAAGCACAGGATGGTCCTCAGCAACGCAGGCTTCTCACACACGTTGAACCCGTCCAGCAGCAGTACAAGCCGGTGCAGGATTCTCTCACACAGAAAAGGTTGTCACCATAGGCCCCAGTAGAAGGGCATTTCATCGAACAGATCGGGTACAGAATGGGCTACACCAGTTCATGTTATTTCAAATCGAATATGTGAACATGAGCAGCTGTAGTGAATGTTTCCCTCACAATCAAGTGACCATGAACTTCAGTCGTGCAAGCTTCTCTTGCACAGAAGAAATCAACATCAGCCTCAGCAGTGAAATCTTCCCTCAATCAGAAAAGGGACTTGCGGGCTGCACTGGTGCAAGGTAACCTTCCTTCAACACAGAACAGCAAAGCAGCAGTGCAACCTTTCCTCATAAGAAAATAAGGACCGCATGGGACTCAGCAGTGCAAGCTTCGATTAGGTAGAATTGTTGCAACATGGGCTTCAACAGTGCAAGGTTCCCTCACAAACAATAGTCTTAGCATTGTCTCTAGCAGTTCAAACTCGACTCACAAAGTGCCGTCCTAGCATGAATGGCATCAGCAGTGCAAGTTCCCCTTCTGTAAAACAGCATTGGCCTGAGTCACAGCAGCATTTTAGAATGGCGCAATCCCATAGGAAAATGCTCTGTGAATCAGGTCCCATGTGTGTCCCAAGTGTAAGTTCCCAAAGTAAAACAGGTTCAGTATGGGCCTCAACAGTGCAATCACACTCCACATATATTCATCACAGTATGGGCCTTTGTAGTGCCTGCTCCCCTCAGAAAGAACAGACACTGTGGTATAAGCAGCAGCAGTCCAAGCTCTGCTCATATAGAACATGCATGTCATGGTCTTCCACAGTGCAGGAGTCCCTCTAATGTAACACGCATAGCATGTGTCTTAGCAGTACATGTACTCTTCATGTAGAATAGCCAGTGCATGGGTTTTAGCAATTCAAACCCCTGCCCCATCGTAACATAGTCACAGTGCCCCCCCACCCCCATGCATCCGGTCCTCTGTAAACCTCCCCACATCATGTTGTGCTCCCAGGCTCCCACATATAACGTCCCAATATGGGCCTGGGTAATGCTTGCTCCCTCACATAAAGTAGCCACAGTATGGGCTTCTGTAGTGTTCCCTTCATGTATCTAGGTTCCTACATCATTATGTTCTGCTACCAAAACGCCATATATAACAGTCACAATATGGGCCTTGGTAGCGTCTTTACCTTTAAATGGAATAGCCACCGCATGGGCCTCTGCAGTACCCCCTTCATGCATCTCGGTCCTCTGAAAACTTCCCCACATCATTATGTTCTGCTACCAAAAATCCACATATAACAGCCGTGATATGGGCCTTAGTAGTACCTGCTCGCTCACATAAAGTAGCCACAGCATGGGCCTATGCAGTGCTCCCTACATGCATCAGATGCCCTGCAAACTTTCCCACATCATTATGTTCTGCTACCAGACGGCCCTACATAACAGTCACAATATGGGCCTTGGTAGCGCTTGCTACCTTCCCCTAGAATAGCCACCAGATGGGCCTCTGCAGTAACCAGACATGCATCTAGGTACTCTGCAAACTTCCCCACATCATTATGGTCTACTACCAGAAAGCCATATATCACAGCTGTGATATGGGCCTTGGTAGTGCCTGCTCGCTCACATGAAGTTGCCAAAGCATGGGCCTCTGCAGTGCCCGCTTCATGCATCAAATGCCCTGCAAACTTCCCCACATCATTATGTTCTGCTACCAGACAGCCGTATATAACAGTCACAATATGGGCCTTGGTATGGATTTCTACCTTCCCCTAGAATAGCCACAGCATGGGCCTCTGCAGTTCCTGCTTCATGCTTCAGGTGCCCTGCAAACCTCCGCACACATCATGCTGTGCTCCGAGACTACAATATATAATAGTCACAATAAGGGCCTTGGTAATGCCTGCTCCTCTAACCTAGAATAGCCACAGCATGGGCCTATGTAGTGCTCCCTTCATGCATCAGGTGCCCTGCACACTTCCCCACATCATGTTCTGCTACCAGAAAGCCATATATAACGGTCGCAATATGGGCCTCGGTAGTGCCTGCTCCCTCACATAAAGTATCCCCCGCATGGGCCTCTGCAGTGCTCCATCCATGCATCCATGCCCTCTGCAAACCTCCCCACATATCATAGTCACAGTATGTACTTTGGTAATGCCTGCTCCCTCACATAAGGTAACCACAATATGGGCCTCTGCAGTGTTCCCTTTATGTATCTAGGTCCCCACATCATAATGTTCTGCTACCAGAAAGTCACATATAACAGCCATGAAATGGGCCTTGGTAGTACCTGCTCCTCTCACCTAGAATAGCCACAGCAAGGGCCTCTGCAGTGCTCCCTTCATGCATCAGATGCCCTGCAAACCTCCCCACATCATTATGTTCTGCTACCAGAATGCTATATATAGCAGTCCTAATATGGGCCTTGGTAGCGCTTGCTACCTTCCCCTAGAATAGCCACAGCATGGGCCTCTGAAGTTCCCGCTTCATGCATCAGGTGCCCTGCAAACCTCCGCACACATCATGCTGTGCTCCGAGACTACAATATATATTAGCCACAATATGGGCCTTGGTAATGCGGCTCCCCTCACCTAGAAGAGACAAAGCATGGGCCTATGCAGTGCTCCCTACATGCATCAGATGCCCTGCAAACTTCCCCACATTATTATGTTCTGCTACCAGACGGCCCTATATAACAGTCACAATATGGGCCTTGGTAGTAACTGCTCCCTCAAATAGAATAGCCACAGCCTGGGCCTGTGCTGTGCTGCCTTCGTGCATTTAGGTGCTCTGCAACCTTCCATAGATCATGTTCTGCTCACAAACTGCTGCACATTTTAGTCGCAGTATGGGCCTAGGTAGTGCCTGCTCTGTCACAGATTAATGGTCGAACAGCATCAGCAACTGCAGTGAACCTTTCATTAATTTGGGTCCTCCTGCAAACCATTATAATATTGTGCAGCTTGTCCTCCCAGAATGATAAATTATATGATTGAGTTATTCAGTCGAGGATGCATATTTAAACAAGAGTTGCAGATTCTTAGCTGGCCTTTTCCTACTTGCAGCAATAGAGCACGCGTGGACACTTGAAAAATGTAAACAAAAACGCTATCATAATAACACATGTGCAAATCACTTTATCTGGCTTTAAACTCGTTTCTTAATGCAAACATCTCCCAGTAATGGCCACATGTAAAGCTGGGGAATTTCATTTCAGTAACCATTTTAATATATGGAACTCTGCAAAAACATGGGCAGAAGATTACTCATGGCACTTATTTGTAAATATACATTGGCAAATAGTTTTTAAAATATAAGGCAGTCATTTCTGGCATTCATGGCACCATGACACTTATCTTGCCTTTTAAATCATTGCTTACGGCTCTGCTGAAGGCAGTGAGGCCCAGGGCCAATCCTTTTAGAAGAAAGTTTGTTTATTGTCGCCGGGCTGCAGAGAACTGATGATGGAGGAAGTTGTTGAGGGGTCAAGAGTGCCTCACCGTCATCAAAGTCCCTTTTGGGAGCGCCGAGCGGAGCTGCCTGCACGCTTACAGGCAGAGATGCAGAGCTCATGCAATGCAAACCTCAGAAGTGCCGGAGCCCAGCCCGTCTATTAATTATGTGCCGGGACTGGACACTGCCCAACACCTGCACGAATGAAGCACTAGATGCAGGATCATAAAGATCAATGCTGGATGAATGTTGTTTCGCGACTTCATGACTCTGCTAGGTCCCTAGAGTTTTCGGGTAGATGGTTCGGCAATTTGGCATTTGCACAAATGAAATCCGTCACTGAACCAAGGGGCTTGAGGGTTTTGAACATGGATTGTCAGTAGTGCGGTAGACAGGCACTGTTGTCTCAAATGGTAGAATTGACACTTTGTTGCTTGTGTTGGCCATGGTCGTGGTGATTTGTGTCACCATGAGCTGGTTCAGTATGTGCAGCCTGTCAGCTTGTGTTGCAAGTCTGTCCCTTGGCGTGGGGGCATTGGGAAAGGGTCCGTCGATCTGTGGCTTGACAGTTATCAGTATTGGATTAGTGGAGGTCAGGGGCATTCAGCTTTGCGTGGCAGTGGTATGAGGACAGGGCCAGTGAGAGGATGCAGGTTCTACATTCAGTCCCTGGTGGATATTTTTTGCAATTATTACCCCCAGGATTAGGGTCAGCTGACTCATTGAACCACCTAAGAAAGGATATCCAGCCAGATCTTCAGGAGCCCCACACTGGGGGATTATTGATGGATTTGTTTTCTGAAAACAACAACTGAGGATTGCTGTGCCTAGCCCTAGTGTTCAATATGTTATCTCGGTATAAAGTCAGGAAATTAACTCACAGGGTTCAATGCATGATTAACCAACGAATGTCATTGCACTGATTTGCTCACATTTAGTGCTCTTTTTTTTTCCATGTTGGGATGGTCGATATTGGTCTCAATGTAGAAAAAAGGTTTACATTGCGCGCACCATTTTGATGACTGGGCTAGGCGCCATGTTGACGCAATGTTGCAATCTGATTTGTATCTAGTATAGTTAGTTGGAATGGTATGAGTGTTACTATTAGTGTTATTTTGTGTGTAGTTTGCCACTTTTTAGATTGGCAAACAGGTAGGAACATAATGACAATTATGCGGGTACAGTGTGAGGACAATGTTGTTGGTTCATGTGCAACGTAGCGCTTATAGATGGGAAGCGAGGAGCTTTATATGCACGCACGAGAGGAGAAATCCAAGAATGGTGAAGCCACTGTGAGGGGATGTGGTAGTCCTGAACACAAGTACGCGATTATATATATATATATGGGGGTTTTCAAGGGAGATGTGTTTGGTATAGTTGAGGAACCGGGGGGAAGGGGGTGCATGGTGAATACATGGGAAGGTTGTATACATAGGTGGGGATTGTGTAGGCTGCAGAAGGCTGGGTTGGTGAGATGAACGTTGTGTGACCTGGAGAGTTGGTTGACCGGGGTCAAAGGAAGGAGGAGGGCAGCAAACAGCATTTGACGAGTTGTGTTAGTATCAAATGTTCATTCGAAGTCAGAACAAAATGAAGTGCTAGTGGGTCATAGGTTTATGACTTGGTGATGTTGTGAATAAGGGATATAATCTTCAGGAGAACAAGGGAGCTTTTTATTCAGTGACCAGGGAAGTCTGGCCATATGGAAGGGTCGACTTGGGGCCAGTTAATAAACCAGGTGCAAGAGCTGCTTAAGGGAAGAGGCGGAACATGGTTTATGGGTTTCAATTAGGTTCTCAGGAAGGTGACTAGGATGTGGGCCAGAGGCTATGTGGGCTGAAATAGCGCTTACAAAAAATTTGCATGAAAGGAGAAATACCAGGGATGCCAGCAAGTCTGGGAAGATGAGATGTTTAATGTTGTTCAAAGCAAACTTGTTTATTTCTCTTCCTCCTCATATTGGTGAAGTGTTCTTGTAAAAGCCACATTCATCACACCGGGGTTAGAGGTCACTGACCAGACGGAACTTGTAATAAATCCGGATTGTAGTAGGTGAATACATAATCATGGGATGATGTCATGATCAACTATGGAAAGATCCCAAAAGGGGTTGTACTTGTAAATATGATCTAATGTAAATATATGTTGAAGGGGATGGTGTTTAGGCGAATGTGTCCAATATGAGTGTGGGAATTTAGGGGGATTAGATTTCCTTATATAGGGTTAGCCAATCATATTTGGGTGGATGAATTTGTAACGAAATATGTGGAAGTGTGTTAAATGTTGCAACAATGTATATAACGTGTAACCTTTGTGTGGTTTGAGGAGAATCAGGTTGTTTCTGGCTATAAGGAGTCATCTATACCCTCCCAGCCGTCTGTATACAATGAACTTGCTTTACTGACAAACGTGCACCCTTCTCTTGAGAGGTGGACTTAGTTTGGGTAGAGAGACTTGAGGTTTGCCCCAGCAGCTATGTGGATGGATGAGGCAGAACTTTTTTTTATTTTTACTGTTTTGTAAATTCCTTATTTGGGAGGAGATGTTTGCTATCATTTGACCAAAGTTGGAATTCATTTGTTAATTTCCCCTGTTGGATGATCATAGTTTTAACTCCATGGGGCGTGTGTGATGAGGGTTGCATGACTCGATAAAGCAGGTATAGTTGGAATTCTGCCTACCGGGTTGGAATAGTGTTTAATGAAGGGGCAACAGCCTGGCACCCTAGTTTCTTGATAGGGTTTGGGTACTTGATTTCCATGGGCAGAAAGATGGTTGAGATGGTTTGTGAGCTCTCTTCCCAGTTGGATTCTTTCCAACGCTTTGCCTCCTGGATGGTCTTTTCCGAGTGTTCAGGTTTATCCTGACCAGATAGCCAACCTGTCTCAGTTTTAAAGAAGTACAAGCACCCTTCCTGGCATGCTAGACTGGAGAACATTAGCAGGGTTTGTTCCAAAGACTTGCTGCAGAGTGCTTCTGGCCATGTGTATTTTATACAGTAAGTAATATTACATAGGAAGAGATAATTCAACAAACCATCAAAGCACAACTCCATTTAGAATACTCTGTTACAAAGTATGCATTAAGTAAACAGACTCTTAGAGCCTGACTCACAAACATGTAGTAGCAAGTCAGAAGCTGTCCATGAGCATCTCAGACGTTCTCCTCCTTCCTGATACTGGATTCCCAAAACCCAAAACTGGAGATGTCGGGAGCATCTTTGAGATTCTCATGTAAAACTGTGATTTATAAAGTGTTCCTCAAGGTGTCTCATAGATGCTCCAGGGATCTCCAGATTTTCCCCAGACTTATGAATGATAAATATGCTATAAATTAGCAGGTCCAAATCTGAGATACTCATGTTGCATCTACTGATCTAGTTGATTGATTGATTGATTTATTTATTTATGTAGCGATTTGTACCTCCCATGGAAATCTTTTTGCATCACGCCCCTGTGGAATTGAATCCATGGGGTTTGCATCAAATGAATATCACCATCGGAGTAAACCTTTCATTCTCTGTGTGACCTTGGGCATGCAACCTTGTCTACCAGTGACTATGTTAAAGTGCTGGTAAAGTATCTTAACGCTGATGTAACGTATGCAACATTTGCAGTTGTTTTGGGGTGTTGCAGTATTTAGTATCCTAAGGTGCAGCAATGTGTGTAAAAAAGGCTTTGATCATTGCATAACATAACAGGTGTAGTTGTAAAGCGCACGTTCACCCCCAAAGGGGCATCTTGACGCTAATAACAGATGATTATTGTTACCCAACTTAATGGTACTCATTTTATCGACCTCGGAAGGGCTGAGTGGACTTCCTGGGATTTGAATCTGTGACTATGCGGTCAAACACAGGTCTCAGAAGTGGATGCATTAGTCCACTGAGCCACAGACCCGGCTATACACCTATATGTTCTAATTACAGCCCCTATAACCTGCAATACTGCATTGTGGTCACGTGTGAGCTACTTGTGGGCTATAGAAAAAGAGTATAGAAGCAGAAAGCGCAAACAGAATCCATTCCTTAACACCTAGGCCCACACCACCTCTCCTACCCAAATAACCTGAGACTTGGAATTGCCCGTCCCCCCTCCTCATTGTTAGTTTCCTACTTCCTTGTATTTATCCCTAGCAATTGCCTTCCCTCGTGGGTACTTCCCTCATATGACTTGTGAAGCACTCTGATGCTTCCTGAACCCAGGTCCACATGCAACAAATGCAGGAATAATAATAATGATAACAACAACAACAACAACAACAACAACAACAATAATAATAATAATAATAATAATAATAATAATAATAATAATAATAGTAATTCTTCACATTTGGAGAATAGATTACCTGCAGACATAGTTCTCTTTACAGGAATCCAGTGGGGCCAGGCAGTTTGGTCTTTCTTTTGCCTCGTAGGAACAGGCTGGGACAATGGTCTGCCTCCGTCGCTCGGCGCATGCCATATCGTCGCAGGGGCAAAACAACAGCTCGTGGGTGTACTGAAATGGAACACGGTCGAAGAACTTCCTCAGGGCCTTGTGGCACTTGGAGCGATTGCACATGTCGGCTCGTGCTTGTCGACGGATGCAAACTGAGACGTAGTACGTCCGTAGCTTCTGGCACGTCTCATCCATGTTGCAAGCCTTGGCGGCATCCAAGCAGCGGTTCACTTGGGTGACTTCGTTTTCAGAGCCTGCAAAAGTAGCACACCATGACATAAGAGTATGGACATAGAAGAAAGACTCTAATTGCAGCACTTTTTCACTCCAAAGATTCAAATAAATAGAATCAAATAAATACGATATAACCTCAGCACTATTCAAAATGTGTGTGTATAAGGGCACCCAAGAAGCATCGTACCACTCTACATATCTAAAAGCTACAAATACATAACAAAATGTTCTATACATTTGTGATCCTGTATACAATATAGAAAGTGTTTGAGTCAAGGAAGTGGGGTTCATATTAAAAGTTTAATCTGTAAGTGCATGTTGGTAGACATTTTTACAAGTATAGTGTTTTTAGTTGCTTTATGCCATTTGGTAGAATATAATGCGGGGTTAAACGCTTATTGCTGTGAACTGTGTTTGACCTGCAGATCGCAGGTTTGAATCCCGGCAAGACAAACTCAGTCTTTTATCCTTCCAAGGTCGATAAATGAGTACCAGTTTCGATTGGGTGATAATAATAATGCATGTAAATATGTCCTATGTAAAGTGCTTTAGATTAAAGCGCTATATAAAAAACCATAAAATTATGATTGTTTGTCCCTGCAGCACTTAAAAGATCTACTCCCAGCGTTCATTTTAGTGCTCTTGTGGGTACTCCAACTTAAGATCCGATGCAGCTCTTGAGACGCTAGCTGATATGTAATGGACTATGTAAGCTTGACAGTATTCCAAAAGGCCCTTGGTACCGAGCACAATACGTAATATGCACCCTACTGCAAATGGCACCAAGTGTTAGATGTTGATGAGCAACACTGGCCGTGTCCACGGTAGAGGGCTGAGGCAGTCACGCGCACTAAGTACTGCACTCCAAACATTATATGCTCGGGTTATTCCGCGTCATGAAAAGCAGCGCAACACCAAATGGATACTCACAGCATAGAATGCTGTGAGTGCATTCTCCATGAGGCAGGAGAGGTCTTGGGTTCCATGTCCTGATGAAAACAGCAGGAGAATCTCTGCCTGTGGTCCTCGGGCTGCCTGTGACATGATGTGATACACACAAATCTGGAGTGCACATTCCCCAGTGAACAATAGGGGGTGCCAGAGGACTGTGAATGGAAATGGCTTTACAGTGGCCACACAGAAACCAAATCTATCGACTATGCCAATTCATGTTAAGATATGAAGCAAAGGCATGATGAATTCTCTCTGCTGAGTTTGGCAAAAGTGCTGGCTTTCCCTTTTCTTCACTAGTTGTACCCACCCTTACAAAATATGTCAGTCTTTGTAAAGCAATGGACCAAGTGACATTCCAGTAAGTCGTTTTCTGTGCAATTATTTTCTCTGTATTCATATTACAACCCCTGTGCTGAATTTACAGTGTTCTCCACTGGGCTCGCTTATTTCCCTCCATTCTGAAGCCTTTAGATCCCCTAACGGTGAAGGCTCAGCGAAAGAAAACAAACCATCAATAACAATATACGTCTGCAGATACAAGTCATTACCAAAGGCTGGAAGAGTAAAATGAACAGAACATTTCAGCCAATACTGAAGTCAAGCCTATTTATCAGTACATGGTAGATATCGTTATTGACCTACTCTCAGCCAATCAGAACGTGTAAATTGCAGTCAATAACCGCTGGTATTGACTGCATTCTGAACATTCCATCTTCAGAAAGAGACAGAGAAACAACAATGCAATTCCTACGCAAGAGCTTTTTCAATGCAAACCTTTTTTCTGGCTGCAAAAACGCTATTTAACACACGAACGGGAAATATTTAAATTTTCTTATAGAGAAACTGTTTACTTTTCCATGACACCCAATGCATGCTCATCTTAAACATGCTCCAGTTCAAACACGATTCAATTAAAATACTTAACCTATGAAAACAACCATGTTATTTAAATACTGTAAAGTAATTTGTTAACTCAGTTCATAAAAAAATAAATTTTTTATTTCACCACCAAAATCCCAAAACAGTTATTGCTACTACCACTATGTACTAATAGCCTTATAGACTTTACTTGGGATAATGACCCTTCTCCAAAGTAATGCCCTCAGAGAATATCCCGTGATAATGACCCCTGCCTCAGTCTCTAAGGCTATAGTTGGGGGACGTATAGTATCAGTTGAGCTCAGGGCTTTAAGTGCGCTAGGGCCACCTGGGGCCGAGCCCTGGCAGGCTCCGAGATCTCGTTTTGTGGCAGGGCACTGCCGGGGCTCACTAGTCTCCCCTGGCAGCCCCGTCCACTACATGACAAGGATTTCTTCCTAAAGCCTGAAGCTCTCGCTCTCGCTAGAGCCCCAAATGGGAAAGCAGATTTAGGCAGAAACACAACGCGGTTGTGTTTGAAAATGCTGCGGCTTTTCTTTCTAAGTTTCTCAGGCTCAGAGGAGCCTGAGAAACTTAGAAAGAAAAACTGCAGCGTTTTCAAACACAATAACGCTGTATTTATGTTTGCGGTCGCTTCAAAAGCTACCGCAAACATAAATACAACGTTTTTAAAGCTGCGGTTTTCCGGGCACCTCCTTATAAAACTTAGAAAAAAAAACGCAGCTATGCTTATTTTAAAAAATAAATAAATAGCACTTACCGAGATGCAGCTGCAGCTTTTCTGCCTGTAGTCTCCGGTCCGCGTCCTCCGAGTCCCGGCACCAATGAAGGAAAAGCCACCCAGTGGAAGCTTTTGTTTACTACAGCTGGCTGGCTTTTCCTTCATTAGTGCCGCAAAAGCAAAAGCCAGCACAGGCGGGCATCCATTTCACAAAATGGATGTGCCCATGTGCTTGCTTTTGCAGATTTTGAGCTTGAATTGCTAAAAATTTTACATAGGGACTTCGAAAAAAAAATGCCAATCGTTTTTTTTTTAATATTGCCTATTTTTGAAATAAAACATTTTAGACAAACCATTCCTTTAAGTAGTGAAGCCAGGATCAGAGACTAGTCGGCATTTTAAGCACTCCATCACGTACAATTCTCAGGTCTAGTTAATAGGAAGGAATGCGTGTTCATGTTTGGCTTTCAAGAATGCTCTGTTTTAAAAAATGTACTTGAACACTACAGAAATCCTAATAAAACAGCTTGACACGTATATAGAACTGCTTATAGAAATATTGTAAGCAAAAAAAGTATAACTGTAACTTTCTCCCCCACTGCTTCCCCTTGAATTGAATGCAAGCTTACAAAATGACCTTTAGGTTTTGCAAATGCACTCTGTAGACGTAAAGGCACATACATAAAGATAGTGTGATAAGATTGCCTACTCATTGGTTAACCAAGGCATCCTGCTTATTGATATAAAGGGTGAAGAACATGTTAAGTACTGCATGAATGCAAATGCAAACCTTTCTTGTTGAGTGTCAAATAAGAACACATTATAACAATGAAAGGCAGACTTGAAATAAGGCACAGGCTTGGATATTTATTTATTGTTCGCTTGTATTTTATTGTATTTAATGTTTGCTTGTAAGGGGCTTATACAATAAGAATATACTGTTTCAAGGCGCCCACAGGGCTGGTTGGAAGGGAGAGTGGGAAGTGCATTACAATAATTACAACACAATATTTAAGGAGGAGAGGTGGAAGAGGGAAAGGGACAAACCTACTATGCCTTGTGAGTATTCAGAACGTGCAAGTGCAGATGGGAAGGGGGTGGGGCGGGTAAGTGCTGGGGAGTCTGAGCCCTTGGGTGAGACATGGAGTGTTGAGTGCTACACGGCCTGGGCCGAGGGAGGTGTAATAGGATATTTTACTGGAGCTTTATTTGCCCTTAATGAAATCACTGTGCATCTGGAAATGAAAAGCCCGGCACCCGACCTGCTTCTTACAAAGCTGCTGATTGGAGCAAATATTGTTATGGAGCTTCTCATTGGGTAGTACGCCGGAGGAGTTTGGAAAAACAGATTTCGGTAACCTGGAAGTCTTATGGCATGTAAGGTTGCTATGCCAACCAGATATTTTCAGTTCAGCCCTCTCTCTACTGTAACAATGCTTACAGCAATTTTTGTGGTGCAAGCGCCACAAACATTCACCAAAACCAAAAACCATGAAGGACTCTTTCTTCAGATATGTATATGTATTGCTGTCAATGCGTATGCTTATGACTGCTTGCTGCTTTAAGGATATTCCCAGTCCTACGTGCCATGTTAGTGAGCAGAATTCCTTCAGATAAAATTCATCACAAAGACTAGGCTATCCAGAGGTCTGCAACCTTTCGCTGTCCAAATGTTTTGGACTACAACTCCCATCGACCCTAGCCAGCACAGTCAATGGTGATTGATTATGGGAGTGGTAGTCCAAATCATCTGGAGAGCCACAGGTTGCAGACATCGATAACCTTGCTATGCTGATAACATCTAGGGACTTGAACAAACGGAACAGCTGTATTGACTTATCACCTTGAAATGCGTTCTGTAGCCTGTGCTCTTCTCCCAACATTGCAGCACCGTAGACTCATGTATGGAAAAACTGTGATTTAATCATAACCACTAGCAATCGCTCTAGACAGGGTTCCATTCCATTGTTTTGTTAGCCGGCTGAAGCATTATAGAAACGGAAAAGCAACAAGTTCTTGAATCCACTTCAAAGTATTCAGTGCAACCCAAACTGCTATGTTACATCCCTTCTACATGAGACCACTCATTGTTCCTTTGGACACTAGGCACAGCAATCATGAGGCCCACGCATGAGCATATCTGTACCACGTAAAACAAGGTTTCTATACTGAATGGTGAACAATGGAAACGCTTTTAGGTATCATAACCTCCTCTGGCAATGGCTCCAGGTAGCCTTACAGGCCACCATTGTGTAGGAGACTGCTGTGCCATTATAGAAGTCGAGAAATATATGCAAATCAGGTTTGATCCAAGCCCAAAGGGGCAGTCACCACAAACTGAAGAGTTAAATCTGTTCCACGTGAGACTACACGTAGCACCAGGCAGGATTCTGTCTCATTGGGCATCATCAGAGAGGCGAAGCTTCAGACTCAAGGCACCGCAAGGTCCGAGCCTATGTCTGGGCATAGCAGCTCCACTTAGGGTGGCACTGAAACAAAGAAGAGTAATGGACGGAGAAGCTTTGCGGTAATCAGAACCACTGGCAATTGATCTGGGCATCCTTACATTCTGTCATTCTTTAGCCTGTTTTACCATTATTAAAGGGGAATAAATATATGTCAATCAGCCTTGGTCCTACCACGTAGGGGTAGTCCGGTCCAAACTGCAGGCCAGAGTTGTTCTAGACACGACTGCAAGCAACTCAGACTTCGGATGGCATGGCAACTCAGAAGAGAGATAGATGGGAACGTTTTGAATTAATAATAACCACTGACATTCGTTCTGGGCATCTTTCTTATTCTACCCCAACTCCAAGCTGATTCGGTTCAAATTCTAAAAAGAATTACTTTATTTTTATCTATTAATTAATTCCACCCCCTTCCATACCCTGACCCATCAGGTGGCCAGCAATCTTCTACCTCTCTTAAAACACTCTGCAGACTGATAACAACACAAAAGTTCGAATGTTCTCAACCTTTCTATTCCAAACCCTGAAAGAAGAAACGATCCTGGTGCAGGAGAGCTTGGAAGAATATTCTCACCCTCATGCTTTGGCAAGAAGCACTGCCCTTTGGTTGAAGTAGCCATAGGCCGGCAGAGACCTATAGCATGTGACTGCCATACGTATATCATTGCTGGCACCAATGTATCTGTCTAACAGCATACTTGTGACTCCCAGGATTCACTGATGAGATCGGAGAACAGGTGAGACCGATCTATTGTGGAGGTTCTGCTGAGAGGATTTGAACAGCTGGATGGGGATTGTGGAACACACACATATGCAGGTCTCTGCTCCATCTTTGCTAACACTGAGCAAAAGCATGTGCAGATCAGACGTGGTCCTGCACCAAAGATGTTAGGAGAGCAGGTCTAAGAATTACTTAAGCCAACGGGGAGCAGCACCTGTGTGAGGAGATGCCACCTGGAAAGGGAGCAAAGCCCTGGCTACATTTCCGTCTCCAAAAAGGGTCATCTGCTAACCAGATTCCTCTTTTCGTCAACTTCATGCCAAAAGCATAGTGTTCCAGTGCCCTGCTGCATCCATAGCCTGATCTGCAGTGCCGGCTCTGTTCATGGGGCAGAGCAGGTTCAAAGGTCACAAGATGCCCACTCGACAGCTGCAGCAACAGCCAGGTCTCTGAGGCGCAGGGGTGGCATTTAAGATATGCCCCCTGTACCAAAGATACAATGATAATAAGTAACCCATGCTGGTGGACGGATACAACTATGCCTGAGTTTAGGCAAAGTGCATGGCACTATGTAGGATTATGGCCACCACAATCCAATGGACATCGCACATGTGTCAGCTCCTGGGAGTCAGCGCCTGGGAGTCAGCGCCTGGGAGTCAGCGCCTGGGAGTCAGCTCCTGGGAGTCAGCGCCTGGGAGTCAGCGCCTGGGAGTCAGCGCCTGGGAGTCAGCGCCTGGGAGTCAGCTCCGCTGTGGAAGGTGATGTGTATTCTTGTCAGACGAACTGATACTGCCAAATGGCAAATCTGAAATCCAGAGGACTAAACCTCTTCTTTGCTCCCTTTGTGGGGGCTGGTAACACCCTCCCCCCAGAGACAGTCCCCCAGCAGGCAGATGTCCTGGGCCCAGGCAACAAAGGAGAACATCCATTCAAAAGTCATAGCCTCACACTAGGGTGCTGCAACTCTGAAGGCCTTTGTTATTAGTGAGAAGGAAAGGGAGCAGGATTTAGGGTAGGGGGGAGTGCACTGGTCACTGGTAAGAGACTTCGACCATTTTGCTTTTCTCTCTCTCTCTTTCCCTTTCCTCTCCCCTCCACACCTCTGGAGCAAAGCACACCCTGCACCTTCCTCAGAGCCACACCCTGCTCCAAAGAGCAGATATGATAGGTTATTTATAACGTGCTTAATACCCAGAGGTGTCAAAGCGCGGACCTGGGGATCAAACCTGTGGTGCTCTGGGTCGTCTTGCTTCCAAGGCAAGCATGTTGCCCCTGAGCTATCCTCCCAATAGCAGTTCTGTGAAAATCGCTCCTGTACACCACTACGAGTTGTGCGCTTGAGACTGGCCACTACAGGGGTGCAGCCCCTCCAGATGTGCAGCCTAGAATCCTCCGTCTTTGCAGAAAATCTGGGATCACGTCGAGGCCACCAAAAATGTAGAAAAGCCCCGCAATGCTCACACCATAAAAAATACAACCATTAGTGAAAAAGAACCAGCACATCTCCCAAAAGGAGAACAAGGTTTATTCTCATAAAAACAAGTAGGCGATAGTAAAGAGCTCTGCTGCCACGGAGCCCTCTGGCAAAATCAGTGCACGCATTAGGTTTTAAAGGTAAAAAGCATCACAGCTGACGTACATCACATAGGTTACAAATCTACATAGCTGGTTGTTGCAACCCTATATATAGGTGTCCTGCTCCATAGGTGATGCCAGGCCATTGGTCCCAGCTTTGCCTGTCCTTCTTCTTCCATGTGGGATCCTTCTTAATATGTCATGAAGTGCAGGCCTCTTAATTGCCAATTATAAAAACTATTCAGCACAATGGCTCTCTTTGGCCTAATGTGCACCTGGTACTGCAGACAGGGGCTCAGAGGCTACTTTCGAGGTCACACTAACTCTAAATCCCTGCTTGATCCCAGGCGCATCAGCGCCATTCCAGTTCTTCCCACCCCGGGCTGAAATGTGTTACTTTCCCTCCCTGTCACCTCGTAGCAAAAATCAAAGGGACCCCAGGTGGGGTGATCTCTTTCTGCTATGATCTTTCTGATGGAGTAGCACACTAAGAGTTGTATGGTAAGTGGTCTCGGACTGACTGGTACACTGGAATGCTAGGGCCTTGAGACAGGGCCATCTGGGCACTATAACTTAAAGTTTGGACTGGTGAAGGTCGGAGGCTGGTGCCCTCCTTCTTGTGGGGTAGCTGTTCACAGGGTTCTCTAGGCCCCCACATGGCCGTGTAGGCTACATTCTTTCTGGGTCACACATGCTAATGATATGAGACAATGAGAGGTTTATCCTGCCTCGGCTGCAACCCGACCCTTCATTCACACACGCATCTCTATATTCCGTGCCCGGACCTAGTGTCTGGGTTACAATGCTGCGGCAGGCCTCAATTTCAAAATGGCTGCTATTTGCTAAGATGGCGTTTGATTCCTAGTGCAATCTACACCCACTTACCGTCTACCATACCATAATGCATCTTCTAACAACACCCACCACCCCCTATAACTTTCCCAAGCATCTACAACATACTCTTAGGCCTCTGTCGCATTTGAAACCTCTTGGGGGCCTGGGACTATTGTCCCCGCTTCCCAACTGGTGTGACATCAATAGGGCAAAGTCTACCCCATCAATTGGCTAACTATGGCAAGCTGGCTTTAGCCCAATCAGCTGAAGACTTTTTACTTTTAAAAGAGTAGTCTTCCAACCCTTGTTCAGATTCTCTCAGATCCTCTCTAATCCTCTTAAGTCTGCAGATTTTCTCTGAAAAACTCCATGGACTTCCTTTGAGAAATTGTACTTTCCAAATCCCTCAGCCGGAGGTGAAGAAGGGGCCCTCCAAGGCAGAAGGAAGATCTGTTCCCTACCCACTCCTAGGGCACATTGGGTGTGACCTCTGCTTTGGACCAGGCCCAACCACTCTGCACCAGAATCTCTTGAATCTCGGAGAGCAGACCCCGAAAGGAATGTTCCTGCCCTCGAGTACCCCAGAAAGGGCCTCATAAGAACCAGATGGCCATACCAGCCAAAGCTCCCTTTTCTACCACAATGAACTGCTCGCTCGGTGTTCACAGCATCTTGGATGAGAAGGAAGGTTCTGGCACTAGCTCTTGCTCCTCCACCAAACAAAACTGTTGCTTGCACTTCAAATCTGCTTGACGCTGCATCATGCCATAGCCGACTCTGACCAGTGGTTACAACAACGGCTCGACCCAGCTAGCCCTTTAATAGCCGCCTTTTTGGACTTCACATCGACACACACACAATCACCGCTTTGACGACTGCCGCCTATGACTCCACCCGCTGAAGGATCACTCATCCCCCCTTCCCGGCGTCTAAACCCCAATATGGCCTGGTCAACTTTGAAGCGATCCTGGGATTGCCTTGATCTACATCTTTGACAGCAGACTTTTGACCACACAGAGCGACCGGTTTTGCCCCTATTTCACGCGTGCTTGTTGCTTGGGGCTACATGATTCAATGTACCCGAACTGAGGTTGATCCGTTTGCATCTACGTTCAACACCGGGTCTGACTCTGTCAGCCCACCAAGAACTGAATCCAGGTATTGTTGACACTGAACTGCCTCCTCAGTCCACAAGGGCCCTAGAGAATATTTAGGTCACAATTCCCTTTTTTCTACAACACATCGTTTTCGTGGATATCGATTTACCTACCACCCTGAGAACTACGCTCAGAATGCTGCTTTCCTCAGTCTGTTGTATCTTCTTTTTTCTTCCTTTGGGGTAGGTTTTTATACAGTATTTCTATTAGTTCTATTTACAGATAGTGTGTTCGATTAAAGTATACATATCTTTATAGAACTTTCATTGGACGGTTTTACTGTGTTGTTTCAGTCAGTAATGGTTCACTTTCACACCCCTCTTAAGGGCATAGACTTCCTTCGTCCCATGCTACCACAAAATGCAAAGGTGTTATATCTCTTAACTGCCCTTGTTTTACCTTTATGATTGCGTTGGGTTTTGGTTTGTAGAAGTGTGAGGGCTGATGGGCTATTTTACCCATACTCATCCTCATACTCCTGCTGAGCAGAACCCAATTCATCACACCCTGTCCCAGGCTTTTACCAGAGGTGATATTAGCATATGGCTGTATTTAACGATACAATAGAAGGCGGAGCCATATTACCTTTCACTTTGCAACATGTGGTCATGCTTATTTCCTTTTGCCTCTGACCTTGCAACCTATGGAAAGGCTCGCCATAGAATGACTCATAAGATTCTTATAAGTAACCTATAAGAACTTAATAATCTAGTGAGATTTCGGGAACAATAATATGACTTGTATGAGAATTTATCTGACACCAAAATATTTATTGTATTTTTAATATATCTTATACGTTTGAAATGGAATTAAGTAAGATCTCATAAGATTCTGGTAAGATCCTTATGAGAACCCCAATAGGAAATGGTGGCCTGCTGGATATTACACTGGTGAGGTTAGGATTTACTTGACATGTTTAGAGACTTTCCACCCAAGAGACAACCATATTCCTTAATTTCAGAGTTGACAGTAGACGCCAAAAGGCCATTCAAGATGGTGGTCTTGCCAGATTGCAGCCCTTAGCGGCGTGAGGTATGCGTCACTTACGGACACCTTTACAGCGCTGAGCGAGACTGATTCCCCTCCCCCCGGTGGTGACACTCTCAGTCTAAAGTGGCAGCCATGCTTGTCTCAATATTTTGAAAGTAACCCCTTTCCTTGTGTTGGGCAATCATTTTACCAATCCCTATTATCCGAAAACAAAGCGACAGTAAATTCACTACACCAGGCATTTGCTTGAAAATCCAGATGGCCAGCACTTTGTCTCTGAGATTACTTCTTCATTCTTAGGAAACCTTTGCCCTGGGAGTTGGCATATTTACTACCTTTCTGTGATCCCTTTAATTGACCGTTCCTCAACTAAATTATAAATGCAGAACCACAAGTACCATAACACAATATGAAGTGAGCCTTAAAGCCAGAATCATCAGATTATTTCAGATCACACATGAGAAAAAAAGACCTCTCTGTACAGCGCCCTCTAGTTTTCACACCACAGGAGTCATTGTTTTAGACAAGTTAGTCTTCACCTGAATAACATGTTCAAGCATACATACATTTTAACACATTTTTTTCATGTCAACATGGAGACACATCACAGACTAGCGAGCTTTGTTAAATAAGTATGTTTATTCAAAGTTTATTTGGTCATAAACGTTTTAGATCAAAGTTTATTTGGTCATAAACGTTTTAGAATTATGGCTGACTACTTGGCCAAAGCTTCTTGTCCAAAGCTTCGACAAAAGTTTCTTCGCTTCCGATTGAATCTCTTGCCAACCCTAGATGTTTTGGCGAGCAGGAAGCAAATTCCAAATGCTGAAAATCAATGTCGGTTTTGTAAAAATCCTGCACAAAGAGAAACATTGGAACATTGCTTAATAGATTGTCCATTATTATCTATTATCCGAAAGAAGTGCTTCAAAAATGTCTTTGCGAATCAAAATGTGTATATCAAGAAAAACATGTGGCATTGTATCTTTACAACTACCTCTCTTTCAGTAAAGATAGCCACCGTACAATTTCTGGAGGCCATTTTTCCTGATTCGCACTAATGCTGCACTCTGCTTTTTAATAGCATTGTTCGTTACTTCTTTGCTTGGCCCTTGAACGGATTCTTTTTGGAGGTAAAATGATTTGCATTGAATTTTCATGTTATTTTTATCTGCTTTGATGTGTGGTCATGACATTCATGTAAAGATTATGTAAGATGATTTTATTTTATTTTTCTAAAGAGATTGTATTGTATTTCATTGTTTCGTACTTGTAAAATTTGAAAGGTTGATTTTATCAACCAAAGAAATAAAAAAAATTTAAAAAAAATAATAATAAAATAAGTATGTCTATGCGGTGCAAGTGTTTTGATTTTGGGTGGGCCTTGCCAACTCAGTCCCTACCCTGTCTACGCCTCTGAGTGTTTACCCTGGAGAGATTGAGGGCCCTTCGCTGTGTCTTGATAGAGAAAGGGACCATTGCAGCCGATGCAATCACGGTATTTCACCTGAATTCGTCACTGATCAACATGATACATCCGGTTTGTTCACAGTGAAGAAGCCGCCCGGAAACGCGAAAGTGATGACAGATGGAGAAAGAAGTTAAGGAGGGGGGCTGGGGTACGTTGTGTGTGTGTTGTTGTATGTCTGTATGTCTGTATGTTCGTGTGAACATAATTGTGGGAAGAAGTGCAGGGAGGGGAGAGAACGGGACGGAGAGCGACAGAGAATGGGACGGGGAACGGGCCATGGGTGTTTCCGCTGCGAACTCAGGGTAAATAGTGGGGGGGAGGGGGTTTGGCAGACGACAGGGTCTGCAGAGGTGTGTCCCGCGTAGGAGATTAGTGGGGAGAGGGGGACATAGAAAATATTATTTCCCCGCAGCTCCATGATCGGCCTTGGTGAACCGGGATTCAAATAGGCCTGTGGAGAAACAACGTACAAGTGAAACGGACAAGTCCCAACCTCCTTTTCGTACTTGTGTACGCCCAAGCTTCCAAATAAAAGAGAAATGTGCTACTTAAACCCTGATCAGGGGTAGTCGGTGAATGGCCAGTGAACATTACATTCAAATATGTATTGTCCAACCCCCTAGATCAGCGCCCGCAGCAAAAAAAGAAATCACCTCTTAGGAAACCACAGAGGTATAAATAAGCTTGTTATTTGCACTTTAACACAACACCCTTTCCTGTGTTTTCATGGATGCGGACGCGTATCATAGAGTGCAATAAAGTGCCACCTCTGGGCTGCTTCCTTTGCCTTTCATCTTGGGACTGTCATAGCATTTTAGATAGTGGTTTAAGCGTGGTGTGGCATAGTTTGCTATGGTTACGGCGACTGAAGCGATCACATGCTGCTTGGGTATGTCTACATGCAAGGACCAGACCTTATATGAAGATGAGCCGGAAATGCTTTGATTACTTGCCTGTAATGTTCATAATACAGATTCGCACCCGGGGAAGAGCCATTGACCAATCAGGTGGCTGGAACAGTGGGCGAGAATATACATTCTCTGCCCGCTGTTCTTGCCACCCGAGAATCTTACCCAGGTGGCACCATTTTTATTTGGCAAGGCAACAGGGAGCCTGTCTCTTTTTATATCTTACTTTTATTTTATCACCTGATCTACATTTTGGCCTCCCCACTCCCATACCCGCCCAACCAAAAAAAACTCATCCCAAACCCTCTCCCTCACTCTCTCCCCACTTACCTGCGGGAACCAGAGCTTTGAGCTCCAGTCCGCCGAACCTCCTGCTCTGGCCACCACAGAAATGGAAAAGGACTTACACCCGTTTCCCTTTGCCGGCAGCCATCTTTGTTTCTTTTTTCTTTTTTTTCTTCAGAGATTGGCATTGCTTGCGGAGCAAATCTCTGGGAATTAAAAGAAAGCCATTTGCACCCCCACATAGCTGTCATGTCAGTGGGAGGACAGGCATGGCAAGTAATGACCCACAGCACGAACTGAGGCCCTCGCTTCACTTGGGCCTACCATGGGTCAGGCTGGCGGCCCGTTACAGCCATGTCCACCTTCCCAATGGGGCATGAAAGCCATATTCTTCTATCCTCTTCCCAGTTCTTTAACTCACGGGATGTTTTCTCTTCGAACTCCGTCAGCTTGGCTGAAAACAAAAAGGGGGATTGTGGGTATGCTCATTAATTTTGCCTTTTAAACCGAAACTATTGCATTGCAGTACATATTGGAGGGAGCTTGGATGTGAGGAGGGACAGAGAGTTTGTGAATGCTGTTTGGCATTTTAAACAAATATTGACTGCCCAGGAATATGCTAATACCTATAGCCATTCCTACACTCTACCTTCCCCTCCCCACAAAAGCACACCCTCCTGGGATCTCTCTGAGCTAGCTCTATCATGCAGTAACATGAGACTGTGTGCTGTATAGTTCCCTGGGATAATACAAACTTCTTGTTCTAGTAATCATGCAGCCATTTCATTTATAAGCAATATGCGTGTCCTCCCATCTGTTTCTTGCACTGAAGTATTTTTTGGCTTTTGTTTAGGAGCTAGAGTTTAGGCATTTGTCAGGCACCAACATTGTATCCCCATATACGCACATGATTTTCAAATGGTTGCTATTTTATGGTCAGTTGATACCATTAAGGCAGTGCCTGGCAAATGATTGACCTGTGCTTGTTTTCCTTCTGGGAATTTTCTGGAGGCAACAGAGTGAACCTGCTGATAGGTGCACTCGCCTCATATATGGAAGAGGTAGGGAAAGTCAGAGTAATGAAGATACCTGTCAGCAAATGAGTCTTTCAAATGGATGGTTACACATACTTACCAGTGGTCGAAGTGTAAGAAAAGAAGTAGTGGAACTATGTTCCCTGCCAGCCTCCCCAGCCCCTCACAACCCCCATTGCGCTCCCCCCTCCCACACACAATACAAACGCCTGCTGTTTAAGGGAATGTTCAATGAGGTGCACTGAAAGTGCAAGTTTCAACTTCCTCCTACACTGTTATTTTAAAACGAAACAGTTCCAGAACGGTTTCTTTTTCAAATAAAAGTATAGGAGCTGTAAAACTTAATTAAAAAAGGTAGAGGAGCACCGCTCCCAACCGCTCCCGCTCACTTCGACCACTGATACTTACCGATATACACAATTGAACAGAAACAAAGTATGTTACATTTTCAAAGCTTTCAATAAGTTTCCTTTTCATTGCCAGAAGAACAGCTTCCTCATTTAATATATATATATATATATATATATATATATATATATATATATATATATATATATATATATATATATATATAGAACAATGATAGTTTTCTCACAAACAGCATCAGCTAACCCCACACCAGTCATGTGTGGCGTCCCACAAGTCTCCTGTTTGTCTCCCACCCTTTATAATGTATTTACAAAGCTTTTGTTCGATGACCTTGAGTATCTGGGTGTCACCTACACTAACTATGCAGGTGACACTCAGATACTCATACCACTCACCGGGGACTATGACACTGACACTAAATTGCTTAACGAGATCTACAGTATCATCCAAGCATGGATGGATAAACATGGACTCTGTCTCAATGACGAGAAGACATAGCTCCTCCTCCTAGGATCAAAACTCAAACTAAACAAACATAGCAAGCAGTTTGACCCTTTCATCATTGATGGTAACCTCATCAAGGTATCCAAAGAGGTGAAAACTCTTGGCAAATACATTGACTCCTAATTAAACCTAACAAGACTGGTCAATGCATCAGCCTCATCCACAGCTTATGCCTGCAAGCTTATTACTGCTTGCAGACCTTTTCTCTCTACACCCAATTGCATTACCATAGCTAGAGCATTAGTACTCTCCAAGCTAGATTACTGTAACACCAGCCACAAGAATTTGATAAAAATGCAAGTTCTACAAAACAATGCCATCAGGGCAGCTCTGAATATTCCCAGATACTATCACATTTTGGAGGCTAGACGTAACCTGAACTGGCTTTCAATTAAGCAAAGGATTGCCTACAAAACCCTCTCTCTGTCCCACAAATGTCTGACCGAACTTGTCCCTACATACCTGACAAAAAACATTATACGCAACACCTCTGACCGCCCTATGAGATCGGCTCAGACACACTGCCTCAAAGTCGAAAAGCTTCAAACTGCAAAATGCAGGACAGAACAGTTTCCCAGTACTCGGAGCCAAGTTATGGAACTCATTATCCCTCTCCCTAAGATCTGAACCAGTCTTCCTTCCATTTAGAAGAAACGCTAAAACCTGGCTCTCTGCGCAGGAACCTTAGCTCACCCTCCGTTGGGCCTGCAACCTTTGTAATTACTAGCATATTTGTTCTACTCTTGTAAATTTATAATCACATGTATAAGTGCTGCATATCCTAGACTATGCATTTGCATATTTCTGTAAAAACAATATGGCCATTTTCATTACTGTAACCTGTATTCTTGCACGTGTAATCTGTATTTGTTGTATATTTCACTGTAGCATCTAAATGTACTCTGTATTTTTTTCCTCACTTATGGTACCACTGTACCTCTGTAACCTTCCCTGTAAGAAATGCGCCCAGATGCCCTTTGGCTTGGAGCACTATACAAATAAACAAACTAAACTAATATATATATGTATATATATATTTAACAAATACTGGCAACAGAAAGCGGTCTACAATTGAAAAATGAAATTCATCAACAAACTAAGTGGTTCCTGTAAGCAAACTGTGCGGAGCACTTTTGTCAAATGGTGCCTTTTAAAGCAGACTGTAGCCTACTGAAAACTACAAACTTGCACAGCGCAAAAAAGGCGTTAAAATGGTTCCATGTGTTATTATCGCTGCAGAAATATCGCCATACAAAATGATCACCATATTTTAGAGGCGATATTAAGCCATGGAACCTACGGGGGACATCCCCGCAAACCCCATAATTTTTTTAATGGAGCGTGGGACACTCCCAATAGCCCCATAAATTATTCCCACTAATAATATCGCCTATGGCCTTATCCCACGACCATATATATGGCTATATTATTGGTGGGGATAATATTACCTGATACCGTTAAAATGACCAACATTGTCCCTAAAGACAAGCTCACACTGGCCTGTTGAGTCGGCTCAGTAGATATTGCTCTACTGCCGAAAGAGCCAATCCCAGCCTGTTGGCACACAGGGTGAATGCCCTTTGAACCAAGATCATGGCCCTCTAATCTTAGAAATGGATAAAAAGCCGATGCATGGCTGCGGCATCACTGCTCGTTTCAGATATATGTCAAGTAGTCTAAGGACAGGAAGAGTCGTGTGTTACTGAAAGGTCTTGTTTTGGGGTCTGAGAGATTGTGCACAAGGTCTCCAATGATCCTTCAAGCTGAAAACCAGAATGCAAAATGTGTAGTGAGAAAAGAAACAGAAATCTGAGTTTCTAGGAATGAAACCTGGTTTTTTCATCAAAAGCTTCTCTTCAAACATGGATGGGGGGGGCTTTAGAATTGCACGAAAGTGATTCCAAGCAAGACAGAAAACCAGATGTTCACCAGGTCGAGCAATTATTCTTCGTGCTTTGTGAAACCTGCTGAAGCCCTAACAGTCTGATATGACCACTTGTGTGCCTTTATTTTTTAATAAATATTTAATTATTTTATCACTGGTAAGGAAAAACAAAGTTACAGCCTATGGGCCTCATTACAAGTTTGAAGGGTGGTAAATCTAGGGTGACCTCACGTCCCAGTTTTGCCGGGACTGGGAACTCTGTCCCCCTGTCCCGAGAGCATTTATGTTTTTAAAACCCTGTCCTGGTTTTGGGCAAGGGGAGAGTGACAGTCCTGTGTTTTTTTAATCATAATCAATAATAAACTATATTAGATGATGTTGTCATTTTAGGATGGGTTCGAACCCCGAACGTTCCAGGTACAAGCCTTATGCATTAACTGCTTGCACCACAGAGACAATTTGAGAGGAAAGTACATAGCAAGCTATGTAATGTCAAACAGAGGGAAAGCACCTATATTATTTATATTTTCATGTTATTTAGTATGTTATAGTTGAGATGCTCAACATTTTAACACTAAATACCAATAACAGTTAAGTTCATTGTACAAATATACCATTAACATACATAATTCAATCAGTATAATTCTTGTTATTTACGTACGTTTATCAACACTCAAAGCTGCACAATTTGTATGCATATACTGTGGGAGTGGGGGTGGGGGGAAGTCCGGATAGTGGTTTAAGGGGGGTGGTCCTTCTTTTATGTTGTTGGCTGTCCTGTTTTCTTTCCTGAAAATCTGGTCACCCTAGGGAAGTCTGCTACCACCACTTTTAATGGGTCCATGTCTTTGCAAAACAGCATATACCAAGCTGCATTTACTGCGCAGGTCGCTATTGCGGAAACACATGCCGTGCCAGGCTTGCTCGATGAACCCAGCCTGCGGCCTCCTTTATGTATGAAGGGGTCCCCACCTACACCTCACCACCCCACCCCAACCCTTCTCTGGCCTCTTGGTTCGAAAGGGGTTCCTCCTCTTCACCTCCCGCTGTTGTTTCCCCCGCCACCCTTCACTTACCTCGCCGGTCAGCACCGTTCTTCACGGCTCCCCGCCTTGGCTCTACCCATGCGCCACGGACTTCACAACCCTTCCCTACCCGCTACACGCCCCTTCCCGCCCACTCTCAGACCCTTTTATGTGTGGCCCGACTTGGACCATTGCGGCACCATCATTAGCCGCATAGGGAAAGACCTGCATCGCAAGTTTGGCACGGTAAGTGCCTGCACTGCTAATAACAGCGCGGCAAAGACACGTCACCATTTACATGAGCTGCCACATTCTAAGATTCAAGGTAAAATGGAGGCGTCCCCTCCAGATCATATGTTGAGGTGTGTCTTCCACTGAAGGCATTACTGTGGGCAGGATTATTGCCACTGTAATACCTCCTAAATCCCCACGGAGGCCTATATGAACTACATCGTCATCCTGACACTTTTAAGAGGGCTGGTTGCACCTGATTACAAGTGGCAGTAACAGCAATTGGCATTGGCGGTAATTCTTCTGAGGTTACTGGCACATTTGTAATGCAGCCAGCACTAAAATCACGGACCGTGGAAAGGGATGAGAGTGAAGAATGGAAGGGAACATCTGGGGGCTTTGGAGACCCGTTCAGAGTGGTCTGGGAAACGCAGATCACATGACGATTAGCAGATCAATCGAAAAAGGACGATTGCTCTCCATTGTAAAAGAGCTCTTTTCTGTGGTGTTCAGACCACCATGGTCCTCCTGCTATGTACACCCGCTGGTTGCATGTGTCAGGGCTCTCAGAAGCGTAAGTGCGTCCCTGGCCTTGTTCCTCTCATATGATATGATAGGTTATTTATAACGCGCTTAACACACAGAGGTTTTTCTAAGCGCGGACCCACAGATCGCACCTGTGTGGTTCCATGCCGTCTTGCTTCCGAGGCAAGCAAGTTGCAGCTGAGCTATCCTCGCGAGACAAACTTGTCTGCTGCCCCCTACGGTACTGTGAGTAGATCCAGGCTCAGTGTGCTTCCTATTCTCATATTACACTCCCAGTCACCTTCTCCCAGAATGATTTTATTTTGTCGAACAACCAAAATGGGTGAGCTACAGCGAATAAACAGTCCGGGGAGCTGTTTGCTTCTGAGAGGCCAAGATTGTGTTTCCTCTCAGGAGTCCAAAACAATCTAAATAGGGACCGTTTTTGCATCCATAAGCCTCTAAAACATTTGCTGATGTTTCCCAGATTGTATAACAAATATTTAGTAACCCTAAAGATCAATAACCTTCACTTTACTTCTAAAATTCCTAGATAAGAATGTATTATTTATTTATTTGTTTTATTTATTGGACGCTTGTATGGTGTCCATACACATGTGTTTCCAGGCACCACAAGACAAGGAGGAGGGTGGAGCATGGGATATCATAAAAAAACAACAACAAGAACAAAGAAACGGTCATATTGGCCCGGTGACAATCCTAACATGCAAGACAAGGTGATAAGTGCAAGGGAAAGAGAGGGGACGGGAGGAAAAGTGCAGTGGACTGGGTTGGGATAGTCCAGGAAAGGGAGCCAGAGGGAAAGCGCTGGCAAAGGATGCTGGGAGGGACTGGCAGGGGGGTGCTCTGGTCCCTGTATGACTCTGAAGGAACCAGGCCCCAGTCGCTGTGGCAGGTGGTGAGTTTAGCGCGGGAGAGGGAAGGAAGAGGAGAAAAGGAAGGTCTTGAGAAGTTTCCGGAACTTAAGAAGATCCGTCTCAGTTGTAAGGGGGAAGGAAGGCTGTTCCAGAGGGAGGCGCCAGCTGAGGAGAGTGATCTACCTCCCACTCTCTGCTTGGAGATACGTTTGACCTGCAGAGAGTTGGTGCCAGAAGACCGAAGAACTCTCGCAGGGAGGTATTTAGAGAGGGAAAGCTGGATTTAGAGAGGTCCCAGGTCCCAGACAGCCTAGTGGATGATGCAAAGGGTTTTGAATTTATTCCTTTTAGTTTTTAATTAATGTATGCCAGTGCTTCATGCACTAATGTATGCCAGTGCTACCTGCGCCTTAAATCCAGTCTGTTGGAACCCCATGAAGTAATTGGCCCACATAGTGGACATTCACACAGTGAGATATTGCAATGCTTGTTATCTAAAGGGGCCATTTGAAACTTTAAAACATTTATCCATGGAATGGTAGGCACAATTAGGGGCCGATTCATGGAACAAACGTGCGCCGAAAATCTACGCGCAAGCAGGCGCAAGCGGAAAAAAAGAGGCGTGCGATTCATGGAAGTCCCTGCGCGTGTCTTCCTCGGGATGTGCGCCAAACCCGTGCATGGCGCACACGTCACTGCAACATCCCGAAAGACATGCGCGACGCGCACAGTGAAAGCGCACAACCTCTGCGCATACACTAGAAAGTGGGCGGAACACGGGGCGTAACGCGCAGAATGGGGAACAACTTGCGAAAACAAGGGCGTAACTGGGGATGTACTGCAGGGAAGCAGAGGGAACGCCCACACGCACCCGAACCACACGTATTCATGGAACCGAATAGGGCAAAGCCACGCACAGCGAAAGACACGCACAAGCCGATACACGTCCGCCACACGAAGGCAGGCGGTAGCGTCCCTGCGCATTACAAAAGTGGCAACATACAGCAATAGTGCCTGTGCGGGGTTGCGCGGGAAGTTACACACGCGATTGAGCGGGGTACGTGTATTTCAGGGGTTCGCGTTCTCACGTGATCGGGCCTGGGGGAGCGGGCTACGTGTATTTCAGGGGTTCGCGTGAAGTGTCTCACGCGATCGGGCCTGGGGGAGAGGGCTACGTGTATTTCAGGGGTTCGCGTGAAGTTTCTCACGCGATCGGGCCTGGGGGAGCGGGCTATGTGTATTTCAGGGGTTCGCGTGAAGTTTCTCACGCGATCGGGCCTGGGGGGGGCTACGTGTATTTCAGGGGTTCGCGTGAAGTTTTACACGCGAATAGCCTGGGCGCGTGTATTTCAGGGATGCGCGGGAAGTTTTACACGCGAATAGCCTGGGCGCGTGTATTTCAGGGGTGCGCGGGAAGTTTTACACGCGAATAGCCTGGGCGCGTGTATTTCAGGGGTTCGTGTGAAGTTTTACACGCGAATAGCCTGGGCGCGTGTATTTCAGGGGTGCGCGGGAAGTTTTACACGCGAATAGCCTGGGCGCGTGTATTTCAGGGGTTCGCGTGAAGTTTTACACGCGAATAGCCTGGGCGCGTGTATTTCAGGGGTGCGCGGGAAGTTTTACACGCGAATAGCCTGGGCGCGTGTATTTCAGGGGTGCGCGGGAAGTTTTACACGCAAATAGCCTGGGCGCGTGTATTTCAGGGGTGCGCGGGAAGTTTTACACGCGAATAGCCTGGGCGCGTGTATTTCAGGGGTGCGCGGGAAGTTTTACACGCGAACTGGGGTGCGCGGGAAGTTTTACACGCGAATAGCCTGGGGGAGCGGGGTACCACTCACCGTCTGCCTTGCGTGTAGTAGAACGCGTAGCCAACACCCGCTGTGAAGTAATAGCGTGTGAACCCCAACGGATAGAAAACACACGCACCGCGCGAAAAGCACGTACAGAACATAAAGGCACGCGGGATCTCCAAGCCCTGCCAGGGCAACGCCCGTGCGCAAAACATCACAGACGCGCTTACGCTGTAAGGGCCTTTGGTCCAATGAAATCGCGTACGCGTGCTGACGCGCTTACGCGCTAAGGGCCTTTCCTCGAATTACACGCTGACGTGCAGATTTTTCACGTGCCAAATCACTCCGTATCAAGCTGGCCGCGTGAAAACACACGGAAGACCACGCTCCTGCCCAGAAGGCCGAATCACTGCCCCCCAGTGCCCCGAGCAGCCTCCCACGTGCCATCTGCTGCTGCCTGCCTGCCTGCCTGCCTGCTGCCACCGTGCCCTGCCATTTGGTGCCTGCACATCAGCCATCTGCAGGGGTCCAGTTGCTGTGTCCACCCCTGCTGGTACAGAAGACTCCCGACTCGAATAACATCGCTCCACAGCCCAGCCCCAGGACCCAGTTGCCCACCCACTCCTGCCCCTGGGGTTGCCATGTCGGGCACATCCACATCTGACCCCAGTGGCAACCCCCGGCCAGAGGGGCAGAGGGGCACCAGCTTCACTGCCACCGAAGTTGGTGTCCTGGTGGAGCAAGTCCTGGGGCAGTATGATGCCCTCTTCGGATCGTCCCGCGCCAACAGGGAAGGACGGGATAGGATCTGGGCCGACTGTGTGGTTGCCATCAACGCGGAGGGGGTGGCAACCCGCACCATCCTGAAGGTCAAGAAGCGCTGGGAGGACTTGAGGTCCAGGACCCTCATGAAGGCCCGGCGCCTCGTGGAGGGGGGCCGGGGCCGCATGAGTTCCATCCAGTTGAGGGTCCTGGAACGCGCACACCCAGCGCTCCACGCCCAGGTCCTTGAGAGGGAGACCCGTCTGGAGTTGAGCGGTAAGTGGCCAAGCATTGCTGTGTGAGACAGGGCATGTTGCAGTGTGCTGGTTGTCTGATACTTGCCTGCATGTGTGACATAGGCCATGTACGCATGTATGTGTGCAGGGACATCATGGGAATGCATGTGCGACCTGTAATGTGTGAACCGCACGGTTGTTGCATGTGTTTGAATGCGACATGGGGAGCCCTGTGCAGATTGCACACATGAGAGCATGGCAGTCTCTGTTCCTGGACATGGGTGGGGGCGAGGGACGGGTGCTGATGCCAGATACATATGTGGTATCCATGTCTGTGTGCCTGACCTGCGTGTCTGGGACTTGTGAGTGCCATGGATGCATGACACATGTCTGTGACAATGTACAGATTCACTGATGCAGCCTAGTCATCCTTGTATGCACTGTGATTGGGGTGTACGGGGCCAGATGCATGTGACTGAGGTGAAGTGTGTGCATGTGATAGGCATGACCCATGATGCATGTGAGTCCCATTACATTGTATGATTCGAGAGTCCATTGGACATGCATTGAAATGTCCATGGCACGCACCATGACTATCACTGTGTGTGTTTTGCCTGGACTGACACATGTGTTGTGGTGTGACATGATGGAAGTGTACTTTGACAGTGGCACTCATCTGCTATTGCTTCCTGTCTAGGGGACCATTGTACAGTACCCTGATGCTTGTGTTCTATGTCTCCCTCTACGCAGCGGCTAGTGAAGGAGAGGGCGGAGACGGCGCTGTGGAGCAAGGCGGCGGGGATGCCCCCACGGCTGCAGCGGAAGGGGTGGGTGAGCCCCCACAGGGGCCTGCTACGGCGGTAGACGGCGAGGAGCCATCCAGGTTGGTGGTTTCCACAGAGGAGGAGGAGGCCGCCACTGAGGCGCACATGGGGCCTGGTGGGGGCATCCCTGCTGGTGCAAGTGGTGCAGTCCAGGGGCAGGGGCAGGAGACAGCACAGGTCACCGTGGAGGGGCCTGTGCATGTCGCTGTCCCTGAACCTGTGGGTGCACCACCTTGCACCAGCAGGGATGCCCCGTCCCAGGCCCGTCCGCAGGTAGAGGGGATGTCCATGTCATCTGACTCCCCTCCACCTGTGGACGAGGGGACCCCTGGCCGTGTGGAGAAGGTCCTGATTGGGGTCGCAATGCGCACGGCTGTGATTCGTGATGCCGTGCGTGCTTTCCAGGAGGAGCACGCACGTCATCACGAAGAGCACCGTGCCGACGTGGCCCAATTGGGATCGGCCCTGTTCGGGGGTTTCCTGCATGTGTCGGCCAATCTGGCGGCCCTCTCCTCCTCTGTGGAGACTATACGCCAGTCGTTCTCCTTGCCGTCTTCCGGCCCAGATGCCACCAGGGCCCCCTGTGGACCTGCCCTGACCAATGCAGCCAGCTCGGTGGGGATCCCATCCCTGCCACAGTCGGGAGTCAGAGGTCCAGCAGGGGTGGACACACCAGCAACTGTCCCCCTGCAGATGGAGGATGTGCCGGCATCATCTGGCAGGGCACGTGCACGACGGCATCGGTGGATTCCATCAGCCTGGATGCCGTCGTGCTGGCAGAGGCAGTGGCGTCGGAGGCAGCAGCAGGCTCGACGTGGGAGGCATCATGGCTCGGGGCCATCAAGATCAGAGGGGCAGGCATCGGCCGGAGGGCAGGAGAACCCTGGGATGGCAGTGTCTTCCGTGTGGGAGCAGTTGGTCCAGCGGATAGGTGCGGAGCGGCAGCGGGCGGAAGAGGAGCGGCTCACCATGGTCAGGGCGGAGTTCTCCATGCGTCGGGCGTTGAGGCGGGCTGAGTGCCTCGAGGAAGCTCGCAGGGAGTTTGAGGTGGACACGGGGTTGTCCCTGCGAGACCTCGGGGCCAGGTCAGAGTCCCGCCTCCGGGACATCGACATGGAGTTCGATGATGCCCTGGCCGGCAACATCACAGAGTGAGCCGCAGGACTTGCCCGCTGCCATTGTATATAGTTCTTTAGTTAGTTAGTGTTAGGTTTCCTTTATTTTTTAAGTTTTTTTTGGACCGCTCGGACAATGGCCACTTTTCTGTATATATTTTTTTTATTAGTTAGTAGTAGTAGGTTTCATTTATGGTGTTGGGCTCATGGACCCTGGGATATTCTTGTACATAGTTTGATGTTTGGAAAACATTTGTTGGATTTATATTTGTGTTCACCATGAGGCAATGGTTTTTCCTTATTTTTTCCCCCCATTATTTTGCTTTGGACTACATTAGTTTTTGGATTCCTTTGTTTTTTGATTTTTTCTATTAGTTCTCAGACATGGACCATTTGTTTTGTCATCCCCATTGTTGTGTGTTTTATTTCTTTACTTCATTTTCATCTTTAATACATATATTTATTACTTACATTTGTGGTATTTTCTCATTGGTTTCATGCATGTCATGATATGGGTTTTGACATTCACTTGCACCCATTGTGTATGTGTGTGTGACGGACATGTGTTCATTTACATACTTGCCATTGGGGTTGTATCATGTCATTGCATCTACTATGTGGGTGGATGCAATCCTTGGCTGGGTGTTTGTGCTGGGTATGCTGCCCATTACTGCCATGATTGCGTTTCGTCAGGACCTGGGGGCAGGGGGACATGAGTGGGGGCCTGCAGGAGGGTGGGGGTGCAAGGGGACATGAGTGGGGGCCTGCTGGGGGGTGGGGGTGCAAGGGGACATGAGTGGGACATGAGTGGGGGCCTGCTGGCAGGTGCCCCACAGTGCTGGGGGGTGGGGGTGGTGGGAGACATGGGTGGGGGCCTGGTGGAGGCTGCCCCTGGTGACTGGAGGGGTGGGGGTGGTGGGAGACATGGGTGGGGGCCTTGTGGAGGCTGCCCCTGGTGACTGGAGGGGTGGGGGTGGTGGGAGACATGGGTGGGGGCCTGGTGGAGGCTGCCCCTGGTGACTGGAGGGGTGGGGGTGCAAGGGGACATGAGTGGGACATGGTTGGGGGCCTGCTGGCAGGTGCCCCACAGTGCTGGGGGGTGGGGGTGCAAGGGGACATGAGTGGGGGCCTGCTGGGGGGTGGGGGTGCAAGGGGACATGAGTGGGACATGGTCGGGGGCCTGCTGGCAGGTGCCCCACAGTGCTGGGGGGTGGGGGTGCAGGGGGACATGAGTGGGGGCCTGCTGGGTGGTGGGGGTGCAAGGGGACATGGTTGGGGGCCTGCTGGCAGGTGCCCCACAGTGCTGGGGGGTGGGGGTGCAAGGGGACATGAGTGGGGGCCTGCTGGGGGGTGGGGGTGCAAGGGGACATGAGTGGGACATGGTTGGGGGCCTGCTGGCAGGTGCCCCACAGTGCTGGGGGGTGGGTGTGCAAGGGGACATGAGTGGGGGCCTGCTGGGGGGTGGGGGTGCAAGGGGACATGAGTGGGACATGGTTGGGGGCCTGCTGGCAGGTACCCCACAGTGCTGGGGGGTGGGGGTGCAAGGGGACATGAGTGGGACATGGTTGGGGGCCTGCTGGCAGGTGCCCCACGGTGCTGGGGGGTGGGGGTGCAAGGGGACATGTTGCTTGGCTGGGGGGCATGCCCATGGTGGATGGGCTGCCTGCGGGACATGACCAGGGGTGCAGGGTAGTCCCCTGTGGTGTGGGCTGCCTGCAGAGGTCGTGGAGGGGGTAGAGGGGAGACCTGGGAGGACCCACACTGGCAATTCACCTCTTCAACTTCCCGCACACCCACGTAATACACTGCCCCACTCGCACAGGCCCAATCGCGTGTAGATTTTCTCGCGCACCCCTGTAATACACGTACCCAGGCCAATCGCGTGTAGAATTTCTCGTGCACCCCCGGAATACATGTACCCAGGCCAATCGCGTGTAGATTTTCTCGCGCACCCCTGTAATACACGTACCCAGGCCAATCGCGTGTAGATTTTCTCACGCACCCCTGAAATCCACGTACCCAGGCCAATCGCGTGTAGAATTTCTCGCGCACCCCTGAAATCCACGTACCCAGCCCAATCGCGTGTAGATTTTCTCGCGCACCCCTGAAATCCACGTACCCCGGCGAATCGCGTGTAGAATTTCTCGCGCACCCCTGAAATCCACGTACCCAGCCCAATCGCGTGTAGATTTTCTCGCGCACCCCTGTAATACACGTACCCAGGCCAATCGCGTGTAGAATTTCTCGCGCACCCCTGAAATCCACGTACCCAGGCCAATCGCGTGTAGAATTTCTTGCGCACCCCTGTAATACACGTACCCAGGCCTATCGCGTGTGGGAACACCCGCACACCCCTGAAATACACGCTCCCCGCTCTGCGTTTGCTGCTGCCCTTTGCGCTGGATTGGGGATTTTGATGGCTTTTCCCTGCGCGAGGGGCGTTCTTGGGGGCGTAACTGACGCTGCTGCAGGGTCGCTGCGCCACTCTGCGCCACGGCTGGTTGTGGATGTTGGAATCCATGAATACGCTGTGCGCCTGAAGGTGTTTCGGCGCATGCGGCTGGCGCAGACTACCGCACGCGCACACTGTGCGCCAGCCGCGTGCGCCACTTGTGCGCCGAATTCTATGAATTGGCCCCTTAATGTACAAGAGATGCCCTGTTTGGAGTATCCCTACATACAAAGGTATTTATTTTATTTATGGTGCTTTGAAACACAACTCTGCTGTATAGGCGCCTAACAAATGCTCAAAAAAATAAAACATAAATGAATTAGCACTAATTTGTTTTGGTGTAGGAAGTGCACACGCAAGCATATTCGTTCAGGTATAGCAGTAAAACAATTGTGCGACATTATTATTAATTAATATTACTTATTAATGGAGGAACTGAAAGAAAGACATTTGAAGGAAATGTAATGTTTTTAAAAATATGTGTAATGTTTCATACAAACCAAAGAAACGAATAAATGATGTAAGTGACTTCAATCCAGCACTCCAACTAAGCCAAAGCCTAGTCTGGGATGCCCAATGAAAGCCCTTATTTATATATTTTTATGTCACGTTCTTAAATCTGGATGCTGAACCCTTATATAACGCCCCTCTCTTTGAATCCCCCTGACCTCACTGAGCCAAGAAGTAGGTTTGTTTTGTAAATTAAAAGGATTATTAGAAAATTAAACAATATATATATATATATATATATCACACTTTTATGAAAAATTAATATTTGATAACACTTATGATGAATATAATAGTGATCAACAATGGGTAATAATACAATAGCACAATTCTTTGATCACTTAGGAGTTGGTATAGAAAGAATAAGGTAGCAGAGAATGCTTTGTATGGTTTCAAGCAAATGCAAGATGGGAAAGAATGCAACACAGAAATAAACTTGATATGAATTCAATCAGAGATAATATGATCACTTTTTCCCTTGTGACAACCCACTCCCCCCTTATGCAATAGAAAGAGATGGAAATGAGGACACACAGGTTTCAAGAATACAAGTACTAATGCAGTTCAATCCCAGTTCCCCCCAGCAAGCTTAGAGATAACAGGGATGATTTAAACAGGCAAAAATACTTTTGAATGTGATTGCAATGAAGTGAAAAAGATGCTAAAAATGATTTTAATTCACTAAGGGAGATTCAGGGTAGGTGATAGTGACTTTGAATGGGGACAGGTCAACACTAGCAACGATTCATGAGTGATGATCAGGTTGAAAATGAAATTCAGCAGTTACAAGCAAAAGACAGCAATTTTGAATTGAGCTCATTTTTCAATTCGCGGCACGTTTTCCGACTGCGTAAAGCACGAGTGGGTTTATTGGAAAGCTTAGAATCTTAGATTTAAAATGACAGTTAAATCTCGCTTCTAGGACGTACGGTTCAAAAGATACAGATGTTTTTATGGAGGTAGATTTTCAACCATAAAGTAAATCTTTCAGAATGACAGATGGCGCTTTTACAGATTTGAAATCACAGAATGGACACAAGATTTTTATGCAAGTCTGGTCAGGTTTAAATGCTTTAAATAAGATTATTTTAGACTAAGAGATTGGTCTTGTACAGTTCTTAGACTGGATACTCACTCCTAGTTTTGGACTGGAATGGGCCTGGACTGCACAGGTCTCTGTTTAACCCTGCACTTTCTGAGAGCTTGGGTTCAGAAATGACAATTTATTCGCGATTTTAGTGGGTTTCGCAATGTTGGGTTTGCACCAAATCTTACACGGAGGTACACCCCTCACTGGGCATATTACAGTAAGTTGTGAGGTTTCTAGCATAACTACAGCAGCTACAATATTAATAATTATGGGGTTTGGTCTCAGAACCTCGTACAGACTTCAGCTTAGTCTCAAATTGTGAGGGCATTTGTCATATTAAGAATCCCAAAGTTGTACATTTCTGTCAGCTTGATGCAATATTCTATAAGCAATTTAATAAAACATACATTTGCCTCCACTTCAGTACACCCATTTGTTTGCCCCTGCCCCCAGAAGTTTGGCTCTGACTTAGATATCACATGTCTTGCCTTCCCCCAGAGCAGTTGTTGTTGTTACACCCAAAATCAGCATATTCTATTCAATTGGAAAAGTCTATTGTCTTGTGTTCCTGCTAGCAGAGCATCAGTCCAGGGTGCCACTCTCCATCTGATTAGCAGGATCATGCGATTTCCTGCCTTTTGGTGTATGGGCCTAGGAAGGGTAGGTGTGAAGAGTTCTCATAGACAAGCACGCCTTTGAAGTCTCAGCTAACTCAGGTTACTGTTTAGCTCCTGAAATACAGGTCTCCTGTCAGAATTTAGATCACTAGTGCCGGTCAGTGGCAAGCACTGGTATTGCACCCATTTTTGACAGCTGTCTTACCAGTAAGTAATCCTCAAAATATACTTTGTTCAAATATAGATACACTTCTGTGGACCTCAGATTCATGTAGCTTCTTGCGGGAGAATGATGTTGACCCCCCAACAAGGAGGTGGGACCTTTTTATTGGTTTTGGTGAGCCATGATTTTAGCAATTTTTGACAACAAGAAAATGAATTTCCAACAGCTCTGGGTTGCTTTTGGCAATCAGTATTGCTATTCCCAAATGGTTTCAGGCTACTGTGTGTGTAGCCCAATGGTGGTTTTAGGCAGTGACCTCCTGTGCTCACTAATATAGGCAAAAGTGTGTGGCAGCCTATTTTTCAGATTTTTACTGTGCATTTGTAGATGATTTCTGGCGAGCAGCATGCTTTCCGGTGGCCACTCTAATGTTTCTGCTGCCAGCGATGTTGTAGGGCTTGGATGCGTGGGTGAAAACATCCCACAATGAATACACAAAATATATGTTTTATTTCACAAGGGAGGGTGGCTCCCTGTGGTATTTGCCCTGTAATTGTGCTAGCAATGATGCATTATACCCTACCCACCTTCATTTAGGTGCAGCTTGCAGTGTTCATTAACTCCTTAGCCTGAGCGGGAGAAGAAGGAAGACGACAGGGTCAGACGCTCTCCTGCTCCCCTATCCCCACTCTGTAGTTTATTTGAAAATGTCTTTTCTTGCTCCAACATTCCTCTCTTTCCTTTAGTATTTCATTAAACATCATTGCTTCTCCATTCTGCAGGATTTTAGGTGGATGTGCCATGTCTGGATGTGTTGGTATTGGCCAACTCCTAGTGGTTTTACTCATCCTAATGTATGGATTGCCAACCAAGGGAATTTGCACTGCCAACACACTGCCAGCAAACACCTTATTCACAGAGTGGGGCAAAGTGTATGTTTGCAGTGCAAATAAGTCAGTGCAGTGTCAGTGCAAAGTTACGTTGCACTGCAAAAATACACTTTGCACCAGTCTGTGAATCAGGGTTTTTGTTGGCAGTGCAAAGTCACTTGTCACCAGTGCAAATTCAGTGCAGTGTCAGTTCAACGTTACTTCCATTGCAAAAATACACTTGGCACCGGTCTGTGAATCAGGGTGTTGGTTGGCAGTGCAAAGTCACTTTGCACCGTGCTAAAAACTCCATGATTCAGGCCCTAAGGGAGCTGACACATGGCACATTATAGTTTGATAAACCTGTTTAGAGATATCGGTTTGCTTATGGCATGCAGAGTTACTGGGAGACCCGCTCAACCCTTACTTGTTAATTTGCAATACAATATCAAATGCACCCCGACATTAGCCTCTGCATTTCTCTCCTAGGTCATCCACTTCAGTGTACCATTATCCTTCCTCTCCCGGTTGCTAGGCATCCGGAGAGCAATAGCGTGATGATACAGGTGTGGATTGGTCAAGCTATTCCTTTGCTCCCAGATACATAAATGTTTGTTCAAATAGTTAGAAAGGATTTCTGCAAACTGCAGAGGCTGTTGGACTCGACAGTCGTCCTGAAATTCAGTGGCGGCTGGTGAATTATTTAACTGGAGGGGCGTAAATATTTGTCCCAGATAGGCCAGAGCGACTAAGCCTAGGGAGGGACCCCACATCAGTCAAGCAGGGTTGGAGGAGGGGGGGGGGGTTCTGTCCCGATATTTATTTAAAATAATGGGTTAAATTTGTGCATTTTAGAGCATACCTTTTAAAAAAATTGGGTAAAAAGCCAAACAGTTTGCATTTGGGTTTTGTACGGTAACTCATGAAAAAGATGCAATAGATGCAAGTCACCAACAGGGCACAGGAGCAACATTGTCATGATGGCTTTTCCCAAAATATAAGCCAGTATAAAACATTTCCACACTGGCTGCCCATGCATTTCCTTGCTGATTGCAACATTATACCGTATTATTCCCATCTAAGAATATATTCATGTTTGCTTTGTGCATGATGCTAGTAATGATACTATAGGAAAGCATGTCCATGTTTGTTCTGCCAGTATATGACAGTGTCCCCACATAAGGACACACTCAAGTTTCGTTTACCATTAAAAATGCGTGCCAAAGTATGAAAACATGTCCCAACTGTCTGTACTAAAATGCCAGTAGAGCTACATAATAGCACTTATCATGCTTGCTTTATCAAAGATGACCAATACACAATGTCATGCCGCAATAGGAAATGGCTAGACTAACTGCATACAAGTAACAGAATTGTTTCATAATAGCACTTATCATGCTTGCTTTACCAGTGATGCCCAATACAAAATGCCATACCACAATAAGAAATGACTGAACTGGCTGCATTGAAATGCCAGGCTAGCTACATAATAATATTTATGCTTGTTTTACCTAAGGTACCTAATACAAAATGTCATGCCTCAGTAAGAAATGGCTAGACTGGTTGCATAATAAATGCCAGTCTTGCTTCATAACAACACTTATCATGCTTGGTTTACCAATGATGCCCAATACAAAATGTCATACCACAATAGGAAATGGCCAGACTGGCTGCATTAAAATGCAAGTCTATCTACATAATAACACTTATCATGCTTACTTTATCAACCATGCGCAATAAAAAAAATGCCATGCCTGCTCCATGGTGTGCCAGCTCCCTGCAGTCAGACATGATCACAATAATGATGAATGGTATTATGTGTGATTGTGAGGTGCTTTGGGGCACTGGTGTAAGGCATATTTTTATTACTGGGCATCTATCATAGATGTCCAGTAAAAAAATGACATGCCTGTCCCCTGGGTCCCAAGCTCCTCACAAACGCACACAATCAATTTGGATATGTATGTATGCCAGGCACTGGGGGACTAGGGGGCGGGATGGTATTTTTTACAGGACATCTATAATAGATGTCCAGTTAAAAAGACCATGCCTGTCCCCTGGGCCTCACAGTGCCAAATAAACAGACATAACTAAAGTGATTATGTGTCGATACAAGGCACTGGGGGCACGGGGTGGGGCAGGTATTGTATTTTTTTAATAGACCTCTATCATAGATGTCCAATAAAGAAATACCACACACACAAACACATTATGTGTGTATGCAAGGCGCTGGAGTGCCAGGGGGCAGGCATGGTATTTTTTACTAGACAAGATGTCCAGTAAAAAGATACCATGCCTGTCCCCTGGACCTCACAAGGCCAAACACACATACACAATCAAAGTGATTATGTGTGTATGCAAGGCGCTGGGAGATTATGTGTGTCTGCAAGGTGCTGGGGGCCAGTGGTGCAGGTATGGTATTTTTTACTAGACATGTATCATAGAGGTCCAGTAATAAAATACCATCCCTGTCCCCTGGGTCCCACAGCACCTCAGACTGAGAGCTGATTTTGGCCGGTGTGAAAGGGGTTTGTGCAACAAAGGCATTTTTAAAATGCATTTGTTGTACAAACCTCCTACCTCCACTCGCCAAAATCATCTCAGATCAGCACAAACATACACTCACACACAAACACACACACACACACACAACATACATACAGCAAGCTCTTTCATTCACATGAGCACCCATCATGCACTCACTCAGACAAAAGCATACACGCATCCATACAAATAGTTAAGTAATAAATATACAAACACACACATTTACACAACATACACAAAGCATGCACTGTCTCTTTCATTCACATGAAAATCCATCATGCACTCACTCAAAACACAAGCATACACCCATCCATACACATATTTAAATAATAAACATAAAAACACACACATTTACACAACATACACATAGCAAGCACTCTTTCCATTCACACAAACATCCATCATGCACTCACTCAAAACACAAGCCACACTCATCCATACACATATTCAAATAAATAAATTAACATACATTTGCACACATTTAAACAATACACGAGCACCCATCATGCACTCTCATAACACGCACACACACATCCATACACATATTTAAATACTAAATAAATGAACATACAAACACACACATTTACACAACATACACACGGAAAGCACTCTCTCATTCTCACCAGCTTCCATCATCATACATTCACCTAACAACACAAGCATGCACCGCCATATATATAATTTCAATAAAAAAAGTGAACATGAACAAACGTACCTTCTGCTACAGATTTGGAGGTTCCAGTGCCTCTGAATCTTCCTGGTTCCTACACATGCGTGCAAGGGCCATGAGCATGGGTCCGGAGATACCCACTCCAGCCTGCTCTGTCTGTATATGCAAGGAGGCACAGGAGTGCTCCCTTGCACATACAGACTTGCAGTTCCACAGCCAGCATTTCCAATGAGCCATGCAAATGCCCCCAGCCTTGCATGGCTCACTGAGCTTGTTCATCTGGGAAATTTAAATGTGTCACAGTTAAGAGCACTCCCTCAGCTGAAAAAGAAAACAGCTGAGGGAGTGCTTGTATTTTACTGTGCTCGCTCTTACATAATGGGTGAGTTGAGAGGGGGACAAGACCCAGTGGGTCGACACCCCCTCGTCCATTATGGATGATCCACCCATGCTGATATCGTTTCGAATACCCTGTACTTGAACGTGAACTTCATTGCAAGCCTAAGAGAACCACACCTGCGGCCCAGCTAGTTAGCATCAAGTTAAAAATGTTCCATAACATCTCCAAGGCCATGAGCACCAAGCTGCAAGCCAACAAACTTCCCACATCAGTCCACCACCGTACTGCCTTGGTGATGCTGGGAATCCAGACAGCACTCAAAGACAGGGAAAAAAAAAGCCAGTCTCCTCTAGTTATGAACCCTTGTTCCTGAGCAACTTCTCCTTAAAGAACCACTCCTCTCCATAAAATGCATGCATCAACCATCAAACCATAACTAGTATAGCAGTGCGGTGCTGGTAAAGTGGTGGGAATCATGTCACAGCCACTTTATTGCCATATCACTGCACTGCTGCACTACGAGTTTAGCTCCAGCAAAAAAGCTGCCGGTAAATCTTCCAGGTTGCCTCCAAATATCGTCAGATTTACTAGGCAGAATTACTGTTCACAGTAAATCCACTAAAAATCCCTGTGGAGTCTTAGGGATGCCAACAATGGGGACTGACACCACCGTGCCACCACTCGTAAACCTGTGGTAAATCCACCGAACTGAGCGGCGGTAAAGAAATTGGCAGATTTAACACGAAACTCGTAATGAGGCCCCATGTTTTCACAGGCTGCTTGTATTAGGCATCTATCTGTGAAGCCACGCTGCTGCCTTCTCCGCACTGCATGTGTGCGCGTGTACTGCAGTCGCAGCTGCATGTTTGCACAGGCCCATGGCAGAAAGACTTTCCCTGTGAAACAATGCAGCTCTTTCTACAGCACTAATACAGACATGCACTGTGCAACACTACCAGCAGCGGCAGGAAGCACTTTTCAATGTCTGGGAAGTGGATAGATTCTTGACAGTACCCCTTCCCGCGGCAGCCCAGAGGTGGCCATTGCTATCCAGAGATCCACCATAGGTGCATGGGCGAATGGGTCGACCGTCAGTGCACAGCTTTAATGGGGATAATAAATGAGGTGCAGCTGTGTTGAACCCGACAGTTTCAAGACCCTCATTACAAGTATGGCGGTAAGGCAAGAACGGCGCCGGTATTGCTATCGGCACCGTTGCTACCGTACCGCCATACTAGGAGTTCTGTTCGCGGGTGCCCTTGCAGCCACCAGGTCTGACCTGGTGGCCGTACTGGCACCCACGAGAAGCAGATGATGGTAGCACTGGTTCCGTTATTAACGGGGCCAGTGCTACCACCCTCCCCATTCCCATTGCGCCCAATGGGCTGAAATGGGAATGCGGATGTACCGGGTCCGGCACCCGCGAAAGGGCAATTACTGGGTCCGGCTGGGCCAGAATAGCCCAGTAATTGCCCATTTGCGGGTGCCGGACCAGGATGGGAGTTTGGAGGTAGCCTTGCCGGTAAAGCCAGCAAGTCTACCTCCAACCTCGTAATGAGGGCCATAATTAAATCGGGGATGTGGCCTAAGAGACGTGGTTTAGGTAATTAGGGCAGTGGCCTGGGCCACGTGGTCAAAAATGATGTCATTTTGTATACAGAGTACTCCTCTTTAGTTGGAAACACATGTCCCCTAAGGTTAATGATACCTTTGTAAATTACCTGTTTCGCTTGGTCAGGGGAGTTGCTAGGTCTGGAAAAGACCCGGGGCTAAGCTAATGTCAGAACTGTTGGGACTGGGGGCTAGCTAGTCTTTTGGATGTAGCTCCTGAGATTCTATCCGGGGCTACAACCAAAAGATCAGGGGCTATAGCCCCCTTAGCCCCCCCCTAGCAACGCCCCTGCGCTTGGTTCACACCATTATAAACTGGCTTACCACTTGTTCTCATCTTTGAGCTTTTTTCAGTTCTCTTCCGGGTAATCACTCTGCCACCTGTAAATGTGTTACTGTAAGTCATTTCTTATCGAAATTGACATCCTTGCTCTTCAAATATATACAAATACATAAATCCCAATGTGATTTGAGCACGTGCTTCATGGCTACATGCGTATCCTGCAAAACACACGGTCTAAAGTAAGGAGAGTAAGGGGCGTATTGCTTATCCTCCTCTGCAAAGCTCTGGCTGCAGCCTACAGGTCAGACGTTATAATGAGAGCGATATAACAAACGCTGTATGCGCCTCGGTGCACAGATTAGAGTGTTCCCTCCAGGCTGCCTTTTCCAATCCCAGTAAGACATGATCGAGGGTTAATTAATTTGCTGCAAAGCTGTCCGTGAAGACTGCACGACACATGTTCCTGCTAGCATCCAAACCGGCGTCCTGCAGGGTCATTCATGCACAGACAGACCTCAGCAGCCCATGTTTAGGATTACACAAAGCCTCTTATTTTAAAGGGGGCGTATGTTGAGAGGAAAGAGTTTTCCTTTGGGCAAATCACAATAGAGGTTTTTGCCATAATAATTATTAATGGGGATACAAATTAGACCGCCATCTGGTGAACCATACCTTTTGCCTCATAACATATTTCATTCATGTTGCTCTTTATTTTAAAATTGAATTCGTCTTGTGCTTTGAATTGTCTATGGCTATCTCCTATATAAGATTTTTCATTAAAAATACATGAGTTAAGAATTTTGCATTCTGAGAATGGCAGCCATGGCCTACAGTGGGTGGCTGAAGTCTCCTAAGGGTAGGCCTGTTGAACCTCTTCAGGGAGGGGCATGTTTATATCCTATACCATAGTAAGCAAGGGGGAACAGATATAGGCATACCATTGTCTTCAGGGGATTAAGACTACAACCGAAAAGTCACTGGTGCGATGTTCTGAAGTCATCATAACCACTGGCATTGCTTACGAAGTTTACACCGCGCTAAAAGGAATCTCATGTAGGAAGACAATGATATTCAGATGAATTGTGAAGAAAGGTGGGTAACAGAGAAAATAGTTCATAACTTTGAAGCATCAATATTGTAAAAAATCAGTAAGAGTTCCCAGAGGCCAGAGAGTGAAGGTGCATGAACCGGATCATGCCTGCATCCAGGGGGTAAGGCCCATCACCCTGGATTCTCATTAATCACTGCATGCAGCAGTAAAAGACCCCCGGTTTACTGCACTTTCCTCCACTGCATGCAGTGTATTAACTAACAGTGCTTCCTGCTCTGTTTGCGTTTGCAAAAGGGAGCTCACCACTAGTGGGGCCCATGATACACAGGCAGCCATCGTTGTCCCATGGATTCTAATGCACTCCACCTGCCTTCTTCTGCCGCAGGGAAAGCGAGCAGCACAATAAGCAGAGAGCGAGCCACTCTAGCGGTCTGGAGGAGGTTCGAACACCTGAGCCCTACAGACCAGTGTGCCATGTGGTCAAGGAACCCCACAAGAAAACTCTGGTCTCGAATTGTGTGTGGGGTCCCTGCACTGTGCAGTGAGTCAATCAGAATGGAACAGATGCAGAGAAAGTTATTAAGACCTTTGTCTGTGCTCTGTCTACTTTGGAATGGAGCATTTAGTTTGATGTTAGATCAACCGTCTTAAAACTGTGAGGCTGGTTCCCCTACAGAGGCACAAAGAATGTTTGAGGGTTGGGGGTGGGAGCCATTTCAAAAGGGATTACAGTGACTGCTTTCAATAGAAAATATAACTACTAATAGCTTGTTGGGGTGGAGGGGCAAAAACGATATTTTTTCCGAAGGGGGGCTCATTATAAAAAAGTTTAAATACCACTATGTTAGATAATTGCCTTCAAAATGCGGCAGAGACTGCAATAGAGTTTGTTCAGAAATGACTTGCTTGAGGAAAGCTCCTTGATGGCGAGGCACGTGTCCTGAGTATTACTGGTATTTTACAGAGGCTCACTAACTAGCTTTTAGTTACTCAAAGTAAGGAACATTAGCACAAGGGCCCAGATACATATTGTTTCTGTGCAATAGTGGGCACGCAATGGACTTCCTGCAGGCCGTCACTCGCAACGCCCACTTTTTTGCATGTTCTTCCCCATTTTCGGTCTTCGGTCCCATCCCCGCCCTCTGTGCAAGCCACTCCCACGCTCTGTGTGGTGTCTCGCGCAAGGCACTTGCCTGCTCGTTGGGGTATGCCGGGCTGCAGCGAAATCCACACGGCTCCAAAGAAAATCCTGCATATTCAATTCTATGGATCGACGAACAGGATTACACATGCGGTTTGCCGTGCATGTTTCCTATTTTCTGTGCAAATAATTCCATGAATCAGGCCCTAAAATGTCCCTAGAATGTTATCTTTCCACTGCTTCATCCCCCCCTCCTCTTCTCTCACTCGCGTTTAAATCTACAGTCGCCGTGTTACTTATAGCAGACCTAATCCCACAAAGAAACAGAAAGTTAGTTGAGCCTTTTGTAAAGCCTCAAAATTCAAGGTGGGCTGCAAGCCTGCTTTGAACATATTTGACCAGGTACCTGCTGGAGATATAATTGGTAGATTGCAAATGATAACCAGCAACATCATTTCATGAAAGCCAGAGAGATGGGTAGCTGAAAAGACATCACTTGACCCTTAGCCGCCTTGTTGACATCACGCGAAACGACAGCATATATATTTCTTTTAAAGAACATACTATGGGCTGTCAGCAAAATCAAAGAAAATTGGAGGGGTATAGGACGTTAAACACAATGGGCCTCATTACGAGGTTGGCAGTGCAGGAAAAAAGTGGAGATAAATCTGTCACTGCCACTTTTTCTGCATCACCAATTAAAGTTTGGTTTAAGTAGTAAATCCTTCACTTTTCCTCCCAAAGTCTCAGCAGTTCCACTCATGGTAATTCTGCCAAGAATCCTCAATGACGTCCTGTGGACACCAAAAAACAGGTATTTACACTGCCGACGACTACTTGGAATCCTATGGTAAATCCACGGTGCCAGTAACCGTAATTTCGTGTGTCAGTATTTTGGTGGATTTACTGTCAGAATACCGCCAAACTCATAACAAGGCCCAGTGGGACTCATTATGACTTTATTGGTAAATGAGTGGTAAATTTGCTGATTTACCACTGAACTTGTTTACCGCTACCATCACACGATCCCATGGCATTACCGCAGGACTATAAATCCATAGTACTCCATGGAGATTTTAGAGTGGCAATACATCCACCAAATTATAAAGGTACAGTGGAGGATATACTTCCAGCTGTTTATGGACAACTGTTTGTCAAAACTCAAAACCCCGGAATTCAGTAATGGGGTAAAAGTGGCAGTAATTCTGTTACTGCCAAAAAAGTGGTTGTAACAAAGTTACACCACATTCTTATTGCTATGCCAAACCTATAATGAGGCCCAAAGACTGATAAAATGCTCATACACCCACCTATTAAAATGAGCAAATGGCAACAGCATGGTGGACACCCCTGCCGGGGGGAGGGTAACGGTTAAGCAACATCTGAGGGGGTCTACAGCTTTTGTATATTTGCCTGAGGGCTAGACGTGCTCTAAAAAAGGCAAAATAATAAATAAATGCATGCATACATACATACATAGATATTTACAGATGAGGGGAACCTCATCGCATTTTGGACGGGTCACATTCAATGTGTGTTACGCACTGGAAAAATACTAGTATTCACAATGTGTAAACCAAACACGCCTTGAAACATAAGGGAAACTATCGCTACCCATAAGTATCCCCATATGACGCCTATAGTTACATCTAAATAACTGAGCCAGACAGACCTGTAGCAATGTAACATCTGCAAATATCACACTAATCGGTGCTGCCTGCACACCGCGGAGGCACTCTGCATCATGATGAGAGGTAGCACCGTGCCGCGGCCTGATGCAGAAACACTGCTGCTGGCCTGAAGGAACAGGCACATCTGGCAATGTTTTATACACCCATTCATCAAACACACTTCCACCCTGCTCCTCATTCCCCATGTGTTTTCTGATAGTAAGTGCAGTGCATGAATCCCAGGAACTGTGCGTAAAAGAGCTGCGGGTAAGTCTCTGATCGCTCCCACCGGGACGGCCTTTGGTAAGACAGAGCAGGTTGCTGAAAACTAAACCCTCTGCCATACCGCCTGAGCCTGTGTGGGCTACATGCGAAGCCAGCACTTGTGCTTTATCACTCCCTCGCTCTGTCTACTTCTTCCCCCGCATGTAGTTGGTGAGACTTGAGGTCAAATAATCTCATGGGCTTCCTACAGTTCAGGTCAGGTGGAAGGATTCTTTTTGTCATAGGCACGGTGCCATTTTATCACCCTAAAGCACTTTAATGCTCAATGGCCCTCAGCACTTTACAAATAAAAATAGCACAACATGATATTTGATTTGATTTGATGAATTTTTTACGCCCTGTGACCTTGCAGACTTTACTGCATGTGGGCGGAGATGATATAATTGATGTAGAATCCTGCTAATATCTTAACAATGATTTGAACAGCTAATGAAAACTAGGGGAAGACCCTTCTACACACAGGAATGTGTTTAACCCTTTGTGGAACTGGACAATTTTAGGGGTGGTACCAATTCCAAAGGGAGTGTCTTCCAAAGTCGAGGGCCATAAACCGCAAAGCGCTGGTTCCCTCTTGAAATACAGCGGGAAGTTGGAATACAAAGTAAGGTCTTGTCTGCCGAGCTACGCGTTCTAGTTAATTTTCTGGCCTAGGTAAGATAACCAGGCCCATGAAGACATCTAAAAACTAAGCAACAATATAACAACTGAGAGTTTCACCTCCTCTTTCTGCTCTAGCAGGGCCACTGCCAGGTGACTTTAGTGCCTGCAACTTCCCTGGCACTTCACAAGAGTCCCAGCTGCAGCGAAATGGCTGGACAGGCCCCAGATGGGACCCTCGACAATCAATACTCACAGAAAGGATTTCTCTTGACTGTTGCTCGCCCCCTCTCAGACGAATCCCATGTACAGCGGGCAGAGAAATCTCCAGCTGAATACCAGAAAGGCAAAGGGTCACTCTACTCCACTTAAACTCCAGAGGGGATCCAGCCCCCTGGAGGAATGTGCCAAGTCCCTTTGGCCAGGGATTGCATCACCCCCTTATTGCGTCAATGCATGTAATGTCTTAAAGCCAATTCTGCCTCAAACCTCCAGTCCAAGGGAAGGCAAACACACCATGTGAAAGCATCCAATTCGGGGAGACCACCAGGGGGCGCAGAGATGCACTGACGCATCTGCACTCGTCTCCTCCGAAGGGCGCCGTCAGCGGGACCTGAGCCCCCCCATACCCCAGGAGTGAAGGGCCGACCCCCACCGCAGCCTTCTGATGACTCGGGCCACCCGAGCGCCCCAACTCCGGTCTCCCGACGGGGAGTTTTGGCCGAGTTCTGGTCCTCTGGAGCCAGAAGGGAGAGAGAGTCCCACCTCCCCCAGCGCCGCGGCTCCGCAGGAAGTAACAGAGAGCCGCGGCTCAGGCGGGGCCCACAGGAGCGGCCCCCTGCCACACCGAACTTCACTGCGGCAGATCACTCATCCCCTGGAACCCGAGCGGGGCCACACAGCGCCTCGGGTGGTTAGCTGCTCTGTACCGGGAGGGAGAGTGACCACCGCCTCTTCCAGCACCGCGGCCCCGCACGAAGCACTGGCGAGCCGCGGCCTATATGAGACCCACAACACCGCCGGACGGCGCAGAGGTGCGCCCCCCCCCTGGACTTCGCTGTGGGGGTTTCCGAGCCCATCTGAGCCCGGGCGAGGCCACACAGTGCTCCGGGCTGTTTTCCCCTCCTGGAGCCACCTTCCGGGGCTGCGTGCCGGCGGACTGTGGAGCTCGCGCAGGAGCGCACACAGGAGGCGCGGTCTGCCCCCTCAAGATCTTCGGCCCCCTTACCACCCGCGGGGCCAGTCTTCATCGGAAGCCCCCAAGAGCTGAGGCCCCCACCAGTGGAGCGAGAGAGCGGGCTCCCCCCCTCGCAGAGGTGCCCACAACAGTCCCTCCACCCCCCCCATCGGGCCTTCCCTGGATCCCACAAAGCTTAGTAGACGTGCGACGAGAGCTCTGTGGCCCCCACGGGTGAGGGTGCCCCAAATCAAGAAACAGCATCATGGGCAAAGGGATCCTCCCCTGGGCTAACTGCAGCATTTATTGTCTGACCCCAACACAGTGACCACAAGGACCGCTTGTGCAGAGGCGACCTGATTTACAACTGGGCCTGGAGATTCGGCTCGGGCAACCCCCCGCCCTAACAGTGAGTACAACGTTGGGGCCGCATACAGGGAAGTCCCCTCGCTGCCCTCCCTTTAGTGTTGTTTGGTGACCCGGCGGCGCTGCCCACTAAACCAGGGGCATTCAGGTGGATATCTCGTGGAGATGGTCTGGGGGGGCCTATGAACTGGAAGGAATCCCTGGGCCTCATTACAACCCAGGCGGTAAGTTCCCTACTTTACCACCATGGTGTAAACCATGGTGTATGGCGGATTTACCGCCCCATTCCAAGGTGAGTGGGGCGGTAAATCCCCATTCCCCATTTACCCTTCCCCATTCCCATTTTTGCCCCATAGGGCATAATGGGAGTGGGGAAGGCGCTAATTACGGCACCGTAAATTACGGTGCCGTAATTAGCACCAAGGCGGGTTAGCGCCTTGCATTTTAACGCCTGCTAAAAGCAGGCGTTAAAATGGTAATCAGGCGTTAAGGGTTAACGGCGCCGACGGCGCCGTTAAACCCTTAACGCCTGGGTTGTAATGAGGCCCCCTGCAAAGATTTCGACGCTTGCCCCCAGGCTCACCAACTCGCCCTGTGTTGGCGGCCACGACATATCAGGAACTATCTGATACTAGCACAGTCACCAAAGGCATGGCTGCCCTCCTGGAGGAAATCAGGGGCTTCAGAGCGGACATAGCGGTACGACTGGACACCCTGGACAAAAAGGTGGATAATATGGAGGACGGGGTTCAAACGCTCGAAAACAACACGGACTCGAATGACATTTTTGAGACGCAATTCGACATGCGCCTATCGGAGCTCGAGAGGAAGGGAGAGAAATGCTCCCTAAAACTCGACGACTTAGAGAATAGGGAACGCCGCTGTAACCTGCGTTTTTTGGACTTCCCTGAGCGTGAGGGTGAAACGCAAACGGACATTATCAAAGCTGTTAATGCTGTGGTGGGATCACTTTTCGAAGGCGTGAACACGACTGAACCAACTATTGACAGAGCTCATAGAGCGGGTGCAGCCAACAGAGGCCCCAGATCCATTCTCGTACGATTCCACTATTTCACAGAGAAAAGCAAAATCCTTGAACTAGCACGCAAGAGTGGTCCGGTTGATTGGGAGGGGGCCCGGATCTCTGTGTATCAAGATCTGTCCGCCCTTACCCTGGCAAGACGTCGACTCTGCTCACCGCTGACGAAAATGCTCCAGGCCAAGGGGGTCCGATACAGGTCGGGATACCCATTTTCACTCTCCTTTGAGCTGGAAGGATACAAGTACGCCCTGGTCACAGAGGATGATATTCGTAGGGTGTTGGGGGAACTTCTGGATGAACCAAACATGGAGGTGGGAGAGCAAGAGCGCGAAAGAGCTCCGGTTGGCCCCGGGGGGACAAAGGCTCCACAGGAGAGGCGTAAAGTTCAAAGCCACAGGAAATTTAGAAGAGTGGCTCCGATATCCCTTGGCCAGCCTAACACTTGAGGTGCCCCGGGAAGCTACATGACCAAGTTTGTACATGACTCTGAATGGGGAAGCACTGTAATTGTTCATAATCTGAAGGCGACAGGGGGGTGAGGGGCTCAGGTTGTTTTTTTTGAAGAGTTCAAGAGCCCGGAGGGGGGAGACAATGGTGGCCTGGCTCAGGATGAAGCCGCTGGATTACCAGGCGTTCAGGGGGGAGGGGGTAGGGTGGAGGGAAAAGTGGGGGTTTGTTCTTTGGGGATTTAGTTGCGACAAGCCAAGTTTTCTGGTTTATTCTGTAACTTTAGAATTGTTTTTTGTCTGCAGCAGGGTGCAGAAGTATTGCGGGAGCACTGGAATTTGTTGCTCCACGGAGGGAGCCATGAGCTTTTACCATCGCTATGATGGATGATCCATTCCAATTTTTGACAGTGGGGTCGTTAAACGTACGGGGGCTCAACTCTCCTACTAAGAGGTCGTTGTTGGTGAGAGAATTTTCATACAAGAAACACATTAGGTCCGGGGCAAAGAACCAAATCTAAGGGCTAAAAACATTGACCAGGTGTATGTAGCGTCCTTTCATGCAAAGAAAGGCAGGAGTTGCCCTACTGGTCTCTCCCAGGGCCCATTTTGTGTTCAAAGCTCAGAGGTCTGACCCGGAAGGACGATATATCATGGTCAAGGGGGAGGTGAGGGGCCGGTTGTTTACCTTGGTTTGTGTATATGCCCCAAATGAGGCGCAGGATGGCTTCTGGGAAGGGATGAAAGAGAAATCATAGCATTTTCCGAGGGCCCTCTATTGGTGGGTGGGGATTTCAACATGGTTATCTGCCCCGAACGAGATAGGAGGTCGGTCAATCCATGTCCTAACCTGCGACTCCATAAAAAATTGGCTGAAGTCTTCCAAGAAGTTAACGGGGAACTGGGCTTGAGCGACACACACTCCACTAAGCAAGGCCGTGATCCTGACTTCACCTTTTCTCAAAGCCACATGCTACATTTTCCCGTATTGATTATATCCTGGTTGACTCCACGCTTCGGGGAGAGGTCACAGACTCGGGGGTGGAGGTTGTTCCATGGACGGACCACGACTTGGTTAGAATAAAAATCGGCATTCCCCCCACCCCTGCATCCGGGTCCCTGTGGAGGTGCAATGACTCCTTCTGCACGATAAGGAAGTACGCCAATATCTCCTAACGGCCGTAGAAGAGTACTTCACCATGGGGAGGTCGGTGTCATGGGAGTCTGGGAGGCATTCAAGGCAACCACCAGGGGCATTCTTATCGAGACAGGTTCGAGGAAAAAGAGGGAGAGAGGCCATGAGGAGAAAGCATTGAGGGAAAAAATAGATGCTATCCAACCAGGGGGGAAATTGAAAATGCAGATGTTCCCCGGAAAGTGGGAGGAGCTCCAAAGGCTGCGCTCAAAGTTGGCAGACCTCCAGGTGGGACAAACGGAAAGGAAGCTCTCCTTCCTGAAACAAAACTATATGGAAAAAGGGGAAAAAGCGGATAAGATATTGGCTTGGAAGCTTCGCGAGTTCAGAAATAGTAGGAGGGTGAATTCCATCCGTTCCCCTGAAGGGGAATCGACGGTAAGAGACAGTAAAATAGCTGAACAATTCCGGCAATACTATGAGCACCTGTATCCTCTTTGAAGAGTGGAACAGCCCCAGGGGATGATGGGTATACAGTCAAGTTTTACAAGACCTATCGGTCAACACTAGCCCCGTTTATGGCCAAGATGTTCAACTCAGCACTGGAACAGGGCTCCCTCCCACCCTCGATGATGTCCGCGCTGATATTAGTACTCCCCAAAGAGGGGAAGGATCCCTCCCAGTGTCAATCATATCACCCTATATACCTTCTCAACACTGAGGTTAAGCTCTTGGCCAAACTTTTAGCAAATAGACTGGCGAAACTCCTCCCCTCCCTAGTACATGGAGATCAGGTAGGCTTTATTCCGGGACGCCAGGGTTCGGACAATATACGGAAGACCCTGGACCTCATGTACGAGGCTTCGAGGCAGGGGGTGGAGGGCTATTTGCTTTCGTTAGACTCTGAAAAGGCCTTTGACCGTGTCGAATGGCCCTACATGGGTAAAGTTCTCCGGAAAATGGGTCTGAGGGACAATTTTTGTGGGTGGGTCTCAGCACTATATGACGGCCCCATAGCAAGAGTTTTGGTCAATGGCGGCACATCGGAACCCTTGGCCCTATCTAGAGGAACTCGTCAGGGCTGTCCCTTGTCACCCCTCTTATATGCTTTGGCAATGGAACCCCTGGCCATAGCGATCAGGGCTGACCAAGAAATCACAGGGATAAGCTGTGACGATTGCGACTTCAAACTCTCCCTGGTTGCAGACGATATCTTGGGCTACCTGACCAACCTCCAGGTCTCTCTACCCAGATTGTTTGATCTTATAAACTACTATGGTGCCTTTTCGGGGCTTAAAGTAAACACGTCCAAGTCTAGTATTATGCCTATGGGTCCCGGGGACCACGATATTGTGGGTAACTCTGACATACTGGGAGTAAGAAAAGAGTGAGTATCCACTAAGTACCTGGGCACTTGCATTCCTAGGGACCTTTCACAGCTCTACCAGTGCAACTTCCCGGGGATTTTGGCTACGATTAGCAGCGACCTCAAATGATGGGCGCCTCTTACACTCTCTTGGTTCTGGCGTATGGTTACGGTTAAAATGAACATCTTACCCCGCCTACTGTACCTCTTTGCAGCCCTCCCCGTGGAGATCCCCGATGCTTTCTCCGAAGTTTTGCAGTCCCGAGTCCTTCAGTTTATATGGGACGGGAAAAGAGCAAGAGTCAAGTTCTCTACCCTGACCCTTCCAAAGTCTCACGGCGGATTCGGCCTCCCAGACTTTAGACTATACCACAAAGCAGCCCAACTCCGGGTGATGCTGGCGCACATGAGAGATGACATGAGGACGTACTGGACATACATTGAGGACACCCACACCTACCCGAAAAAAGTTAGAGACCTATTATGGGCCCCCCCTAAAGCCCTCCCCTCCCACCTCAGAACACACCCTACTTTAGCGGTCCTCTGGGCATCCTGGAAACCGAATAAAGATAACAAAATGCTGTCATCCTGGCCGTCCCCTTTAACATCACTGTGGGGCCCCCCCGTCAACCTAGACACCAGAGGCTTCCGAGATACCCAAGCATGGTCAGAAATGGGTTTGGAAAGGATTGCCCAACTCTCTCGCGAAGAGGGCTTCATAGAATACGATCAACTGACTGAGGCACTGGGCGACAATCCACCCTCAATCTTCGAATATTTGCGCTTGAAGGAAATTCTGACTCACCCCCGGTGGGCTGACAACTTTAAACGTCCCCTCACCCCTTTTGAAAATGTCCTAGACAAAAGCACCTCCCGGAAGGGCTCCCTATCTAAGTTTTATAGCACATTGATAACGGCTAACTTGGAGGGTAGACAACCCTTTAAACGAATATGGGAAGAAAGGCTGGGTATGACGCTGGATGACAACACATGGAGGGCAATTTTCAAATCTATATTCACGGGTTCACTGTATACCGCTGCCATGGAAAATAGCTTCAAGATACTCCATTCATGGCACCGCCCCCCGTCCACCCTGTCCAAAATGTTTGAAGAGGTATCCCCCTTCTGCCCTAGGAAGTGTCAACAAAGGGGCACATGGTTCCATATGTGGTGGGGTTGTCCGGTCATTCAGGTGTACTGGTCGGAACTGCTCAGCTGGATTAAGGATATAGAAGGGTACTGCCCGTCTCAACTCCCACTGGAAATCCTCCTGGGTACTCCCATGCCGGAGACTGAACAGAACGCATTCCCGAGGGTCATCGGGGCCATGTTGAGGGCGGGGAGGTTAGCACTGGCCCAAAAGTGGAAAAGCGCTCTAGCGCCGTCCAAGGAGGAGTGGCTTTGCAAATTAAGGTCGATTTTCACCTATGAAAAGCTTACAGCAATAAAAAATGATACTGTGTCGGAATTTGCGCAGGTATGGACTGCAGAGCTCCTTCATGATGACTGCATTTCGATGCGTCTGTAAAACACGACCTATTACATATCCATTTTACTCATCCCACCACCGGCCCCAGGGACCAAGTTCGGCCCCCAGACTGCTTGGAACCAATCCGACCCCATTATGTCAAAGTGTATGACAAATAACACAATGATGTTTGAAGGTTCTCTCTGTAGCTTCTATAACCTGCAAAACCTTAAAACTTGTTATGTTGAAAAGTTGGGGGGGGGGTGTGGCGGGAGGGGGGGGGGGAGGGGAATAAAATATAAAAATACTGACATTTATGTTTGCTTATTGTATTGTTGGCAGGGACTGCTCGTGCACCCTCCCTTATCTGTGTAATGTCAATAAAAACAAAGTTAAAAAAAAGAAAAAGCCTCCAATTCATCCCCCAAAAGACCCAAGCCTATAGGAAAGCTTCAAGAAGAGCAGCATCCTCTAGGGGATTCCTACAACTGTTTGATGGCCTTCCGAAAGAGGTCTGCTCTAGAGAACTCTCACGCAGGAAATGGCACTGCCCTCAGTCCCCGGATATCGTTCTCCTAGAAATCATATCTATCACACACCCTTTTTCATCGCAGTCATCTAGTTTAACCACTACTTGACCCTTGTCAAATGTTCCTTCACCACTCCACCCCTCCCACTCTCCGCTCCCACCTCGCTCCTTCATGCTGACTTAGTAAACAACTCGTAAAAGGCTTACAAAACATCCCCTCTCCCCACACCCCTAAACCAAAACTACTCAAAGCGTATATTCCCCCGTGCATCAAGGGAAACTCAGATGACTCCTCAAAAATGGGCCTTGGTGGGACCAGACTTGCGCAAGGCCAGAAATGCTGCTGGCAAAGAGGCACAAAAACAGCAGAACAGGGGGCCATTCCCACAATCAAAATAGGGCTACTACTGAGCCAAAGTGGCAGAAGCAGTCAGCCAAGTCTTAGACTCCAATAGTGCACACACACAACTGCTCCTACTTTTTGCTCCTCCATCACACACCATGAGCTGCCTCTGTAGGAAATCCCGTCCCCTACCTCCTGTATGTTGGAAGCCTGAGATTGTGCCTTGCTTGACACCAGCAGTTGTCACCATACCACCGCGAATATTCGAAAGAAGGTACCCACTTAAAAAATCTTATCAAATGTATTCCCGAAGAGATGACAATCTGAGGGAGGAACTCCCTGAAGAAATATGAAAATGAGAGAAAGAGGAGCTGGTGACACCACGAGAGACGAACGTGGCGCACTGAGAAGACTGGCTGAAGAGAATGCATGGTCCTTATAGATACTGATGACGAAGTAAAGAATCAAGTAAAAAAAAAAAAAAAAGATTGCATAACTGAGTTGCACTGCAGAAAATACAAGTCATTCAATAACTCTACAGATGCAGCAATGCAAGTAGACTAAGTGATCTTTGAAGCTGGCTATACGTAGTGAATAGACTGCAGGCGGAGTCGCCATTGTATAGAAACTGGACATCAGTGTCATGAATTTAGTAAGCTCGGACCCATGGAGAAGGACACCCGAAAACTGTGTTGCAGCAAGAATTAGCTGAGATCGTGGACACAAATGGCGAGGCTGCTTGGCCTGGTATCAAAGTCAAGGCAGCCAAGGCCGGTTATCTATTCTTGAATGTTGTGAACGTGAGAAGCTGAATCATCCCTTGTTAAGGTGCAGAGAAAGAACACCACGCATGCCAACTTTTATTCATTTAAGACATTTAAATGCTGCAAAATGCTCCAAATCATGGTCTCCTGTCACGTGGGCTAAGGATGTAAATAGAGTTGGGCATGGAGTTCTAGAAAAAGCTCACAGACAAGAATACACTGCAAGTCCAAGTTCAAAGACAATCTTCATGTCAGAAGGCATACGTGATGAGAGACGTTGGGCTAATTGGGTGGGGAGGTAAAGTCAAGTCCACCTCCTGGCAACTAGGTATGATCTTCTGTGCTGCTAAGGGAACCGAATCTTCCAGACATGGCACAGGTGTGCCAACCAATTGTAGAGGGCCATTTTTGCCAGCCTACAAAATTACTAAAATGTAGATGAGTAGTGCATATGTCTATACTCGCAATCAAGCACACAAGTGTGTAGCTTAAAAATGTAATCCCATTCTTTGTTTCTGATGTGCATGTGTAATTCAATATTTCAGAAATTCTTAATTTGATATCATTACTAGTATACGTGACCAGATCAGTCTAACTGGCATATGCACTGGGCCCTGTTGTCCTTATTCCATCTCCTGACCAACAATGGTCTGTTTTTACTGTGTTTTCTACTGATGATATTGAAGCAGCCACCATGCGACTCAAATTTGCGTCGGCTTCTGATGCAATCCCTTTGAGAATACTAAAATAAATGATGCCCCACATTCTAGTTTGGGTCACACAAGCAGTTAATAACTCCTGTTCCTCAGCTATTCCTAAAGCAACCAGTGGTCATTCCACTCTTGAAAAAGCATACTCGTGACCCCCTCTGTACCTGCTATTATTCATCCTATATCACTTTGTCCTTTATTCATGAAGCTGTTGGAATCTTTGGTCTCTCCCCTTTTCACTTCTTTTCCAGAACGCTTTTTATTCCTCAACCCTTTCCAATCTTGTTTCTCCCATGGTCGTGGTATGGAGAGCGTGCTTGCTTCAGTCTTCGACGACCTGGACCGGCTGGCAGACCAGCGGGTGGTTGGTTCCCTGATTCAATTAAATCTCTCCATGGCATTTAACACAGTGGACTACACTATGCTGCTGGATCGCCTTGCCCTGGCCGGATGCTCGGGACAGGTCCCCTCCTGGTTTGCATACTTCCTGACTGAGCGAAGCTAGACACTAACTATTTCTTCCTTTTCTTCTGCCTCTGCTTCCCTTCTATGTGGGGTCCCCCAGGGCTCTGCCTTGTCCTCCGCGCTGTTTAATATCTATATTCAGCCTCTTGTTCTGCTCATCCGCTCCCACGGCTTCAGGTGTTACTCCTATGCTGGTGACACTCAAATCATCATCAAGCTTGACTCTGCTAAACTGGACACAGCGTCTCAGTTTAGGAGTTGCCTGGCGGTGGTGGGTAGGTGGATGGGCCACAATTGGCTGAAACTTAACGGGGTTAACCCTTCTCACTTTCCCCACTCTATTCTGTCCTCTTTTGCTTCAGTTTGGTCTTCGGCCTTCTGGCCCCCTGAGCCTGGTCCTTGCCCTATACCTGTGCTTGAGGTGAGGAATTTAGGTTTTAAATTCTCCTCTTCCCTTTCTACCTCGGGCCAGGTGGGTGCTATCTGCAAGGCCGGGTTTTTCCAACTCAGAATCTTGCGCAAAGTTCTGCCATTCCTCCCGGCTCACTTTCGTCCTTTGGTGACAGCTTCCATGGTCCTTCTCCGGCTGCACTACTGTAATTCCTTATTTCTCGCTCAGCTTCTTTACTTATTTTGCCGTTTGCAGCTACTGCAGAACTTTGCTGCCTGGATTTGTATAGGTACCCCATATGGTTTTAATATTTCGCCTGTTCTCCGTTCACTTCACTGGCTACCTGTACAACAGGTGCAGTTTAAATCTCTCTGCATGGCTCACCAGGCTTTTATGGCCACGGGGCGTAGTATCTGCAGGAAAATGTCAGCCCCTTTCGACCATCCCATGTGCTTCGTTCTCAGGACGCATGCCTTCTCTCAGTGCCTTGCTACTGGTTTGAGCGGGTGGGTGTTCAATCTTTTTCCATAGCAGCAGCCAAATTATGGAACTCTATCCCGTTCATTCTCTGTGCTACGAGAGATCACTTTGCTTTCAGCACGCGTTGAAGTCTTACTTGTACTGAAAACAGAAGTATTGGCCTTTTAACCCTGTTGTACTCCTAGTAGCGCCAAGATGCTTTGGCGTAGGTGCTTTCAATAAATGATAGCATAACATAACATAACATAACTCATAAATGCTTGTTACAAATGTAAGATTTATCTCAAATAACATAAGTACAAATTTGCACTCATTTTTAAAAAGCAGCCTATCCGATGTGGATACTGTTTGCATCCTTCAAGAAATCAAACCTATTTGTACTTGGGTATTGCGCTCAGCCTATAACGTGGCTGGAAACGTGGATGAGAACTACCAGTGGACCGCAAACAATTTATCAGCCACCCGAGACCCTTCACTGGTTGATGCCCTTTTTTTGGGTGCCTTGGCAGCTTGGCCTCTTGCCTCTCACCAGCCTCCATCACCTCCCTCTCCTCAGCCCGGCCAGGCCACACGTCATCTCAACCAACCCCCACTGTACTTACCCGCTGGGGCTATTGATCCCTTTTCTATTTTCTATGGCATCGGCCATCTTGTTTTTTCACAGGAGATGCATCTATGCCAGATACTCTCTTCAGTTATCAAAGCGGTCATATGCTCTTCCTGACATTTTAGGCAGTCTGATAAGTATGATTGGGATTGTCAAGGGATAACTTCAAGAAAATGCTGTTAAACAAGTTCTTTAACTCAACCAACATTCAGAAAAAAAGCAAGCTGATATAAGTTGGTTGATTCCGAACATATTGATGTCAGAGCTTGTGAGCACTTATTAGTACAGAATGGAAGATGGGCATTATGTGAGCTAATACTCTACTGTATTTCCTTTACAGTATTCCTTTATCTTAGGCTAGAATACCTCTAGGTTAAATAATTGCTATTGTATGTAAAAACTACACCTGATTAGAATGTTATGTTTTACATATTTACCTAAAAGTGCATACCCTTTTGCAGCATGATTATTTGCCGGTTCTATGTCATTTCACCGACATTCTTATTTCAATGGTTATTTCAATGGTTTTTGACATATATTTTTTTTGTATTTGTATTTGTATTTGTAGAGCGCACAAGGCCCGAGGGCAAATGGGCGCATTATTTAGTTACAGTCAGCTTACATAAAGTATTTACATTTAGAATATACAAAATATACATGTGACATAATCGAAGGTATACATATTACACAGACTGAGCCGAATGCAATGGCAGAGACATAATATAGTGCAAAAGCCTATGATGCCATGGATAATGTTACAGTCAAGGTCATAACTAGTCGAGGATGGACAGCCAGGCTTTGGCATTACGCTTGAAGGCAGTGAAGGATGGTTCAGCTCCGAGTGGGTTAGGTAATGTGTTCCACAACTTGGCTGCGAGGACAGGGAAACTGCAACCTCCCGATTTCTGGAGGTTGAACCGTGGGATGACAAGGCAATCAGAATGTGCACTTCTTGGAGGTCTCGCAGCTGAGTGAGGAGTGTACCTGTTGGACAGGTAGCTGGGGGCTAGGTTAGCAATACTTTTGGGTGTGAGTGCCAAGGCTTTAAGAGAGACTCTTTGGGTAACTGAGAGCCAGCGCAGGCTCCGTCTGTATTCGGAGATCTGTGCAGTTCTGGGTGGTTCCCCCCAAGAGCCCCACCCCCTATTGTTTTTAACTATCCCCGAGCCCGCACCCCTTATATACACTCACTTTCCCAATCCCCTTCTATATTTCGATTCGTTTTTTCATTAAAGAATAGTCGTTAATAAAAACATCAAGTTTTTTTGTTAAAGAATATTCATTAAGAGGGTGCTAGAGAGCCGTCCAAGATGGCGGCCTCCCTGTGAGCTCCGTGAAGCTCCCCCGAAATCCTGATCAATCGCAGCCATCGTGATGGTGATATGAAGCCCTAACGCCAGCAACATTTAGGGGAAGCGTTTACGAACCCGAATCTGCAGTTAAATCTGCTTGTTATCTAACGCTTCGCCTCTAAACACACGGCACAAAAGACCTGCCCCTTGCAGGCCTGAAAACGCGGCCTCCGCTTGGGCGCGGAAGGCCGGGGGAGCAGGAAGGGGGCCGGCTGGGAGGAACCTGCCTCCCGATTGCAACATCCGAGCGGCGCCAACTACAGGATAAGACCCGGGACTGCTGGATGTGCCCTGCGGTCACCGCTGTATCCAGGTGCGGCCTGAGAAGAGCGAGCGGCCCAACACCGACACCAGGAAGGTAGAGGCAACCGGCCGCGACCCGCGGGATCCCAGGTACGAGCGTCATGTGCACCCCTAAGCCTCATACACACGCACGGCAGACAGGCTGAAAATCCCGTGCCCCCCGTGCGACAAGCAAGCAAGCGACACAAGTCTCGTGGCTGCATTGGCCCTAAAAACGGAAGAGCTGCGGAGGGGGTCCTGAGGCGCGACACCGGTGCGCACGTCGGAGGGGACAGCGAGGAACACTCGGCACCCCCGGACTCAAGCAACGGAATATAGAGGGGAGCTCTAATCGCCCTGGGGTTCTGAATATCCTACTGAGGCACCATATACAGCCTTGAGTCCCGAGGACCTGCCATATCGCCTCCGAAGACGCAGTCGACCCTATCCACGACAAAAATGGGGAAAACCGATAGATCACAGAGAAAGCTGACCTTTGAAAGCTGCTGTTCAACCAAAATGGGGCCCCCCAACAGTAGATCGCAATCCCCCACCCAGGACCCACCGCATAACGGAGAGGCAACGCAGGACTTCGACATCAGGGAAATACTACTCGATCTTAAAGCTGGTATAGGTGGCCTAGGAAGCAAACTGGATACACTCTCCTCCAAAGTAGACCAGCTCCAACACCGGCTGGACAAGCACGCCGACCGGCTGGATGCAGTCGAGCAGAGGGTCTCCGACCTCGACGACGGGGCGTCATCCCTTACGATCACAGTGTCCTCACTCGAGACGCAAATGAGAGTGGTAATGGCCAAAAATGAGGACTTGGAAGGTCACTCCCGGCGCAATAACATAAGGATTGTCGGAGTCAGAGAGCACCAACTGACTTCCAAGATGGAGGACCACGTGGAGAAGATCTGCACTGACTTGTTTGGCCCAGAGATCCTGTCCAAGCTTTTTGTAGTTGAAAGAGCCCACAGAATCCCTAACACAAGACCTATCCCGGGAGCGAACCCGCGTCCCATCATAGCGAAGCTACTAAATTATAAGGATCGAGACGCAATCCTCAGGGCCGCAAGGGACAAAGGGGACCTACTGTACGAGGGAGACAAGATACGGTTCTTCCCTGACTTCTTGCAAGCAGTCCAGACACAGAGACGGTTGTTCACAGCTGTGAAACGCAGGCTGCAAGAAAACAAAATCCAATACTCGATGCTATTCCCGGCAAAAATTTGCATCCAATTCGAGGGAAAAACTCAGTTTTTTAACACGCCTGAAGAAACAAGCAACTACCTGGATTGCACTGGCTGCAGACCAGCCCAAAATAATGGCCTCCCACAAAGGGGACACCGACCAAGAAGGGACCCGCCATAACGTCGCCTCCGGATGCAAATACTGATCAAAGGCGTCCATTTTCCATTGACGCAATAACCTCATCATCACGAAATAAGAGCATAACAGTGGGAGGGAGCAAACCTCCTCTTGGAGGGCTACCAGTGCCCCTTGCACAGCAATGTTGACAGTTTGTTTTATTAGGGACTGTTCGTCGTGGGCCAGTTGGGGATTGCCCACTCAAGGGAGGGATACGAGTTCAGTACGGCCACCTTATACCCTGCACTCCCATTCCACAACAATCATGCTACACGAAGTAGTCCGATCAGAAGCCAAGTCCTCCAGTCACTCATACGGATCAACCCATCAGTCGCAATATCCGGACCTGTCAAACTTGAACTCACCGGATCACTCTGATGACAGTGCCAACACTTAAAGTCGCCACCTGGAACATCTGTGGAGGCAACCAGCCGGAGAAAGCGAGGAGAATCTTCCAGTACCTCCGTAGACACAAAATCAATATTACCATACTGCAGGAAACCCACCTCTTGCCACAGTCGGAACTGCACTGGTCCAAATCCTGGGGCTGTCATAGGTATTTCTCATCATACTCTTCCTATGCCAGGGGAGTCACAATCTTAATAGACAGGAGAACGAACGTTAGTGTAATTGACTTGCAGAAAGACTCTGAGGGGAGAGCTCTGCTGGTGAGGGGGATAATCGCAGGAAAGGAAGTAATAATTGTGAACTCCTACGCCCCAAATACTGACAGCCCAAACAACTTTAACTGGGTGATGTCCCAACTAGGAAAGACCAACGCAGCAACCATTATATGGGGAGCGGACCTTAACACACCAATTGATCCCAGACTTGGTAAATCCCACAACACAACGGGGAATCCGTCCAAAGCCAGCGCTCAAGTTCGGGAGATCTGCCAGACTTTTGTCCTTTCCGACACCTGGAGGCATCACAACCGAGACGCGAAGGACTACACATTTTACTCCGCTGTCCATAACACTAGCTCCCGGATTGATTACATCTTGGCGTCCACCCACAGCCCATTCGAAATGGCGGATGAGTCAAATTCTGCCACGTACCTTGTCTGACCACTCTGACTCTCGAGGTCTCCTTAGCGAACACAGCAGTCCGCGGCCTTAACTGGAGATTCAAACCAGGCACACTTACCGATGCAGTTTTCGCAGACGAACTGTGCAAAGAAATAATAGCCTTCATCGAGACAAACGAAGGCTCTGTTGACTCGCCCGGTACCATCTGGGAAGCTCTAAAGTGCTTCGTCCGTGGCATATGCCTAGCAAAAGAAAATGGCATATTGAAACAGATCGGCAAAGAGTTATCGGACAGTGAACTACGTCTGAAGACACTAGAGCTCCAGGTCCTCACGACCCCAAGCCCACACACCCAAGCCAAACTGAAGGAAGAACTTCCGAAGTTCAAGGAAACGGCCGAACGAGAGATAAAATTCCTGAGTCGCGGTTGCCAGTTCTGACAATATGGGGAAGGACAGAAACCGGGTGCTCTGCTAGCCCGGCTGCTGTCGATGGATAGAACCCCGACCCGAGTTGAATTCGTTAAAGACGATCAAGGGCAGCGAGTGTACGCGGAGGAGGACATTGTTCTCACATTTCGGAACTTCTACCAGAAACTGTACAGCTCCACAGGTATCTCAGATCCCAAAGCCATTTGTACTGGGTGGAAGCAGATCTACGTGAACCTCTGAACGCACCGCTGACTGAGGAGGAAATTCTGGAAGCAATAAAATCCCTCCCAAACTCGAAAGCACCAGGCCCAGATGGGCTTATTGGAGAGTTCTACAAAGCTCACGCGTCCATCCTCGCCCCACTCCTACTTCGCGTTTATGGAGAAGCAATCGAGCGTGGAAGCCTCCCCTGCGTGAAGCTAACGTTATGGTGCTACACAAAGCCGGCAAACCGGCAGATGACTGCGCATCCTACAGGCCAATCTCCTTAATCAACCTGGACAATAAAATCCTAGCCAAAATACTCGCATCAAGGCTCCTCCCGCTTATGACGGCTCTGGTGATTGGAGACCAAGCCGATTCATCCCTGGACGCAGCACCACATACGGCATCAGGAGACTGTTTGGAGTCATAGAGCCGCAGATCCAATGCTACAAGCAATTGCGGTAATGCTCGACGTCGAGAAGGCGTTTGACTCTGTAGAATGGCCATTCATGATGGCGACGCTTAGACAAATGGGCTCCGGCAGTTTCTTTATCAAATTAGTATCGCTGCTATACAACGACCCACGATCATATGTCATTCTAGGAAACACTAGATCAATGAGCATATCATTAGAGTGGGGAACACGACAAGGTTGCCCGCTTCGGCCCTGATATTCGCCCTTGTTATGGAACCCCTGGCATCGAGATTACGAGAAAACCACCTGACCCGTGGTATTAAACTGGGCCCCCACAGGCTGATTGTCTCTCTTTATGCTGATGACGTTGTGTTGTTCGTCAGTGACCCCCAAGTGAATCTTAACCCCGTAATGCGCGAAGTGATAAGATTTGGCCAAATCAAAATTAATCACTCCAAATCGGTAGTATTCCCCTTGACTCCCAGTACAACTGAATTTATTGATGATCATGGTTTCAAATGGGAGCACTCAAAGGTGCGCTATTTGGGTATTTACATGTCACGTAACCATCAGGAGATCTATAAGGATAACTATGTTGCCACGTTAAACTCCCTGCAGGAACGCATACACAGGTGGAAATCGCTACCACTAACGCTTTGGGGTAGAACGTCCTCGACTAAAATGGTCATTCTTCCTAAGCTTCTGTACCTGTTCATTAACATCCCATTACTCCTCCCAAAATCCTTTCTCCAGAAGGTCAAGTCGGCAGTCCTAGAGCTAATATGGGCGGGTAAACCGGCTCGTGTCGCGTACAACACACTAGTTCAACCGATGTCGAAAGGGGGTCTAGCGCTCCCGGACACTTCCTGAGCTTCTGGTATATGACTCACTTTGTTCGCCCACACGTGCAGGTGGAACGAGCCCTGGCCTCGCCCGACTTGCTAAGCGCCGTCATCATAAGTCAGATCCCAGTCCATACAACACGCTCAACACAGTCTTGTCTACATACGCAACCTGGAAGAAGATGGCGGCCAAATACGGTGTAGACGTAAGATTCTCCCCGCTTCTGCCTATCAGATTTATTCCTGGCATCCCCCTCATGAATGAAAAAGTATTCCTGATATGGGCTGACAAGGTTGATGTCCACTCATTCAGAGACCTGTTCCCAGAGGGCACCTTTTTAACCCCACAAATGGCCAAAGACAGGGGCGGAGACACTTCCCTGGATGTATTCCTTTACTTTAGACTACGTCACACATTACACAAAATATTTCCCTCATTTCCCAAACAACCCCCTACTTGGGAGTTATTGCACAACACGATTCAGGCGCAGGGGGAGGGAAGGTTAGTCTCACTGCTATAAATCCCTGGTGGTCGATATTGGGAAACCCAACCCTAAAACAAAGTTAAAATGGGAAACTGCCATTCACGAAACGATACCCACGGAGGACTGGTCCTATATCTTATGTCAAACTCAAAAGGTCGCACTAAACACCTGCTATAAACTCATACACTTCAACTTTGTACACCAAACATACTATACCACAGTTAAGAAACCCGGAAACGTCGCCCCAATGCGATAGATGTGCAGCGGCCCAGGCGGACTTCCTCCACCTGGCATGGGACTGTCCTGGAGTGAGGCGCTTCTGGAACTCAGTTTTGCAAACAATTGCCGACATCATAGGCGAACAGGTGACCCCCACTACCACTGGGGCCCCTTCTGGGTCTCACCAAATACCTTCAACCAGCAGCACGTAAATTAGCATCCCTTCTTCTGGTGCTGGCCTGAAGGAGGATCGCCATGTCATGGAGCCGAGGCCCACTACCCAAAATCGAAGACTGGAAAAAAGACATAACATACTGCCAGGACGTGGAAAACAAATTCATAAGAACCCTTCCACTGCATGCACGCCCCCCCGAAATCTGGGGACCATATATTACATACCTGCTAAATTGTAATGAATCGTCGGACTCCGATTCAGCTAGCACCTGAAAGGAGAGTATGGATCTATGATCTTTAAGACTGCACTGAATTTTAAAATTATCAGACTCTGATGAAAGACTGTCTCTGACATTTTCTCGTGCTGTGAGGGTGGGAGGGGAGGCCGCCTTGAAGGGGAACTCGAGATTGGGTAATGGTATGTTATTTCTCTTCCTTCTATTTTCCCTACATTTCCTCTTTTGCCCCCCCCCTTTTTTTCCCCTCTTCCCTTTTTGCCCTTTCCGCCCTTTCCAAAGGTTTCGACAGAGCACCATGTTGGTGCATTTGTATGCAAAATTCAAAAATAAAGTTTAAAAAAAAAACAAAAAAAAAAAGAATATTCATTCATAAAAACATCGAAACAACGACTGTCGATGAAAGGACGTTGTACCGTATTTGCAATATCTGGTGTGTGTGGTAATTGTTACTATATGTATCAGTGGAAGGGAACATCATTCCATCTCTGTACTGAGGTCACGCCCTAGTCATTCCCTCTACAAGGGACCAGCATTCTTCTTATGAACTATGTTAAGAGGTTTACTTATCTTGCTATGTAAGGAAACACATTGCTTGGCTTCAGGTAAAGTGCTAGCACAGCTAATAGCATTGCTGGGTGTTGGTAAAGTGCTTCATGCTGGGTTTCTACCGCTTCTAAGTGCTGTAATAATAGCTGTTATTATTTCCTAATTTATTGGCACACAACCTATATATCGACGGCAGCAGAATGAAGGGGTGAGTCTGTCCAGCTGGAATTCTGACTTGCGAATTGCAAGCTTGCCTGAGGCGTCTTCTTTCCCTTCCCAAATATATTCTGACGCATGAGAAATATCTTGAAGGTCTGAAGTGATGCTTTAAAGTTGGTCTAGATGGTGAGAATAAATATTCCTCCTTGAGGCACCATGTTCTATTCATATTTACCTTGGGATATGAACACAACACACTCTTTAAAGAGGGTAAGCAGGCTTATGTATTATTTACAAGAACAGCAAGGGCTATGGGCAGTGGGCATCACATGTGAATTCAAATTGTGTTACCATGTTATTAATATGACGATTGCGTGTTAGTTTTAGACATTGCCACAGTAAGCCACTCTTTTTAAGAAAAACACATCCTACTTCATTCCTTTCTTCCTTACATGGATAGGACAGATAAATGGTGTTGAGACAGAAGATTTGGTGGCTCACAGACTTTTCTGTAGACAAGCCATAACTGTGTTTTGGGGGGATTTTTGCATTTATTTGAAAAACAGGGATGTGAGTCCCTGTTCTTCAAATAAACAGATTTGCAGATGGTGGAGACATTTTCACAGAGGGTGCCTGTACTCCGCATAAGGATGAGAACAAGGGGTGAGACCGTTTATTGGGGTGTAAACAAGTGGGCAGATACCAGGGTCAAAACAAAACAGTAAAAGAAAAGTGTACATAAGACCGGTGGCCTGCAAAGTTAACATTAACCTAAGGGGTCAAGGGCGTCAAACTGAAGAGGAGTACTTTATAAATATACAAAATGACATTATTAAGCATCACTAGACGGAGTAGTATGGTCAGGTAGGTAGGATGGGGAGATGGCAGAGGGAGCTCCTTCTTTAGCAAGAACATGAAGTCTAAGCCAAGCTTTGATTGTTATGGGCAGCAGGCTCCAGTGGAGTAGGGCAAGTAAGGAGAAATAGCAGAAAGGAGAGGATGCAATCATCAGGTTGAGTGCAGAGAAGGATCGGAGCAATCGAGATGGTGAATCAGACAGGTACACACTCAGTGCTTCCAACCAGGCTGCCTTGGCTGGAAGCACAGAGAAACTACAAGACTACAAGATGCACTCTGATTGGCTTCTGGGTGCCTCCTATTGCGAGGCTCGGGTGAGCCGGGAGATGAAGCCTGGCCTTCTAGTAAGGCCCGGGGGTGTAAGCCCCCAGTCTCTCCCTGTCTGCCTGGGTTGCTGGTGATACCACTGAGGATGTGACCTGCAATTTACTGATATCCGCTGTGAGCGACCAGCTCACATGGCCTGCGACCAACAAAACACATTACCCAGCAAGCCTTCCAGGTAAGAGGCACGTCAAGTCTTCTGCTGATCCTACACCCCCGAGGTCACCCCCCACGCTATTACAAAGTTGTTCACCACTTTCATGGCCCCCGCCTGTCTACATGCCATGTCTGACCGCTTTCCTGATGAGTACATGTCTCTTCCCTAGCCAGCGGCACAATCCAAGCTGCTCTTTGACTCCACCTACTAGATTCCAGCCCCAAATATTTTCGAGCACTATACGGCTATGGTCTTGCTCCCTCATACCTTCCTGGCCCAGCTACACGGCCACAGCGAGCCAGCACACCTCTACTCCTGCTGAGCCCCAACCCACAAACACCTTCACACCTGCCGCTGCCTCTACATTTTCGCTGCCTCTCGAGGTAATGGGTTGATTTCCTTCATCTGCCGCACGCTACCATGCTCAACACACTGTACATTCTATCAATACCCACTGGGCCCTCGGCCTAGATGATGCAGCACACCAGAACACTAACCTCTCTTCAAACGAACTAGCTCCCCGGGATGTTCATGACCTGGTACCATCGGCCCCATTTGGTTGGCGCCAACACCACTCACTTCACTCATTATACCTGCAACACCATGCCTGGTGAAAATTTAATTTATGCCCATGATGCCTGCAATGATATGTCTTCTCCCCCTATACCTGGTGCAAATGTCATTAATGCCCCTGATGCCTGTAATGATGTGTCTCCTTCCCCCATGACTGATGCCAATGCTATACCAAGTCCTCATGACATCAAGAAAACTTCCCTAGCCCACCAGCCCTACACCCACCTGAATCACCCCCACCTGATAACTCACCTATTGGAAAAGAAGGCCTTGCTTACCCCACCCCTTCCTGGCTTCACAGCCCCCCTTCCAACACAATGCCCCTTAGCCTCACAGTGCTCCCCACATCATCCCCCTTCTTGGGCTCTTTGGTTTGGATCAACTCACTGACTCACCACACAAGTCAAAATATAATGTTCAAGTACCACTCAGCTTCACCCATGCCCATTCCTACAGTCCACACAGACAATTTTACCTATCAATCAACCACACTGACACCATCCACAATGCCTAGGGCGCCCCCCCGCAGTGCCAGAAAAAATCCATAAACCCACCCCATCCCTCAATATTGCTTCCGCACCTCCCTAGTACAAAGCCCTCCACGCACATCAGTCCGCCACCCGCAGTCTTGACTTCTCAGGATTAAATACCACCAGTCCCATACAGACAGGACCAAATCACCACCCCACACACCAACATGCACTACAGCTATCACCAAGCCTACCGCCATCCTCCCACCGCCATTGCCCCATCCAAGCCCTGACCTGGCACGCCCACTTCCACCACCTCCCACATCACCCATAACAACACAGAACACTTCTCTTGTGCACTCATAAATGCACGCTCCATCTGTGCCCACGACCCTGGCATTCATGACCTCATACTTGATAATAAGCTTGATCTGTTGGCAATAACGTAAACCTGGCTTCCCAAGGCAGCAACCCCCCCCTGTCTCTCGCTCTACCCGCTGGATATTCCATTTTACGAGCTGACAGAGAGGGCAGCTAAGGACGAGGAGTCACCATCATCTCCAAATCCTCCCTCCCCATCAGAGCCTCCCCCTCCCGGCATTGCTGGGATACGAACTCTTGCTAGATCTGATCGAGTCCACCCCCCAGACCACATCAACATCTTAGTACTCTACCGCCAATCTAACCACATGGGTGCACCGGATGATGACATTACCCTGCTCATCGCCCCTCTCCTCAAGCCCAAAACCAAATTCATACTCTTAGGTGACTTTAACCTAGGTTTCAAAGACCCCTCTGATCAGAAGACCACTGCCCTCACTACAGCTCTCGACAAGATGAACTTCTCCCAAGCTCTTCTCACCTCCACCCATGATAAAGGAAGGATCCTTGACTGGATACTTTCCACCACCGTCTCCGTCTAAGTCTGTTCCATTGACCCTGTACCATGGACAGACCACTCACTGATCTGCTTCACCATGGCCAATGTACCCACCACAACATGCAAACCATGTGACCTCCCATGTGTCACTGCCAGACACACACGTAAACATACCAAGGGACAAATGGAACCCACCATCCTCTCCTCCCTGGAGACACTGCCCGACAGCACTAACCCCAAAGTCATTCTCTCGGCCTACAACACTGCGCTCCTCTGAGCACTATAGCGGCATGCCCCCCTCAAAACCACAACCCGCAAAAGAAGTAACTACATGAGCTGGTTCACATAAGAACTAATCTCCCTCTGCAAACAAAATCATGCCAATGAACATCAATGGATAACAAGCCCTTAGCCCGCTAATAAGGTAGTCTTTAGCCGCTGTGCTAGTGCTTACAAAACAGCCCTCCTCACCACTAAAGCCAACATATATAAAATCACAATTACTGAATCAAGTTCCAATATCAGAGAGCTCTTCAAAATCCTTAAAGTGCTCGAAAACCCCAGCCCCCCTTCTGGCAGCTTCCCTAAAAACAAAGTCTGGGGCTCCCTCATTCAGTCAGCCCTAGCCACCAAATCCCACAACCTCAGGGATAAAACCCTACTAAAAGCCTCCCGCCTCCCGTCCTCAGTGTTGGCCCCCTTTGAATCCATCTCTCCTGCCATGCCCATTACCCCCCTGTTTCACTTCTTCTCGGTCTCCCTTACGGAGGGGCTCACCTCCATCCAACGCCTGAAAGCCTCAAACTGCTCTGGGGACATCTGCCCAGCCCACCTTGTCAGAAATGTGTGCTGATCCTCTAGCTCCCACCAATGCCAACTTCATTAATGCCTCCTTTAAGTCCAACACAGTACCCAGCTCCATCAAATAAGCTTCGGTCATGCCACTCCTTAAGAAACCCTCCCTCGACCCCATCAACTACGGCCCCATTACGACAGTGCCCTACCTCCTAAGAATTCAATTCTTTACCGCCTACCCCCAACTCTAATCACACCTTGAAGCCCCTAATATGCTGGGCACCTGCCAATCAGGGTCCATACGCAGTCACAGCACAGAATCGTCTTGACTTAAAGATTCAGCTCGATCACATCCAGGACACCATCCTCCTACCTCTAAACCTGTTGGCGGCCTTCGATCTCGTCGACCACACGATTTGGTGCCATCACCTCAGTGCCACCTTCAACCTCTCCCCCGAAGCGGCCAACTGGATCAAGTTCTTCCTGTCTGGACGATCCTCCAGAGTCTACATGGGAACGGAAGCAGCTGACCCCATACCCATCTCCTATTGTGTCCCACAAGGATCCTGCCTCTCTCCTACCCTGTAAAACATGTACACCAAACCCCTCTTTGACCACCTAGACAGCCTCGGCATCCCATACACTAACTTTGCTGATGACTTGCAGGTCCTCCTCAAACTCACTGCCAACTACGAACGAGACTCAGACAACATCCGCCACATCTACAGCATCATCCAGCCATTGATCCCACCATCTCTGTCTGAAAGATGACAAAACAGAGTTCCTTATCATGGGCTCCCTAAACTGCCTCAAACACCTTGACCCTTCCTTTACCTCATTTTGCAATGATGGGAACACTAACCCTGTGTCCTCCCATATCAAAACTCTGCGAGACTACCTCGACGCAGAACTAAACATGCAGAAACATGTCAAGGCAGCCGCCTCATCCACCTCCTACTCAACCAAACTTATCAATATCTCTAGAAAATGTGTTACCATTAATAACTGCCTCACCCTAGTCAGGACTATCATTTGTAGTAAAACTTAATTATTGCAATGCTATCCTGGCTGGAACACCAATGAAAAATATCAACAAATGACAGCTGATCCAAAACAATGCGCTCAGAGCAGCCTCGGGCCTAAAATGGTCTGAACACATTTCGCTAATTAGACGTGAGGCGCATATGCTCCCCATTAAGGCGGGCATTGAGTTCAATTTCCTTGCCATCACCCATCGCGGCCTTCACAGCACTGCTCCCCCTTCCCTCACCCACGGCATCATAAAAAAACACAATACACACAGTTTACGCTCCTCTTCCTCCACCTCACCACTCACCCCGGGATTCAACAGAAAGAGAACTGGAGGTGCCAGTTTCACCATCATTGCCCCCACCCTGTGAACTCTTTAACTTCCTCGATCCAAGAAGAACCCTCATACCCTAATTTATGCAAAAAGTTAAAACAGCCCTGTTTAATAAATACACTTGACTGCCCTACATGTAATGTAATGTCAGAAAACCTACAACTGCCTCCTCTACAATGACTACAGTATATTGTTCCACCTGAAAACCCACTTGTCTCGGGAGGTTAGCTCGGGTGCAATGTGCTCGCCTTGGAAGCAAGACGACATGGAGCACCACAGGTTCGATCCCCGGGTCCCTTCTTAGAAACCTCTGGGTATTAAGCATGTTATAAATAACCTATCATATTATATCATTTGTAACACCTATTACTTGTACTGTACCATGCGTCTAGCGCTGTGATACCTCTGGGTCTGGGTGCTATCAATAAACAAATAAATAAATACATTGATAGCTTTGTAGACTAATTTGAAAGAGAGTTCTTTTACATGAAGAACCATGTTGTCAGTAAGTAGAAATGAGGGAGGACCTGTGCAGGTTGTAGAGAGTGTGGCTAGCAAAGTTGAGGACATTTTCTAGAGGGAGGAAGGAGTAGAGAGGAAGGCCGCGGAGTAGGCTGGAGCAGCAGTCAAGTTTACTGAGCATGAGGGTGATAAGAGTTTGTGTAGGGTGGTTAGTAGGAAAAGGACACACTTTCCAAAAGGTAATGGGGTAAGTATGAGCAGCAGATCTGGTGCTAGTCATGAATTGATTTATTCAGAGGTCGCTTTCAAAGAGGTCAAGCCTTGGTCCAGGGAGCAAAAAGGCTAGGCGGGAAGAAGATGGGAGAGCGGAGGGATGGCATTGAAAGCCAGGAGAAAGAGGACTTCTGTTTTTGAAGGCTTTAGCATAAGGCACCAGAGAGCCATCTAGCGATGAATTGCAGTGGGGCCGGTTGTAATCCATTCTGAGATGGCTGGGAATAGTGGGAGACGGTAGCAGAGTCAGAGTGGCGTGCTGATAATGCAGCAGAGTCATGAGGGGAGAACTAGGTTTCTATGATAGCAAGAAGTGACAGTTGAGGGTGATAGGAGTAGAAGTGATCAGTGATTAACCAAAACATGTTGCAGAGGGGTCGTGAAATCGAGGGGCCAAGTAAAAGATGAATGGGTGATGGGGTAGAGGAATAGGTGTTGTGCAGGAGGTGAGGCGTCCAGATGAGGTTGGAGCTCCTGGGACAATGGCAGCGTTTTGGTTGAGGGGAAGGAAGGAGAGTGGGAGGCCAGGGAGAGAAAAAGTGGTTAGAACAATTTGACGCTGTAGACTTTGAGAGAAGGAAAGGAGAAGAGAGAATAGACGGTGGAATGGAGCAAAGTCAAGGTTCATGATGAAGGATAGAAGAAATAGGCAAGTGAAGACTTAACCCTTGGCACAAATGGGGCCCTTTCAGGTAGGGCGTTATATAAAAGGGTAGGTAGGCAAATCAACAGAACAGAAATAAACACAGGACACAGATTTCAATTAATGTGCTCATGTGCTTAACTGGACTTGCCTGACTGAGCCGTGTATCCCCACCTTGGAGGACACATAGAACTCTGGGACAGTGGACAATGGGCAGTTCCCCCCTGCCAGCAAGAATGGGCATACCCGAGAAGGATTCCACAAGGGAATTCACTGAAGGAAAGACAGTTTGAGGTGCCATTTGGAAGAAGGGGAATACAGTAAGGCAGATAAAAAAATATAGGGAGAAATAAGGAAGGAGAAAAGAAAAAAGAAAGCATCATGGGTGTGGGGAGGGGGGGGTGTCTGGCCCAGCCCAGAAAAAGACCTAAAGCCCTTTGCTGCCTGCAGTGTGTGACCCAAGTGAAGAAGTGTCCCCAGCCCGGGGTCGACGTGATCAGACGGGAGCAGAGCGAGAGCCCCGGCCGTGTGGTTTGGTGATGCCAGGGTGAAGAATCCTGACAGTGCCAGCTTCGGCGTCATGTGCTGGGACACCAGCACCGCCAGGTGCCTGTAAGGTCTGTACCTCCCCTGGGGCCAGATGGGGAGGGCGGATTGGAGCAGGACTTACCTGGAAGCCGGCCACGTGTCCTACGTGGAGAGGACTCATTGCGAATTGAGGTGGTTCCCTGTAAACTCTGCCCAGGTGGACATGGCCTGGGCTGAGCCCAACTAGAATTTCCACACCTGCCTTAGGTACCCTCATCGGGGAAATGAAATGGGGACCTCACAAAGTCCTAAAATCCATGTCATAGCGCTGCCACAAAGCAATGAAAAGGGCACCTAAAGCCCTATTAGTTGTTCAAGTACACCGACACGGAAGATAAAGGGTGAGCAGGGCTCCATTGGCTCTGTGTTCAAGCACTGCACTGCCACAGAGGAAATGCATAGGATTTCCAATGCCCTATAGAGGAAGTGTCACGTGGTAGGGCTGCATAAATCCTAGACCCGTGCAAGGTGAAGCACATCAGTCAGCAGTTAACCATTTCTGCAACCCATGGCAGCCGCCCGCAGCAGAGCAGGGTTTGTTGACAGGATGACGGACAGTGATACCTGAAGTATGGAGGTACTGCACATTATACAGTTATTAGTTATGTTATATGACTGACAAGTTGAGACAGACTGAGACTTGGAAATGAATGGCAGACTGCAGCTGCCCATTTTGTTTAAAAGAGAGAAGTGTAAAAGAAATCATTATGGGAACTAAGAGCGGTTATGTGGAATGAGCAGAGGGGAGCCTTGGGAAAGAGTGAAAAGGACATGTCCTGAAGTTTATATGTTTAGTGAGTGGTGTTCCATAGTAACATCTACTTGAAAAATGACATAGCCCATTAGGATTGGGATCATGAAAGGAGCCGGTTGTTGAAGCAAATGAATGTAACTGGTTAGTGTAATGTGCCTTATTTAATACCAGGAACCCAGGATTGTGGCCCATCTCCTGTAGTAACATTTCTTAATTGCAGGTTGCTCAGTTCCTCACCGGAACAGCTGGTCTGGGACGGTGGGGTGGGTCCAGTGTGGACCATCACTGGCCGGGGGTAATTATAGCATTGTGCATCCCTCGGCACGGGGCCATGAAAACAGGGGCTCCAAAGACAGTGAAGAAAGGGTGCAGCCCAAGAGAGTGGGGGCGTGGGGAGAGCCGAAAGGGTAGGGTTGGAGGGTTGGCTGGGCAGATGCAAGTGTACGTTCTGTGTTGGGCTAGAATGGGGCTACAGGTAGCCCAAGGCAGTGAACAAACCCAAAGCAGTAATGTTTGCTGGTCCTGTGAGGTAAGAGCAGCTACCATTCTAAGTTGGTGATGGTGGAAATGGACCAATGAAAGGCACTCTCTGCATCCAACAACAGAGTAATGGGAATTTGGAAGCTGGTTATATCTGTAAACTAAACTGAAATGCAGCTCAACAAGTGGTCACTATATAAAAGCAACATGTGACAATTGCCTTCCCAATTTACACAGTCGGGCTAGCTTCTACAAACACCCACAAACCCACAATACCTACAATATGACTATAGCAATGACCCTATCAATGACCCTATCTATGACCCTATCTAAGAACAATCTCTCCTTATCGAATTAGGGCACTTGAAATGATAGGCCAAACCAAAGAGCTGGAAATAAAATGTAATTTCAATAAAACTCAGAGGTGACCTTTGAATAAACTTTTGCTCCAGGTTGTGTTTTTTCTTTTAAAACATACATATGGAATTGGTTCAGAGAGACCAGCGCAAGACTGGTTCACTGCAGCTGCCATTGCTCTGGTGACCCAACAGAGGCCAAAGCTGTTTTCACCTTCATGACAAGCTCACGAAGGTTTCACCAGTGGCACCTGCCAGAGTGCCTTGAAATCTGAAAAGACATCTTCATGCATAATCTAATCATTAAATAATGCTGAATGCTTCAAATCTTACCATGGCACACCCCAGGTACTGTTAAAAAGACACTGATTGAGCTTCTCAACTCTACTGATCACCTTTGTAAGCCTCTTGTAGTCACACTTCTTCCTTCTAAGTAGTTTAAAAGCGTTGCCATCATCCCACTTACACAAAACATCACCATGAAACTCTGCTATGCCCTACTACGACGTCCCTTAGCAGGTCCCTTCCTTAACGCCTGGTCTGACCAGGTGTTAAGGATGGGACCCGTAAAGGGATCTGGGCGCAAATAATGGGCTTGGCATATGCTGGCCCGTTATTTGCGCCCTCCACATTCCCATTGAGCCCTATGGGGGCTCAAATGGGAATGGGGATGTTCAGGGTCTGGGTTCCTTGAATGAGGAATTACTGGGCCCTCCAAGGTTGGAATGGACTGGTAAGTCCCCATTGAACCAAACAAGAGTTGGTACCGGTATGGGAGGCAGTCATGGCGCAAATAGCGCCATGACTACCACCATACTCGGAATGAGGGCCACTGCATTTATATCTATTTGGCTGGTTGGACAGACTCTTCTACCAGAAGGTTAAACTAGCTCCTGTGGCCTTCAAATTTCAAGTTGATACATTTTATTTTTCCATTGCTTTCCCCCTTGTCCCTTTTTCTGATTTTATGTTGTACTGTTTTGTATGTTGTTTTATGTGTGCTCTGAGCTCTTCGGGCATCTAGCGCAGTATAAATATGAATGTAAAGTAAAGTAAAAGCAGACCTATACTTGAACTAAAATTCTTGATTTCAATGCCACTAGGCCTAGTAAGATTGTTGTCATTGTCCTCCCTTTGTTTCCCCTCCCTTACCTCGTCGCGCCGTGAAACACTTGTGTATAGGCGCGTTATAAATGTCATATCATAAACCTCAGAATGTAACTTATGGTAATGAGTGGAGCTTCCTGACTGACCCCTCTACTTCATCTGCAAACGTACAGATCCCTATTTTGTGGTACATGGGGTACAATGTATCTGTTTGAGACAGAGCGCAAGAGATAGTCAGAGAGAGGCAGGGAGTGAGAGAGAAAGAGAGAGAGATTCACAGTGGCAATGTGAGATAGTGAAATGGGACCTATCTGAAAGAGGCCAATGGAAGAGTGCAGGGTTGCAGGCTGTTCTATCTTCTGAGGCCTGCTCCCTGCAACCCCAACTCACCGTCTCCCCTCTAAGACCTCCTATCACCCTCCAAAACCCCACAGTCCACTGGCACATGCCTAGCCGTTCGCACATGAGCACTAATTGAACCAGGACTAAGCTTTCCTCTCTAGCCCTATCACATCTTCCCACAGCAGCGACTAACCAGATGAGAAGTGCTGTCGTCTATCTGATCTGGGGCTCTTCCCTGTGGATAAAATACTCTCAAGTGTCTCCGCCAAACCCATAGAAAGCAGACTTCCCCCTAAAGAACTGGGCATTTCTGATAAATATCCATCAACACTGCAAGTTACGCATCTGCCTCTCTCACTGCCCCACTAATTTTTCATACAAAGCCACAATCAGGAAGACCACCAAAAGTGGCTGTAAGACGCTATACAAGACCACTTACTATATATTACATTACAGAAGAAACATAAAGAGAAAAAAACACTGAGCACCGAGACAGTCCCTTTTCAGGGCACTTTTAAACAGTTTCATTGATTATATAGATGAAGGTGGGCTGGCTATAGGAGAATAAATGCGTCAGGGATTTTTGGTGATGATGAGACATACATATTCAACATTTTGCCATGGACCAATATATGAATTCAACATATATTAGCTTGTCCAGCATAAGAGTAGGAGGGCATGGTGGTTGTGGGGAGGGTAATAGAGTATTAGAGGGTACAGGATTACCCTTCATTGACCAACAGGTGGAGCTAAAGTCTGCTCTTAAATAATTCCACTTAATTGCTTTCATGCCAGGCGGGGATTCCATTGGTTAGGGGCCAGCAAAGAGAAGCAGTGGAAGATAGAGGCAGTGCAGGAGGCAGGGACATAGAGGTTGCTTAGAGTTGAAGGGTAGGGAGTCCAAGTGGAAGAGTAGAAAGAGATGCAATCTGCTAGGTACCGGGGTGCTATTCAATAGTTAGATTTCAAAATAAGTAGAACGAGGGAGTCATTGGGCCTCATTAGGAGTCTGGTGGTATGGTAACAACGGTGCCAGTAAGGCACCGGCACCGTTGCAACTGCACCGCCATACTCCGAGTTGTGCTCGCGGGTGCCTTCCATTCCACCAGGTCTGCCCTGGCGTAATGGAAGGCACCCGCGAGCACAACTCGTGGATGCACCGGCTCTGTTATGAACACCGGCACTTGTGAATGGGCAATTACCTGTCCGCCAAACTCGGAATGGACCGGTAATTGCCCATTCGCGGGTGTCCGTGTCGGATGCGAGTTTGGCGGTAGCCGTGCCTGTTTTACAGGCACGGCTACCGCCAAACTCCTAATGATGCCCATTTTTTATCTAGAGCTACGTGGACTGGTGACGATACACTGAGGTTGGAGCGAATCTATAAAGGTTGTAGAGAGCGCATGTGGTAAAGCTTAGCACTTTGTTCAGGGGAGAGAAAGAGCAGAGTGGGGTTGATGAGGTCCAGAGGAAAGGAAATAGGGGAAGATAGGAAAAAGAGGGAGAAGGGTTGGCATTTTCAGGGTGGGAAGAAATTAAATTCCATTGCAGAGGTGCTTAACATCAGGTAGCTATCAGTGTCAGATGGCAGAGAGTAAGAGAGTGATGTAATCTAAGATCACCTGGGAGAAGGTATGGCAAATGAAGAAAATCTGGGTAACATCAGCAAAGAGGTGGCAAGAGACGCCAAAGGATCAAATTGATTTACCATGGTAGGACTTACATAGGGCTAAGAGGAGTGGGATCAGGACAGATCAGGACAGACCATTGTGTGAAGCCCACAGAAAGGTGGTGAAGGAGGAGGTGCTGGAGTGCAGAAAGTGGAGAAGGAGCGGTATGAGCGATACCCGCCCATTCAGTACTGTGCTTCTTGTGCCTAGATAGGAGTGCGTTTGAATGCGGGAGGGATAATCCACAGTGTCACAGACTGCAAAGAGATCAAGTAGAGTAAGAACAGAGAATTAGTGGGAGGTATGAGCAGTGGTCAGAGTTGATGACATCCATGAGAGTGGTTTCTATCCAGTGTTTGCTAAGAAATCCAGAGAGGGGGCAGTAGAGAAACCGGTCTGTAGAAAGAGAGATTGCTACAATCCGCATGGGTATTACTGTGGCCATCTAGCAGCAGGCTGGAAAGATGACATCTGATGGAAAGAGTTTTAAGTGGTGAGAGCAAGCAGCAGGAGTTAGATGGTTGGGAGTGTAAAGCAATCAGTGCAGGATGTATTAGCTGAGTGGAAGATGAGTTGCGACTCAGCTGGTGGAAGGGAAGAGAAATGGGATAGAGAAGCCGGAGTGTGGACTAAAGAGGAGGAGCAAAGGATGGGCTGGGATAGCAGAGTGGATAGGGAGGTCTGTATTGTGGTGATTCTATGGGAGAAGTAGGAGGCAAAGTCATTGTTGGAGATGGAGGAGGAGGGGGAGCCACATTTAAGGGGACAAGGCTGGCCTTAGAGGTCATGGACAGCTAGTGAGGGTGTGTGTGGGAGCTTGCCAGATCAGTGTAGTAGGAAGATGTGGCAGAGCACAGGCGATCTCATGGACAGCTAGTGAGGGTGTGTGCGGGAGCTTGCCAGATCAGTGTAGTAGGAAGATGTGGCAGAGCACAGGTGATCTCATGGACAGCTAGTGATGGTGTGTGCGGGTGCGTGCCAGATCAGTGTAGTAGGAAGATGTGGCAGAGCACAGGCGATCTCATGGACAGCTAGTGAGGGTGAGTGCGGGAGCTTGCCAGATCAGTGTAGTAGGAAGATGTGGCAGAGCACAGGCGATCTCATGGACAGCTAGTGAGGGTGTGTGCGGGAGCTTGCCAGATAGGTGTAGTAGGAAGATGTGGCAGAGCACAGGCGATCTCATGGACAGCTAGTGAGGGTGTGTGCGGGAGCTTGCCAGATCAGTGTAGTAGGAAGATGTGGCAGAGCACAGGCCATCTCATGGACAGCTAGTGAGGGTGTGTGCGGGAGCTTGCCAGATCAGTGTAGTAGGAAGATGTGGCAGAGCACAGGCGATCTCATGGACAGCTAGTGAGGGTGTGTGCGGGAGCTTGCCAGATCAGTGTAGTAGGAAGATGTGGCAGAGCACAGGCGATCTCATGGACAGCTAGTGAGGGTGTGTGCGGGAGCTTGCCAGATCAGTGTAGTAGGAAGATGTGGCAGAGCACAGGCGATCTCATGGACAGCTAGTGAGGGTGTGTGCGGGAGCTTGCCAGATCAGTGTAGTAGGAAGATGTGGCAGAGCACAGGCGATCTCATGGACAGCTAGGGAGGGTGTGTGCGGGTGCGTGCCAGATCAGTGTAGTAGGAAGATGTGGCAGAGCACAGGCAATCTCATGGACAGCTAGTGAGGGTGTGTGCGGGAGCTTGCCAGATCAGTGTAGTAGGAAGATGTGGCAGAGCACAGGCGATCTCATGGACAGCTAGTGAGGGTGTGTGCGGGAGCTTGCCAGATCGGTGTAGTAGGAAGATGTGGCAGAGCACAGGCGATCTCATGGACAGCTAGCGAGGGTGTGTGCAGGAGCTTGCCAGATCGGTGTAGTAGGAAGATGTGGCAGAGCACAGGCAATCTCATGGACAGCTAGCGAGGGTGTGTGCGGGAGCTTGCCAGATAGGTGTAGTAGGAAGATGTGGCAGAGCACAGGCGATCTCATGGACAGCTAGCGAGGGTGTGTGCGGGAGCTTGCCAGATCAGTGTAGTAGGAAGATGTGGCAGAGCACAGGCGATCTCATGGACAGCTAGCGAGGGTGTGTGCGGGAGCTTGCCAGATCAGTGTAGTAGGAAGATGTGGCAGAGCACAGGCAATCTCATGGACAGCTAGTTCGGGTGTGTGCGGGAGCTTGCTAGATCAGAGTAGTAGGAAGATGTGGCAGAGCACAGGCGATCTCATGGACAGCTAGTGACGGTGTGTGCGGGAGCTTGCCAGATCAGTGTAGTAGAAAGATGTGGCAGAGCACAGGCGATCTCATGGACAGCTAGTGCAGGTGTGTGCGGGAGCTTGCCAGATCAGTGTAGTAGGAAGATGTGGCAGAGCACAGGCCATCTCATGGACAGCTAGTGAGGGTGTGTGCGGGAGCTTGCCAGATCAGTGTAGTAGGAAGATGTGGCAGAGCACAGGCGATCTCATGGACAGCTAGTGAGGGTGTGTGCGGGAGCTTGCCAGATCAGTGTAGTAGGAAGATGTGGCAGAGCACAGGCAATCTCATGGACAGCTAGTGAGGGTGTGTGCGGGAGCGTGCCAGATCAGTGTAGTAGGAAGATGTGGCAGAGCACAGGCCATCTCATGGACAGCTAGTGAGGGTGTGTGCGGGAGCTTGCCAGATCAGTGTAGTAGGAAGATGTGGCAGAGCACAGGCAATCTCATGGACAGCTAGTGAGGGTGTGCGCGGGAGCTTGCCAGATCAGTGTAGTAGGAAGATGTGGCAGAGCACAGGCGATCTCATGGACAGCTAGTGAGGGTGTGTGCGGGAGCGTGCCGGATCAGTGTAGTAGGAAGATGTGGCAGAACACAGGCGATCTCATGGACAGCTAGTGAGGGTGTGTGCGGGAGCTTGCCGGATCAGTGTAGTAGGAAGATGTGGCAGAGCACAGGCGATCTCATGGACAGCTAGTGAGGGTGTGTGCGGGAGCTTGCCAGATCAGTAGTAGGAAGATGTGGCAGAGCACAGGCGATCTCATGGACAGCTAGTGAGGGTGTGTGCGGGAGCTTGCCAGATCAGTGTAGTAGGAAGATGTGGCAGAGCACAGGCAATCTCATGGACAGCTAGTGAGGGTGTGTGCGGGAGCTTGCAAGATCAGTGTAGTAGGAAGATGTGGCAGAGCACAGGCGATCTCATGGACAGCTAGTGAGGGTGTGTGCGGGAGCTTGCCAGATCAGTGTAGTAGGAAGATGTGGCAGAGCACAGGCGATCACATGGACAGCTAGTGAGGGTGTGAGCGGGAGCGTGCCAGATCAGTGTAGTAGGAAGATGTGGCAGAGCACAGGCGATCTCATGGACAGCTAGTGAGGGTGTGTGCGGGAGCGTGCCAGATCAGTGTAGTAGGAAGATGTGGCAGAGCACAGGCGATCTCATGGACAGCTAGTGAGGGTGTGTACGGGAGCGTGCCAGATCAGTGTAGTAGGAAGATGTGGCAGAGCACAGGCGATCTCATGGACAGCTAGTGAGGGTGTGTGCGGGAGCTTGCCAGATCAAGGTAGTAGGAAGATGTGGCAGAGCACAGGCGATCTCATGGACAGCTACATGAAGTTATGTGACCAGGGGAGCAAGATGTTTACCAGCAGCTTCAGTGGAGATGAATGGTAGTCCTCAGCTGGGGACTGCTGGGACATTCATGGCGAGGGAGGGGTCAGGTAGTAGGTGAAGGAACAGTGATAGTCAAAGGGGGCCGGCAATGCACTGTTAAGTTCAGTATTCAGAAGTCACTTGCTTCATTGGCAAATTACCAGTTCTGGGACGTCCTTTAGAGAAGTCTGTAAAGCTGTAAAGAAGAATGACAAAGAAACAAGTCTAGACTGGTCCAAGTCCTCATCAGAATCAGTGCATCCACTTACTTGGCTGTGAAATTCAACCTTTTGGTAGGTAGTCAGTTCTCAAGGAGCGAAGCCAACCTGCTCCTTGAAATTCCTACCCTCAGTAGCAGGTGTTTATCCTGTTCTATTCCTCGCTTCTGGAATAACTATTACAAAGGGCCTCATTACGACCCTGGCAGAAAACCATGGTGCTAATAGCACCATGGTCCATGCCGGTAACTTACCGACTCCGCCATGTAGAAAGGGGGAATTACCACCCCATTGCAAGGTTGGCGGGGCGGTAATTCCCCCTTCCTCCATGGCCCTTCCCCATTCCCATTTTTGCCCCATAGGGCTCAATGGGAATGGGGAAGGCGCTAAGTACGGTACCACAAATTGCGTTACCGTACTTAGCACCAAGGTCCCTTTGCGGGTCCCTACTTTAACGCCTGGTGTAGACCAGCCGTTAAGGTCGGGTCCCGCAAAGGGACCTCGTAACCAGATTCTAATGCGTTAATGGCGCCGCAGCCTTTTACGCCACCTTTAACCAATTAGCTCCAGGGTCGTAATGAGGCCCATAGTCTTCTGTGGTGTCTTGGGTGCTATTCTTTGCTTTTTTGTCTTTTTCTTTTCTGTTTTAGCATTTTGTATTTTACGGGAGGCTACTGATGACTGGTGCATGGGTTCTGTTTAAGTAAATTGTATTTTTTTTTTTCTATAGTTTTCACATTGCTTGACTAACTCTTTGGTAAGGTTTGCACTCTATAAGAATGTTGAATGAATTAATGAATAAATAAATAAATAAATATACATACATACCTACATAAATATTGCAGTGCTAGGCTTTCTGAAACTTTCATGGCATTATACACTGTAAGCATCCATGCATGGGTAAGAGTATGGGTCAAAGGCAGAACGGCAGGAGACACAATGATCACTGAGCAACCAAAAGCAGAACTGTACCTGCACTAATGGACGCCAACCGGATGGAGTCGGGGCCTCGAACAACAGACTCATAGGGTGAGCTCTCCAGGGCGTTCATTCCTGAAACGTAAGGCGACAATATCAATCAGAAAGTCACAAAGAATGCTCAAACTTTAGTCTATACACTAATCAACTCATCGGGACGTGTATCGTACATGAACATCAGTGCGCTATGGAAGGACCACCAGAATGTCTACTGGTGGCTATGTTATACTATGTTATACATCTTTTATACTGGGCGATATCATCACCACCGTGGTCTCAAAGCATTGAGGCTTGTTCCGAAGTTGGCGTATTGTGCGCCTGCCCGGAAGTTGCACACTGTGTTCTGTTGAGGAAAGGAGAAAGCAAAACCTCTTATAACAACTCCTTATGGTTAGATGTCCTGATAGGACTTACAGGCCCCAGTCTAAGGCTACTGTTTGACTCATGGGTTGGCACCTACTTAGAAATGATAAATTGGGACAGTGTAACATTGATGCCATTTGGAGGCCAAGAAAGCTAGGGCACCTTAGAACGGCCGAGCCTTGAATGCCTCCGGAAAGGGAATTATTTTGCTTGCAGGTGTTTCCAGGTTATATTGGACATGTTACGTTAAAAAGCAGTGAGAATCAGATGGAAAAAGATAGTGCTCAAATAATGACAGATCCCTATGCGACGAATTGGATTCTGCTCAGCAGGAGTACAGGGATGAGAAGGGTTAAAATGGCCCGCTCAGCCCTCACACTTCTACAAACCAAAATCCAACGCAATCATAAAGGTAAAACAGGGACAGTCAAGAGATATACCTCATTCACCTTTTGTTGTAACGCGGGCCAAGGGAAGGCTATTCTGTTAAGAGGGTTATGAAAGTGAACCAGTAGTGACCCAAACAACACAGTAATACAGTCCAAAATAAATGGAAGATCCAATCGAGGTTCTAAAAAAATATATACTTTAAATAAACACACCATTTGCAACAGAACGAAATATAAACACTGTATAAAAACCCACCTCTGTGAAAGACGGAGAGGAAGCAACAGACTGGAAAAAGTAGCACTTTGAGCGTGAGCACAGTGGGGCAGGTAAATAACAACGATGAGAGCATATGTCTTGGATGAAAGAAGGTGCTGAGGTGACCTAACCAGTCTCTAGGGTCCCAGTCGACCAAGGGGGCTGTTTGGGCTAAACAGTACCCGGTTTCAGTGCTTGGTGTGTTGACGGATGTCGAACCCGGAGTAGAACGTTGATGCAAATGGATCAAGCTCTGTTCAGGCACGTTGGATCGCGTGGGCCCAAACAATAACCATGCATTCAGTAGGGGTGAATGCGGTCACTTTGTGCAGTTGAAGGGGGGCTCTCAGCGATGCAGGTTGGAGCAGTCCCAGGATCTCTTTGCAGAGATCCTGGATAGATGTGTGAAGGTGCAGTGGTTTGAGTCGGCGGCAACGGTCATCAAAGTGGCGATTTTGGGGGTGTCGTTGTGCAGGATGGTGAGGCAAGTTGTGCCAAGACGTGGTTGTAACCTCCGGTCAGAGTCAGCGTGTGACTTGCCAGTGATTCGGGTTGGGTGTCAGCATCGCACAGTAGCTTCGGGCCTAGCAAGTGATGGCCACAGCTAGGACATAATGCAGCATCAAGCTGGTTGAAGTGATAGCAATAGTTTGGATTGGTGGATAAGCGCAAAGGCCTGCACTGGCGTTGTCACTCTCGTTTCAGGGTGCAGTGAACACAGAGCAACCAGTTTGTTGTGATCTAACAGAGAACTTCAGCTGGTCTGCTCCGATGGCTACTGTGGGGCCCACTCAGGGGAACTCAAAGATCAGGGTCTGCTCTCCCAGCTTTAGGAGATTCTGGTGCAGAGAGGCAGGTCCTGGTCGACAGGTTAACCTGGTTAACCTCCAACGTGCCCTGGGAATGGGTAGGAGGCAGGTCTCTCTTCTGTCTGGGACGGCTCCTTCTTCACCTCAGGTTGATGGCTTTGGAAAGTGCAATTTTCCCAAAGGAAGTCCAGTGAGTTCTTCTCAGTTGCTTAAGAGCGAATCTTCAGTGGCTTGAGAGGTTGTGTTGAAGGGGTAGAAGACCCCTTCTTTTAAAGGTGCAAGTCCTTAGGTGATTAGACTAAAGCTAGCTTGCCTTAGTTGTCCAACCCCTGCTCTTGGCCTTTGCCCTCCGTATGTCACACCCAAAGTGCTTTCCTCAAGAGGAAGTGGAGGGAACAGGAAGAGGAAAGAGAAACAGAGAGAAATAAAATGATAGAGGTCACCCTCCATTGACCAGAGCACTCCTGCCGACTCTCATCCCATTCCCTTCCCGTCTCACTAAGAACAAAGACCTTTGGAGATGCAGAACCCTGGTGTGAGACTACTCCTCTTCAATGGGTGTGCTCTTGATTTGATTTGGAATTTGTCACATTCATATCCTTCAGGAACCAAGCAGAGAACCCGCATCTAGGTGCAGATATTCAATTCCTATGGCCACTTAAAACATTACCAGAGAATGGAAATTATTAGAACAAGTGAGGATAAGGATGGCTGCTTGACTTCAAACTACCGTCCGATCAGTTTTATTAATACTGATAATAAGATTCTTGCGAAATTATTGGCCATTCGTTTGCAGAATCTTCTTGTGAAGTTAGTGCACACCGATCAGTCAGGTTTTGTTCATGGTCGCAGAACATCTAGCAATATTAGGAACCTATTGTTATTGATGAGGCATGCACAGGATATGGAAGACGATGTTGCAGTGCTTTCCTTAGATGCGGAGAAAGCGTTTGGTCGCGTTGATTGGGACTATCTTTTTTCAGTATTGCGTGCTATGAATTTAGGTGAGGAGTTTGTTTCATGGATTGCTTTGCTTTATGCTTGTCCGACTGCTGCGGTCAGATCTAATGGGCAGATATCAGACTCTTTTGTACTGCAGAAAGGCAGGGATGTCCTTTATCCCCCCTGATATTTGTTTTGGCCATGGAACCACTGGCGATTGCATTGAGGTGTGATGTAGGGATACGGGGCCTGAGTTATCATGGGTCCAATCAGAAGCTGTGGTTTTATGCGGATGATCTGTTATTGTTGTTGCGGGATTTAGAGGTGTCCCTTCCGGCCTTGTTGGATGTTCTGGACAGATTTTGTGCGGTGGCTGGATTTAATGTCAACTGGACTAAGTCTGAGGTTTTACCTGTTTCTGGATGTTGTGATAGGAATTTGGTTTCTGGTTTTGGATTTCGGTGGTGTGACAGAAAATTTAAATATCTGGGTATATGGCTGACCCCACTGGTGGATGAGATGGTTGTGGTGAATATGACTGAGACTTGTAGAGAATTGAAAATGAGTATTTTGAGGTGGCCATTACTTCACTTGTCCCTATGGGGCAAAGTGAATGCTATAAAAATGAATGCAGCCCCGAAAATTAACTATGTACTAGGTATGCTTCCAATGAAAATTGGCAATCATTTTTGGAAGAAAATTGATGGTTTGTTACAGTCGTTTTTATGGGATGACAAGCCGCCGCGGTTAAAGTTATGGAAACTTCAGCTGCCAGTGGGAAAGGGAGGTTTGGGAGTGCCGAATTTCAGGGCTTATCATCTAGCTTTTTCAAGTCATTTCATTGTGCCCTTTCTGATGGAACAGCCTGATAGTTGGGTAATTGCAGAGGCAAGTTTGTTGAGCCCACTCCCCCCAGGGGCGCTTCTTACGGCAACGAACAATTTATGTAAGAGATCATCTCTGACAGTCTTTCTGAGAGATATGTGGAAACAGGTTCATGAATTACTGGGATCGGACGCATCTAAGACTATTCATGCTTGAATTTGGCTAAACCCTCAGATTTCTGTTGGAGGTAAATCTTTGTTCTGGCCGGATTGGTTTCTAGGTGGAGTCTATTGGATTGATGATGTGTTGGTGGATGGTGAGTGGATTGGTGAGCGTGAGTTGCGAGCGAAATTTCACATTGATAATTTCAGATCTGAAGACTTCAGAAAATTAAAAAGATGCATAGGTGATGTGGTGGACCAAATAAGCTCAATGGTTAATCTCTTTCTTAGAGAAAAGGTGCCAGGTGGTGGCTCGATTGCTAGCAGGATATACAATTGTATTGTGTCTGCTTATAAGGAGAATTCTGATTTGAGAGATGAATGGGGGAGGAGATTGGGGTGTGAGATTTCACCCGAGTTGTGGTTGGATATGTGTGCGAACATTAAACTTTGTGCAATTGATCTGGGGGAACGGCCTAGGCAGATAAAGATGCTCAATAGAGTGTTTTGGAGCCCGGAACGTATGTTTAAGAGGGGGTTGTTGGATTCGGATGATTGTTAGTGTTGTGGGAATGGACTGGGAAGTCTGGAACATCTGTTGTGGGAATGTGTGCGTGTATGGGGTTTTTGGCATGATGTTTGTGGTGCCTGCCTGCGTGTTTTGAATTTGGAGGTGGATTTGGATTTTGTGACAATGATTTTGGAGGTGGAGAATTGCTGGAGGATCTCTCTGTGCCACGGAAAAAGTTTTTACTCCGTGGAGCTTGTCTGGGCAAAAAGTTGGTCCTGAGGGGCTGGAAGTCACAGAATGCGCCTACTCTTGGTGATTGGGTTGAGGGGATGTCTGCCCTTGCATCCATGAAAAGGATGGTGTTCAAGAGGCAAGGGAAATTGAATTTGTACGGAAAGGTGTGGGATGACTTTTTGAGTATTTACTGATTTATTGCAAGTTATGTATATATAATATTCTGTTAATCTATATATTTTTGCTGAGTATTAATTGTTCTAATTGTTTGATTGATAATCTATGTGTAAAACTTTATAAATAAACAAATAAAAAAAAATAAAAAAAAAAGATTTTTTCGAAAGAGAGTAATAGACGATATTTGCCGTAGTTCAGCTGGTAGTACATTCCAGAGACAAGGGCCCCTGATAGAGAAGCATTGGTTACCCTTAGAAACAAAATGAGAGGGGGTACAACCAACAGAGTTTTCCCCGCCTAGCATAACGAACAAGGCGGCTGATAAAGCTTGAGTTTAGAGACCAGATAACTGGTTACCAAACCTTCAATACATTTATGTATTAGGCACAACAATCTAAATTCAGTCCGTTTCCAAACAGGCAGCCAGTGCAGCTTCCTCCGATACACAGAGATAGATATATTTTTTGACAGATTATATGACAGTCTGACAGCGGCATTCCGGGGCACCTGGAGTCGATGTAACTGGCTCTCTGGTGCTCCCAGAAGAAGAGTTCCGCAGTAGTCAAGTCTGGGTTTTATCATTGTCCCCATATACAGCCTACGTTTTTTGCCTTGCACAAGAAGGTAGCTGCAACATCAGAAATGGCAGGGCAGGAGGTGGCCACATGGAAGTCACTTATTAGATGATTTGGGCCAAACACACTCTCAAGCATCCAACACATCAGTTTTAGAGAGATTACGTTGGAGTTTACTCTCAAGCATCCAACTTTTTATTGCATTGGCAAAGGCTAGAATACGTTATGTGGCTTCCGGTGCGTATTTTAACCCAAGGTTCCTTTTTGTATCATCCGCATAAGAATGATAGTTCATATAAAACAGAGCAAAAATGTCCATTAATGACCTAAGGTAGATGTTCAATAGTATCGGGACAGAGGCGACCCCTGACACAGTCAGCATTGAACCGGAAGATTATCAGAATAAAAACGTCCAAGTTTAACTGCTTGAGTCCGATCTTCTAGAAAAGAAGAGAACCACTTCAGCCCGCCCTCTGAAACCTGGGCAACCTCAGAGAGTCTAGTTGACAACTGGCTGAAATCGACTGTATCAAAGGCCACTGATAAGTCAAGCATGAACATCATGCTCATATCTCCTTCACCAGCGGCCCCAAGGATGTCATCCCACACCGCCCCCAGAGCTGGCTCAGTCCTGTGACCTGGTCTAAAACCAGACTGGAAGTTGTCAAGAATGGAATTTTCTTCCAAATAGTTCTGCAGCTGTGTGGTAACAACTTTTCCAAGAATCTTCGAGAGCCAGGGCAAACCGGCGATTGAACGATAGTTTGCAAGAACTAGATGATCCAATGTTTGTTTCTTTAATAGTGGTGTAAGAAAGGATTTTCTAAGTTCTTGAGGTACGTTTCCCTGTATTAATGCAGCATTCACAAAATCTGCCAAGAAGTGTTTGAGAGACGAGGCATGTTGTACTGCCAAATGGTGCCCAGGCGCAGGACAGCTGCCTGCTGTTAGGCTGTCTCTGGCAGAGGGTGTTATCTGCCCTCACCAAGAGATCAAAGAAGAGGCCCAGTCCTCCAGGTTCCTGTCCGGCCATTTAGCACTCTGTACCCAGCTGACCAGAATATACATCACATTTCATAGCAGAGCTGACTCACAGGAGCTGGCATGTGTGCAATATCAATTGGGATGTGGCGGCCATGATGATATGATTTGTTATTTATAACGTGCCTATACACAAGTGTTTCAAGGCGCAACGAGGCAAGGGAGGGGAAACAGAGGGAAGACAGAGACAACGATCCTTCTAGGCCAGGTGGCAATGAAATTGCGCCAAGTGCAGGAGATGGTGGAAGGGGAAAAGTGCGGTGGGGTAGGGGAGGGGACAGTGCAGTATATATGATAACAGTAAGATAAATAAGGACAATAAAAAAAGTGCGGCCAGCTGGTGGCAAGTGCAGGGTAAGTGCAGACATCGGGTGTCAAGTGCTAGAAGGGGATGTAGGGATACAGAACAGTCCCTGACTGCAAGAGTTGCCAGGGGGGCAGGACAGGTGTGCAACTGGCGGTGAGGGGGCCTGAGATCATAGGGTAGCCAGGTAACCCGTGCCGTTTCAGATTGTGCTATCCACTATGCCTAAACTCTTTATTTTAGACATTACCTTGTCACCATCATGGTACAGGGGTCCATATCTTAAATGCTGCCCCTACGTCGCAGAGACTTGGCTATTGTTGCGTCTGTCAAGTGGCATCTTGTGACCTTTGAGGCAGCTCTGTGCCACGGGTAGAGCAGACGCTGCAAATCAGGCTACTGATTCAGCAGGGCGCAAGTACATTATACCTTTTGCATGGAGTTCAAGGAAAAGGGGAATCTGGTTTGCAGATGACCCTTTTGGAGATGGAATGACCCTCATCATTTTATTCACTAATAAAAATAAAAAAAGCCAGGGCTTTGGACCCTTGCCCCCGAGGAAAGTATGAAGTCAAAAGCACGTGAATTGTTACTACCGAAACACTAACAATGTAGATGAGCAGACAATGACGGTGCAAGTAGACCACCAACCTACTTTCAGGGCTGTCATAAAACTGCTGCAGACTCAACTTGTTAAATTATGCTATTTCCTGTCACTTTAAGTGTTGCTTGTATTGCACAACAGGCCTTCAAGGGGATTTTAAACTGCATCCCTAATTTATCAGAGCAAATCTACTATTATCCCAGCAGGATCCTACCACTCCATTAGCCTTTTACATTTGACGTATCAAAGAGGTTGTTTGTTGCCAGGCTACTGCAAGAGAGAATTCTGAAGGGCTGTAGGTAGGAAATACCTTTTATTTGCACCAACAAAGGAAATGACCTTTTAATAATGCATTATTCCGTTTTTTAAATGCTCCTTTCAAGTATTTTGGTAACTTGCAATTATTTTAAAATTACCGACTCTTTCTATGGTTTTCTTCGTATTCATTTTGTGGCTAACCTAAAATCTTTGTGCGCCTAATTAGACCAGGGCAGTGCCAAGCAAAGGAAGAGAAACCATTTATGAAATCATTTGATGCACCCTACATCTTCTGAGGACAATAGAGGCTACTCAATGGCAAATAACAACAGTTCATCAAAGCCCTACATTGAATTGATGTCATGTTATTGATTGTTAGCACGCATATTTTCATGTACGGGCTTCAGGGAACTTTAGGGAAGAGGGCGGTACAGAGAGGGTGGCATGAAGTGGTTCGATTGGAGATGGGCAAAAACCAGAGGTTTATGTCACTATGCGCGATGACGAAAGGAAGGTTTTTAGAGCTTGTTGAGAGTGATAGTTTCAGCCTCTTGGCAAAGGAGTGGAGGATGCAAGTTCCAGAGGGTTGCGCCGTGCACGTGGGAAGCTTGGCAACCCAAACCTTTGTATCTCCAGGGGGAGAGGACAAGCCATATTAGGGGGACAAACTTAGGTTCCTAGTTTTGTTCACCAGCCAACCAGAGCACGCCAGGCCGTACTTCGATTTTGACAGAATTTGTGCCGTACTTCTCTGGAAACACTGCCACCCTCAATGACTTTTAGCGCCTCTTGGTCCAGTGGATCTACCTCCATGTTAGGAGTAGCAGGTTAGCGGTGTAAAGCCCCATTTTTGGAGGACATAGCACTCAAATGGTAATTTGATGGATCCACTGTCTCGGTCAATTCCTTAAATCCAATTTTCAGCATTATAGTGGAAGGTTTGATTGCTACACATCACCCGCTCCCAAGGTCAAACCTGTAGTCTGGTGATGCCGTAGAAAGGGAAGTAGCGCTGTTAGCACCAAAGATAATCTCAGTAACAGAATTACTGGCGTTTTCTTAACGCACTGCCACATGTCTAATGATCCTCATTATCTCTAAATTTCTGTTCTACCCGAGTAAAAATAACAAATATAAAACAAACCCATCTACTATTTGGGGCGCAAGACTCACTCCCCATAAGACCAGGCATGGTAAAGGTGGGCACAGCTCGGACCACCTGTGCTCATGAGTTAAATATCTACTTGAGATCATTAATACCTTATTGCTGCCTGTGTATCTCTCCTTCCTAAGACCTCATCCTTCAAACTCAAACCAGGTAGAGGCAGGCCCATGCTGACAAGCACTTGACTAGCACACGGCTAGAGGACATAGTTGATATGATTGGTTATTTATAACACGCTTAATACACAGAGGAGTCTAAGCGCGGACCCAGGGATCGACCCTGTGTTGCTCCGCGTTGTCTTTCTTCCAAGGCGAGCACGCTGCCCCTGTGCTATCCTCCCGAGACATGTCCATAGCTTGTGCTGAGCTCTTCCATGAGGCAGCCGAAGAGAATGCTTCTTTCTTTTTTCCATTTAAAATGTGCTCAAAGCATGTAGTAGTACCACACACGTTACTCCTGCATACAATATCTGCGAACAGCATAACATTACAGCGATCCTTCTTCAGTTCTTAAAGCTCCTCCTATTGCAATTGGTACATAAGTTCAGGCGTAATGTGTATAAGACAAAGAACAAAAATCCAAAAACATGAAATATAATCAAACACAAAATACAGTCTGGAGGTCAGTAAGGCTCGAGTTACTAGGTGCAGATGTTAGAGCAACGAAAAGGACGCCATCTCGTGGGACTTGGGATGAACACCGGGGTTATCATGGCGAGTTATGTAAGAAATTAGGGGTCCCCATTCTACTAGAAATGGCGCCATCTCCCCTTTCAGTGCCACGTCAATTTTGCACATAGCGGCCACATACCCCATGGTCGAAGTGGCCGGGAGCAGTCAGGAGCGGTGCTCCTCTATGGGCCTCATTACACGGACGGCGGTAAGGGTTAACGGTCACTGTTAATGGTACCGGTGACCGTTAACCCTTACCGCCTTACTACGAGGTCCCTTTGCGGGTTGGAGACTTTAACGCCTGCTTTTTGCAGGCATTAAAAACCAACCCGCAAAGGGACCAGGGAGCAAATTACGGTACCGCAATTTGCGGTGACGTAATTAGCACCGTCCCCATTTCCATTATGCCCTATGGGGCAAAAATGTGGATGGGGAAGGGCAATGGGGGAAGGGGGAATTACCGCCCCACCAATCTTGGAATAGGGCGGTAATTCCCCTTTCCTCCAAGGTGGTGCCTGTATTTTACCGGCATGGACCAAGGTGCTAACAGCACCTTGGTCCACCGCCGTCTGTGTAATGAGGCTCCCATGTCTTTTAATTAAGTTTTACTGTTCCTATACTTTTATTTTAAAAAGAAACCGTTCCGGAATGGTTTCGTTGTAAAATAAATAGTGTAGGAAGAAGTTGAAACTTGCACTTCACTGCACTGAACATTCCCTTAAACAGCAGGTGCGTTGGTTTGGAGGGTTTGTATTGTGCATGGGAGAAGGTGTGGCGATGGGGTTTGTGGGGAGCGGTGCAGGCCAGTAGGGAACATAGTTCCACTACTTCTTTCTGTACACTTCGACCGCTGCCCATACCACACTCTCACCCACCGTGCCCTCACATCCGGCACAATCGAAGACTTCCAGTATTTTTCGATGACCAATCGTGCCGTTACCAATAGGTGGGTTATCAACTTGAAGGCTTTAGCGCCCAACCTGCAGTGCCCTTGCGGGTTCGCCTCTCCTAGCAGCGGAAGAAGAGAACATTTCTGCTTGAAACATGGTGTCAAATTAAGCAACCTCCACTCTATCATTTTGTATTCTCAATCAGCACGTCCCTGATAAAAGGACGCGGACAAACACAGGCCCAGCAGGAGTGAAATTGTGCCCCACAATGACGAATCGCTTATTCGTTACTTTTCGCCACACGTGTTTGAGGAATCGCTGGCAGCCTATGCGCATTGGGTTAGTTCCATTGGTCAGAATTGCTGGGTCCAGAGTGCGCCAACTCATTAAAGTCACCCACACTGGCCGACAATACCGGCCCACACTGGTGCACAGTTGTGGCGGAATTGTCCAATAGCCCAGTAGGCCTGTTCAAGCCTGAAACCGATCCCTGACATCACAGGGAAATGTATGGAAATAGTGAGGAAGTAAGCACCTTGGGCAGGAGTTCATAGGTCAGCTAATGCAGGGGCCTTGTTGCCGTAGTGAGAGCACCATATGCAGGAACAGCTGCACAAGAATTCTATGTCAAGCCTTACAGGAGCATGTAATAGACCTACAGGCTCCGCTATGTTTGATACTGTACGTCAATATGCAAAGTGACCAACACATAGAAAAACAATCATTTTCCTTCGAATGAATGGAAAACGCCTTTATTGGGTATTTTCACAATACCTTTTGTAGCGGTGTGCAGTCAAGACAGTAGGTTGAGTAGGACACCACCGCGTGCTGCTCACCAATACCACCAGCCTCTTGGCATACTGCACGTACAATTTTGTCTGGGGCTGCCCAGGCAGAAGCTGGAGACTATGGCAATCAGGATAATTAGTGCAGTGTCTGCCCTTGTCCCTAAAATGGCGGTTACCTGCAGCACACCTACTGACTGGCATTGGTAAAGCATGCACTGCTGTGATGATGCATAGCAGCATTTGTGATGCACACGTCGAATTGGGTAGAGGGAGCATCACTCTAGGTGGGTGACTTTGTTGCAGGCCAGCTTGTGGGCACTTGTTAAGCTGAAGCAGGAACATAGCTAGAAGCCAAAAGGAGTTGGGGACCAGGAACCCCAACCAATAGCCCTATCCACTTAGGTATCATGACTTTGAGCCAACATTGGGGATTCACTAGGAATAGTGCCATACATGGAGCCAGGGGCGGTTTGTCCATAATGAGGAGGAGGCGCCAACCCCCTAGTAACTTCGGCCATCATGGAGGAGCCACACCAGCCCAGTTGAAACACTGAGCGCTCCCTCAGCTTCTTGTTGCAGCAGATGAAGCTCTCCTGGGCTGACTTAAACTGTCGAAGGGAAATGTTTTTTTTAATAGTTTAGTTTCCCAGTGCACATACTTAATTCACCATGCAAGGCCATGGGTATTATCCTTCTCCGGCTTTGCATGGCCCATTTCCCTTCGACAGTTCTGTTCCCCAGCTTGCATGCCAAATGGGCCAAGCAAGTCCTCGGGCATTTTGCTTTCCCAGCCTTTCATGGCCCATTGGGGATGCAGGCTGCGGAACTACAAATGTGTATGTTCAAGGGGGCACGCCTGCACCTACTTGCACATTGAAATAGGTTAGGTTGATGCATCAGAAGCATTATGGCTCCTGCTCACATGTGCAGGAACCAGGAAATGCTGTTTGCTTCCTGGCTCCTGTTCTCACTGCACTGGAGCTGTCGGGCATGTGCAGAGGCAGTGGAGCAGGGCCCAGAAGCTGAATGCAGGCAAGAATTTATTTATGAATTATGATTGTTTAATGTGTGTGGGTATGAGTGACTGTATGATGTATGGGTGCGTGTGTGAATGCTGTGTGTGAATGAGTGTATGAATGTTGTGTGAGTGTGTGTGTATGCGTGTTTGTGCTGGATCAGGGAGCTGGTTTTGACGGCCAGAGGAGCATGGGTTGCAGTGGGGCAACAACAGCATTTTCTACTGCGCATCTATCATACTGTCATAGATGCCCAGTAACAAATGCTGCTGAATAAAACAAAAGGATGATATGTGTAATTTATTACACAGCTAGACCTGCATGTTGTGGTAGCCAGTCTAGCCATTTATTACTGTGTCATGAGTAATTATATTGTGCATCGACGATAAAGCAAGCATGTTATATGTTACTATGTGGCTATACCAGCATTATAGGGCTGCCAGTCTGGCCTTTTCTTACTGTGGAATGACATATTTCATTAGGCATTTATGATAAACCAATCATGATATGTGTTATTACGTGACAAGACTGGCATTTTGGTGCATCCTGTCTAGCTATTTCTTTTCTGCGGCATGGCATTTTTTACTGGGAATAAATGGTAAAGCAAACATGATCAGTGTTATAACATATATCTAGATTGGCCAACATTGTGCAGCCAGTTTGGACATATTTTCTTACTGTGGGTAGAATGGAATTTTTAAAGGCAACGCCAACAATCAAATGAATTTATACTGCCATATATTGTGAGTAAAGGCATCATGAAAATGTGCTGGGAAATGCTCCTGTGCTCTTTCGTTGACTTGCAGCTGTTGAGTTTTTGGATTGGAGTTACTCTACAAAACCAATTGCAAACTGTCTGGCTTTTTACCCAATTGTTCACAGAAAGTGTGTCCTACAATGCACCGTTTTAACCAATTTTTCTTAAACTTTACTCAGGGGGTAAAAGGAAAAGCCATCAAGATCGCAAAACCATCGCAAAGGGCTGCGCCAACACTGTACCAGTTTACCGGACTGGCAAAAGCGGGGAACGCGTATTACGGGCGTCGGGAACACGCGTGCGCGCGAATATTCACACGCGATCGGGCCAGGGGGAGCGTGTGCGTGTATATCAGGGGTGCGCGAGAAGTTCTACACGCGAATGGCCTGGGTGCGTGTATTCCAGGGGTGCGCGGGAAGTTCCACACGCGATTGCCCTGGGTGCGTGTATTTCAGGGGTGCGTGGGAAGTTCCACACGCGATTGGCCTGGGCGCGTGTATTTCAGGGGTGTGCAGGAACTCCCACACGCGATTGCCCTGGGCGCGTGTATTTCAGGGGTGCGCGGGAAGTTTCACACGCAATTGGGCTGCGTGCGTGTATTTCAGCGGTACGCGGGAAGTTTCACACGCGATTGGGCTGCGTGCGTGTATTTCAGGGGTGCGCGGGAAGTTTCACACGCGATTGGGCTGCGTGCGTGTATTTCAGGGGTGCGCGGGAAGTTTCACACGCGATTGGGCTGCGTGCGTGTATTTCAGGGGTGCGCTGGAAGTTTCACATGGGATTGGGCTGCGTGCAGGTATTTCAGGGGTGCGCGGGAAGTTTCACACGCGATTGGGCTGCGTGCGTGTATTTCAGTGGTGCGCGGGAAGTTGCACACGCGATTGGGCTGCGTGCGTGTATTTCAGGTGTGCGCGGGAAGTTTCACACGCGATTGGGCTGCGTGCGGGTATTTCAGGGGTGCGCGGGAAGTTTCACACGCGATTGGGCTGTGTGCGTGTATTTCAGGGGTGCGCGGGAAGTTTCACACACGATTGGGCTGCGTGCGTGTATTTCAGGGGTGCGCGGGAAGTTTCACATGCGATTGGGCTGTGTGCGTGTATTTCAGGGGTGCGCGGGAAGTTTCACACACGATTGGGCTGCGTGCGGGTATATCAGGGGTGCGCGGGAAGTTTCACACGCGATTGGGCTGCGTGCGTGTATCTCTGGGGTGCGCGGGAAGTTTCACACGCAATTGGGCTGCGTGCGTGTATTTCAGGGGTGCGCGGGAAGTTTCACACATGATTGGGCTGCGTGCGTGTATTTCAGGGGTGCGCGGGAAGTTTCACATGCGATTGGGCTGCGTGCGTGTATCTCAGGTGTGCGTGAGAAGTACCACACGCGATTGGGCTGGGTGCGGGTATTCCAGGGCTGCGCGGGAAGTTTTACACGCTCGCCTACAACACGTATTCATGGAAACGAACGTGGCCAATCCTGAAACACGTACGCCAGCAGGAAGTAGGCGTACGTCCACCCACACAGCATAAAAGTGCACGCAAACAACAAACAAGCTCAGATGCCAGGATGAACATACCGTTCCTAGCAGCAGTGGCCGTGGGATACCGCAGGAGGAGGAGGAGGATAGTCTGGGCCAGAATTTTTACACCCAGAACCAGCCTTTTTGGGATGCCTGATGGCCATGTGTATGGGATGTACAGGTTTCCACCTCACATAATACTCGACCTGGTCAGTGAGTGAGAGGATGACCTCACATCATCCACCCTGTGCTCCCAAGCACTCAGCCCCCTGGAGAAGGTCCTCAATGTACTGCACTTCCTGGCCACTGGATCATTTCAGCGGACAAGTGCCATAGTGGGGGGTGTGTCACAGGCCACGCAGTCACGCTGCCTACACCAGGTCTTGGCCATCATCACTGCACGCCCATCAGTCCGCAGGCACATATACCTGCCCAGAACACCTGCAGAAAGGCAGGCTGTTGCCCAGGACTTCTACAGGGTGGCACAATTCCCCAAAGTGCTATGTGCCATTGATTGCATCCATGTGGCTCTACGTCCCCCCAGGGCAACTGAGCACATCTATAAAATCCACAAGCACTGGCATTCCATCAATGCCCAGGTAGTATGTGATGCCAAGGGAATCATCACCTCAGTATACGCCAACTATCCAGGCTCCACCCACGACAGTTTCATCTACAGAATGTCTACCCTAAACCGGGACATAGAAGCTGGGCGGCATGGCGATACATGGCTGCTCGGTGAGTATAAATGCCACTGCGCATGCATGCATGTCAGATACTGAGTAATGTCACAACCCCACTGATGATACCCATCACCACCTCCCCAGGGGACAGTGCCTACCCTCTCAGCACCCACATGATGACGTCAATTCGGAACCCCACCACGCCACCCCAGGTAAGATACAACACAGCCCACATTGCAACCCGGGGCATCGTGGAGCGCACATTCGGAGTGCTCAAGTCACGCTTCCGCTCCCTTGACCATTCTGGCGGGCAGCTGTTATACGCTCCCCCAGTAGTGAGCAGGATCATAGTGACAGCATGTGTCCTGCACAACGTTGCAACACGCCGGGGCCTGGCCGTGGACATGGTGGTGCCCCCACATCCCCAACCACATGCATGCCCACTGCGCATGGGAGGGGAAAGGGCACGGGGTGAGGCAGCCCGTAGCAGCTCGTGGCTAATTACTTCACATAAAATCACACCCCTGTGGAGTGCACACAGCCCTGGCACATACCAGCTGACAATCAATGATGATTGTTACTGACAATTATGATGTGTCAATGGACAGTGAACTGGCACAACCATACCAGCCTGAGATTGTACATCTGGAAGTGTTCCATTGTGTGCTTCCCTACCTACACAAACAGCACCAATGCTGTGTTCAAAAGACACACTTCTATGCTGCTAAAATCATTACCCCTTTGCAAGACACAACATGACAACAGTGCCATGTCACCCAACCCCTCCCCAGCACCGCCACCCAACACACCATGGCATGACATGCCATGTGAGAGCAAACAAAGTCATCCCCCAAACATGACATGTGTCACAAAGTACAGTGTCCCTAATGTAAACTGGCCACACACAATATGCCCACATAAATGTAGAAACAACAACACACATGACCAAATACTTACCACAATACAATCGACATAGCATAAACATGACAGTACTAAGGCAAAGGATACGTAGTCTTACAACATGAGAATGCCAGCACATCGACCACCTCCAACTGTACAGTGTTGTTGCCATGCACATCTGGAAGTCCACTGCTCACAACATGAGCTCCATCTCCAAAGTGGATGGCCTTGTGAAGACATGAGGAATGAACCTGCAAATTAGGAGGGAGACATGGATGCACAAGCACACATCAATACACCATGCAGTGCACAAAACAACAACAATATGCACTACGAATGTATACACAGTATTGACCACAGACTGCCCACACAGCTCATGGGAGCCAAACGTCACTGTGTAATTCACTGTCACTTGGGCACACCCTTTGCAAGCCCATGGAAACGGGAAGCAGGAGGGGTGTGTGTCTCACTGACCCAAGCATCTAACCCAAACTCAGGACAAGCCTGCATGTGCCCAGCCGGAATACAGTGGATGCCCACGGGAGCCACACAAGGCAACACACTGCAACAAAAAATCAAAAATCAAAATTGGCCATGTGTGGGCCAGGGGGGTGGAGGAGGCCACCCAGGAGGTCCGAGGACAGGGTGCCCACCAACAGCCACCTGCGTGAATGTTGCGAAAAAAAAACACCTCCATGGGCACATGGCCTGCACGGCTACTAAATAGTGAGAGATTCACTGCTGGATTCGCTCTCCTCAACCTCTGCTGCTGCTGCCACAGGAGGTGGTGGTGCCATGCGAGGCAGCCCACGCAATGCCCTAGTTTGGTCCTCCATGGCAGCAAGCATGCGGGTCTGGAAGGCCTCGTTCTGGAGGGATATGGTGCAGAGATCCCCATGCAACACCCGACGTGTTGCCCGGACCTCCGCCCGAGTTGCCTGCATCTCTGATGAGAGCGTACGGGTGACGCGCTCCAGCAGCTGTTCCGTCCTGGTGACAGTGGAAGCCTCAAGGTCCACAAGAGTCTGCCTGAGGTGCCGGACCTCTCCCCTCAGGGCTTCCCTCTGTCCCTGGGCATCTATAGAAATTGATTCCCTCAGATTGTCCAGGGCCGCCTGTCTGTCCCTGTTGGACGCCAACATGTCCTCCCTGACTGATTGGCAAATGGAGTCTGTTGCCTGCTGTAGTAGCTCCATCTGCCTTTCTGAGGGGACAATGGAAGTGGCCACCCTCTCCATGGCTTGAGCAATCATTTCTGATGGTGCTGCCTGTTGGTTGGCCATACTGTAAATGGATTGCTCCCATGTGGTATTGCCTGGTGGCGGACGGCCACCGCGTTAACGGGCACCACACCTGTCTGGGGCAAGGCAAACTGCGCCTTGCTGTGTCGGTACCGCCTGAGGCTGCAGGACTGCATTTCCCCTCTGAACTGCTGGCCCAGGAACAGGATCAGATGTTGCGGAGTGTGGCCCTGCATCCGTAACCACCACAGGTGCACCTACCAACACTAACATCCCCATAGTGGGCTCTACCCCTGGTGCAGGTGGGTCGGACAGAACAGTATCCCTTCCATGAACACATACCTGCGAATCCACATAGGCCTCATCCGAATCAACACCTGAAAAGAGTTCTGGGGAGGTGCAGCCAGGGACACCCCGGGACAGTATGGCCTGCAGCAAGAGAGTGTTCTCCCCCACCACCAAACCACATCCCCCACTGGTGCCTGGTCGTGCTTCAGATCCCTCCTGGGCCTGCACCATCTCCTCTCCCTCAACAGCATCAGGTGCGTCATCCTCTGCAAAAACAAGAAAGACAAAAAATGGAAACAGGCATTAGCACCATGGCACGCTATTGGGCCAGACAAGCTACAGTACCAGTACTTGATTTACACATGTCCCACATGACTATAACCCTCCCATGCATGCACTGTCCATGAGTTGGAAGGGGAGGAAAATGTCAGAGAGCAACACATCAGCTGCATGCTGGCTAGCAGTGCCATCACACATTGGCCTGTGAGTAGCATGTCCAATACACATACATGACACATGCCATCACACAGATGGCATGTACCATGGGCATGTCATATATGTGACAATAGGGCAGAGTGATGCGCAGTAGAACCAGGTGAATTCCTACAATCAGCCTGAATGAACACAGCTAAATACGGAACAATGTGGTAGCAAGATGCCACTTCAAGGGAAACTGGCGCAATGTAGTGCAAAATGCCTACTGTGGCCAGAAGGGATACTGTAATACCCAAATCACGGGGCGCAGAATGCATTGGATGAAGCACATGGGTGGGACAAAACACTCAGGCACACACACCCTGACCTGGCACTCAACCAGAACCCCTCCCACAAACTACATACACATGGATCACACACACATGCATGTGCACTCACCGGACAATGCCTCGTAATCTGTCAGTTCTCCCACACCTTGGATCTGCTCCTCTGTGACGTAGGTCCCAGCAACATGCTCATGTAGAGTGAGTTCTATGTCCTCTTGTGGAGACCCACAAGTCAGGCTGCAGGGGCCTCCAGTCACCAGAGTTACGGCATGACATGAGGCCAGCTTTTTCTTTGCCCTACGCTTCAGGTCGTTCCAGCGCTTGTAGCACTCAACAGCTGTGCGCCTCATAAACCCAAGGGCACTTATGCTGTCTGCGATGGACTGCCAGTGTGCCTGACGTCGAGCAGGTGTAATCTGAAGTGACCAACATTTCGGCGTCATGTTCGGACACATACTGCACAAGTGCATCCAGTTCGGCATCATTGAAGCTAGGCTTCCTTGGCGTGCCGGACCGTGTAGCCGTGTCGGGGTCATCAGCCTGTGCTGGACGAGCACTCTTCCTCTTTCTTTTTGTGGGTGGTGGGGATCCGGAGTGCCCTACGCCACTCTGGACACTAGAGGCAGGAGCACCGGTGGACTGTGTAATAGTAGTGTGCGATGGCACACTGACCACATGACTTTCTGCAGGCATTAGCTGAAGTGTGATGATGACAGGGGGAACCTCAGTCTGATGTACCGGGACCAACACTGTCCTTGCTGGGGGAGTCAGAGCTGGGGTGGACGGAGCTGCAGCTGCCCCTGCAGCCTCCCCACCCCGCCTACTCGGGGCAGCAGTTGACATGGCTGCCCCTGTACCACGTGGCCTGGTGACACTGGCTTGCGCCGCCACCCGGGGCCTAGACTTGGTGACCTGGAAGTCAGCCTGGGAGTCACCCTGTGCTAGGTGCTAGGTCAGGTGCCACAACGGGCCGGCCCAACAAGGGCTGAGCAGGGATGGTGTCAGCCACGTTTCCCTCAACCATGGGGGGGATGTGTGTCCCTGACTGGTCCTCCACACGTGGGGGGCTTGGGGGAGTCTGCAAATCCTGGCCACGTCCCCTACCGCGCCCACCACGCCCACCTCTTGAGGCTCGGCCACCTTTGCCACCCTTACCACTTGCTCGCCTCCCAGCCATGGCACTGATGGAGTTGTGCGTATGGGAGTTGCAGTGGACAAATGTCCTGGGCAATTGGGGGTCAAAGGAGTAGGGTACTAGATGGAATTCGTACCCAAGTGCTCTAGCAAGGCTGTATGTAATCCTTGGGGAAAGATGACGGGTCACGCAACGCACAGGAACCCCTAAAACAGAAAATGACGTGCACGCAACCCCTCGTAGACCACGTGCGTGGGAAAAGGAACCTGCACTACGCTGTGGCACCCAGAAACACAAAAATGAACGTATGCGTGTCACACGCAGCCTACAATGACCTCTGAAGGGGTACGCTACACACGGGGCTAGCACAGTTGGTAAATACGTGCGCGACTCACCGTCTGCCTGGGAAAAGAGCGTGAAAAATACGCACGTGTGCGCGTTGGCAACACCCCCGCCAAAAGAAGAATTGTACACTGTCTGAGGAGACAGGACAAAAGGAGAAGTCAACGCTGTTTGAGGAAACAGGTCGAAGAGAAAATCAGAAAAATACTGACAGAGGTAACAGGGAGTACGAACTAGAAACGCTGTGAAGTAAATCGCGTGTGAACCGACAAGAAGTATAGATTTCACCCACTCGCTCTCCACGGGAAGCACGTACAAGGAAATGACGTACTACACGCACCTTTTAAACCGCACCACACGTCCAACGTCACTTCCGCGTATACGCACTGAGGCACTATCCTCCAAACACGCGGGCTGACACTCGGACGTGCAGTTTTTGGTCTTGTAACATTCCCCCGGGTACAGGGACACGCCCGTGCGTGTCACGTCACAGACGCGCCTGCGCTGTCAGGGCCTTTGGTCCAATGGAATCGCGTACACAGGCCAATCGCGTGTGGAACTTCTTGCCCACCCCTGAAATACACGCGCCCAGGACAATCGCGTGTGAAAACACCCGCGAGCCCCTGAAATACACGCACCCAGGCCAATCGCGTGTGAGACTTCTCGCGCCCCCTGAAATACACGCACATGCTCCCCCAGGCCCGATCGCGTGTGGAACTTCTCGCGCACCCCTGAATTACACGCGCCCAGAACAATCGCGTGTGAAAACACCCGCGAGCCCCTGAAATACACGCACCCAGGCCAATCGCGTGTGAAACTTCTCGCGCACCCCTGAAATACACGCACACGCTCCCCCAGGCCCGATCGCATGTGGAACTTCTCACGCACCCCTGAAATACACGCGCCCAGGACAATCGCGTGTGAAAACACCCGCGAGCCACTGAAATACATGCACCCAGGCCAATCGCGTGTGAGACTTCTCGCGCAACCCTGAAATACACGCACACGCTCCCCCAGGCCCGATCGCGTGTGGAACTTCTCGCGCACCCCTGAAATTCACGCGCCCAGGACAATCGCATGTGAAAACACCCGCGAGCCCCTGAAATACACACACCCAGGCCAATCGCGTGTGAAACTTCTTGCGCACCCCTGAAATACACGCACACGCTTCCCCAGGCCCGATCGCGTGTGGAACTTCTCGCGCACCCCTGAAATACACGCGCCCAGGACAATCGCGTGTGAAAACACCCGCGAGCCCCTGAAATACACGCACCCAGGCCAATCGCGTGTGAAACTTCTCGCGCACCCCTGAAATACACGCGGCCAGGACAATCGCATGTGTAAACACCCGCGAGCCCCTGAAATACATGCACCCGGGCCAATCGCGTGTGAAACTTCTCGCACACCCCTGAAATACACGCGCCCAGGACAATCGCGTGTGAAAACACCCGCAAGCCCCTGAAATACACGCACCCGGGCCAATCGCGTGTGAAACTTCTCGCGCACCCCTGAAATACACGCGCCCAGGACAATCGCATGTGAAAACACCCGCGAGCCCCTGAAATACACGCACCCAGGCCAATCAGATGTGAAACTTCTCGCGCACCCCTGAAATACACACGGCCAGGACAATCACGTGTGTAAACACCCGCGAGCCCCTGAAATACACGCACCCAGGCCAATCGCATGTGAAACTTCTCACGCACCCCTGAAATACACGCACATGCTCCCCCAGGCCCGATCGCGTGTGGGACTTCTCGCGCATGTAGAACTTTGGCGCACATTTTTTTCCTGCGCAGGGACGCTACCGCCTGCTTTCGTCTGGCGGACATGTATGAGCCTGTGCGCGTCTTTGGCCGTGCGCTGTTTTTCCCTATTCGATTCCATGAATACGTGTTGTAGGCGAGCGTGTGGGCGTTCTGCGCACTTGCCTCCTGTACTTCCCCTGTGACGCCCACATTTTCACGAGTTGTTCCCCATTCTGCGTGTAACGCCCCGTGTTACGCCTACTTTTGTTATGTGCGCCACATCCCACATTTTGCGTGTGCATGGACTTCCATGAATAGATGTGCGATGTTTTCTGTGCGATAATCGTACTTGCACTGCGATAATCGCACTTGCACTGCGATTTTCGCTATTTCACTGCGAATCGCACGTTTTCGCACGCGTGCGCCGTTTTTCCGGCGCACGTTGATTCCATGAATCGGCCTGAAAGAGAGGGGCAGCCATCTATTTACAAGGTTACCCAACATCTAAACGTCATCAGGAACACATAACCCAGCCCTGGGCTTCCATGCTCCATCAATTGCATTATTAGAGTATGTCAATTGAAAAATATCGCCTTATGGAAATATATAGTTAAAGCTAAGCTGAGCACTAGAAAGGGGTGTCACTGGTGACATGAAAACATGTGGTAGCCTTATTTAAAGACACGTATAGTTGCTTGCATTTAAGGCACTGTAAGCGCTGCCCACGGCAGTGGGCAATCACATTCCTGCTGTTGTGAGACACATAACCAGTGCATACATTTAACACAGAGTAAAGGGAACATAACAAAATGGTACACCCTGAAGCTGCCTGGAAACATTTTAAGGTGAACCATGGTAATTTCCATAGTGCAGTTATTTATCACATCTAGTCCCCATATTCTGAACCCTCATGCCCCAACTTGGGGAATTACCGGGAGGGGTCAGCCAGTAGGGACAGGAAGGCTCCTAGCCATATCTGAACTCCATTATTTGAATGGATTTTCATCTCCTATCCATCTCAGGGAACTGGCAAGCCAGAATTATATGCAAGATAACTGCTGGCGGTCTGCTGCCTGCAAGAGTCATTTTGTGGGCGTCGTTGAGAGTGACTATGACCTTAATTGGGATTCAGTTTCTGGGGAGCTGCTTCCCAACACTAATTCAGACACACCTGCTACTCCTGCCTTTACTATATCTCACAGCCCATGAGGGAGTTCTTCTGGAGTCTGGCCACAGGAAGCACTCTCTCATTAGATCTTGGAGTGATATTGCTTGCCTAGTACAGCTTCGTATGCCTTGCACTGAAATACAGGTCTATTGATCGCACACCAGGCCAAACTGGTGGTGGGTTTACGGTGTACGCAAGACCAGTCTATGGCAACTCTCTTGTGGCTGATAACGATGACATCATTGTTTGCATATTGGCAAACCAAAATACAAGCACTGTTATCCATATTGACACATTTTGCTGAATACCTGGAGACCTTCCTTAGACTAGTTAGGAGGATGATGGGTCATACTGCAGACCATCTACAGTTTCGAAAGAATTTGAAGACATATCGCTTTGATTTCTGGGTAGTTTCTTTCTTCCCCTAACAGTTGAAAATGTAAACACAATGTTTGTAGCATTTATTTACCTTCATAGCAGACATGCATTAAAAAAACGGCAGCATTGAAATATGATGGATTACTGGTCATGATGGAGGATGTGATAGCAAAAATGGCTCCCCCCTCCTCCATGTTGTTAAAAGAGATTTTGGAACGATCGGTTGGTCAGCCGTGTTCTTAGACTACGACAGTGTGTCTGAAAATGGAGAAATATTTGTATTTATGTGAGGTGTTCTAGCAGCTCATTCCACTCACATCCTCTCATTCAGCGAATGTGCAAGCTTTACATTTGTAAAATATAATTTTGGGAGCGATGTGTCAGGGACCACAACTTTCTTGCTTGTATCACTACAAGATTCAGGTCCCATGTGATTGTGCTGAAAGAGCCTAGACCGAGAACTTTCAATAATGTGTGTACCAAATAGTTTATTTAGTATTCGGCTGTATCAGAATAGAAGCTTAATAGTTCTTTTAGTTAATAAATCATGTGTCGCTTAAGCACCTCTCAAACCACTCATACCGTAGTGTGGGCACACTGCCAGCTACACATTGCTCTACTCTTTTCCTCCCCAGGTCACCTCCTGCACACCGACCCTACTCTCTGCTGCCTTCCCCGTCCACTCCCCACACTGTCCTAGCCCTTTTCACATCACCTCCAAAACACCCTTGCCCAATCAATATTCCCCAACACCTACCTCCTCCTGAACCTCCCACAATACACCCAGACAACCATGCTCCCTCCCATGCACCCCCGCTAGCACTCCCGATGCTGACCTCACAGCAGAATCCTCTTTCTCTATCCTGCATACACATTAACACCTAATCGGTCACCATAAATAAACACATTTTAGACCTCATATCGACCGAAAACCCAGACATCTTATTCAACACTGAAACCTGGTTCACTGAGGATTTCAAACCCTTCACACAAAAAGCCTTCCCTCCCGGCTACTCTCTGCTCATACACAACAGGCCTAGCAGAGGGGGGGCCTAGCCATCCTCCACAAACAACACCTTCCAGTAATCTCCACGGAGAGTCTAGCGAGCGTCACCGAATGCAAATCTTTTCTAGCCCAGTTCCTTCTCAGCCCGTCCGTCACCCACAGCTTCCTTCTCCTATATAGGCCACCCAGCTATGAGCAGCATGTTGCTGATTCTCTCTGTGACTCCCTCTCACGCATGCTGATCCAGCACCACATGCTCACTTTGTTAGGAGATGTCAACATCTGCTTTGATGGCTCTGCCAAACCCATGACTTGCTCCCTCAGCGACAATCAGGAAGCTGCATGACACAATTGACCACATACTTGACCCACATTGCTGGGCACACCCTAGATGCACTTTTCTGCACATCTGGCATGTCTCCCCACTCACGCCCTACCCACACATATGGACTGATCGCCATGATATACCCTTCTCCCTTGATTACCTCCCCACTCCCAAACACTTCCAACAAACATTACCTCAACTACCCCGGCCACCATCGCTCTTTGGAATAATATCATCGTGAATCCAGACCTGGCCAATTCTCTACTTCATACACTACCAGATCTATCTCGCAAGGAGGGCCACCCCTCAATCGATCTCTTTGGCCTATGGCTTCTGTGAAGCATTGACCCCCTCACACCATCACGTCACCCCTCCTGATGATCTACCCCACACCAAAAGTGTTACATCACCTCATTCAAAGCCATCAAAACCCACAAGCATTGACTAGAGTGAGCCTGGAGAATCACCCCTTCCTCTTAACAAAATGGCCCTTGCCAGACTATACAGGGCATACTTGTATGAAATCAAGAAAGCAAAAAAAACATTAATGGAAACAGAATCTCCAACTCCAAAACTCCAAGCAAGGAACTCCACAAAATCATTGGGGAATTCAATTCCCCAAGCTGCCTAAGCCCCCGTCCCCAAATTCACAAGCTCTCTGTGATGTACTCTCCAACCACTTTCATAATGTTGCACTTGAAAGTCACCACACCATAACCACAAAACTAGCTTGGATCCCGCCTTCGACATTTGGATCCTCTGCAAACCCGAACCCTCACCCGCCCTCCCGACCCACTTTCACTTCTTTCACTTCTCTTTCCCAGGCCGATTTCTGCAACCTAATAGCACTTAGCCAACCATTGGGGTAACCTGGAGATCCTTGCCCACCGTCCCTTCTAAAAAGATCTTTACCTCCACCTGTGCTGACAGCTTAGCCCGCTCCATCGTAAATAACTCGCTCGCATCAGGCACCTTCCCAGAGACCTTCAAAACCTCTCATGTCAAAGCGCTTCTAAAATAAAACAGCCTCGACCCATTCTTTCCTTCAAGCTCCAATACCTGCTACATTGCTAAACTGATGGACCACACAGCATATAAGCAACTTGGCACAGCAGTCAATATTCTCCTCGACCCAACCCAATCGGGATTCCGACCCATCTGTGGAACGGAATCTTCTCTGATATCCATCTGGGATGGCCTAAAAAGAACTGCCGACACAGAGGGGTGAGCCACACTCATCCTTCTGGATCTATCTGCGGCCTTTGATACTATAAACAGCACAATACTGAGGAACAGGCTCCTCACCCTAGGCATCAAAGAACTTCCCTCTTTCGCCTCCACCCCTCGCCCAGTTATAAAAGGGGTGCCGCAAAGAGCCTCTCTTCCACCCCTCCTCTTCAACCTCTACCGTAGCCCACTGCTAGCTCTCATCCGCTCACACAACCTTACCTGCTACAACTGTGCAAACAAAATGAAGATCATTTTCAAAATCCATGAGATGCAAGCCTCCCCACCTCCCGACCTCGCCTCTTGTCTCTCGGATATTGACCATTGGATGACTAACAACCACCTAATCCTCAACCTGGGCAAATCAGAGATCCTAATATGTGACAAAACTGCTCTGATCCCCCAACCTTGTCCATGGCCAGTTATCCTTGGAGCTCCACCTGCCTCGTTCACCTCCATTAAAAATCTTGGATGCACCATGGACACCGACATATCTCTCTTCAAACACATCCACTCCGTATCCACAACCTGCCACTTCCACCTGTGCATCCTAAAACAAATCTTTCCCTACCTCCCCTACCCTCAAATAGTCTCCGCAATACTGACCATTACCATCTCCTGCCTGGACTACGCTAACTCCCTCTATCTCAGCATCCCTACATGCCAGCTCAGGAAACATCAATGTATCCAAAACGTAGCAGCAGGATTGCTCCTTGCCCTCTCACCCAGAGACCACATCACCACCACACTCAGAATGTTGCACTATCTGCCAGTTAGCCTAAAAGCAACTTTCAAAGCCATGTGCATCACACACCGAGCCTTCCATAATGCGTGACCTGAGTGTCGACTGCGTCCACAGCAACACCAACCTCCAAGCCCATGGCGGCGCTGACTGTGATTGCAGAGGCCCAGATGACACACAGTATCATACACCTATCGTGACCCTGTTTCCCCTCAAGTGCCACTAGCTGAATCCCAGCCCTCATATAGGTAATGTCACAGGATTGATGAACGACTGCACCTGGCATGTACAGAAACACAGGCAAATCATAACAATAATGGTAGAAGCACAGTGGTGTGATAGAACCACCACCATTGCCATCGGAAAGAGTGGGATGCACTGCAGGGAATTTGTCATGGGAGGTCGAGCCACCATGGCCATGTCCCGAACCAGTAGGCCAGGTGGGGATCCCTCGGTCAACACTAAAGGGGGAAATCAAGAACCAGCTCAGCATCTCTCCAGGAGGAATGGGGTGATGGGTAGGCATTGAACAAGTATCAACCATAGGATGAGCTGCCCATGGTAAAGGTACCTCCTTAAATGATCAGTAAGCGTTAGATATCTGGGTAGATTTCCCAACCTATCCACCTAGATGAATCGGGAAGTACAACCCACGGACCACCTGTGGCAAACAGTTGGAATATAGACTATCGCTGTTGCTAACCATTTTATTACAGCTGCAAGAACCTACAGAAGAATATAAGTACCTAAGCAGGTGCCCAAACAACAAAGCGCCATTGGTTTCGACAAGGTGCCTATAAGACACCTCTGGCCGCAGGCATGGCTTTCCACACACACCAGTATACAGCAAGGACTATGAAAAAATGTGGCCGTGCTGTTCACATAATTCTTTGCCTACTTACATCAGACTACACATCAACACCTCTGACAGCAGAATGCAGTGCAGACCTTTGGCAAATTCGGGCATGCTGGACACATATTGCGTCTCTAGCACTGATGCCATCCCGACTCCTCCCAACACCCATCCGCATGCCTGACCACATGGGTAGCTTCTCTACCGGAGCCTGGCTCTGCTAAGCCTTTCTTGGTCAAAGGCCCACACGCATCCTAATTACTCCTTGTAATCATTATGTTATGCTTATTTAGAGAAGACAAGCCACAAAAACACAGATTATCAAAACAGGTACCAAATGTGAGGAAGGATGCTACAGGTGGAAACCTGGTGCTGCTTAAAGCGGCAGGCTTCAAGAATGCAAAAATGCTAAGTTGCAATAAACAAAATGGATCTTACAATTAGCAACTGCCACTGGGAATCACACCTATTGCAATCCCTTGTGAGTTGCAATTTCGCTTAGGCGGTAAGTGAGCTATTAACCTTCTTTGCAGCTGACATAGAAATGTATAGGTGCTTTCTTTCTGCTCGTGCCGGACACATGTTGCGGCTACATGTGAGTTGAGTGGACTCCATCTATCGACTTTGCACCCGATAAGCCATATTTGACAGAGGACTCTTCCAGATAGGCCGATATGGTTGGAGCGGCAGTCATTGCACACAGGAAAGCCTGACATACGACTGAATCAGTCCAAAACCTAAAACCTCTCAGAAGGCACTAGCCTGTCAATTCTACTAAATGTACTAAATGTAAATCCACATCCACTAAACCCGCCTACTTTCCTCTGCACTAAAGGATGCAAGTGTTTTCTATGTCTCTCACTCTTCAACCCTCCACAACACAGGCAGATATGCGCTCTGTTGTACTCTGTTCACACAAATGAATGATCTAATCTCTCCCACCTCTCTGGTTGGGGCAGACAGGCCTATAGTATTTTTCAACAGATTTTCCAATAGGGAGGTTCTCCAAAAAAGCCATTATGGGTTGGCAAATATCGTCCTCATTTTGCCCTGCCTGACTGTTATGAAATGACAAGGAAAAAGGGGACCCGACAAGATACCTAACAAAGTGTACACTGGAGACTTAATAAGGGCTAGTTCAAACAACCAAGTAAAACATGAAGCACCATCTTTTTTAGCAAATATAAGAAGATGATTACATGGTCAAGTTTAGCAAAAAATGTGTTATAATTTATTTTTTAGCATACTTAAGGACAACCTATATGGTTGGTAGAGCATTTCCCCTATAATATGGAAAATGTAAACATATTGTTATTCACATCTATAAAAAAATGCCTAGAAATACCCGCCATTCTAGGCACTCCAGTTGGCGGACCAGGGCCTCCCCCAGTGCCAATAACAAACAACATCGATCTCCTCACACAAAAAACAAAAAAATGTATTAGAACCCAGTCACATGGACAACTTATGATTGAGTACTTAAAAGCCGGGGTTATTCCTGAAGGTTTACAGGTCAGGAACATACCTCAAGTTTTTCTCGAAAACCCAAAATGTATGAAAGGTTTCAGCGGTGTAGGCAATAAATGCTCCCGTGACTGGGTTATATTGATCATAGAAACAGCAGAGGAAGAAGGCAAAATTCAACAGAAAGAATTTGATGCGCTAGAGAAAAAAATTAAAGAGGAGTCAGTGATTCCAGATATAAAATCTGCATTGGAAAAAATGAACGACGAGATGTCCAAATTTAAAACTTTTACATTGGATAAAAAAATTCGGAAACTAAAGAAAGATATTGCCAACTACAAAGAAGAAATTATGTCCATATTTGGTTCCTGGGTTTTACCAACAGTATAATACTAACCAAACAAATTGGAAAGGGATATATAATAAACAACAGAAAAACAAAAAAATCGTCACGTTTTCCAATTCTTCCAATAGCAGTGACTCTGATACTACCTCCAACGGCCCTAGCACAAATGGCTCAGCCACACCACAGCGTGGACAACAACAACAATTTTTTCAACGACGAGGGAATCGCGGAAGACACATACAGTGCGGAAATCATGGAATTCGCACATGACAGTGGATTCCACCACAAACCTGGTAAACCCAATTTTCTATTTAAGTACACACATATTGACACCAGCTGAGTCTTGTATCCTTTCCAAGGGACTATCTTTTGTTCCGGTGGAAAGGGCAAACACCTTTCAAACTGAAATAGAAATGAGAAATTTTTTCTGTATCATCAGACTCAAATACTTCTTCCATGACAAAGAAGCTACCAAAAGAATAGATGACAACCGCTCAGGGAAGAAGCCTCCATCAACCTTTACACTACTGCAGTCGAGGGTTTCGCCTGAGATCCTGGCATTTGAAAATAAGATCTTAAGTGATATGAAATATCTCTGTGCCAATACAAACAGACAAAAAGATAACCTCTCAAAATCAGAACGTCTAGCTTTGAAAGATTTAGAGGACAATTCCCTTTTTGTAATAAAACCTGCTGATAAAGGCAGTGGCATTGTGCTTTGGGATATCAATCTATACAATACAGAAATAGAAAAACAACTGTCTGATATTTTGGTATATAGAAGGCTTTTGTCAGATCCAACTAATAAAGTCATGGAGGAAATATGCAGTCTGATGACTCATGCTGCTGATGAGGTATGGATAAACGAGGACGAGAAAATGTTCTTGATCAATAAGCAACCAGTCACCCCGGCCTTCTACTGCCTTCCCAAGATCCATAAAGACCAAAGTACACCTCCAGGCCGCCCCATAGTGGTAGCTATTGGTTCTGTGCTTGAGCCATTGTCAGTATATGTGGACGTTTTTCTAAGACCATTTGTGAGCAATATGAAATCTTTTGTTCAAGACTCTACGTCGATGATCAGAATCTTAGACACTTTAACTCTGACTAGTCAAGATCTTTTTGTCATGCTAGATATTGTCTCTTTATATACTAATATCCCGCAAAATGAATGCACCAATGTGATGCTTCAACTTCTAGAAACACGTGAGGATAAACGCCCTCCATCAGCCTTTATCACAGAGTGCATATATCTAGCACTTACTAAAAACTTCTTTTTACATGACAATGTGTTCTATCAACAGCTACATGGCACAAGTATGGGGGCAACTTTTGCCCCCACGTAGCCAATTTATATATGGATCATTTTGAGAATTTGAACATATACAACAATGGCAATCCATACTTTGCCAATATTCGGGCATGGTATTGTTATATTGACGATATTTTCATGACCTGGCAAGGCACTGAATAGAATTTAAAATCATTTAACATCTGGCTGAGCTTTCATCCACAAGCACTTAGGGAAAATGTACCCTATGATCAGTTTCTTTGGATTAGGCGTAACTGTTCGGAGAAACTTGATTTCAAACAACACAGTGAGGCACTAAAACTGAATCTAAAAAACAGAGGATATCTATCTCAGGTTATAAGAAGATCCTTTAAAAGAGCGGCTAACGTCTGTCGCACACAATGCTTGCAGAAACAAACCAAAAACACGTTAGATAAAATCACGTGCGTGTCTTCATTTACTCCCATCAGTAATGATTTGTTTTTGAGGAAATCAATACTGAAGAATTGGAAAAATATAAATACTGAGGATTTTTAGATTCTTCCTCCACGGTTTGCTTTTAAACGCTTTCCGAATCGCAGAGATAAACTTGTCCATACATATCCACTGAATAAAGTAAACCCTTCCACACAGGCAACACTATGGCATCTCCCACCAGTGATAGGACTTTTTGAATGCGGAAATTGCAAGATGTGCAAATTCACAAAAAATCTGAAGTCCGTGGACCTGAAAGGAAAAAACTGGCAGTTAAAATCTTTTACTAACTGTGCCTCAAAATGGGTAATTTATTGTATAAAATGCCCATGTGAGTTGATATACATCGGGAAGACCAAAAGACCCATTCACACCCGAATAGTTGAAAACCGATGTTGTATTAGAAATGGCACAGTGGATAAACATTTAGTGGAACATTATAAACAGGCAAAACATTCACATGACGAGATTTTCTGGTGCGTTATTCAAACCCTCAATCAACATCCTCGTGGTGGAGATAGAGATCTGAAACTCCGCAAATTAGAACAAAAATGGATTTATAATTTGGATTCGGTAAAAAATGGCCTGAATTTGTATATTGAGTGGAATCTCTTCTTACATTAATAAATCCATATTCTTTGGCTCTACTGTTTTTTTTCAGTAATTCCCAGAATTTATACCAACTGTGGTGGTATATCCTTAATATTGTGAACTGATATATTTTTTTATTTTTTACTCCAGCGACAAATTGCCCTTGATCAATGATTGTCATCCGGCCTATGTTTTTAACATTGTATTGGTTAAAAGAGGCCTCTTTCGCACATATCAATATGGCCTGTGTGTTGAATCAGTTCTAAGTAAGAACCAGATACAATGTTGATGGTCTAGTTCTTTTTCTTTGCTTTTAAATAACCACGTCATCCCGCAATCGCCATGTGTAATCCTATCACATGACTTCGCAAGGTTGCACGGAGACTACTGCAAGAAGTCCCGTACACATCGAGTGCAACAATCACGTTGGACTGACTAAAGTAAGCTATTCCCCTTATATGCTTTAAAACCATTGCGGATACCTAACCAGATATCGAAGTTCCAAGTAACGCGTGCGTGTACATGTCCTTATATTCCAACAGGCGCCGATAGTGTGACTAAAATAAATTGTCCCGCCACACTCGAGCCATCGTGAATGAAAGAAAAGAAACCTTCGAGTTAGATGCCGCTCACGTAAAATCACAAGGTACTTCTTTTTAGAGTGCCAAATCGTATTTAACAAATGCCGCTATAGTTTTGAGTATTAAATAACGTTTTGGCGCGTTCTTTTCATGTCTTACTAGGTATAGAAAACTGAAGTAAGCAATTCAGTGTTGGATTCGAGCAATTGTTAACTCGAAAAAAGAGAAAGAAAAATAAACACTCCAAATATAAGTCGCTTACTGGATAGTATAAGGTAGGAAACTACTGCTTCTAACTAATATTGTCCAAAATGAATTTATATAGTAATAATATATATGACACGCGGTTATAAATTCAATTGCAGCTTCACCACCAGCGAAAAGAATACGATTGTGCAGGCTTGCCAGACTCGAAAAATGAGTATTGGCTGTGCACAAAAATAGAAAAGTATGCAATTATAGTTTACTTGACATCATAGAAGTCTAGGTAGAGAAATAAAAGAAGAGACAGCTGGTTTTGCCGTCTCTAGGAATATTACTTGATTACTAGAAAAACGAAGTGGGATTCTGCATAGCACATGAATGATAATTAAGCAGAATTTTAGCTTTATAAGTAAATAATGCAAATATTTGCAGAAAAAATAAATGAAAGTGTTTTTTACTCAGATAAGGCAAATTAAATATATAATGAGGGTGCACACTGAAAAGTAGTTTTGAGACAGATGGCACGTTCTGTCCAAGTGTAAAAATGTAAATGATCAGTATAAATTTCAGTATAATCGGTCGGCTAAAATGTATGTTTTTATTACAGGACTTGGATTTTAGCGGCTTCTCCTTCCCTCGAGAGACCCCCCTCCCCGTGTTCCCCTTGCGTTCTCCCCTTGGGACTTCTCTCACCTTGATTTTTGTAATGTTGCACGCTCCGTCCTGCCGTACTGGGCAGGTGAGCATCGTTGTTGGCTTGGTCGCCAAGTTACTTCACTGGCGATTGGCCGGACTCCAGTCCGGCTGCGACTCCACTCTTCAGGTAAGTCTTTTTAGAGGTTTTAGAATAATGTCTGTATGGGTAAATGCTCCAATAACCTTCTTCTCTTGTCATTCAGGGGCTGATGGAGCGAGCCGAGGCTGACGGCTGAGTTAGAAAAGGTAAGGATGCGCTAGATGCGGCGCAGAAAGCGCCCTTGCAAGTGGTCTGACCTGTGCTGTTGTTCTTTACAGGTCGCGGAGGATTCCTTGAAGCGGCAATAACTGGGGACCAAACGCCAAGGGTGATGTTCGGAATGGCGGAGGCCTTCCAGGAGAGCTGAGCAAGTAGCTTCTGATTCTTCTCTCTATTTTCCTAGGAGGGTAGCAGGAGGACGAAGGCTCCAACTGGATGGAAGAGCTGGAGCTGAACAGGTAAGAATGGCGGTGTTCTTGGAGTCTCTCGTCCGTGTAGGGCAGGATGCAGAGCATGTTTTGGGGTTAAGGTCGTGACAGCCACCCTGCTCAATCGTCTCCATGATAACCTGGGTATCAACGATCAGGCCATGGACTGGCTGACCTCGTTTCTCTCTGATCAACCCTCTCAGGTCCAACTTGAGTCCTGCATTTCCTCTATCTCACTCTCTACCTGTGGTGTTCCCCAGGGATATAACCTCTCTCACTGGCTGTTCAACCGATATCTGTCACCTCTCACCCACAGCATTGCCACTCTCTGCTCCAACTTTCAGTGCTATGCGGATGACACTCAACTCGTTTTCAGGCTCCCCTCTGCCACCTCTTCTCCTTCTCTCATCTCTGACTGTTTGTTTGCTATCCAGGAGTGATGTGGCGCCAACGATCTCTGTCTTAATGCCAGGAAGATGGAGATTCTCATCATCGGGACACCTGCACCATTCTTTCCTGTCATTCTTTGGTAGGCATTACTTGGCTTTCTTCCTGCTCCCATCTGTGAGGCTAAGAACCTCTGAGTCATCTTTGACTCCAAACTCTCCTTTTTTCCTCACATCTCTGACATATCTAAGAAGTCAAACTACCAACTGCACCTCCTCAGAGGTATTCTTCCTTTCCTCTCCTTCCCCCAGAAGCTCACTTTCTCTAGAGGTCTGGTTCTCTCTAGGCTGCAATACTGCAACAGCCTCTTTCTAAATCTGCCTGCCTCTACTCTCCGCCCTTTGCAACTCATCCAGAACAGGACTGCGAGACTTGTCCTTGGCCTCAAGCCCAGGGATCGTATCTCTCCAGCACTGAAATCTCTGCATTGGCTCTCAGTGGCTGCAAGGATTAAGTTAAAGACCCTCTGAATTGCCCACAAGGCCTTCGGGGTCTGGGTCCTCAATACCTACAACTCTCTCTTCACAAATACCTTCCTACTCAAGCTCTTCGGCCCTCCACCTCGAACTCCCTCAGAGTCAGTCGCTTCTCCAAGCAACAAGTTGGTGGTAGATCTATTTTATCGACTGGGACCTCCCTCTGGAACAGCATCCCTGCCTCTCTGAAATTTAGGAGAACCACCTCCGGTTCTGGAAGCACCTCAAGACATTCCTCTTTGCTTTTGCCTTCTCTCATACTCTCGCCTGCTGATTTCCTGTCTGATACTGCATTGGTGAAAAGAAAGAATTCACAGCAGGAACCGTCCCATCCCCTGCACACTATCGAATATTGAACCAATCCAACTTATAATATTTTAAGAATTTCAATAAACTTCATAGAAATTTCAATAGATACAGTCATTCATGAAGAAACATTCTTAACAACTCAATTTTTTGTGCAAAAATATATATTATTAATTTTTAACAAGCATAAAAGTTGTACAGAGCAAATCAAAACAGTAGTCTGTTCTCTGTTGCAACGCTTTTCGAGGAGTCTATCCTCTTCTTCATAGGGCCATAAACGGACTGTTAGAATCAAAAGATTGCACAAAGAAAGCCAAGTCAAAAAAATATTTTTTGCATTGCCTAGAGTAAAAAAAAAACACAAATCACAACAATTATCTATATTAGAATTCACAGACAATATCAAATCACCTCCATGGTGGTTACTTAAAGTGTTACATCTGCACAATGTAACAGGATCTAAGCAAATTGTTCATATAGACACCTTCATGGGGGATCGTGAACTACACCAGTCTTAGATCTGTAAGATCTGAGGGGGGCCCAATAGTTCAACGGCCTGTCACTTGGAGGAATCCAAGCACCTTATGCGGTCTCTCTGAGCTCGCACATGTTAATTTTATTCAGCCAAGCCTGGAAGTCAAGGGCCCTCCGTTTCCCCCAGGACCTGGCAATAAGGTACTGGGGGTTACTTTGCCTATTCCAGAGCGCGAGGAGCAACATCATCCCTCCACTGCCATCTATTTAGCACCTTCCGGAGGCTGTGCTAATCCGCTTACATCCCTTCTGGAGGTAGGAAAGCCATGTAAGACTTTTTGCAGTGCCCTAGCTAATTTCTGCAGATTCCGATTTTTGAACAGAAAAAAAAGCAAAACCAAAAATGCTGAAAATGTTTTTTATTCTCCCTGCAATGTTGTAATGATTGCCACCTTATGCCCTCCGTGCTGTGCACATGCAGCATATGTTGGAGCTGCTACGTTGCCTCACAGCTTTCTGCCGAAATTGCGGCACTTCGAATATGGGCACCGGCTTTTGTCTCTGTTCCAGCATGTTTTCCTTGCACACTTGTGTGCTGTGATTGGCCATTGCGATGCTTTTCCTGACCAACTGGGGACCGGCAGGCTCACTCCTAAGGCCCCTGCTTGCTCCCTGTCCACTACAGGTACACTCCCCACCCGCCTGGTCGCCTGTAATGCTGTGTGTGCCCCCCAGATCACCCCTGGCTGCCTGTGATGCTGTGTGTGCCCCCACCACCCCCCATGTCTCCTGTGAAGCTTTGTGTTCCCACACACCCCTTGGTCGCCTGTGATGCTGTGTGTGTCCCCCGCCCCCTGGTCACTTGTGATGCTGTGTGTGCCTCCCAACCACCTGGTCGCCTCTGATGCTGTGTGTGCCCCCCAATCCCCTTTCTTGCCCCTGATTTCCTCCCCTCACCCCCTCCCTGCATCCCACTCCTCCAAGCCTGATAGTCCCCCACAATGAATCTTTGCATATACATGCTGTTGCCTCCCTGCAACATGGGGTAGGCACCATGTATTTGCCTAATGCTGGACTTTCGCATCTGTGTGCTGCTGCCGCCCTGCAACATGGGGTAGGCACCATGTATTTGCCCACTACTGGACTTTCCCATCTGTGTGCTGCTAACGCCCTGCTACATGGGGTAGGCACAATGTATCTGCCAATTGATTTGACTTTCACATCTTTGTGCTGCTGCTGCCCTGCAACATGGGGTAGGCACCATGTATTTGCCTATTGCAGGACTTTCGCATCTGTGAGTTGCTGCCGCCTTGCAACATGGGGTAGGCACCATGTATTTGCCAATTGATTTGTTTTCGCATCTGTGTGCTGCTGCCACCCTGCAACATGGGGTAGGCACCATATATTTGCCCATTGATTTGACTTTCACATCTGTGTGCTGCTGCCGCCCTGCACCATGGGATAGGAACCATGTATTTGCCTACTGCTGGACTTCCCCATCTGTGTGCTGCTACCGCCCTCCTAAATGGGGTAGGCACCATGCATTGGCCCATTGATTTGACTTTTGCATCTGTGTGCTGCAGCCGCCCTGCAACATGGGGTAGGAACCATGTATTTGCCTACTGCTGGACTTTCACAACTGTGTGCTGCTGCCACCCTGCAACATGGGATAGGCAACATGTATTTTCCTATTGCAGGACTTTCGCATCTGTGTGTTGCTGCTGCCTTGCAAAATGGGGTAGGCACCGTGTATTTGCCCACTGATTTGACTTTGCATCTGTGTGCTGCTGCCACCTAGCAACCTGGGGCCAGGGTCAATGGATGTGATCACCATGTACTTCTCTTTTGCACTTGGCGTATGATGTGTTACCTTTTGCACGTTCCATGATGTAATTCAACTCTTGCGCTTCCTTTTCTGTAACTTGAAGCACTTACCATAACTGTATTCTTAAGGTAAAAGCGCCTAGATAACTCTGGGTTTTGTGTGCTATTTAAGTGTCAAAAAATAAAGAAACAAAGAAAAAGGATCTGGCTACCACCGAGACCATGCTGAGAAACCGCCGCTCAGCCCGGGGCCATACTTGATCAGGGCTATTAACCATGCATCAGGCGGGGTTACCCTTGGAATCTGTAACATTTTGACAACAGCCATCCCCACCGCCTTCCAGAACCACTGTATGAGGGGGCACACCCATACCACATGGAAATAATCAGCCTTATTCCCCAGAGCATCTACAACAGGACGAGGGGTGATCTGGATAAAAGCGTTGTAGCCGTGCTGGAGAGTAGTGTGCCTGGTGCAAGAATTTAAAGTGGGTCTGTCGCAGACGATTATTGAAAGAGAGGCCTTTGGTCTGCATGCAAATCAGTTTCCACTGGGAGTCGGTGAAACTCCTGCCCAGGGCAGTCTCGCATTGGGATCTACACTTGAGAACACAGGGGGCTTTCAAAGAAGAGATCATTATATATATAAAGGAGACACGTTTCGAAGAATGGCCGGGGAGGCTACGCGTTGGAGAAGCAAAGAAGGGGAGGGGGCGAGGGGAAAGTTGGGCCATTTAGAGCGAAGTTCGGCAGAAAGCCGGTAGTATAACAACATTGTGATTGCTTTCCAGTCGCCCCTCGCCTTGAGGGAATCCCAGGTAATGAATTGACTCTCCTCCAGCAGGTCTCCTAATGTGTGGACCACCAGTCACTCGAAGTGCTGCCGAAAGATCCGTTCTTGTGTAACAGAAGCCCCTCGTATAGCGTACATTGGGATAGCAGGGGAGTAACACACTGTCATATTTGTTAGTTTACCCAAACTCTCCCATGCTCTACAGGTAGTTTCAACTGGCTGTATCTCTGAGCAGGATATTGGTCGTGGACCAGCCCATACCAACCCCCTAAGGTCATAAAATGGCGTTAGGGCTTTCTCTATTGCGGTATGGGGTAGATCAGGGGAGGCGGTACACCACCAAGCGGAGTATTGTATCTGGGCAGCCAAGAAATAGCGGTAAAAATTGGGGTATCCCATCCCTCCCTCTGCATACGGGAGGCACAGAGTGTCATAAGTGACCCTAGCCGGCCTGCCCACCTGTCGGGGGGAAATTCTGCCGGGGTCGGCCGGGCCGTCCGCAGACCTCCGGGCAGGGAGGCCCCAACTCCTCCCGTATATCCCAGACGAGATAGAGTATGAGACACACACAAGGAGCAAGGTGACTCTGCTGTTTATTTAGACAAAACGGCAGGGATGGGTCAAGGAGCGTACGCGTTCGTCCTGACACACACACAATCGTGGGGCTCGCAGGCCCTTTTTACTGCATTATGACACGCTACTTGCGTCACTTCAGAAAGTTAACAAAAAACCTATCGCCACTCTTAATTGGTTGCTCGACTGGTAGGGTTAGTATAGTACACATATAGAGAATGATATTAGTGGACAAGGTGTAGTCAGGTGGTATATCTGGGTTGTCCCTACAATTAGATACATAAGAATTGTTACATGAAGACTCCTGAGGATTGGCTAGTATTACTGACGTCTGAGATAAGAGCCCCATGTTCTGATTGGTGCATCCGTGAGCTTCCCAGCCTGGGACCACCGTTGTTCCCAGCTCTCGGTGTACCTGTGTTTGCAACAATGTTTCAATATGGGTACGTGCAGACAATGTGAGGATTTATTCATAGGTGGAAGGCTGACCGCTCCCACTGTAGCAGATGTCCATTGAGCCTTTCAAGTGTATCGGCCTGTGTCTCGTAGTGAGGGACCCAGATGCCTTTTCTCTCCTGGGTTTTGGCATCTCGTCAGGTTCGGCTTGGTCACGTGGGGAGGGACCGTGAAAGAGGCAGAATTCTGCACAATTAATATTGTTTTTTCTACTGCGCGTCTGGTTTAATTTGTCGGCGTGCCTTTATCGTTGAGGCGCGGAGTGCGAGGTTGCAACATCGTGCCTTTGATGATTTGTTCTTGGATGTGGGTTTGCAACATTGCGACCTTGGCTGGTTGCTCCACCGGGTTCTTTCTGCAGGATCAGCAACCTGACTCTTGCTTTGTTAATGTCCACGGGAGCTCTTGTTTGAGGCCTACTCGGGCCTGGTGCTTAAGTAGTCTGTTTGGTGCATAGGTGCTTTTGGGTTATAATGGCATATATTTCCATGACCAGTATCGTGTTTCCATTATACCTCTCATGGTGGTAACGGGTTTCAAGAGAAGCGTGAGCAAGCGTTATAGATGAGTTCATGATGCGTCTTGCGTTTCTGCGTTCTGAAAGCCTATGTAAAAATAATAAAGATGCACGTCCGTGAATATGCCTGTCGCCTACGTCAGAGCACTGAGTATGTTCTTCGTGTAGATTGGTGTGGAAATGTTAAGTGTGTATATTTGTACAGATGTGCTTCCCGTTGTCTAGGTCGTCATGGCATCTCTAACGACGTGTGGTTTTTAGTCTAGCTGATCCGAGCCGCAGGTGTCGGCATGGCCAGTGCGGGCTGCTGGGCAGGCAGGTGGACACATCCGTATGTTCCTGTACCAGGGTACCTGGTCGTCTGGTAAATGGACAAACTCTTCTCGCGGCGGGTGTCTGGGCCGTGACCTTCTAGGCCAAGCGCGAGAGGTGAAGGACGGGAGCCTGGTCTTCCATTCTCCCACTTCACACCCAAGCCAATCGGATCAACAACGTACAGAGTCTGGCCCAAAAGACAGCTGGGGGCCAAACTGGAGCGTTGTTGAACAGGTATAATAATTAAGGGAGGGCCACCATTTTAGCCAGTGAGATCCTGGCCGCCTGGGATAGCGGAAGTAATATCCACCTCTCAACCCTGCCCTCTATAGATTTCAAAGATTTCAAATAATTCTCAGTGTAGAGAGCAGCCGGGGTCATGGTCATCTGGACACCCAAGTATCGTATCCCTGGGAGCATCAAGTCCCAGGGAATGTCTGCCGGGAGCACGTATGGCGTCAAGGGCATTAACTCAGATTTTGACCAATTCATTCTTAGACCCGACAGATCACCGAAATGTATGATTGCTTGGACCAATGGTTGCAGGTTATCACGCAGGTGAAGACCATGCTTTCTGAGATGGATAACTGAATCATTTTATAATTAATACACATGTTAAAAGCTGAAGCTAGAAGAAGGAGCCCTCCTATTGGGAAGTCTTCTGATTTCCAAATAGCCTCCATTCCTATCAATTTCCCCATCTCTCTATACATCTTCTGGCAGAGGAACCCAGAGGGAACCTGGAGAGATTTCAAAACATAATGGTCCTCTGACTAGCCGCTTACGTAGGGGTATGTCACTCTCCCTGGCATAAAACTGATTGGTTCAGCCTTACTGGTTTTCACCACCAGCTGTGAACTCTTAAAGTTTCTTCTTGGGCATTCTTCAACAAACTGAACCATTCTCACCTCCCCTTTTCTCCAATACACAAACATATGGACCGTAGTCTGATATTTTATTATGAAGGCTGCCATCAAATGTTTAATTCCATTCTGTTTTGCATTCTGCAATCTACATTCTGCACTCCATATTTAACTCTCTAGGTTGTTACAATGAAGAGTAAATATTTAGCAGGAGCCATATAGCAAGAAATTATTTGTCCATGCTCGAATTTTATTAGCGGAAATGAGCGCACAATTAAACGAAGCCAGCAAGTGCAGAATAATAAGAAATTATTTGTCCAGAGGCAAATAATATTTCTTTCAGCCTAAATTCGGATTTATATCTACTTGAATCTGAAATTTGGGACACCCCGACTTTACATTACTAATGCTTATGAACAAGATGGCCAATTAGCCTTTTACAAATGTGCTGGAATTTCCTTTTTTTCATCAATTGCCTTCTAGGACATCTTTTCTTGGGTCAGGTCAATTGAAGAAAATAAGACTAGAGTAAAGACAAAGCCCAGGGCTGTAGTAGGTTATCCCCAAGACATAGATTCTTCTTGTAATTATATGAATTCTCCTTTATTCTACCCAATGTGCAATGTGTCTATCAATGTGCACATGATTCCCTCCTCTTTTCTGCAACCCCGTAACCCACTATGTCCCCATGTTCCTGCGTCTGTCCTCTGCAACACTGTGGAGCAGTTTAAGCTCTACACAAGGGACCTACATAACATCAATATTCATCCTTCCTGGCCTTATGCCCTATTTACATCTTTCCTGTTAAAAGTGCCTTCCCTTTCATGGCCCCTTCTGTTCTCCTTTGTTGACCCTCTGGGCTTTAAAGCATATTTAGGGTAACCTAGGGGCAATGCACCCACACATCGTAACATGGAATGGCATTGTCGCCAAAGACCTTCATATAGTCCAGGGACCCACGACTAGTCTATTAGAGCCCTTCACTCTTCAATCACAAGGCCCCAGAAACCTTACACTCTCCATGGCAAAGACAATAAACAGTAAAGATGGGAGCTTCCGGGAAAAGATAGAATGCACTCTTAATTGTCATCATGGAGGAGGGTTGACATATGTCAGAAATGTTATACACCTGTTTGTGGTGGTGCCGCCCGTGTTGGTATATTTTTTATTTACTCAATGGACGGCAGTGACGAATTGACTTCTGCCCTGCTGGTGTACAAGCATGAGTGGAGGCTAAAGGGCCTACTCAGCTCTCACACTTCTACTAACCAAAAGCCAACACAATCATAAAGGTAAAATAGGCATAATTAAGAGGTATACCTCTTTTTGCCATTTAGTGGTAACGTGTGCCGAGAGAAGGATTAACTCTCAAGAGGGGTGTGCACGTGATTCAGTAGAGGCCCAAACAGCAAAGTCAAAAGTCCAAAGCAAAGGAATGTCCAGTCAAGGTTCTATAAATATATATACTTTAATCTAAAACCCCATATGCATTAATAATTAAATCAAAAACACTACATAAACCCCACCCCTGAGAAAAGAACACAGAATGAGTAAAGGAAGATGCAATGCACGGAGTAATGAAACATGGTTGAAAGGCAAGTCAAAGCCAATTGGCCTTCATTACGAATTAGGCTGTATTCTGGTGACAAAGCTGCCAGAATACTGTCCAACGGAATTACCGTTACCACCACTTGGTCTAGTGGATTTACCACCAGATTACAAGTGGTGGGAGGAGGTGTTAGTTCCCATTTTTTGGAGTCCATGGGGTTTTGGCAGAAATACCGCTGGTAGTAATTCCTCTGTTTTTGCGGATTTTTCAGCGGCAAGTGGGAGGATTTACCTCCAGCAGTATGCTGGAGGTAAATCCTCCACTCCAAGGCCAAACCCGGAATATGGAGGAGCAGTAAAAGTGGTGGTAATTCTGTTACCACCAACTTTTTAAGGATCCACTATATCCGTAATGAGGGCCAATGTTCTTTAAATGGATATGTTCTCGGGTGCAAAAGTGATAAATGTGACCTAACCAATCTCTCTAGCCATACAATGGAGCAATGGGGCCATTAACAATCAATAGTGCCTTTTTGAGGTCCTAGGCAGTGCAACAGCATTAAACCTGTCTTCGAGCAGTTGTGCGAGCGTTTGAGCCGAATTTGGGTGCAGCGAGGCGTGTTGATCCAAGTGGCAAGCCAGCATCATGCTGGGGCAAATCGAGGGAGCTCAAAAAGGTTTCTAAGGTGGCATTTTATCAATGCAGGTTGTTGTCTCCAGTAGGATCACTTTGGGTTCGAGCCAGTTGAAGTCTTGTTGCAACCTCTGGATAGGGTCAGCGAGTGATGCTCCCGTGGTTCATGCTGAGCGTTGGCGATGCTTCGAAGCGGTGATTCCGATGCACCAGTTTGCAGTTCCATGAAGGAAGGTTCCATTGGCAGTTCGAGGTAGAGCAGAGTTGAGTACTTTGTCTAATTGCTGGTTTGAGGCAACGAGTAACACTTCAGTGGTTTGTATCGGGGTGCAGGTGATATGTTTTGCGTTGTTGAGCAGGTTCGAGATGCATTGAGTGGTTTTGAAGAGTTTGAGTGCCAAAAGCAGCACCATCGGGTATTGTGGCTTTAGATGCGGTGAACCCATTTCGAAAGTATTTTGACCGGTTTCATGCAATGAAAACAGGGAGCCTAGCTATCTTGGCTTTCAGGGTGCTGTGAATTCTCGGGCTCCCAAAAACAGCCGAGGCTATCACTCAACTGCAGGGGTCCTTCAACATGGTAAGGTCCTGGGTACCATTGCAGTTGGCAGAGAGGCATGTCTTGTCCCAACAGCAGTTAATCCCACTGGTCCCTGTGGATGGTTAGGGGACAGAGCTTCCTTCTGCCTTGGGCACTCAGTCTTCACCTCATTGGCAGTAAAATTGGAAAGATCAACTCTCCCAACAGCAATTAATTCTTCCTCAGGGTTTTGTTCAACAGTGAATACAAGAAGGAGTGGTAGACCTTTTCTTTTAAAATTACAATCCACAGGTGATTGGACTAATGCTAGCCTGCTTTAGCGGTCCAATCCTTGTTCTTGGAAGAAGTGGACTTTGTCCTCTGAAACACATCCAAAGTGCTTTGTGATACAAGAAGCGGAAGGTACCGAAAGGAAAGATAGTGGCACAGAGAAAGAAGATGGTGGAACCTTCCTTCAGCTGTAAAAGGATCCCTCTGTGTACACTAACCCCACCCTTTCCTTCTCAAGAGAAGGAAAGGGCTTGTGATATGCAGCACCTGGTGTAAGGCTACATCTGTTGTGAATGGATGAGACCTTGATTGCTATTCCCTGGATAACTTCCTGTGGAGTGATTGTCTCTCTAGGGAGGTTATTGCCTGCCCCTACAAAGAAACAAAGAGAAGCAGTCCCCAAGGCTCAATGCCTTTATATTGCCCCAAGCTCTATCATGTGCCTCACGTTTCCTTCATAGCCAACCTAGAACAATAGGTAGACCTCATTTGGAAATGCTCTGGCATAACTCAAACCATTTTCTAAAGGTACATCTTTAATAGGAAGGAACTACTGATGAGTAGGAACTACTGATGAGTAGACAAAGTGACCGATCCATGAACGTTTGGCGCAGAGTAGGCAGATAAAGATCCTCTGAAAGGCAATAGGATTTGATTGCAATCCTCTTCATGCATGATCCCTATAATGGGCAGCTTAATTGCTTCAATTGAGTAAATACATTTCCTGATAGTTGCCCTGCAGTAATAGTAGACCCATTCTATTGTATGATGTAGCACTTTATTGAAGTGTTCATTATTAAACAATGTTTCAAAAAACATCCATGCTTATAATTATTATTGACCATGATTTGGCTTGTCGACTAGAGTGCCAAGAGCCAATGCACATGACAGAAGGTGTACTATTTACCATCCAAATGTATAATGTAACATAAAGCACTCAACAACAACAAAAATCAGCTGCCAGTGCAATTGCCACCAAGTGTAAAATATGTCATTCCCCTCTTACTAAAGATGTGAGGTCTGCGAGAAAATATAACCAGGAGTCCTGTAATGTGTGATAGGGAATTGACCATGTACAATATATGAATTTAAAAGCCCTGAAAAAGTTAAAGAATACCCGAGGTCATTGGGTCAGGAAAGAATTAGGAACAAATGGATAGACTATAAATATACAATAAAATGGTAAAAACACACATACAAATTGTTGTTGTTGAATAACTAAAAATGTGGTTACATTTGGGAATTTTGCCAAACCACATTAGGAAACCTGTGCAGTAGGAACCTCTACTCGGAAGCTACAAAACTACAGTAACTTAAGAAATTACCCAAAATATAGTTTCACTAGCTGTGAAGTACCGCTTTCTGTTTGGAAGGCATGAAACACTCTCATTGGTTGAGAAATTGGCATCCGGCAAGGTTGAAGATGCCCTGGCTTATTTGTTTTTTTTATTAAATAATAAAATGATGGTCTATCTCAGAAATGGTGATCTGCTATCCAGACACCCTGTTCTTAAAACTCCAAAAAAGCAACACATGAGCCCTGCTGCATCAGTCTATAGATGTGCAGCAGCTGCTTTCCAGTGGCAGAGAGCAGATTCATAAGTCATAGGTGCGGTTTTCAGAGTTGCTTTTGACAGCCAAGTCACCTCAACCAAGAGACTGCATTTAAAGTCTTCACCTGGTGGCAGTTGAATATTTAAACATTATCCATACCCAAGTATGCGGTTTGGTGGCTTTTAATTCCATAAATATCTGATTTCAATCATACACATGTCAGCACTGTAAGCGCAGGGCAACTGTGGAAGGGATATGTGAATTCTAGCCAGGCATGATGTCCCTGTCAGCCGGTAGTACAAGAGACTAAAAAGACTATGCCACTGTTTTGATCCTTTGTGAGGTCTGGTACCACCTGTCTCCAGCAAGAAAGACCCTCAACAATAGATGTTCTGGGGAATTGGGAATGAAAGGCACATCCTACACAAAAGGACTAGCCTCACACCAGGGTGTTGCATACCAAGGAGCCTTTAATGCTATGGCTCTGAGATGGGGCAGGGTTAGTGTAGCCAGATGGAGCTCAGCACATTTAGGAAAAGGTTCCACCATATTGGTTCTCTCTGTGCCTCCCCTGTGTCCCTGTTTTTTTCCACTTCCTTTAGCACAAAGCACTTTGCTTATGATGCAACAAGGCAAATACCAATTGTCACAAAGTTCAGGGGTCGATCCCTTAAAGCAGGCTTGCTTTTGTCCAATCACCTGCAGACCTTTGCCTAAAAAAAGAGAGGATCTCCCACTCCGTCTTAGATTCACCTTTGGACCATCCAGGGCTTAAGGATGAATTAGTTAGGACCTCTTTTGGGAGAGTCCTCAGCCATTGAGGTGAAAAAGGAGTGTTCTAGTGGTGTCTGGTGAACTATTCAATTGGCGGGCGTAAAACGTGTTCCACAAATCTATGATAGATGCCCAGAAGAAAATGCTGTAGTTGCCACACACCCACTCCCCCACAAACAGCTCCCTGGCCCTGCACAAACACATATGCTCACACAACATTCACTTTCTCATGAATAACCCGCATTCACTCACTCACTCATTCACATGCATACCCATACATCATACACTCACTCAGTCACACACAGATTTTATAATTCAGAAAAAATAAAATCTTACCTGCATCCAGCTTCGGTCAAGGCTCAGTTCTGCTGCACCCTCCAGAAAGCCCTGAAGATCCTGTGTGGCATGAACAGGAACCAGAAAGCATAGAAAGCTTCCTTGTTCCTGCACATGCATGCAGGATCCGGAGCACTTCTGATGCAAAACCACAATTCATTTGTATGTGCAGAGAGGCACGAGAGCGTCCCCTCACACATTCAAAAGTGCAGTACCACAGCCTGCATCCCCAATGGGCCAAGCAAGGATGGGGAAGCAAAACACCCCAGCCTTGCATGGCTCATTGGACATGCGTTCTGGAGTATGAAGTGACAAAGGGAAACCGGTTGTCCCTTTGACAGTTCAAACCAGCCCTGGAGCACTTCCTCGGCTGCAACAAGGAGCTGGGGGAGCCCTTTGTGTTTCATTTCCACTGGGCTGGCGTGCCTCCTCCATGAAGGGCACGTTTATGATTGGCTTGGCGCCACCTAGCCTAATAGGGACAGTCCTTCCCAGGGGTTTTCCAAGACCGAAACAAACTCTGCTCCCTACACACTGCCGGGGAACAATGAGGCGATACTTGCTGAGTACCAGGACCTCCCACTCTGCAGCAAACCTCCGTAGGCTGGGAAAGCAGAACCTAAAAGTACTCACCCTGTCCTAGAGCCCATGCAATGTTTCTCACAGCATCTGGAGGTCCCGATCAGCCAGGATCCCTCTTTTACTACACCAACCGGGTTAGAATGCATTGGAATTATGTTTATGGCACTTGAACCAGAGGGACCAGCTGGAGCTTTTATCAGCACTTTATTGAACCGTCAAACGGCTTCTGCTTTGCATTCACCGAACTGGCTTATGATCACATTGTGTCAAGCATAGCACGTCACCTGTTTGGCTTGAACAACCTGCTTGCCTCTGTGGACAAACTCACACTGCTACCTCTTCGAACCCTGCATCAGCTCACCAAGGTCACTGCATCGAACTGACGGAAATCGACTTGAACCGCTGGAGCATCGGATCACTTGCCAACCCCAACCAGCGGTTACCAACATTTCAAACCGATTCGACCCTCTAACCGACCCTAATGAGTCATCCGAACTGCACAATGCACACTCTGTAAGAGCCGGCACTGAGCTTCTGTTTCAAACTGACTAGACACCAGCTTCTGCTTGTCTCAGTAGGACTCATCACAACCAAACCTGGTATGACGCACACTGCAGTACAGCTCAAACCCTGGTCCGATGCTGCTGAACCTCCGAACTCTGGACTAAAGTACTGTGAACTGATGATGTCCACCTAGTACACCATTTGTAGCCCTAGAAACTTGTGCTGTTCCTTTTGCACTTGTTCCAAGAACAACATATCCTTTTCAGTTTCCTTGCTGCATTTCTTGCCTGTTTTGGATCACACTCCTTTGATTAGACTATAGCATTCCCTCTGTCCATGTTACCACAAAACACGAAAGAGTTATATGTCCGAGCTGTGCCTGTGTTACCTTTATGATTGTGATCACTGTTGGTGTGTAGAGTGCAGGGACTGAGTGGGCGGTTTGGCCACTACTCATCCTTATACTCCTGTAGAGCAGATGTCATTTCGTCACAAATACCTTACTCTTTAAATGTCAGCTGGTGATGGTGGGTTGTCTGATAGGGGAATCCACAGTTTTAGCTGTTTTGTGAATATGCCGACTCCTGCGGGAGATGCACCGACAACACAGAAGCAACAATATGTGGATTTGGCCTGATTGCACATTTCATATAAAGGAGATGTGTTAGGAGGTGGTCCAAACCTAACCCACTAGAGTCTACCTATACTCAGGGGTGCATATGAGCACTTCAGCTGGCTTAAATACTGGCAGGGATGCACGGTATCAGAATTCAGACGAATTTGCTGGAAAAGCCACAGTTCAACAACCTTTTTAGATGGTCTATGGCTTGTGATGCTCTCTGAGTCTCTCGTCTAACTGCTCAGCACCCAACATCACTGGGTCTGTTCATGCCGGTATTACCCAAATTGACCTTTTACAATTGACCTTTTGCACAATTGGCCTAATTATAGTGGTCCTAATTGACCTTCTGCACAATTGACCTTATATTATTTTAGTTATTTTATATATGTAGTGGGTTGGTTTTGTATTATAAATAATATAAGGGGATTGGGTGGGAGGTTTCAGGGGGTTTTGGATTGGGTGGGCGATTTGCGGGGGGTTTCCCCCTGCATATATGTCCTAATTGACCTTCTAAATTAGGTCAATTCTTCTGAGGTCACTTCTCCCGAGGTCAATTGTGAAGAGGTCAATTAGTATACCACCTTCATGGCACATGACCCACATTGCTGATCAGGGGCAACCTTCCCAAACTCAAACACCTTCATGCAAAAAGGGGCGTGCACCGGTGCCAACTGAAGGCCTGTAACACTTCCAAAGGTTGAAATGCAAGAGGCAGGACATTTCTGGTTTTCTGGTCCAGCAAGAAACGAATGATGTTGAAATGGATTGGTCCCTTGTGGAGACTTACACAATAAAAGTAGTCGGGGTCCCCATTAGTAGACACTGAGCATGGTAGTTTACGTAGAGTGTCTCAGTTAGGAAGGATTCCCGAGAGGTACGCACATGTTTTCTAAACCCCACACTAACAGGATTTCACAAGCAGTGCCCCAGTAATTTGAAATCTACCCTCCCAGCTGCACCTAGCAAGACTAATCCACTGACTAACGGGAATACACATCAAGCATTGGCATTGCCAACAGTTTTCAGTAGGCTTGGGAAAGGCATTTGCAAGACACTGCCATAAAGGTAAGAACTGAGCATTCACAGCAGCAGCTGCAAAATGGGCTTATAATAGCAGTGCCTGGCAAATGCCTAATATTAGATACAAGCCAAAACTGTTGGATTTGCAAATGCTTGTTTTTAACAGGACTGCAGTGAAGGGCATGTATAGAGCTTATAAATTGAGTGGCTGAAGGCAGACCTGGTTAAGACATTTTCATTACACCAGTAGCTTCTTTACAACTCCATTAAGTCATTAACTTTCAGAAGACTGCTTTAAAAAAAAAACATTGCCAGGCACTTCAAGCTCAAAGTCTAATCATAAGGCTTGATACACCTACCTCAAAGAGATCCTGGGAGTATGTGTTTCTGGCGGAGAGGGTCAGGAAGTGGAGGGTAAATAACCAAACACCACCTACAAGCTTTGCGATTTCTCATATGCCATTTCTCGCTAGATGTACTCTAATGCAATAGTAATGAAATAATAATGCAATGCAATAGTTTTGGCTTGTGGGTGACGGTAAAGCACAACCTAATAGCCAAAATTAAAAAGGGCCAATAGTGCCGGCCGAGCATCCTGATAATCTGCATACTACTGTAGCAATAAAAACAACAATAAGGAGCGTCATATTCACTACCCCATGCCAGAGGGAGATATGAAGGGGAATCGGAGCATGCATGCCCCCGACAATATATAAGAACTAGCCGGTTTGCCGCCGTTAGACCCTATTAGATACATAGGCCCCTCATGGACGAGCTATATGTATTAAAGCTGAGTTCTCCTTTCACACGAACAGCCCTCACCAGTGCAGATCCCATTAACAAATTCAGACAGAAATCAAAATGAACTGGTTGTATGTTGGGGTTTACACAAATAATGAGTTGGCAACCACTTTCAGAATGAAGCCAAGATACACAAAAAAAGTAATTGCACTACAAGTTCCCTGATCACTATCGATATCAAAAATACTGCCATCATGAATATAGAATACAATGGGCCTCCTTACGAGTCCGTCGGTAGCCGTGCCCGTAAAACCGGCAGGCTGCCGTCAGGCCCGTAGGGATTTACCGGCTCTGGACTTGCCGGAATTACCGGAGCATTATAGCCCCGGTGATCCAGTAAATCCAGAGCCGGCATTCTGTAAATCCCCATCCCCGCGGAGTCCCATAGGACTCCGCGGGAATGGGGAAGTGGAAACACTGGCACCATGTTGTAATGGTGCCGGTGTTTCCACATCTGTCTGTGGCCCTGCGCAGTTATGCCCACCAGGTCAGACCTGGGGGGTGTACCACCACACGGCCACATAACTCGTAGTTAGCGGTCCGAAAAAACGGTGCCGGTACGGTTTTACCGGCACCGGTATATCCGGACCGGCTAACCTTTAATGAGGCCCAATCTCTTCCCAAAATAGTTTGCCTGGAGGAATTCTAGCCTTAAAAGGTGTGATGCAGGGAGGAAAACGCTGCCATTATCACGGATATTTAGCTCAGCAGAAGGTCCTTAAAAAAATACACAATAGCCAAAATCAGTTATTCTAATCAGAATAACAGTCTTGCTAGGTACATAAATGGCATTGGTAACAGTATGCCCATAGGGGATAATGCCAAGAAGAGGTAGTTTTCACATAGTGTACTATCAGTTAATACCTTCCCATCATAAAAACTGCCTTTTGGAATTTCATCGGAGAAATATTAATGCCTGTCAGAAGGCAGTGCTATAACACTTGCATACTGTGCTGGAAATGTTTAGCCCGCCTCACTATGCAAAACATAATAACGCCTTCAGCATACAATGTCAGGGAATGATGCATTGGGGTGCCAGAGAATAATCTTACTACTTGTGTAGGGCATTCTGTGTTAAATGTTCCGTGCCGCAGAGCTGCTGTCCCATCTCTATCTCTCAATATATAAAGCAGAACATCTGTCAGTTTGTTCTTTATACAATTCCACACTGTTCCACCAATCTGCACCAAATTCTGCATAGTTACATGTTGGGACGCTTTGCACATTACTGGCTACATGACATTTGGACTCCCCACCCCTTTCCCCAGATTTTAGCCCCTTCACACATGAGGCGGTTGCCTGAAATCGGCACAACATCAATGTGGTTGGAGAAGTATCAGACAAAGCTCATTTTAAGCATCTCGGTGCGAGGAACAAAACTTGATCGAAACCCACATTTCAAGGCTCTAGGATGCACTGTTTACAAGATATGTGCACTGCAGCACACTGCACCGTAATAGGGTGAGGTGATAGGTGGGGAGAGTGCACAGAAGGTCCGAGTATGGTGCAGCATGCCAACTCTCACCTCCCCCTCTGCTCCGTGGTATGTCCGCCAGCCATACGTGCCCATTCTCAGTATAGTTTATTCAGAGCGCAAAGCACATCAGGCGATAAGCGACTAGGGGCAGCGACCTACAGGATTATAGATATTTAACAATTGATGAGAGTGTCATCATGTCGATATACAGAACCGTGTGGAGTACGGGTACTTTATGTTAGTAGAATATAAGAATATTCAAAGTGTTAGTCCAAAGTGCAGGAGCAGCTTCATTTAACCAAGGCACTAGTTGGCACGCCCCCTTGGGCATCTATTCTTGATTAGGATACACTGAGGCATTGCTTCATCCTTCAATACCACCATGGCGGCAAGAGTCAGTATAGTCTAAACCGATCATTAGGTGAAGGCTTCCCACCGGAGCTCCTCTTGTGCCTGGGAACTGGCAAGTTGGGGAAGGAGAGGATGGGAGGGGTTTCAACCAAAATAACCCACCTTAAGAATAGGTATCATATTGTATTGAATACTGGGCTAATTATTCTGTTTCAAAAACTGTAGGTGGAGAACCATCTCCACCCTACAACACCGTCTCCTCTAGGATAGTGCATCGCAAGCTGGGTATTAGCAAGAGCAGGCATCTCAGGTACAATGTCATGGCCACAGACACAAACTGTGCTCAGAGTCACAAAGATTCATGAGCAGCTTATTAAACCTTTTCATTAATATTGCGTTATACAACAAACCTATTAAACAGTTCTTACTGGAATGACTGGGACAGTTGGAAAAGGCTCCATAAGCTTAAGACGTTTGTAGAGGTGGAGCCAAGTACCCCCACTCAAAGCTCCGTGCCATGATGTCTATAAGTTGGGAGCCAGAGTGTGAGATACGTGCAGTACCAGTGAGAGTACCTGTACCGAAAGGAATCCTGGAAGTAAGATACCCATTGAGAAAGCCATATATGCACTCCCGACAATATGATGGCCATGGTCTCTAGACACTTGGATGGATCAAAATAGATACTGAGTTGAGCTGTATCGAAACCAAGAGACAGAGAATGCCTCTACTCCCTTTTATTCTCAGGCACAGAGAACATTTCCAAGGCCAATGTCAAAGGGCTAATTGACTGGCAGACCGCAAGAGTGATGATAAATAGGCTAATGAGGTGGGAAGCTATGGTTATGACCAGTCCACCAGCACCTGGGTGCCAGCCTGTGTGCTGCTAGCGTATGTGGAATAGTACAGAGGGGTACAAGGGTGCCAACCAATAGTAGAGGGACACGTAATAGAGAGCCCCATAGTTTGTATAACCAATGGGACGTTGTCTATTTGATGACATTAGTAGTGACTTGCACTAGAGGAGGGCTTAGTTGCCCCACCTGATGTTAGAGACCCAATCACCTTCCCAAAAATTATGGAATGTATACCTAGATGTTCCCGTTAAGCCAATCACTTGGAAGTTCAAGCGGATGTTTGTTGATGTTCGTTGTAACTCCCTGTTTTAGATCATTGATATTAAAACAGACGCACTTTGCCAACTTCCTGAGTCAGTCTATTTATTGATGTTTGAGTATATCCTGCATCTCCATCCATCTCAACGTATTGCTACGCCGTCTTAAACGGCCTAGTGTTGGGGACAGAGGTTCATGTTCTCTGCAGGTTACTGCAAAAGGACATTCCTTCTGCCCTCTGTCAGTAGGCCCACGAAGAGAAGCACCATAGCAAAACACAAGAGGCGATGGCTGGAAGGTTTAGAATTAATCTTAACCTCAGGCATTGCTCATGGCAACTATCTAGACCATTGTTTTTCGTCTGCCAAGGTATTACAGATGGGGGATGACCATATGCAACTCAGGCTGTGTCCCACTCCAAAAGGGGCAGTTCAGCCCGACTGCTAGGTCATATCCCTTCTGCACAAGATCACAAGCAGCCCGAGACATGGAGGGAGGCAATGCATATAGAGGGAAGGGCATTCCTATGGAGCACAGCATCCCTGCTCTTCCCAAGAATCCCACCAAATGCCTTGACACAAAGATGGGGAGGTGGCAGGCAGAGAACATGGAGCCACATCCATCGTTTGACGTTCTCTGAGTACACCCCGATGGAAGCACAGTATCCCTGCACTTAGCCTGAAACAAAAGACTGAGGGACTCATCCCCAGTTCGGCGGTAATTCAGAAATAAATCTCTGAATTTCCATCTAATTCATTTACTGCTACCAACACTTGGTCCAGTGGGATTTTCACAGAATTATCAGCGGTGGTAGCCATGCCGCTAAAAGCGCCATGGCTACCTCCATACTCGTAATGAGGCCCCATCCATGGCCTTTTTCAGAAGAGGTTATTCGAGGCAATATTTTTCAGAAAAAGACCTGAACACTCATAAATTCAGTACCGACCGCAGACATAAAGACAAAGGGCCTCATTACGACCCTGGCGCTAAGTGTTTAACGGCGCCGTAAAAGGCTGCGGCGACGTTAAACACTTAGCTCCTTAATACGAGGTCCCTTTGCGGGACCCGACCTTAACGGCTGGTCTACACCAGCCGTTAAAGTAGGGACCCGCAAAGGGACCTTGGTGCTAAGTACGGTACCGCAATTTGCGGTACCTTACTTAGCGCCTTCCCCATTCCCATAGAGCCCAATGGGGTGAAAATGGGAATGGGGAAGGGCCATGGTTCAATGGGGAATTACCGCCCCGCCAACCTTGGAATGGGGTGGTAATTGCCCATTGAACCATGGCGGACCCGTTACAACACCGGCACCAACCATGCTGCTAATAGCGCCATGGTTTAGCGCCGGTGTTGTAATGAGGGCCAAAGCATTTTAGATAACAGATCTTTCACCCTAATCTTTTGACCTCCTCTTGTCCTGTTTCTTCTGTTGTCCTTTGTGTTCATGTGGCCGGCGCGTTATGAATGAATGAATGAATGAATGAATGAATGAATGAATGAATGAATGAATGAATAAATAAATAAATAGGACACGAGTCACAAGGCACTGACCTTCCATCAGGTTGTGGTGCACGCTCCAGTAGATGTTGAGGCAGTGCTTCTCCTTTTTCATGCCCCGCTTGCACTTGCAGCCATGCAGCTGGCTAGAGAGCAGCGCTGTCACTGTGCTCCTGCACTGGCTCTTTGCATCAGGCCCCAGCTTGTTGGCACCGTTGCCTGCAATGCACTGGCGCAGAGTTCGGAACTTGGAGCTGCAGCTGGGGTCATTGGTGCAGGCCTCCCCTGCCTGGAGACAGTCTCTGGCAGCAGCATCCACTAGACCATCTGGGTAGAGAAGCAGAAAGAAAATGGCGATCAGGACGTACAATTGTAATGTTAACCGAAGAGACTGCATCTATTAGACGGCATCACTGCTGAATAAAAGAAAATGGCCCTCATTACAAGTTGGGTGGTGTTCAGGCGGTAAATCCGGTGGAATACAGCCCAACTGAATTACTGTTACCACCACTTGGTCTGGTGGAATTACCGCTGGATTACAAGTGGCGGTGGCCGAGTTAATACCCATTTTCTGAGAATCCATTGGATTCTAAGGGGCCTTTTTGGCAAAATTACCGCTGGCAGAATTACCACTGCAGTAATTCCACCGATTTTTGCTAGCAAGCGGGAGGATTTACCTACAACATAACGCTTGAGGTATCCTCCAATCCAGAGCCATACTCGTAGTATTGGCAGTGCAGGAACAGTTGTAGTCATTCTGTTACCACCAATTAATTCCCGCATCAACATACTTGTAATGAACCTCATGTGTTAGGGATGCTTTTAAAAGCCTATGGTGACCTTCAGGTGACATAAATAGGGGGCATGGGACCCCACCTGTAAGGGCCCGTCTTCTTGTTTTGCCCATTATATGGTGGACCATGCCACAAGTAGCTGAAACTTCCTTTTCTCCAAGCTGGGATTCATTCGGGAAAGAACACTTTGGATTTGAGTGGGAGGACTGATTGTCCAGCTGGGCACTATTCATTGCTCAGGCATTTATGGAGCGAGTGGGGGACTGCGAGGTAAGTACCCAAAAAGAGGACTATAACACATGTCACTTTCCTGTTCTGCTCTCACCCTGCTTCATCGGGAATTAGCCTTGTATACAATTTCTTTTCATTATTATTATGACATTATGGCTACCATTGTCATTTTTTGGATTGTTATGGTTTTGTGTATGATCTAATATTTGAATCGCAGAATTACAGTATTTGGTTTTGAGTGAATGGAAATGGGTCTAGCCCTTCCGAAGATGGGTGCATGCAGGGGTAATGTGACTGGGGAGGAAATGCAGCCACCATTAGAAGAACAATATTGCTATAGGAAATATATGTGTCGCTGGCATTTTTTTCTTGCATATGTGGACGGACACACATAGACCAGTGGCATAACCAGTGGGGATTCCCTTGTGTTCTCTAAATCCTGTGCTTTAAAACAGCCATTTCCACCTACGAATATATCTGTCTGAAAGGTAACTGGTAATCTGCAGCTAAATAGAAGCATGGTTATAATACAAGCTTCTTAACCAAGTGTGCCTACACTCACTTTATTTCTCAGCAATCTAGCGTCCTAACACACAGCCTTGAATTAAAGGCCTAACACATCTCATTCTATAGAAAAAAGTCAATTGTACAATATTTGAATATTTAAAAGGTGTCATGTTAACATTATATGAATGGGGGACATATCATCCTATAGAAAAGCTACAACTTTTGGCTTTGCCGATTCTTACTACATTTTGTAATACACACTGATGTGCTGAAGCAAACTTTGCTCATTCTTTTTGTCTGCACAATTCCACAGCAGGCTAAGGTCGAGTGTCATGTTTTTTACTCTCTTTTCAAGGGCATGTGTTGCAGATTTTTCATAGTGAGTGTAAAAGTTCATACAACATACCCATACACACATGTTTAAGCCACAGAATAGAAAAAGAAGTAATTATGCAACATTGAACCGATCCCGTAGTTTGTTTCTGTGATTTGCTTATAGCATTTCCTAGAACAATGACAATAGAAGCACAATAAAAAAAGCCAAAATAAGCATCATCCTTTTTTTGGGGACATGCAGTCATCTTGTTCTTTGCCAATGAATAAACTGATTAGTTATAGGGCTACATATATATATAATTTTTTATCTTTTGCATTTATAAAGCGCACAAGCAGCCCGGGGGCATCGTGGCGCTGTTACATGGATAACGGCTTAGTTACAGGGATCATACATGAGACAATGGGGGTAGCCATGTGCATAGAAAGGAAGGCAAAGGCTGATAGTAGAAAAGAAAAAAACAGGTTGTCAAGTCCAATCATTGGTCTGGCACTAGGGGTAGAAAATGCCCTGGTTACTTACCGGTAATCTTCATTCTGCTGAGCTGCAATCCTAGTCGTCACAGTGCCTACACAGTGATGGGGTACTCCTTACTGTTCAAAGACTGCGACGAGGAAGAAAGAGAAAGTTTTAGTGGCGGCCCATCTGGCCCACTGTGTCCATCTATGAGCATACTCAATCATCTTGTGTCTTCATTTTTAGCCTCACAAAGAACCACCCATTACTGCATAATATTGATAATGCAGAATGAAATATGAGGACACAAGAGTGCCATGCGCCAGGATTAAAACATGCTCTATGTTTCTTAACAATAGGTTTGGGGCTAGAATGATGATCCCATCTAATTAAGATGGCAAGGATCCTTGTCCATACGCTGATATTTTGTGCTCAATTAAAAATAAACACTCTACAGATCACTCTACAAATTAAATTGACTCTAGATAAAAAGGTCTTATTATCTCTCAACTGAAATGTACTTGTTTACTGACCTTGGAAAGATTGAAAGGCGGCGTGGAAATAGAATGATTTCAACCTGCGATCTGAAGATTACCCAGAAGCTATGCGCACTCTGAGCTATTGTAAGCGTGAATCACTATCGCAAACATGCAGGAGAAAGACCAAAAGGTGAAAGACCTGGAGGATAGCTCAGAGGCCACGTGCTCGCCTTGGAAGCAAGACGATGCAGAGCAACACAGGTTCGATCCCCGGTCCCACTTAGAAACCTCTGGGTATTAAGCACGTTATAAATAACTAATTACAAAGACTACTCATGTACCACATGCTATGACCTACCCAACAACAACGAAGATTTGCAACATTCCTGAATTCCAAAGCCTAAAAACCAGTGCAAATGAGGTGGGAGTGAAGTGGACCTTCTTTCCGAAACCCATGTACAAATGCGATTGACAAAGATTTTCTCATGTGTAGCGATGCTCCAGCCATCTACAGATGTGCCTCTGTTAGGGGTGTTAGGGAGCAGGTGCCAACCTACGATTCTCACTGGCATTAGAAATCTTTGTGATCAGGCCGAGTGAGTTAAATGCTTCTCTATTCATAGATTGAACAATTTGGCATTCGGGAAATTATTTCTTGCAAACCTAATAGTAGTCCCCACAACACCCAATGTCTTCTGAACCACCTACCTCTATCTTACTCTGAGAGTCAAGGGATTCTCTTGGTGGTTAATATCATCCTATATAAGATCCCGCCCTAATGAAAATAACAATAGACCAATCTTTATATGGTAGTTAATAAAAGATGAGATATGCCATAATCCCTTCCCCAGTTATCAACCATATATGGACCAATCAGAATGCTCGGAATGTGGTCTATAATTCACAATATAACCCAGAATCTGAGCATTGAAAGTGGCCCAGATGTTAGTGCCTGCCTAAAACCTATCTTTGCTCCACTGCTCTAGTAAATTTGATTCAGTTGCCCGCACAGACATTGCCACTGACTCTGTGGTGCAGAGATGGGGGTCATTCCAAGTTTGGTGGTATCCCGTCGGTAATTCTGGTGGGATACCACCAAACGGTATTATCATTTCTGCTGCCTGATATCTCGGTATTTGGTTCTTCCTCTATGGCAGATTCCTACATCATTTACTGCATCCCTTCTTTATAAAACCTGACATGCTGTACTTGTGTATTTCAGTCACTGAGGGTCATGTTTTAGTAGCCATCTTGGAATGGGATTCCAACATTCACATGAATGGGACCCTATCACTCTTTTGGCCCTCTGTTTTCTCTTTCACTCACGTTGCATAAAGGGGAAAAAGGACTGTCAAACTACTGCTGCTAGTAGTATTACACACCTCAGTGAGGTCATTTATTCTCGTTATGATACTGGTGGTAGACATGCCGGTAAAACTGGCACGCCTGCCGCCAGTATCATTTTCTTTCCGGCACCCGCGAATGGGCAATTACCGGGTCATTACGGCCTTGCCGGACCCAGTAATTGGCCATTCGTGGGCGCCGGAAAATATTCTTCCCCATTCCCATTGAGCCCATGGGAATGGGGAAGTCGGATGCAACGGCACCATTCGTGAATCTGTTGGGTGTCCTGACCCACGTTTGAGCTATCACGCTGCAACATTTGGTGCTGTGGGCTTAGAAAATCCAAGATGGCCAAAAAGCCCACAAGTGCGCCAGAATCCAGGAGAACCACGCAGTTTGTGCGCACACCAAAATGGTTACCTAACTTGCCACCCACCAGTGTAAAGAAAGATCTTTGTTAACAAAATCCACTGTTACTGATGTCAAAAAGTTGCTGAAATCGTGGCTCATTGGACCACTTTAAAGATTCAACCCTTTTGTGGGGTTCCACATAACCATTTTACTGTAAGGAGCCCCATCAAAACAATGTTAAGCAAGGATTTACTACCATGTAAGAACCATTCCTGTTTAGAATGCATTAATCCAAGAAAGATCCCAAAATTGCATGCAGTACCAACAAAATCCTCAAGGCGGCGCTAGCGGTCTAAACTCTGACAGGAGAACTGAGTGCAGTTGCTGACAAAGGGATTTGGCTCAGCTGACTTCAAAGGCTGCATTTTAATTAAAAATTAGCCACCTGCTGTTCCCAGAGGCCTGAAGCCTGGGAAACCCTCTCACCTCGAGGAGTTAGAATCTCACATGACCTCTTGATTGATAGAAGGCAGACTGGCTGGGAGCCTCCTGGAGACCACACAATAGGCTCTTGCAATTGAATGGGATATGTTGATTTTGACTGTTTCCCGTCAACAAAGGCCTGCCTGCCAGAAGACACATGTGACTGACCCACCCAAGTCTTGGAGGCGGACTCCAACACTCTGAGAACTGAATTGAAAGCAAAATATATATTTTACAGAAACACTGATAACTCTTTGTAATCAAATGACAGAAATGTATAACTTTGAGAGCCTTAATTTAAAAAATGTACCTTCAATTCAAGCCCAAACTCCAATTTGTGTGATGTTCTGGGGGCAAACTAGCAGTTAAGAGGGTGTTACTTAAAATGTCTGCATGTGAAAAGTCTGATACTTCATCAAGCAATGCCTGCATGCCTTGCACACATTTGGGTAAATTTGAGTAAGAATCTGATATTGGTAACTTGACCAAAAAGTGAAATATGTTGCCATTTCTCAATGCAAGCTCTCAGGAAGAGCAGATTTGAACAGGGTATATCTCATGGGATATGCATGATGGGTGCATGTAATTTCAAACCACTGTGTAGCTATGAAATATGTCTTTTTGATCAAATATAGATTGTGTGTAAAGTTGACATGGGTGGGTTCTCTGTATCATAAACAGACCTCATCATGATGACACTTCATTTCATTCCCCCAATCAAGGGGAAGAGGATGAAGTGGCCAATGACAAGTGGAGAGGGGTAGGGCCTAGGAAGCTAGCCTTTCCACCCACTTTCAAAACACATAAAAGCAGACAGTCAGGACAGATAGGGACATTCTATTCCATCTGCTGCGGGACGCTCTGCTGGGAAAATCCATACTTTACCTCCATCAACCTCCAGAGAGCCAACATAGAGACTTCAATCTATCCACCTTCAGAGGCCAAGACTTTACTTCAGAATTTGTAGCAGAGAGGTCAACTACAAGCTAAATCCCTCCTTAGCAGGCCTCAAATCATTGCCATTATCACAGCCAGGCGAGCTGTCTGAATTCTTTGCAAGAACTCTTGCCATTTGCCAGAGAGCAGTGTTGTATCCAGAGAGAGACCAGCTGAACCGGAGACCGCTGTATCCGGACCCACAGACCTAATCAGAACCAGAGACCCAGACCAGACCAGCAGAGTAGAGCTGACCCCGACGCTGTGCGCAGAAACCGTCCGTGGCGAGGCCTATTTTAAAATATATTGTGAGTACCTAGCAGAACTGTGCAGAACCAATCTCTTAGTTAAAATAATATAATTCAATCTATTTTAATCTAACCAGAACTGTCTCCTAACTGTAACCTGTCATTTTGCAAAACTGTCACCTGTCATTTTCTAGCTGCTAGCTGTCACTTGTCACATTCAAACTGATAGACACATGGGAAATGGACCTGGAAGCACCCAATTCCAAACATCTCCTGCCAAGCAGGTGTATGCTCAAAATCTCCATTGGCAACAAGAGCATAGTCCACAATTGTTGGGTCGTGCGAGACGTCACTGCCGCTTTTTACTTAGGCAGTGACATTCTCAATCGCTTTGCCATTAGTTTGGACCTAATAAACTTCAAAGCTTGGTCCCGATTAGCGGATAATCCCATGGGCTTTGATGATCCAGAAAAAGCATTTAGGTCAGCTCAATTGCTACCTTATGCAGTTGAAATTCAGATCAAAGAGGAAGTCACCATCCCAGAAAGGACCCAACAATTCTCCCTGGAAGTGAAAGTTAAAAGAGGACAATATCTGCAAAACCCTGATGCTTACATACATCTAAACGCTTCTCTCCAACAGCAAGGGTTGGGGGTAAACCCAACTCCATTAGTCAACATAGAACATGACACCATTCCAATAGAGGTTGATAACAGCGACTTAAAGAGTATTACTCTAGCCGCAGGGACCATTATTGGAATGGCGGTTGATGACCGACATTTTTCCATAGATTTAGGTAATGAACTGTTAGGGCCAATCCCCAAGGACTGCTTTGACAGTGACAGTGATGACAATACAACACCAGACAGGATTTTTACCCGGCATGGGGGGAACTTCCTGGTGTACACTTCTTGCCCTTATGGTAAGGAAGATGTGACTTGTGACTTCAGGAGGGATGAGGTGATTTTCCAGGTCCATGAGGGCTGCCTTTCCCACCTGAAGCCTCCAGTACAAATCAGCACTCTGACCAGGGACTTCTCCACCCAGCTGGAGGGGGCCGCTGAAATAGCCAAACCAGAAGTCTTTCCAGGCTTCAGGCTGATGGTGGAAGAGAGAGTCAACCTAGCTGATGCCTGTGTGACTCTGGAACAAAAGCAAAAGTTGAAACAAGTTTTCTTGGATTTCCAAGATCTCTTTGCGGTAGACTCATATGACTGTGGTCGCACTGACATCCACACAACAACAATCCCCACGGACCCTGGCATGACTCCTGTGTTTGTGAAGCAATATTGCTTGCCTCTCGCATCAATGGAGTCCCTTACTGAAATAATTAAGAACCTTGAGTCCCGGGGAATAATCCGTCCAGTCCACAGCACCTTCAATAATCCGGTGCTGGGAATATTAAAGCCAAACGGCCAGTGGAGACTCTGCGCTGACCTCAGGGAGCTCAACAAACGGGTCCATACTTCCCGATGGCCTCTTCCCTACATTGACCAAGGGCTGGCCCAGATTCAGGGGTCACAGGTATTCACTGAAATAGACCTGACCAATGGATACTGGACCGTGCCTGTCAGCAGGGAGGACCAATACAAACTGGCTTTTACCTTTGGGGGCCAGCAGTACACATGGACCCGGACTCCCTTCGGATACCTTAACTCTGGTAATGAGTTCAATATTTTCCTACACAAGGCCATACCCGACCTGGGTGCAAGGGGTAACCTGGATTATGTAGATGATGTCCTCATCAAAAGTTCATCTGTGGAGGAACACATAGCGGAGATCCGTTATGTTCTCACACAGTTGAGGGCCGCCGGAGCAAAACTTCCCTTTCAGAAAGCACAGTGGTGTAGAACCCGTGTTAATTTCTTGGGGCATGAGATTACTGCTCAGGGCCTCTGTCCCCAGGAAAAGAAAGTGGAAGCACTTCAGAAACTGAAAGACCCCACAACTCTGCGGGAACTAAGGAGCCTCCTTGGACTGACTAATTACAGCAGAAAGTTCATTGAGCGCTACGCAGAAATCACCAGACCCCTGATTCATCTCCTGAAGGGGGGGCTCAAGTGGGAATGGGGTCCAGAACAAGCCGAGGCGGTAAAACAACTCAAAAGAAGCCTCTCACAAGCGCCTTGCCTAGCTTACCCTGTCAGAAACAAGGAGTTCTTCCTGGAGACGGGGTTCTCTAATACGTGCTTGACGGCGGTATTATACCAAAAGCATGACAAGGTCAATAAAGTAATCTCCTATGCGAGCAAAACTTTATCCTCTGTGGAGGAAAAATTCAACGATTGTGAGAAGGCACTCCTGGCAACGGTGTGGGCATTGAAGAATTACCGCCCGTTTATCCAGGGGGAACACATCATAGTGGAGACTCCACACCAGCCTCTGCAATATCTCCAAAGTGACAGAATCCGGGCGGAAATGTGAGTAATTCCTGAATTACTTCCTGGATTCTATCAATGCAAGGCTTTCCTGTGGAGGTCAGATATGGCCAAAACAAGAAGAGTCTCCTCGCGCAAGGTCTGGCTGACTTGCATGATTGTGCCAGAGAAAACTGTCTCGAGGACGAAAGTCTAAAAATCAAGGACAACACGGAGGCATACCTTAATTCCCCACACAAAGTCTTTGAAGAGGACAAGTGTGAGGGAATGCCCACTGTATATGTGGATGGATGCTCTTACCATGTTGACAACGACGGGGAGAAAGAACTGGTGGCCGGCGTAGGGAATGCATGGGTGAATGAGTCCCCAGAACCCTCCGCTGGATACAAAATTGGTCCCCGAAGTAGTCAGGTGGCAGAATTGATGGCTGTGCATCAGGCCATCCTCACTGCTGTCCAGCATCAACTCCACGAACTGGTCATAATCACAGATTCGGATTATGTACGGAACGGGTTCGTGGAGCACCTGGTTAATTGGAAAACCAGAGGCATGTTATGTGCTAACAACAAACCCTTGAAACATGGGAAGTTGATCCAAAACATTGATGATCTGGTCACCTCGAAAGGAATGACCATCTATTGGAAGAAGATCAAGGGTCATTCCAAAGTAGAGGGACCAGACAAAACTGGAAATGACTTAGCTGATCAGCTGGCCAAAACCGGGGCCATCCAAGGGGATCTAATTGAGATTGAGTCCCTGTTGGGGGAAATCCAGGTCACTGCTATCACTAGGTCCCAGACAAATGCTCACAATGATCTTTCAACTGCCCAATGGAGCAAGGAGACCCCTGATGCTGATTTGATTACAGCTCAGAAGGGGGATCCAATTATTGGTAAGTTTTACCAACACCTTGAGGACCCTGAGATCTTTTCCCCTGACGGATACCGATTACATTGGGAAGGAGGACCTAAGAGTGTTGATGAAATGTCCAAAAATGTTCCGAATCCAAGACGGTTTGCTGGTAAGGAAATCCAAAGCTGGCCACGATCAGTGGGTGGTTCCTACGCTAAGAACGCATCACCTTCAAGGTACTGACTACTACCCACAAATGTATCCACCACACTGCACCATCATATCTCTCAGACACCATTCTCAGACAGACCTCATCCAGACCTACCAGACTCTGCTACACTAACCAACTCACTGTACCACGCATCCACAAGATTACAGCCGGGGGGCTGGGTTTCCCCTACATAGCACCAAAACTTTGGAATAATCTCCCCCACGCTCTAAGAGCAGAAGGCTCCCTCACAGCGTTTAGAAAAAAACTCAAAACCTCTCTCTTTAACTAAAATTCCTCTACCTACTGCCATTCAGGCACACACTGCTAACTATTGCTACTGCCCAAACTGTATGCATGTATGCCTCTGTATGCTGTAACTAAGACGCGCTTTCCCTGTAACCAGCGCTATTCTGTAACCAGCGCCACGATGCCTCAGGGCTGATTCTGTGCGCTTAACAAATGCGAATAAATAAATAAATAAATAAATAAATACCTCATTCCGAAGCCTGATGTTAAGTCACGCCCATGATGCGGCCACCGCCGGTCATAGGGGGTTTCACACAACACTGGAAATCTTAAGAGAGGTTGCATACTGGCCACACATGGGGTAGGACCTTGACCAATACTTGAAGGGGTGTCTTGTGTGTGCACAATTTCAGCCATCATCCCTCACACACTGTGCGCCTCTCCAAAAGAGGGGGATGACACTGCCATGGTCAGATTTACAAATCGACTTAGTAGGCCCAGTGATTCGCTCTGCTAGGGGGAATAAGTACATGTTGACTGTGACATGCTTGTTTACCAAGTGGGTGGAATGTCTCCCAGCCCCAAACTGCAAGGCAGAAACGGCAGCTGCCTTGATGATTAACCACATCTTTTCCCGTTTCGGCCTACCTCAAAGGATTGAGTCAGACAGGGGTAGCCACTTCACCAGTGAAGTAATGACAAAGATGTGGGAGATACTGGGGGTCAAAAGGAAGTTGCATATTGCTTACCGGCCAGCTTCTTCTGGGGAAGTAGAGAGATATAACCGAACCATTGTGAGCATATTAAAGAAGTTTGTGGCAGATTCTGGGCCAAGTTGGGATATCCGATTACCTCTGGTCCTAATGGCCATCAGATCTACCCCTTCATCTGCAACCAAAATGTCACCATTTGAGTTGATGACTGGGCGCAAGATGGTGCTTCCTCAGCATTTGCTCTACAGGACCCAAGAGCAGACACTGATAAATGCCTCCACAACTCATGAGTATGTGGAGAATTTAAGGAAACACCTTCAACATGCTTTTGCTTATTCTCAGCGGAATCTAGAAAGATCAGCTGATAGCATGAAGACCCACTATGACCTGAAGACTTCCAGGAAGGAATATCAGGTGGGGGACCGGGTCTATCTATACAATTTCCAAAGGGACCAGACCAAACAGCGAAAATGTTTGCCTACATGGAAGGGACCCTTTGAGATTATAGACAAGATCTCCTCTGTGGCCTACAAGATCCGCATCCCCAAAGGCGGTTTGGCAGAGGGGGAAGACAAGTGGGTCCACATTAACCAGTTGAAGTGTTGCCATCCCAGGCACACTCTGCAACAACTGGAGGAATCCTCTGGAATCCTAGAGGGTACTGTATCAGAGTAATTCAATTCCAACCCTAAAAGATCCTACCTATAGCCTATCAAATTCTGTGTTTCTCAAGTTTATGTGTTCCTGTCTCTTAATTTAAAAAAAATGTGCATGTTCATATCTGCTGAGTTCTAAAATATATATGCCACCCCACCATATCAATGGTGGGGGAGAAATGTCCATGAATAGGTATTGCCGCTCTTCCTTTGTCGTCCTAGGAGAAAGAAAACCTCGAGACTGGCCAAGGAGGACGATCCGGAGACCGGGAGCAGAGACGCAAGGGGCCCAGTGTACCGCCCAATACTCCCATCAGGACCGGCGAGGAGAACCGATCGATCCGACCGGATGGAGGAAAAGATGCTGAACTGTGCCATTTGCAGAATTGGAAGAAGATTATGTGGACAGACCAGTGCGTGGGTCAAAACCCTTGTGCAACCGACTCCCCATCGACTCAAATTCAAAGGGCAGTCACGTGGGGGGATCTGTTGGGTGTCCTGACCCACGTTTGAGCTATCACGCTGCAACAAGTGCGCCAGAATCCAGGAGAACCACGCAGTTTGTGCGCACACCAAAATGGTTACCTAACTTGCCACCCACCAGTGTAGAGAAAGATCTTTGTTAACAAAATCCACTGTTACTGATGTCAAAAAGTTGCTAAAATCGTGGCTCATTGGACCACTTTAAAGATTCAACCCTTTTGTGGGGTTCCACATAACCATTTTACTGTAAGGAGCCCCATCAAAACAATGTTAAGCAAGGATTTACTACCATGTAAGAACCATTCCTGTTTAGAATGCATTAATCCAAGAAAGATCCCAAAATTGCATGCAGTACCAACAAAATCCTCAAGGCGGCGCTAGCGGTCTAAACTCTGACAGGAGAACTGAGTGCAGTTGCTGACAAAGGGATTTGACTCAGCTGACTTCAAAGGCTGCATTTTAATTAAAAATTAGCCACCTGCTTTTCCCAGCGGCCTGAAGCCTGGGAAACCCTCTCACCTCCAGAGATTCACACCAGGAGTTAGAATCTCACATGACCTCTTGATTGATAGAAGGCAGACTGGCTAGGAGCCTCCTGGAGACCACACAATAGGCTCTTGCAATTGAATAGGATATGTTGATTTTGACTGTTTCCTGTCAACAAAGGCCTGCCTGCCAGAAGACACATGTGACTGACCCACCCAAGTCTTGGAGGCGGACTCCAACACTCTGAGAACTGAATTGAAAGCAAAATATATATTTTACAGAAACACTGATAACTCTTTGTAATCAAATGACAGAAATGTATAACTTTGAGAACCTTAATTTAAAAAATGTACCTTCAATTCAAGCCCAAACTCCAATTTGTGTGATGTTCTGGGGGCAAACTAGCAGTTAAGAGGGTATTACTTAAAATGTCTGCATGTGAAAAGTCTGATACTTCATCAATCAATGCCTGCATGCCTTGCACACATTTGGGTAAATTTGAGTAAGAATCTGATATTGGTAACTTGACCAAAAAGTGAAATATGTTGCCATTTCTCAATGCAAGCTCTCAGGAAGAGCAGATTTGAACAGGGTATATCTCATGGGATATGCATGATGGGTGCATGTAATTTCAAACCACTGTGTAGCTATGAAATATGTCTTTTTGATCAAATATAGATTTTGTGTAAAGTTGACAGGGGTGGGTTCTCTGTATCATAAACAGACCTCATCATGATGACACTTCATTTCATTCCCCCAATCAAGGGGAAGAGGATGAAGTGGCCAATGACAAGTGGAGAGGGGTAGGGCCTAGGAAGCTAGCCTTTCCACCCACTTTCAAAACACATAAAAGCAGACAGTCAGGACGGATAGGGACATTCTATTCCATCTGCTGCGGGACGCTCTGCCGGGAAAATCCATACTTTACCTCCATCAACCTTCAGAGAGCCAACATAGAGACTTCAATCTATCCACCTTCAGAGACCAAGACTTTACTTCAGAATTTGTAGCAGAGAGGTCAACTACAAGCTAAATCCCTCCTTAGCAGGCCTCAAATCATTGCCATTATCACAGCCAGGCGAGCTGTCTGAATTCTTTGCAAGAACTCTTGCCATTTGCCAGAGAGCAGTGTTGTATCCAGAGAGAGACCAGCTGAACCGGAGACCGCTGTATCCGAACCCACAGACCTAATCAGAACCAGAGACCCAGACCAGACCGGCAGAGTAGAGCTGACCCCGACGCTGTGCGCAGAAACCGTCCGTGGCGAGGCCTATTTTAAAATATATTGTGAGTATCTAGCAGAACTGTGCAGAACCAATCTCTTAGTTAAAATAATATAATTCAATCTATTTTAATCTAACCAGAACTGTCTCCTAACTGTCACCTGTCATTTTGCAAAACTGTCACCTGTCATTTTCTAGCTGCTAGCTGTCACTTGTCACTTTGAACTTTAAAATTTCAAATCTGAAAAACGACCTTTACCATATCGCTCATATCTCCGTGACCGTTTTTCTTAGAGACTTGCAGTAACTTTCCTCTGAAAGCTGGGAATCTTGGCTTTTCAACGAACCTAGAACCGCATTCCTATTCTCTACACTTTCGCCGCAATCGTGAAAAACGCACTCGCGAATTTTACCGCGATTTGCAAATTTCTCCACGTGTGAAAACAGCAGCTTCCTTGCTTTCCTTGCTAAAAATTTGTTTGCCTCTTAAGAACCATCCCTGAATCATTGCTCGAGTGAGCCTGGACTAATATTAACTTGATATCACTCACCCTGAACCTCTAGAGGGAATTAAAAGCATTTTAGCATATTTTTCACTTCATTGCCAGCACATATAAAAGCATTTTGGGCCTGTGTTTCAAACTTCTGTAGTCTAAGCTTGCTGGGGTGAACTGAATTACATTTGATTGCATTTCTGAGAACTGTGTGCTTTCCTTCCATTTCCTTGCATTGCATAAAGGGGGGAGGGGATTGCCAGAGAAAAGTGATTACATTGTTTTGTTGAAATCATATTGAGTATTTTCTGTATTGCATTTTCATTCAACATTACATCCATCTGAACTTATATAAAGCATTCTCTACCACCTTATTCTTCTGTTCCTATTCACAAGTGTGCTAGTGCCAGACTATCCATTATTGATTACTGCTCAGATTCAGTGTGATATTCAATTATTAATTTATTATAAAGTGTGATATGTATATATGTTGTTTAAATTATCAAATAAACCTTTAAACTTGCAAAACAGAACTACTTCTTGGCTCAGTGGGGTCAGGGGGATTCCAAGAGAGGGGTGTTATATAGGGGTAGTCATCCAGAACGCATGAACTGGACATAAAGATATATCAATAAGGGTTTCCATTCAGTATCCCAGACTAGGCATTGACTTAGCTGTAGTGTTGAATTGAATCCTCTTACAAATGGTACCGGTGCATCTGACATGCTCTGCTTGCGGGTGCCGGTACGCCCGCCAGGTCAGACCTGGTGGGACGAAAAGGCACTCGCAAGCAGAACTTGTAGTTTGCCAGTCCAGTAGTAACGGCGCCAGTAACTTATATTTTCTGAACCAGGTCACAGCTGTCCTTGAGCGCAGGGGTCCCAATGAGAAGGATCTCAGTGTTACTGGCATTAAGGCAGAGATAGTTAGCAGCGCACCATGCCTGAATAGCAGACAGGCAGTCAGGAATGAGAGAGGAAGAGGAGGATGCAGAGGAGGGAAGCTTGAAGGAGAGCTGCGTGTCATCCGCATAACGCTGTAAGTTAGGAGAGAAGGTAGAGATCAAATGAGCTTGGAAGTCAGGTAGATGTTGAACAGCCAAGACGAGAGGATATAGCCGTAAGGACTCTGCAGGTGGAGAGTGAGATGGTGGAGTGAAAAGGGTCCATTTGAACCTGGGATGGCCAATCCAAGAGGAAGGAGGACAACCAGTCCAGACCCAGGTCCGTTATGCCAAGGGTATTACAGAGCCGATGTATCGGGGTGGCATGATTGACTGTATCAAAGGTAGAGGAAAGGTCAAGAAGGATGAGAACGGAAGGAGAGCTGAAGTCGAAATTAGAGAGCAGGTCTTCACGGGTGTTCAGGAGAGCAGTTTCTTTGCCTCTGACAGCTCTGAAGCCAGGCTGGTGGTCGTGGATACAACCAACAGATTCAGTGTGATGGATACGTTGGGAGATGGCCAGTGTCTCCAAGAGTTTGCCCAGGTAGGGGGTTAAGGGAGATAGGGCGGTAGTTTGCCAGACAGAAAGGGCCATCAGAAGGCTTTTTGAGAAGAGGTTGCACAAGGAAGTGCTTGAGGAGTGCGGGGAAGGATCCAGTGCCTAGAGAGTGATTGCAGAAATCGCCAAGGATGGAGCAACAGAGAGAATGTTGTACTTGATAGTTCTGGAGGAGGAGGGGAGCACCTGCTTGGATGAGACCTTCATAGAGCTGACTTGTCTAGAAACCTCATCAGTTGTTATGGGAGAAAAAGAGGAGACTATGAGGGCAGGTGAGAGGGTGGGCCAAGGGAGGCCTGAGAGCAGGTGAAGGAGAAGGGTGAGGACTAGAGGAGAGTGAGGACAAGATGTCCTGAGTTTTGGAAATGAAGTGAGAGGCCAGTTAAGTGCAGAGAGCCAGGGAAGGTAGAGGAGAAGTGGAGACTGCAGTAGGGTTGGCGAGTTCTTTGCAGATTTTGAAAAGTTCAGCCGTGTTGTTAGCCACAGAGAAATGTAGGCTTGGATATAGGCCCCCTTATTTCAGCAGATGGAGAGTATTTATTGCCTTTGGAGCAGGCAGCAGGAAAGTTTGTGAGGGGATGTGCTTGAGGCCTGCCACTTCTGCGCAGCCACTCTGCAGTTGCGTTTCAGACCGGCCAGGTCAGAGTCATACCAGGACTTGTACTTGAAGGCAGGTTTCATGCAGATCCTCATGACAGGGGCACGGATGTCCAGAGTGTCAGAGACGGAGAGTTGAATGTTAGTAAGGGCTGAGTCAGAGTGAGAGTTAGTGGTAGGAGTAGGAGGGGGAATGAAGGTTGTGGCAAAAGCAGCAACTGACACTTGCTTCATAGGTCGAATGATGGAGAAGGAGGCTGGTGTGAGGGCGGGGCCTTAGCCAGGGGACCCAGGAGGTCCAGGTGAGAGAAAAGGAGAGCATGATCAGACCAGGAGAGAGGAGTAATGAGAGGGTTTGAGATGGGGATGTCTGAAGAGATGAGTGCATCCAAGATGTGTCTGGCTGAGTGCGTTGGATCGGAGGGATGAATGGAGAGGGAAAGAGAGTCATAGAGGTTGCGTAAGAGTCCAGAGGCTGCATCAGGGGAGTCGAGGTGAATATTGAAGGCTCTGAGGAGGAGAAGCCTGGAGGAGGAGGCAAGGAGAGAAGTGGTGAGATCAGCCCATTCAGAGAGGAAGTGGGGACCTGGCCAGGGGTCCTGTGGTGGTGGCCAGAGTCAGAGAAAGGCCAGGAGAGACACCAAGCCTGTAGACAAGGCATTCGAAGAGGAGTAGGACTGAGTGGGTATGATAGAAGCAGGGACCCACACAGGGAAGATCAGAGCAACTCTGCCCCTGGGCCGGTTAGGCCTGGGCATAGGAGTATCTTGTAGCCCTCAGGGAGGAGAGTGACAAAGCTGGCAGTGAACCACGTCTCAGTGAAGGCGAGCGTGTCTAGGTTGAGGTCTTCAGGGAGGTGGCAGATGTCATAGGAGTGTTTGAGGGCAGAGCGAGGGTTGAGGGTAGCTAAGTGGAGCAAGTTGCCACTTTTGAAGGTTTTCCAAGGAGGGGTACAGGAGTGTGGTACACACGTCAGAAGTGGAAGAGGGGCCAGAGTGGTGGCAGAAGGAGGAGAGGCAGGAGAGGGGAGGAAGTTGATGAGAGACGAAAGACACCTATCAAGAAGGAGGACATTGGGTTGAGGGCACATGCTGGACCATGACAGTGCCATTTCGGTAGACATTACGGATGACCCTAGAGGACAGGAAGGATGCCAAGAGTATCTCCCAATGGGTGCCACCATCTAGATCACAATCACCAAACTAGTTAAAGTTGGTACCTCTTAATGTCCAGTGCCCAGTGCAGAGTCAGCCACAGGAGTGCACAGGAGTGCAATGTCCTTGGTCATTTGCAGTGCCATGCATTTCCTGACTTTTAGCGAAGCAGTGCAGAGCAGGAGGAAAGCAGGGATGAATGCTCTTCTGTACTGACAGGGAGATGCAGGACATACATGCAGCATCTCTGCTTTCCCCCAGGCCAGTACTTGGTATGGTTTTGCATGCTATAGCATGGTATGGTATGCTATGGTATGCTATCATGATTTGTAAAGGCTATACCCTTAAAAGGCATCAAAGTGCAGAATTGGATCAAGGTAACTACTAGGCTTCCGGACTTAGAGATATAAACCATGAAAGATATCAAGACATAGGTTTACATTAAATACTACAGTGGACAGTAGCTAATGAGAAAACAAATAAAAGCATGCCAAGGACACAGGTCTGATCACTAGGCTTCTAATGATAGGTCAAGCCAAACTCCTGAGTTCCCGGCCTTCCCTGATAGACCAGGAAAACACCCCAATGAAAGAGTGCAATGTTCCTGAAACCCGCCCTGTGTTAAGCACCAACGTTCTCTCTGGGGAAGAAGGTCCATCTGTACTTAGAGAGAGAGGTTGCTGCAGAATAGGATTTGAGTCTTCGGTCGATTGACATTAAGCAGATTAGCTTTAATCCAACAGGTGACCTATTACACATCTTAAAATAGTCTACCACATCTGTAGAGGAAAAACTCTAATGGAGAATCACCTGGTCTGCATACCTATAGAACATTAGCACCCTGGACTGGGGAGTCAGCCAATCAGGTGGCTAGGAGCGCAAGCTTGAACCGCCGGTACAAGCCTGCGTTCCAAGCCGCCTGATGGCCAGCTCTCCCCGCCGCCATCTCTCCCCTCCCGCACCCTATGTCACTTTTTCCCCCAAACCGCTTACTTACCTTATTTAAGCGACACTGAATGCTCCAACTCTTCACCTCCAGCGGGGCACCATGGAAAGGGAAGAAGGGCTCCCTATGGAGCCCTTCTTCCCTTTCCATGGTGGCCATCTTGGAAACAGATTTTCCTTCCTACAGCAGGACACCGCACACGTCCTGCTGTAGGAAGGAAAACACTTTTTTTTACCACCCTAGGGGTGCTAATGGCCTTCATCCCCCTATAACGTCTTGGAGCACTGGTTATCTGCCCTCATTTTGCTTGAGCTGATAACTTGGGCTGTCGGGCCATTATCCCCCATTCCAGCTCCTGGACCGGGGATGAACGGCACATTAAACCAAATGAACGTACCAAATCTGCAAGGTGCATCCTATAGGTAATAAGGAACAAAGGGCTTAGTGAGGAACCCTGTGGAACACCACATTTAAAAGATTCAAATGAAGGTATGCAATCGATTGGTCTCTATGGGTAATAAAAGACCTAGTCCAAGTTAAGGCTTTGTGTTGCATGCCAAGCATTTACAACTGCCCAAGCAGAGAGCACCTGAACATTTCATGGCAATACCTAGCAAAGTCCTGCAGTACTTAGGTAAATGATAGCAATATCTGACTACTGTAGTAAATAGACATCAGGTAATGCGAGTATCTGGCAAATGCTAGATGTACTGGAAAAATGAATACAGTACTGAGGCAAATTATGGCAATATCTTGCAAAGGGTCTGAATACATGCAAGAATTGTTATATGATGGGAGTGCCTAGGCAAACGACAGACATACCTGGCAAATAGCGTAACTGTACATATAAAGACTACATATCACTAATAATGGCAATCGTGGCATATGATTTGAGTACCTGGCTACAATTAAATAAGATAATAATGACCAATATTATTATAGTATTTGAAAGCAGGAGGAATGGGGCAGGAATCCCTATGTGAATTCCTACGATCATTATCATTATTATCATTATTCATATTCTTAATATTTCTCTTATCATTATTATAAATACAATATCAGTCTCGATAACTAAGCATCTGATGACAAAGTAGGTAAGTGGCACAAGGCATAGGAGCAGATATTGCATGTGGTCGGCTTGCAAAACCCATACATTTCCTAGTCACTAATTGCCTGGCTAGGCTACACAACACTCCAAAGAGGCCATGTAAGAAGACAATAAAATCCCATTGTGATTGGAATGGACCATTTGAAATATGGGTGAACATCTCAGAAGAATATTCCTATATTCCAAATGTAGGTTTTGTCACCTAATACATTTCCTTTCCAACACTATCACCATGACAAATCATGGCAATAGGAAATCCCATTTGCCATTAACACTCCATAACCTTTTCCATCCAAGTATTGAGAACTGGTGTTTCTCCAGTGCTAGCATGTTGGTGGGTTAGGAAGGACAAATGAGGGTTTAGGTCAGTGGAGGTGAAGATGTGTGAGCAGCATAATGGTTGGTGGGGGTCTTCATGGGCCACAGTGTCATCTAGAAATCACTTTTCCAGCCTGGGGGTTGATCCTACCTATGCTAGAAAAAGACATATTTTTTCATCTCTGCCGCCCACCTGGCAGAAATCTGAAGTGAAATATATTAGTTTGGTTAAAGTAAGGCCACATAGGTGCTGGTGGAAGCATGTGTTAAGCTGGCTTGAAACATTACCAAGCTCTTCATAAGTATGGTGCAAACATCAACCATTCTTTAAAGGATAGTTCCGGGACTTTTTTTTTATTGTCCCTACGGGTCGGCCATGTGTTTGTAAGCATAAATCGGTAGATCGTAGGAAACTTTCCTATGGACCTTACCCGACTTTTCGCCCATTATCGCACTCGAAATCAGCCTCCATTTTGTGATAATCCTATCATTCCGCCGCATCGACCTGGCTCACCTGCCTTTGCGGCACTAAATCAAATCCCCCGCCCCTGAAACAGACTTTATCAAAACATTCATATTCCCCGCCTCTATCCGTGACGTGACTGAGCTGCGTAGGCAAACGCGCCCAGGCGTCTTCTACGCGACTCCACACAGACCCCGGAAATCAACACAGATCAGCTCACAATACAGCGCACCACAATTCGGAATATGAAACTGTACTTTGAAATCAAACCGCAAGATTGTAAATGTGGTAAAGTACATTTATTTGACATCAAATGTTTAGAGAATATTCAGCGATTTGCATTTTTATTTGCTCATGTTCCAAAAAGTTCGTATTGAGGAACGCGATGGTCCTTTGCTGTACACAGGGTCTTAGAGCATCTCACAATACAGCACCACAATTCGGAATGTGAAACCGTGGTTTAAAAGCAAACGGCAAGATTGTACATTTGGCAAAGTACGTTTATTGGACATCAAATGTTTAGAGAATATTCAGCGATTTGCATTTTTCTTTGCTCTCGATCCAAATTAGTTCGTCTTGAGGGAAGCGATGTTCGTGTGCAGTACACAGGGTGTTGGTTTACGATAAAAATAAGCTCTTCTGTCGCACTGATAATCGCATGGCTGTTCCAACAACGAGGCACTAGGCCACCACAACGGTAGGTATGTTGCATCTAACCGTTAGTACCGCGTAAGGGCATACTTGTACTTGGCGATCGTCCCATAAAATGGTCAGGGTGGTAACGTTGTTCACGCGGAGAAGCAACTGGCGGCTGTAGAAGCCGTCCGCCGGTGTCTGGTACTCGTGACACAGACAGTAGTGAATGATGTACCTAAAAACATAAAAAATGAAATTAGTCTCACCATCAGATCCTTATTAAAATTATTCATTTCATAGCGAGGACAGCGCTACTGGGTGTACACAAGTGTTTAAAGGCGTGGCGAGGCATGGAGGGGGGGGGGAGTGGAGTACAAGGTAAGTAGCATAAAATAATAAATAAATAGGGCCAGCTGGTGGCAAGTGCAAGGTAAGTGCAGAACAAGTGCTGGGAAGGGGGGGCTGTAGGATACTGAGACAGTCCCCCAGTGCAGGGGTTGACAGGGAGGCAGTGCAGGTGGAGAGTGGAAGGGCCCAGGACCGAGGTCGCAGACAGTGGACCAGTTGTAGCAGGGGAGAGGGAGAGAGAAAGCAGAAGCAAAGAGGAAGGTTTTGAGGTGCTTCAGTAAAAGCAGATGTTTCTCCTCCAGATAGTGCGCGGTAGAAAACACTATGCCACATAGAACGAACAAGTACAACTGAACCCGTCTTTAAAGCCACTGTATAGTAATGAAATTGCGGTATAAACTCATCAAAAGTTACTTACATTATATTTGCATTTTCCATTGTGTCTCTGTGTAGGGCAGACCCGAAACACCACTCCTTCTTTGCCGACGTTACTTCTTCTAATGAACGTGGCTCATCGTTTCGTTTCTGAAATTTTATTCATTATCTTTTCTTAGTCTTTCAGGATGGTCCCGACCTGTCAAGGTCAAATCACAATAGAACCTTATATTGGGTCGTGGGCCGTTCCGCCACCCGAGCAAAACATCAAAGCAGCTGACCTTCACTTTGAGCGAGCACACATTTCTAGTTAGCTCCAGTTAGTGTAAGGGCATCTTGTCTGCGTGCCTTTTTTTTTATTGTCCCTATGGGTCGGCCATGTGTTTGTAATACGGAAACATTCTATAATTTTTGTAAAAATGATTTATATTACTGTTTGGTTTAATTGCAATGGGCCTGCAACATGAGGAGACACGAGAGAACAGACAATCGAATTACAATCATTTAAACCGTGATGTGTATTTCTCAATGAGCTCTGCTTTAGGTGGACATGGAACAGAGGCAATGTTGGGTGGCAATGCAGTTGTCCCCTGCATAGGTTCGTTCACCACTCCATGTATGTGCCTATCGAGGACATCTACGATAAGTCTCTCAATAAACTCATATTGCATATCCTCAAACACTGGTTTGATCACCCATTGTTTACTTCTTTTAGTGAAGGCCTTATTGTAGCGAAGCGTCCCTAAAGTTCCGGTCGTCCTACTTTGTTGACGGCCAACATTATGGTTATGTGCCAAGACCGCTAGAAGAGTCCGATTTATCATGCCTTCCATGCCAAAATGCAATCTTTTGGGCCTGTACTTTAGGCACATATTGTGGAACACCTCCAAATCTCCTGTGTGGCAGAATTCCGTGAGTCCCCTCAAATCTCTTGTTATAGTTTTATCAAATACAATCTTTTCAATGGCCTTGTGAGTGGGTGATGAAGGAATCAACCACTTCTTCTTCCGTGCCTCCTCTGTGGACAAATGGCCATGTTCACATTTGTGGAAATGCTCATTTGTCGACCATCGATGTACGTTGCTACAGTGCAACATTACTGACCGCCATTTTTCCAGTAGAATTTCCAACGACCCTTCACATGTTTTTGAGCTCCACCAAAGATGGTTACTGATTGACTTGGACCACTGTGAAATACCTTGCATATCTTTTTTTTTTCCTGCAGCCGACAATTTTTTATTGATTGATTTTGCAAGATGCCAAACGTCAAATTGGTGATTTATATTTTTGTACTGTTCTCTCATTGTCTTGGCAATTGAAACGTGTCTGTCCGTGGCTATCAGGTCGATCACCATTCCCCGCGATTGTAGTTCTTGCAATGATGCTACAAAGCCAACTTTCTCCATGGCCACTGAGGATGTACTTTGTGACACCTGCACGACCACCGAACTCACAATTTTCTTACTTTCCATGTCCTGAAAGTGGTAGGTGCAGTACTTGGCTGAAAATCCTGGGCTGTCGCACTGTCCATCACCGGCTAGCCTGAAGCGTTTGCCCGCGAATGTACTTTCCATTGACATTTTTTCCATTCTCCAAGCTTCGCTGATGGCTGGAAATAGATAATCGGTTTGGTATTTGTAGAACTGACTTTTCGCAATGAAATGGATTCCCACAAACTGAAAGAAATACTGTAACTTTTTAAAACTTGAACCACTAAAAAGTGCGGCCGCTGCACAAAGTAGATTGCCTGCTGGCAGTTGCCCCAGCATGGGTTGTGCAGACCATGCAAACGGATGATATTGTGTACAGGTGGCATGTATTTTAAGGTTAGTGCCTCGAATTGCACGAGTCACATTAATCAATGGCTCCCCACATACTTCCCCACCAACCCAATGCCCACATTTCATCATCATAATAATATCCATCAAACAGCTATCGAATACAATGAATTTGGCCTCTTTCCTTATACTGTCACTCTGCATCCCAGCTGGTTCGGCCTGTAACGTTGAGGACATGTCACTCGCATGAAAGGTACAATCTCTGATATCGTCTTCCGCTATGCTGAGTGATATTGATGGTGTTTCATTGTCGTCCACTTCATTCTCTTCCATTGCAACATCTGTTCCTTGTCCGGAGATGGGAGAAAAAAACAATGTCTTCAACTTTCGCGTGCTCTTATTTTTGCGGGTGTGGATTCTGTGAATTGATCTACGACTGCATCCAAACTACCAGGAGGACATTCACTATCAATGGCTGGTGGTGGTATAGCTCCGTTGTCAATCACTTCATATTCTTCCCATTGGCACGATGCATCTCCAGTCTCAAGTCCCTGCCAAAAGGTTTGACAAGCAACATCTCTCGTTCGCTTCACTGTCTGTGTAGATCTAGTTCTTACACCCACTCGCAACTAGAGGACAGATTAGAAAAGGGATGTTCAGTTTAAACACAACTTACAGTAGTGAACTATTAACAGTGAAAAACAACATAATATAGTGAACAGGACACTAACCTTCTTTTGCTTTCTTTTCTTTGAAACTTTCTTTCCTCGAACTTCAACATCTGGACGCTGTTGCTCCGACTCATGTGTGCATGTCTCCACTTCCTCTCGCGCTGCAACGACTATACTTTCATGATAAGCACATCCATCACTCACTGAGGCTCCATCGACTCGCTGAAACATAGAACTTTCATTAGTATGTATAATAATATTGAAAACACAAAATGTACTTGGGGATCAATACCCATACGTACATCTCAATAGCAAAACACGAATGAACGCATTGTGTAGAACATTCAAACGACAATAGTTCACGCATTGTTGATCTAGTTAGATTGAACTGTCAAGATCCATACCTCGGGCTCCGCATAGACTTCCATTGATGATATTATTGAAGATGACGCTTCAGCAACTCCCTGAAACACAGTAATTGCATTAGTATGGTTTTCTATTTTGTTTAAAAGAACATAAACTTTCTGCAGGCGTCAACGGCTCATCTAAATAGACCTGCACAAATGATCAGTTGTCTAAAATAAATAATGGATATCTAAATATGATTTGATTTGCTCCATCGTTGGAAGTGTCACCACCCAGAGATCTGCATCAACTACTAGGGGTGATGTTCTTGTTGAAGAAGCTCCGTCAGCTCCCTGAAACATAGTACTTGCGTTAATAAAGAAGGAAGTATAGCGGATGTAATCACGTCATTTGATCTCGCATGATTGATCTGTCAGTAGCCATACCTCGAAATGCATAAGAACATCAAGGGACGCTGTAACTGCGGTGCACACTTCTGCAAGCTGTTGCGCCGACCCGTAACTGCATGCTCCCCCTTCCTCTTGGACTAATGCTCCATCGACTCCCTGAAACATAGGACTTTCATTAGTAATGAACACAATATTGAAAAAAGAAGACACATAGGAGGGCGACGACAGAAGGACATACCAATGGCTAAAAACGAAAGAAACATTGTGTGTAACAATCACGCTACAAGAATGCAAGATCTGATGATCTCCATCGATGGAACTGTCCGGAAACGTACCTCGAGCATCTGAGTGACATCTACGGTTGTCGTCAATGCGTTGGACTCCTCAGCATCTCCCTGAAAGACAGTACTTGCATTATTTTGGATAACAATAATTATAACTGAAAACAAAGACTAGAGGACGAGTACTGTGGTGTACCATTAGGTAAAATAATTACACGATCAATTAAAACTATTGATTTACATGCCTAAAACAAGTCAGTGTCAGAATAGCTAAGTAAGATTACCCGATAGGCGCTTGAAGTGGCTGATGACTGCAATAACGACACGGATGGAGAATCTTCAGCCTTCATATTGAGTGGATACATAAATGGGGAAATTATTGTTAGCTAATGCTACACACTACCGCAATGCCGAGAGATAAATACGTAAACTTGACTCACCAGTGGAGGGATGTGGACGAATAGAGTGGGAATAGCGGTTGAGAGCAATTTTCGCCTCGCTCGCGGTGTTTTCGTCCTTATTAGCAATGATGTGGAGTACATGTATGGGCTAAAGTGCCTGCTGCAGATGCGGTATCGATCACCCCTCTTGTCCGCAAAGACTTCTAGGACTCTACTTTCTATCTCGGAGGCTGGATATCCGCAATATCGGACCCATTCTCTTATCTGATCTATTGTCTTAGGGAAAACATGCATTATAGTACCTTCAGATTTGTTATGGGTCTTCGAAGGGCAACCGCCAATGGAACAGGCAGGCATTATGGAAAGTTCTGAAAAGTAAAGATCAACAATTCTCTATGAATACCAATGTGTTAAAACATTAAATGACACATAAAAGGTTCAATGCAAGGTCCGTTTTGGTTCTTGGAACTATACACGTTATTCACATGCGGATAAGTATTTCAATAACTTTCAAAAAATAGAAAAAGTAATTTGACTAAACTCAGAACATGTGACTAGTTCCTTGCATGTACTGTCGTGAACGAAAAGAAAACATGGATGCAATTTGATGACTACTAGCAAATAGATATAAATTAAAAAATTGGACGCAAAATGATTATGGTACATGGACTTACCTTGACGAACAAACAGTTAGATGCAGGGATCAGAGTAGTTTCTTGTCGTAGAACAGGGAGCAGTTCACAGGTTGCAAACTGACGAGTTTGCTCAAAGTGGTCACGGAAGTTCACAGAGACGAAGAGCAGATAACCAGCACCTTCACGGGTTGACTAGCAAAGCGCAAAGAAGTTCTCATTAGAAATATGAAGTGGGTTATAAAGAATTCGAAACAGGGGTGTGTTTGTGAATGAATGACGTGTATATGTCGTGGCATTATGCGGTCTGCAGGGGGCCGTCCAGCGTGAGCGGGGATGCTTGGCAGGAGACACGGGGTCTGGAGGTAGACATGGGAACAACAACCCATGCTCTATAGACCACTTTGAAGTGTACATGGTCTTTGGCACCTCTTGGCCTTTATCGCTCCCTGACAGCTCCACTTGCCAGCACAAGTACCCCGGTGCGAACTGCCTTTGATAGGGCGGGGGGTGGATCGGGGCGGTGGTCGTGCAGACAAGACACAGGAAGACTCGTGAATGGAGACACACTTATGTGGATTGCAGGGGGCCGTCCAGCGTGAGCGGGGATGCTTGGCAGGAGACACGGGGTCTGGAGGTAGACATGGGAACAACAACCCATGCTCTATAGACCACTTTGAAGTGTACATGGTCTTTGGCACCTCTTGGCCTTTATCGCTCCCTGACAGCTCCACTTGCCAGCACAAGTACCCCGGTGCGAACTGCCTTTGATAGGGCGGGGGGTGGATCGGGGCGGTGGTCGTGCAGACAAGACCCGTTTGCCACAGGGCCTCACCAAGGAGAGGCCATCTAACTGAATGTAAGAGGATGGCTGCAGGATCTACTACATGGAATGCAGGGGGGTGAGTTTATAAATACCTCACCCTCCCAGGAGAATATACACTAGATTCATTTAAAAAATCAAAACAACCATTGTTAAAATATATGTTGGGCTTTATTTTAGATTTTAATTAAACATAAATAATAAACATTACACATTGTAAAGTTGAGGTTGCAGCACATCGAGGGAAAATCCGCGGTATTGTCCACTGTCACTGGGGAAATGTTGTCTAATGGCAAGTACCGCACAGGCAGGTATTACTCTCCGAACGCGGTGTCCGAGCCTCCCGTGAAGCCACCAAGTGAAGCAACGATAGGCCACCAGCCTGTACCACCTGTGAAAAAAAAAGATGCAAACTGTATTAAACTGACCAAACTTTCTTATCAATGTCGATTCAGGTAACACATGTCATTTTTCTTAGAAAAAAATTATATCTAGAAAATGCACTATATGGAACAAATTTACATGCGTTCGAATGATATGTAAATGTAATTTTATATGTGGGAGACGACCATGAAATAGTGGTGGCATCACTGACATCACAAACAGAGTATACTTACTCGTTACTCGGATTACGCGGACGAACAGTGCCGCGAAGTTCGTGCATAAGCACCATCATCATCCTCAACACGGTCCGTGAGAGGCAGGCTTCCCTGAACTCTGGCAGCTCGGTGATGCATTGCGGACTTTGCTCGCCTTCCTGCAGACTTTGCTCGCTTTCCGAAATGTAGGCCAAGCACCCGGAATTTTCACGGCAGCAGCAGTTCTCCTCCTCAGTTGGCATTAGCTTGCACCGATTGCACGTGCACCAGGTGGAGACGCCGTCCATGCGACATGGTCCAGGCTCTTCATCCGTTGACTGGTCCTCCCAACTGCCGTCCGAATCCCCATCGTTTTCGCGTGCTTGACTTTCCAGTAGTTCTTCCTCGGTGTACTCGGGCTCGTACATATACGGCATTATTGTGGCCATTGTGCGGTAAAGATAGTAAAATAATTTACAGAGATGGTACAGGTGTTCACACGGGCTACAAGCGGCGAAGGTAGCTGACCAGAGCACTGAAACGAGTCACAGAATACTCAAAGTAACACAGAGAGAGGAATGGAATCGAAAATCTGCTGCTGTGTGTTGTGAAACGGTCTGTTTATACTTATTGGGGAAAGAGGCGTCCTGCCATTTCCATGGCAACACGTCAATAGCTGAGGCGCAGCGATTGTTGACACGAGACGTGCTTGAAATGGGCAGTACGCGTCTGCTGATGTCAGGCTCAGGGGCGGGGGATTTGATTTAGTGCCGCAAAGGCAGGTGAGCCAGGTCGATGCGGCGGAATGATAGGATTATCACAAAATGGAGGCTGATTTCGAGTGCGATAATGGGCGAAAAGTCGGGTAAGGTCCATAGGAAAGTTTCCTACGATCTACCGATTTATGCTTACAAACACATGGCCGACCCGTAGGGACAATAAAAAAAAAGTCCCGGAACTATCCTTTAAGGCTTTTATTTATCTTTCCTTTATGTAACTCTACATATTACTTTAACAATAGGTTTTAGCTATATTAGCACCCCCGGTGGGGCAGCCAGCCAATCAGGTGACTATGAACGTGGGCTTGAACCGCCGGTACAAGCCTGTGTTCCAAGCTGCCTGACGGCCGTCTCTCACATCCACCATCTTCCCCCACCCTCCCTCCCTGATTGTTTTTTCTTTAATAACACCCCGCTCTTCCACTTACCTTATTTCGGCTGCGGCGTCAAGGGTCCGCTGCAGCCACACTTTCCTCTCAGCTTCCCACGGCTGCCATGGAAAGGGAAGAGGGGCTCTGTAAGGAGCCCCGCCTTCCATTTCCATGGTGGCCATGTTGGTAAAGTATTTTTCTTCCCACAACGGGACGTGCGTGGTGTCCCATTGTAGGAGGGAAAATCATTTATTTTGTTAACCCGGGTTTCCGTTTTTGTAACCCGGGGTGCTAATGGCCTTATGTACCCGTTCCATGGGCAACACCGACCCAGTTAACGGCCCAAGCGAAGCAAGGGGTAAATAACGCCACAATAAGTCAGGGTGTAATTCTTGATTGTTAAAGACCGGCACTCGTTGCACTAACCCACTTGCCCCAGGACATCAGCTCAAAAAGCAATGTGTTTAGCATGTCTGCTGCATTCAAAAAAGCCGTCCCTATAATCTTGTTTCTCCATTGCTCTGGTCATGCGGTTTCCATTCAGAGACTGCAGACTGATCTGCTCGAGTGCTGGCACTTGGCTGGCCTCAGACCTAACGCGCTAACACTTTCTTTGTTCTCACTGCCAATCAGTGTGGCCACTATTTTATTATAATAATCAAATCAAAATTATTGGCCTGTCTGAAAAGAAATCTCCTGATCGCTTGTCATCAGCAGCATCAATATTTTTACCTCATTCAAAAAGTGTGAGATGATTGTATAACACTGCTGCTCTGAAGAATCGCAAAGTGCTGGTGTTCCTAAAAGCCTACAAAGCAAAGAGAAAACGTAGCCCTGGTATTTTGTAGGTATCCAGGCATTGTTTCGAAAACATAGTTTCGAATGACAAAAGTTTTGAAACAAATGCATCGAAAAAATGCATTTTTTTGTAGGTAAAGTTTTTTTTTTAACTAAAATGGGTGTTAAGGGGTACAAAAAAACGGGGGTTGGTGGAGGTTCCCCCCATTACATTTTTTTTTAAATGCATTTTTTCGAACACATTTTTATTCTTAATAGAAAGCAGAAGATGGTTTACGGGATGTATCCTCCCTAAGTGTTTACATGTCCATACCCCTTTGTGTTAAACACGCAGCACGGCAGGGGTTTGGTTCCGAATGACCCCCACGAATCAATTCTGAGAGACCCCAGGGTATTTTATTTATTTAGGAGGCGGACGGGTTTTCACTGGACATGCAACCACTTAAAAAAAAAACTTTGCTGCCAGTGCAAGTAACAGTTCAGCTTCTAACGCAAACATGTCCAAATATTTAAAAATAGTCTTTATTATAAATATAATATATTCCTACCTCCAATACATTTATTTATTTATTTATTTTAGTATTTGTAGAGCGCACTACAGCCCGGAGGCAACGAGGCGCTATAAGGAGATTTAAAGAAGGCTTGCTTGAGGGTTACAATAAGCGGCCCCATATGGTATACTTAGGTAGGTTCAGTTACAGGGTTACAGACGATATACAGTCCTATTACATAGTTGCAGCGGGTATACAGTGAAGGTTACAGTTGGTTACTCATATACTTTCCTAGGTAACAGAGCGTGTGCTAGGTGATATAGTGGAGGTGTAGACCTAGACTGAGGGGCTCTTTTATACAAAGAGCTGGGTTTTTAAGGCCTTGCGGAAGGCTGTGTGAGACTCAATTGATCTAATTTGAGCTGGGAGGTTGTTCCATAGGGTCGCCGCCATAGAGGGGAAGCTAGTGCCTCCTGCCCGCACTCTGCCCGCACTCTGACAGACGGAATTGGCCAGAGACACAAACTCTACATAGCAATTTGACACACACACCAGACATTCTATATCACACATAAGTACACTTATTGAAACCACCTTTACAGTACTGGGGCCATTAGGTGCAAAGTGCTAATAAAGTGCTACCATGCTTGTAAACATGTAGGCATTTAGAGTATGAAATCATGTCTGTATTGGTTAGCAATTAGTAATGTAATAGTTTGCTCATAGGGTTAATAGGGTGTATGTGTTTAACAGTCAACACTGTTTACAAGCATGGTAGCACTTTATTAGCACTTTGCGCTTTATGGTTCCATTACTGTAAAGGTGGTTTCAAAAATTATACTTATGTGTGGTGTGTGTGTGTCAAATTGCTGTGTAGATTTTGTGTTTCTGGCGAATTCCCTCTGTCATGAATGCTAGTTATGAATATATTATATTTATATTAAAGTCTAGCTTTGAATATGTAGATGTTTTTGCGTTATAAGCGGAACTGTTCTTGCCCTGGCAGTGAAGGAGGTTTCTATGTGGTTGCATGGTTCTGAATGATACCTACGGTGTTATGATGCAAAAGTGCCTCCACCTCTCGGATTGGATTGATAGGGGTTCTAAAAGAAGGAGCATAAGTGCAGTGACTCATCAACTTCTTTAAATATATATACATATAACTTTAAAATAAAAAACACAGGCGCCACTTAAATAAATATCGCTCACTTATATACAGTCAGTTTAGCCTTCAACTTTGCTTTCTTTCATTATTTTCACAAAAGACATTGGGCCTCATTATAAGTATGCTGGTGCGGTAACAAGGGTGCCGTTAGGCTACCGGCACTATTGTTACAGGACCGGCACACTCTGAGTTCTGCGGACAGGTGCTGTCCCTTGCGCTAGTTCTGATGGCACGGCACCTGGCCGCAGACTTTGACGGAAGCACCGGCATTGTTGCACACAGTGCCGGTGCTTCCGTCCTCCCCACTCCCCATTTTCCGGCGCCTGGCAATGGGTAATTACTGGGACCGCCGGGTCTGTAATGCCACGGTAATTCCCCATTGCCAGGTGCTGGAAAAAACACGACTCCGGCAGCAGCCGTGCCGTTTTCACCGGCACGGCTACCGCCGGGGTCGTAAAGAGGCCCGTTTTGCGGTATGTATTGATCTCTAGGGGAAAATAATTGCTATAGAATCACCTGATCGGAGAACATTACTTTGGGGAAGATCTATATATTATAACATCACAAGATGACATGGTGTCCGGGTATAGGCTTTCCTATCGTTGGGTTGAAATCTGCCTTTTCATTCAATAGAAAACTCAGCGGTGCATCCAGGCCTCTCAGGGAGATCCAAGTAATCGGTTATACATGGAGCAGTCACTGCGCATCTCCAGCCCAGCCCCACCTAAGGAACAGGCCATGAGAAAGGTGTTAGGCCCATGCCATGCTTAGTTCTCTGGGGAGAGTGATATCAGGCAGAGCCCAGGAGAATAGACATTTTACGGCAAGCCGCATTCAGTTCTCCATGAAGGAGCTATAGAGTGGACTGGCCTAAGGTGAGGAGGTTTCTCATTGTATTGCTTGTGAGGGCATCTGCCCAGTAATCTGCCCCTGGACCATCCTGTATGCCCATGTCTTTCATAAGGATCAGTCAGGACGATCCCCTGCCAATCTCTTTCTCTGATTGCTCTTCAGTATGGTTCAGGTCACGCTAACGCTAGCTTGCGGTGTGAACTGGAGACCACTCCCTACACTTGCAGAGAAGGAGCCTGAAACACAAAAGGGGTTCCTACCAGCAAACAAATCTTAAATCATTTAAATTGTCAATCCGGATTTGTTTATAATGCACATATCAAATCTTTTTCTTCCGGCGAGACAGCGCTAATTATTTAGCTACACTTTTAACAATTTGATTTAATCAAATGTTTTATTCAGTAGTTTCTAATTAGTATTTGTTTTGTCAAAAAACACAATCACATGCTAATGGGTTTTGTCAAAAATAACAAAAACTATAACAACCAAATACCAAACACCCATGTGTGATGACAGACAGGACGTAAGTGACAAACAAATAAAATTGAATTCTCACAAACAATCTAACTAAAGTGTTCTTAAAAACAGCTTAATTAAAGTGCGAGAGTTGTCCAAGGTCTAATGGAGCCATTAGCAGTTTTACTGTACCGGCTGTGTGTACTTACACATGCATGACTTAATCTTTGAGATAAGCATGTACTACTGCAGGATCAACCAGGTAAGAAGGAGTCTGGACACGTCAGAAAAAGGAGATCACTGGCTTTGCATTGGCCCTTACCTTCTGACTCGGAACGGTTCCATGTCTTAAAATCGTGTCAAAAATGGGCGTGTTTACAAAATATTGCCGCAAAAATGCTGTGGTTTTGCCGCCACAATCATGTAAAGGATGCGGGGAACACCCCCGCAACCCCTGGACCCATTATACCATTTAACGGGAGCGGGGGACACCCAGCAACCCTCACTCCCCTTGAATGGTATAATGGGGTACGGGTCAAACCACAGAATTTTTTGCGAGATTTATTTGACCTGTGACATTTGTGCCGCAATTTTATTACCTGATACACTCGGAACACACGTGGAAGCTTCTCTCTGCCAACTTCGATCTTAGTTCTTTCTTCCCCTACTGGCTCTCAGACCTCCTCTAATAGAATGGGCTATTCTTCAGAGCATGGACTCACACCCTGATCTGCTCAAGCTCGACCCTAAGGCACATCTCTGGATCCCTCCATGACGGTAAACAGAGCTCATAACATACTTTACTAAATGAGTAACTCCTACAGAGCGGTTACAGACATGTGGTGAGAGAAAGGTAGAAGAGAAATGTGGGTTTCACTGAAAATGAAAGCCTAATAGACTGACGTTTTTATGATGTGCTGAAATTTGGAAAAATCAAAGTTCTTGAGGTTAAGAATAATGTTGTTAAATAGATAACTTCCCTGTTTACATTTCTGCCAGTGATGCCATTTAATGAAAATCAGAGGTAGCATTCCACAATCTTTGACCTCCAATAACATCACAAAAAGAGACATCACATCCTTGACCCCGATTACAGACAAATACATATTTTTTAACCAACCTTATTTTTTTCAAAGTAGCAACCTGTGACCAGACCCACTCATCCTGCTTGTGTCCCACTTTGGATCTGAGCCAATCCTCAGTGTCCCCATTGTTTACGCTACAATGGTGAGCCTGGCAGTCTATTGCCTGTCAGATCTTCCTTCTGTGTCTCCATGTGGCCTACTCTCCGGAGCATGTTGAAACATGTTTTGTGAATGTCAAGGATCTTCTGCCATGTTCTGAAGAGACTTCTTGGTCCTCTTCCTTTTCTGGATTAGCATCAGTCTGATAACACTGTTAATATTTTTTCCATGTGGATTTTATCAGCTTCATATGGAGGTCAAACACCAAAACTGCATGCCTTAATTCTGTGCTCTCGCTTACTACTGAACTGTTCAGCGCTAAACCACATTGCAAATCCTGGGATCATATACATTGCTAAACCTATCTTGCCACTGTCAGAGCTTGCTCTATTACTCTACTGCTCATTTGTAAGTTACCATTTTATTATCTTTCTTGACTCACCATTCCAGCCTTCCTACTTACACCTGCCCTCACCGCTAATTGGATTCTTCCCTCTCTTTTCCTCACCACACTTGCACTTAAATGTCTGAGGTCACAGCTCATGCTTAGCTGGCTAGACTGCCTACCCTCTGACATGTATTTGTCCTACGTTTGTCCACCGCATTGTTCCTGGTATCTGTCCAATATACCCCTTCTCAAACCTAGTCATCATGCCACTCGAACTCTCCCCATTATAACAGGCTCACTGCCTGCTGCTTACCTGATAGATTACCTTATGCACGCTCCTTTGTGACCAACCAAACGTATTTCCCAGTATGCATGTATGCATCTATTCAAATAAATAATAATAACATATATTGTGTTTGTTTCTGATCACATACCAGCAATCAGCATGTAACAGGTCCGCGGAAAAGTGAGAGCAGAAACATCCAGGGCTTCTCGAAGGACCATTACCTGCATACAGGACAGCACAGACTCACGCCGCTGTTGAATTGTTGAGAAACATTTTTGGAAAACTGTTTATGGATGGGCAAGTCCTCATTTCCTCCCTATCGTGATAGTCACCCTAACGCTGTACACCCCTAAATAAAATGCAGCGAAATAATGTATTGAAATGGCTGTTCAACAAATGTGCTGAAATGGCCGAAGAGAGTTGGGTGGATAGCATAGGATGATCAGAAGGCTTGTATTTTTTTGTATTTGTTTATTATTTATATCGCGCACCAAACCCTGAGGTAACTGGGTGCTTGAAAAACTTAGAGGTTACATACATGGTAAAGAAAAGAACATTACAATCAGGTGTGGCAACCAGCGGTACCCTGGATACAGGTGGGTCAGATAGCAGGATATCATATACAATAATGTACATATAGCAGGAGATAATATACAGTAGTGTACAATGATCTGTCGCAAAAATGGGGGGTGTATAGACATAGTGATTACATCTTAAAGAAGAGGCTTGATGCTCAGCCAATTTTTTATATTGTCTTTGAAGGTGAGGAAGGAGGGTTCCTGCGTAAGAGGGATGGGGATAGAGTTCCATCATTTGGCAGCTTGGAGAGGGAAGCTGGCTCCTCCGGCTGTTTTTAGGTTGAACAGAGGTGTGAATGCAAGCATCCGCCATGCTTTTTTCTGATCACTCTGTAGGCTCCCTTGCATCTTTTTGTATTACCTTTCGATTTAAGGTAAAATGACTTCCACACACTTCTTTCGAAGGTTCTTAAGAGATATTTAGACATTTAGACCATGCAATAACTACTTACACTTGACTGAGGTTAGCTTGCTTGATATTTTCCAATGTCAAATGTGGTGCTTCCATTCAACCGTTCAAATGGATGAGTGTCATATATTTTAGAATAAATACACCTCTGTTTGGAAAAGCTTAGGCAAGGTGAGAGGAGGGAATCAATTACAACAATAACCAGCTCATTCCGACTTGGTGGTGTGGTAAACTGTGACTGTAAAGGGACGCTAATTCCATTCCTGTCACTTTCCTATGGACTCCAAGAATGGCGACTAACACCACCTAGGCCCCTGCTCATGCCTAATGCTTATGATGCTCATGCTGCCACAGCGGTGTGCTGCGGCTTCACTAGAGGAAAGGTACATTTTTAAGCAGATCTTACAACTTACACTAAAGGGCAGCAGCTGGGCCCTGGCGGTTTATAGTGATTTGGTCGAAAACAAAAATGTTGAAAGTCAAAATGTCGAAAAAAAAATGTCGAAAAAAAAAATTTCTTTTTCAATACGTTTTTTTTCGAAATGGGGGGGTTCCCCCCATCCCCCCTTTTTTCTATTTTTTTTATTTTACCCCTTTTTTTACTTGCCGAACCCAAAAAAAACATAGAAATGAAAAAATAATACATTCAACTTTTTTTTTTCGATATTTTGTTTTTGCCATTTTTGTCATTCGACTTTTTTTTCGACATTTTTACTGACCACCGGCCCTGGCACCCACATGTTTCAGCCCCTACTGTGTGCGGCCTGTAATTATGCAAATGCCAGTAGTGGAGAAAGCTTTGCATGCCTGGGGATTGGACAGCTCCTGAGTGGACAGTGGCATTGTAAACAATTTGAGGTCAGTGGTGGCAGGGGAACATCTTTAGTGCAGTGACATTAATATCTCCCACAAATCAGTGCAAGTTAGCAAGCAAACGAAGAGGGCCCTAAATATGGTAGGGGGAATTAGGCGATTCTCCTCCGAGAACATTTTAAAATGAAATACTGAAATGGTGCAGTTTACAATACACTTTTTGAGAAGAAAATCTACAAAATGTACTCTTTGTTTCCTAGGGTAACACATGAACAATTCAGTAGCTGCCATGTTACATTACACATGTGTATTTGACAAAATGTGAATAATGGTTGCATACACAAGGTATGCCAGTGTTACCATTGTAAGTCATTTGTATGCAGCTGCACCCAAAACGTATGCTAGCATTGCCACAGTAAATCATTTCATGGAGCTGAATATATGATACAAGCCAGCATTCCTAGTGTACATCACTCTGATTTTAAGGCAGAATCTATGTCATCATTGTCACTGTAAATGATTTGTATGAAGCTGTGCTCATAATCTATGCTAGTATGGTCACTATAAATCATCTTCCTAAAGTAGTAGCCACAATCTATGCCAGTATGGTCGCTGTAAATCGCCATCATAAAATGTGCCCACAAAAAGTGACAGCTTTAAAACACTTTCTTGAAGCTCTAACCACTATCTATGACAGTATGATCACTGAAAATCTCTTTCATGAAGATGACAGTATGACTACCGCTAATCACTTTCTTGAAGTTGCCTCCACAATCTATGCCAACCAAGCTATATGACAGCACTGCCAAACGCATTTACTACTATCAACATTCCATGCTACGGGTTGACCACAGGTTTACAAGCGGTGGAAAGCAGCGTAAAGTCCTTTTTTGGGAGACCGTAGAGCTGTATGGGGATTTTTGCAAATGTACCTTGCGTGGCAATTCTTCTGTTGAATGCTGAAGGTTAACACTCCATTTCACCACCAAAGACAGATTTCAGTGGTGTGGTAAAACTGGTGGTAAATTCACTTACCAAGCAACAAATTACTGCACAGCCAAACTCGTAATGAGTTTGATTGTGCTGACTACACAGTGAAAATAATGAAACCTCTGTCTGTTTATGTAGATATAACTTTTCTTCAGAAATACACAGACAGTTCATATTTAACTTTTACAATCCGGGAACCACTTTATAAACTTCTGCACAAGTACAAGTGGCTCATTCACTGCTAAGTCTCCACCTCTCTGGTTGTGGGCCTGTGTAGATTTCAACAGCTTAATTGCCCTCTCCTTATCTCAGAAGAGAGATATGTATGTTTCCATACCATCAAAGTGCCTGTGCTCGCGGTTGTCACCTTATGGAATGTCAATGAATAATTAAATACATTCCCCACGTTGATTGGTGCAGTAAAGTGGCCTGAACGACCTTAAATATGTACCTTTTTAGGGTTCTGGTCACAATAGTAAATAAAACAGGCAGTATTTCAATATTGCTTATAGAACACGTAGTATTTACCTCATGCACTATTTGGCGTAATGCAACATCATGTAAATACCCATAATTATGAGGTGGAAATGCATGGACTTTCCTCAGATTTCTACCTCTATCCAAAAGGTGGAATGGAAACCCTCCACCGTGATGAACATATATCCCTTACGTTAATTGATGTGGTCTGGGACCCATTGGAGGAGCAAAACTGTTGGCATCCTAGATGTCCACATTCTCACCCCATTCAAGCACGATGCACAGTAGGGCCACTACTGACCCTCCTGTGCATTATTTTACATAGGGAAGAAGCAGTGTGACATGTGACCCTACCATATCCATTTCCTTCCCCCAAACAGTGATGGAAACGCAATTGTTCATAAACCCCGAAACATGACAGGCGGCAGATTTTCGAAAATACCATAGTGATCTTCTAATTGCGGTTATCACAGAATGCGATAATTGGATGATGAGAGATCAAAGTCTTCTGAACTTGTTATGAGTTACCGTGACGAAGTTTTCAACCGTCTTAGAAGGTTTCATATCTATCCTTGTGTTGGAAGCTCATTTTATAAAGATGGGCCCCCTATGTCTTGGCCCCTATGTCTTGGCCGTTGCCAGGATGCTCTGATTATCGCTGATCTCTCAGTATGAGGGTGTGATTATTGCCAATTATCTGGTGCTGGCAACCAGACAGTTTTTCTATTTTTGAGTCTGTGAGGCAAGGAGTGATTTCCTAAACTGAACACAGGAACTGTGTATTCCTGACTAGTGTAGAAGGCCGCGTACACCTGCCAAAGTGAATATTTTCATGAACAGGGAGCACTATATATCTTAAAGCGACACCTGCCTCTAGCGGTGACAACAGGCAAAGATATGAAAATTGGCTTTGTCTCTCTATATCTTAATGCAACTGTGCCCTCTAGTGGTGACAACAGGCAAAGCTTTGTGAATGCATCGGACAAACATACATCTGGCCTTTTATAATATTGTTAGATTAGATACCCCATGATAATCTTAATTAACCACACAGCCTTTTGCTGTGATGCTTCCTCTGTATGCTGCGCTCACATCCAAGTGATAGCCTTGTGTGGTCAGAGGATAAACCCATACTTCAGAGAAACAGACATTTTGGACATCTTGAAGGAATGCTGAACATATCTCTTTGATGGCTATCAGTACCTATAGACATGCATGAATGATGAATACATTACATCTCCAAACAAACTCCACACATCATTTTATATGCAACTCGGCTCGAAGCCTTGTTGTTGTAAGTGCAGCCCCAACATTTCATCTGCAACTCAGGTTGAAGAATTGATGCAGGCGTGGCTACGCACATATCCTAAATGTATGCCAATTCAATCTTTAGAATAAATAATAGCAACGGTATGTTTTTATACACTGCTTATTACATGATTGCTGCCACTCCTAGGTGATGCGATAATTCCTGTAATCATTACCTAATATAACAGTGTTCAATTGATTGACCTCGGAATTATGAGTTGCCTCTGGCAGGATTTGAACCTGCAGACATACCACAGATGTCAAAGGTATGCACTTAACTGGGTGAGAGCTTCTTCCAGTTTACCAGCTTATTGTAAGAAGACACGTTAGCACTGTTGTTACTTCTTTCTGAAGTAACTTGCTATAGGGAATGGCTACAGACAAGGGACACACCGGCAGACTTCCCTTACCATTATCGGTGCCTGATATCCCAGTGTTACCAGGATATTACGGGTGCCGGAAACGGTGGTAAATTCCCATCCCATGGAGTCCATGGGATGGGAACTGCTGAATCACCGGCATTGCTGTTAATGGTGCTGGTGATTCAGTGAATTCTCTGCCGGTAGTTCATTGGTCGGGCCTGCCAATAGTTCATTGCCCCTACCGTCAGACTTGGAGTGAGACGGTAGCACTCGAATTGTATTCCAGATCAGCTCACTCGTAATGAACCCCAAGGAGTATGAAACATCGCATTACACATCCTAACACACAAAATAACATTAAACCTCTCTCTGGTCTTTTTAAAATCCCTGGTCCAACCCAACTAACTGTGCCTTGATCACCTTCCATGCGAGGTCAAGACTCCTGGTGTGTATTTTGTCCTTGGCACCACAACTCAGGGAGTAGTGGTGGGTACATGCACCCACTGAGAGTGGACCTGCATTTCAACATCAGGTTGGCCACCCATACAATGTTATCCATTCCTTAGCGCTCTGAAGTTTACCAAAACTCTTCACAGACTCGCTCACTCTTTTTTTCCTCAACACCCTCCTTACATCTCTAATACCGACAGGGATGACAACGTGCTGTACATAGAACCTTTTATATACAATTATTATCACTCAACCAGTGTCGGTACTGATCTAAACACTGTGGGAAGATGAAAGGCAGCACTGCCCTTGCTAGGATTCAAACATGCGACCTGCAGGTCACACAGAGATCTCCACAGCGAGCACTTAACCTGCTGAGCTTTCTCACCATGCTACATTCCTGCTGACAGTGAATCCTTAGGAAGAGGTGTGTCTGTGACCACTTATGCGGTTCTCACTCCTCCTGAGGGCTTTTCATCATCTTTCTGTGGTGGATAATGGCATGGGAATCCAGGCAGATCCCTGCCCCTGTGCCATCATAGGCTCCAGGGGCAAACATGCTCCCTAATGTGCGCTAATGCATGCACAGCTGTGATTAATAATGACTGTTCTATTGTAGCACAAACAAACCAGACGGAATCCACAGCCTCTGAGCTCCCTTTAAAATGAGCTGCAGGAGGAGACTCTGCTGGTTTCCCTAGACGAAGAGCAGGGAAACCTCCTAGAGTGCATTACCCACTCTGTACCCACCTTCACCCAGTGTCGCAAATTGGTGTAGCCTGTACATTAAACATCTACATGGCCCTCTAATCCTCACTGAAGGAGTTTTCACATAGGCATATAATACCTCTGCATTCAGCCAAATCAAAATGGCTGGAGGTGGAGAAACATGCATAGAACTTCTCGCCCATTTGAAGGCCACAACAAAATAAAGGTTGTTGTGTGTAAACCCCAGTTACCATCAGAACTGAAGATGCCAGCTCACTATCTGAGGAGCCCAATTGGGTAGAGTAGCCTCACTCTGCATTTAGCCTAGTTGTGCAAGGTAGCCATATTCTACATGTAGCTTACATTTGTATGGCAGCTATATCCTGCATTTAACCTAGTTGTGTAAGGTAGCCATATTCTGCATTTAGCCTAATTGTGCATGGTATCGTTATTATGCATTTGGTCTAATTGTGTAATGTAGCAATATATTGCAGTGTTTCTAAAATAAATCACTGAAAGTCTGTCTGTGCATTTTAGGCCCTGCTCCCCTTATAAATCTAGGCATTTTCACAATTTTGTTCATATTGCGTCTTCTATGCATTTTAGGCGCGGCTCTCCTTTTTTAATCTAGGTGATACCTAGCACTGCTCCTTGTACATAGATGGAACCCAGGATGTAAACATTGTTTTTTGTACAGCTAACCGATTTTCTCCCCTCGCACCCCGTACCTTCATAGCTTAGCAGCAGGCACAGGCGCACTTCAAACACCCTGCACTCACATATAACACAAACCCTATTGCACAACACCTCTGACATAAGAATGAAGCTACCTTTAACGACAAAAATACGAATTGTAGCTTTCCACATAATTGTCAATCTCCTTAAACACAGTCCACCCTGTTTAGTTCATAGTTTACCTCTGCTGCACCCAACCCCACGCCATTCAGACATGGGTGACTAGCAGAGTCTTGGCCACCCTCACATACCCTATAATAGCCGAAATGCACACACGCATAACAACACCGTCCAACTTTGGGACCATAATTATGGTGAAAGTCGCTATACAAAACACAAAAATGAATGAATGAATAAAGAGCGAAAAAGGTTGCAGACAAGATCCTGCTCATGACATCCACCTCCCAATCTTGTTTCTCAAAGTTAATGCCCAAGCCTTGCCAGCGTGAGACCAAAACTTATGATCAAAACCTATTCAGCTGCCTAGCAAAAAAAAGACATATGATGTGTGAGATGGTCATTATTGACAGTGTTACGCTATGGCACGCTGCCTGCGGGGCGCAGCCATTGAGACAAGCGTGATGACCCGCAGAGCAAAGGTATTTGGCACATAAAATGGCCGACTCTGAGTTAGACGTGGCCAGTTGAAACCGACCCCTGGCGTGGTCTCCATTCCTGCGTGCTAGCTTAAGGCATTGGTAGGCCTCAACATTTCCACTGACCGGCGCGCGGGCCAACAGCTAGAGCAGTAGGCCGAAACAGCCAAAATCTTTCCCTTAGTTGAGGACCCTTTGCACACAGTTCTGGATCTTCCTCCTCCCCCAGATTTGGGGGTCACTCTGCCCCAACTATGTGACCAATCCAAGGAGCAGGTGTTCTTTTTAACATACGCTCTAACCTTAGCTACGCGTTTCACAGCGCTCTGGGGCCTGGTTTCCGGTTTGTAAAACTGTAAAAATAAATACAGTCTTTAAAAGATGCCGCTTCTCCAAGGTCCCACGGTTGTGGAACAGATGAACCAGGTGCGCAGAAAACATTAGCTTGAAGCAGAGCCAAGGCACAGGGCCAGAAAACAACTGATGTCTTTAACATCCCAGCGCTGTGCAGAGGCCAATATTTGATTGTTTGGTTAATGTGCTTTTTATGTACTGTTGGTTTGCGCGGGAAGAGGTTGTCTGGAGGTTTTACAATCACGGCTTCATTAAAGTATTACATACGAAACCCATTAGTATTTTAGCAATAATAACCAACGAGCGAGGTCATTGGCAGGCATTAGTGGCTGGGTAGATGGCCTGCTCGCCAAGGGCTCTTAACCCAGCAGGGCACTAATGGACACAAAATAACTGAGTTTTGGGTCATTATTGTTCACATAAACATTGCTGCTAATTAGGTGATAACATAAAACAGGGCTGTGAGCTAGCGGGGGATTATCGCATGTTAATTCGGCAGTTTTATAAGGTGCGCCACAATCAGCATGTTCATTTAGCAGTTTTATAAAGTGCGTCACAATTCGAGCGTCCACTGCCTCACAAGACGGTACACGATGCCTTGGGCCGTGTAGCTGCGGACAGATCTTGTCTCCCTCAAAGGGGACATCCTGAAAACCTTACCAGGTGATTATTGGGGGCTCTTATTGAAACACCAACGTCGGTGAAGTGAGGTCTGCGTTCTTAGTTAGAAGAAAAGCCTGCGAATACGAGCACGCCCGCATTTCATCTTCTGCATGCATTTCAGTTATAGCTGAAGGAAAAAGCGAAATGTTTTGCCAGCAAGTGGCGTAACACCATTGAGCTGACCGTGCTTAAGCCCACAAAACATTTTGGGCTATGTTGACTCTAACGGGCTGACCTCCAGAGCCGTGGCCGGACAGAACTGGATACAGATGTTAAATGGTGCAGTTAACAAAGGCCCAGCAATTACTAACTTAAAGCATTTCACTGTCAGCACCTGTATATGCATAATACATGTTTAGGCAATTGAAATCATGATCTGTGGTTTAGTACTTGCATGCCAGGGGAGTGATTGGAAGAGTAGAGAGGACATAGTAGACCGCTCGTTTTCACAACAGTCTTTAAGGAGAGAGTTAACTACTTGTAACAGTGACTCTGCAGTACACTAGTCATGGCTCGGGAGGATAGCTCAGCAGCAAGGCGCTCGCCTTGGAAGCAAGACGACATGGGGCAACACAGGTTTGATCACCGGGTCCGCGCTTAGAAATCTCTGGGTATTAAGCACATTATAAATAACCTATAATATCATAATGCGTAAAGAAGTTAGATGCCTCCCACACAAATACATTTTCCCCTCCCCCACCATCCCTGAAGTTAGCACCAGTCCCAACATTTGAAGGGTTAGCCCCCCGAAATGTTGGTTTTGTTACACCCCTGTATGCCAGCATATGACGGAGGACCATTGAAGTATGACCTGAGAATTGTTTTGACCAGTAGAACGACCTTTTTTTCTTGGAGCTTTTATCCATGGATGTCAAAGGTACAACTATCTACTACATTAAGTTGATATTCAACTGTATAAGGACTCCATCATAGTATTAACTGTCATTTGACTTGAATGCAGAGTGGGGCCCTGAATCCTACTTCGCTGTCTTAGGTTTTAGGCTGCCAGACAGGACCGGTGGGATCGTGGGGGGCTTTGACATTGGGATAGGCCTAGGATAGACATAAGGCAAATGTGCCCGGACATATTTCCTCATGGATAAGGATTGGGCTTCAAAGAAGTATTTTGGGGGCAGGGATGGTCCTGTCTTTTGGGGACTGGCCACAGGGTACGGACAGGTCTTAATGTGGGAATGGCCGTTGAGCTAAGAATGGAAGTAGGGGAGGGAGTGATCTTCGGGTACTCGATGCAATTCAGGGTGGGATGACACTGGGGTGAGGATGGGCATCAGGTGGAGTATGCCCTTTGCGGGGATGGGCTTTTAAGCAGTAATGGGCATTGTGGCAGTGATGTGCCTCAGGGCAGGGACAGGCCATTTGGGTGGGGATAGGCAGCCTTTTGGGAGTGGTGTGGGATGCATCAACCCACACATCCAAGCCCTGCAACAGTACTGTGCATTGCTGGCAGCAGAAACATCAGAATGGCCACTGGGAAGCATGCTGCTTGCTCAAAACTAGCCAAAAATGCGCAGTAAAAATCTGAAAGATAGGCTGCCATCCACTTTTGACTATTTTAGGGAGCACAGGAGATCACAGCCTAAAACCACCATTAGGTCATCCACAAGGCAGTCTGAAACCACTTGGAAAAAGCAATGCTGATTGCCAAAAGCAACACAGAGCTGTTTGGGAATTCATTTTCTTGATTGTCAAAATGTGCTAAAATTCAACAATACAACCTTCTTGTTGGGTATTGCAAGAATCCACATCAATACAATATCAGCAAAGAATCATATGCTATCAAGCAAAATCCTATTTTAAAGATACTGATGTGAAGACAGCTGTCAAAAATGGGCGTTGTAGCGTTGCTCGCCTCCGACAGGTGCTGGCGATCTCCAGATTCTGACAGGAGAGCTGTGTTTCAGAAGTTAAATATGCCAAAGAAGAGAATTCCATCAAAATGCCATATAGAGTGGTACACAGTGATTTCATATTGAAAAAGACTTGATTTAAAGATATATTGCTTATTTTAAGTTTATAAAATGCATTTTTTTCATAAGGAACTCTGTTGAAATTGACTAGAAGGAAACTGATTTAATTAAAACTTCAAGAGGCCTTCTGTCCATGGGAACCCTTCACACCTTGTCCTTCCTACCAACAGGAGAGGATATTGCATGGACATGTTAATTAGAACTGTTGTGAGAGGAGGAGATTTCCCCTGCTGGCAGGGGGAAAGAGACAATAGACTCTTTCAACTGAATAGAATATGCTGATTTGGGTGTGCCTGGCAGGAAACAAGAGTCAGAGCCAAGCTTCTGGGGGCAGAGACAAACCGTTGTGTGTATTGAATTGAAAGCAAATGTATGTTTTATGAAATTGCTTATAATAAATTTTACCAAGCTGACAGAAATGTCAAACTTTGAGATTCTTAAAATGAGAAATTCACTCACATTTCAAGACTAAGATGGACGCCGTGTGATGTTCTGAGACCAAACCCCGGGATTTATTAATATTGTAGATACAGTGTTAATGCTAGAAACGTAAAAACGTACAGTAATATGCTTAGAGAGGGTGTGTATGTCTGTGTAAAATTTGGTGCAGAACAAATTTTGGCAAACCCACTAAAAGCGCAAAAAAGCTGTCATTTCTGAACTAAAGCTCTTCGGAAGATCAGAGTTGGACAATAATGTACCTTAAGTAATATGTGAGGTGTATATGTATTATGAACAAGTTGTGCACCTTGGAAATATGTTTGTTATGAAAAATTGATTTTCTATGAAAAAGCAGAGGGGAGGGATTTCAGCTAACCCATATACACAGCATCATGATGACACCTCGTGACATTCTGATCATTTTCTCCAGTCAGGGGACAGGAGATTCTCTGACCTATCAAATCCTTAGGGGGTTGGGCATAGAAAGTCAGCCTTCACACCCACTTTGGAAACAGATAAATAGAGACTGCTTAGGACAGATAGGACACACACCTTTCCACTACTCAACTGATTCCTGCGCAGCACCCTGCCGAAAGACTCCAGAGACCAGAACCTGGAATCCAGACTCCAGACTCCAGATGTAGAACCAACTCTAGAACCAAACTCTAGAACCTTGAAGCAGAGAGGCCTAATCCACAAGCTGCATCCACTTCAGCAGGCCTCAGAATCTTTTGCAACCTGATTCTCAACAGCCAGGCTGTGCTGTTTGCTTCCAGCGAAGAACCCTGTGCTAGAACCAAGATCCAGAGAAAGCAGAACTGTACCCAGGACCCACTTGATCCAGTCTAAGAGGCCGCGCAGACCACCGTGCAGTGCTGATCGTAGACCAGGGTGCCTGACCTGTCCGGTGGCGAGAGAACCTCAGCCCAATTCCTTGACCAGATCTTGACGGGGCCCATTGCCATTTCATTCGAAAACTAGGAGTGAGTATGTAGTCTAGAACTGTACAGAACCAATCTCTTAGTTTAAAGTAATCCTATTCCAACCATTTTAACCTGTCCAGAACTGCATCATAGAATCTTGTGTCCATCCTGTTGTTGGTAAATCTCTAAGGGGCATCTGTCATTTCTGGAATCTTGACTTTATTTCTGAAAATCTACCTTCACAAAAACATCTGTATCTTTTGAACCGCATGTCCTAGAAGCATTTTTGCAATTTACGCACACGGAAAAATTGCAGCGAATTGCAATTTAGCTCCATTTCACCACTTGTAAAAATAGCTGCTTCTTGCTCTCCACTGCTGAATTTGATTTCCAATGTGATAATCATTCATGAATCATTGCTAGTGTTGACCTGAACCAATCTAAAGTAACTATCACTCATCCTGAATCTCTTTTAGTAAATTAAAATCAATTTAGCAGATTTTCCCCATCCATTGCAATCACTTTCTAAAGCGTTTTTGCCTGTTTTAAAATCATACCCGTTTTCTCTAAGCTTGCTGGGGGGAACTGGAATTGAACTGCATTCTTGATTGTATTCCTGAAACCTCATTTCCATCTCTTCATCTTGCATAAGGGGGGAGTGAGTAGTCATAGGGGAAAAAGTGACCATATTATCTTTTGATTGAAATCATATCAAGGTTTATTTCTGTGTTGCATTCTTTCCCATTATTGCATTTCCTTGAATTACATAAAGTATTCTCTGCTACAGTATCCTCCATATTCATACTCCTAAGTGATTAAAGAGATTGTCAATTTGTAATATTACCCCTTGTTGATTACCGTCCATATTCATAAGTGTGCTATTCAAATATTATTTTATTCATAAAAGTGTGATATATATATTGTTTAATTATTCAAATAAACTTTTTAATTTGCAAAACAAACCTACTTCTTGGCTCAGTGAGGTCAGGGGGATCCAAAGAGAGGGGCGTTATATAAGGGTTCATCATCCAGATTTAAAGAACTTTTGACATAAAAATATATAAATAAGGGCTTCCATTGGGCATCCCATCCTAAGCATTGACTTAGTTGGATTGCTGGATTGAAGTCACTTACAGTGGCATCAAGAAAAAATTACTCTGAGTAGGGATGGACCTCAAAGCATGAAGGGGCATTGGGACTGGTATTGCGTGTAATGATCTGCCTTCTATTTGGATCAGCAATGAATGGCTGTATATTGTAACAGAAAGACACGTAACAACTTTAATTACATGCTCCAGTAGCTGCTGCATTTCTGCTCTGTGTTGGCGTAGGAAGCAGCATTGTGATGTCATAATCAGCTGTAACAAGATATTACAGATTCAGTAGTGATGTAATTTTCTTATTACAGGTTCGAATTAATGTAACCAGACTCCAATATATAGGATAAAGTACCCCATGCTGTATGTTAATGTTAAAGGACATTTGTACTGCGCACTATCATCATCAGAGTGGTCCCCTGGCGGCTCTGAAAGAGGGGAATGGGAGGGTGAGTTAGTGGGAGGAAGCTGGACAAGTGCAAGAGAGCAGTGATGTGCTGTTTTGGCAGTCTCAGCCCGGTGGGGGTCCGTTGGCTGGGCCTGGGGTGTTTGAGGCCGGTAGTCGTTGTATACTGTTGTGCGAGCCTAAGTGTGTTTTTGTTCTGTTATTGCAATGTAGTGAAGTTTGTGCGGTTTGATTGTGCTGTAGGTTTGTGGTTGTGTTTGGTTTGGAGTTTGAGAGGTGTAAGCAGAGGGGGAAATTGTTATTGGATTGGTTAGTTGGCATTTCTGTCTCGAAGTGAGGCGCTGGGTTTGCGTAATCGCCCTAGGTGGGTGTGGGGGCATTTCTGCACCTCTGTCCTGGGCTTGTCTGGTATTTACACTGTCCTGTTCATATCTGACCTTCCTTTCCATAAGCTCCCTTCATAAACATGAACCTGAACCTTAACTGGCATCCTTTTCTACTCATACGGCCATTGTACCTGCTAAAGTCCACAACTCAGCTCGAGTATGGTGATTGCTAACATATAGGAACTTTATGACAGTGTGGAACTTGGTAGCAATTATGGGGTGAATGAGGAAGTTGGCTCGAATTTGCTGGGGTTGTTGATTCTGTCTTAATGGGTGTCACATGTGTTTTATTTGACTTGGCGTTGCCTGTCTAGTTGTGGTGGGAGTTTAGTTAGAAACATATTGCAAGTCACTGAGGAGTTCCGTTACCAAACAGAGAAATTAACCTTTTTGCCCATTGTATGGTGTATTTTATTCCTAATAATCCATTTCCACACACTGTCATTCCCTTTCCTTCCTAGCTTCTTGCTTAATCTAATTTAAGAGTTCTTCCAGCTGTGGATACGTAAACTCAATGGAGAATCTGTTTAGATTAAAAAGATAACACTAAAAGGCAGCTTTTGTTGTGTTGCAAAAAAACAGTTTAAGCAGTTTAATAAAATGCATCTAAAAATGGTTTTGTTGTTCAAAATAAATGATAAATTATGTATAGATTCATGCTCTCCTATCTTAAAGTCCAGCAGTGCACAAAATAAACATATTATCATAAAGGGTTTCTTATCAATGAATTATTGCAAAGTATTAAAGAACACTAGTGTTAGCTGGTCAGATAGCACAGCAAGTAGAGCGTTCCCTTTGACATTTGTGCAGAGCTTGCTGACGCAGGTTTGAATCCCAGCAGGGCCAAAGTCAGCCTTTCATCCATCTGAGGTCGATAAATGAGCACCACACCATGGGTAATAAAAAGCAGCGCTTTTAGGTAGAAGAAAGGCATCAGAAAGTCTTGTCACAGATTTATTTAAGTGCTGCAGAGACAGATTTCATTCTTCTAATGCAGCAGGGATTGTAACATAACAATCCAACTGTAATATTACATTTGCTTTAGTGCCCTACATACAAATACTATACTGAATAGGCGCCTTTGCGCCGTACTAAAATCCTGTGACTAATGGAAGCGGAGGTTGCTGGGGTGTCCCCCCTTCCCTTTAATCAGAGTACTGGGGGTCAGGGGCTGTGGGTATGTCCCCCACTTCCATTAGATGGTAGCGGGGGACAATAAAGACAAGAAAGGAAAAAAAAGGACCATGCGGTGCCAGTTCCGACCCATGTTAGTGGGAGAGAACTGAAGCCACAGGGATACAGGAGAGAGAGCGGCACACACAGAATTGTGCAGCCGAAAAGGTAAGTGGGTAGGGGGAGGGCATGTAGGGGATGCAGGGAACAGTGATATATGTGATCACTGTGCTGCGCCATAATAGAAGTCGGCATTTTGAAAGTCGACATTATGTGCGACTCAGTGATCACATAATTCCCTTTAGTGATGTCATTTTCTTATTACAGGTCAGTAACAATGTATCAACTAGCCTAAATAAGAACATTAATTATAGGGTCATATGCGGCCATAGAGGCTGCTGGGAGATGTGCTCTGCACGTGTTGCAAAAGCCCAATCTCCCGTAAAAAACAACAAGATGGAAGTTGTCCCTTTTCTATTTCTATGGTGGCAGCAGGTGGGAGAGGACTGCCGGGACCGAAGCACAAGTCAGCAGGTAAGCAGGTAAGCAGGGAAGGAGGAGGCGAGATGTCTTTGAGGGTGGAGGAAGAGGTTGGGGATGTGGGCAGGGTACTGCCTCCGCACAATCAAGCTTAGCATGCTTATCATGGATGCAATATGTACTGGAAAAGATCATTAAAAATAATCATTGTAAAATATAAAAAAGTTAACTATGTTAGTTCGATTAAATGATGTCCTTATAGTTATTTTAGTAAATACCTTTGTTTGCAAAAACTGAATAACACAAGCCTCCCCCCACTTACAGATATCTGTGCATTTCTCCGGGCGCGCTGTTGTCAACAATAGCTTGGGAGGCTCTAGCAAATGTGCACCTGACTACACACCTGTCAGAGTGACAGAGGGAAAGACAGAGAGTGTGACAGAGAGAGACAGAGAGATAGAGAAAGCGGAGAGAAAGATCGTTGTATGATACGCCTGGTACCTGCTATTCTACATAGGCATATGGGTTGCTTTCAACAATGTGGGGATGGTCCACTCAGGGTTTCTAAATGACACTGAATAGTCAACGAGATTGACCCTCCAGTTGTCTATGATGTTACATTGAACTGTGACCTATTGAAAACGCTATGTTATGTATGACCCTGCTGTGTGGCTTGTCCACCTTATCTGCTGTCTCCATGGTTCAGCATTAGTTACTAAGGCACGCTTTATGTAGCACGTTTATGTGTGCATGCAATTACTTATTTTAAACCACAAAAAAGTTTTTAGAAGTATTAAAGTACTTTTTCTCAACACATTACAAGCTGCGTATTAGTGTTTTTTATTATGTGAAGAGTTCCTATATTGACTATATGTATCAAGAACTGGAGGATCTCCTTCCACAGAGCAAGCAAAGAGCCCTTGATGATGTGGACATGTATTATAAAGAATAAAGAGATATTTCAAACCACCTCAGAATTCTGTGGCCTCATAAAGTAATTGCAATACTCTACTAAAGGATGGAAGTGGTACTTTATTTAATTATTTGAATTTATTTATTTGCATTTGTAGAGCGCTCACACTGCATCGAGGCACTGTTACAGGAAGTTGTCTTTGTTTCAGCACATAGGTGGGCGATCGGTTACATTGGCCCGCAAACATGAATTATTCACAATATTTAGGTAATTTGTTTGGTTACAGTCGCAATACATAGGTTAGATACGTTGAATACATTTGCCCTTCATGTCTGGTTTTGATTGCCTTGCAGAAGGCAAGATGAGAAAGCTCACTTCTAATGGAGTGGGACAGTGAGTTCCAGTGTCTAGCGGGAATTAATGGGAAGCTAGTCCCACTGCCTTTTTCCCATTGGATTCATGGAACAGGCAGCAGATTGGCACATGGGGTTCTAGTGGGTCTTGTAGCTGGAGGCAGGAAGACTCTGTCGAAAAGGTAGGGGGGGTGCGGTGTAGTGGATGCATCTACGCGTGATGGCAAGTGTTTTGAAAAGGATGCGTTGGAGGACCATCAGCCAGTCTGCTTGTTTTCTGGCTGCCGAAATATGTTCCCTTTTGGAGATGCCCAGTGCTGAGCGGAGGCGTTATTCTGAATGGTTTGTAGTTTATCGAGGTTTTTTGATGAGGTTCCTGTATAGAGTACATTTTAGTAGTCTAGCCTCGAGCCTATGATGGCTCGCGCAATTGATAGAGAGTTGGCGGTGAAACGGTCTGATAGAAATATATATAGGTTCCTGTATATCTTATACATGAACCTATGTATATTTTTTTATTGTATTGTTTAAAGTGCGGCACTAGCTTGAGAGCAGCAGAGTTCTGTACAGAGAGTGCGTAGCCAGAATTTGGGATGGCATCTTACAGTAGCACAGTATTGTCAGGTATGTGAGATGGTATGTGCGTTCATTGGCCTTAGTCCTTGCCTTGGTCGGGTATAGTAATGGCATGTCACTGCGATATATAAAATGCACTTCTGCCATTTGCACGATCTCTTGGTGCTCTGGTAGAGCTGAAGAAGAGGTGATGGGTTAGGTTAGTGGGAAAGAAGAGGAATGAACAATAGCTTTTTGTTGGGTTGTGTTGAATGCCGACCGGAAGTTCCCTGAGCTAGGCATGATGACACAACTCTATAGCACAAAAGCAGATCTCTGATGTCATTACATGGGAGCCTGACAAGTATGATTGTCATCTCAACCTGTGGTTCAATAATCACTCAGAAACTGATTACTACTCAGACTGCTCAGAAGAGCCTTTTCCCAAATCTGTAGTACAAAAATGACTGTTTTGCAAAGAAATGAGCACGCAAACCTCGCTCCTGTCTGTACAGTGGACCAGGATCCTGGTCATTGGAGGGAATGGCCCCCTGCAAGTGCCAGACAAACCCCTGGCACTTGCAGGAGTAGTGGTGCAGAACAAAGGACTCACCTTGCCTCTGGAGATCTGGATCGGCCTCACAGTTACTCAGAAGCCCACAAGCATCTCTGAACCCTGTTTACTGCCTCAAGACACTTTTGAGCTGGCTCGACGGCGCTCGACTCACTTCGAGCAGCTGGAGAACCTGTGGTGCTGCTTTTGGCAGTCTATGGACTTGGAACCGCTTACCTGCTCTTCGAACCGGTGAGACACAAACTCAACCCAATGAAGTGGACCACCCCGACTTGACCCGATTGACGGCTCAACTCTGTGAAAGCAAAAGACTTGAACGTCGTCTTGACCTGCTGGAAGCAATCGACTTGCTTTTCTTGAAAGCCGACTTGATCCAGCAGAAGCAAGGTCTCACTGCTGACTCAGCCACTATCTCAAACACTGGAATACATTGACTCGTCCCGTCTGGAATGGTGACTCAGTCTAACCCTCTAGACACTGACTTGCCATTGGGGTAGCATGGCTCTACGTCTCGACACTGGCTTGGCTGCATTAAAGCACCTAGAAACCTGGCTCCATGCTATTGAGCCCCGAGACAAGAAACGACAGCTATAAAAAGCTATAAAAAAATAATAATAATATTAGTGCTACACACCCGTGGGTCTGAGGGCACTGAAATAACAGACACCATTATATGAATAGACCTTGTCCCCTTGTCCACCATAAATGACCTTACTAATTATAAGGTTACTTTGACATTTTACAAAACATATCCTTGAACATTGACATTGTCTGCCCTAATCAATTGCCTGCACCACTTTCTTCACCCAGAGCACTCCCTTTATTCTAAAGTCTTCTTTCTCTGTGTTTCCTTTACATGGCTGGTTCGTTAGTGTTTAAATTAGTTGTAATTGTAATGAGTTATTTATAACGCGCTTAGTACCCAGAGGTTTCTGAGCACAGACCGGGAATCGAACCTGTGTCCCTTCGCGTTGTCCTGCTTATTCTATGCCTTTTTGCAGTAGGGAAAAGTTTGATGTAGTGGCAAAATGGGTTGGTATTAGCACTAGGGCAAATAATTCCCTGGGGCTAAAATATGGTGCCTATACCATGACAAACTGCACTTGTCATGGTGCAAAGGTTTGCTAATATCCCCCACGAGTGTAAAGTTTCTGTAATCTAGCCCATTTCTCCATTGAAGCTTCTTCCCACTGACAACAACATTGAAATTCCAAAGTACATGTGGGAATAGCGCCTCTTCTCTATGTGATACGAGATCCATTTTGGTTAGATTGGCTCGTGTGGCCACTGCTCAGCAGCCACGGTCTCAGTTGCCTGCACTCCCGCACGGCACCACTTAGACACGAACAGGCACGGACAAGGCAGGGTGCAACACACCTTTACTCTCCATCCTTTTTCATCACAAGTGAAACACTCCTCTCCCCCACCGCCGCCCCGCTCTCACTGTGCCTTCCGGCACCTTCCCAGATCATGTGATCACACTCGTGATCCTCAGAACACCACTACCTGCCTCTTGACTTTATCAACACGGTGAGTTTAGAGGGTTTGCTCACTCCAAACTTCAAATGTCTTTTGTTAGAAAAACGCCTAATTCCTTTCTTTCAAATCCATTTCCTGACCAGGAGTTTTTGGTCTGTATAAATCGGTTTGATTGACGTGAGCTGGCAGCATAGATTACTCATCAGTCGTCATAGAGTCCCATTGATGTGTAGAAACCTAACTTCCTATCTGAAAGGAACTTTCTCTCCTTTTACCCAGAAGGCTTCCATGCAATCCTGGATCTCTTATTGCAAACACAATGCAATACAGTCGAACATGCCCGAATACATTTCAGAAAACACACTATGGTGATTTTGATGACATCACATACCAGGTTCTGGCGACTGGCAAGGTGGTGACCGATGGGCCCATTTCCACCTGGAGCCAGTGGATGTTTGTGGTCTCGTGCAGAAGGGATGTGACCTAGCAGTTCGGGCTGGACGGACCCTTTTGGTGTGGGACCAAGCCTGATTTGCATATGAATTTTCCCCTACTGTAATGGCTTGGTAGGTCGAAGAACAATGGCTTGGAGGGTTGGCCAGAGCAATGCCAGAGGTTAAGATTCATTCTAAACCTTCCAGCCATCATCTCTTTGTTTAATCCACAAGCAGTACCAGGAGGATCTCAGTGTCACCAAACCTTGGTCTCGATCACTTGGCACAGCCTTTCAAACCGCTGCACTACAGTTCAGCATTGGGGGTATAGTCTTCCCCTTGACACTAGGCCACAGAGGCATTGCAAGAGGGAGCCTGGGGCGGGGCTACAGCCACAGGTCTTTTGATTGTAGCCCCGGATAGAAGTTCAGGAGCTACAACCAAAAGGCTAGCTAGCCCCGAGTCCCGCCAGTCCCGACATTAGCGTAGCCCCGAAACCTTTCCAGACTTAACATCACCCCTGCAAGGCCAGTCCTGAAAACTTGGTCTTTGCCCAACCCCCTTTGTGAGATTCTGCAGGGCCTTACTGGGACAACTCCTCCCCTACTGAGAGAGCCTGAAACTACCCCTATTTAGAAACAAAACTCCAACACGTTAAAAGAAAGCTTTCCCTTCAATGGTAGCAAATGTTTTGATTCTTGTGATATATCAAAAGATTCTTCCTAGCGAGCTTGCAAGAGGAGGTAGTAACGACACAGGCAAGAGACAGCAGGAGGAGGTGATGCGTGTTAAAGAGTGATAGAGGATGTGATAGCATCACAAGAAGGATGATGCCAGGTAGAGGGAGTAACATCTGGTCAGCAGGAGGAAGTGGTATTACCCAAGAATGAGGACCTGGGAGTGTCACAGAAGAGGTCATATCGGGGATGGGGGGTGCTAGGTGACAGATACAGAACAGTTAGAAGTATGAACATCACAAGGGGGAAGTGACAGAAAAGGTGGTAGTATAGGTTCTACCACAGAGACTGGGTACAAGCAGTACCCAGTCTCTAGTATAGGTTGTTGGAGGGTGGAGGAATAACATTAGGAAGAGAGAGGAAAGCTGAGAGAATAGCATCCGGTGAGGAAAGGACCCAGGAGGAGGAAGTACGCCAACCCTTAGGTAGTAATAGAAGCCATATTCGGCATGCCCAGGCAGCACTAGACAGGACCAGAAGGTGGAAGGAGGGACAAGATGTTGTTAGGGAGTTTACTGTTAGATTAGAGAACAGGGAAAAGAGAAACCAGGAGGTGGCCCAGGTAGATCTTATGGACACGGCTCTAGCATTCTCGACTGACTACAACTTGCCTGATCACAAGACTGTCCAACAGAGTGAATCATTGGGTATGGGTCTCTGGAAAGCCTTCATCAAATTCAGATCAAGAAGAAAGGGTTAAGCTCATCCTTAAGCTACTCTTTAAAAGGGTTGAGGACACTCATAATCCCACAACACCAGAGTTGGGTGAGGGAACCCATTTTGGAACTGTACGAACTGGGACACTTGTTTCAAAGGTCAGGAAGATCTAGTTATCTGAAAACAGCACGAGATGTATTGGGCAGGGTGACAAGGAAGAGACCCAACCCCATTGCAGAGCACTCCCTTTGTTTTGTTCAGAAAGATTTCATAGTTATTTGAGTTTCCCATTCTTGTAACAAATCCCTTAAGAAAGGTAGTTTATTTATTTATATATAGGAAGAACAATGCTCTTTTTATCACAAAAGAACGTACACTAGCTAAGAAATCAGATTTTATTGGAAGCAGCAAGCATCTTACAATGGGGTGAGCTTGATGGACATTTTGAACAGGTTGTGGAGGGGAGTAAGTGGACATGCATATATTAAGGACAACCAACATTGGACATTTGTTAAGTGCAAGTAGGTGGTTCGGAGAGCTGTGCTCACGATGTGACCATGATGGGTGAAGTGCTAGAGTGGAGGCAGAGGAAGTGAGGGACCTATGTAGGTTAGAGGCAAGGTAACAATATCAATTAGCATCCAGATGAGAGGTAGGTTGAGAGGGTAACTCAGAGGCAAGATGAAGGCTTTTAGTTTGGTTTTGAACAGATAATTGTGGACTGTTTCTCGGATGTCCGGGGGAAGAGAATTCCATGCAAGTGGAGCAAGAAAATAGAAAGAGCCGGAGCAAGAGGAAGCACAAGAAGGGCGAGGAGCCACAAAGGTAGATGAGGAAGCAGAGCAGAGTGTAGATTATGAGAAAGCTTGTAGAGTTGGATAGAGGAGAATAGATACAGTGGAGCCTTACCGTGAAATGATTTGTGAACAAGACATTTAAATCTCGCCTTGTTTTATATCATCGGCCATCCAGTTTGGTGATGGTAGGAAGAGGTTTGTGTGAAGTGATCCTGGTAGCGAAGTTAATTACCTTGTCAAAAGGACAGAACACATAGTTGGGGGCACCAAAGAGGATGCTAGCACAGTGGTCCAGTTTAGAGAAGACCAAAGTTGTTTGGAGATGCTTGGTGTTGTCGAAAGGAAGGAGGTGCCTGATTTTCCTAATATTTAGGAGGTTGAAGCGAGCTTCCAGTTTTGTAGATGAAAGCCGAGAAGGTGTGAGAAGGGTCATAGATGACACCAAGGTTTCTAGCTGAAGAACAGTAGGGCAGAGTGTCAGGTGGAAACTGGATAGGCAGTGGACGCGATGAGAGAGAGCTTTTGCCAGGGAAGAAGAGCAGAGTTTAACATCAGAGAGTGCAAACCCATCCAATATTTGATGGAGAGATCAGTGGAGATTTCAGGAAAAGAGAAGAAGATTTGGGTGCCATCCATAAAGAGTTGGTACGAGAATGCAAAGGAGTAAATTATTGTCACAGGAACAGAACTGAAGAGTGTAAAGAGGAGCAGACCCAAGACAGAGCATTTTGGAACACCAACAGTTAGATTGAGTTGAGAGGTGTTTTTGCTCCAGGAGACAGAGAATTGGCGAGATTGCCAATTCCAAGAAGAAAGAGAGTATTAAGGAGATCAGAGTGATTGACAGTGTCAAAGCCAGCAGACATGTCAAATAAAATTAGGATAGAGGAGTGGTTGGAATCCTTAGCAGAGGCGATGAAGTTGGACACATTCATGAGAGCAGTTTCTGTGGAGTGACAGGAGTGGAAACCTGCTTGTAGGAGTTCTCCAAGGTTGTCGATGTCTAAGAAATTGGTAAGACGGTTGAACACAACCCTATCGAGCTCTTTAGAGTACGGCAAAAGTTAGCAAGTAGTAAACTCTGATATTTGGTATTGGTGTCCTTAATACCAGTGGTAACTCAGTGAGAGTAACAAAAGGGTTCCTAAGCAGTGATGTTTTCAGTCCTGGTGAGTTATCCCCTTGTTGAGTAGGGACACTTGTTTCATAGGTCAGGAAGTACTAGTTATCTGCAAACAGCTGAAGAGGTATTGGGCATGGGGAGGAAGAAGAGACCCTACCCCATTGAGGAGTGACACACCCTGACCTTTGTTTTGTTTAGAAAGATTTCATATTTATTTGAGTTTCCGATTCTTGTAACAAAACCCTTAATAAAGGCAGTAAACTCTGATATATGGTATTGGCGTCCTTCTAAATTTCAGGGGTAATCCAGTGACAGTAAGAAAAGGGTACCGAAGCAGTGATCTCTTCAGTCCTGGTGAGTGATCCCTTTGTTATCTCCAGATTGCCACTGCCAGTCCGCTCCAAACATAGCACACCCACTAAACACACCCTATAACCTGTCAGTCATTTCCAATATTCCAACCAGCCACTCATCTCTGATTCCCTCCCTTTCTCTCATTACTTCCAGCATACATCAGAACCAAGCTTGCACCTGCTTCTAAACCACTCACCTCACATGTTCACAGACTCAAGTCAGATGAATAAAATGTGATTATCTTTACACATTTTGGGTCTCTCGCTGTGACAGAGCCACTCATGAGTCTGCAAAATGGTACTAGATGTTTTGGACTACAACTCCTATCAGCCGTAGCCATCATAGTCAATGGCGAGGATCATGGGAGTCATAGTCCAAAACATCTTGAGAGCTTCAGGTTGCAGACTAATGAATGATAGTTTGCAATTTAATATATTGCCTTGCTGAATTTTTTGTATTATTTTCTGGATAATCACTGTTCGTCTCTCCATGGATGGTTCACTCTCAGACAACATCGATACTGCGCAAGGACTGAAACAAGGGTGCTTGTTGGCATCCGCTATATTTTATTATTTTATCCATGATGTCAGATGCACATTTGCAAACCTAATTTCAGACTCACCAAAATTCAAAAACCATCCAATTAAAACATTAATGTATGCGGACGATCTTGTCCTCATTTCAAAAACGTAAATGGGTCTCCAACATCTGTTAGATGCCTTCCATGGTTACATACAACTTAATGAATTGAAAATCAATACTGAAAAAAATCAGATTGTCTTATATTTCCCAAGGAGATCCAGGCCGATGGCTCACTTATGGGTCATTAATCAGTCTTTGTTGAAGGTAGTGGCACACTATACTTATCGGGATGATGTCTGAGGGCAAACACATCTTAGGGGCCATTTAGACCGAGTGGAGGCCAAACCTGCCACAATAATTTCCCAGGGTTTCATCATCATATATAAATATGGGAAATTTTCAGTCAAGCCCATATGGCCCTTTTGGAATAAGAAGCTAGTGCCTTCCCTGCTATATGGTTTGGAAACACGGCCCAGTGACTCTCCCTTCCAATTTGTTAAATGGGAAGCTAAATTCTGGTGGCAGTTATTACATCTGCCTCAATGCATTCCAGCTGCCTGGATTAGTTTTAAGATGTGGCTGGTTTCCCTCCAGGCGCAGTATAATTGGCTGTTATGTGCACTATTCAGGAAATGTCTACTCTCCACAGAGCTTGATGTTATTTTGAAATACATGTTCTCAGTGAAACATGTTTTTGTAAGCGCCTGATTATTGAAAGTCTATCAAATTTTAGCCAATTCTGATGTATCTCTCGATGTGTTGCTCAATAATCCTGACAAAGCTAACGTGAAAATATTTCAGGTAGACTGGATGAAAAAAATTTGTTTACAATATAGGGATGGTGACGTGATTCGGTTCCCTCCAAAAAAAGTTTGTAGCCTGCCTCCATATTTAGTGCGATCCCCTTCACAGAAATATTGTGCTGGTATATTGCGTTTGCGATTTAGCCTGTGGACTACCAATGACATTCAAGCTAAAGGCAAGCTTCTCTTGGAACAGGACAATTTCTGCCGGTTTTGCTTGAATCGTGATACACGAGAAACCTTAATTTATCTGATCAATGAATGTGTTGAACTATGTCCTTTGAGAGAGAGCCACTTTTCAAGACACTGCTAATTTCTGGGACCTTTAAATCCAAAAGAATGTTGGTCTAAAATTTTAGGTTCTTTTAATATGGCAATACAAATTGCACCCATCCACTTCTTATCAAGTTTAAATTTGGATGTTTTGGAGGACTAAATATATGCAAAACTCCATAATTAAGAAATGTTTTAAACTCACCATGTAATCTTTGGTTGATTTGTTTTTAGTAATGTGATTTGACAATTTGGGTGCCGTCTTACGTTGGCGTGGCACCCCTAAATAGAAGAGATTGTATAATCTGTTTCTTTTTGCTAAGTTCTGCAAAGTTTTGACATTTTAGTTGTCATTGGAAAAAATATGCTTGATTTTGTCTGCACTGCTTGTTTGTTTGTTTTAACATTGTTTCTTTCTTTTTTATGGTTTTATGTATCTTGAGATCTGTTATGTTGTGGATGTTTGAAAGGTTGATTTATTTCAGCCAATGCAAATAAACTAAATAATTGCTAAGTCCAGAATTACACCTGTGTCTTTTAGGTAATTATTGGCACCTGCGCTTACATTTGCTTTTCAGGAACTCGTGAAATGACATGTCTTGTTTGGTATCCTCTGTACCTTGTTAATGCATTGTTCTTCATGTTACTGTATTGCCTGTGCCCTTAAGCTCCACAGTCCTGTAGTGATCCTGGGCAGCTCCATTCTATGTGGCAAAATCTTTCTGCCCTGGGGGTTCCGGAATGGAGATGATAGTTGGGGGCTGATGGTGTGCAGGGATGCTGAGTGCTGCCGTAGGCCCCCTTTTCTTCTTCAATAAACAAATGACTTCTAACTACTGCTCTACATGTTGTTAACACACTAATTGGCAATGAGAGGCAGAACCCTTGAGTCTTATTGCAGTGACTCTCCTTCCGAAATCCCAATACTGAATCTATCCACGTTGCCCAGCTACCACCTGTAGTTCCACCATCTTGTGAGAGCACACAAGGCAACACACAACTCAGGTTAGTGAACAAGAGACTGGAGAACGGAAGGAGAAAGAACAAGGAAAAAGAAGAAGGAAAAGAGGAGGCTTCCAGTGAGCCAAAAAAAGTCCACACTTTGAATGAAGAAAATGGAATAAATGTTTCTGCTGCTGAAGAGGAAGTCACTATCCCAATCCTGTATGGTCAACAACCCGGGGTGTTCCTCCTCTAGCATAAGGGGACACGTTGCAGTGTATGACAATGGAACCTAAAGTTGGATGCATGATATGGATAGATATGATAGGTTATTTGGAAGGCGCTTAATACCGAGAGCTTTCTAAACACGGACCCGGGGATCGAACCTGTTTTGCTCCATGTCATCTTGCTTCCAAGGCAAGCATGTTGCCTCTGAGCTATCCTCCCGAGCATCCAGGTACTGGAGAGTTTACTTGAGGAACAAGTGATGGTCCTCAAAGGGATATCAGAAGGGGTTTGGGTGCTTGGTGGGGCTTACCATGAAGTGACCTGCATGTCGACGGGGTTCCCATCCCCATGATGGGGACATCTGTTCTATGTATACCATTATGACAAAACATACATGGGAGGAACGCCCGTAGAAGGACGTTTTAAAGAAACCAGACACTGGGCATCGAGGTGGGTTTGAGGGATCACCTATAACACAGTTGGTTTTATTTCATGACTTGGTGGAGTTCACAAACAGAATAGCCATGATCAAGATTTACAAGGCCCGGAAGAGCATTGACATCTTTGGCAGAAGAAATCAGGCGGCATAAAACAGCAGGTTACACCCCAACAATCCTGAACAATGATGAACATCATTGCAGACCAAAGGTCAGCAGAAGCAAGGGTTCCCAAAGAGTCATGTGACAGAACTGGTACCACCAAGTGATATGCACACAAACTTATCCACAAACTGATGTGCACCCCATTCAACCCTAGAGTCAGGTGCCGTACTCTAGCTGTGATGACGTTGAAGGAGAAGTGCGTAAAGGAGGACGCAATCAGACCAATATAGCCAGCCATTGAAGTGGCCCTGAAAAAAGAACAGCAAGGTCAGACTTTGCGTGGGCCAGAGCGACTTGAACAAGAACATTTTAGTGTATACTCTTTCCATGCCTGTCATGATGGCTAGTATGTTGAACTGCATCACAGGAGCTGACTTGGTCACCATCTTGCATCCATCTGCAGCATACCACAGCATACCACTAACCAATCAGTGTAGCACCTGATCTCCTTCATTTCAGCCATTGGACTCTACTGCTAGATGCCCTTTAGATTGACAACTCCGGCAACAGTTGCAAAGGGGGATGAGCCACATCTTTTGTTTTATTGTTTATTTATAACGCCCTAAATACCAGTGAGTGGTTTCTAAGCTCTGGATCGGGATTCAAACCTGTGTTGTGCCTCTTTGTCTTGCTTCCAAGACTAACCCGTTGGCCCTGAGCTATCCTTGCTGCTTTTTGAAGGCGTTATGGTGACGTTGGTTCATCATGAGGATCTTTTAATGCCTGGGAAGGATGCAGAGGTATATATTGCCAGGCTTAATGCAGTCTTGGGGAAATTATGCGTGAAGGGGTTGACTATCGAGGCATGAAAATGTAGGTTCTGGGCCCACGAGGTAGCATATCTATGTGATCTTGTTAATGGAAATGGATACAAGCCTAAGGAAACCACTTGCAGGGTATTACAGATGCACCTATGCCAACAATTAAGGATGAAGTAGGCTCTTTTCTTGGAATGGCTGAACTCTATAGCATGTTTCTCAGAAACCTTGCCAAGCTCACACACCTACTGCCCCTGTTATTTAAAAAGAATACTATATGCGCATGTGGATAAGAATGCTAGAATGTCTCAAGACTGAGCAAAAAAGTATTTGTAATGCCACTAACCTAAGGGGGGTTGGTTTACGTAAACCAGCAGTACGCCCTGTAGGTTCCAGTTTTAAGGGCCTGGCGCTGTATGTTTCCAGATGCAAGAAGTGGAAAAGAAAATGGTCTGCAATGCATCTAGATCAGTGACTGAGGTTGAGCCCTGTTATTCCATTATTAAAAGGCAGATCCTACCATGTTTGGGGGGACTTCAACACTTTTAGAAGTACATTTGGTGTAACACCATCGCCATCCCTACAGATCCTAAGTACATAGTGGAAGTGTTGACGGTGAAAGAATGGACCAGAGCCTATCCAGAAATTGCCTGTTTATGCTGGAGGCTAGGGTCTTTACTAGGATTGCTGATTTCCTGTCTTGCCTGCTCTCGCTAGGGCAGCCTGTTGCTGAAATACTAGGGGCAGTGGCTGAAGATGCAGGTGATAGCAAAGAGGATGGCAAGGTATGGATGCTCAGGGAGGACTGGGAGAAGGAGCTGAAACTGCACTGGTTTCCTGGCCACCCTCTGATCACGGGCCCAGGTCCCCTCTCCCGCTAGTCGCACTCCTGCACTGTCTTCCTGGCCACCTCCGCACTTGGGGACTGTTTCTGTATCCCTACAGTCCCAATACCAGCACTTGACACCCGATGTCTGCCTTTACCCTTGCACTTGCCACCTGCTTGCCTTACCATACTGTTATTTATTTATTTATATCCCATGCACTGCACTATACTCTCCCCTCAGGCCCCCCCGCACTTCTCCTCTATCCCCTTCCTATGCACTTGCGCGATCTGAATGACACTTGGCCTAGTAAGATCGTTATCGTTCTTCCCTCTGTTCCTCCTCCCTTGCTTCGTCGTGCCTTGAAACACTTGTGTATAGGCGTGTTATAAATACCATATCATATCATATCATACCCCGCCTTTGGAAAAGTTATGTATGGACATGCAACAGGTAGCCCACAAAGGGGCTGAGGGAAGAGGTCCTCTCACCCTTTTGTGGGACTAAAGGAGAATCATCGATGGAAGGGGGTGTTTTAGTGGGTGGTCACAAATTGGTGTCTCCACAAATTTTCAGACAGAATAAAAAAGTTGGCCCTTGGCACTCATTAGTGGTGCCCAGGTATTAAAGGTACTAAAGAGAAAGATGTGTGAGAGATACTGTTGGCCAAGCCTTGACCTTTTCATGGAACGTCTGTTGAGGGAGTGTTGACTGTGCCTCCAGAAATCCTAATCTGGCTGTAGGGAGGGACCTTGGGAGAGGTTCACAGAAAATAAAAATGTCAACACGTGAAAGACTACTTCTGAGACGTCACAAAGTCATATTTTAAGCATTGTCCAAACTATTGGAATCTTTAAGTTCATGGCTCCTATTTTTTTAGATTCGTGGAATTGTGTGAACTTAAAAAGTCACAAAATGCATAGCTGAAAGACTGCCGAACATGTGATTGAAAGCGTGATGCGTCTGTGAAATTTTTAGCATTGGGGTTTTGCGGAGCACCTGACACACATGCACGCATGCACACTCCCGCCTGTGATGTCCATGCTGTGATGTCCACGTGACCGCGGTCACGTGGTAAAGTTAAGCGTGGAGCCCGCGAACAGCAGTTCCCGCTCTAGCCACACACGCAGCGCCTGGTGTCTTCTTTTCATCTTCTGTGACACGGCGTGCGTCACAGGAGTAGGCGGCGCCTCGTTCTCTCCTCACACACCACATTGGCGACGGAGGACGGGATCTCCTACGAACCCCATCGGAAGCATCAGGTGATAATGTTTCCCTGGCAGCCCAGGCTCGCTGAGTTACTCGCGCCGGGCAGAAAGCCGTGGGAGCGTGGAGGAAAAAAAAAAATGAACAACAATAAAAGCTTTCCGTCGTGGACTTATGTGCGTCGTGGACTTATGTGCATCTAGCTTCCTGCGTGCTAATTAACGGCCACAAATTCAAGCCTCAATTTGTCTCCCAGTACGTCCACATAACGCCATAAAGGAAGGAGGGGCCAGAAAATGTTTTTGTTTTTTTTTGGTTCTTACATGAGGCACCTCTAATAAGTACAAAAGAGAAAAAAAACACAGCTATAGTCAAAAGGCAGCATATATAAACTTTTCAGAAGTTTTAGTCTACATGAGAAATCTGTGGTGGTGCAGACTGGAAGGGTAAACACAGTATTAAGAGACATTTTTATTGGTGAGGAAAGCACACCAAAGAAACCATACATGTGGTGACCGCATTTGACTTATTTCACAAATTAAGCTGTAATTGAAAAACAAAAAAAAGGTAGCACAGGCTGAATGTGAAGATGGCTGATGATATCACAACACCACAGAGGGTACAAAGCCAAAGCCGGCACCCCAAAACAAATACATGGTTAGACACCACGCAAGGGACATTCATGCAACCTTTTCAACCATTTGGTAGCCGCACTGGTCTCAGGTGCGAATTGTGGTTACAACAATTCGAACTTTCTCTCCACACCCGCAAGATTGAAGATGAGGAGATGAAAAGGGCCTTTCTCATGCTTAATTTAGGCACAATGGCTCTTTGCATATTCAATGCCCTACCAAACAGAGGTACAGATGAGGACTATGCAACCGCAAAAGACGTTCTAATGAAGACATTTAAACCAAAAGTGAGTCATGACTTTGAAAGATTCAAAATGAGTCAAGCCCGACAACGCCCACAAGAAAACATAGATGACTTTCACAGTCGGCTGAGAGAGATGGCACTGTCATGTGATTTTCCAGATGAGGAATTTGCAGTCCGGCAACAAGTCATACATGGGCTCTCCTCAGAGAAGTTAAGGCGTGCAAGTCTGGCGGAAGAAGACCTTCCACTTTACACTATTCTAACAATGGGATGACTACGTGAAAGAACAGAAGAATATGCGGGAGAGATGGAGCAGATTATAAGTCGTTTACCACTAGACGCTGATCTGTCAAAGAGCAGTCCCTCAACTGTCAATGCCCTGAGGCACCAGAAGGCACAAGGAAAACCATCCAACAACCATCCAACAAGAAGTCAAAAGACAGCATATGGTGTGGAGGACAACATAGCAGAAACGGACCATCCCCTGCATACGGCGCCACGTGCCATAAATGCGGGAAAGAGAACCATTACTCATCAGTATGTTTAAGTTCAAAGTCAACTAGGAACAACACTGGCCGAGAAAAGGCAATACGACACAGAGATAGTGTGAGACCTCAAGGATCCACCATTAGTCGAGAGAAGCAGCAGCACTGTTATGAAAGACCATAAGAGAAGCCCCGGAAAAGCAAAAGTGGGTGCACACGTGCCATTGGAGGTGAAGAGTCTGAGAGTGCTAGCAGTAGTGAAGAAAGTCAATCCAGCAGGGAAACATCACCAGGCAGCACCAGATGGAACTACAATCAGAGAAAAGAAAAAGCACATATGATATCAGCTGTGAAACCGGGAAACAATAACAACCAAAGTGGTGCCAAATCAAGAAGATGTACTGTACTAGTAGAAGACATTCCAGTTACAATGATGATAGACACTGGAGCCACTGTAAATGTTATGCCTGTCTCCAGATTTGACAGACTGAAACCACAACCGAGGCTCAGACGGCGTTCAGTCTTGTTATATGATTATGGGTGCAAGAAGCCTCTTCCAGTAACAGGATACTTTAGAACAACACTCTCACATTGCTGTGTCAGCTGCAAAACCCGTATCCATGTTGTAGATGCTGGCATTGAAAAGCTGCACAACGGCTGAACGTCTAGAAGTAATACAATTCAATCTTGCAATTCAGCCTGAAAACCTTGACAATCTTCTAAGGAAACATGAAAAACTTTTCAACGACATTGGATGTCTAAAAAACCGTTCAGTGAAGCTACACATCGACCGAACAGTTGAACCCCAAGCGGTGAGGCACAGGAGAGTCCCGTTTCATATGCGAGCTGCTGTAGAAACTGAGCTAAAGAAATTGGAAGAGCAGAAAATAATCGAGAAAATGACTGGAGCAACCCTTTGGGTCTCTCCCATGGTAGTCACAGCAAAACCAAAACAACCAAATGCTGTGCCTATTTGTATCGATATGCGCCTTCCAAATGCAGCTATTGGTCGGGAATGACACATTACACCAACAATTGATCTGACTGTAGACCTCACTGGCGCAACTGTTTTTAGCAAACTTGATCTTCGATCTGGCTATCATCAGATTTGCCTAGCCAAGGAATCACGCTACATTACCCCTTTCTCATCACATCTAGGGCTTCGACGATATCGTCGCCTCAATTCTGGGATATCCTCGGCAGTGGAGATTTTCCAAAATGAGATACGACGAGTGCTTCAGGATCTGCCAGTGTCACTAAAGTGAGTGATGACATTTTAGTCTATGGAAAAACAGAAAAAGAGCATACAACTAGACTAGCAGCGACTTTGCAACGATTAGATGAATCAGGACTCACACTTCATGCTGAAAAATGTGAGTTTTCACAAAAGTCACTGAGTTTTTTTGGGATATGTATTCAACGAAAATGGGGTCTCCCCATATCCTAGTAAAGTAAGTGACATCAAAAGTACAAAAGCACCGCTGACTGTGTCAGAAGTAAGAAGCTTCTTAGGTATGGCTACATACTGTGGCCGTTTCATCCCAGATCTTGCCACAGTTGCTGCCCACTACGAGAACTCACAAAAATGAACACTACCTGGAGATGGAGCACTAGAGAAGAACAAGCGTTTATGAAAATAAAAGAGTCACTTTCTAGTGACACCACCATGGCATTTTTTGACATTAAACGCTCAACGGAACTGCTTGTGGATGCTAGTCCAGTTGGTTTAGGAGCAGTACTGACGCAAAACGACAAGGAAGGAACAGTTTACACAATTGCTTACGCAAGCAGAGCGCTTACACCAGCAGAGAAAAACTATGCTCAAATAGAAAAAGAAGCACTAGCCATTATTTGGGGATGTAAACATTTTCAAGTGTACGTCCTAGGACACCCGATAACCGTACTCACGGATCATAAACCACTCATCCCAATTTTCCGAGGCACAGCCCCACATCCACCGGCAAGAATTGAACGATGGCTACTGCAAGTGCAACAGTTCGACTTGAATGTACAGTACCGTGCAGGAGCAGACAACCCGGCAGATTATTTATCAGGCCACCCCCGAGCAGCCACAAAATCTGAACAGGAGGCTGCAAAAGAAGAACATGTCTGTCACATCATTGAACTTGCCAGACCAAAAACCATGACACTAGAGGAAATTCAGTCTGAAACGGAAGCCGATACATGCCTATGACTTGTGAAAACTGCTACTTTGACAGGAGAATTGAAAACATTCCTATCGACAGTTACTGGAAGAACACAGTCAGCCCAAGAATTCTTACATGCACTATTTGGGATACGCCATGAACTATCTGTGTCAGCAGAAGGGCTAATCCTAAAAGGACATATAATTGTACTACCACTGTCACTACATGAGAGGGCAGTTCAGCTGTCACATGAAGGACACCAAGGCGTCGTCAAAAGTCTGGCATATTTGAAAACATGCATTTGGCTGCCTAACATGCAACAAAACGTTTTAGCTCTTGTAGAAACCTGCAGTGCTTGTCGGTCTTCTCGTCGCCCAGGACAGCCAGAACCCATGGAATACCTGCCAAGAAGTACTCGTAGGTGGGAGCCAATCTGCATTGACTTTTGCACTGTCGCCATTGAAGCCTACCTGTTAGTGGCAATTGATGAGCACACTAGGTATCCCTAAATAGAACTGGTCTACTCTACAGAAGCAGAAGAAGTCACTACAGCACTAGAGAAAATGTTTGCTACACATGGCATCCCCTCAGCAATTAGAAGTGATAATGGCCCGCCATTTACAAGTAAGGAATTTCACCGTTTTATTAAAGAAATGGGGATACGTCATCATCACATTATGCCATACTGGCCTCAAGCAAATAGAGATGTAGAGCGATTCATGACGTCTATCAACAAAACAATCAGAAATGCAAAGGACAAAGGTCGCAAGTGGCTCCCCGAACTTTAAAGATTTCTACGCACATATCGTCTCACACTACACACTTGCACAGGTGTCAGCCCGGCGGATTTAATGTTCCAAGTCCCGGTCCAAGGAGGTTTGCCCCTGCACCACTCGTGGAAACCGACCACACTTGACTGGGACTACAGTGAGTCAAGGAGGCGAATACACAACGCGAGAGAGGATGAGGATGTAAGCAGGAGAGCAGTGACCAGTAAAATACAAGTTGGTGACACAGTACTAGTGAAAACAAGAAATCAGAAGGGGAAAATGTCACTACCATATGAATCAGAACCCTGGACAGTAACCCAACGAAAGCACGGCCTTGTGACAGCCACGCGAGGGCGAGAGTCAGTGTCAAGAAATGCCTCCCATTTCCAAAAGATTCCACAAATACTATGGGAGGAGAGTAAGAGAGAAAACAATGTCAGAGAGAATCACCTAACACAGACCAACAACTCTCAAGAAGAGCAAAGTGATCCAAAAGATTCCACAAATACATAGCCAAGAAGGCCCAAAATAGCCTGACTCCAAATCTCCACCCATCGCAAAATCAAACCCTTCATTCCGCCACAGGACTTCAGAACTGTAGTGTAGGCCCTAGTGATCTACAGCATCTCTTATTACGGGTGCCTGAAAATCGAACCAAATCCCTCCCGTCCCACACAAACTACATTATCTTCTTGTCCATGCCAGGATACTGTTCAAGAGTTCATATATCATTTACAAAGCAATCATGAGTAGCACACCAGCATAGCTGGTGTCACAAGTTTCTCACACAGCAAATCGACCAACCAACTCAAATCACAACTTATCTGCAAAGAGAGAACTTGCAAACACTCTATCTCTAGTCAGGCACCCACCCTTTGGAACTCAATCCCTGTATCGGCTTGGAATTCCCCCACAATTCTACAATTTTGCAAATCTCTCCAACTATGGCTTTTTCAACAACACCTGACCAAGGACTAGTCCCAATGGATGCAGAGACTGATGCAAATACTGCTGCTCACAGTACTGCACTATTGTTAAAAGATACCAGCCCAAACGCTGTCTAAACCCACCCAGTACAGTGCTCCACTGCACTTCAGCAAGTTACACACTTTAAAAAATAACATGTAAATTAAAATACATTTTTTCACATGGAGTAGAATCAGGGGACTATAACATTCTGTCATCAGTTTTGCTGACAATTCTTCTTAATCTATCGAACCTACGGAACTTGAGCAAACACACCAAATTCTGGTTTTTAAAAAGACTGATGTGGCAAAGTTAAGACAGTTTCAGTCTAGACCCATGGCGTGCTGAAATGCCTGACCTGGAGAGGATCTAGCATGGACATTTATATCTTGAATCTCATATGTAATGTCCAAAAGCTGTTGTAATGCACTGGCTCACCACCGCAGTGTTCTGCCAGTGCCAAGGCTTATCTGGAGTGGTGTACTGTGGTGTACTCTGCCACTGCCTTGAGTATCCAGACCCTAGTTTAAGGAGGAGAGCGAACAATAGAAGGGGACAAAGGAATGGAAATAAAACAAGTATGTTAGCCATTCCTGGAACTCTATGCCCCATGTGATGTTATGTGACAAAGTAAATAAAGTATTACATCAAAACCCATTCAACATGCAGGTGAGCCAACATATGGCCATTTATATTTTGAAATATCAAGATGTGGTTTTGTTGTTGGAACTATGCAACGCCACACTACACACTTCTCTGATTGTTGATGGTTGATCCTCTCTTTAGCTATGTAGTCTCTCTTGGTAGACATTGGCCCTCATTACAAGTCTGCAGGTAATCTGCCGGAGCTAACGGCGAGTTACCGGCAGACTCGCCTTACCGTTACTGGCACTCGATATCCTGTGTTACCAGGATATTATAGGTGCTGGCAACGGCAGAAAGTTCCCATTCCATGGAGTTCAATAGGAATCCATAGAATGTGCTTGCCCCTATGTCAGGCACCAGTAGTAGTGGTTCAGGTGATAAGGGAAATTCTTTGCCGGTAGGGGTCTGAACTCCCGGCTAGACAAGCTCCCCGAGGTTCACTGCCCCTACCAGCAAAGACGGAGTGTGCCGGTCTGGGAAAAATGCTGGTTCCGGTATTACGGGCCATTTTACCAGCATTTTCCCCAGACTTTACACTATTCTAACAATGGGATGACTACGTGAAAGAACAGAAGAATATGCGGGAGAGATGGAGCAGATTATAAGTCGTTTACCACTAGACGCTGATCTGTCAAAGAGCAGTCCCTCAACTGTCAATGCCCTGAGGCACCAGAAGGCACAAGGAAAACCATCCAACAAGAAGTCAAAAGACTGCATATGGTGTGGAGGACAACATAGCAGAAACGGACCATCCCCTGCATACGGCACCACGTGCCATAAATGCGGGAAAGAGAACCATTACTCATCAGTATGTTCAAGTTCAAAGTCAACTAGGAACAACACTGGCCGAGAAAAGGCAATACGACACAGAGATAGTGTGAGACCTCAAGGATCCACCATCAGTCGAGAGAAGCAGCAGCACTGTTATGAAAGACCATAAGAGAAGCCCCGGAAAAGCAAAGGTGGGTGCACACGTGCCATTGGAGGTGAAGAGTCTGAGAGTGCTAGCAGTAGTGAAGAAAGTCAATCCAGCAGGGAATCATCACCAGGCAGCACCAGATGGAACTACAATCAGAGAAAAGAAAAAGCACATATGATATCAGCTGTGAAACCGGGAAACAATAACAACCAAAGTGGTGCCAAATCAAGAAGATGTACTGTACTAGTAGAAGACATTCCAGTTACAATGATGATAGACACTGGAGCCACTGTAAATGTTATGCCTGTCTCCAGATTTGACAGACTGAAACCACAACCGAGGCTCAGACGGCGTTCAGTCTTGTTATATGATTATGGGTGCAAGAAGCCTCTTCCAGTAACAGGATACTTTAGAACAACACTCTCACATTGCTGTGTCAGCTGCAAAACCCATATCCATGTTGTAGATGCTGGCATTGAAAAGCTGCACAACGGCTGAACGTCTAGAAGTAATACAATTCATTCTTGCAATTCAGCCTGAAAACCTTGACAATCTTCTAAGGAAACATGAAAAACTTTTCAACGACATTGGATGTCTAAAAAACCGTTCAGTGAAGCTACACATCGACCGAACAGTTGAACCCCAAGCGGTGAGGCACAGGAGAGTCCCGTTTCATATGCGAGCTGCTGTAGAAACTGAGCTAAAGAAATTGGAAGAGCAGAAAATAATCGAGAAAATGACTGGAGCAACCCTTTGGGTCTCTCCCATGGTAGTCACAGCAAAACCAAAACAACCAAATGCTGTGCCTATTTGTATCGATATGCGCCTTCCAAATGCAGCTATTGGTCGGGAATGACACATTACACCAACGATTGATGATCTGACTGTAGACCTCACTGGCGCAACTGTTTTTAGCAAACTTGATCTTCGATCTGGCTATCATCAGATTTGCCTAGCCAAGGAATCACGCTACATTACCCCTTTCTCATCACATCTAGGGCTTCGACGATATCGTCGCCTCAATTCTGGGATATCCTCGGCAGTGGAGATTTTCCAAAATGAGATATGACGAGTGCTTCAGGATCTGCCAGTGTCACTAAAGTGAGTGATGACATTTTAGTCTATGGAAAAACAGAAAAAGAGCATACAACTAGACTAGCAGCGACTTTGCAACGATTAGATGAATCAGGACTCACACTTCATGCTGAAAAATGTGAGTTTTCACAAAAGTCACTGAGTTTTTTGGGATATGTATTCAACGAAAATGGGGTCTCCCCATATCCTAGTAAAGTAAGTGACATCAAAAGTACAAAAGCACCGCTGACTGTGTCAGAAGTAAGAAGCTTCTTAGGTATGGCTACATACTGTGGCCGTTTCATCCCAGATCTTGCCACAGTTGCTGCCCACTACGAGAACTCACAAAAACGAACACTACCTGGAGATGGAGCACTAGAGAAGAACAAGCGTTTATGAAAATAAAAGAGTCACTTTCTAGTGACACCACCATGGCATTTTTTGACATTAAACGCTCAACGGAACTGCTTGTGGATGCTAGTCCAGTTGGTTTAGGCGCAGTACTGACGCAAAAAGACAAGGAAGGAACAGTTTACACAATTGCTTACGCAAGCAGAGCGCTTACACCAGCAGAGACAAACTATGCTCAAATAGAAAAAGAAGCACTAGCCATTATTTGGGGATGTAAACATTTTCAAGTGTACGTCCTAGGACACCCGATAACCGTACTCACGGATCATAAACCACTCATCCCAATTTTCCGAGGCACAGCCCCACATCCACCGGCAAGAATTGAACGATGGCTACTGCAAGTGCAACAGTTCGACTTGAATGTACAGTACCGTGCAGGAGCAGACAACCCGGCAGATTATTTATCAGGCCACCCCCGAGCAGCCACAAAATCTGAACAGGAGGCTGCAAAAGAAGAACATGTCTGTCACATCATTGAACTTGCCAGACCAAAAACCATGACACTAGAGGAAATTCAGTCTGAAACGGAAGCCGATACATGCCTATGACTTGTGAAAACTGCTACTTTGACAGGAGAATTGAAAACATTCCTATCGACAGTTACTGGAAGAACACAGTCAGCCCAAGAATTCTTACATGCACTATTTGGGATACGCCATGAACTATCTGTGTCAGCAGAAGGGCTAATCCTAAAAGGACATATAATTGTACTACCACTATCACTAAATGAGAGGGCAGTTCAGCTGTCACATGAAGGACACCAAGGCATCGTCAAAAGTCTGGCATATTTGAAAACATGCATTTGGCTGCCTAACATGCAACAAAACGTTTTAGCTCTTGTAGAAACCTGCAGTGCTTGTCGGTCTTCTCGTCGCCCAGGACAGCCAGAACCCATGGAATACCTGCCAAGAAGTACTCGTAGGTGGGAGCCAATCTGCATTGACTTTTGCACTGTCGCCATTGAAGCCTACCTGTTAGTGGCAATTGATGAGCACACTAGGTATCCCGAAATAGAACTGGTCTACTCTACAGAAGCAGAAGAAGTCACTACAGCACTAGAGAAAATGTTTGCTACACATGGCATCCCCTCAGCAATTAGAAGTGATAATGGCCCGCCATTTACAAGTAAGGAATTTCACCGTTTTATTAAAGAAATGGGGATACGTCATCATCACATTATGCCATACTGGCCTCAAGCAAATAGAGATGTAGAGCGATTCATGACGTCTATCAACAAAACAATCAGAAATGCAAAGGACAAAGGTCGCAAGTGGCTCCCCGAACTTTAAAGATTTCTACGCACATATCGTCTCACACTACACACTTGCACAGGTGTCAGCCCGGCGGATTTAATGTTCCAAGTCCCGATCCAAGGAGGTTTGCCCCTGCACCACTCGTGGAAACCGACCACACTTGACTGGGACTACAGTGAGTCAAGGAGGCGAATACACAACGCGAGAGAGGATGAGGATGTAAGCAGGAGAGCAGTGACCAGTAAAATACAAGTTGGTGACACAGTACTAGTGAAAACAAGAAATCAGAAGGGGAAAATGTCACTACCATATGAATCAGAACCCTGGACAGTAACCCAACGAAAGCACGGCCTTGTGACAGCCACGCGAGGGCGAGAGTCAGTGTCAAGAAATGCCTCCCATTTCCAAAAGATTCCACAAATACTATGGGAGGAGAGTAAGAGAGAAAACAATGTCAGAGAGAATCACCTAACACAGACCAACAACTCTCAAGAAGAGCAAAGTGAAGAGATGAACTTAATGTCCCCGGCCTGACCAAGAAAAGAAAAGGAGCCTGAAAGCCCGCCTCACACCCCTCTACGTGAGAGGAGCGAGCGGTATACCCTAAGAAGACAACCACTACCGTCGACGAGACTGAAAGACTATGTTCTTAATAGTGTTTACATAAAGTCACAATGATAATTGAAGGAGAACTTATAGTAGCCAACAAAGATCAAAAGAACACGTTCCTATGTTATGAATGTCCATCATTGATGCCGATGTTTTTGTTTGAACATACCATTCAAAGTTTGAATATTAGCCACTCTTTATGTTTGATCAGTTATCTGAAAGTTGATGAGGGATGTGATGTCCATGCTGTGATGTCAAGTCAATAAAGTTAAGCGCGGAACCTGCGATCGGCAGTTCCCGCTCTAGCCACACACGCAGCCTCTGGTGTCTTCTTTTCGTCTCCTGTGACACGACGTGCGTCACAGGAGTAGGCCGCGCCTCCTTCTCTCCTCACACACCACATCCCCCCCGGTCCCCACACGAGTGAAGGTAAGGGACATGATGTTGCACACTCCAGTAGTGCTGCTGGATTTGCATCTTTCCAAGTCATTCATAATTTTCATTCCTTGACTGTTTCACATACTTTGAGGTTTCTCAGCATCTCTCTCAGACTCTAGACTATTTTTGAACTTCCCAATTGCCATGCCAGGTCCTGGGTGTCTTTCAGACTTCTTAGCCCCCCTCTCAGGCCACTTCTTAGCTCCCCTCTCAGGCTCTAAACTCTTTCTGATACATCAATGCTCTCTCAGGTTCTAGGCGTCTTTCAGACCTCTTGGCCCCCCTCTGAGGCTCTAAGCTCTTTCTGATATATCAATGCTCTCTCAGGTTCTAGGCGTCTTTCAGACCTCTTGGCCCCCCTCTGAGGCTCTAAGCTCTTTCTGATACATCAATGCTCTCTGAGGTTCGAGGCAAATTTCAGACTTCTTAGCAACCTCTCAGGTTTTAGGCATCTAAAACCTTCTGAACCATTCTCAGGGTCTAAGCTCTTTCTTAAGCTTCTCGGCCCCCTCTAAACCTCTAGGAATCTTTCAGACCTCTCTTCAGGTTAGAGGCTTCTTTCAGACCTCTAAGCACCCTACAAGGCTCTAGGTGCGTTCTAAAACTTCTCAACATCCCACTCGGGCTCCAGGTGTTTTTCAGACATCTCAACACTGCCTTCAGGCTCTAGCAATCTTTCAGCATTTCTCAGAGCCCCTCTCAGGATTTGGAAGCTTCTTATGTCGTTAGCACCTCTCAGGTTCTTGTCACTTTAAGTGTCACAGGAAGTTCTTAAAGCATTATCCTCTCTGTGTGGTGCACAAACATTGGGACCAATAGGCTACAGCAATCAGCCTATTCGTACAGCTGCTTGATGCTCACTCCTCCAGCTCGACATGATGACTTCCATTTTTCTTTTCTTATAGCCATCTTCTTGAGCATTAATTGGTAGGGTGCTTTCCTCCAATTTCTTTTGAACTAGAATGGTGCGCACAGTTTACGCTCCGCCCCATTTCCTACCATTCTCTGCTTTATGGTCCCTCTTACATGACAGGAGAGGGTCTGGTGAATGTCTTGGATTTTGTCAGTTACTCTTTGTTTGTGAAAGTCACCACAAGTATCTGCTACCTCTTGAAGTGAGACGATCAATGAAGCACAATTTTCTAGGTAACTTGTTCTTTTCTGAAGTTATGGGCGTTTTGTTTAATGCTGGACGCCAGACTTTACTGACTGGTACAGACTGCATTCTAACTGACTCCCAGTTTCCTGCGAAGGCCTCAAAGGCTCCATCCTCTCACCAATCATTTTAAACCTTTACATGGAGGCCATGGGCACACTCCTCAAAGATCCCAATATAGCGATCCACCAATACACAGACGATACTCAGTTGTACATGAGAGTATAAAGCCCATAGGACATCAGTCATCTTTGTGATTACCTAGCCTTCATCCAGCCCTGGCTCTTGAGTGTCTACCTCAAGCTTAACCCAAGAAAGACAGAATTTGTCCTCATCAGTCCTCCCGCTAAACAACAACTTGTCCAACAATGGCTCAATAAAATGCATCTAGCAGGAATGATATGCAGCACTATGATTGAACAAAATCCTAAGGCCTCACCATTGACAGCAGTCAGTCCTTCCACAAATACATAGCCAAGAAGGCCCAAAATAGCCTGACTCCAAATCTCCACCCATCGCAAAATCAAACCCTTCATTCCGCCACAGGACTTCAGAACTGTAGTGTAGGCCCTAGTGATCTACAGCATCTCTTATTACGGGTGCCTGAAAATCGAACCAAATCCCTCCCGTCCCACACAAACTACATTGGCTTCTTGTCCATGCCAGGATACTGTTCAAGAGTTCATATATCATTTACAAAGCAATCATGAGTAGCACACCAGCATAGCTGGTGTCACAAGTTTCTCACACAGCAAATCGACCAACCAACTCAAATCACAACTTATCTGCAAAGAGAGAACTTGCAAACACTCTATCTCTAGTCAGGCACCCACCCTTTGGAACTCAATCCCTGTATCGGCTTGGAATTCCCCCACAATTCTACAATTTTGCAAATCTCTCCAACTATGGCTTTTTCAACAACACCTGACCAAGGACTAGTCCCAATGGATGCAGAGACTGATGCAAATACTGCTCTCACAGTACTGCACTATTGTTAAAAGATACCAGCCCAAACGCTGTCTAAACCCACCCAGTACAGTGCTCCACTGCACTTGAGTAAGTTACATACTTTAAAAAATAACATGTAAATTAAAATACATTTTTTCACATGGAGTAGAATCAGGGAACTATAACATTCTGTCATCAGTTTTGCTGACAATTCTTCTTAATCTATCGAACCTACGGAACTTGAGCAAACACACCAAATTCTGGTTTTTAAAAAGACTGATGTGGCAAAGTTAAGACAGTTTCAGTCTAGACCCATGGCGTGCTGAAATGCCTGACCTGGAGAGGATCTAGCATGGACATTTATATCTTGAATCTCATATGTAATGTCCAAAAGCTGTTGTAATGTACTGGCTCACCACCGCAGTGTTCTGCCAGTGCCAAGGCTTATCTGGAGTGGTGTACTGTGGTGTACTCTGCCACTGCCTTGAGTATCCAGACCCTAGTTTAAGGAGGAGAGCGAACAATAGAAGGGGACAAAGGAATGGAAATAAAACAAGTATGTTAGCCATTCCTGGAACTCTATGCCCCATGTGATGTTATGTGACAAAGTAAATAAAGTATTACATCAAAACCCATTCAACATGCAGGTGAGCCAACATATGGCCATTTATATTTTGAAATATCAAGATGTGGTTTTGTTGTTGGAACTATGCAACGCCACACTACACACTTCTCTGATTGTTGATGGTTGTACCTCTCTTTAGCTATGTAGTCTCTCTTGGTAGACATTGGCCCTCATTACAAGTCTGCAGGTAATCTGCCGGAGCTAACGGCGAGTTACCGGCAGACTCGCCTTACCGTTACTGGCACCCGATATCCTGTGTTACCAGGATATTATAGGTGCTGGCAACGACAGAAAGTTCCCATTCCATGGAGTTCAATAGGAATCCATAGAATGTGCTTGCCCCTATGACAGGCACCAGTAGCAGTAGTTCAGGTGATAAGGGAAATTCTTTGCCGGTAGGGGTCTGAACTCCCGGCTAGACAAGCTCCCCGAGGTTCACTGCCCCTACCAGCAAAGACGGAGTGTCCCGGTCTGGGAAAAATGCTGGTTCCGGTATTACGGGCCATTTTACCAGCATTTTCCGCAGACCGGCACAGTCATAATGAGGGCCCATATATGATAGGTTAATACTTTCAAAAATACAAGCTAAAAAATCTATCTAAATTTGAATTTATTGGTTGTTCTTTATAGTACACCTTCTTTTACAGTTTACCTCGAGGCCCATGTATCGCTGTATTCTTCCAGGATGCTTAGGTGGCACTGCATCTATTATTTGGTTGGTGCCAGGATGCTTAGGCCTCTGGTCTATAATAAGCATTTTTATTTCCGTGACATTCAAAATGGGAGCTGATGCTAGTGATTGCTCGAGCAGGGTTGCCGAGTTATTGATATAGATGTTAAACAAGGTTAGACTGAAATAGCATCCCTGTCAAACTGCACACTGCTTGGTTTCATCTTGCAGCTGATGAAGGTATACACAATGTTATGATATCATATACAACACTCTCAATTCCAGCGTGCAATTATTTGATATTTAGTCCTAGGTACCATATTGAGACAAATGTGTGACATTATTGGAACAAGCCAATCTTTGCCCACTATTTCATTTGCTTAATGCAGTTTCTGGTCATTGCTCGTAGGGTAAAGACTGTGACTCGAGGGTCTTTGAGGGAATCCCATTTGACATTTGCATAAACGGGTATCATGGAGAGGAAAGGCCTGCATTCTTTGATTCATAAGAATTCAGAAAGGTTTGCTGGTGCTACTGTTCACACAGGACCCTCTGTAGTTGTGTAGGTCTCTACAGTATCACCATATGTGTAGTTTTGGGTGATTAGCCATTTGGATAAAATTTAGGTGTAGAGGAGCACTCCCTGATTCAATGAACCTTAATGTGATCTCAAATGCTTAATTATTAGAATTAAATACAAATTTAGGTGCTAAACAGAGTTTGATTCTGGGCTACAGAATCAAGATAAACAATGATTTGAAAGATCACTTCAGCAAAAATGATCATACTCTGTGCACACTTTCAGGCATGAACATTGCAGAATGAGGTTGAATAGTTAAGTGATGTATTTCAACATCTCCTTTAGACTATTATCAGGGCTTTTTAAATTACTCTATTGAAACTGCTGTGCCAAAAGGCTACTGTTGATCTTTATTTCTGTTAGGCTACACTTTTCTAGTATATTTCTCTGATGCTCTGCAAGATTTTTAGCTGAGGTGTCCTTTTAGCGGTTTTTGAAGTAATATGCCCATGGAACGGATGAGGGGATAGAACAGACCGAGGAGATAGAACGGACGATGTGGATTGAACGGACGGTGTAGATAGAACTGATGGTGTAGATAGAATGGACGGAGTGGATAAAACGGACAGAGTGGATGGAACGGATGAAGTGGATGGACCCCCCTTTCCTGCTCCCGTGCTTGGTCGCAGGCGCTTTCCTGATAATCACCATATCACACTACTGTGCTTACTCTCTCCTATACACCAGCATTTAACTAGAACACAGCTATACTATGATAAAATTCAGTCTAGCTGTTCTCATACTAACATGACCCCACGAACACCTCATCATCCTAATAAAACAAAGCTAGCTGAGCCCATACCGGCTAGCTTACGTGTCTCCTCAAGCCTAACGCAGTCAGAACTCAGTCTGGGTGTTCCACCCTCCAATCTGAACACATTGAACGGACTTCCTCAGCACCACAACTACCGCTAAGAAGCAGCTAACATGCAACAACCACACCAGCTGCACACATATCCGGTGCGCCCACGCACCATACAACACTCTCTCTCTCTACTGACTAGATTTACGGATCCCGAGGGCGTTCAACCTACCAGTGCTTTGAGGTCTTACCAATGCAAGGATATATAAGGCGCTATATAAATGCCAAGTAACATAACATAACATATCTTTCCATCCTGAAACGTTAACTTTGTTTTTAGTTACTAGATGGTGCTGCAAGCGCCACCTTTAACCACAACTATTGCCATGAGAGGTGAATAAGATATGGATGGGATGTGAGGGGGCACGTGCAGCCTGCGCTTGTTCTTTGGATTTGTTCCTCATCCACTCACCATCTATGGCTGTACTAGTCTTCCAGTCCATTACTATCCACTTCCCGACCCTCACCTCCCAAAACACACCACCTGGCATCTATTTCAGTTAGATCTGTGCATTCACTGGATGCCAGAGTCCTTTCTAAACAGTCTTCTTAAAGGTATTGGTTTAATTTCCTGGTGTTATAAAAATTCTTTATCCAAGTGTTCGTTAGTATCTTGACTTCTAAGCAATGCTTGTTCTTGCGTGTGTTGCTTGCAATGAATTTCAGTTTGAACGCTAGCAATGGCAAAGCCAACTGTTTTTGCTCATGTATAGGCACGAGGCAGGCCTTTTCCAGACACTGCTGCAAAATGCTGAGGTTCTAACATCCTTTAGCAGCTGTGGATAATACTGTCAACAGTAGCATCGTGATCACAGTGTCCGGGAATTACCTATCCCAGGACTACACAAAAGTAGAAAATGTATGTTTTATTATCATTTTCGACAACGAGTACCATTTGGTTTAGCAGCTCGTTCTTCCTGTATTCTGTGCTGTCATCCTCATGGGTGATTGCAATACCTTTGGGGTTTTCTGGCATGTGATTCCTGCTTCAAATTTTACTGGACCTCTATTTTTTGTTTTGGCCATAAGTTACACTTTAACACCACCTGTAAGCTGAAACTAATGCAATGGAGTATTGCCAGGGAGAGATGGTATATGAGGAGGGACACAATGCTTTCAGGTGTTGTTTGGTTATTTACCCACCCGATGACTGCCCACGGCCATGCTAATCGATGTGGCCATTCCCACACTACCTGCCACTCCCTGCCGAAAACACACCTGCCTGGGATCCCTTTGAGCTAACTTGTCCAGCCTTAAAATCATACTTTGCACACAAAGTGCCTGCCATGGTTTTTTCAAAGCAGTCTTCTGAGAGATAATGGTTTAATTAGTGCTGTAAACACACTACTAATTTATTTTATTTATTTTATGTTGCCATTTGTACAGCGCACCTAACCCTGAGGCATCTGGGCGCTTGTGCTTAAGTTATCGGTTACATTGGTTTCTAAGTCATGTTGTAGTCATTGCATACAAAGGTAAATCAGTAAAACAGTAAGAAAACATTCATGGCAAAATAAGTTATTTTAGCTAGCAGTTTCAGTGACAGATTTCTGCAGGGAGGTAATGGGGAGTGTCGGAAGTGTTAGCCTACGGCATCTTATTGGGTATCTTGGGTAAAGAGCCAAACTTGAGGTTTCTTTGGAAAGGCAAGAGTGAGGGGTCTGAACTTAATGCAGGTAGCATGGCATTCCAATGTTTAACTGCTTTCACCAGGAAGCTACATCCTCCCGCTTTTTGCAATTTGAATATAGGGATGGCAAAGTGGCCAGCGTAGGCACAGCGGGTTGGTTTGTGTGATACCAATGTAATACAAATGTGATACTAGTGTAATACTAGTGTAATACAAATATCTTAATCAGGTCTGCCTTCAGACACTTCATTTATAAGCAGTATGTGAGTCCTTCAGTGAGGTCCTGGTCAAAACAAGCAAACAGGTTTGCCTTGTGTAAAGGTATTAGGCATTTTCCAGGCACTGTTTCATATGCCCAGGCGCGTGCAACATTTTCAAGCTGCTACTATTAATGCTCGGTTAGTACCATTACAGAAATGCCTGTCAAATACCTTTCCCATATCTACGAAACCCCCAAACTGTTGGCATTGCCAAAGCTAGTTCATGCTCATTAATTGCCTACGGTCTACATTCAGTTTCTTGGAGTCCCTTCCAAACCTTTTGTCATGTTCATCATTGTTTTGTGACTTTTCTTTGCTGCTGTGTCTTTAGAGACAGCGAGGCTGCCCTGCGATAAATCATACTTGTTCTTTGACTGCTTGATTTGTTTGTGCTGTTCTAAAGCTTTATTGAGGAAAGTGGTTGTCATGCTCTTTAGAACCGAAGTATATTTCTCTTGCCCTTCCCCTGTTCAGGTGATTTTGGCCTGAAGGTTGTCCAGATTTTTAGGTCTGTTTTCTTTTCTTTGGACATCCCGTTTTTTTGTGGCTATTTGTCAGTGATCATAAAACGCTGATTGTTGTTTCACTATGAGTCCATGACTTTCTGAAAAACCCTGATCAGTGATTACACAATCAATTCACCTGCTTCTGTGTACTTAAACTGAAGGTGAATTATCCAACGGTTGTGTCTTTCACTATTTCATTGAGAAGGGGAAGGCAGAGACCTTCGGAGAGATTTAGCAATCCCTCGCCACTTGAGCAGATGCCGGCATCATAGCTGTCCTTGATGCCGCTGTTGCTTCTGCATATGGACTATTTCATGGGAATAAGTGTATGTTCGCCTGGTTGAGGATGAAGTCTGGATCTGACTCTCTGTGCATTCATGCCACCATGCAATAATAGGTTCTCCTGTGTCTGAAAGCTGACAGTCTCTCACCAAACTGTTGTAATGTAGAATGGCCGAAACTGTTGTAATGCAGACTGCCAGGGAGGCCTTTAAATTGCCCAGTAATAGATAAGAGAGTGCAGGGAGCTGGAGTCATGTCTTGCGATTTTGATTTTTATCCCTCAAGCACAGGGGCCGCATCTCTCCAGCCCTAAAATCTCTCCACTGGCTCCAGTGACTGCAATGATCTGATTCAAGACCCTCTGCATCATGCAAAAGGCTTTCTGGGGCCTGGGACCTCTCTACATCCAGCTTTATCTCCCGAAATACTTCTCAGCCAGAGCCGTTCGGTGTTCTGTCACCAACTCTCTGCAGGTCAAATGTTTCTCCAAACAGAGAGTGGACTTCCCACCTCCCTCAGACTTGAACCGGATCTTCTTACGTTCTGGAAACTTCTCAAGATCATCCATTTCTCCTCTTGCTTCTCTCTCCTCCTCATGTGCTAAACTTTCCATCTGCAGCTGGTCTGGGGCCTGTTCGCTTCAGAGTCATACAAGGGCCAGACCACCCCCTACCAGTCCCCCCAGCATCTTCTGCCAGCACTTGCCCTTGGGCTCCCTTTCCTGGACTATCCCATCTTAGTCCTCGTGTCCACTGCACTCCTCCTCCCCCACCCTCTTTCCCCTGGCACTTGCCACCTTGGCCCAACCAGCACTTGTCCGCCCCCACCCATGGGAGCACCCAACTTCTGCACTACTCCTGCTACCCTCCTCCCCCTTGCACTTATCACCTTGTTCAGGCACTTGCACGGTAGGATTGTCACAAGACCAATATAACCTATTCTTTGTTATTGTATTCTTATGATTTCCCATGCCCCCCCCCCCTTTTGTCTTATAGCGCCTGAAACACCAGTGTATAGGCACCATACAAATGTCCAATAAATAAAATAAAAAGAATCCGCTAGTGGGCATCGAGGAATTTCATTAAATTTCATATAACTTTATTTCTATCCAAAACAGATCATAAAAGTCACGTATAAAATTCAACACTGAAATAGATCATTAATAAATAACATGAATAATGATGATACGGATAGAAAACAATAGCCCATAAAATAGTAGATAAAATTCATTAAACAGTACTGTTCATAAAACAATAAATTGCATTCCTTTAAACATCTGGAGCTAACACATCTTTCGTCAGAGAGGTAACATGCTTGGATCTCTTCCGCCAGGCCTGCTGTATATAGTCCCCCATACATTGAGTCGCTACTTCACTCTTCCCCCGCCTCTCCCGACATAAGTGGAGAGCCCCCCAACGCTTCTTATATAAGAATGTTTAAAACGCAGTATCAAATACGTCCTTCTTATGTGATGATGCTCTGGACAGAAGCCATTAAAGTGCTCTGTGCTTTCAGCTACATTTGGGCAGAATGGGCAGTCTACTGTGTTACTCGGGTTCCATTTGTGCTTCAGGCTGGCCATAGGAAATACGCCAATGCGTGTAAAGAGATAAGTTTGGCTGCATTCGATCGATATAATGTTCAAAACCAAAGTGTTCCTTCCTTGATACACATGAGGCTAGAATAGTTGAATTTACTAGTTTTGCACAAGTTTTGCTCTCCCACCTTCCTTCATAGGCCTTTTTCAATTGGAACTTGATCATGTTGGGGATTGACTTGGGATAGAGCCAATAACTTTCCCACCCCATCATGGTCAGCTCATTTCTTATGGCCGTAAACCAAGGTATGTTCGGGCCACCGGGCTTAGCAAAAACATCTTTTGCTGCTTTCCTATACTTGCCCAGGTTACCATTGGTCCGGAGGCGATCCCAAAGAAACACTGGCCTTGCCCCACAGATGAACCCAATGCCCTGCAGGGCCACCTCCCAGAAGACCGGGACATTAGGGGCATTGGCTGGCATGGTTTTAAGGAATTGCTGTTCCCCCCGTATTGCACATGCCCCAAAGCTCAGCCCCAAAAAGGTCAGCCTGTCCGGCTTGACTCTTGTAAATCTGCAAGATGGCACTCACCGGGCCTGGCCCATTGGCCTGGGTAAATCTAGAGACAGCCCCACAGTACCTAGTCAGCTCAAGTGCCGCCCGGTTCACCTGTTCACTCCATAAACAAATCACCTTCTTTCTGACCCCTAGGTAATCATGTGGATTTACCTGCCCAATCGAGCCATCTCTCAGTCTTGTTATAAGGCACAGTTTTCTTTTTTCCCTGCTTGTACTGAAGACCATTGGCTGCATTTTCTGCACATTTATTGTCAATCCATTCTCTTTGCAGTAGTTTTCAAAGATAGTCAATTGCCCCGGAAGGCCCTTTCGGGTCAGAGAAAGTAGGACAGCATCGTCTGCAAATAAGAGAATAAGGATTCTCTCATTCACGTCACTAGGCTCAGCCAATAAAACAAACCAGGCTGGGTGCGAGGACACCACCTTGCCTGACTCCAATGTCGATATTTACCTTATATGTTGTTTGGCCATCCAGTGAGCGTCTAATTATCTTCTTATTGACAATGTAAAGAGACCGAAAAAGCTCTAAGAATGCCAGACGGCATGCCCAGATTTGCCAGTATCTGCCACAATCTTACTCTGGGCACACTGTCCAAGGCAGTTCTGAGGTGGATAAAAACTGTGTAAATATTAATTTTCCTCAATGTGGCATATTTTTCAAAAATCAAATAAAGCCTCAGGTCTTGGTCTACTGTACTGACATTACGCTGACACCCAGCCTGAAGATGATTCAAAGCCCCCACCTCCAAACTCCATTGGAAACACCTTGCATCCTGCATCAAGAAGGGAGGTGGGTCTATAGTTGACAGGAGACACTCTTTCTCCCTTCTTGAATATGGGGACTGTACTGCTTGGGTCCATGAGTGTGGAACTTTGTTGGCTGCTAACAGAGCGTTAACATTTTTTAACAAATAAGGGATCCAGATGGCCACTTCCAGTCTATACTAATCAATAGCGACCATATCAGGTCCGGGCACTTTCCCCAGTTTCTGTGACATGAGTGCTTCCTTAACATCACTCATGGACAATACTAAGGGAACTTGGCACTCCTCCCTGGCCCTTTCTGGAACAGCACCAGTTATCGTACTGGACGCCAATTTGTCATGCTTATAAAAAACTCCAAAATGGAACATCCAGGCAGCCTCTCGGATGCCATGTTGGATTAAGTTTTGGTTGCTTCACTTTGCTGCCCCAACACATTTTCAAAATCTCCTACTATCACCAATTTTAGAGGCCTGAAGGAGGTTCTCCCAAAGTTGTTCAGAATACTCCACTTTCTTCGATTTTAACAGTTTCCGATATATAGCCCTTGATTCATCCAGGGCCACTGCACCCCCATCCCGATCCCCTTTCCATGCTCGATCAATGCCCTTTTTACAGCGTGGCATTTGCTGTCATACCATGGGGTTTTGCGTACTGCTTAAACACCAGCTTTGAGGCTTTCTCAAATGATCCCCCAAAACACTGACCAATGCTTTGTGCACATATAACATACAATCGGCATCCTTTACCTCACTAGAACAAAAAGCCTCAAGTGACGTCAAAATGATCGCATAGATATCTGGCGGTTTTGACTCCAGATGAAGTGAACACCATTTTATTACACGCCTGGCTTAACCCTTTATCACAAATGGAATTACACTAATCACTGGCTTCCCCCCTCAAGCCAAATAAGGCCCCTGACACAAGCACTACAATAGGATCATGATCACTTTCTGGTCTTTTCAACACCTGGAAGTCCTGCAGATGTTTCCATGATTCAATATGCACCAGGATATAGTCAATCAAGCTACATATAATGTGAGTTCCAAAGGTTGTACTAGCAGGGCGGTCGCTCACAAATCTGCCATTACACGCCCTGAGACATAGAGACGAAAACACACTGGCTCCTACCTCAGCCTCTTGGAGCTTAGCGCCATCAGCTTGTCAATGCCCTAGCTTGCATCCTCCTCATCAGTGAGACACCTCATACTCTTTAATGGTTCAAACTGGAGGTTCAGGTCTCCCATTATAATAATTTTTCCTAGGCCTTTTTGGTATTGCCTGCATTGGGCGCCCCGTGCCTCCAGTAATGAGAACAGGGAGTTACCAGCAGCATTACCATGTCGGTTGTACAAGTTAATGAGCAAGAGGTTAGTCTCGTCTGGACATCAGAGATGTGCTTCTATTTAATTCCTTCAGTCTATAGGATAGATGCATATTGACGTGAATAATTTTACATTGAGCCAAAGGATTAATCCACCATTAGGGCGCCCTCCCCTCCCCTTTAAAGCACGAATAGAAAATCGACAATGGGCCACCATCTTTCATGGCATCTATGTCATGGAACTGCACTAGATCTAACCAGGTTGTATCTTCCATGCATGTTTGAAGTCCATCAATGTTCCAACATCAACTCAAGGGAGTTACACATTGTACCTCGAGGTGAGGGTCATGGTAGGGGTGGACAGCGAACCAAAAGAGGCCCTGGTAATTATTTTCAAAGAGGCCCCATATTACAAATTTTCAGCAATCCCAACCATTTTCCTTTGGGAACCTTTGGAAATACCACGCAAAAGAGGCACAGGGTGCAGAGACCTTCCGGGAAATCTCCAGATTAGTCCCCCCTGTGATGCTGGAAATGCAGTGGAGGGACAGGGCCTCCCTGTCCTTGTCCTGTAGTCCTTTTTCATTGTGTTCTGTATTGTTTTCTGCCCAGGAATCCATGTGGTACTCCTGGCAGTGCAGCTCTTCCTGTTTCTGGTTTGGTGTACAGACCCATGGGATACCCTTATGGCACCCATGGGTGGGGGCACAACCCCGTGCCCCTGGTGTATGTTTCTGGGCACCTGTGGGTGGCCCGCAGAGCAGGGTATGGGCTGGTGGCAGCTCCATGCTAAATTGACAGGTGCTCTGAGTATCTTCCATTTTGGGATACCCAGGCCCGGCCATTGGAATCAGTTGATTCCTGATAGGAAACAAGATGGTCCCTGTGGCCTCTTGCTTTCTATTGACTGTTACCTCATTTTCCCAAAGTCCTGGGAAGCCCTGACTCCGTCCCTTCCCCCTTGACTGGCTGTTGGGTGGAAGTTCCATATATGGTGTTGTTGTGAAGTCCAGTCCAGACTGGCTGGAGCCTTCCTGGTGACTGTATGTTGTGGGTACACCCTGTGGGTGGGACCTGGGTGAATGGAGAGTGTGACCAATATGCACTTCTTGTTGTGGCTGTCTGGTTTCTGGTATGAGAGACAAAGACTGAGACAGCCCTGCCCGAAACTGGCCTGAATGCAGTGTGTAGTGTTGAATGGCTGGGTACTTGTCCCAATCCACATTCCTTGTTGTGAGTGTCTGAGATGGAAGAGGATGGCCTGAATGCACTGTGTGCCTGATTGGCTGACTGACTGCATGAATGCCCTTCTGTATAATTGGCTGCTGAGTGTGACCCAGCAGTGAGGATGCGAGACAGGATAGTATATCTGGGGGCCTCTCACCACTGGAAATTGTTGAGAAGCTGTGTCTACACTTGAAGAGTAACTGGAAGTGCTGATCCTCGACGCCCAGCTGGAAGAAGAAGACTTGCTGTTGCATTTGCTTCGACCTGATCTGAAAGCTGCGGAATTCGTCGAAGACTGATCCGAGAGTGGACCTGGTAAGGCGCCCTCTTCCCGTGCTCCGAGGGACCATCGAGCACCGCTGACTTTCGCCGAAGCTCCCTGGAAGTTAGACCCTCGAAAGGCTGCCGACCGGAGATGGGACCACCAAGGAGATCGAAGTGAAGCACCCGGACTTCGACGCCATCGAAGTCCATTGCCATCGACCAGGGTTCGCAGGTTTGTGTAACTGCTGGAGGCCCATCGAAGTTGTGTTGCCCCAGAAGAGGGGACTGCTTGACGCCATGCTGCCGACGACCGGAGCCGCCCACTCCTTTGCCTAAGAACATTTGAATCAAAGGACTCCCTTGTCCGCACCAACGACCGCTTTATCCCGCCGGAGAAAGTCAGGACGCAGAAGCGCCGAGGAGAATCCGCCGGTGGGTTTCCCGCCACCTGAAGGCCACAAAGACTTCGACGACTCGATGCCCTTGCTGGGCCACAGTTCTTCAGAAAATCTTTGCGTTCCTGACCAACCAATCACCGAGGTGCCCCGCACACCTCGCATGTTGTCGCCGAAGAGCACCACCTGGATCGACGCCGTGGTCTCGGCACCCTCGAACTTCTCATCGACGCTGTCAACGCCAAGCACACCTTCTTCGCCGCCTCTTGACGATCCGTGTCTCCTGCTTTAAAGGGAGTCACTCAAGAAGGATCCATCGAAGCTTCTTTGAAGAACTCTGCTCCACCAGGTACATTGGGGGGAGGGTAAACACATTATAGGAGAAAGTAAGACTTATTGATCAATATATGGACTGGGATTGTGCTATATCTTTATTTTGCAGGTTGCCCAGGTGGGGGGATCTCCACACAGAACTGTGCTTAAAGGTAGAGGCCAGTAATCTGCCTATTGTTTCAACCATCTTGCTTCTCCTCCTTTCTCTACTGCTGGTTTCCTTGTTACTGATCTGTGTGACATTCTGACAGTATAGTTGATGCACTTTAATGAGATCTGATAACATTGGTGGTACCACTTTAGAATTGTATATATTTGCCATTGTTGATTTCTGAGTACAAAGTGCGTTATTGTGATAGTGTACATACCTTTGAATATTAATTATATAAAGAATGTGTTTTCAGTAATACAGTGTGTGGACATTCCTTTGTGGGGGCTTGGGGACTACACTGTACTTAAGAACCAGCCTGCATCACCTCCTGAGAAGCTAGGTCTTGATTGCTCGTCCATTGCTACCTTATAGAGAATCTTGGCTGGGGTCCTCTGCGCCTCTCCTCTACCATATAGAGAGCAGAAGTACAGACCCCCCCCCTCCAGTCTTTCCACACCCTTTCTACAGTGGAAAACACCCCCGGCGCGCTATACAGCGTGCCACAGCTAAAGCACTCAGTCTAACACCAATAGCAGGTTTTGTCAAGACTGTCAGACCTAATATCAGTCCCCTCTTGTAGTAGTTGGAGTACACAGCGGGATGGGGCCTGTTTTCGCACATACTGCCACTCTCTACCCTGCGTTCTATGTGAACTACTACTCGACTAGGGGGAATTGGCTGGCGGAGAAAGGGCAAACACTGAGGGGGGTTCAAGCAAAAAACAATCTCCAATGTACTGGGGGGCATTGTCCTCTGTTCCATGGCCAACAGCCCCTCCACCAATGAGCTTTATTTTAGGTCCACTCCAATACAATCCCTAGACAGGATGTGGGGCAGGCATGAACACTGTACTATGTCGCTCCTAATGATTGACACACAGCCCCTCTCCCATCTCAACCAGTGGCATACTTTATTAATCAATCCATCAAAAGATTCCGTATATTGACTTTGTGTGCTGGGAGCATTGGTCAGAGAGAAGTGGGAGTAACAGCGCTGTGCACTAGGCGCCTGCCGAGTGAATGGGGGATAAATACTCTCTTTCTGACCCACCTCTCTTAAAAACTCCCTCCAATTTTGCCGATCTAAGAGAATGTGTCTCCTGGGGGCACCGCTGTCTAGATGAACCCAACTTTCGGGCACCCCTCCCAGAGGGTAATTTCCCCTATTCTTTCAAGTTGATCGTTTCCTGCCTGAAAAAAGACCCAACCCCTGCTGCAATTCCCCTATTACACTCTTCAACACTTTCACCTCCTTTGCCACCAATCTCAGGGCCAAATTGGACCACTCCAGGCTACAAGTGTTTATCGCAGCCTCTCCACAATTTCATACAGGGCTGGGGGGGAGTACACACCCTACTTGGTAGGTCCATCCCAGCCTTTGCCAGTGTCATGTCCCAGGTCCCACTGTCCACCTCTGTTATCACAGAACTCGTGGTCACCTTGGCATATCAATTAACCCACCCCCAGGTCCCCCACCCCTTCCCTGGATACATTCGGGGTGTAAAAAGGAGCATCAAGCCCATTTTCGTTCCTTCTGCCAAATTTTCACTGGGAACCACCATTTTCCCATCCTTCTGGTCCATTCTTGGTTCCCCCAGGCCATTCCCCAACAAATTCAGGGGAGAGAACCTGTTAGACAACTGGACTGATGTTGACTATAGAAAACCCTCATGTCCACTACCATCATGGAACGGGGGGCGTTCTACTCCTCCATCTTGATTACAAGACACAGGGTCACCAACACCAAAATTGCACTCAACGGGTACACCATATCTTTTTCCCTCGCTCTGCGCGGGAGGATTTGCTACCTCATAACCTGGCACTATTGTACCTACCTCCAACAATGCCGGTAGCGAGACGTTTACCACATTTAAAGCATTATCCGCTTTTTCTCGTATCTGAGCAAGCGTCAAGAACTTGTGAGATAACATGGGCACAATCCTTTAATCTATTGGCGAGGTATTAATGCTTTCCAGGATCGCCATGTCTATTGCTACACAGTTCTTTGCCTGGTGTACCATACCTCTCTCGCTGTTGTTCTTTGCCCGTTCCACACCAGTACCTTTCAAGGCCAGGTCCTTTGGCTCCACATCATATAAAAGTTGGTCAATTTCCTCAATCATCGCGTTTGCCTGGTCAATAGGATCAGTTAATGTTGCCATTTTTTCCCCTGCTGGCTCATGGCCTGTGGGGGGTTTGATCGCATTTGTGCTTCAAAATTGGGGGGAAAGCAACGTAGACAGTTCAGGGTTCCACATCCAGTAATCGGCAACTGCTTATCAACTCAGCAATTCACAGAATAGGAGGAACTCCCATACACATACCTTCGATAAGATCCAGTGCTTAGTACGCACCCTCAGCTCCAAAGATATAGTCTGGAACAAACAGCCCCCTCTGCGTGCACCGCACAGAGACCAAATGTGGTATCAGAGGAGTATTGAAATGCTGCTAGGGCGCAGGACCGCCTCTGTAAGCAACCAGACCATTTACCGGCTATGTGTTTATCCCCTGGTTTCCCCCCGAGTCGAAAGCGGGCTAGGGCAAGGAACAAAAACAACATACACCGACTGCAATTTTACTCACAGTAGAGTCAGATGTTAGAAAACAGGAAAAATGGAGATGAAGTACGGCGGCAGGGTACGAGGAAATTCAAAGGTGCCTACCCGCTAACAGCCCCATCAGGCCAAGAGACAGTGACCTAGCCCGGCCGAGGGCTTCCGCTGAAAGGTTTCTGCCTTCCCGATTTATCCAGAGGGAGTTTCCAAGCAGCAATTAGCCCTCAGGTGGGTCCAGGATGAAGAGGAATTCTACTAGTTCTTCTTTGTGCCACTCATGAGTCCCCCAAAGTGGCTGCCTCCCTTGCAATTCTTAGGAGCTGGGACTGTAATCTCTTCAAATGCCTTTGGGCAGCAGGTTTTGCTGCCTTTTTCACACCAAGTCGTCTATAAAATTATAATGCCATGGTTATTGCACTGGTATGACGTGCATTCATCGACATTGTTTTTTTCAATTTTTTTTTGTTGCATATTTTTAAAAAATAAGACTATACAAATATAGGGGGTTGTGGGTAAGGATATAGAAGCAACGGGGGGTCGTCAATAGTGTAACATGAATAGGGGAGGGGGAGATTGGGGGAACCCCCCAAAAATTAAAATAAATGTTTTCGATGAGTTTTAAAAAGTCAATTCTCAGAAAAAAAACATCGGAAAGAAACTGTCGAATAATGACCATATTAGCATTGCACTTTGCAAGAATTCTGCATTTTTTTTCTTCTGTCTGAATAGGGATGTGGACCCTGGATATTACAACCTATGATGGTGAAGGACCTCGTGGCTGGGCTTCTGGAGGTGGGCATTTTGACCAGTGCTATAAGGATAATATTAATTCTAGGAAATGCTAATACTACTGAGGGCAATCTTAGGCATATGATTGAGGAATACTTCTAGTAATCCTTCACCTTGGATAGTGTGTGTGTGTGTGTGTGCGTGCGTTTGTGTGTGCATGTGTGTGCACGTGTGTGTGCGAGTGTGTGTGTGTGTGTGTGTGTGTGTGTGTATTTGAAGGGCTAAACGGGGAGAGGGTTCACCACCAGCACTCCTGAGTTCTCTGAGGCCCGCGGGCGAGTGGGCACCATACAAAAATATATTAAAATAGCATAGAAAAGACAGTAGAAAATGAGAGATTAAACCCCAAACGTGCGGACAGCCGTGCAGCGTGCTATGACCTGCAGGCTTCCTTTTCAACTCAATAAGCAAGTAGCCATGTAGGATTCAAATCTCCCCACTCAAATCCATGTCCAATGGTGTTAAAAAATGAACTAGGTGATAGATGTCTGGATTGTCTGGTTTTAAACTCGATACTTTCCAAACGAATAGTGCACAGTGGCACATCTCCCTGTGTTACTGGAAGTGACAGTGCAGTGCAGTGCAGTGGCACAAGTGTATGGTGATGACTCCCACGCCAGCATTTATCTCACCACTAACAGAGTTAAACCAAACTATCTTTCCAGTGAAAACCAAATACATCATCAGGCCTACCTACCACCACTGTGACAGAGTCAAGGCAAAACATGTCTCCAGTAAAAACCAAATACAAATTCAGGCTCATCACTGCCATGACAGAGGCAAAGCAAACCATGTCTCCAGTAAAAACCACAGACAACGTCAAGCTCACCACTGCCATGACAGAGGCATGGCAAGCCATGGCTCCAACAAGAACCAAAGACAACACCAAGCTCATCACTGCCATGACAGAGGCAAAGCAAACCATGTCTCCAGTAAAACCCAAAGACAACATCAAGCTCATTACTGTTGTTTGAGAGGCCTGGCAAACCATATCTCCAGTAAAATCCAAAAACAACATCAAAGTCCTCACTGCCATGACAGAGGCAATGCAATCCATGTCTCAATTAAACCCCACAGTACACATCAATTTCATCACTGCCATGACAGAGGCAAAGCAAACCATGTCTCCAGTAAAAACCAAAGACAACATCAAGCTAATTACTGCTGTGACAGAGGCATGGCAAACCATGTCTCCAGTAAAAACCAAAGACAACATCAAGCTCATCACTGCCATGACAGAGGCAAGGCAATCCATGTCTCCAGTAAACCCCAAAGAACACATCAAGTTCATAACTGCCATGACAGAGGCAAGGCAAACCATGTCTCCAGTAAACCCCAAAGAACACGTCATGCTCATCACTGGAATGACAGAGGCAAAGCAAACCATCGTTCTGGTAAAAACCAAAGACAACATCAAGCTCATCACTGCCATGACAGAGGCAAATCAAACCATGCCTCCGGTAAAAACCAAAGACATGATCGAGCTCATCACTGCCATGACAGAGGCAAAGCAAGTCAAGTCTACAGTAAAAACCAAGGAACACATCAAGCTCATCACTGCCATGACAGAGGCAAAACAACCAAGACATTGCCATGTCTCCAGTAAAAACCAAAGACAGCATTAAACTTGCCACAGCCATGACAGAGGAAATACAATCCATGCCTCCTGTAAAAACCAAAGACAGCATTAGGCTCACCTCAGCCATGATAGAGGCAAAGCAAACCATAGGGCTTCATTACGAGGTCAGCGGTAATGTGCTACCGGCGGATTGCCGCTAACCTCATAACACTGTTTCAGCCGCCTGATATCCCAGTGGCCTGGGATGTCAGGCAGCAGGAACTGTATGTCCCCATTCCCGTGGATTCCTAAAGGACTCAACGGGAATGGGCACATGAAAGCACCGGCACTGTTACTAACAATGCCAGTGCTTCCATGAAAACCATGCCTGCAGGGGCCGGTTCTCCAGGCAGGTCAGACCTGCCAGGCGCACCGGCACCTGCAGGCATTCTTGTAGTCTGGCGGTCCGGGAAGGGTGCTGGTATGTTGCTACCAGTACCCTTATTTCCGGACCACCAGACTTGAAATGAGGCCCATGTCTCCAGTAACCACCAAAGAAAAAGCCAGCATCAAGCCCTCTACTGCCATGATAGAGGCACGGCTGACCATCTCTCCAGTAACAAGCAAAGATAAAGACAGCATGAAGCACACTACTACTATGAGCTGAGCAAAGGAGACTATTTATCCAGTAACAACCAAAGACAAAGACAGCATGAATCCCCCTACTGCCACACGAGAGGCATGGCAAACCACCTCTCCAGTAACATCCAAAGTCAAAGACAGCATCAAGCCCACTAGTGCTAGGAGGGAGGCACAGTAAACCATATCTCCAGTAACAACCAAAAACAAAGAAATCATGAAGCCTACCACTACCACAAGAAAGGCACAGGCAAACCATCACTCCCGTAAGAGCCAATGACAAAGACAGCATGAATCCCACTACTGCCACAAGAGAGGCACGGCAAACCATCTGCCAAGTAACAACCAAAGACAAAGACAGCCTCAAGCCCACTACTACCAATAGAGAGGCACAGCAAACCATATCTCCAGTAATAACCAAAGGCAAATACAGCATCAAGCCCACAACTCCTATGAGATAGGTAAAGCAAACTATCTCTCCAGTAACAACTAAAGACAAAGACAGCATGAATGCCACTCCTGCCACAAGAGAGGCACAGCAAAACATCTCTCCAGTAAGAGCGAGCGACAAACACAGCATGAATCCTGCTACTGTGACGAGGGAGGAATGGCAAACCATTTCTCCATTAACAACCAAAGACAGCATGAATCCCAATACTGCCACAAGAGAGGCACGGCAAACCATCTCTCCAGTAATAACCAAATTCAAAGACCACTACTGCCACAAGAGAGGTAAAAAACCATCTGTCCAGTAACAACCAAAGACAAAGACAGCTTCAAGCCCACTACTACCAATAGAGATGCACAGCAAACCATATCTCCAGTAATAACCAAAGGCAAAGACAGCATCAAGCCCACTACTGCTATGAGAGCGGTAAAGCAAACTATCTCTCCAGTAACAACTAAAGACAATGACAGCATGAATCCCACTCCTGCCACAAGAGAGGCACAGCTAACCATCTCTCCATTAACAACTAAAGACAGAAAGACAGCATGAATCCCACTGCTGCCACAAGGGAGGCACAGCAAACCAGATTTCCAGTAACAACCAACGACAAAGACAGCATCAAGCCCACTACTGCTTTGAGATAGGTAAAGCAAACTATGTCTCCAGCAACAACCAAGGCCAAAGACATCCTTAAGAACACTCCTGCCACAAAAGAGGTACTGCAAACCATCTGCTCAGCAACAAAGACAGAATCAAACCTGCTACTGCCACAAGAGAGGCACAGCAAACCATCTCCCCAGTAACCACAAAAGAAAAAGCCAGGATCAAGCCCTCTACTGCCATGATGGAGGCACGGCTGACCATCTCTCCAGTAAGAGTCAGCGGCAAAGACAGCATGAATCCTGCTACTGCGACAAGAGAGGAATGGCAAACCATATCTCCTGTAACAACCAAAGACAAAGACAGCATCAACCCCACTACTGCTATCAGATAGGCAAAGCAAACTTTCTCTCCAGCAACAACCAATGACAAGGACAGCCTGAAGACCACTCCTGCCACAAGAGAGGTATTGCTCAGCAACAAAGACAGAATCAAACCTGCTACTGCCACAAGAGAGGCACAGCAAACCGTCTCCCCAGTAACCACCAAAGAAAAAGCCAGGATCAAGCCCTCTACTGCCATGATGGAGGCACGGCTGACCATCTCTCCAATAAGAGTCAATGACAAAGACAGCATGAATCCTGCTACTGTGACAAGAGAGGAATGGCAAACCATCTCTCCATTAACAACCAAAGACAAAGGCAGTATCAAGCCTGATACTACCACAAGAGAGGCACGACAAACCATATCTCCTGTAACAACCAAAGACAAAGACAGCATCAAGCCCACTACTGCTATGAGATAGGCAAAGCAAACTATCTCTCCAGCAACAACCAAGGACAAAGACAGCCTGAAGACCACCCCTGCCACAAGAGAGGTACTGCAAACCATCTGCTCAGCAACAAAGACAGAATCAAAACCTGCTACTGCCACAAGAGAGGCACGGCAAACCATCTCTCCAGTAACCACCAAAGAAAAAGACAGCATCACATCCACTACTACTATGATATAGGGAAAGCAAACTATCTCTCCAGTAACAATCAAAGCCAAAGGCATCATCGAGCCTGCTACTAACACAAAAGAGGCATAGCAAACCATCTCTCCAGTAACAATCAAAGCCAAAGGCATCATCAAGCCCACTACTAACACAAGAGAGGCAAAGCAAACTATCTCTCCAGTAACAACCATAGAGAAAGACAGCATGAAGCCCACTACTGCGACAAGAGAGGTATTGCAAGCTATCTCTCCAGTAACAACTAAAGACAGAGGCAACATCAAGCCTGCTACTACCACAAAAGAGGCACAGCAAACCATATCTCCTGTGACAACCAAAGACAAAGACAGCATAAAGCCCACTACTGCTATGAGATAGGTAAAGCAAACTATCTCTTCAGCAACAACCAAGGACAAAGACAGCCTGAAGACCACTCCTGCCACAAGAGAGGCAATACAAACCATCTGCTCAGCAACAAAGACAGAATCAAACCCGCTGCTGCCACAACAGAGGCACAGCAAACCATTTCTCCAGTAATAACCAAAGGCAAAGATAGAATCAAGCCCACTACTGCTATGAGAGCGGTAAAGCAAACTATCTCTCCAGTAACAACTAAAGACAAAGACAGCATGAATCCTACTCCTGCCACAAGAGAGGCACAGCAAACCATCTCTCTGTTAACAACTAAAGACAGAAAGACAGCATGAATCCCACTACTGCCAAAGAGAGGCACGGCAAACCAGATTTCCAGTAATAACCCAAGTCAAAGACCACTACTGCCACAGAGAGGTACTGCAAACCATCTGTCACTAACAACCAAAGACAAAGAGAGCATGAAGCGCACTGCAGCTATTGGAAAGGCAAAGCAAGCTATCTCTCCAGTAACAGCCATAGAGAAAGACAGCATGAAGCCCACTACTGCCACAAGAGGGGTACTGCAGATCATCTGCCCAGTAACAAACAATGACAAAGACAGCATCCAGCCCACTACTACCACAAGAGAGGCATGGCAAACCATATCTCCTGTAACAACCAAATACAAAGACAGCATCAAGCCTACTACTGTTTTGAGATAGGCAAAGCAAACTATTTCTCCAGCAACAACCAAGGCCAAAGACAGCCTGAAGACCACTCCTGCCACAAGAGAGGAACTGCAAACCTTCTGCTCAGCAACAAAGACAGAATCAAACCAGCTACTGCCACAAGAGAGGCACAGCAAACCATCTCTCCAGTAACCACCAAAGAAAAAGCCAGGATCAAGCCCTCTACTGCCATGATGGAGGCACGGCTGACCATCTCTCCAGTAAGAGTCAACGGCAAAGACAGCATGAATCCTGCTACTGCGACAAGAGAGGAATGGCAAACCATATCTCCTGTAACAACCAAAGACAAAGACAGCATCAACCCCACTACTGCTATCAGATAGGCAAAGCAAACTTTCTCTCCAGCAACAACCAACGACAAGGACAGCCTGAAGACCACTCCTGCCACAAGAGAGGTATTGCAAACCATCTGCTCAGCAACAAAGACAGAATCAAACCCGCCACTGCTACAAGAGAGGCACAGCAAACAATCTCTCCAGTAACCACCAAAGAAAAAGATAGTAGCACATCCACTACTACTATGATATAGGCAAAGCAAACTATCTCTCCAGTAACAATCAAAGCCAAAGGCATCATCGAGCCCGCTACTAACACAAGAGAGGCAAAGCAAACTATCTCTCCAGCAACAACCTTAGAGAAAGACAGCATGAAGCCCACTACTGCCTCAAGAGAGGTACTGCAATCCATCTCTCCAGTAACAACTAAAGACAGAGGCAACATCAAGCCCGCTGCTACCACAATAGAGGCATGGCAAACCATATCTCCTGTAACAACCAAAGACAGAGACAGCATCAACCCCACTACTGCTATCAGATAGGCAAAGCAAACTTTCTCTCCAGCAACAACCAAGGCCAAAGACAGCCTGAAGACCTCTCCTGGCACAAGAGAGGTACTGCAAACCATCTACTCAGCAACAAAGACAAAGACAGAATCAAACCTGCTACTGCCACAAGAGAGGCACGGCCAACCATCTCTCCAGTAACCAACAAAGAAAAAGCCAGGATCAAGCCCTCTACTGCCATGGTGGAGGCCCGGCTGACCATCTCTCCAGTAAGTGTCAACAACAAAGACAGCATGAATGCTGCTACTGTGACAAGAGAGGAATGGCAAACTATCTCTCCATTAACAACCAAAGACAAAGACAGCATCAAGCCCACGACTGCCACGAAAGAAGCACGGCAAACCATCTCTCCATTAACAACCAATGTCAAAGACCACTACAGCCACAAGAGAGGTACGGCAAACCATTTGTTCAGTAACAACCAAAGACAAAGACAGCATCAAGCCCGCTACTACCAATAGAGAGGCACAGCAAACCATATCTCCAGTAATAACCAATGACAAAGACAGCATCAAGCCCACTACTAATATGAGATAGATAAAGCAAACTATCTCTCCAGCAACAACCAAGGCCAAACACAGCCTGAAGACCTCTCCTGCCACAAGAGAGGTACTGCAAACCATCTACTCAGCAACAAAGACAAAGACAGAATCAAACCTGCTACTGCCACAAGAGAGGCACGGCCAACCATCTCTCCAGTAACCAACAAAGAAAAAGCCAGGATCAAGCCCTCTACTGCCATGATGGAGGCCCGGCTCACCATCTCTCCAGTAAGTGTCAACAACAAAGACAGCATGAATGCTGCTACTGTGACAAGAGAGGAATGGCAAACTATCTCTCCATTAACAACCAAAGACAAAGACAGCATCAAGCCCACGACTGCCACGAAAGAAGCACGGCAAACCATCTCTCCATTAACAACCAATGTCAAAGACCACTACAGCCACAAGAGAGGTAAGGCAAACCATTTGTTCAGTAACAACCAAAGACAAAGACAGCATCAAGCCCGCTACTACCAATAGAGAGGCACAGCAAACCATATCTCCAGTAATAACCAATGACAAAGACAGCATCAAGCCCACTACTGCTATGAGATAGATAAAGCAAACTATCTCTCCAGCAACAACCAAGGCCAAACACAGCCTGAAGACCACTCCGGCCACAAGAGAGGTACTGCAAACCATCTTCTCAGCAACAAAGACAAAGACAGAATCAAATCCGCTACTGCCAAAAGAGAGGCACAAACCATTTCTCCAGTAACCACCAAAGAAAAAGACAGGATCAAGCCCTCTACTGCCATGATTGAGGCACGACTGACCATCTCTCCATTAACAACCAAAGGCAAAGACAGCATGAAGCCCACTACAGCTATTGGAAAGGCAAAGCATGCTATCTCTCCATTAACAACCAAAGACAAAGACAGCATGAAGCCCACTACAGCTATTGTAATGGCAAAGCATGCTATCTCTCCAGTAACAACCAAAGACAAAGACAGCATGAAGCCAACTACTGCCACAAGAAGGGTACTGCAAATCATCTGTCCAGTAACAAAGACAGCATCCAGCCGACTACTACCACAAGAGCGGCACGGCAAACCATATCTCCTGTAACAAAGACAGAGACAGTATCACGCGTTCATATATATATTAATCCGTCAAAAGAGAAACAATATCCTTGGAAAATAGTAAAGAAGAAAACTCAATTATCAAAGTATTTGTACAATTTCGCACAGCACGAAATGTCCCTTGCAGTAAGAACGCATACACGTTGCCTTTATTTCTGGATTTGGTTGTGCATGCGTGTGAAACCGGATTACCAAATACAAAACAGACATAGGAAGGTATCAGCTATTATTTCAGGGTTAGTGCCCAGGAAAGGAATTCGATGACTTGGCATTCTGTGTGGCAACTTAATTAAGATAACAGGTAATCGAGCACGTTATTAAATGGCCTGGAAATATAAAAAAGGCGAGCTGAGGAAAGAGCCTATTAACCAGGTGTAAGTGTTTTATTTAAGAGGGTGAGGAGCCACCCACATCAGAATGCATGTTTTGTACAAAAGGACATCAAATGAGAATGCAAAGAAAAAATGGGGGATATTAGTAATTAGTGTTCATATGCAGTATTTTCATGCACTCAAATAGCAGTGATTACACGATTTGTTATCAATGTCTCAACCTCAGAAGGATGAAAGGCTGAGTTAGCCCTGCTGTGGGGTGTGAGTTGCAGCTTGGCCCCGAGTGAAAGGTCAGCACTTACATTGGGATCTATCCACCTGGGTTGAACACATATAATGCAGACCCCACCCTGGGAGTGGTATGGCCTAGGAGGCAGCAGCCAATTGGGGATGCCACGTGAGGCTGCGGTGACCTCTTGTTTGCTTCCGGATTGCAGGTCCCAGCAACCTCCCTTTGGTTTGATGGTCTTTCTAGAAGGGTTAGAGTTGATGTGTGAGGCTCCGAGGGAGAACAGTGCTTGCTTAGGGCACTCTCTTCTAAAAGGAGTTGCAGTGGAATCCAGCACACTATGGTCTCTCCTTTGCAGTACACCGGATGAGTGAACTGCTTTGCTTGACTGCCTTATTGTGGGTCCATATTATTGTCGGCTCTCAAATCAACTTTTGTGGATGCTGGGAAGTGTGGTTGTTTGTGTGGCTATGCACTGTTCGGTGTGAAAGGGCTCCATCAAACGTCCTACCTACACCTGTAGCGAAACTCATCTTCCCATCCCTACCTACCAGTGACTCATGATTGTTGTCTGATGGCCGGATGGACTTAACTGTTTAGCCTTATCAGAGTTTGATCTGACTGTGTATCTTCTCTGCAGTTCCTGTGAGAGACCTTTTTGTCTCTCAGCTTGTAGCACTATTGGCAGGAAACTGACTACACCAGGGATCTGTAACCTTTGGTTCGCCAGATGTTTTGGACTGCAATTCCCACCAGCCATAGCCAGCATAGTCAATGGTGAGGGATCATGGGAATTGTATTCCAAAACATATGAAGCAGGATAGGTTGCAGGCCCCAGGAGTAGACGTACCTGCGTAGGGCAGGTGTACCCTGGGCCTTGCTTTGGCTACCTATTAGTAGCAGCGATTCAGCATTTAGAGCTCTTTGGAGAAGCGCACATACACCCCTGTTCACCCTCGTTCACCCCCACACATGTACATTTTTTTTGTTATGGTTGTTATATTTCTTTACAGATAGGTAACTCTGTATGCACAGTTAAAAAGGCAGGATCAAATGGAGACAGTGCCAGGTTGTAGAGGTATGGAACGCGTTTGTTAACAACTAATTGTCAGGGTTAGAGTCAGTCTCTGGGCCAATTCACTTTTAGTTACAATGTGGCTTTGTATCACCGCTCTTTCAAACAGTGTGTCCAAGGGGAACTGCTGGGCCAACCCGTGGTCAAACACACCATAGGTCGCCCTTAGAAGAAGCCTGGGTGCACGGGCAGAATTGTGATTGGATGAGCAGGATGTGGTCCTGTGGATGTGCGATTGGAATTTTGGAATATGGTTTGTGACGGAGACCACTCTAGCACCTCTGAAGCAACTGTTGAGCGGTCGGGGACCCAGTGCCTGGGAGCTTTTTTCTACATCCCTGCAATCAGAAGGTCCTGTTAGATGCTCTGGTCCCTCCTGGTTGGCGATGTTCACTTGTTTCCGATGGAACGATCCGATACTCACCGCTGGTTGTGTGCCGATCTTGCAGGAGCAGTGTTACAGGACCTTTGAGGTTCTACTGACATCAGGAAAAAGCTTCCCATGGATTTGTCAGAAGAAGGAGTGGCTCAGAACCACTGAAGATGAAGGTCTTGACTAGAGGACACTATGAACATCCTAGTGCAATGGAGCCACAGCTCTGGCGGTGTACGTTTGCAGGAGGACTTATACAATGACACTCAGGTAAGGCGGTTACACCACAAATGGTGACACATTGGACTTCGCAGGTCAGTGGTTGTTCTTTGGGTGTCTCAAGAAACTGCTGGTCTCAGACTTCTGGTTCATATCGTTTGCAGTGCTCTTGCCTCTCCTATATCAATCCAGCTGTTATGGTAGGTCCTGAGGAATCAGGGCAAGTGGGCTTCATACTGGAACAGGTAGTGAGAGGTCTGGCACCGCAGTCACATGGGCCCAGCTCAGCATCAGGAGCTGTATTGGAAGATTGAAAACTTCAGCGAGACTTCCTCGGCCAGAATCTTCTTCCATGTTCATGGGTGTATCCCCAAGCGAGTACAGGTAACTGAAATAGACCATCTACATGTATGGTCAATTAGAACTTTCAGGAAACGTTGCTCCAATCGCAGGGTTATATTCATTCAAAAAGGTTGAGATTAGCCCAGTCTTGTTTTCCAGGTCATTCAAACGTTGCATGCTCCTTCCTGTGCAAGCGCCCCAGATGTGGACTCAGCCCTAAATCCAGACATCATTCACTACCTGGTCTTATCTAGCAATGGCTGCTGGTGTCCTGCAGTCCTGAGCCGGGTCGAGCCAGGAGCCTATAGAGACACAGTCAGTCATGCAGTAATGAATTCATTCTAACACAGGCTGAAGACTCTGCACTGGATTCTTACATAGGCCTGGCTGGTAGGCCCTCCCCCAGCAAATCTATGCACCCTGAAATTAGGGAAATGCTTCTACCAACCAGTGGAAACATCACAGCCAGCCATGGGAGCAGATTTAAATAGGGAGTATAGGAAGATGGAACAGATTGACATTGAGGGTCACATAGAGTATCCACATCTCTGATGAGCCCTTAGAGTCCTTAGAATGCAGCTCTTCAGAAAAAATAACATTAAACAAGTCACGAAAATACATGGAAAACGTATGGATGATACACCAAAATGACAAAGTAAGACTTCCAGTCTCAATTCCACCTTCTCCTCATCAGCAACCACGACACTGACTCAAACACACTGAACAAAATATATGAAACAATTCAGGTTTGGATGGCACAACACGAGCTTTGCTAAATGATGAGAAAACTGAATTGCTCCTCATCGGAGCACAATCTCAGTTAAACAAACTCTCTGCCTCCTACAAATCATTTACTATTGACAGAAACACCATCACTGTGGCCAAGGAGGGAAAAACCCTAGGAGTATACTTTTCCCTAACGAGACAGGTAAACGCAATTACATCAGCTGCAGCTTACATCGCGAAATTGATCAACGCCAGCAAACTATGGCCCTCATTACAAGTCAGGCGGTGGACCATGGTGCTATTAGCACCATGGTCCATGCCGGATTCCGCCATGGTGGATGGCGGAATTACCGCCCCATTCCAAGGTGAGTGGGGATTTAATTCCCCATTCACCATTTGCCCTTCCCCATTCTCATTTTTGCCCCATAGGGCATAATGGGGATGGGGAAGGCGCTAATTACGGCACCGTAAATTATGGTGCCGTAATTAGCACCAAGGTCGCTTAGAGCCTTGGACTTTAACGCCTGCAAAAAGCAGGCGTTAAAGTGTGAATCAGGCGTTAAGGGTTAACGGCGCCGACGGTGCCGTTAAACCCTTAACGCCTGACTTGTAATGAGGGCCTATATCTGAGCACTGACAGCCACATCACATTCATCAGAGCCCTTACACTATCCAGGATTGACTACAGCACCTCCCTCTTTGCTGGCACCAATGCTCACAACATAAAAAATTACAAGTTATCCAGAACAACCCCGTAAGAGGTGCACTTAACATCCGAAAATAAAGACCACATTTCTATACCTAGACAAAATATTCACTGGCTCCCGGTCCGTGAACGTATCATGTTCAAAACACTTTCCATGACTCACAAATGCCTCTCGAACAATTCCCAGATCTACCTAGCCAGACAAATCTCCAAGGTATATTCTAATCGACTTACACGGGCAGCGTACCCGCACCTACTCGCCATCCCCAGTTACAGGCGCCAAAAAGCAGAAGGTAGCAGTTTCTCTGTGAAGGCCGCCAAACAACGGAACGCCTTGCCTTTAGCGCCAAGGTCAGAACCTTCCTTATGTTCCTTCCGGAAAGGGCTCAAAAGCTAGCTCTTCTTCCAAGAAATCCAAAGGAGTTGGAGCCGTACCTGTTAATACGTCCTATGTTTGTAACTAGAATCACTACCTTCACGTACTCTATATGCTTGTAACCAATTTGTATTCCTTTCTCTCATGTAACCACCACTGGTCGGCAACCAGGATAAACACCAAATTATGTAAACAGCGCCCAGATGCCTGTTGGCTTGGTGCGCTTTACAAATGTTATAATAAGTATAAATACATTGGGCCTCATTCCGAGTATGGTGGTAGTCATGGCGCTATTAGCGCCATGACTACCTCCCATACCGGTACCGCCTCCGACCTGGTTCAATGGGGACTTACCGGTGTAGTCCGAACTTTGCGGGACCGGTAAGTCCCCATTGAAAAAAACATTCCCCATGTTGGATGGGGAATGGTGAAGGAGCTAATAAAGGTACCGCAATTTGTGATACCGTTATTAGCTCTGAAGTCCCTTAACGGGCCCCGTCCATAACGCCTGGTCAGACCAGGCGTTAAAGGAGGGACCCGCTAAGGGACCTCGGAATAGGGCGCAAAGGGTTTACCGGCACTGGTGTCCTTACCGGTGCCGGTAATCCCTTTGCACCCAACTCGGAATGAGGCCCGTTGTATCTTAGTACCCTAAGCCATAAGGCTATGAATTCAACTGACGTTCCACAAGAACTTGCTGTGCTAATGGTATTTGCTCCATGGGGCCAACCAGCATGGGCACAGGGGTACTGCCCCAGATGCTCATTGAGGAGGCAGATTGGGTTCAAAGCTTTGGCAAAAGTCTTGAAATAGAAGATAGTTTGATGTATTTTCCGATTGGAAATAAGACCTATCCTGGTTGGGATTATAATACGGTTCTACAACCTACGACTTGCCAGGTATTGGGGACTACTAGTCCCATGATCCCTCACCTTTCACTATGATGATTAAGGGAGTTGTAATCCAAAACATGTGGTGGGCTTAAGGTTGCAGAGCAATGTTCTTGGCTCACACAGAAGGGAGTACTTCTGGGCATTGGGCACTGAAGGAGGACACTGTCCGAGCTTTGAGAGATATAGTTTATTATCACATGGTAACTACAGCCAGACCTTATCCAAGATCCTTCTGCTTTTCTTAACTGTGACCCAACAGCATTGCCATGAAGCGAATCGTATATGTACACGCAGCCTGAACAGAACTGGCCGCTTTTTACCATAAGGCATACTTAAATATCCAAATGTATGGGTGAGGGAAATACGCGCTATGTGGACCCCTCATGGTGTTCATGCTGGATTCCTCCCATTTTGTAGCACTCTATGAAAAGTGGCTATTACTTGTCCCTATAATGGTACTCTGGACTTCAGAAGGCTCAAGGTCTGAGATGACACGATTGCAACCTGCGACGCAAAGCTCTACACGGATCTCCGAAGCAAGGACCCAAGTTGCTTAACCTACACAGCAGCGCACTTTCTTCAACATTTTAATGGATGAATGGATGAATGAACAGGGATGAATCATATAACCTTCAGTGGTAACGTTTGCTGTGACATCATGAACTTTTGACAACTTGTAATAGTTGCTTGTGTGATCTTGACGCCAATACTTTTAAATCCCCACTTGAAAGTGCCTGCCTTTGGACACTCTTACTGAAAGACCCTAAATCAGAACCGACCAGACTGTCTAATGAAAAAAAGAGGCACACAATTCACTTACCTGATGGATTCATACCTGCCCCACTGGAATTACCCCCATCGTCATGCAATGCAGGCAGGTGATCACATCCACAACCAGTTGGGTAGTTACACACCGGAGTACAGTAGGCGCTCTCTAAAGTGGCTCTTTGACCCAACTGAGATGGTCTCTGCCTCGTTGCTTGCAGGGTCAGTGCTTCTGATTAAAAAAAAAACAAAGGAGAGGTGGATGCACTAATAAGTATGAGAGCAGGGCGCCCACCTCTCCTTTTGTTTCTAAATCAGAGGTACCAATCCTGCAGGCAGCCCTTTCACCACGCGATTCTGTTGTCTGAAAGGGCTTCCTGTGGGGGTCGACGCATGTGATCAAGAAAGAAATGGCGAGGTGGATGCAGAGAAATGAATGATAGAATAGATAGATTCCTAACTGGATCCCAGTACCCACGCTTGGTAGCAATTTCCATCCCTTCCAATGCTACACATAATTTTCCTCACCCCGTTTTTGAGAGCACCCCCTCCATTGCTCATCACACTTAAAGCACTGAACAGACATGCTGAGTTGTGGCCACTTCTTTGAAAATGATCACACTCACTAAAAGGAGATATGTTCGTGAAATGCTAAAATAAATGGTTTCTGAATAGGGAAACAGACGGGGGTAGTCTAATGTACTTGCATCAGGATAACATGATCTTCGATGGGTAGTACTGCCAAGGGTAGGATGTGAGACAGCACCTATAGTGGCTCAGATCCTTATTGGAAGAGAGACGGGGCTAGTCTAAAGGGCTTGCATGGGGAACACATGATCTTTGAGGGTAGTACTGCAAAGGTTAGGATGTGAGGCAGCGCCTATAGTGGCTGATCCGGCTTTTATCCTTATTGGAAGACAGACGGGCTAGTCTAAAGTGCTTGTATCGGGATAACATGATCTTCGATGGGTAGTACTGCCAAGGGTGGGATGTGAGACAGCACCTATAGTGGCTGATCCAGCTCGGATCCTTATTGGAAGAGAGACGGGGCTAGTCTAAAGGGCTTGCATTGGGATAAAATGATCTTCATTGGGAAGTACTGCAAAGGGTAGGATGTGAGGCAGCACCTATTGTGGCTCCGATCCTTATTGGAAGAGAGACGGGGCTAGTCTAAAGTGCTTGTATGGGGATAGCACAATGATCTTTGATGGGTAGTACTGCAAAGGGTAGGATGTGAGGGAGCGCCTATAGTGGCTTTTCCGGCTCAGATCCTTATTGGAAGAGAGACGGGCTAGTCTAAAGTGCTCCCATCAGGATAACATGATCTTTGATGGGTAGTACTGCAAAGGGTAGGATGTGAGGCAGCACCTATAGTGGCTGATCTGGCTCAGATCCTTATTCGAAGAGTGACGGGGCTAGTCTAATGTGCTTGTATGGGGATAAAACGATCTTTCATGGGTAGTACTGCAAAGGGTAGGATGTGAGGCAGCGCCAATAGTGGCTGATCCGGCTCGGATCCTTATTGGAAGAGAGACGGGGCTAGTCTAAAGGGCTTGCATTGGGATAAAATGATCTTCATTGGGAAGTACTGCAACGGGTAGGATGTGAGGCAGCACCTATAGTGGCTCAGATCCATATGGGAAGAGAGACAGGGCTAGTCTAAAGTGCTTGCATGGGGAACACATGATCTTTGATGGGTAGTACTGCAAAGGATAGGATGTGAGGCAGCGCCTATAGTGGCTGATCGGGGTCAGATTCTTATTGGAAGAGAGACGGGGCTAGTCTAAAGTGCTTTTATGGGGATAACACGATGATCTTTGATGGGTAGTACTGCAAAGGGTAGGATGTGAGGAAGTGCCTATAGTGGCTGTTCCGGCTCAGATCCTTATTGGAAGAGAGACGGGCTAGTCTAAAGTGCTCGCATCAGGATAACATGATCTTCGATGGGTAGTACTGCAAAGGGTAGGATGTGAGGCAGCACCTATAGTGGCTGATCTGGCTCAGATCCTTATTGGAAGAGAGACGGGGCTAGTCTAATGTGCTTGTATGGGGATAAAACGATCTTTCATGGGTAGTACTGCAAAGGGTAGGATGTGAGGCAGCACCTATAGTGGCTGATCCGGCTCGGATCCTTATTGGAAGAGAGACAGGGCTAGTCTAAAGGGCTTGCATTGGGATAAAATGATCTTCATTGGTAGGAACCAACGGGTAGGATGTGAGGCAGCACCTATAGTGGCTCAGATCCATATGGGAAGAGAGACAGGGCTAGTCTAAAGTGCTTGCATGGGGAACACATGATCTTTGATGGGTAGTACTGCAAAGGATAGGATGTGAGGCAGCGCCTATAGTGGCTGATCGGGGTCAGATCCTTATTGGAAGAGAGACGGGGCTAGTCTAAAGTGCTTTTATGGGGATAACACGATGATCTTTGATGGGTAGTACTGCAAAGGGTAGGATGTGAGGAAGTGCCTATAGTGGCTGTTCCGGCTCAGATCCTTATTGGAAGAGAGACGGGCTAGTCTAAAGTGCTCGCATCAGGATAACATGATCTTCGATGGGTAGTACTGCAAAGGGTAGGATGTGAGACAGTACCTATAGTGGCTGATCTGGCTCAGATCATTATTGGAAGAGAAACGGGGCTAGTCTAATGTGCTTGTATGGGGATAAAACAATCTTTCATGGGTAGTACTGCAAAGGGTAGGATGTGAGGCAGCGCCTAAAGTGGCTCAGATCCTTATTGGAAGAGAGACGGGGCTAGTCTAAAGTGCGTGCATGGGGAACACATGATCTTTGATGGGTAGTACTGCAAAGGATAGGATGTGAGGCAGCGCTGATCGGGGTCAGATCCTTATTGGAAGAGAGACGGGGCTAGTCTAAAGTGCTTGCATGGGGAACACATGATCTTTGATGGGTAGTACTGCAAAGGATAGGATGTGAGGCAGCGCCTATAGTGGCTGATCGGGGTCAGATCCTTATTGGAAGAGAGACGGGCTAGTCTAAAGTGCTTGTATGGGGATAACACTATGATCTTTGATGGGTAGTACTGCAAAGGGTAGGATGTGAGTAAGCGCCTATAGTGGCTGTTCCGGCTCAGATCCTTATTGGAAGAGAGACGGGCTAGTCTAAGTGCTTGCATAAGGATAACATGATCTTCAATGGGAAGTACTGCAAAGGGTAGGATGTCAGGCAGCACCTATAGTGGCTCAGATCCTTATTGGAAGAGAGACGGGCTAGTCTAAAGTGCTCGCATCAGGATAACATGATCTTCGATGGGTAGTACTGCAAAGGGTAGGATGTGAGGCAGCACCTATAGTGGCTGATCTGGCTCAGATCCTTATTGGAAGAGAGGCGGGGCTAGTCTAATGTGCTTGTATGGGGATAAAACGATCTTTCATGGGTAGTACTGCAAAGGGTAGGATGTGAGGCAGCGCCTATAGTGGCTGATCCGGCTCAGATCCTTATTGGAAGAGAGAAAGGGCTAGTCTAAAGTGCTTGCATCAGGATAACATGATCTTCGATGGGTAGTACTGCAAAGGGTAGGATTTGAGACAACACCTATAGTGGCTGATCCGGCTCAGATCCTTATTGGAAGAGAGACGGGGCTAGTCTAAAGGGCTTGCATTGGGATAACATGATCTTCAATGGGAAGTACTGCAAAGGGTAGGATGTCAGGCAGCACCTATAGTGGCTCAGATCCTTATTGGAAGAGAGACGGGGCTAGTCTAAAGTGCTTGCATTGGGAAAACATGATCTTTGATGGGTAGTACTGCAAAGGGTAGGATGTGAGGCAGCGTCTATAGTGACTTATCTGGGTCAGATTCTTTTTGGAAGAGAGACGGGGCTAGTCTAAGGTGCTTGTATGGGGATAACACGATCTTTGATGGGTATTACTGCAAAGGGTAGGATGTGAGGCAGCGCCTATAGTGGCTGTTCCGGCTCAGATCTTTATTGGAAGAGAGACGGGGCTAGTCTAAAGTGCTTGCATCAGTATAACATGATCTTCGATGGGTAGTACTGCAAAGGGTAGGATGTGAGGGAGCGCCCATAGTGGTTGATCTGGCTCAGATCCTTATTGGAAGAGAGACGGGGCTATTCTAATGTGCTTGTATGGGGATAACATGATCTTCGATGGGTAGTTCTGCAAATGGTAGGATTTGAGACAACACCTACAGTTGGCTCGTCGGATGTGGGGTGGGTTGTTATTGATTTTTATCATGAACCCAGTTGTGCAGCTTTAATCCCCTATGGCCTTGCACCACTCCCAGGTCCAACAGCATTAGTTCAGTTTAAGTTTTAGAGAACACATTTTCTGCAACCCCAGCGATTGCCTGTGCTCCCTGAGCACATATTTTCAATAGTGAACCGAGGTGTCCATGCCCCTCTCTGCACAATGAGCGTGCTGCCTCTCTGCACAATGAGCGCGCAGCCAACACGTGCACTGGCTTTATTTGCTGTTGGCTTTCACCGCCTTTCCTAACAGCATTGATGTCAGAGAAGTTATTCCGCCTGGATTGCAGCGCCGTATCGCCTTGTAGTCCATGGCAACAGAAACTAAATGCTGCCTTTCACTGCAAAGAAGTGACAGCCACCGGCCAAAGGAGCGAAAGTCATGGGGACAGGCGCTTGGGAAGATAAATATTGGTCATTTTAGCAGATAAGTGGGCAGTTTTCAGATACAAGACAAACACAGTGACGTCATCTAACAGCATCATCTTTTGCTTGCAGACTTCCTTCAGAAACAAACTTCCTACCGCAATAGCCAAACTCTGAATACCCACATTTTCTGCCTGTGGTGGATTCTGGGTGAACATCTTTAGTAAACACCTATAAATTGTCCAGGAAAATGTTTCATATTTTGCAACCTCCTGTAATATAAAAACAGCTTCCTTCGAGGAGCAGGGTAGATGTTGGGTTGTAGACACTATGGGCCTTCTTACGAGTTTGGAGGCTCCATGGCTGCCTCCAAACCGGGCTCCATTACTGGGTTCCTGCAATGGGGACTTGCCGGGTCATTCCGACATAGGAGGACCCGGTAAGTCCTCCTTGCAGGAACCATTCCCCATTCCCATTTAAGCCCCCATAGGGCTCAATGGGAATGGGGAGGGAGGTAACAACGGACACATTACAAGTGTCCCGTTGTTACCTCCCTCTTCCTTTCGCGGGACCCGGAAAAGACGTCTGGTAAAATGGGTCTCGCAAAGGGCACCTCGTAATACGCGCTCCCGTAATGAAGGGGGCCGGTCCCGTACCGGCCCCCTTCAATATGGGAGGGCAAGCCTCGTAATGAGCCCCATAATGATTTTTGGGGTGTGGGGCAAACATAAATGACTCCCTACCAATCCAGGAAATTAAATAATCCAGGAATCTCTTTTGGTTCCCCTTCCACCCAACGTAGATTCGGTTCAGCCCAATCACAACCCATTGCTTGATGTGGTGACCCGGAAGCAATCACTCCACACATGGGAGCTCTCCTTGATGTCCTTGGCCGCCATTCATCCATGGCGGAGTGAGTCAGAATAATACATAGGGGATCTTTTGAGGGCAACGTTAGCAGTCTAATGAGATGAGGGTACTTGTGTTCTAGCAAATGTGCAGGACACATTGCAACAACAGAAGCCACGAGTGGGGTACACGTAGCCCTACCACCGAGGTAGGAAACAGACCAGACCCTCATGAAGAAAGTTCCCATATCCCAGGGTGAAGAATTTAGCTTGGCAGCCTCACAGAGTGTCCATGTGGTCGTGTATGGCTAGAGAGGACAGATTGGAAGCAACGAGGAAGGTACACATACCATAGGACAGATGGAGACTATGCATTAGAAGCTACCAGGAATGCACATCTATTTCAACATAGACTCTGAGAAGAACTTGCCCATGATTTTAAAATGCTGTTGCCATGAAAGAACCAAGAGTAAAATGGCGTTTTGGTGAGCACTATATGAACGGTCACTATTATTATATAGGTAGCAGCAGTACAGCCAGTTTACGCATAGGTAATGAGATCTTCTGAGGAGCATATTCTGATATGGCAATTTCGAAAGATGTAAGTGCTAGCAATTTCGACAGATTAAGCAATTTAATATTAATAGAGTTGTCCAAGATCAAACACTTTGGTTAGGTGATGAAGCTGGCAATTGAGTACAGGCTGGCATTTTGGCACGTGGCCAGTTTTGGCACTTGACATGTTTCTGAGCTCTTGAGGTACAGAAAGGTGACATTATTTACAAATGCAGGGATGTTGTTTTGTAGCACATGTGTGTTCATATCACCAAATTCTACTTACACCACGCTCTCAACATTATAGAGAGAGAAAAGGCGGAGTCAAGAAAGAACAAGAAACTTGGCTGTTTTCTTAAACTCCGACTCAGCTCTGACGGTTGATTTTTAGACCATGACTGCTCTTTAGAATCCATGTGTTTTTGTGTTTGTAAGCGCCCTAACGCCTTTGGGTCCATGGTTGCCCTTTATAAGTATCTTAAAGTAAAGTAAAGTCCTTGCAGAGTTTTGAAACTGATCTGGCCTGCGGTCACAAATCTCTGAAGCAAGTGCTTAACAAACCGAGCTGTCTTTTTAATCCTATTGGTACCCAACCCTAGCAATATGTATTCCAACATTGGTTATTGAATGTGATCAAATCATTTGGCAAAGAAAGTGAAAACGTTACTCAAGTTGTGCTTTAGTGAATAAAGAAAATGCACACACTATATATAGTGAACACAGAAGGTATCAGAGGATTATTTTATTAAATTGTCCCGTTAAAGGGGAACTATTCAATGGTAAAAAATGCATCCCTTGTCAGTATTTTGGTTATTTATTTATTTATATAGCGCCAAACCGCAGGAATTAGGGTGCTGAAACATAAACACAGGGAAATACACATTCAAGATGTTACAACCTAACATTACTCGAGGTTATACTGAAGATGAGAAAATGGGCATAACAAGGACCTTGTCTCAGAAACAGAAACCTTCTTAATGCCTTTGGTTAGAACAGTCAGGGCAACATGTGGGGCATATGAGGCTTAACACCAATGTAATGGAGGACATATTAAGGAGGATCAAAGTTTGAAACTCTTTTTTAAAAGTATAAGAGTGTACATCTACCTTCCCCTTAATGGCCTCTGAACGGCAAAGTCAACAGCAAACTGAAATGCTAAGATTACAGAAATGCTTTTGCAGCGGTCGCCGGACCCTACTGCTAGTAGCCACCTCCTCCAGCTTCTGTGGATGTTCACTGTAACATGCAGTACAACCCCACCATACAGATATTCAAAGGGAAACTGGAGCCTTGTCTCGGGAGGATAGCTCAGGGGCAACGTGCTAACCCGGGAAGCAAGACGACATGGAGCAACACAGGTTCGACCCCCGGGTCCACCCTTAGAAACCTCTGGGTATTAAACGCGCTATAAATAACCTATCATATCATATCATTTAGCCCCATCAACCCCTTGCAAGCAGTATACACCCTGTCAAGGAGGAAGGAGCAACTCACCCCACACAAACCTCCCTAGACTCTCTTTCCTGTGCCCAGGGCCAAGCCACAAGCTGGTCTCTGGGTGGGAGGGGGGGCAGATTCAGCTCCCCATCCACCCCCTCCAGTTCCAACCACCAGCACTTCGTTTCTGAAGGGGTCGAGGACAGTGCTGGCTACTCCAATTCACACCATAAGCCGCTCTCGCTAAAAGGCAGTGGCCCCTAGAGTCAAGTCGCCATTGGCGCACCCAGCTTGGTCGTGGGAGTGGGTTCCCCTTGGCCCACAGCACCCATCACAATCCCCTGAATCTGTGCCATGCCCGTGCAGGCTGCGTCTGCCCCAATGCATCACCAATAGAGGTTTGATCGTCCATCTGCTCCTGCTCTAGTCTAGTTCTGTATAAAGGTGGGAGTGATTCACAAAGAAAGGAGAGCCTGTAACTGGGTCAGGGCATGGAATCACTCTCGGTCATCAAGCCAGGGTTTCTGTGGGATGCCCCATCCTGCCCGAATGATGAACCCATATGTGAGTTAAGAGAGATGGGGGCAATATGGAAAGGGCCCACTGCTTGAGGGGAGCCATGACTAGAGAAGGGGGGAAACACCAAAACATACTGGACTTGACCCCAGAAGATTTGGTTCTCGTTAGCCTCTGAATCATGCCATTGGCGAATTGTGCCAACAGAGCCTCTGGCAGGTATCAGGCTCCAGGTGGCACCTTAGGCCCATAGGTGGACAAAACCCAGAGCAATAGCTAGGCATTAGCTGCCTGTCTGGGCTGCCACCCTGTAGAGGAGAGTAAGCACACACTGGAACACACCTCCTTATGCCCTTTTCACTTCTCTGATCGACCTTAACAAACCCTCCCACAGATGGCAACATTGCAGGATGATGCCCTTCAGAGATAAAAAAGGACCATCCACCTAATTCTTGCTTTGATCCCACCAGGAATTTGTCTTTAAAACTACCGGCCTCCTGATAGAGGTCCAGTAAAATATAAAAATTACAGTAAATGACTACTTTGCAATGACGGTGGGTGGGAGCCTGTTGGGTGTCCTGACCCACGTTTAAGCTACCCTGCTACAACATTTGGTGCTGTGGGCTTAGAAAATTCAAGATGGCGGAAAACCCACATGTGCGCTGAAATCCAGGAAAGCTGCGCAGTTTGTGCGCCCACCAAAATGGTTGCCTCACTTGCCACCCACCAGTGCGAGAATGAAAGGCCGGGTTGCCATGAGGGAAATGGGTTGCCAAAGGAAAAACAGTAGCGCCGGTTAGCTTCAAAGCGCTTTAAAACCACCATTGGACTACCCGCACAGTAGTCTGAAACCATTGGGAATGGCAATGCTGATTGCCAAATGCAACCTAGAATTGTGGGGAATTCATTTCTTAAATCCCAAAAATGGGTGCAGTACCAGTACTCACCACTATCCAAAAGCCGGCGTTTTAAAACCACTCTGTGTGTTTTTCTGAAGGCAAGCAAAATGCCTATTTCAAACCTTGCAACATGTGCAAAATATTCACTGAACACCAGCAGACATTTGGCAGAATGGAGTTTTGTGTGCCTACAAAATCTGGGAAATGAAGAGCCCAAAAACAATGCTTATAACAAAAATGCTATGGAGTCAGCAGCTTAAGCCTAACTACAACTGGATTTAAAACCACCAAAATCGAAAATGTTAAATTAAATGAGTGACCTATGTTTGGTGTCACATGCCTTTGTAACTGTTGAAATGTCATAGTTTTGCACTTGGAATCAGCATTCTAGCTGCATGTGTAAAATTACAAGTTATTTTAAAAGCAACAAAAAGTTAGCTGAAAGTCTGGCTTAAGGAACTTGATTTTGCCTAGCAACTACCCATCAGCAGTGAAACTTGAGTCACCACTGTGTTCCCAGGCCAACCTTCCTTTTGCTGCCCAGGCTAAGGATATGCCATCTATCTGATAATTGAATTTCCTGTGCTCTGCCAGAGAGTGAACAAAGCCCTCTCCACTCAGGCAAAGGTTTTTTATTACAGACGTCGTAAAAAGTGGCTTCCTCCTGGAGAAGCTGGGAGGAGCACTGCCTGTGAGAAGCAAGCTGGCTTGGCAGAAACTGGAAAGACTGGTTTCTGTACCATGTGACCTGAAAAGACACACCCCTGCAGCAAGGATATGGTTTTATAAAAAGGGGGATAATTCATAGAGCGGACATGTGAAAATTTTATAAATGATACCATAATTCTTGTGATTTTTCTGCCCACAGTTTAAGACGTGGTAGGAACCGGTGGTATGTTCAGGGGGGTTTTAGCGGAAAAGTGGATATTACTCTAAATGTGTGCATGTTAAAAATCTGAAACTTCATCAGTTAATGTCCCTACCCCCTGCACACATGTATGTAAAGTTGGGTCCATGTCGGAAATTGGAAAAGCAGTTAAAAAGTCAATTATGTACACTCTTTGAATGCAAGCTCCGAGAATGAGCAGATTTGGACATAGACATGGCTAAATTCAGCCACACCATGTATATGTAATTTTAAACAAATGTGTACCTGTGCAAATATGTTTTTAGGTCAGATATAGATTGTGTGTAAAGTTGACAGGGGTGGGTTCTCTGTATCATAAACAGACCTCATCATGATGACACTTCATTTCATTCCCCCAATCAAGTAAGAAATGGAAGTTTGACCAATTAGAAGCTGAGAGAGAGGTAGGGTCAGTGATGCTAGAACACACCCACATTCTAAACACATAAAAGCAGACAGACAGGACAGATAGGGACATTCATTTTTCATCTGCCGCTGAAAGCTCTGCCGGAAAAATCCATACTTACCTCCATCAAACTCCAGAAAGCCAAACTAGAGACTTCAATCTATCCAGAGCAGAGAGACCCAAAGAACCGGTGCCTAGCAGAGACCAGACCCCTGTGAGCAGTTCCAGAGGCCAGGCGCTGTGAGCAGAACCCGGAAAGACCTGACCAGACTGAAGTCCGTGACCAAGTCGCTTTCCTGTTCAAAATCTCTTGTGAGTACTTAGCAAAACTCAGAACACATCTCTTAGTTTAAATTCATCTAATTCAATCTATTTAACCTAAGTAGAACTGCCTCCTAGCTGTCACCTGTCATTCTAGCTGCAAAAATTTGTCACTTGTCATTTTGAAAAAGTGTGCGTTTAAAATTTACAAAACCAAAAACGACCTTTACTAAATTACTCATATCTCCGCAACCGTTTGGGCTAGAGACTTGCAATAACTTTCATTTGGAAGCTGAGATCCCAGGCTTTTCTAGGACCCCAAAACGGTAGAGATAGTCCTTGCGGTTCCTTTGTAATAGCGCTCGGCGCATCCGCGAATTTTACCGCGATTTGCAATTTCTTCACATGTAAAAACTGCTGCTGGTTGCTTTCCATTGGCCAGAAATTTGTTTAACCTGCTAACTATCCCTGCATCATTGCTAGTGTGAGCCTGGACTAATATTAACTAGATACCACTCACCCTGAACCTCTATAAGGGAATTAAAAGCAAATTTAGCATATTTCTCATTCATTGCCAGCACATATCCAAGCATTGCCTGTGTTTTCAAAACTCCTATCTGTTTTCTGTAAGCTTGCTGGGATTGAACTGAATTACAGTTGATTGCATTTCTGAGGACTGTGTGTTTTCCTCCCATTTCTTTGCATTGCATAAAGAGGGGGGGGAGTGAATAGCCAGAGAAGAGTGATTACATTGTTTGGTTGAAATCATATTGAGTATTTTCTGTACTGCATTCATTGAATATTGCATCCACCTGAGCTTACATAAAGCATCCTCTACCACATTATACTTTTGTTCCTATTTACCAGTGTGCTACCTTATCCATTTCAGGTCAACTCATTAGTCATTATAAAGAAGTGTGCTAGTGCCAGATTCTCCGTTGTTAATATTTACCATATCAGATTAAGTGTGATATTCAATTATTAATTTATTATAAAGTGTGATATATATATTTTAATTTATCAAATAAACCTTTTAAACTTGCAAAACAGAACTACTTCTTGGCTCAGTGGGGTCAGGGGGATTCCAAGAGAGGGGTGTTATATAAGGGTAGTCATCCAGAACGCATGAACTGGACCTAAAGATATATCAATAAGGGTTTTCATTCAGTATTCTAGACTAGGCGTTAACTTGGCTGTAGTGCTGAATTGAATCCTCTTACAAAGTGGGGGCTCGAGCCGAGACGTTGGGTTAGATTTACCATTTGTGCAGATTAATACAGTGTGCTAACTGACGGGATACATACATCCAGTCGGATCACCACGCTGCATTACGCTGTGAAGCATTCCTCAAAAGGGACACTCCAAGAAAAGTTCTGTTCTGCAAAAATAAAATACAAACTTCTGTAAGTCAGGACAGAGACCAATCTCTAGAATGACGACCTTAGTAGACATGAAAATAGCCAGAGAGCACCTCTTGCATAAGCTATTTGTGAGAGGTGAATGGACCGAACAGGGCCAGGATGTGTGGTTGCAGGCCATCACACAACAGGTCACTGAAACAGGGTCAGATATATATAGAGATCAGGGTCCCTTACATGTGGCCCTGAGTGAACTATATATGGCTCCTAAAGCCAAAGAGGAACACAATAAGATTGCCAGGATAGCAGCATACCTGTACCTATACGTTGGAGACATGCAGGATAGATGTGCGGAAAGCCAAAATCTGGCAAATAGGCAACAGATGGCATTACAGAAGGCCCAATCTGATCTGGACTCTTCTGAGCAGAGGCTGCAGAGGAGCCAGGAGTCAGAAAATGACAGCAGACGGTACATCACTAAAATAAAGGAGGATATGGATGTGCTGCAAAAGGAAAAGTCAGAACAGGATACCAGATTTCTGGCCCTACAGAAGGAGCACCAAGACAGTTTGGACTCCTTACTGCAGAGCCAGAAAAAGCTGGAGCAACAATTAGACTTTAACAGGGCATGCACGGAGCAGGTAGCCACCCTGCAAAGTCATCTAGATAGAGTGAAGGTAGAGAGCAACAAGCTGATCTTGAAAGACCTGGATACCCAGGCAGAGTTTGATGAGGAGCGCCAAAAAGCTGGTGTCCTTCAACGGCAAAGGGACGACCTGGCGGCACAAATGCAGGCTCTTAGTCAGGAAAGAGACGCCTTAGGCCAGGAAGTCTGCCATTTAAAAAGGAAAATGGAAGAAAATCACCTGGCCCACCAGGGGCTGGGTGACCTCCAAAAAGAAAACCAGAACTTGGTAGAGCACACCAGGAGGGTGGAGGATGCTCTAGCAAGAAAGGAGCAGGCCAATAGGGACATTGCCCAGGAGGTAAACCTCCTGCAGCAAAGACTGGCCCAGTTCTCCAGGACCAACCAGGAAGCACAGAGGGAAAATGAGGCCCTCTGTCAACACAATGATAGGCTCCAGCAACAGGTAGCGATGCAGGAGAAACTGATAGAGTCGAGTAAGGCCTTAACAGAGGAACTGAAAGCACAAATGCAGGCTCTTGCATTGCAACAGGGAGCAGGGGCGGATAGAGATGAGGTCCGCTGGGAAAGAGAGACTCCTGACCATAACCGCAGGAGCCCTAACACCAGGAGCCTTCATCTCCCCCAGTCCCTGGACTCTACCACCCCCATGTCCCCTGGCGCACATGAGCACAGGGCCGCAGGGATGGCAGATTACTATCCAGCTAAGAGTATGGGGCTCATAGGCCAGTACCACTCAGGAATGGAGGGGTGGGCATCCGGGTATGGGCACCCAAGTACAATACAGTTCAGTGGGGAACCCCAGGAGAGTAGGCCCATTAAGGGCATCCTGAAAACCTCTGCCCAGTTAGGTCAGTGGAGGGGGTACCCATCAAATCCTGACAGCAAGGAGGAATCTGAAGACTCCTCTGAACTGCGCAGGACACAGGAGACCAGGTCCCCACATTCTGCCAGCCATTCCCAGGCTCGCAGAATCCGGGAAAACCTGGAAGAACAGACGGGAACCTCTGGGAGCAGTGCCTCTGAGTCCGACGAAGAATGGACAAGGGTTACCCGAACCAAAAAGGCCAATAAGGCAAAAAGGGCCTTGCTCAAGGACCCCTTAAAGCAGATTAAGGCGATCAGGAGCGTCATCACGCCTTACCATAAGAACGCTAAGTATTCTGTTTGGGAGCACTTAGAGTTGTTTGAACAAATGATGGAGACTTTCCATTTGAAGGACAGCCAAAGCTGCATTCAATATGTAAAGTGGACCTTCTCCCCGGAATACTCCAGTTTCTTTGCGGGGCTGGAGGACCAAAATCATTTAAGATGGTCCACCTATAAGGCGGCCATCCTGAAACATTTTTCTGTTCACAGAAATCCTCAAGAGGCTCGCAAGGCAGCCTACAATTTGCAATGTGGGGAGGATCAGGCCCCACAAGAATTTGTGCAGGAGTTAAAGCGGGCTTTTGCACAGACCACAAGAAGGGTGCGCACGGATAGCCGTGAATTTATAAACACGTTTTTCCATGCCTTGCCCAAATATATCATGACCCAGCTCGTGAGGGATTTTCACGAGAAAAGATCTTTAGACTGGGTCATTGAACAGGCTACCCGCATCTATGAGGTGCAGAAGCCCATAGAAAATAAAAGCAATGCCCAGAAAAACCCCAAAGCCAACAGCACCCCTGCTGCTGCCAAGGTGGCAGAGGTAAAGGTCACCCCCGTTTTGGATTTGGAGATGGGGGGGCCTAAAAACCTACCTGCACCTAATAATGCTAGGCCCAGAAGGTCCTCGGGCCAGTCGCAGACAGGGAGCCAGGGAGGCAGCCCCACAAATGGGGTCCCTCGCTCTCCTGACTATGTAAGTCCTCGCTACAAAGGTAATCGACCCATCCTGGGTTATGTGTGGACTCCTCCAGCCCAAGGGGGGGGATCCAGACAAGCACCTAACCCAGGGAACTTCCCTCCAAACTTCCCACAGGAGGGCAGAAATTTACCAAACCCTGGGCAGAACTTTTTCCCCAGATATCCACCCGACTTCCAACCCCAAAATCATCCATCCTTCTTTCCTCAATTCCCTGAGCCCAGACCACTGAATCCGGGAGAGGGGAGGCCAAGGGTGGAGGGGTACCAAAATCTTCCCAACCAGGGGTACTACCAGAGGAGGGACAGCTACCCTTCCCGGGATCAGCCCAGGGGAGAAAACAGGGCCCCGTATCAGCCTGAGCGGGTTTCCCAGTTAGAGCGCCAGGTTCAAAACATGGCGCGGGATATGGGTCATATACTGAGGGCACAGCAGAACCCTCAGATCAGCATGCCGGCGCAGAACGCACCCAACTCTGGACCTGGTGCTCCAGAACAATGACGGGGGCAGCACCCCGATAAATCACCGGTTCCCAGGGAGGAGGCACAAAGGGAAGGGGGGTGTAAAGCCTTGGAGGAAGCTTCCTTCCTCACTTGTAAACAGCCCCTGGAAACCCAGGAACCGGAAACAAAATCTCTTGCCCCTGAAAGTCTGCCTCCTAAGGAGCAGAGGGGGGGTAGGAGAAACAAAAGACCCAAACAGACTCAGTTTGAGGAGGAGGTACAGATCTTCCAATTTGAGGGAGAGGGATCCTCAGAGGATCCTGGGAAAAGGATCTTCTCCTTCAGAGAGGGGGGAACTCCTCCCAAAGAAAAATGGGTCCCTAGGGATGCAAATCCAGACTGGGGAGATGTGGAGACTGAGCTACCGCCACCCACCATCTCATCCCAGAACCAACAGCAAGAAAATCCCCTGGTTCAAACCCATCCTGGCGACTGCCTCCAAAAAAGGGGGGGCGGCCCAGAAACGGAGCCAGGGGAACCCACAATGGCTCTGATCTCCAGTTGCAAATTTTTTCTTTCAGATTCCCAAGACTCTCCACAGAATTCTGCCCAAATCTCCTCGCTAGCGATGTCCAAAACCAGAAAATTAGCCCACCAGTTGTCCAAAAATGTACATTATCTGTGCCCCCTTGAGGAGAAGGAGGGAAGATATTATGCCCCGGTACAAGTACAGGGGCAGGGTACAATCTCAGCACTGGTGGACACTGGATCTCAAGCTACCCTTCTGTCCAGAAGGGCCTTTGACGAACTGAATGCAGGAAGGGGAGAGAATTACCAAATTCCTCTCACCTCTCTTCCTGGACAACTGCAGAACTTTGACGGGAAGGAAATTCCCGTCGAGGGGACGGCAGACTTGGACATTAAAATTGGGCGACACAAGTTGAAACACCCGGTCATAGTTGTGACCCCAGAGGGCACCCCTTGTTTACTAGGGAATGACCTCCTGAGAAGGTTGTCACCCCTAATAGATTGCGTAAACAAGGTCCTCTGGACCCAGACTAGCCGACCAATAAAATTAAAACAGAGTGCCAACCATGTGAGTTTAAACGGCACCTGCCACATGGTTGAACAAAAATCTGACCAAGTAGAATTTCACTTCCGGAATAGCCAAATTCCAGACGTGACAGTAATAGCAGTAGGACAACAGACTGGTGATGGGGGGTCCTCTCTATTTCTGAAAATCAACCTTCCTTCCAGTCTAAAGTGGTATTCCACGCTGGAAGGAAACACTTTGAAATTCTATACCAATCCACAATCAGAAACCCCCACTCCTATAGTCCAGAAAGATGTGAAATCAGCTCAAAGCCTGGCTGATATTCAGCAAATTGGAGAGCAGTTGTTCATCCCTGTTCAGTTAAATGATGGGAAGGACTCTGTTCTCGCTCGAGTGTGTGTGAACAACGGTAAGAGCTTCATCAGCGAAGCCATGTTCCGCCAACTCCCAAAAGATCCAGCCATTCCCACCTTCAAACTGATAGACAAATGGGAAATGGACCTGGAAGCACCCAATTCAAAACATCTCCTGCCAAGCAGGTGTATGCTCAAAATCTCCATTGGCAACAAGAGCATAGTCCACAATTTTTGGGTCGTGCGAGACGTCCCTGCCGCCTTTTACTTAGGCAGTGACATTCTCAATCGCTTTGCCATTAGTTTGGACCTAATAAACTTCAAAGCTTGGTCCCGATTAGCGGATAATCCCATGGGCTTTGATGATCCAGAAAAAGCATTTAGGTCAGCTCAATTGCTACCTTATGCAGTTGAAATTCAGGTAAAAGAGGAAGTCACCATCCCAGAAAGGACCCGACAATTCTCCCTGGAAGTGAAAGTTAAAAGAGGACAATATTTGCAAAACCCTGATGCTTACATACATCTAAATGCTTCTCTCCAACAGCAAGGGTTGGGGGTAAACCCAACACCATTAGTCAACATAGAACATGACACCATTCCAATAGAGGTGGATAACAGCGACTTAAAGAGTATCACTCTAGCCGCAGGCACCATTATGGGAATGGCGGTTGATGACCAACATTTCTCCATTGATCTTGTAAATGAACTGTTAGGACCAATCCCCAAGGACTGTTTTGACAGTGACAGTGAGGACAACGCAACACCAGACAGGATTTTTACCCGGCATGGGGGGAACTTCCTGGTGTACACTTCCTGCCCCTATGGTAAGGAAGATGTGACTTGTGATTTCAGGAGGGATGAGGTGATTTTCCAGGTCCATGAGGGCTGCCTTTCCCACCTGAAGCCTCCAGTCCAAATCAGCACTCTGACCAGGGACTTCTCCACCCAGCTGGAGGAGGCCGCTGAAATAGCCAAACCAGAAGTCTTTCCAGGCTTCAGGCAGATGGTGGAAGAGAGAGTCAACCTAGCTGATGCCTGTGTGACTCTGGAACAAAAGCAAAAGTTGAAACAAGTTTTCTTGGATTTCCAAGATCTCTTTGCGGTAGACTCGTATGACTGTGGTCGCACTGACATCCACACAACAACAATCCCCACGGACCCTGGCATGACTCCTGTGTTTGTGAAGCAATATCGCTTGCCTCTCGCATCAATGGAGTCCCTTACCGAAATAATTAAGAACCTTGAGTCCCGGGGAATAATCCGTCCAGTCCACAGCACCTTCAATAATCCGGTGCTGGGAATATTGAAGCCAAACGGCCAGTGGAGACTCTGCGCTGACCTCAGGGAGCTCAACAAACGGGTCCACACTTCCCGATGGCCTCTTCCCTACATTGACCAAGGGCTGGCCCAGATTCAGGGGTCACAGGTATTCACTGCAATAGACCTGACCAATGGATACTGGACCGTGCCTGTCAGTAGGGAGGACCAATACAAGCTGGCTTTTACCTTTGGGGGCCAGCAGTACACATGGACCCGGACTCCCTTCGGATACCTTAACTCCGGTAATGAGTTCAATATTTTCCTACACAAGGCCATGCCCGACTTGGGTGCAAGGGGTAACCTGGCTTATGTAGATGATGTCCTCATCAAAAGTTCATCTGTGGAGGAACACATAGCAGAGATCCGTTATGTTCTGACACAGTTGAGGGCCGCCGGAGCAAAACTTTCCTTTCAGAAAGCACAGTGGTGTAGAACCCGTGTTAATTTCTTGGGGCATGAGGTTACTCCTCAGGGTCTCTGTCCCCAGGAAAAGAAAGTGGAAGCACTTCAGAAACTGAAAGACCCCACAACTCTGCGGGAACTAAGGAGCCTCCTTGGACTGACTAATTACAGCAGAAAGTTCATTGAGGGCTACGCAGAGATCACCAGACCCCTGATTCATCTCCTGAAGGGGGGGGTCAAGTGGGAATGGGGTCCAGAACAAGCTGAGGCAGTAAAACAACTCAAAAGAAGCCTCTCACAAGCGCCTTGCCTAGCTTACCCTGTCAGAAACAAGGAGTTCTTCCTGGAGACAGGGTTCTCTAATACGTGCTTGACGGCAGTATTATACCAAAAGCATGACAAGGTCAATAAAGTAATCTCCTATGCGAGCAAAACTTTATCCTCTGTGGAGGAAAAATTCAACGATTGTGAGAAGGCACTCCTGGCAACGGTGTGGGCATTGAAGAATTACCGCCCGTTTATCCAGGGGGAACACATCATAGTGGAGACTCCACACCAGCCTCTGCAATATCTCCAAAGTGACAGAATCCGGGCCGGAAATGTGAGTAATTCCCGAATTACTTCCTGGATTCTGTCAATGCAAGGCTTTCCTGTGGAGGTCAGATATGGCCAAAACAAGAAGAGTCCCCTCGCACAAGGTCTGGCTGACTTGCATGATTGTGCCAGAGAAAACTGTCTCGAGGACGAAAGTCTAAAAATCAAGGACAACATGGAGGCATACCTTAATTCCCCACACAAGGTCTTTGAAGAAGACAAGTGTGAGGGAATGCCCACTGTCTATGTGGATGGATGCTCTTACCATGTTGACAACAACGGGGAGAAAGAACTGGTGGCCGGCGTAGGGAATGCATGGGTGAATGAGTCCCCAGAACCCTCCGCTGGATACAAAATTGGTCCCCGAAGTAGTCAGGTGGCAGAATTGATGGCTGTGCATCAGGCCATCCTCACTGCTGTCCAGCATCAACTCCGCGAACTGGTCATAATCACAGATTCGGATTATGTACGGAACGGGTTCGTGGAGCACCTGGTTAATTGGAAAACCAGAGGCATGTTATGTGCTAACAACAAACCCTTGAAACATGGGAAGTTGATCCAAAACATTGATGATCTGGTCACCTCGAATGAGATGACCATCTATTGGAAGAAGATCAAGGGTCATTCCAAAGTAGAGGGACCAGACAAAACTGGAAATGACTTAGCTGATCAGCTGGCCAAAACCGGGGCCATCCAAGGGGATCTAATTGAGATTGAGTCCCTGTTGGGGGAAATCCAGGTCACTGCCATCACTAGGTCCCAGACAAATGCTCACAACGACCTCTCAATTGCACAATGGAGTAAGGAGACCCCTGATGCTGATTTGATTACTGCTCAGAAGGGGGATCCAATAATTGGTAAATTTTACCAGCACCTTGAGGACCCTGAGAACTTTCCCCTGACGGATACCGATTACATTGGGAAAGAGGACCTAAGAGTGTTGATGAAATGTCCCAAAATGTTCCGGATCCAAGACGGTTTGTTGGTAAGGAAATCCAAAGCTGGCCACGATCAGTGGGTGGTTCCTACCTCATTCCGAAGCCTGATGTTAAGTCACGCCCATGATGCGGCCACCGCCGGTCATAGGGGGTTTCACACAACATTGGAAATCTTAAGAGAGGTTGCATACTGGCCACACATGGGCCAGGACCTCAACCAATATTTGAAGGGTTGTCTTGTGTGTGCACAATTTCAGCCGACATCCCTCACACACCGGGCGCCTTTACAAAAGAGGGGAATGACACTGCCATGGTCAGATTTACAGATCGACTTTGTAGGCCCTGTGATTCGCTCGGCTAGGGGGAATAAGTACATGTTGACTGTGACATGCTTGTTTACCAAGTGGGTGGAATGTCTCCCAGCCCCAAACTGCAAGGCAGAAACGGCAGCTGCCTTGATGATTAACCACATCTTTTCCCGTTTTGGTCTACCTCAAAGGATTGAGTCAGACAGAGGTAGCCACTTCACCAGTGAAGTAATGACAAAGATGTGGGAGATACTGGGGGTCAAGAGAAAGCTGCATATTGCTTATAGACCAGCTTCTTCTGGGGCAGTAGAGAGATATAACCGGACAATTGTGAGCATATTAAAGAAGTTTGTGGCAGATTCTGGGCCAAGTTGGGATATCCGATTACCTCTGGTCCTAATGGCCATCAGATCTACCCCTTCATCTGCAACCAAAATGTCACCATTTGAGTTGATGACTGGGCGCAAGATGGTGCTTCCTCAGCATTTGCTCTATAGGACCCAAGAGCAGACACTAATAAATGCCTCCACTACTCATGAGTATGTAGAGAATTTAAGGAAACACCTCCAACATGCTTTTGCTTATGCTCAGCGGAATCTAGAAAGATCGACTGATAGCATGAAGACCCATTATGACCTGAAAACTTCCAGGAAGGAATATCAGGTGGGAGACCGGGTCTATCTATACAACTTCCAAAGGAACCAGGCCAAGCAGCGCAAATTTTTGCCTACATGGAAGGGACCCTTTGAGATCGTCGATAAGATCTCCCCTGTGGCCTACAAGATCCGCATCCCCAAAGGCGGTTCGGCAGAGGGGGAAGACAAGTGGGTCCACATAAACCAGTTGAAATGTTGCCATCCCAGGCACACTCTGCAACAACTGGAGGAATCCTCTGGAATCCTAGCAGGCACTGTCTCAGACTAATTCAGTTCCAACCATAAAACATACCACATCTAGTCTCTAAAATATTGTGATTTGCATGAAACTGTCTCTTAGTTATACTGTTTTTTTTTTCTCAAAATAAGAATGTAATGTTTCGTTATGATAAAATGCATATGCTGCCCCACTATCTCAACAGTGGTGGAAAAAAATCGCCTATGAGTAGATATTGCCGCTTTTGCTTTATCATCCTAGGAGAGATGAAACCATGAAGGATGACCAAGAAGAACGATCCGGAGACCGGGAGCAGAGACGCAACGGGCCCGGGGTACCGCCCAATCTTCCCATCAGGACCGGCGAGGAGAACCGATCGATCAGTACCGGATGGAGAAGAAAACGCTGAACTGTGTCATCTACAGAAGAGGAAGAAGATTATGCGGACAGACCGGTGCATGGGTCAAAACCCTTGTGCACGCGACTCCCCATCGACTCAAATTCAAAGTGCAGTCGCGTGGGGGGGACTTGTTGGGTGTCCTGACCCACGTTTAAGCTACCCTGCTACAACATTTGGTGCTGTGGGCTTAGAAAATTCAAGATGGCGGAAAACCCACATGTGCGCTGAAATCCAGGAAAGCTGCGCAGTTTGTGCGCCCACCAAAATGGTTGCCTCACTTGCCACCCACCAGTGCGAGAATGAAAGGCCGGGTTGCCATGAGGGAAATGGGTTGCCAAAGGAAAAACAGTAGCGCCGGTTAGCTTCAAAGCGCTTTAAAACCACCATTGGACTACCCGCACAGTAGTCTGAAACCATTGGGAATGGCAATGCTGATTGCCAAATGCAACCTAGAATTGTGGGGAATTCATTTCTTAAATCCCAAAAATGGGTGCAGTACCAGTACTCACCACTATCCAAAAGCCGGCGTTTTAAAACCACTCTGTGTGTTTTTCTGAAGGCAAGCAAAATGCCTATTTCAAACCTTGCAACATGTGCAAAATATTCACTGAACACCAGCAGACATTTGGCAGAATGGAGTTTTGTGTGCCTACAAAATCTGGGAAATGAAGAGCCCAAAAACAATGCTTATAACAAAAATGCTATGGAGTCAGCAGCTTAAGCCTAACTACAACTGGATTTAAAACCACCAAAATCGAAAATGTTAAATTAAATGAGTGACCTATGTTTGGTGTCACATGCCTTTGTAACTGTTGAAATGTCATAGTTTTGCACTTGGAATCAGCATTCTAGCTGCATGTGTAAAATTACAAGTTATTTTAAAAGCAACAAAAAGTTAGCTGAAAGTCTGGCTTAAGGAACTTGATTTTGCCTAGCAACTACCCATCAGCAGTGAAACTTGAGTCACCACTGTGTTCCCAGGCCAACCTTCCTTTTGCTGCCCAGGCTAAGGATATGCCATCTATCTGATAATTGAATTTCCTGTGCTCTGCCAGAGAGTGAACAAAGCCCTCTCCACTCAGGCAAAGGTTTTTTATTACAGACGTCGTAAAAAGTGGCTTCCTCCTGGAGAAGCTGGGAGGAGCACTGCCTGTGAGAAGCAAGCTGGCTTGGCAGAAACTGGAAAGACTGGTTTCTGTACCATGTGACCTGAAAAGACACACCCCTGCAGCAAGGATATGGTTTTATAAAAAGGGGGATAATTCATAGAGCGGACATGTGAAAATTTTATAAATGATACCATAATTCTTGTGATTTTTCTGCCCACAGTTTAAGACGTGGTAGGAACCGGTGGTATGTTCAGGGGGGTTTTAGCGGAAAAGTGGATATTACTCTAAATGTGTGCATGTTAAAAATCTGAAACTTCATCAGTTAATGTCCCTACCCCCTGCACACATGTATGTAAAGTTGGGTCCATGTCGGAAATTGGAAAAGCAGTTAAAAAGTCAATTATGTACACTCTTTGAATGCAAGCTCCGAGAATGAGCAGATTTGGACATAGACATGGCTAAATTCAGCCACACCATGTATATGTAATTTTAAACAAATGTGTACCTGTGCAAATATGTTTTTAGGTCAGATATAGATTGTGTGTAAAGTTGACAGGGGTGGGTTCTCTGTATCATAAACAGACCTCATCATGATGACACTTCATTTCATTCCCCCAATCAAGTAAGAAATGGAAGTTTGACCAATTAGAAGCTGAGAGAGAGGTAGGGTCAGTGATGCTAGAACACACCCACATTCTAAACACATAAAAGCAGACAGACAGGACAGATAGGGACATTCATTTTTCATCTGCCGCTGAAAGCTCTGCCGGAAAAATCCATACTTACCTCCATCAAACTCCAGAAAGCCAAACTAGAGACTTCAATCTATCCAGAGCAGAGAGACCCAAAGAACCGGTGCCTAGCAGAGACCAGACCCCTGTGAGCAGTTCCAGAGGCCAGGCGCTGTGAGCAGAACCCGGAAAGACCTGACCAGACTGAAGTCCGTGACCAAGTCGCTTTCCTGTTCAAAATCTCTTGTGAGTACTTAGCAAAACTCAGAACACATCTCTTAGTTTAAATTCATCTAATTCAATCTATTTAACCTAAGTAGAACTGCCTCCTAGCTGTCACCTGTCATTCTAGCTGCAAAAATTTGTCACTTGTCATTTTGAAAAAGTGTGCGTTTAAAATTTACAAAACCAAAAACGACCTTTACTAAATTACTCATATCTCCGCAACCGTTTGGGCTAGAGACTTGCAATAACTTTCATTTGGAAGCTGAGATCCCAGGCTTTTCTAGGACCCCAAAACGGTAGAGATAGTCCTTGCAGTTCCTTTGTAATAGCGCTCGGCGCATCCGCGAATTTTACCGCGATTTGCAATTTCTTCACATGTAAAAACTGCTGCTGTTTGCTTTCCATTGGCCAGAAATTTGTTTAACCTGCTAACTATCCCTGCATCATTGCTAGTGTGAGCCTGGACTAATATTAACTAGATACCACTCACCCTGAACCTCTATAAGGGAATTAAAAGCAAATTTAGCATATTTCTCATTCATTGCCAGCACATATCCAAGCATTGCCTGTGTTTTCAAAACTCCTATCTGTTTTCTGTAAGCTTGCTGGGATTGAACTGAATTACAGTTGATTGCATTTCTGAGGACTGTGTGTTTTCCTCCCATTTCTTTGCATTGCATAAAGAGGGGGGGGAGTGAATAGCCAGAGAAGAGTGATTACATTGTTTGGTTGAAATCATATTGAGTATTTTCTGTACTGCATTCATTGAATATTGCATCCACCTGAGCTTACATAAAGCATCCTCTACCACATTATACTTTTGTTCCTATTTACCAGTGTGCTACCTTATCCATTTCAGGTCAACTCATTAGTCATTATAAAGAAGTGTGCTAGTGCCAGATTCTCCGTTGTTAATATTTACCATATCAGATTAAGTGTGATATTCAATTATTAATTTATTATAAAGTGTGATATATATATTTTAATTTATCAAATAAACCTTTTAAACTTGCAAAACAGAACTACTTCTTGGCTCAGTGGGGTCAGGGGGATTCCAAGAGAGGGGTGTTATATAAGGGTAGTCATCCAGAACGCATGAACTGGACCTAAAGATATATCAATAAGGGTTTTCATTCAGTATTCTAGACTAGGCGTTAACTTGGCTGTAGTGCTGAATTGAATCCTCTTACAAGCCCTGGACAGACCCTGCTAAAGTAGTGTACTCCACTGCCTTATATGAGATATGAAAGACGGGGACAGTCAAACGGTGCATATAGCGTTGAACAGTCGATCATACCAGGCCAGACTATACCACACCTTTATTAAAAGAAGCCCTTCAATTTCCTACCAGTGGTTGGAGGATTACTTGGGTTAACTGGTAATTTGTGGGGGGAAGAGGTATTTTCAAGGAAATTCGGGTGGGCTTAGTTCATAACACACCTCCAGTTCCTGACCACAGGTTGCACAACATTTCATTTTAAACCTGGGTTACATTATCTCCTGCCCTATACTAAGTTTACATTTTGCAAGTGAGTACCAGTGACCTGTAACGATCCTGTACCAATCAGGAACTTGAACAGAAGGCTGTTGGTAACTCATGCCCACACTTCCCGATTCAGCGTCTCTTCTATTGGGAGAAGTTATCAGTTCACAGATAATACCCTCAAGCGTTGATCCTCCTCACACTCTTATACTCTCATTTCTTGACCTTTAGGCAAGTGTATCCTGCCACGGCAGACAGTCTTCAACCTCACACTCTCTCATGTTCCCCGTCACACTTCCCGTTTCAGCTTCTCTTCTATTGGGAGAAGATATCAGCTCACAGATATACCCTCAAGCGTTGATCCTCCTCACACTCTGATACTCTCATTTCTTGACCTTTAGGCAAGTGTATCCTGCCACAGCAGTCAGTCTTCAACCTCACACTCTCTCATGTTCTCCGCCACACTTCCCGTTTCAGCTTCTCTTCTATTGGGAGAAGATATCAGTTCACAGATAATACCCTCAAGCGTTGATCCTCCTCACACTCTGATACTCTCATTTCTTGACCTTTCGGCAAGTGTATCCTGCACAGCAGCCAGCCTTCGACCTCACACTCTCTCATGTTCCCCGTCACACTTCCCGATTAGCGTCTCTCCTATTGGGAGAAGGTATCAGTTCACAGATATACCCTCAAGCCTTGATCCCCCTCACACCCTGATACTGTAATTTCTTGACCTTTAGGCAAGTGTATCCCGCCACAGCAGTCGGTCTTCCACCTCACACTCTCCCATGTTCCCTGTCAGTGGGTGGACCCCACAATGTATGTGCACGCCTGACGTTCGACTTCCCATGCTTCCTGTCTTATACCCACTCTGGTTTGGGGCTACACAGACGGCAGTTTGACGAGATTGTCTTATTGTACCACTTCACCATCTCTTCTGCTGAGGGGACACTTAGGTGAACAGTTACTCCTCTCATGGCTTGGCCGCGCATGCCTAAGATGCTCATGTGTTGGTCTGTGGGGGCGATCCCAAAGGTTCAGATTCTGTCTTTCCAGCACAGCACACCCCATTGCATGCCCTCATTTTCACTATAGGGCTTGTGATGTCTACCTTTTTATCCTTGCACTCTGCCAACCCTCCCCGAATCTGCCCTAGCCATCCTCAAATGATGGCTAGGGCAATCAAGTTGGCCCTGAACCTGTTGCTTAAAACCACACACAAAACATAATGTTTTGTGGTGCAATTTGGTGTTGAACCCTCAACTCCCACTTCCCTCTAACCAGTGGAGTAATTTTGCTGAAAATGTTTGTGGGATGACATCTAAATGAAAGGGGCCCCTGCCATACGCGTGGAACAAAATGGTGTGCCGCAAACGTTGGGGGGTGGCACCCTTGTCCCTCCTAAATTACACCCATGCTTCTAACTATAGTGTCAGCTTTTGTACGGTTGTTCTTTGTGTCCCTGCCACCACTCGGTTGTTCTTCTGACTTATGACCCCCGTACTAGTCTGAACCACCACAAAAAACCCGCCCACTCCACGCACAAAATAAGAAGACTTAGAAGAAATGCGGGTGGAAACTTGACACAATTTTCTAAATTCAAGAAATCCTTTCTACAAAATCAGGACTTGGACTCCAGTGGAAGATCATTTTATTCCTGAGTCCAGGTCGGACCATACAAGTTGCCAGACAGCAACTGTGAAGCCAAAGCATACATAGGGCCACGTCATTTCATACCACGGCGTCACTACACACTCAGAGGAAGCTCAACATATTCACATGACTAAGTCTAACTTTGTTCTGTCTGAACCCCAGCAAATACTACCTACACGGGCTTCAAGCTCACACCACAGTTCCTTTGCCCCGCGAAGACCGCGAGGAAGACAGTTAATCATGTTTTGTCTCGGGAGGATAGCTCAGTGGCAACGTGCTCGCCTTGGAAGCAAGACGCCACAGAGCAACACAGGTTCGATCCCCGTGTCCGCACCTAGAAACCTCTGGGTATTAAGCGCGTTATAAATAACCTGTCATAATCATAATCATAGCAGCACCTAGAAAGGCTTGTTGCTGTGTAACATGTACTGATAGCTCATTGGTTCACTCCTTTATTTGGCAATATATGGGATGAAGGGAGCCTGCAGTATCCACAGCGTACTGGGTGATCACGCCGACAGAAGTGCACCAGTGGACAAACAAACCGGTGAACACACACCTCTCTGAACCTGCACCCCATATCAAAACCGTAGGTGAGTGCAGCATGGAAGTGGAGTGGTAATATGATGGAAAAGTGCTTATTCGCCATGAGAGAGTAGCTTCATTGCCCATAACAGGGGGTGGGGGGCAAGGGGGCGTGGAGTTGATTGGGTGGGTTATCCCGCTAAATAGAATACTTAGCAGAAAAATACTAGTGATAGAGAAATGCCCTGGTGACTACACCCTACATTCAGATCAGCCTAGTAGCGCCAGAAAGAAGTGTAACAGGTGTGGTTATGTGTTTGTGACCCAATCCACGTAGTCAACAATCCCGCCAGTTTCTATCTTTCGGAATGACTTATGTATTGTTGGGTTGCTCCATTTCCCATGGAGTCTCACAATGGGAATCAATCATGTTCTCAATAGGAATAATTGTATTTAAGCAATAGAACGCCCAGAGGCGGGACATTACCGGTAGGGTAATGCCCCCGGGCAATAGTTAGAAGCTTGAGCGAAGTGAGGGCTTTAACATAGCCCTGGGGGCATTACATGACCAGTAATGCCCTCGCTCCAAGGGTTCTATTGCTATTAGTACCCCGGCACGTTGTACCCGGGCAATTGAAACCAATTCTTCTAGAGTTGGGATATAGCATTACGACCGTTTCTCAACTCGGGGAAAAAATGCAGCCAGTCCCTTCTCCCTTTCCATGTGGGCGTTTAAAAAGATAGGGGAAAAAAGTAAACAAATAAAATGGTCACCATGGATGGGGAGACAGGCAGTGCTTTAAGTGGGCCGGGGCCTGCCGGGGCCGGGCCCCGGCAGTCTCCAAAAAGTGAGGCTGAGCCGGGGCCCTGCTGGGGCCCCCCAGCCCCACCACGCCATGGCAGGAAGCATTATCGCGCCGCGGCCGCGGCTGCAGCCGCAACGAGAGATGTGACTGGCTGGCACTTCCGTCAGTCTCTGTAACTTTCTCTGATGACCCCTCATCTGAGGGGCCATCAGAGGAAGCTACAGTGCCTTAGTTCCCCTCGCCAGGTCACTGACCCTCAGCAAACCCGCGGACTCCATGATCTAATATGTAGATTAGATCACGGAGCCCGCGGGTTCGCAGAGGGTGAAAGACGCCTCAGGCTCTGTGATCTCTGCTCAGAGCAGCGATCACTGAGCTCGAGGCGCCTTTCTCCTTTGGCAAGGGTTTATAAAAGATGCCTTCAACTGTGTACGTTTAAGCCATCTTTTATACACGTAGAAATATTTCTATGTTTATAACAGATGGCTTGAATCGTACACAATTCAAAGCAACTTTTATAAAGCTTTGTCGACGGACAAAACCACCTTGGGTTTTGTCCGTCCTCAACGCTTTATAAAAGATGCCTACGTTTCAAGCCGTCTTTTATAAACATAGACATATGTTACAAATGTCTATGTTTATAAAAGGTAGCTTGAATAGTACACAAACCATAGTAAGGTAAGCACACAAGTGTGCGTAACTTACTATGGTGTGTGCACTTTCAAGCCACCTTTTATAAACATAGAAATATGTAACATTGCTATGAATATAAAAGAAGGCTTGAAAAATACACAAACCATAGTAGTACGCAAACAAATATATAAATGCTCAAATACATTTATATATTTGTTTGCGCACCTTACTATGATTTGTGCACTTTTAGGCCACGCTCACAATGGAGGCCACGCCTCCAAACGAGGGCCCCCCCACAATTTCTTACCCCACTTAAAGCACTGGAGACAGGACTACAAGTAGTCCCTTCTCACCTTTCCCTGGCGGCCTAACAAGGAAACAGATGGAACTCCAGGGACAAGTAGTGGCAAACTTTCAGAGATGAGTCATTGTGGGCCTGGTAAGGACCGGGCGATGGCCAATCAGATTGATTGTTACAATCTGATAGTCCCTCGCCGGGTACTAATGAAATTGAATTTGACATTTTTGTATGCTGCTGGGAGGGTGGTAGTAAGGTGCATCTCTGGGTCTCCATTTCGATATGTATGTCATGTTAAAGAGTTTTTACACCGCATCAATGACCACCGTAATGGTCTTAAGCCACTGGTACCTTGTCCGAGAGATTGATGTATTCTGTCCCCGCCCGGGATAATCCAGACTGTAGTCTGTGGAGGAGCAATAGGAAGAGAGGTTACAGTGGTTAGAAGTGGGATGCCCAAAACTGACTTTCAGGAGCATACATCAGGTTAAAGTTGAGGGGGATGTCACTGTATAAGCTTGGATGCATGTGTGGTAATGTGGATCGGTTCCCCGGTCTGCTGATAAGAAAAAGGGCGAGTATATCCCTGGAATGCGGCTTCTAGTCTCTTGCCAGGATTTGCTGGAATGAATGTAGGTGCGGTTATGGTACTGAGATGTGCTCGGGAGGTCCTTGTAGTATGGAAATAAGTACTACCAGCAGTGTTGAAGCGTTCCTGCTACACCCCAGTGAAGTAATCATGGGGTGCCATAAGGGGAGCGGGAAAAGGGAAAAGACGAGACGGAATCCAGCCTAACTAAGCCATGTGCTCATAGCATCTGCATGATGAAATAATATCCCTGCCATAAATAACCCACCTGAATATCAAGCGATACAATCAAAGTGACACAAATAAGACATGTTACATCAAAAGTCACGTGACCAGTGAAAACAGATACTTTTTAAATAAAGAAACTGCATTCATCACATTACTTGTTTTTTTCTATCAAAAGAAATTGAGGTCCAAATATATGTATTTGTTTAGTAAATGGGAAAAGCATCCCATGCCCGGCTCAAATCATCAGCACGTTTCTGGCACATGTCCATCCCCCTCCGTGAAACAGTGAATAACCCGCCATGTTCCATCACACTTCCATCCCAATCTGGCTTCCTCCTTCTGGCCTTTTTTAAATTTTTTTTATCATATTTTATTTTCCGGTTATTTTTGCTTTCTTTATTGTTAGCTTAGTTTTAGCTTAGTTCATTTCACTATGGAAATGGAAATAAGTATACAGGTTTGTGAATGTTAGCACATGCCACACTTAGATGAAACCGTAATGATGACAAGAGCAACACCCGGATGGAATCATGATCACTAGCCTCCTCACATATAGACAGAATTTTGAATTAACAAGCACCACACATTCAGATGGAATCATAAATGATAGCAAGCATCACACCTAGACATAACTGCAAGGACCGAAAGGGCAACTAACCAATCCACCAACAATTTCACCCCTCTGCTCACACAGCTCAAACTCTAACCAAACACAACCACAAGACTAAAACGCAGCAATCCGCACCAACTACACTACACCGCAACAACAAAACAAACCGCACATAGACTTGCACAACAGCACACGAAGACTACCGATCGTAAAACACCCCAAGCCCAGTCAACGGACCCAGCGGGCTGAAACTGCCAACAGCAAATCACTGCTCTCTTGCACTTTTCCAATCTATTCCCACTAACTCAACCCCCACCCCACTCCCTCTTTCAGAGCCGCCAGAGCGCCAGGGGACCACTCCGATGGTGACAGTGCGCGGTACAAATGTCCTTTAACATTAACATTAACATATAAGTAATGTACCTCTTTATTGTCAGTATTCTGACTTTTTGAACATTATCTTCACAGTGAGCTGTACAACATCTGCTAATATGCTTATTGTTTCTTTGTGGGTTTAGAACTGGTAGATGTGATCTCTCATGAGCTACTTCCTATGGTTAATTATATTGACAGAAATATTGTGTTTGTTCATTTACCATGAGGTCATTTAATATATGGAATTCTTGTTCTCATGTGTTTGCTTTTCTAATTTACCTAAGTGTACAGTACTGTTTTATTGCACTTGACCGTTTTATGATGTGCTGCTAGAATGTGTGTGCTTTCTGTGGTGTTTCTTAAACGACAAGTCACAGTTACAATATGATTATCATTCTCTAAACATGTGTGTGCATTGGCAACAGTGCATGCAAAAAATCTATGTCTTCCTAACCCTGAAAGGCTGTCCAACAACGGTAACAGAAACGTTTTGTCCAAAATGGCTATTGTCCTCAAGGGAATGAGAGATGTCACGTCCATTTAATCCTCACATTCAAATCCCAAGGATATCCAAATGAATAGAAATGGTTCTGAGATAAACACATTTGTCTGTGAGTGTTGTGAAAAATTAAATGAGCACCGAATGGCCGCGCTGCACTAAGTTATTGAAGTATGCAACCCGTTAAATACAGACATTGGGCCTCATTAGGACTCCGGCGCTTAGCACCATGGTCGATGCCGGAGTCCGCCATGACGGAATGGGGAATTACCACCCCATTCAGAGGTTGGTGGGGCGGTAATTCCCCATGCCGCCATGGCCCTTCCCCATTCCCATTTTTGCCTCATAGTGCTCAATGGGAATGGGGAAGGCGCTAACTACGGTACCGCAAATTGCGGTACCGTAATTAGCACCAAGGTCCCTTTGCGGGTCCCTACTTTAACGGCTGGTAAAACCAGCCGTTAAGGTCGGGTCCCGCAAAGGGACCTCGTAATTAGGCGCTAGGTGTTTAACGGCGCCGCAGCCTTTTACGGCGCCGTTAAACACTTAGCGCCTGGGTCATAATGAGGCCCATTGTTGTGAAATATGAAGATCTGTGGGCAATCATGTCTTTTGAAGAAGATGCCCTTTAATTTGATTCAAAACGACCAGGAACCTTCATTGGTGCTATTTGTCCCTTCTCCCTAGAATCGGAGTGTACCAGAATGCTTATCTTGGAAATATAGCATTGTATCAGAAAATAATGTATATGGTTAAACTAGGTTTTGTTAATGTGTTTTGCTCAGTAAGATAATTGTACATTTTGTATCACTACTACAATATATACAGGGAGTGGTACTTAGAAATAAACATTGTACAATTTTAGTTAATTTATAATTTTAGTACCAATAAAAACTTCATTTTTCTTAATAACCCTTTTTTTTCTGAATATACACACCATGTTGTCGCTAAAAATGTCTTTCTTTCTTGGAAAGGGTCGCACCGAGAATACAAACTATGATCTGTTTCTATAATTGACATAAATTAGGAAATAACACCTTACAAAGTCCACCAGAAGCCCATCACCACTGCAGTGCATATCCACATCCCTCTCACCTGCCCAAATGGACATTTCCCCTCCAGTGAAATGCCGAGATTCCTGCAGGACATACACAATTGTAATTGTTGTCTCCTAATACCAGGCAGGTTCCAAATGATGTTCCCTCTTTTGCTGCTGCTCCCATTCCAATTTAGGTGAAAATGAATCTGTGCAGAACCCGAACCATTGGCTCAATGGTTAAAATCAGTGGCCGGCCCTCTTCTTTTGTGTCTCCAACAGGCCATGGTACTAATAGCAATAAGCCCCTTGACGGGGAGACATTGCCGTGTCAGGTAATGCCCTGGGACCTTTGATACTATGGGCCCCGGGGCATTACCTGACCTGGTAATCCCCTTCCCCCGTCTCAGTGCTTATTTCTTAAGAGGAAAAGGGAAAAGCGGTCTATACTTGCTATCCTAGCCTTGTCATGTTCAGGTAGGGCATTGTTGGACCAACCAGTGTGGTGCAGCTTAATTCCCTAGGTGTAGCAAGCAAAGCACCCACTTCTGGGCATATACACGTTCCCTTAGGGAAACAAACTGAAACCAACACGCATTGGCAAAGCCAACAGTTTGGGCCTTTGAGTAGGCAGAGGTTAGGCACTTGCCAGGGACTGCCATAAGGGTACCACCTGGCCATAACATGGGAACATCTGGAAACTGGTGCGAGTACAAGGTATATAATGTCACTGTCTGGCAAATGTTTGTCTCATACCTATACATATTGCTTGTTTTAGACAGGATCCAGTACAAGTAACAGATGCGAGGACACACACATTGCTTATAAATTAAATGGCTGAAGACGCACATTGTGAAGAGATGTTTATTACAACAGAAACTCATTTACAGAGGCAGGAAGCACTGAAAATAATGCTGAGATATAAAACAAGCAGGCCCTATAAGTTTAGTGTACGTTTCTGAAGAGCTATCTCATAGAGTACAATTGTTTACAAATCAGCCTTGGCCCTGCCACTTTTGTGAGCAGCCCTGCCCAAACTGTTAGACCACAAGTTCTAAATATGCTTGAGGTGGGTTGTGTTCCAGTGCAGAGTGGACATGGCCTAGCAATTCATATTGACCTGTGCTGTTTGTTGGCAGAACCAAGAGTAATGGCTTGAGCCCTTCTGTAATGGCACAACCATACTAAAGAATTATGAAATGGACGACTGCCCAGAGAAATGACAGTGTTACTGTTTAACTCAAAGACTTGCATCAAATAATATTTAGATTCTACTACACTTTCCCCTCCAGAATTACATTTTCGCACTACCATCCTTATCTTTTCACTTATGCACGAGTAGTTAATGCAGAAGACTATATACTTTGAATGTCATATGTCAGGGTCCTCAGCCGTTTATGCACCTGCTGCAGAAATCTGTGTCCAAGCATCATCACCTGCCAGTTATTGTTTCATACATTTTTATCCGTGCTATTCCCACACGAAATAAACATACTTTAAATTACAGAAATCCACCAGATAGGTTTGGAAAAATAGCCACCTTGAAACTGGGAGTTTGGAAATGTAAGTAAGAAGAAAAGTATGAGACCAGCACGGGATCTTGCTAGTTCTAGGCATCCTGCTGGAGCAAGTGTGCTACCTCACATAGAGGTGTGAATGAACCTCCATCTCCCTGGCCATTTGCGTGTTCATGGCTGGGGGACTAACACATTGCCCAAGGCAAGCAAACAGATCCTGCCCGGGCCTCCTGCAGTGCAGGCTGCAGAATGCTAATTGCTCTGAAGTTGCTACTGCACGTTTAGGGCGACATTTGCATTTGTATTTCATTGGATTTATAGTGCGCTTTCGCCAAAGCACCATGGCAAAGTTAAAATAACAACGGTACAATCAATTGATGAATATTGAGGAATAAATCACAAAGGATTAGACCGGGATAGAAAGTAGGACTTTAGACCGGCGCAAAGGAAAGAGTAGGTAGAGGAAGAACGAATTGAAAGAGGAAGAGAGTTCCAGTGGAGTGGGGTGAGAAGGGAAAAAGAACAGAAGCGGGACGGAGTGCAAGGTGTTTAGGAACCACTGGACAAAACGTGGATTCAGAACGGAGAGTTCCGACAGGGGACTAGAACGAAACAAGAGAAGCAAGATAAGGAGGAGCAAGACCATGGAGACATTTGAAAGAATAGAAAGAAAATGAAACATAAGTCGAGACTCGAAGGAAAGAATGCCAGCAATAGGGAGAGCAGATGAAATGAAAGATTGAGCGCATAGTCCAAAAATTAGACGGATAGCAGAGTTGTAAATAGAACAAAGAGGGTCAAGAAGGGGAGCAGGAAATCCAATTAGGAGGGAGGAACAGTAGTGAATATGAGAGAAGTGAAATTAAAGATAAGGAGTTTGGTAGCATGAAAAGACAGGAAAGGATGAGCACGACAGAGTAATGGAGATGAAAGAGACAGTTATGGGCCGTAAGAGAAATATGAGAAGAGTAAGAAAGACAAGGGTCAAAGAGAACCCTTATGTTACGGGTAGAGAGAGAGAGAGGGGAATCTGGGAAGAAGGGAATAGAAGGGAAGAAGGAGGGGGAAAAGGAGACAGAGAATGGGGGAAATTAAAGAATTTCCATTTTTGAAGGCTATAGATGAAGAAGGTGAGAGGCCATCCAGGCTTGGGCGTAAGAGACACAGGTGGAAACTTTAGAGTTAAGAGATTCAGTGAATTTGGAAAATCCAAAGAATATTTGAGAGTCATCAGCATATAAATGAGAGGAGAGGTTAAACAAAGAAATAAGAGAAAAGAGAGGGATAGCATAGAGCGTAAATATTAGGGGACCGAGGACAGAACTTTGGGGAACCCCGTAGAGGAGAGTGAGGGGGGGAGAAAGCGGGCCCGCCCAAGCTGCAGAGTAAGTGCGGCCAGAAAGATAGGATTTGAACCAAGCAAGGGAAGTAATGATGCAGGTTCTTAAGGGATTAAGTGGAGCGCTTGTATTTCAAGATGATATAATTGTATTCGGCAAGGGATCTGAAGAACATGATGGGAGATTGAAAGAAGTGTTGAAAAGATTGGAAGAAGTTGGGTTAAAAATTGAGAAAAGCAAGTGTAAATTTGGAGTAGAGGAGGTGGAGTATTTGGGGCATACAGTTAATGGCAAGGGATACAAGCCTAAAAGAGATGCCATGAGAGCAATCAAGGAGTCACCCAATCCGAACAACAAAGACGAATTAAGATCGTGTTTGGGGTTATGTGAATATTATAACAGATTTGTGAAAAATTTTGCGAGTGTAACTGAACCGTTGAGAAGGTTGTTAAAAAAGGATCCAAAATGTACATGGAGTGATGAATGTAGTGAGGCGGTTGAATATATAAAAGTAGGAATTTGTAACCCTTTGGAATTGGGAAGATTTGAGTTTGGGAGGTTGACTAAGATCACTGTGGATGCTAGTGGGAGTGGTTTAGGAGCGGTTTTATCACAGATAGATGAGGATGCAAATGAGAAGGTAATCAGTCATGCTTCCAAAGCCATTTCAGAAACAGAGAGCAGATATTCTGTAATTGAAAAAGAATTGTTGGCTTGTTCATGGGCGGTGAATTACTTTAGGAAATATCTGTGGGGAAGCAAATGTATAATTCAGATGGACCATAAACCTTTGATCGAAGTTCTTACGGTGAAAGGAATGTGCAAGGCTTCGCCGAGACTAGCAAGACTTAGTCTTAAACTGCAGGATGACAATTTTTTTGTGAAATATGTTCCAGGGAAAAGGAATATTGTTGCTGATTTCTTATCTATCTACCATTAAGGAGAGATGACACAGTTGTGGATTTAGATGAAGAAATGATGGTGGTTATTTTTGAGGTTACGTCCAAGGATACGTGGATTGAGGAGTTGGGTAAGGATGATGAGTTGCAAGAGATAAGGAGATACACAGAATCAGGGTGGCCTGAGAAGAGGGCAATCAGCGAAGGTTGCATAAGGTTTTGGTAAGTCAAGGATGAATTGTCTATGGAGGATGGATTTTTAGTGAGGGGAGACAAATTGATTCATCCACATAAATTTTGTAGTGAGCTTATTGAGAAGGCACACCAGGGCCATCCTGGCATCACTGGCACAAAGAACAAGGTGCGGTTGAAATACTGGTGGCCAGGTATGGATCTTATGATCGAGAGATTTATTAGGAATTGCTGGCCATGCCAGAACAGTGACAAGAGTTGCAGGATTGTCAAGTCAAAGCCAGTTAGCATTGACAAAGGTAGTGCATCATGGGAGATGGTAGGAATTGTTATCATTGGACCATATGTGAGGTTGGTTGGAGAGAAGAAGTTCCTAATAGGTTTGGTGGATTATTACTCTGGGTGGGTGGAAGTCAAAGCGGTGAGGAAAATTGACGCTGATGAGGTAATGAAATTCATCATGCAGATTTGCAGAAGGGAAGGATTTCCTAAAATAATTATTAGTGACAATGGAGTTCAATTCAAGTGTAGAGAAATGAGAGAATTTACTAAGAGGATGGCTATTGAATGGAGGTTTTCAGCGTTATACCATCCACAAACCAATGGGTTAGTGGAAAGATGTAACCGTGTGATTGTAGAGGCGGTGGAAATGGCTTTGGGGAATAATATGTCAGTAGATGAGGTTCTTAAGGAGAGGATATTGAGTATCAGAACATCTGTGAAAAGGGGTATGGATGTATCTCCTTTTGAACTAATGGGAGGAAGAGCTCCCAACACATTGCTTAATCCAGAATGGGTTAACCATAGGAAACGACTACAAGGTGTAAAACAAAGTTCTGACAAGCATCAGGATAGATCATCTTCAGAAGAGCCTAATTTGAGAATCCTACCAGGAGATTTTGTACGAATTAAATTTGGGCGTGAATTGAGAAAAGGTGACTCTAAGTATAGCAGTCCTGTTAAGGTGTTACAAGTGTTCAGGAGAGCAGTTAGAGTTGCTGGAGGTTTGGTGTGGAATTTGGACAGGGTCAGTAAGTGGACGTGGGAAGGTGAGCATGTGAGAGGTAAACAAATTAGAAGTGAGAGAAAGAAGTTTGATTTATTTGGAGATGAGTGTATTCATGATGACAATGAGAATAGTAACATGATGAGACAAGCTATGGAAGGGAACATGCAACAAGGTAGTAATGTTTCTGAACATGGGATTTTGCGTAATTCCAGAGAAAAGAGATTACCATTTTGGTCTAGAGATTACGTCATGCAAAGGTAAAGAAATAATGTTCATGTGGTTTACTAAATGTTATTAACTATAGACTGTTATTGGATGGTGTAAGTATAATGCACTATAGGTTCTCTATTCTATTACATTTCCCTTTATTGTTCTGTATTGTAAAGGGGGGGATGATGTGGTATCTATTATATTTACAAATGTAATTATCTTTGTTGCTTTGGCTCCCCGCCTGCGCGCGCTGTAGAATGTTATGTTCAAGGAGTACAGAGATTCTAGAGGCAGTTAGATCCAGCCTGTGGTTTGATGTGAGTGGTTGCAGTGCAGGGGCGCCGGGCTATACATTGTATGAATTTAATTAAACTATTTTAATTACCTCGCTTCGAGCATACTTCAAGAAGGCCCAGAAATGCCCTGGGAGGAGAAAGTAGATCTCAAAGTGGGGTGATTGACAGCTGCAGAAAGATCAAGTGGAATCAGGAGCGAGGAGAGTTTATTGTGCCGAGCATAAAAAAGAAAGCCCGAGACGTGCAGGTGGGAGTCTCGGTAGAGTGGCCAGACCTGAAACCAGATTGAAGTGGGGGAAGAACAGAATGAAGATGAAGGAAGGACGGGATTTATGAAAAGCCAATCCTCTCTGGGAGTTGGGATAGGAAAAGAAGTAGAGAAATAGGTCTAGAATTAGCGGGAAGAAAGGGTCAAGTGATGTTTTTTAGAATAGCTATGACAGTGGCATGTTTAAAGGAATTGGGCAAAACAGAAGAAGAAGAAAGAGAGAGGATAATAGTGTGATATGAGTTTTAGGATAGACCAGAGGAATTCATGTGGAAGGAATGAGATCAGAGGGAGAGGCAGTAGGGTGAGCCCAGGTAAGAAAGTGAGAAGCCTCCGTTTCAGTGAGGGAAGAAAAGGCAGAAAATGAAAGACATAGTGAGGGAGAAGGAGGAGAAGGAGGAACGAGGAAGGGGAGGAAGGATGGGAAGAAGCACAGAGATTGGAGTCTTTAGTAGTGAAATAGTGAGCAAGATCAGAAGATGAGATGAGGATAGAAGGGTGATCAGGTGGACGAGGATAGATAATAGAAATCCCGCCTGTCAGCAACCCCTCCTGCCCCTCCCAGGTCCCAGTGGCGGTTAACACCACAAGCATTCTCTACCACCCACCTGTGGAGCAGGAGCTCCAGGTCAGGTCCCTGCAGGAGCAGGGGACCCACGGAGGACACCAGATGCCCAGCCTTGCCCACCACGAATTATGGTAAGCGTTGATGCCATTAGCACAACCTTATGAAAATCGGGTGCATAGCACTCTTTTTACTCGAGCCGAGCACACATTGAATCCGATTCCTAGAAAGGAAAATAAACGCATTTTATTTTCTCAAAATGCTATTTTGAGCCCCCGCCGCCATTATGGTACACGAGGTACCTAGCTCTTCCAAGATGGCCGACCGCCTGCTGCATACAACCCCTTCCACCTAACCATGAGGCCAGCTGATTGGTCACCAGGCCCATATTGGATCCCATTGGCCGCCGGCAGGCATAGCCGGCCCTCTCCCTCCAAGGCCCTCGGGAGGCAAGGCCAGCTCCTGTTTTGAGCCTGTTTTGCCGGGGTTGCCGCCTTGCCAGCCCTCCGGACTTCTCATACTGGTCCATCACCAAGTTCTACTCTTCTGAGGTACTGATGGGCTGACAACTACCCCTCCTGCCATCAAAACGGTAAGAGTTTGCACGTTTATTGAACTGTCTGCATATTGCATCTCACCCACCCATCTACTCACCTTGTTTGGATGCTCCCCTGACTTTTGAATACGACTTCAGTTACATGTATTACCTGATTAACCATCCCTTTGCTGACTCTGCCTGCACGCAGACCTCTTAGAGAGCCCTCCTATATTGTTTGACTTACTTTGCCAGCAGCTGCTCCACGTGTACTTATGCTTACTGCACTGCTGTGTCTGCTTGTATGCTCCCCTCTCATGTGCCCTGATGCACCTGTCTGAAAAAATGCAAGTTGATTAGTGCCATGCCTCTGGTCGCCCACAGAGCACACCTGATTAATTTGTGTTGTGCCCTTTGGTCGCCTACAGACCACACGTGATTGTTGTGCTGTGCCCTTTGGTCGCCTACAGACCTCACTTGATTGTTGTGTTGTGCCCTATGGTCGCCTACAGACCACACCTGATTGTTGTGTTGTGCCCTATGGTCGCCTACAGACCTCACTTGATTGTTGTGCTGTGCCCTATGATCGCCTACAGTCCACACTTGATTATTGTGTTGTGCCCTATGGTCGCCTACAGACCACACCTGATTGTTGTGTTGTGCCCTATGGTCGCCTACAGTCCACACTTGATTATTGTGTTGTGTTGTGCCCTATGGTCGCCTACAGACCACACTTCATTGTTGTGTTGTGCCCTAGGGTCGCCCACGGACCACATTTGAGGAATTAGTCTGGAAGTAGTGCTAGAAACCTATAGGCAAACGTTCAATATTGTCCTTGCATGAGCTGCCTGATTGTCCTAGCACCCCCGCCCAAGACTGATTTCACAATCTCCATAGTCCACCCCACCCATCGGCTGGCGTATCGCATTTCTGCTATCGGGATATCTCATAGTGACCTGCTCTTCCAAAGTATTACGTATCGTGCCCCATGGTCATCTTCAATCTCCCTTTGACCCATGCTGAGCCCTGTGTTGTGCCCTATGGTCGCCACTAGACCACATTTAACCTATGCTGAGCCCTGTGTTGTGCCCTATGGTCGCCATTAGACCACATTTAACCTACGCTGAGCCCTGTGTTGTGCCCTATGGTCGCCATTAGACCACATTTAACCTATGCTGAGCCCTGTGTTGTGCCCTATGGTCACCATTAGACCACATTTAACCTATGCTGAGCCCTGTGCTGTGCCCTATGGTCGCCATTAGACCACATTTAACCTATGCTGAGCCCTGCGCCGCACCCTGCTGCACCCCTATTAGTGAATGTCTCACCTAGCCTATATGTGCCTTGTTAGTGATTGCCTCACCTAGCCTATATGTGCCTTGCCACTGAATTGCCCCTTTGTGCCTTGCTAGTGAATGCCTCACCTAGCCTAGATGTGCCTTGCTACTGAATTGCCCATTTGTGCCTTGTTAGCGAATGCCCTGTTAGTGAATGCCTCACCCAGCCTATATGTGCCTTGTTAGTGAATGCCTCACCTAGCCCAGATGTGCCTTGCCACTGAATTGCCCATTTGCGCCTTGCTAGTGAATGCCTCACCTAGCCTAGATGTGCCTTGCCACTGAATTGCCCATTTGCGCCTTGTTAGTGAATGCCCCACCTAGCCTATATGTGCCTCGCTACTGAATGCCCACATGCTCGTTGACACTGAATGATCATTTGTGCCTTGATAGTGAACACCCTATCCTGCCTATAGTCGTAAGCACCAATGTGCACATATCTGAACTCATTGAAAAATGCTGCATCCATTATTGCACTACAGCATTATAGCTGTTACTCTAAGTTTTATCACCATGACCCAAATCCTCACGGCATCTCCTGCCTCGGTATCAAACCTGATCCCACATATGCTGCCCAACATAGTGACTAATAACCCTACCAACTCTCCACCAAATAATATTGGTGCCAGAGGTGAAACCTTCACCTCCCTCCCATGCACCTTACTAGACAGAAATCTTAAACTTCGCGCAAGACTCACACAACTTTATGAACCACCTAGAAGAACCTTACCACCAACCAACCTAAAAACAAATTACCTACAAAAACCACACCAGACGGTAACAACAAATGTCACTACAATCAAAAAACAAAAGTTCAAGACCTCAGACACCAACTTAACTACCCTTAGCCAAGCAAATATGCCTAAAGAGACGCCAGTACTCAAAGGAGCACTCCTTAACGTGAGATCCCTTGTCGCCCATGCCCTTGACATAGCTGACCTCATTACAGAACACAACCTGGACTTCATGGCAGTAAACGAGACCTGGCTACATAACGCAGCCGGACCTTCGTTAATGCTAGCCATTCCAGAAGGCTACACCATAACAAGACAAGATAGGGATGGTACACGAGGTGGTGGAATTGCCATCATCTCCAAATTGAGCCTCTCTCTCAGAACATCCCCTCCTCAAATCTTACAATCTTGTGAAAATATCTTGGTTAAATTCCAGATAAATAACATACAAACCCTCACCATCCACTAAATTTATAGACCCCCAGGTCCTCTCGGTACCTTTGACGAGGACTTGCATAGCCTAATTACCAACAACCTTAAACCCACCTCCCAGCTTCTATTATTAGGAGATTTTAACCTTGGCTTTAATGACCCTATGGACAAACATAGCCAATACCATCAATGCATCAGGCCTATCTCAGAAAGTTAACAGACCCACTCACTCCAAAGGGAGAACACTAGACTGGATAGCAGATTACAACTGCACAGCCTCCATCACCTCCATCTCTCCTCAATCATGGACAGATCACTCTCTCGTCACCTTTAACCTATCTACAGCCAGACCCTCTCCGACGGTCCCATTGCTAGCACCACCTTGTCTAACCAGAAACAAAAAAAGCATTATAGCGGAAAAAGTCATCCCCGCCATCCTACCCACGCTAAACGCTCTATCTGACAATCTAGACCCCAGTACTCTAGTTGAAGAATATAACAAGATTATGCTCAGCACACTGGACAAAATCGCCCCGCTCAAACTTAGAAAAAGCAAACCTAAAGCACACCTTAACAAATGGTTCACGCCCCAATTAAGAGATTTACGACTCCTAAAAAGAAAAAGTGAAAATTCCTGGAGACTATGTCCCTCTATCGAAAATAAAGCAAAACTATCCTCTATCTCCTCTCACTTTAAAAAAGAAGTGAACCTTGCCAAAAAGAACTCCTATGATGAACGTATCACTAACTCTAATTGTAGCATGAGAGAACTCTTCGCCATACTGAAAGAACTAGAGTCACCAATAGTCACACCAGACTTAGTCACCAAGGATAAGACCTGGTGCACAGACATTCAAAATGCGCTAGCAATTAAAATCAATACACTTCTAACCAAAATACAACAAAAAAAAAGATATGCTCTATCTTCAGCACTCCCCTAACACCTCTACACATAGCATCTCACCAGAGGCAAACAACAAATTTCACTTTTCAAAAACCTCCCCACTAGAAGTAGAAAAAATCATTCTTTCACTCAAACCATCTAACTGCAAGGGCGATACCTGCCCAGCACAGTTAATAAAAGACGCTGGGCCTCATTACGACCCAGGCGGTAAGTTACCGCCTGGGTCGTACCTTTACCACCATGGCGTAAACTACGTTTACGCCATGGTGGTTGGCGGACTTACCGCCCCATTCTGAGGTTGGCGGGGCGGTAAGTCCCCAATCCCCATTTACCCTTCCCCATTCCCATTTTTGCCCCATAGGGCATAATGGGAGTGGGGAAGGCGTTAATTACGCCACCGTAAATTACGGTGGCGTAATTAACAACAAGGTCCCTTAGCGCCATGGATTTTAACACCTGCTAAAAGCAGGTGTTAAATCCTCCATGGCGCTAAGGGACCTCGGAATCAGGCGGTAAGGGTCGGCGCTGTTTACACTGCCGTAAACCCCTTACCGCCTGGGTCGTAATGAGGCCCGCTGCCAGAGACCTCTCACCATTTATTTCTAAATTAATCAATGCCTCCTTCACATCAGGCACTATCCCAGCCAACTTAAAACATTCCTGGGTGCTCCCACTTCTCAAAAAACAGACCTTAGACCCACTTATCCCAACCAACTATCGCCCTATTACCACTGTGCCATTCCTCCTCCGAATACTGGACTAAGCCGCCTATATTCAGATACAAAAACACCTTGACTTGTATAAGCTTCTAGGAGCAAGACAATCTGGTTTCCGTCCACTTCATGGAACGGAAACCGCCTTGATTGATTTAAAGACTCAGGTCGACGAGCTGAGAGATGGAGGAGGAACAGCACTCCTGCTCCTACTTGATCTCTCAGCAGCATTCGACTTGGTCGATCACAAGGTACTCTGTAAACACCTGGATTCTGCTGCCCACTTCTCTCCTGAGGCCATCAAGTGGCTAGAATCTTTCCTAAGCGAAAGAACTATGAGAGTATTTTCCTCTTCGGCCGCAGCTGACCCTACCCCAATATCATGTGGCGTTCCCCAGGGTTCCTGTGTCTCGCCTACCCTATACAATATCTTCACCAAACCCTTGTTCGATGATCTGGACCTTCTGGGTATCACCTACACTAACTATGCAGATGATACACAGATTCTCCTCCCACTTTATGCGGATCATAGGAAAAACTCGGAATTGGTGAACAGGGTATATCTCATTGTTCAAGCATGGATGGCTACACATGGCCTGTGCTTGAACAACGACAAGACCGAGTTGATAATCCTGGGAACACATATGAACACCAAAAAATTAAGTCAGGAATGCTCTTCCTTCAATATTGATGGAAACCTTATCAGGGTCTCCAAGGAAGTAAAAACCCTCGGTTTCTACTTGGATTCCACACTATCATTCGATAAACAACTAAAATCCTTGGCTTCCACCACCTCCTATACCTGCAAACTGATAAGAGCAGGCAAGCCTTTCCTCTCTAACAACAGTTGCATGATCCTGGCTAGAGCACTTATCCTCTCCAGGATCGACTACTGTAATGCCCTTTACAGTGGCGCCAACAAATCAACCATCCAGAAACTACAAACGCTCCAAAACAATGCTTTGCGAGCCACACTGGGCATAAATTAAAGAGCACACATTTCCACCATTAGACGTCAACACAAATGGCTATCTACAAACCACAAATTTCAATTAAAAATGATCTCCTTGACACACAAAGCTCTTAACAACGCTGCCCCAAGCTACCTCATGAACAAAATACAAAAAAAAAAATCCATCAGACCAATGAGAGCTACTAATACTAACTGTCTGGTAGTACCTAGATTTAAACTAACCACGGTCGGTGGGAATAGTTTCCCTGTGAAGGCGGCCAAAACCTGGAATCTATTACCTAACAATCTAAGAGCAGATTAGCCGTACCCACTATTCAGAAGGAATGCCATCCAATATCTTATCTCCAACGACCACTAGACATAGGTTTATAGTATTCTCAGACCTGACACTGGTCCCTCTCCTCTGTCTTACGACATTTCGACCTCTCCTCTGTCTTACGACATTATGCACACCATCCTCTATGGAACTCATCGACTTGCACGACGATGGTCCTGCACATTTGTATACTATTACTGTATCCTGTATAATTTGTATAACTTGCATAATATCTATAATATCCATTACTGTATCTTGTATAATATGTATAACTTTCACTGTATAATCTGTAACGATGTAAGCTTCGCATTATCCTACCTGCTGCGCCCTTCTACCTATGGGTCAGGAGCGCATTAGAAAAAAAACAAACAAACAAACAAACAAACAAGGCCTCCTTTCTAAGGGGGATGGGATCATTGGCTGGCCTTGAGGCGGCCTGGTCCCCCTGCTGCAGCTGTGCCTGGCTGTGCTGCACTCCTCTTCCTCTACAGGAACCAATAAAGAACTGATAGCCAGGAATTCTTTAGCCCAGTAACTGATTCCAAAGGTGCCGTTTAGGGGTCAGCAATGGCTGCTACTGAGACCCTTTCACGCCACCTTAAGCCTCTGACCTCCTTTAATGCTATCTCAGGTCTTGAATTGATCATTGTCATATACACTGTGCATTTCTTTAGAAACATTTCCTATAATTCCCTCTGTGTCCATGCTGTGTAGTTTTGTGATGTCACAAGGGAGAGATGGTTCAAAGGTCATAGGGTGTTCGTTCCTATGGTCTAGTCAGGGGACCCATGGGCGCGCCACTGTCATCCCACTGTGCCAATGCCAGCGGTATAATGACACCCGTGGAGTTAGTGTTTGTGAGCTCATGCGCAAAGAACTTTAGAAACAAAGCATTTGAAAATGTCATTAAAATCAGATTACACCATATTCAACATTAACAAAGAATTAACAAGTTAAATCCAGCTGCAGAGCCTCATTTAATTAAATGTCATGTTTTGTGCAGCAGAAAGCAGGTGTGGCTTCAATTGTTGGATTCAATGCTGCAATATGTCGTCTTTTGCTCTCACATTTCTAACATCCCACTGGGATGATGAGCGCCTGCTCAAATTCTGCTTTTCCATCAGCATCCCCTGCTGCGCATGCTTTGATTGGCAGATGATGTCATCAGCCCCGCCTCCATAGATAAGAGGCGCCGGTATGAGAGCGCCTCGCCTAATTAACCTCCCATAGGATTTGTACAAGCTATCTAATGTGCATGACTCGTATTGAAAGCCAATAGGCGCATAAGCTAAATTAACAACTGGTAGTCTACCCCTATAACTTTGGATAATTGCACACATCGGCCACTGCTGTGGCCTTATCGCATGGCCGGTTTGCCCCGGAGCCTTGCACTGTGGAGTCGGGCTGCTTGGATCAAAGAGTGGGCTTGGTGTGATGGTTAATGCTCTTTGTGGTGCATTGTGGTCGGAAACGTGCTCCCATCATTGTACTGCATCATGTCCGTGATACTTGGGTATGCCAATGTAGCAGCGAATAGTGTTTGCTGGCTATTAGGAGTGAGTTAAAGGAAGGTTCCTGCTGGGTAGGAGGTCTGTGTTAGAGGTATCCTGAGTCATGCATGTTGCCAGCGGTGTTTCTAGTTCTGGAAAAGATCTGGGGGTACGCTAATGTCGGGATTGTCAGGACTCGGGGCTAGCCAGCCTTTTGGTTGTAGCCCCTGAGCTCCTATCCGGGGATACAACCAAAAGACCCAGGGCTATAGCCCCCCCAGGCTCCCTTTAGCGACGTCGCTGCATGTTGCTCAGCGATATGCTCTGATCGTGGTGCTGTGTGATTTTCCCTGTGGCCGTTGCATGCGCCGGCGCTGAGACGTTATCGCTAAACGAGCATAGGACATGCAGGGTGGTTCATGCTCACGGGTTAGTGAGCCTGTTGACTTGCATTAGTGCATGTTGGGAAGTCACTTATATTTGAGAAGTACTGCTAGATCATGTAATCAATTATATTCTATATGGGCGTTGATTGACAGGGGAAGGGCGTAGAGCGGGAGGGGACTGTCAGATTTTAGGAGCTCACCAGAGTGGCCATGATGATGAAACAAAAGAGGTTTTCAGAACATTGTGCTTTAAACAAGAGGACAGTTCAGCTTCTCAAACTTGGGTTTTCAAGCAGAGAAATAATCTAAGTCCCTCATTAAGAGTTTGGTGCTATTACCTAATTTATGATGTCCCATTGGACTAGGCAGGATTACCGCATGTTGTAATACCGTGAGCCATTATAGCCACCATTAATGCCTGTTTTATCCCCATTCGCAAGCAGGCGATTTGACTACATCAGGTTTTCCAAACGCTAAATCATGTGATGTGGTAAAACAGACATAACATCAGTATTTATAGAGCGCACATTTACCCCAGGGGGTATCTTGTCACTATTGAAAGATGTCTGTTGTTACCCAATTCAATGTACTCTTTTTATCAACGTCGGAAGGATGAAGCGCTCAGGTGACCTGTGGGATTCGAACCTGTAACCATGAAGTCAAACAAACACAGGCACCTGTAGTGGATGCATTTGTCCACTGAGCCAGAGAACCAGTTGCAGGCAGAGTTTAGAAGTACTGTACATGTTTACCACTGCTATCACTATCCTACTCCCTCTTCACCTTACTAACCCTCCCACCTTATCATTTACAGATCCGCCAGAGCGCCTGGGGACCAATTCCGTTGGTGACGGTGCGCGGTACAAATACCTTTAAAATTTAACATTTAACATCAGAGGCAAATGCCAGTAAATACACACACTGCATGAACTTGGGGCTGTTGCCCCGCAATGCCAAAAGTGCCTGGAAGGATGGAATGGTGCCTGGTGGCCAAATAACCACATTCATTGCGAGGTTCACATGACCCCTGGGGTGCAGGTGGAGCTAGATTCTGGCGGCTGGATTCTGGATACGCTGGCTATGACTGAGCAGTTGTTCGAGGGGTGCCTAGGGACCTTGTAGTATTCCTTTTATTCTTTGATGACGCCCTGCATGCCGCGAGGCTAGAGAATGTTTATGTTCGAGGAGAGGGAAACGGAATGCGGCTTGAGACAGGGAGAAGACTGTGAGCGGCATGCAGGGCGCCGGCTGTAGTAGATATAAATAAACATCCTAGTTTATTTTAACTCGTGTGGACTGGCATACCTCATTTTGGCGACGAGGATGGCCGGCGTCCCAGAACCCACAGAAGCCAGGAAGGATTAATCCAGAGCGGAGCTCCGAGCTGCTGTGCAACGCTGCGCCTGGCTTGTGCTGTACAATTGGAAAGAGGGAGGAAGAGCAAACGTTGGTTTGTGCTGACATTTCTTCACTGTGATAATTTTTTTATTGTCTGTCTAACTCGAGTTTGTTAGACACGCTCCCATTGGCCACACCACTTCCACTTTCAGAGTAAAGGACCGCCAATTGCACAGAGACCACATGACTCACCCTTTGACCTTAGGCAGAATGAGGAGTAAAGAATAGACTCCTCATCCTCTTCACAGTACATGGAATTCATCCCTGGAGATTAAAAAAAAAAAAAAAAAAAAAGAAGCTTAAGAAGCAGAAATAAACGCAAATTAGGATAAATAGTATTCTGGTTTCCTCTCATACTGACATAACACAGAAGAAGTATGCAAGGTATTAGCATACAACCCCCGGCATGTTTTCTTCCAACACCTGGACAGCCTGTTGTAAACTGGCTAGAATGGAAAGAGTTTTGGCTAAACTATGTTCAGACCATTGATCAAGAAGGCCTATCTACTCACAAAAAGAAATCGCTACTGCTTCATGCTTTGGGCCTAGAAGGACAGAGAAAATACAGGGAGTTACCGGATTTGCCAGTGGATGAAGCTGGAGATATTGATGAACACGAAAAGGCCATAAGGCAACTAGACAAATATTATACCCCGGAGACCAATGTAGCCATAAACAGATATAATTTCTATACCAGAACTCAAAAAGAACATGAATCTATTGAAGACTACGTATCAGCTCTAAGGGTACTATCACGCACATGCAGATTTGGCATTGGGATCACACTAGATGAACTCATACGAGATCAAATTATCATACATGCCAAAGATAGTTTGCTCCAAGACAGACTTTGGATGGTAGGAAACCCATCTCTGCCAGAAACAATGGCCATTGCCAAGCGGATAGAACACAGTCATTTGTGCTCTAAAGAGATAAAGAATAAGAAACAAGAAGCTGTCACAAACATGCAATTACAGAATGACAAACTCTCATTGGAATCTGGAGATCAAAATATAGTCAATGCAATAAGAACAAAAGAACGTACGGAAAATCACCTGGTCAAGACCAATAGGCCAAGAGGATTTGATAATAGAGGACAGTCAATGAGAGGAAGAGGATGGGTGAGACCCGAAAACAGATCAGCTCCAGCACAATCTAGAGAAGGTGACAGATGCTTCAACTGTGGAAGATTAGGACATTTTACTTATGCCAAGCATTGTCCTGCAATTGGCCAAAAATGTGGCAATTGTGGAGGCAAGGGACATTTTGCTGTCGTGTGTAGAAGAAAAAAAAGAATCTCGGCCATACAAGAGGAAGAGGAAGATTCGGATGAAGACAGGGTTTTTGCCATTCGTGAACCACCTGAGGGAGATTTCAAATGCCCAAGTTGTGTCATAATAATTGACAACTGGAAACTCAAAGTAAAAGTAGACAGCTGTTCACCATGGACGATCATAACGAAGAAAACATGGAAGAATTTATTGGCATGTGGTCTAAAAAGTAAACTATTTGAACCTGATATTAAAAACCCGGGTGGATTTGAAGGCTCGACAATTAAGATGATTGGTTGGTTTTCAAGCATCATAGAATTCAAGGACAGACGAGCGGAAGTGAAGATATATGTTGCAGAAAAAGGAGTTAACGTCATTGGTTGGAGAGATCAAGCTGGTCTACGAATCAGATTAGATCCTTGTGAATCGGAACAGGTTTTGATAGTAAACTCCAGTCATAAACAGAGGGGAGAATCAAAAACCTTAGAGGATAAAGGAAACAAGGAATTAGGACTGTTGAAAGACTTTTCACACAGAATTCGATTGAAAGGTGGAGCAATACCTGTCAGACATGTCAAGTCAAGACCTATACCTTTCGCCATAGCAGACAAAGTGGAACAAGAATTAACTAAATTGGAGACTGAAGGAGTAATCGAAAAGATTGAATCCTCGGAGTGGACAAGCCCCATTGTAGTTGTAATGAAAAAATGTGGGAAAGTCAGGATTTGCGTAGACCTTAGAGATGTTAACAAAAACGTTATTGTTGACATCTTTCCACTTCCAGTCATATCAGAAATGCTGAATCGCATAGGTGATGCAAATGTATTTTCAACTTTAGATCTCTCCAGTGCATATCATCAGATAGCTTTAACGGAAGACTGCAGAGACATCACTGCATTTATAACTCCACATGGTCTATATAGGTACAAACGCATGCCATTTGGCTTGGCATCTGCTGCGGCAGTTTTTCAGAGGGTCATGGAACACGTGTTGAAAGGGTTGAAGGGGATTTTTGTGTATCAAGATGACATTATAGTATTTGGTAAAGGTCGAGATGAACATGACATGAGATTGAAAGATGTTTTACTAAAGTTGGAGAGTGTTGGTTTAGAGATTGAAAAGAGTAAATGCAAATTTGGCATGAATGAAGTTGATTATTTGGGACACACGGTAAATGGCAATGGATACAAACCCAAAAGTGATGCAATGAAAGCAATCAGAGAATCGCCTAATCCTTCTAATAAGGATGAACTTAGGTCATTTTTGGGCCTGTGTGAATACTATAACAAATTTGTCAAGAAGTTTGCTAACATAACAGAACCTTTAAGGAAATTGTTAAAGAAAGATGCCAAATTTGAGTGGAATGGCAAGTGTGATGAAGCAGTGAATTGCATAAAGAGAGAAATATGTGACTCCACGGAATTGGGTGGTTATGTATTTGGAAGGTCAACCAAGGTTACAGTGGATGCGAGTGGAAATGGTTTGGGAGCGGTACTTTCTCAAATTGAAGAAGGTGGTAAGGAAAAGACAATATGTTACGCCTCCAGGGCAATTTCAGATACAGAAAGCAGGTATTCCGTAATTGAAAAAGAACTTTTGGCATGCTCATGGGCAGTAAACTATTTTAGAAAGTATTTGTGGGGTTGCAAGTTTGTTATACAAACAGATCATAAACCACTAGTAGAAGTCTTGACAGTTAAAGGCATGTGTAGGGCATCACCTAGGTTAGCCAGATTAAGCATTAAATTACAAGATTATCATTTTGTGACAAAGTATGTTCCAGGTAAGAGGAATGTTGTTGCAGATTACTTGTCACGGCTGCCATTAAAGAGTGTGAGTGTAGAGGCTGAAAGTAATGAGGAGATGGTGGCAGTCATTCTTGAAGTAACCTCGAAGGAAAAATGGTTAGAGGAGATATCTAAAGATGAGACGTTAAATAGAATTGCAAATTTCACAATGTTAGGTTGGTCTGATAAGAGATCAATTGATGGAGAATGCATGAAGTTTTGGGAAGTGAAAGATGAATTGTCCATGGAAGAAGGATTTTTGATGAGGGGGAATAAACTTATACCTCCCAAAGCATTATATAATGAGCTCATAGAGAAAGCGCATCAAGGCCATCCGGGAATTACTGGTACCAAATGCAATGTGCGATCTGTATATTGGTGGCCAGGAATGGATATTTTGATTGAAAGATTTGTTAGAAACTGCTGGCCTTGTCAAAACAGCGATAAAAGTTGTAAAAGTTTTAAGTCAGAGCCGCTTGTTATAGATAAAGGAGAAGCTCCCTGGATGAAACTTGGAATTGATATTGTCGGACCATATCAGAGACTAATTGGGGATAAAAGGTTTTTAATTGTATTGATTGATTACTATTCAAGTTGGGTAGAATTGAAAGCTGTCAAAAATATTGATTCAAGAGAAATTATCAAATTCCTTAAGGAAATCTTCGGGAGAGAAGGTTTTCCCAAATCCATTATCAGTGACAATGGTGTTCAATTCAAAAGCAAAGAAATAAGAGAGTTTGCCGTCACATCTGGGATTTTATGGAAATATTCTGCTTTGTATCATCCCCAAACAAATGGTCTAGTTGAGAGATGTAACAGAATGGTTGTAGAGACGGTAGAGTTGGCATTGAGGAATAACATGCCTGTGGAAGAGGCACTTAAAGATAGGTTATGGAGTACAAGAATGTCAGTCAAAAGAGATCTAGGGGTATCTCCGTTTGAATTGATGAGAGGCAGAGCCCCCAATACCTTACTTATTCCAGAGTGGGTGAATTACAAAAGGACATCAGAGCATAGAGATAAAGGAAAGTATTGTAAATACTCTGAAAGCAAGACTAATTGGAATATGAGTCACAAATGTAAAGTCGAAATTGTACCAGGAGACATGGTAAGGATTAAACTAGGGCGTGATGTTAGAAAGGGTGAATCCAAATACAGCAGACCAGTTAAAGTTTTACAAGTCCTAGGCAAAGCCATAAGAGTAATGGGTGGATCAGTATGGAATATGAATAGAGTAAGCAAATGGAATTGGGATTTTAAGAATAGTAGAAGATTTTATCCCAGGCAGAATCACAGGCAGGATCGAAGTAATTGGTTGAGAAATGATATAGGTTTTCAATATGACACAAGAGATAATTTGAATTCAAATTCTAACGTCAGACCTCAAGTTGGGGAGGGACGCATACATGTAAGAGAGGACCAAGTTGCCAGAGCGGATAGTCAAACATTGAGAGGTAATGGTCAAGAAGATACTCCTTTAGAGTTTGAATCTGTCCAAGAAAGCAATGGCACAGCTACTGATGATGATAGAAGCATGAATGGAATTCAAGAAGGATGTGTGGCTAGTGGGAGTATGTACAACCACAGAGATAGAAAATTACCATTCTGGACAAAAGATTATGTCATGGGAAAATAATCATTTATATTGCACACTACCAATTTTGTTTTATACATAGCATTTGAGTTAACCTACATTGTTAATTTTTTTTTTTTCCACAATTTTGGTTGCATATGTAAAAAAAAAAAAAAATTTAAAGGGGGAAAGGATAAGTGTTGTTGTTGGTAAGTATCACCATCCACAGCCACACATGGTTCCCAAGTTTTTTAGGTTTCATTCGCACTATTTAAGGTGTAATGTTTATGGCTTGTCACAGCATAGTCCTAAAAATGTGTTGTTCTCTGAAAAGGAGGAGGTGGTGTAGTATTCCTTTTATTCTTTGATGACGCCCTGCATGCCGCGAGGCTAGAGAATGTTTATGTTCGAGGAGAGGGAAACGGAATGCGGCTTGAGACAGGGAGAAGACTGTGAGCGGCATGCAGGGCGCCGGCTGTAGTAGATATAAATAAACATCCTAGTTTATTTTAACTCGTGTGGACTGGCATACCTCAGACCTCAGAGTTTTGCATCATCGAAGGCAAAAGAGGGTAAGTGCCATGTTGGCCTGGCGTTGGGCATGGAATCTCACGAAGGGAAACGTGTGCTACAGGATCTTCAGCAGATGGCAGGAATATTAGAATAGCGCCTTGACCTGAGTTGTTGTGGTGAGTGGGGTTGTACGTGGGTGTGTGGAGCGGATTCATGGAGAGGACATGGTTAAGGGAGTGAGAGGGGAGTGGAGAAGAGAAAGAGGCAGAATGCAAGAGATGCAAGGGGTCAAGTGAAGTGGTAGAGGGAAATGATTAGAGGGAAAGCAGTAGGGGGAGGGGAGAAGGGGGAAGCTCTGAGGGATCCATGTTCTACTTTCAGGTGTAGATATTATTTTTACCTGCCTTTTCAAACCCATTCCTCTCAACCTGTTGAGTCTTCAAGCAGTGAAGTGAGATGTTTTTCAAATGAAATTAATGAAGAGGACACCTTCCAAATAAGGGTAAATTGAGGGCATGATATGATAGGTTATTTATAACGTGCTTAATACCCAGAGGTTTCTAAGCGCGGACCCGGGGATCGAACCTGTGTTGCTCCGTGTCGTCTTGCTTCCACGGCGAGCACGTTGCCCCTGAGCTATCCTCCCGAGACGAGTAAAATTCAGAACATCCAGTGCAGCCTGACTTCTTATACCTCTTCCACCCTTGCCACCTCACTAGCGGTAGCTAATTTCATTAACAGAGACCGGTGAGACTGGACCGGCAGCAGCAGGATGCCAGTTTCCTCCAGGTTTTGCTTTAGTCACACCGAGTGGGACAGGTATGCCCAGACGTGGGTCCTGTGCCTTCTGGGCCTAGAGACCCAAGCTGCTCCTCACTGATGCCACCCAATCGGGTGGAAACATGTCTGGGGATGCTTGTGGTCTCGTGCAGAAAGGATGTGACCTGGCAGTTCGGGCTGGACTGCCTCTTATGGGGTGGCACCAAGCCTGATTTGTATATATTCTTTCCCCTTCTGCAGCGGAGTGACAGGCTAAAAAACGATGGTCTGGAGGGTTGCCTGAAGCGGTACCAGTGGTTATGATTGATTCAAAACCTTCCAGCCATCATCTTTCGGTTTTGTTATTCTCACAAAGGAATCTTTTACTGCCCGCAGCAAGAAACACACCTCAGTGCACAAAATTCAATTATATGAGGAGCTGCTTTCTAACCTGGGGTTCTGCATGGCATCAGAGCACGTGGAGATCTCCGCCCCTTGTCCATGGTGCCGCGCTAAACACCACGCGGAAAGCAGCCCTGTATATGTTCTCAGCCCCGTTCAATTCTATCTCAAGTCCCTTTGTAATAGAGAGTGAGTGAAGATGTTTGGCAGGCTCAGCGTTATGCATGGTGCACAAAATTAGAAGAGCATTACAGAGGACCATGCAAACAAACTCCAGCAAGCTAAGCTCTTGCCTCAACATCTATTATCAGCCTATAGGTTGCAGGTGTGAACTCCAGGGCTTTAAGTGGGTCAAACTAGCTGGGGCTCAGCCCTGGCAAGATACACAAACGCCTAAGAGCCAGGCCTCTGTTGGGGCTCCCTACCTAACTTCCCTGTGCCCCAAGTCAATGGAAATAAGAACCGTGGCAATTCTACTCTTCCCCAGTAGATGTCACTATCAACCATGTTTACAATCCAATCATCTCATCAGTTACACACATTTGGAGTAAGACTATTTGAGCTGCATTGACCTCTTTTTATTTGATATTGTTCTTATTTGGGATGTTTTTAATTTTAGTTGTCTGTTGATTAGTTATATTGAACACACCTTTTAAAATAGTTTTTGCTCCCTTTCATGCGAGCACCAACACAGCCACGTCAACAAGGCCGCTCCTTTCGTTACATGCATCTTTTAAATGGGCCAACAAATTGCGATTCTTCGGCCGCGACAATCCCTTCTTTGGCCCCGCACCTAAATATTGTTTTAGTGACTTGTTAGGGCCGTCTCTTTATTTATTTTTTTATCCCGCTTAAAGTACTATCTTACCTGCAAACTGTATGACAATAGCAACATTAGTACAGTGCTTAGAAGCGGGATAGTGCGATAAGAGGCACTATATAAAAACGTGACATTCTTTTAAGTGCACAGGCTTTACAAAACGACCAAATCAGTGAACGACAGCGCCCCCTTCCTTGTTTATGGCCGCGTTGGGCGGGATTTTACAGCTTACATCCGCCATTTCCCCGACCTTGTGTTGTCTACACTGTGAAACTATCACGAGAACAGGGGCCCATCTCGTTGTATGCTTTGATAAATGACACCCAGAAAGGAGTTCATAATATTCGCGAATGGTTCGGTAAATCAGCGTAAAGATCCCATTAATGTCAAAGAAAAGATGCTTTGCCTTGTTCTCCAGTACACAAGTAAGTTCCGGTAGCTTGTAATGGCATTCATGGACTCATTAACGCTTTTTCATTGTTCTAGAGACCCACAAAAACGTCCGGAACCCAGTTTATAGACCACTTCAAAACGTCATAAAATGCAAACAGCTCACCCGCGCATAATATACATCCTACACTGTGCCAAAAACCAGGCAGGCGTGCATATCTACAGCCACGCATTTTCCAGTTACTACCTGGAGTCCTTCCATTTGGTGACGAAGAGGAATGCACTGAGCCCGTGCACAGCACCGTGTTACATGCAAATAAGTTTAGATAATTACTCGCAAATCCCTTTTATTGCGCGAATATTCATGATCAGCAACATGTCCTGAGTCTTATGCAGTTCCCACGATTGCCCACAAGGTGGCAGTGGCTGCAGCGCGAGTGAGACGTCAGAAAAGGTTTTCCGGCTTTTTGTGTTACTGATTTTCCCCCCAGGTAGCCCAGCCAGGCGTTTTCTTAGAAAACTGTTTTACTGGTGTCAATTCATCTTGGAAAAACCAGGCCAGCTTCAGAATCCAGCGCGTAACCTCAGTCTCGAGAGTGGCAACTAAAACTCGAATTTAAACCACATGTAAACCTGTGCACGCCTCTGAACCTTTTATCTCCCATGGGTGGGTGAAAAGAGCCCATTTTGTTACTGGTGGATGAGCGCCTGTTGAAGTGTATGTGTGAGTAGTGGGCGTGGCAGGTGAGTGAAAGGATTACAGAGCGGGTGACTCCCGCTAAAAGCCTCTGAGTTGAGAGGCATGCTTTTGCATTAAAGTGCAAGCTAAACCTCTGATCACACTTCCATCTTCGCGTTAAACTTTACAACTGAAACTTTAAAGCACCCTTGCGGCTGTAAAAGAGCACTGCAGATACATAATCAGGTGAACGTTTCTTAAATATTGGGGTCACGATTGACACATTACAGATCGCTATAGGGATTTATTTATTTATTGTTTATTTATATAGCGCTTATACACAGGTGAAGTATTTCAAAGCATTTTTGATACGTGAGATAGTTGTACTGAGTCCAAAGTACAAATACATTTTGCGACTCTTCCACTTGATGTGATATGATATGATAGTTTATTTATATAGCGCCTATACACAATATGTTTCAAAGCGCTTCAAAGCAAGGGAGGGAACAAGGGAAAATACAATGACATTCTTGCAGGCCATGAACAGTAAGGATGTGAATCATTAGTACCCGGCACGCGCTGTGCACCGGGAATCCAACGTGTTGATTGGCTCTTTTCCGAGCCATAGCACACGGTATTCCTGTGTACGCCGTGCGTGCGGGGTTCTCTGTTCCCGACGAGGGGCGTGGCAGCCCCTCAGACAATGAGGAGGCTCGAAACGGAGCAATCCCCGCTGCGAGCCTCCCCATGGCTGGAGGCTGCCTTCGTCCCCCGCCGGGGACTCAGGTAAGACTTTTTTTTTTTCCTCCCTCCTCCCACGTCCCTGCCCTCCTCACCCCACTTACCTTCTATCCCTTGGTCTTTGGCGGAGGACGATGGAAGCCTCCAGACGTGTGGAGACTCGGTGCAGGGCCATCCCCGCTCCGAGCCTCCACACGGCTGGAGGCTTTCATCGTCCCCCGCCGGAGCCGTAGTACTTTTTTCTTTTTTTTTCCCTTCCCCTCTCCCAACCCTACTTGCCTTCTTTTTTCTTCTTTTCTTGGGAGCGAACGTGCTGGAAACACTTTTGTTCCAAGCGCGTCCGCTCCCGATGGCCGCCATGGAAGGGGAAATGGACTACGTTTTCCCTTTCCCGGCGCCCATTTTGTTTTCACTTTTTATTTCTGTTTTGAAGAAAAAAATGCCATTAGTACCACGGTCTAACGGGCCGGGGTACTAATGGCAATAAGACCCTCGGTGGCGGGCCAATTCCGCCCACGGTAATGCCCCCGGGGCTTCATTAAGGCCATCGCTACGCCCGGGCCTCTAACTACGGCCCCGGGGGCATTACCTGGGGCGGTATTGGCCAGCCGCCGAGGGTTTTATTGCCACATTCTTGGCCTGAGGACATTTCAGATAGTGCAAGAGATAAGGAAGGGAGGGGGAGAGTGGGAAGGAAATGGAAACAGACACGCGACTACCGTACTAGGCCTAAGAAAACAAAAGGTGAGGGAGAGGGGTGCAGAAAGGGAGGGGAGGAACAAAACAAGCGACTATCGTTCTAGGCCTGACGACATTTCAGATGGTGCTGGGGGGGTAGGAACAAAAACAAGTAAGGGGAGAGGGGAGGAGACAGACGAGGTTCCTATCATACTAGATCCAGGGACAATTCTGATAGAGTAAGTGCATAGAAGAAAGTAAGTGGCGGTGGGGCAGAGATAGGAAAAGGAAACTTCACTCCTCTTTTCACCCCGATCAGCAACTTTCTCACTCCTAGCTTTACCTTTCTCCTCTCAGACTATCAGAACTGTCTTGAATCACTGTCACAGATACGTCATATATAAAAATGTGTATTCATTCTTCTGTTCCCAAAATGCCCTTTGATCGTAGGCAAAGGAGCAAATAGCTTAAACATCGTTATATTTTGTCTTCCTCACATACGTGATTTCTGGGCTGGCTGACGGCGCATGAGGGTTAAGTGGGGGCCTATTTCAGGTCTTGGGGCCCCTATACTCACTTCTGAGGCAGCTGTGCGGTACATAGATTATAACCGAGATCTCTCCTAATGCAAACTTCTATGGTGGATTTCCTTGAGTTCATCATCGAGGTTTCACCACATAAGTCCGTCCTTGAACTTTGTTATTCCCCAAGCATATTCCCTGTCCCACACCAAAGAGCAGAAAGCAGAGTGACACATGTCAGCGTCAACCTTTAGAGAAATCTTTCTTTCTAAAAAAAACATACATGGCAATTAGAACAGGAATTAAAACAGAAAAAATACATAAAACAAGTTCCCGCCCCATCCAATATAAAAAAGGAAGGCGACAGATGCTGTTTTAACCTACCCTTAGAACTTTGCGCAGTATGGCGGTTTTCAATAGCAGGTGGAAAACCTTTTTTTAGTGAATTTAGCCACCTGCAGTACGTCTTTCCTGCTTGATCGAAACGCTTGGGTGATGCCATAAGGCTTTAGATCCATGGCCAGGTATTTGGGCGCCATTCCCTGAGTGCAAGGAGCAAGTGGCGTAACTGGAGCGCTAAATGAGTTCTGAGGAAAGCTATTAAGCACATTCGGGCTAGCACAATTATTTATAGAATAATGGAGATTTACTCACTAATTGAATTGCTTAAATATACTAAGTGGGCGTCTCTGTGAGTGCGTGCAAAGTGCCTTGTGTGCCGGAGACTCTGCTGGTAGGAATTTTGCATCGCAGAAGATTTCGATACCATTGCAGCGTCAAATGCACTGGGAAAATGATCCTCTTATCCAGACTTGATTGGGCTTACCTGCTGGAACACTCTGTGCTCGGCAATGCTGCCTGGAGTTAACTATTATATTCTAATGGGCGCGCGTCAGCATGCGCATCCGGGTGAGTGCATTCAAAGTGCCTGGTGTGTCTTGGAGGCCTTGAGGCGGAGTCTGAGCCATCTATTGAGAGGGTACGGACGACTGTGTCTTTCTTTTTTCAAAAGGTAAAGCCCTCCAGGAAAGCCGTTGCACAGTGACTAAAGCTCTCTGATACTTAATTCTTTGTTGTAACTGGAACTAATAAGAAACATTGGCTGCTTCTGTTGGTGCTGGTGCTATAGGATCAAGGTAATATATTTCCTTGACATAGTTGGCTTACCATACCAGCCCAGTTTCAACATAGTGGAAACATGCCTGTTAAAGCAAGTAAGAAGGTCTACAATTTGAGGAATGGGAACAAACGAATTTGAGATTATGGGCCTTATTACACGGTAGGCGGTAAACCATGGTGCTATTAGCACCATGGTTGCCGCCGGTACCATACCGGTACCACCATGGAGAAAAGGGGAATTACCACCCTATTCCAAGGTTGGTGGGGCGGTAATTCCCCCTTTCTCCGTGGCCCTTCCCCATTCCCATTTTCGCCCCATGGGGCTCAATGGGAATGTGGAAGGGGCTAACTACGGTACCGCAAATTGCGGTACCGTAATTAGCAACAAGGTCCCTTTATGGGTCCCAACTTTAACAGCTGGTCTACACCAGCCGTTAAGGTCGGGTCCCGCAAAGGGACCTCATAGTAAGGCGGTAAGGGTTTACCGGTACCGGTGCCCTTACCGGTACTGGTAAACCCTTACTGCCTACGTGTAATGAGGCCCTATGACTAATAAAACCTCTGGCTTAAAAGATAAAACATCTGTTTGTGACAATCAAGCCACAAAATTGGCCCTTCCAAAATATAAAGAGGGTTAAATCAGCAGCTTCTTTAAAGATACGGCGGATGCTATTGCACAAGTACACCCCGTGCCTAACTGTATGGGTTCCATAGCGAGTACTGTAGAATGTACATCAGCAGAATTGGACAGCAGCAATTCTCTTCCTAATCTCTGCTACTCATTGCAATCTGATGTCCTCCATATGGAAGTTATTAAAGTAGAGAGGGCTGCATCTACAGTACCATCAGAAGGTGTAATAATGGCCGCTGACCATAGTACTGTGAGAAATGAGAGATTGTATTGCTCACTGCGTCTGACTGGATTGGTTGATGAGCCACAATGGACCGTACAGTATTCTCTCACTACCGTCTGATTGCAGGCCTTTGATGGCCACCGAAAAATCTGGAGAAACTCACCATGGTGCAACTGCCGAATTTTCTGAACAAGGGATCCTGGATATGTGTCAATCTGGATTTAGACCAGGATACGGGAATGAGACTGCGCTTGTCTCAGTGTGGGATGATATTCTGAAGGCTGCCGATGAGGATAATATTTGCATGCTAGTCATACTGGACCTACCAACAGCCTTCAATACAGTTGACTTTGAGATTTATGTCTCAAGGCTTTCCACGGTGGCCCAGGTGTCTAAAGAATCATTGACTTGGCTTATGTTTTTTTAACCAATCGAACACAGCATGTGACGTTGGGCCCACACACCTCTGAATCCCTACTGGTCAAATGTGGAGTGCCCCAGGGCTCTCCTCTGTCCCCTTTATTATTTAATGTCTACATTCATCGACTGCTGGATATTTTTTCACAATTTGACTTGCACTGCCATTCATATGCCGACAACATCCAAATCTACATCTGGCTAAAGGAACCTGTATTATCTTGTGCCAGTAAAATAAAAAAGTTGGATGTTGGATAACAAACTCCAACTAAACCCGTCAAAAACGGAGATCATAGTATTTGGGTCTAAAAAAAAGCTAGCGAACACCTAACAGTGTGTTTCCTGCCCAGCGCTCTTTGAGATGCCGACATAATTTTCATCCAACCTTGGATGTAATTGGCAAGCAAATTTAAACTGCAACCAGCAGGTAAATGAAATTGCCAAGCTGTCTATTTTCACCTGAATTTGGGAATCCTAAAAGACCAAATGCAGCTATTACAGGTCGCTGAAAATGCAGCCGTTAGACTTGTTTATTCACTGCCAAAATGTTCTGCCTTTTCTTAGTTTCGGCGGAACCTCCATTGGTTATTGGTACAGGAGAGGGTCCTGTTTAAGACCCTCTCTGCCTAACATTTAAATGTGTTCATGGGTTGGCCCTCCCATATCTCTCCTCAAAGACTTTTGTCTATCATCCAGATTGTCATCTCTGATCCTCAGGACAACATCTTTTGTTGGTTCAACCATCGAGATCTGTCTTGTGGGGCGATAGACGCTTTTCCTGTGCATTCGGAGGGCAGCGATTGTGTGGAAGAGGGATCAATAATATCGAGGAAAATAAGGGGGAAATTAAACAGGGCTAACACAGTCAAGAAGCCGGTGGTGAAATTGTCTGAAAATATTGATCAGACTATCAATTATAATAGTGATCTAAATGAAAAGAGACAGTCTGGCTCTAAGATATTAAGAAATAAAATGGTTAGGCGAGCGAAGAGGATGTTTAATAAGACTGGAAGTTTGAAACACTGGTATTTGGTAGTAAACGACCAAAGATAGAAGGCTAATAAACTTCAGCAACCGGTAGATGAGACAACAGTCTCTGAACCTGAGGACAGTTGCCTTGAATCCCCTACACCAGCTACGGCAGTATTGTTAGACAATAATTTCCCAAATGTAAATTGTATATCTCCTACTGTGAATGATCCTGTTTTGGCTCCTGTTGTCGTGGCTGTGAGGTCTTTACCATCTAACGCTTTTACTCTTTCGAGCTCGTTTGAAGGAGCTAGGCTCCCAATTAACCATGGTCATTTACTAGACATTTTTGGCACTTTCTTGGCCCTTAGATCGGTTAGAAGTAGTGACCTCGACTATGTGAAGCAAGTTAAGGGATGCTCCTACCCTCTTACCAAAGTGCATTGCAACTCATCTGAAGTAGTATCATTGGTTTGTGCTAACTTGGAAAACAGGGGATATGCCCTTGATTATGCTGCTGATAGTAAGCAGCATGGTAGTGGCAAGCTGTCGTGTAATTCTGATTCTCTGTCAAGGCACCTTTCCAGTCGAGCAATGAAGTAGTTGCCCAAGTGTATTCAAATGATTTAACGGCAAAGCCAAACTGGGAGTGGCTATGTTCCTTTTTACTGCCCATGGTCACAAAATCATGATTTGGCATTATAATACAATATTGGAATATGAGGGGCCATTCCCATTTATGTAGGCAAGATGGCTCCTCCAAATAGCTTTTTTCGGCAGATAGTGCCTCACTTCAGGAGACCTGGCTAACGGGTGAAGTTGTGTTTGATGGCTTAACTTGCTATGTAAATAAAGCACATACGGGTGAGAAGGGTCATCCATATGGTGGACCATTAACCTTGTTATCCAATTAGCTAAACTCTTATGAAATTATGGCAGATGGTGAAAACTCACATTTTTTGGTAGTTGAAATTGAAGTATCTGATTAATGTAAATTAGTGTTTATAAATATTTACAATCCCACATGGGGTGGGGCAACTGAGAGTATTTAATATTATGGGTCTGATTCATGGAATAGTGCGCGGAAATCCTGCAAGTGCAGCGCCCCGAGAAGGACAGTGCACAAGCATGCATGTAGAGCACAAGCATGCATGTAGAATAAAAAAGGCGCATTCCATGTATTCATGAAATTGTTCATGCAAAGTAACCATATTTGCAAGTCGCAGCCGGAACGCCCCCAACACGCCCACACGCAAAGCATAAACAGCCAGATCATCTACATTTGCATGCTCCCCCGGGCGTAAATACACACACTTTTCACAAGCAGGCCTGCATCTCGGGAACCCTGCACAGGGTCCCCCGTAACTGTTCCTGGCACCCCCGAAGAAATGCGTGTGAAAAATAGTAACTCGGTCTATACTCCAAAAATCTTCATGCAAACCCCTGTAAACCGTTCCTGCACCCTGCTACACTGCTTATGCACACCCCTAAGTAAGTTCAGAACCCCAGTTACGTGCATGCGCCCCTAAATCCGACAAGCAAACCCGCCTCTGCATTGCGAATCCTACGTGCAAGTGTACTTACACCTGCCTTCGGGAGGCGGAAAGTATGAAATTCTTGCGTTGTCATTTCCCTGCGGAGAGGATGCGCGAGCGAATCCATGAATACATCTTGTGCCGCACAATAGTGGGTGTGCGAAGGATTTCCTGCAGGCCGCCCCTCGGAACACACACTTTTGAACAAGTTCTTCCCCATTTTGGCTGTTCCGCCCCCTTGCCAGCCCTCTGCGCAAGCCATGCCAACGCTCTGCGTGGAGTCGCACGCAAGGTTTGAAATGGCCCGCTGAGACGTGCCGAGCCTGTGCAAGCTCTATGCAAGGCCAGGAAAGTACTACACATTCTATTCCATGAATCGACAAACTCGGATTAGGGTGAAGTTGGGCATGCAAGTACCCTTTTTTCCACACAAAGAATTCCATAAATCGGGCCCTATGTATGTTGTATGTTGTATAATGTGTACAATATCCTCTCAGAATCGTGAGATTGATTATATTGTATGTGGTGATTTGAATGCTAACTGTTAGCCTAAGCCTTTAACAAACGAGCCTCCTTTGAATGAATGGTTAAGTGTCTATATTGGGATCTGTAAAAAGAAGAAAACCATCAATATGTTTAGAATTCTTCCATGACATGGAACTCTACACACTGAATGGTGTAGTGTGTGGAGACGTCCCAGCTGCCCCAACATGGCGGAACAACTCGAAGATGTCTTCGATAGGTTATGTATTTGTCAGTGAGAACATTCTGCTGTGCCATTAACACCCAACCTGGCGTTCCGGATAGGGTGTTAAGGGCATTATCACTTTTGGTTACTATTGCTGCATGCGTCCCGTTCAAGGAATGAAAAAACTGTCCCAAGATTGCTCCATACAGAGCCCCTCTTCCATTTCCATGGTGGCCACGGATCTGGAACAGAAGCAGAGGTACCATCGCCGCCAAAAAAAACAGGTACATGGGGCGGAGGGTGGCAGGCAGGGGAAGCACCCTCCAGGTTCCATGGAATGCAGTCTGAGATTAAAGGTTTCAGCCCGTGAACCAGGTATCATGATCGGCTGCTCCCCCCTCCCCAGGTGCTAACGGCTGTTAAAGAGTTTAGAACCTCTTTTACAGACTTTAGTGATCATGCCTTCCTAACTGTGAGTTACAAGGCTGGCGATCTTAGAAAAAGAGGTTTGACAAAGTTGGTCTGTTACTTTCCACTGAGGAGGTAATAGACTTGGCTGGGCCGATAAGAATTTAGATAGAAGTGAATGGTTTCATGCTCAGAGAACAGGAGGATTGTAAGCATTTGGTGTCCTCCAGTGATCTTGTTGAATGGCTAACATCGATTGTTTACAATCGCCTACCTACGGGCAGCCGCAGATTCTTTACAGAAAGTAAACATGTCGACAGAATGTATGATAAAAAGATCAGTCAGGCTAAGAAACTAATGAGACAAGAACCTTGGGGTATTGTTCTCTCTGATGATAGAGTTTTAGTAAAGCAGACATTTATAAAAAGGGTCAAGAACAGACGATTATTAGTTGGGTGAAGCACTATAAAGTGGTGTGGCAAAATATGCTGGCGCCCCTAATTGCAGTGGGGACAGCAAGAAACTCTGGTTGTCGTTTAAGAAGATCACTCAAAGTAGAACACCAGGGGCCAGATTACAGAAACTTTGCACCGGTGCAAGTGCAAAGTTTGCACGGTATTAGCACTAGGGCAAAGTGTGCCCTATTTTTAAAAACAATGGGACACATTAGAAAACTATTGCACCATGACAAGTGCAGTTTGCCTTGGTGTAGGAACCAGGGCAAAAATTGCCCTTGGGCAAAAAAGATACATTTTCAATGTATTATTGCAACAGGGCAAAGTTTACCCTAGTGCTAATACAGAATGGTGTTAGCACTAGGGCAAACTTTGAAAATGTATTTCTTTTGCACTGGGGCAATTCTTGCTGTGGAGCTTATACCATGCCAAACGAGCTGTGATGAGTTTGTGATGTTTTAATATTGTATGGCTGTATGTGTAATGTGTATGTGTTGTCATTTTGTATTTCTATCAATGTTTAGAGAGAAATTGATCATTGTGTTTAATTGTTTTATTATATTATATATACATGTGTAAAGTTGTATAGCTAAATTCACAATGAAAAATAATAAATACATATTCTAAGTGAGAGACTAGTTTATTTAAAGACAACAAATATTTTTGAAACTAAAAAAGGGGGAGCTTTATTTACAGAATGCATACAAGACCACCGAAGAAAATGCTGAATGGGCCAAAATAGGTTTACTAGATCTTGCCTAAGCCACCTACCACTCCTTTAGGCCACACCCAGCCCACTCTGGCCACTTACCCTTTCCCCCCCTCGATTTCGTATCCCTCTTAAAGCGCTGTCTGTACGTGACCAACTTTTCCCTTTCTCTCCTAGAGTCCCTATTACCGCGATCTCATGTAATGATTTATATTTGTCACAGTCGCTTGCCTTTGGTTTGTCGTGTCTTGTTCCATCCTCTATTCCCTTTCGCTTCCTGCCATCGTTTCCCCTCTTTCTGTCATTGATGCAGCATATCTCACTCTCTTGTTCTCTCCCGTCTCTCTCTCTCTCTCTCTCTCTCTCTCTCTCTTTCTCTCTCTCTCTCTCTTTGACGCTTCCTCTACCTCCCTTCACTCCAGCCTAGTCCCCTCTGCCTTCATTTATTGACTGCGCAGTCTCTCTCCAGGTCATTGATAAACTTCTCTTTGGGGGCCTGAGATCATTGGCCGGGAGAGGTTGGGAGCGGTGTTCCTTCCTACTGTTTAAATTAGTTTTACTGTTCCTTTACTTTTATTTTAAAAAGAAACCGTTCTGGAATGGTTTTGTTTTAAACCCTTAAGGGGTTAAAAAAAAAGTGTAGGAAGAAGTTTAAACTTGCACTTTCAGTGCACTGCACTGAATGTTCCCTTAAACAGCAGGTGCATGCGTTTGGGGGTTTGTATTGCGGCGTGGGAGGGAGCGTGGCGATGGGGTTTGTGGTGAGCGGGGATAGGCCATTAGGGAACATAGTTCCACTGCTTCTTTTTGTACACTTTCGACCACTGCCTGAGATGATCAGGTCAAAGCAAAGGGGACCAACCTTGTAACCAATGGCAACAGCATCCCGCTGCCTTTGCTAGAATGTGTTCTACATTTTCTTTGCAAACGCAGCAGTCCTGTTCCATGGTGTCCTATAAAACAAGCATTGGAAAATCCAACAGTTTTGGCTGCCGTCTCCATTCAAAATGTGGTGGAAGTCTTTTTTGTAGTGTTTGGAAGAGCCGAGGGTTTATTACTTCACTTCCATTTGAATTTTTGTTTTCTTTGCAAAGGGGAACACATGGAGGCTCCTTACCAAGGGAGTAAGCCCAAGCGTAAAACTGCCACTTCGACTCATGCCGCTGGATTCTCTGCACCAAGCGTGCTATTCACCGAACCATCGATTGTGAACCAAGAGGCCGGCCTAGCCATCATAGGGTTCCCGCTGACTTTTTTTCCTATTAGCCTATATCCATGACTTCATGAAAGACAGGTAGCAGTTGTATTGGTCTACAAGTTACCAGAAGACTTGAGGAGAAAGTGCAGGAAAGAGGCCAGCCAGGACATCTTTTCCTTCTCCTTTGCTTCCACCTTAGTTTACGCCCATTTACGGAATGCTCACTGTTCAAGTCATAACTTTGAATTAAATGATTTTAGATATTCTAATTAGTGTTCATGAACATTTGCGATGTGTGGCCCAAGCGTAAACAGTAGATTCTCAAAAGCAGCTTCCCCCCCCCCTCCAATAGTGACAGCGATTGGCTACCTCCAAGATGCATATAGCTGTCAAGGATGCTATTTTGCCGGGGTTATCCGTCTCTAGACCTAATATATCTCCTGGACGCTGATCTGTTATAAGGTTTGAAAGTAGATTGGCTCATATGTGACACGGTGGGTCTTCCCATACATTGCAGCCGAATACGGCTTTGTGCAGAATCCTCTCAACAAACGTGTGGCACCAGCCCTCAATAAATCCTACTCGGCCAGGAGTCTAACTTCAATAGCTGCTATGGATGTGGCAACACTCAGGCCTTGCCCCAGACCTTTAATATCGGTTTCAAGGAGCCCAGAGTAGATTGGAATGTTCCGTGTTCATGGCATGCCAGGTTGGGCTTGTTTTGGCGTCTGGATTTGCGCTCTGGCAGCTCGAGGGTCAGTGGCAGCCAGGGTACCCCTTTAGATGAGTGAGTGGAAAACAGGTCCAGTGCAGGAGGACATGCTATTGATGCTTCCTTGCCTTGAGTACAAATTACTTGAATTACAGTTGATCAAGATGTTGATGGGTGACTTTAATGAGCAAACACATCTGTTTGATTTTAGTGGACATTCTCAAGCCTTTTCTCAGAAGATCCCTCCTCTGCATCAGGAGTGCAGCCATTCGGCCATGATTCATATTTGTTCCAAATGTCCTGGCTGGAGGTAAAATACAAGTATGATTCAAATGTTTCACCATAATAATCTCCGGAGCGATCAATGGTACTTCTCCTCTCTTCCTCCAGAAAATGTCCGTCTTCCATACCCTGACCAAAGGGCAGAACTGCAAAGGACGACCTTCCGGCAGGTATCAGTAATTCTCTTTGCAGGGGGGTGGGGGGTGCGTGGAAGCCTATGGATCCAGAGGGGAGAATTCTCTCATTCCATCATCTTCTTGGTGCAGAAAATATTGGATCAATTTCTCCCAATTCTAGATTTAAAATGGCTGAACACATGTATCAGGGCTCTCAACTTCATGATGGAGGCATGATAGAAAATAATCATGATGTGGATGGAAGTTCATGACCTGGGTGAGTGCATACCTGTGTTTCTCCACCAGCCACCAGATCTTTCAGATTTCCTTCGCACGGTCCTCACGATCAATTTACAGCCTTGTCATTCATGTACTAACCAAACACTTGTGTATAGGCGCGTTATACATGCCATATCATATCATATCAAAGCCTTGACATCCCCACTGGGACATATTCATCACCACAGTATTAGGGCCGTGTCATACCTGGATGACTAGCCTGGTTTTCTCATAAGAAGTGACTTTAGGCATTATGAAGATATTGTACAACCTCTTGCAGAAGCAGGAGCTCCTTTTGAATTGATTGACATCCCATCTGAATCTCTCTCCATGTCCTGCCTTCATACTGACCCTCGTTAAATGGATTTGGGCTGTATTCTTCCAGAGTGTCAGTCATCAAGCTTAGAGACCAGTGCTCACTCCATCTTTTGCTTTGCACAATATTCGTTCAATAGTGCCTACAAGTGAAGGGGGACAGAATGGGCTGTGTATTTGTGGTCCCATTCGCTTTATGCCTCCTCAAGCCTCTGCAAAGATATCATCACAGGTACAGGACCCTCCTCTCTGAAGACTTTGAGTAGTTGACTCAAGAGATGTTCTCCAGTAGATGCTACTTTTCTCTAATCTCAGCTGAAGTCTATCTCTGACCCCTCTTGCATGGTTGGATCTGGCTATAAGTCTTAATGTGGTGGGCTGAGCAATCTGGCCGTGGTCACTCAGGCCTTTATGCCTTAAATTGGAAGCAGTTTTCCAGCCCCATGATTCTTTGCCTTGCAATGACATAGCTCTGATGTGGATAGAAATGGGTTTTTGGGGGCTGTGGAGTTCTTGTCTTTCCACTTAGGCACATGGGCAAAGGAGATTCTATTGTGTCCATCAGAATCCTCAGTGTTGGTGTGGACAATGAGCTGGCAGAGCACTTATGCAACGCTTTCCCTTTGCAACCGTCTCACTTCGGTTCATTGGCTGGATCTCTTTGCCTTGTTTCTAACACATTGTCAGGTTTGCCAAGCTGTTATCCCACAGTGTGGAAGCTCTCTTTCACCCTTTCACCTAGCGCTCTCTTGTATGTCTTCCCCTTTCACGACCCTCATTTCTCTGTTATTTTATTTAATTTATTTAGTTAGTTATTGTAGATGTGTGCTGTACGACATACAAAGGGTGGCTCACTCCCAAGAGCTTCTCGGGTGCTTAATGCGTGGGGGGTGGGTGGGGTCAGGTCTCTGCAGTTGTTCTGTTATGACACATGTTGGCATGATTACAACTTCTGTGGCCCATAACAATGTGTCCCAAGTGTATGCTCCCTGCCCTTCTATTTGCTTTGCAATCTTTGGCCCTGTCCTTGCCATTGGCTGAGATAGTCGGTTTGGTGGTTGAAGCGCTAGATCTAGATCTACTTGAGCATCTCCCAAAGACTGAAAGTGGTAATTCATCTTTTGCACTAGCCACCTTAACTCCAGGTTAGCAGGAGCCACTTGCAATCCTTCAAGAGCCTTTCGGTTTGCAATGGATGTGGTGGCTTTTTTGTCTGTTGCAGTTCTCAGAGTTCAACAATAATCAGTCAAAGCCTTTTGGAGATCTTGGGGTCGGTGGTCGGAGACAGAGAATTGAGTTTCATGTTTTATCAGAGGTTTTGCTCCAGCTTGTGCTACATATACAGTGTTAATTCCTTTAGGGTATTCAGCCACGTCCCTTCCGGTCTTAATGGGGATCTTCTTGCTGGTTATTATGCCCACTTAGCATCGGGGAAACTTAGGGTCTCCCCTCTTTAGACAGGCCCTTCCGGCTTATCTTTACTTAATAGGTGGCACGTTCGTTCTTCATCGTCATCCTTCGTTATTCCCCATTTCAAGCCCTTCTTTCTCCTCGAGATTCGGTAGGATGAGTTGAATTATTTTATCAGCTGTGATGTTCTTTTTATTCCTTGTGGGGAGGGATGGTGCGATAGGAATATTCTTCAGTTTGGGGGTGGTGGCTGGCATAGTGAATGATATCAGATTATGATCTGTTCAGGGTTGGGGTGTATCGACATGATGGAAGTGGTGCAGTTGTAGTCAGCAATCCAATCAAGTGTTCGTCCTTTGTCGTGAGTGGCTTGGGCCACTCTTTGTGTGAGCCCCTGTTCACTTAATACATTGGCAATGGACAGGGCTTGGTGATCATTGGGGTAATTGAATCCCAAGTTAAAATCTCCAAGCAGGAGTATTTGGGAGGTCATTTTGGTATTCTCAGAGAGGAGAGCAGAGAGATCCTCTTCAAATGTTCCAATAGGTCCTGGCGGTCTGTAAATAGGATGGACAGTAAGGGTGTCTTTGCCGGAGATTGGGAGCTTAGCTGTAAATAATTCACATGAACTAGTGGCTGGGGAGGGTGGGATTCTCATGGCCAGATATGATTTAGCAATGAGAGCAATACCGCCACCTCTGGCGATGGTTCTGTCTGCTCTAATAATGTCATAGTTGTCTGGAATGGCTAGGAGAAGGGTGGGACCAGCGGCTGTATGGAGCCAGGATTCAGTTATGGCAAGGAAGTCGTAATTCTCATTACTGATCAGGTCTGCTATTTCTGTCAGGGGTGCTACTAGAGATCTAGCACAAATTAAGGCACCTTTAATGTCTGGGCGCTTGGTGTCAACCTGTGAGATCTTTGATGATGTTTTAATGTGAGGGCGGGTGGTGGCAATATGTATGGTAGGCGAGGTAGCGTGGCATATGTTGGATAAAGGGATGGGAAGAGTGGATGGGTGAGAATTTTTGATGTGGATGGGGTTTTTCGGAGTAGTGTTACTGTTGGTACCGGCAGGGTTGTATTTGGTAGACTTAGTAGGTAATTCGTGGAGTTTGGATAATCTGGCTCCGAGTCTCCGGTTTCTGGTAGGGGGTGTTCATGGGAGATTTGTTGAAGAAGTATTGTGATAGGTCGTGAGGATGGGATAAGGTGTATGACTGAAGACCATACTGAAAGAGTTATGTGGCTGTGTGATATTGGACGGGTGTTGGAGGGGAGGGGAGGGCAGGCAGCAGGGAGCTGGGAGTGCCGATTATTTGGAGTTGTTGTGTAGGGGCTGAGGCTAGCTCTAACTGTTCTGGGTACTTTTCTGTTGTTTGAGGTAGGTGTCTAGACGTTTAATCTTAGCAATAGCACAGTGTATGATAGTCTAAGCAGTATGACTCTAAAGCATGCATAATGCTAGGAGGAACTACGTGCAATAGTTAACACAAGGTACAGGTAGTATAATTGGGTCCAAAACGATAGCTCGAGTAGAGTACTAGTCTGTGTGGACCTCTCCTCAGGATGACATTTTGTAACACATTTATACGAGTCTGTGTAGTTCTCAAGATGATAATTTATGACAGTTGAATCGGCATGAGCATAACTTACAGTGATGGTAGGCAGTTAATAAGTGATAGCACTATTCATTGGTGGGACGCTTAGGCTTAGTTGGTTAGACAGTGGGTAATGTTATAACAGTATGTTCACAGTGTATGGCATTCATAGGTAGCAAGGCATGTATTGATCTTGATCGGTGCAAAGGCTAGTGCCCAAGCCTAGAGCGTGCTGGTAGACAGCTAACTGGAGTTGTTGGAGTTGTACTTTTTGACTGACAAAGGTCCGCAAGGACCAACAGTTCTAAAAATTCTACCACCAAAGGTTCGAACACCAAAAGTTTGAACCATTGCTGGTGGCATTGCAGGTAAGTTAAAAAAAAAGACTGCAGGGGCTGCGGGGGTGTCCCCCGCAACACCCCGCTCCGTATACTGTGTGGTATAATGAGCGGGGTGTTGCGGGTGGCACCCCAGCAGCATACCCGCAAAAATAAGAAAAAACAAAAAAAACAGGGGCTGCAGTGGTGTCCCTGCAGCCCCCGTAGTATATACGTGTGTCCGCATGACAAAGGTGCAAACCTTTGGTAGTTCGCACCTTTCTCATCCGAACGTTCCAACCGCAGAAAAATCAGCCGCGTTCGGATCATTTAGATCCCAGCTAACTATCGGGATGGTTGAGGCAGAATAGTGATAGTCTAACAGCAAGCATGGTTCCAACACAGGATGGTACACAAAAAGGAGCAGTGCATATAATGTCACGTATGAGCGTACATTTAAGACACAGTGTCTATAGCTAAGTTCACAGCATAATGGAATGATGTTGCAAGGTGAGCGCTTGGGGAGGCTTTATCAGAATGGTAATAGCGACTGATTGGGTAGGTTACAAGCAACGGTAGCAAGCACACAAAGCAAATTGCAGGATTAGGGAAGCAGTTGAGAGCTTGAAAATACTTGAACGAAGATTCCCCTTGTCGGATACAGTCGATATCATACTACTGTGAATGTTAGTTATCAGAGCAGAACACTAATAAAGGTGCGTCTACCTATGGCACGCTTACCAGGTCGGCTAAGCAGTTGGTGGGTTTCCAGGGTACGATGTTCGAGGGTAATTGTTTAGTTTGTGGCTCTCGAGTAAGTCAAGAATCGGTAGTCACTGAAAGAGTGTGTGGGCAATAGAGCAATGGGCAGGGTGGGGTGCCGTAGCCTAACCCACCTCACCTTGTCTGTGACTTCCCTTTGCTGGTGGGCCTTTGTCCATTGCGCTGAGGCAGTTCTGGTTTGGTGTAATACACATGGGGTAATAGGTAAGTTGTGACCGTGCAGCAAGGCGCTTATCACGAGGGTATTAATAAGCAGTCTAATGAGAAACTGTAAAACTTACCTAAGACCAAACCATTTCATTGGTAGGCAAAGCTGGGATTAGAAATCAAGACCCTCATTACGAGGTCAGCGGTAATCAGCCCGTGCTACCAGCGGGTTGTTGCCGAACTCATACAACTGGTCCACCGCCAGATATCCAGTGCCACCGGGACATCACAGGTCCCGACGGCCCTGGATGTCAGGGGTCGGAAAGTGTAAGTCCCCATTCTCGTGGAGAATGGGGAAACAGAAGCACTGGCACTGTTGTTAACGGTGCTGGTGCTTCAGTGAAAACCTGCCTATAGGGGCCGGTTCCCCGGCAGGTCAGACCTGCTGGGAGCAACGTCCCCTGCAGGCATACTTGTAGTCTGGCTGTCCAGAAAGGATGTCAGTACGTTACTACCGGCACCCTTGTTTTCAGACCGCCAGACCTAGTATGAGGCCCCAAAGCCGGCTTCCTGATTCTGCAGCCGATCGTTAATTCACACTTTGGAGTCTGGTATTCATCTTTATAGGAGTATTTGCTTCTGATGACCATGTCACATCAAGGAGACGACCAGGTCTATGCATTTCCCGAGCAAGCTTGTGGAATAGGTTGTGATGCATGTTATAGCTGACAATTGGGTTCATGTCATGAAGGCCACTGTCACCCACTGATGTTTTCTTTACGAAAAGGACTGTGAATGCTAGGACTTGTAGTCCCTTACTCACAATAGGAAAAACAACACTACAGGTTCCGGAATATAAAGTCTTGTTGTCTGAAAAAGCCAGGAGAGGAAGAAGTTGACCATCATGTTTTGAGGTCAGTTGGCTGCTATGAGATAAAGGCGTCTTAGATTTTGAAAGATGCGGCCTTAAAAAAAAAACACAAAAAAAAACCAACTGTAAGCAACATTAAAAGGGTAATACTTTTATAACGTAAACATATGGGCTGATTCTGTAGCCTTCAGGAGAGCTCAACCCATTCTTCAGTACAGATGGTATATAGGTCTGATGTGTACCCTGCATCAATAAATGCCATGTTTAAGCATGAGCAAAGAAAGTATGTCCCTGACATGCAACTCTCATAAACACAGCAAAGATGACGAGGAGTTGCTTTTTGAGCAGTGACTAATCCTAGAAATGAACAAATCCTGATATTAGCCCATCTTTCATACGTTACGATTTGCCCACTATGTTTAATAAAACAGTCTGCATTGTTAAAATGTCATTCCATATCCTAAAATCCATTGTAGTATCTCCGACCTGGCGGCAACTAAACAGTCGACATGTATGCATCATGGTGACTTCATTAATAACCGCACTGCTTCGCCGATGGATCTAGGGGGTTTTCAGTGACACTTCGGTGACACTGAACGTGCCACAATGAAACTACTAAATAAGTGGCTTCCCCACCAACACAGTTCATCTGCTGTGTGTGTGTGTGTGAGCTTAGAGGATATGCATTACAGCACTTGTGGTTGCTTTCCTAGGATGGTTTGATAGAGCACCAATGTTTCTTGTATAAGGGTAACGATGATAGACATTTGTTTTGAGCCACGAGCTGCCCTAGTGGTCACAGGGTATACATAAACAAATGATCCCATGTCAACCTAGGATCATGATAGTTGTCAAATTGCAATTTCCAAAACTAAATAAAACAAGCTTCATTCATGTGACTGTTTAATCATATTTGAATACAGAAACATGATACATTAAAGCACATAACATGCTTTATGAAAAAAATTCATGTTATCAACCCATTGCAACAAAAAGACACCACATGAGACAGAAATAGCAGCACATCTTATGCATTATTAAAACATTGTGGGCCGATTCATGGAAAGGAGCGCACTGATCCCGCAGGGGCTGTGTGCCTCCATGCAGAATAAAAAATGCGCGCCCCTCGTCTTCATGGAACTTTCTGCGCAAAGTAACTGTATACGCCAGTCGCGGATGGAACGCCCCTGATACGCTCCCATGCAAAACAAAAACAGCCAGTACAGCTACCTTTGCGTGCTCTCCCGGCAGCGAATGCATGCACCCATCAAACAGTGCGTTGGGTCCCCTGCAAGCAAGCCTGCATCTCGAGGACCATGTGCAGGGGTCCCTGGTAACTGTTATGGGCATCTTGACAACATGCGTACGATGTATCATAGCTCGGGTAAAACTCAGAAATCAGCGTGTGAACCCTGTTCCTGCAACACACTACACTGCGTACATGCACACCTAAGTCTGATCGGATCCCCGGCTGCATACATGCACCCCTAAATCCAACATGCAAACCCAATTCTGCATTATGAATGCTATGCGCAAAGGTACTTACGCAAGCTTTCGGGTGGCGGAGAGATGGAGGGATTTGCGTGGGCATTTCGCAGGTGGGAGGTTGTGCGGTTACATGCATGGATACGCTTTGTCGTGCACATGTGTGGGCGTGCTATGGACTGCATGTGGCCCATCCCTCGTAATGCCCACTTTTTCCATTATACTTCCTCATTTTCCAAGTTCCGCCCCCCTACTGCACACTCTGCGCAGGCCTCGCCCATGCTCTGCGTGGTGTCTCGCGCAAGGCACTTTACTACTCGGAGAGAAGTGCAGAGCCTGTACAAAGTCCACGCAAGTTAGTAACCAGTGCCATACAGTTGATTCCATTAATCGATGAATGGAGTTTTGCATGCAGAATGGCATGCAAATCCCTGATTTTCAACACAAATAATTCCATGAATTGCCCCCTAGGCAACATAAGCAATCTGTGCAAATAGCAAAACTGACCAGTACCCAATGCCGCCAATTCTTCTGCATTAATAAATTGTACTCAGACATTGAAATGGCAAAACAAACTGTTGCAAAATAATAAAGAGTGCATTCTTAATGTTATATTTCCATCTAGAGTATTACAAAACAAATAATTAAATACAAATGTTTGAAGTGAAATATGCAAATCTACACAAAGGGTCACAGTGACATTCTGTTTGCAAGAGCAGCAGTGTCACTCCCCATCTTTTCATTGATATTTAGGGTATCCGGTCATTCTATTGAATCCGAAACCATTGGAACCCAAACCATAGAATTTCTTCCATTGAAATACCCTTCCATAGAATGGCCATTTCTTTGAAAAAAATTTGATGGTTCCATCGACATGTAATGGTAAGTATTAGGGTTGGGGTTGGGGCTTGGGTTTGTTTAAGACGTTGGGTTGGGGCTTGGGTTCGTTTAAGGGTTAAATAAGGGTTAGGGCTGGGTCTAGAGTTAGAGTTGTGGCTTCGGATAGTTTAAGGGTTAAATTAGGGTTAGGGTTAGGGCTGGGGTTAGGGTTAGTTTAAGGGTTAAATTAATGTTAGGGTTGGGCTTGGGTTAGTTTAAGGGTTACATTAGGGCTAGGGTTAGGGTTGGGGCCAGGGCTAGGGTTAGGGTTTGGGCCTGGGTTAGGGTTGAGGGTAGGTATTGGGTTTGGGGGGATTGAGGCAAACCCCCAATATAAAAAAATAATTAAAACGTTACAAGAGGCTGGCTAGTGCTGAAATTTCAGCACTGGACAGCGCCATGTAACATTTTAAAGTAACAAAGAAATGCATGAAATGCTATCTTTTACATGTAAACGTGCATTTTCATTGAAACCAGTCCATGCATTTTGTCGATGGAATGGTTTCGATGGAATTGCACTTTTATATGTAAAATATAGGGCTTCCATGGTTTGTTATTCGACGGTTTGTATTCAATGCTTTTTGGAAGATGACCCTTTGTTTTCGACGTGATCTCTATAAACCATATTTAGCGTTCAGCATTGGGGGAAATCAGGTTGAAAAATTCAGTCAGTGGTCTCCATCAGAGCCCCTGCTCGAGAGCAACTCCCCCCGGTGTTCTGAAGCTATCGGTTCCACATATGGCTTGTTATTTAAAAAAACTCAAACAAATAATTGAATAAATAAAATCATTCCAAAAGCAGAAACACGATTTTTCTAAATGGTATTTTCCACTGAGCAGACATAACCGCCCTGACAGAAGCATTTTTTCTTCAAATTCCATTTTTTTTTCACCATGAGCACACATCATTCAGATCCGGGGATATGAGGAATTCATAGTACACAGCGACATCTCGCCGCCTCGTCTCAGTACCTCATTACACTTGCTCTGGAATCCCCCATCCGCATTACAGCCCTTCATTACACTGGCATCCTTGGTCACAGTTACTAAATAGCCTGATCTCAGCATCCCTCAGCATCCCTCAGACTAGTCACAGTCCTTTATTACACTTACCCTGACATGTCATCCGTGTTACAGTTCCTCATTACCACTGGCATCTCACATTCTCATCACAGTCCCATATTACCCTGCCTTCTCTCATTTTCATCACATTCCCTCATTACCTATGCAACCCACACATCCTTGACAGTCCCTCATTACCCTCATAGCCCTCATAAACTTCACAGTCCCTCATCAGCCCTGCAAGCATCATTCATGTTAAAAACCCTCGTTAGCAATCATCTGTCATTCTCACCACATTTCCACAGGTTACACGTCTTTGTAAAGAACCCCTTTTATGTATAATGCATTTCTACTGATACTTTTGTAACGAAAAAAACCCAACAATTTACTATTTTTATTTTTGGGGGAAAGGGGTGTTCCCTACCAAACCCTCGTGTCCCTCCCCTAAAAACCCACCACCACCGTTTTCCAAAAAGATTTTACCGTTTACCCAACCCACACGTATATTCTCATTATGTGTTTCCGTTATAAAAGTTTCGATATAAAAGCATGTCTTCATAAAAGATGCGTTATAAAGACTGCATACCATTCCCTCATTACCCGTGCAACGCTAATAACCATCACAGTCTCTCATTACCCCTGCATCCCTCATCCTCATCACAGTCCCTCACTATTCCTGCTACACTTCTCCTTGTCGCCTTCACTTATTACCCCTGTATCCCTCATTCTTGTTACAGTCCCTCATTAGCATTTTCACACCCATCCACGCGCTGGTTCTTACTTAACGTTAATGCAGGCATCCTTGTTTTGGTCCCTCATTGCCGTTTCCTTGCAAATCCTCATTCCGGGTCCCTCATTATGATGTCCCGGTCCCTCATTACGATGATCATGTAAATCCTCTTCCCAGTGTCTTAATAACATGCACATTCTCATCCTGGTTCCCCATTACCGGGGGGCAATTCTTGTCCTGGTCTTTCGTTAATGCACAAATACTAATTCCGGCCTTAAGAAAGACAGTCCCACAGATAAATAGGCCCAAAGATATATAGGCCCACAGATAGATAGATAGATAGATAGATAGATAGATAATCTATAGATATTGATTTTCAAGATTTTTGGCACGCATGGTGACTTTACTATGAAGTTGTTTATGTTTAAGCAATTTGAAAATTGCTTCAGCAAAACTTGCGATATGAAGTGGAAAACAAATATATATTTATTACACACACAGAACAGTTGCAATGTGCTATGTGTAATATTACATACACACAAGCGTATGGATTAGCATAAGACTCATGACATGCAATATTACAAACATGCATTAGCAGACGAATAAGATGAACATTATGATTAAAAAAGCATATCTTAGATATGATTAGCTAGTAAGATCGAAATATAGATGGTTAGAGAGATAGATAGATTGATAGGCCAAAAGATACATTGCATTATGAAACCTTTACACACACACACACACACACACACACACACACACACACACACACACACAGACACACACACACACGTCCTAATTAAAATGACCTAAAATGACACATTAATGATCCTGTCATGTATACAAAGGATGGGGGGCAACTACTAAAATGTTCACCAGTGACTGAAAAGTAGTCAGGTTCTGTCTTCAACTTGCATGAAATCAGCACAAACAAAGTAGTACAAAGAAAATAGAAGTGGTAATAAAAGATTGCCTGAGACAAAATGAACTTGAAAAAACTGTTAATGTTACAACCTACAGACAAGTGAAACCAAAAAACATTGGTAAACACAATGTTAGGGTTAAAGAAGTGTCTTATATGAAAACAAGCAGGAAACCAACACACAAGATTTTAAAAGTGTTTGTTGTTAAAATCTTTAAATAAAGTGATTAAAAAAAAAAAAAAAAAAAAAAGTGCCAATGATGTCATTTTAACTCACCAAATAAAATAGTGCCACAAAACACAGAATAGAAAAAAAAAACATTTCCCCATATGTACGATAAAGCTATTATATTTTGCAATCATTCCTATTAAAAAACAACCAGTACATACACTCATATATGGACAATTCATTTAACATTTACATAAAAAATACACAGGCTGTACACTACTGTAACATCTCTACAGTTAATCACCCTGAAAATGTTGAAGTTTATAACTCTTACTAAAATAAAACCTAACCCACATTATCAGCAGATCCCAAATATATATATATATATAGATATAATATCAATACCTTCACAATAATATAACATTCAATCACAAATATTACATTATAATAGATAGATATTAATAAAAAATAACCATATAAAATGTCATACACACACAAAATCAAAATAAAAAATAATAAGTAAAACACTTCAAAACATCAAAAATAAAAAAAACAATATTAATCAAATGTATAAGAATGATTTATTTGTAATTAACCTTTCGGTGTTTTGTAAAGCACCAGTACCAGGCAGGTAAAACAAGATACTATAGAGCACTGTAGGAAAGAAAATATAGATTTGGCATGTTGGAGAATTAGATGTGGCCTAAAGACTTTACACACAGTAAATAGAACAGAGCTTTACAGTTCTGACTAAACAATTGATTGCCCACTTGAAAACAACAAATATAAGAAATATTACAAACAAAAGTAAAATATATTCAAAGATTAAATGATATCAACCATCTGTGGTTTCGCCAAGCTTCGTGCAAATGCTTTAGTAAAAAGAAAAGGTTTTAAGCAGTTTTCTGAAAGTCAGATGTTTCAATTCTGGCATAAGTGTCAGGGGCAGACATTCCATAGTGTAAAATGGTTACCAATATTTATCATCATGTGCAGAACTTATATGGTACATATCAGAACAATCCCCTGCTTAAAATGAAACACAATTTAACCCCCATTTTTTGGAATCTCAACCTAACACACAATACCAATATATAATTATCATTTATCAAAACATCTCTTCCTTTCTTTTTTTTTAACCTGGTATGCTCCGAATCAAACTGCTGCGTAGGATTAAACAAACCTAAATCTGCCTATTGTTTTACTACAAAACATTTGTATTTGCCATAAAAGGTCATATATGGCACATATGTAAAGCTAAAAACAACTGAGCACACTTTAAAAATAACAGGAAAGCACTGTGCAGTGTAATCAAACATTTGTTTTCACAAGTTAAAAATCCCCTGTTCTAATATTTGTATCATACTAGGAAAAAGGATACAAAGGAGGATTGCAAATGAGCCAAATAAATAAAGTGAAATATTGTAAAAACTTAAAACACTGGAAATCCACTGTGGAAACTAATTAAACATTTCTTTTATATATAAATAAATGACACAGTCTGGTTCAATTCTTTACCTCAGTAATGGCCAAAAAGCATTTTAACTACCATTAAAAACAAAGATCCTGTAACATACAAATAAAATGCATTAGGCTCTAGTAATATGTATTTAGTTGAATGTTGCTTAAGTGTCTTTCAAAATATTTTCCTGAGAAAACAAACCCATTTCTTTCTTGGGAGGATAGACACTTCAGCCTCTGAAAGGTTTTCTTCCTGAGAAAACAAACCCATTTCTTTCTTGGGAGGATAGCTCAGGGCAACGTGCTCGCCTTGGAAGCAAGATGACACGGAGCAACACAGGTTTGATCCCTGGGTCCGCGCTTAGCATCCTTGGGGTATTAAGTGCGTTATAAATAACCTATCATACATTTTGCCCCCTCTTCAGATGCTGAACAGCATATGAAATGTGGATCTGTAGTTTACAGGCCAGATGACTAGAGTAAGGGCCTCATTATGGGATTGCTGGTATCCTGGTGGTAATACTGGCAGGATACCGGCAAACTGTAATACTAGTACCGGCAATCGGTCTGGTGGTATTACCGCTGGATTTTGAGTGCCGACAAGGGTTGTAAATCCCCATTCCATGTGGTCCCATTGGACTCCCTGGAGGGATTTGCCAGTATTTCCGGCACAGGTAATACTCTTGTCGTTAATACCAGCAATTATTGCAGGTAACGTGTCTGACTTTCCCCTAGCTCCTAGCTGGAGATAAATCAGGTCCCTTACTGGCAAACTCGGAATTGACCAGTGCGGTAAAATGCCGGTATACGGTAAAACCAGCATGTTAATACTGTACTGGCAAACTTATATTGAACCTGTGCAGTGGTCGAAGTGAGAGGAAACGGTGGGGCGCAATGTTCCAATACTTCATTTTTTACTTTTAACAGTTCCACTACTTTTTGCAACCATTTTCACCATTCCAGAGCTGTTCTTTGTGAAGTTAAAAAACTCTTCTCCACTTTACTAACCGATGGGCAATGCGGGGGTGGTGATCAGCATAAAGGCGGACGAAGTTTGAACAGCACAGGGTTGGAGGACGAAGGGGGGGGAGTCACGATAGGCTTAAGGGAGGAATGCAATGGGGACCAGGCAAATTGTAGGGGAAAACCGAGACTACGAAAGGGAAATGATTTGGGGGTAAGATGAAGGTAAGTAGGGGAAGGAAAGGAATAATTTAAGGGGGCGAAGTGATAGGTTGAATGGAACAAAGTAAAGGTAAATGAAGCGAAAATGACAAGGGAAAAAACAAATGGGAATGAGGATAGCTCAGCGGCAACGTGCTTGCCTTGGAAACAAGACAACATGAAGTAACACAGGTTCGATCCCCAGGTCTGCGCTTAGAAATCTCTGGGTATTAAGTGTGTTATGATATGATATGATAGGTTATTATAACGTGCTTAATTCCCAGAGGGTTCTGCGTTATAAATACGCAACTAAGACATATTCCTGTAACAGGGCCTCTATGCCCCCAGACTGTGTGAGCGCTTTAAAAATGAAAATAAAATTTAAAAAAAAAAAAAAATTAAAAATGGGGGTTACAGCAAAATCTGAAATCTGTTTCAACTCAATTGGCTGTCAATCTGCATGTCAGCAGCCCTTGAAAAAGTGTTTGCACAGTGCTCACTTCCTCCCTACTATGTCCCCCGCCGAGCTCCCAATTCCACTACTTTTACTTCCAACACAGTGCCTGTGTTTCATTGGTTCCTGGCAGCTTCTAAGTGTGAAATCCTGAGGCCAAATTCCATAATTCTTTCTCGTAAAATGCTATATCCCATCCCTACGAGGGCTAAAACAAGCATCAGACGCCTCCTGTACATCCATTTATAAGTGCTCGCTTTGTACAGGATCTATGGTTCAGAAAAAAGGTCTGTGGGTACCACGAGTGTACTCTTAGTATGGGGTCCAGGGAAACTGTGGCGTGGGTAAGGATCTGTGTGTATGCCAAAGGTCCGCAGACAACAGATGGTAAAAAAAGAGTTTCCTCTGCTGAAAAACACAATCCACAATGATATGATATGATAAGTTATTTATAGCGCGCCTGTACACAAGTGTTTCTAAGCGTGACAAGACAAGGAATGGAAGACAGGGAGGACGAGACAAAAGATCTTACAAGGCCTTGTGCCATTCAGTTCGTGAAAGTGCGATACGTGAAAGTTCAGGTGTGAGGGAGCAGAGGGCAAGTGCCAGGGGGAGGGAAGGGGGACGTGCAATCAGGGCAGCATTGCTCTGAGTAAGTGCAACCAGGACAGCGTGGCTCTGGGTAAGTGCAAGTTGGCAGGGGACTGTAGGGTTCCAGATACAGTCTCTAAGTGCGCGGTCGGACCGGTGGCAGTGCAGGGGCTACTGGTCATGGGGAGCCTGGTACCAATGAGACTCTGAGGGTAGCCAGACAACCAGTCAGTGCAGCATACAGGTCAGTCAGCAGGGGACAGAGAGTAGGCAGAAGCAGAACGGAAGGTCTTGAACTGCTTCCGGAACTTCAGGTGGTCCGGCTAAAGTTTGAGAAGGGCAGGGAGGCCATTCAGAGGGAGGCTCCTGCAGAGAAGAGAGGTTTACCCCCTGCTCTCTGCCTGGAGAAGCGTCTGCCCTCAGCGAGTTGGAGGTGGCTGAGGAGAGGGCTCGAGGAGGAAGGTGGTTATGAAGAGAGATGGATGAAATGTGGGCCCTGCCCCCAAAAAGCCTGGTGGACGATGCAGAGGGTCTTGAACTTGATACTTGCAGCCACCGAGAGCCAGTGAAGAGATAAGCTGGAGAGATACGGTCCATGGGTTTGAGGCCAAGAACAAGTCTTGCCATCCTGTTCTGGCTTAGTTGCAGAGGGCGGAGAGTCGAAGAAGGCAGATTGAGAAAGAGGCTGTAGTCCAGCCTCGAGAGAACCAGGGCTCTGGAGACAGGGAGCTTCTGGGGAAAGTGAGAAAATGAATAATACCTCTGAGGGGGTGCAGCTGGTAGTGCAGCTGGTAGTGGGCCTTCTTGGCAAGGTCTGTGATGTGAGGAGAGGAGGAGAGGGAGGAGTTGAAGATGACACCGATGTTTTAATGTTCCAGGAAGGTGAAAGAAGAGGGCCCAAGCAAGGTGGCCAGAGTTAGAGAGGGAAAGCGGGAGCAGGGATCCCAATGAGAAGGATCTCAGTGTTATTGGCATTAAGGCTGAGATCAATGGAGGTGCACCACACCTGAATCGAGAATAGAAAGTCAGGAATGAGTGAGAGAGGAGAGGAGGCTGAGTGGAGTCTGAAGGAGAGCTGAGTGTCATCCGCATAACACTGAAGGTTAGAGGAGAAGGTAGAGATAAGGTGGGCCAAAGGGGTCAAATAGACATTGAAAAGCCAGGGTGAGAGGTTAAAGCCCTGGGGGACACAACATTTGGAGAGAGACGTGGTGGAGAGAAAGGACACAAGTTGGACCTGGGACAGTCGGTCAAGGAGGAAGGAGGTCAACCAGGCAAGGGCCTGATCCATGATGCCTAGGTTCTCACATAGACGATTGATCAAGATGGCATGATTGACCGTGTCAAAAGCAGAGGAAAGATCGAGGATGCAGACAGATGGCAGGCTAGAATCAAGATTAGTGAACATCAACATCTAGGTGTACCTCTGTGTAGTTACACACATTTGTGCTTAAAGGGATAAGCTGCCTGACAGACCATGACATTTTGGACTGTCCTTATTATGTACTGGGTCTTCTAAATTGTTGATCCCAGATCTATCCATGTGTGTGCAGTCCACCAGTCCCTATAGTTCAGGGCACAGAAAAGTAGGCGCATGTAGCGCGTCAGAGCACCACAAAGTGAGTACACACTGTGTAGTGGGAACTGAGCAGTATTCAGTTATGAATTGGTGGAAAATAGTACGAAAAAATAAACTAAGTACTATTTGCCCAGACAGTAAATTAAAGGTCAAATGTAATTTTATTGTTCACATTAAATTGTCACAAGAACATCCATTTTATGACCTTGACAGACGGGTGAAACACATGATCAAAATAATAGAATGCAAATAAAGAATTAATACAAGAAATACACAATTATCCCAGAAGAAGAAAGTTAAATTGTTACATGACAATACAGTGTAAGATTGTGCAGATCCAGTACAAATGTGAAATGACACCCTGCCTGGCTTCCTACCAAATGTTGTAGGATGCCATGATCAGTGGAAAAGAGTTGTGTAGGTCTATGTTGATGTTTTCTTAGTCAAATCTATTTTACATTATTCCTCCATTGTCAGGAAAAGTAAATTGCATATAGGAGTCATGGTATCTATTTGGCCGAATCTGATTCTCTACTGTCAAGATTAGTGAGCAGATCTTCACAGATCTTCAGGAGAGCAGTTCCTGTGCCTCTGGCTGCTCTGAAGCCAGACTGATGGTCATGGAGACAACCAAAAGATTCAGCGTGGAGAGTAAGCTGGGAGATGGCCAGTTTTTCCAGGAGTTTGCACAGGAAAGGAGTGATAGAGATCGGGCGGTAGTTTTACAGACACAAAGGATCGACAGAAGGGTTTTTCAAGAGGGGGTGCACAAGAGAGTGCTTGAGGGGAGAGGGGAAAGTTCCAGTGGCAAAGACTAATTGCAGAAATTGGTCAAGGCTTGAGCAAGGGTGCCAATGTGGTCCTTGAGGGTTCTGGGGATCATAGGGAGCACCTGCTTGGATGACACTTTCGTAGATTGGACTTGTCCAGAAACATCATCAGGAGTGGTCAGAGAGAAAGATGATAAAGGAGGAGGAGAGGAAGAGATGGCCGGAGGGGACCAAGAGAGGCAGAGTGAGAGGAAGAGGAGAGAGAGGGCAGGATGTCCCGAGTTTTAGTGGTGAAGTGAGATGCCAGAGCTGTGCAGAGGGCCTGGGAGAGAACAGGAGAGGTGGAGACTGCAGAAGGAGTTGCCAGTTCCCCGCAGATTTTAAAGAGTTTGTCCATGTTGTTGGAGGCCGCAGAGATGCAGGCTTGGATGTGGGCTCTCTTCTTGGACAGGACAGAGAGTCTGTATTGCCTTTGGAGCAGGTGGCAGGCCAGTTTGTCAGAGGATGAGCCCAATGCCCTCCACCTCCTCTCAGCCCCCCTACACTTGCGTTTCAGGTTTGTGACATTGGGGTCATACCAAGAGTTGTACTTGGAGGTAGACTTCAGGCGGATTCTCATGACAGGGGAAAGGACATCCAGAGTGTTGGAGATAGAATGATGCAGGTTAGAGAGGACCGTGTCAGAGTGTGAGTCAGCAGCAGTTGTAGGAGGAGCAGAGAAAGTAGCAGCAAAGGCCTCCACTGACACACACTTCATGGGCCGGATGACCGAGAAAGTAGGTGGCAGTGTTGGGGTTGACTTTGCCTGGGGGACCGAGAGCTTCAGGTGAGAGGAGAGCAGAAAGTGGTCAGTTCAAGAGAGAAGAGTGGTGAGAGGGTCCGAGAGGGGGATGTCTGAGGAGATGAGGACATCCAAGGTGTTTCTGGCAGAGTGTGTCAGACCAGAGGGTAGCATAAAGAGAGAGAGAGTGTTGCAGATGTTGCGGAAGATCCCAGAGGAGGGATTAGAAGCATCCAGATGGATGTTGAGGTCTCTGAGAAGGAAAGGTTGAGAGGTAAAGGCAAGGAGAGAATATGAGAGGTCAGCCCACTCTGAGAGGAAGAGGGCGACCTGGCCAGGATGCCTGTAGATGGTTGCCAGAGTCAGAGAGAGGCCAAGAGCGATAGAGAGCCTGCAGATCAGGCATTCAAAGGAGGAGTAGGCCTGCGTAGGAATGACAGAGGCAGGGATCCACTCCAGAATGATCAGAGCTACTCCACCTCTGGGGCAGTTGGTTCTGGGTTCGGAGAGGATCTTGTAGCCATCAGGAAGGAGAGTGTCAAAACATGTGCCAGAGCTGGCCATGAACCATGTCTCGGTCAGAGCGAGGCTATCCAGTTCACATTCTTCAAGGAGGTGGCAGATGTCAGAGGAGTGTTTGACAGCATAGCGAGAGTTGAGAGTAGCGGCGTGGGGAAGGTTGTCACATTTGAAAGACTTCCGTGAAGGGGTACAGGCTTGAGGTATGCCCTGCAGAGGTGGTAGAGGGGCCCAAGAGTAGGCAGAGGAGGTAGAAGGAGATGGCAATGTAGCCAGAGAGGATGAGTAGAGTGCCAGAGAGGTGGTGGTAGAGGAGCCAGAGAGGTGCTCCTATCAAAAAGGAGGAGATTGGGCTGAGGGCCCTAGACCAAGACAGTGCCATTCAGATAGACATTAATGGCGGTCTTGGACGAGTGGAAGGAGGCCAAGAGGACCTCCCACTGATTGCCACTATTAATGGGAGACGAGGAAAAAGGCGAGAGAACAGAGAACATATGAGGGATCTGTAGGTCTGGAGAGGGAACGACAAAGAGGATGTCAGCAAGAGTCTGTCTGGAGGAAGCACTGATGTAGTTATAAGCAATAGAAGGCCTGTGTTGGAGACCAGGATGTCCCTCTTGAACTTCTTCCTTCCTGACTTAGTGCGCGGCATAGGATAGAAGATAGAGTAGCAGTTAGAGAAGATAGGGGAGACGGAGAGCACCATAGAGGGTGCAAGGGGGAAGTAGCAGGAGGAGGGAGCAAAGGAGAGAAAGAGATGCACAGCCCATTCCACGCAATGTAGGCAGCACGGGGGTGGGGTCACACAAAAGGGAACACACAGAAAGCTCAGACAGGTACACTCAACAGGACAGACAGTACCCCCAGTGGGGTGGGGTCATGGAGAGTGGGAGAGAGCCTAAAGACACAGATCACAGTACACCAGTAACCACATTAGGGGAGGGGGGGCTCCTGGAGGTTTGGAAATAGCCTACAAGGACACAGATCACAGTACACAGTAACCACAGTTAGGGGTGGAGAGTGGGTCCTAGAGAGGGGGAGAGAGCCTGAACAGACACAGATCACAGTACACAGTAACCACAGTAAAGTGGGCTGGGGTCCTATCCTAGAGAGTGGCAGAGAGCCTACAAGGACACATCACACAGTACACAGTAACCACAGTTAGGGGGGTGGGCTCCTCGAGAGTGGGAGGGAGCCTAAAAGGACACAAGATCACAGTACAATAGTAATCGCAGATGAGGGACCTAGAGAAAAGACAGAGAACACAAAGTACTGCTAACCACTGGAATGGGAGAGCCTAGGATTGCACAGGGATAGAGTATGTTATGTAAGATGGTTATGTGGAAGTACGTGCAAAGGACGCAAAGTTTAGTAGAGAGCAGAAGTGGCTGCACCCCCTACCCGCACTTTCTTACCTTTCAGACGCTGAAGGTTGACTGTTGCACTGCATGATCGCACTCTGAACCGTGTCCCCTTTCCCTGCCAAACACCTGCGTTGCACAATACAGCAGCCTTGTCCTGCAAGGGCTTTGCCACGGAGAGTCCGATCCTCGGTTCTTAAAGGTTTGGATGCATGTATGTTGGGGCAATGTATTACATGTTGACAGGCAGCGCCTCCTGCGCACCTGCATTGCACAACACTGCGGCCATGTCCTACAAGGGCTTTGCTTCAGAGAGTCCAATCCTCGGTTCTTACAGGTTTAGATGTGTGTACGTAGGTGCAACTTATTACGTGTCTTCAGGTAATTACATTATATGATATGATATGATTTATAACACGCTTAATACCCAGTGGTTTCTAAGTGCGGACCCTGGGATCGAACCTGTGTTTCTCTGTGTCGTCTTGCTTGCAAGGTGAGCATGTTTCCCCTGAGTTATCCTCCCGAGCTCAGACATTAAATCGGTTGGTATTTTCCAGCTGGGTGGGTCTGTGTATCCTTTTTGGGGAACGAGATGTATTTAAAGGAGTTGATGGACGTAGTTGACAAATTCATGAAGGTCCAGATATGTGTCTAGAGGAAGCAAAACACTATCTGGGCAGGGTTATGCTGAGGGCCAAAGAATGCCCGAGGAAAACAGTTAGTATTAACTGGGTTAGAAAATGTTATGAGTATAGAAAGGAATAGAGTGCGACTGACAAGAGGAAGAGGGGGTGCATAAAGAATGATGCATTCGGAAATTGGGGGACAGTGATAAAAAGAGGAAAGACATAAGCTGAGAATGTTTACATTGACTATAGAGTGCTGGATGGATATAAGAGGCCTTTCATGAAAAAAAGAATCAAGTGTCCGGGAGCAATTTCATCATAGACCTTTCAAAAGGGCTGTGCAGAAGTGGAACTCCTTTTGCCTACCGGGGGCCATTGGAGGGAGGCGTTGGGAGGATGCAGTGATGCGGTGGTGCAGGCTCTCTGGATTGGTAAGTGGGAGGCTAGAGCCCGCCCCCAAAGGACCCGCGCATGAGCGGCACAGACCCTTTCTTCCTGAGGCGAGATAAGCGAGGGCCCGATCACCCACTCCTTTTTGAAAGGATTTCCTATATAAGGACCTGGAAGGCGTGAAGAATAAGGGTGCCTGTTTCCAGATTGGATAGGTAATTTCGAAAAGGAGTGTCGTGAAGAAGGTACCAGGCCGGGAGAAAACAGCAGGGAAAGGTGAAGGTACAACGTAAGCAAGATGGGAGTGACACGTTGGGTGGTGGGGGGGGGGGTGTGTGATAAAGGAAGACATGTTTGGAAATGAGGAAACAGAAGTCGCAAGGAGAAAGCAATATGCCAAGACTTTTAATATTATAAATGGACCTTCCTTGTAATAAAGCGGCCAAAAACAAGGATATGCGGTTGCAAGTTTTGTGACATGCTACATGCAGAGGTATCTGGCTCAGAGTCCTGAGGAATAGGTGACACAGTCCTCCCAGAGGAAGCAGGGGCCTGAAAAAATGAGGACAAGGATGCAGACTACCTTATACTGTGGGGGCCACCGCTCGGCTGCCACCTCTACCCCAACGAAGGAGACAAGGGGTGCAAATAGACATTTCAGACGGGCTAACCTTTCACATTTTGGGAGAGGGGCTAACTTCAGAGACTGTGGGGGAGGGGCAAACCTACTTTTATGGGGGTATTTGACTTCATTACACGTTCTAATGAGACTATTCTGGTGCAGTCAATTAACTCTCTCCTTCACATCTGAAACCACACACTTAAGGACTGCTGTGAGAATGAGCTGTCTACTGCCCCTATTCTTCCAATCACTCCCCTGACATGCAAGTATTAACACCCCATCACGATTTCAATTAGATAAAAATGTATGCGTACAAATACAGTTGCTAACAATTAAATGCTTTACATTACTAATTGCCGGGCCTTTGCTAACAGTGCAGCCGCAGGCACTGTTTATTGTATGTGTCCTTTTGTGCGTGCCACAGCTCTGTAGGCCAGCCAGATATGATATGATAGGTTATTTATAACGCGCTTAATACCCAGAGGTTTCCAAGCGCAGACCCGGGGATCAAACCTGTGTTGCTCTGTGTCGTCTTGCTTCCAAGGCGAGCACGTTGCCACTGAGCTATCCTCCCAAGACCGAATAATCCACGTCAAGTCAACATAACCAGCCATTTCAGGGTGGAGGATGGAGGGATTAAGCCCAATTTGCCCAATGATAGTTGTGCCCGTGAAGCAGTCTGTTGTGCAACACCCACATGCAATATTCGCTTTTTGCTGAACATTGGAATCAGGGTTAGTCTTAGGCATGGGCGGTCTGGGCTTTTGCCCAGGGCGCCAAACTCATGCCATTTACAAAGGGCACCATAGCCACTACCACACCAGCATGGAGGAGTCTTTTGAAAGCGCCCTTGTGTTGATGCAGCGGCCTTTGTAAAATAAAGGCGTCCTCGTGTTGGCAAGGGAGCAGCACCCTAGGCAAGTGAAAAGCTATTTGCAGCCTGGGAGGCGCTTTTCACTTGCATAGTGCACCACTATCGCACCGGAATGGGCAAGCCTTTGGAAACCTTTCGCATGGTGGCTCCAGTAATTCCCTATTTGAGTTAGACGCCACTGCCATGCCAACAAAGAGAAGCCTTTGAAAGGCTACCCCGAGGTGGTGTGGTGGCAGCGCCCTATTTGAGTGAAAAATAGGGCGCCTCTGCCATGCCAGCACAGGCAGCCCTTGAAAGGCTTCCCGAGGTGGCGTAGTGGTGGCACCCTACTTCAGTGAAAAGCTCTGACCCCTGGGAGGGGGACTTTCACTAGCATCGGGCGCCTCTGCCATGCCAGAATGGGGGAGTCTTCGAAAGACTTCCCTGAGCTGGCGTGTAGATGGTGCCCTATTTAAGTCTAAAGCTTCCCACTCCTGTGGTGGCGCCAGGTGCACCATCATGTGGGCAGGGAGCGTTGCACTATAATAGGGCATTGCTTAGGGCACATTTCGAGGAAACATGTGGATGGATAGCGTCCGTCCCCTCTCAAGTGGACGTATCCTGTCCTCCTGTGTGTTAGGAATTTTTAAAAGTATATTATTTGCTTCACCTACAGTGCCTCAGCCAGTTTTCGAACCCAAGTCACGCAGCTGACAGGGATGACACTTAGACACAGGATTACAGGAATCACTGAGAATCCACTCTTTTAAGGTCTTATACTAAATTGTTTTTATGCCTTTAACACTTCTAAACTTAAAAACTTAAGCTACCTCACGCCCCCTGCACACCTTCTAACTGATCTCAGACCTTTATTAAACAGATATATATATATGTAAGACTAATTTACAAGATAATAAAAAATTAGGTGAACAGAGTTCCGGTTTCTTCAATTCAGAAATCTATAATTCAGAAAACACACATAATAAAAAGGGGAGCATGGGGGAGCCTTTGAGAAGCTTCCTGATCTAGCACGGTGGCAGCACCCTCGTTCAGTGAAAAGCTACCTGATCCTGAGGGGAGGAGCTTTTCTTAGACAAAGGGCGGCGCTACCACGGGAGCATGGGAGAGACTTTGAAAAGTTTCCCAGAGCTGGCACAGTGGGGGATCCATGGGTGGGCCAGATTCAAAATGTTGTTTGGTGGGGGAAGGGTGCTGTCTCCAAATTCTATTTCGCCCAGGGCACAGCATAGCTAAGCCGGCCCACATTGGATGGACCGTTTGTTACTCTTGCTTAGACCTCTCCAAAGAGGATGGGTCTGATTTTTTTTTTTGTTGAGGTTTTAGTTTGATGACAAACTTTTCCATCACTGTGAGTTGGGTGTGAAATAGTATGAGGAGAGCGAGAAAAGAGAAAAAAAATAATAAAAATAAATAAAAAATAAAAAAGGAAGAACCAGGCTTTTCTTCCATTGAGATCAAGGATGCTAGAGAGGAAGTCTGATTTACAAAAGTGTTTTACAATGGCACAATCCCATTGAAAAACATGTAGTTCCCCCCTCATCACCAGAGCTGGACCATTTCCTCCACTGTTGTAGTAAACACAGAAAAAGCTTAACTCTCTTTATTTCTCACAAACGGGGCTTTCATTTTCTTAGATGATGGCTCAAGTAGGCTTCCAGTCCTTGACTCTGAGCCTTTCTTCAGGAAGCTTCCCTCTGCCCGGCTTCAAAAGGGGAGAAGGCCGTCAGCACTCAGACTTGTATATTAAGCACGCATTCTAGTCAGCTCTGCACTCTGTGAGCGCCAGACAGGGAGAGCGAAAGCATTTCATTAGCGGCAGCCATTACTAACCCTCCATTATCGTAAAACGAGCGTCTGACTGTGTTGCGCTACAAATCAAAACTATTACGACATGGCTCACTAGAGCAATGCAAGCCCCTCTGGCTCTCTGACAGATTGCACGTGCATTTGCATTATGAGCGTTAACGCTCTCCTTCCCGAGAGGGTGAACATTGCACTTTGGCCTAAAGCGCTATATAAGCCTCATGAATACAAATACAAATACCACATTTTGGTCGATGCACTTAGAGGAATGAACGTCAAACAGTGTTCTTTGTAAAAAAAAATACTGACTGCGAAACAGCAAAAATAAAGAATTAAAACATATTGACTGCAAAATTTGAGAAAGTTTAATCATATTTTTTGTAATGATCTGCACCTGTATCACTATCATTAACACCACCCCTTGCTTCTCTCAACTCCCATAGTGGTCTGCACCCCTTGGCTCTCCAGATTTTGTGGACTACAACTCCCATCAGCCTGAGCCAACGTAGTCAATTGTGGGGGATCATGAGAGTCGTAGTCCAAAACGCCTGGAGAGCCACAGGTTGCAGACCTGTAGAAGCACCTAGCATGCCCAGAGGCATAGCCAGGATTGTCTAGCAAATGGGACCTGAAGCTAATGTAGTTGGGCCCGCTGCACTGACAAAAACATCTGTAAATGCCCACACAGTGCTGCAGCGAGGGCATTCACAGATTGTGGGTGGGCCTTGCCCCTCAGGCCCTACCCTGTCTACGCCTCTGAGCATGCCCCTTATATCTCACCCATTCCACCTTGAAGAGAAATACTGCTCCTTCAGAAAGGGAGTCAACTTTACACCGCCATTGCGATGGGGCCAGTCCACCCCTCAACACCACTTTTGTTGCCGGTCGTGACCGTAACTCTACCGTAAATTAATGTACTGTAAGGAAAAATCAAGGGGAAGGGGGACCAGTTGCACTGATTAAAGAGTGAGTGACAGAGAAGACAAGGAAGAGGAGTGAATGACAACTGGCCATCCAGTTTCCTTCATCTGTTATAGTTTCGTTCATTTTATATCAGTTCTGAAGGGTGCTAACTTAAATTTTTAGGATTCCCGCCTGCAAGAATGGTGGCTATCAGCAGTGTTGCTGCTGGGGCAAGGCTATAGAAGGTGGGTACCAGATAGCCCCTAAATGTAGCAAATGTGGTCCTATTGCTGGAAAAGAGGGATACAATGCCCTGAATCTGGCACAGGGGTCTGCAAACGTTGTACAGGTGCCCTCAACCTTAGTCAGTAGAGTCAATGGTGAGGTATCATAGCCGTTGTAGTCAGAAACATCTTCAGAGCAGGTTGAAGACCCCTGGTCGAACATGTCAAATATCCTTACATGCTGTCCCTTGTTATTTTAGTTACAATGAGATGGAGACTGGCTCATGAGTGGAGGGGGCTTGAACCCTGTCTTCTACTTGAACATCGTAAATGTTTAATTGTTTAAATGGGAAGTGACGTTTTCATGGTGCTCCTGCCTCTAAAAGATGGTTTAGTCTGAGACAAAGGGAGCCACATGCGACCCTAACTCTGCCAAAGCATTGCCATCAACAGTTGTGATATCACCCATTTACTTACCTACTGTACAGTGCTTATGACACATGTAACCCCCGTGAGGGGGATAAACAAAGTAAAAAGGAAGGATCCCTGGCATTTGAAGCCATGCTGGGGATACAGAAACAAAAAAAGGGTCAGAGTAAAGTACCCAAGCGCGTGCCAACATAAGGCTTCCTTTACTCTAAACAAGGAAAGGAATGCTCTCTGTCTCTTAACGGAATACCCTTCAAGAGGGTTAGAGACACTCCGTGCCCACTCACTGCCACTGTGTGGGCCTACATACTGGCGCTGCCCTGACTGGATGGGGAACCCCTGTGATAGCAGCCACCCCCTAGGTAGCCCATGTACCACCATGGGCCCTGGGCACATTAAATCAACGTTTCTCCCTGCAGCAGGGGAGTGCCCAATGTATTTAGCCCTACTGGGCTGCATATAATTGAGGAGCTGCCCACTCAACAGGTGACCCACCAGGACTCCCTGGGCCACACCTGGCAGAAGTGGCCAGGTAGAATGAACTGTGTGGGTCTCCATACACTGCATCTGAGTGCTGGGCTGCACCTAGTTTCGCAGCCCAGCCCAAGTAAAGATGTTGGGGACCCCCACACTGTTGCTGCTGCTGTTTCCCACTGACTGCCAGGACAATCGTAATAGAGCGTGACGCCTGAGAGGAACATATCCTTTGGTGATTACTCTGTTCCTTGTTGTTTTTCTTTCTTCAGGGTTGTTTGCTTGCATTGGTCTGCCTGTATTCCTGCTGTATTCATTACTTACTTCTAGGTTTCTTTGTGGTTGCGTTGTCTATGCATTGATCTAATTTTCTGTCTGTGTTCTCTCCTCTGCATGCCCCCTCTCCTTCCGTGTTTGCCCCCCTAGTGTTTCCCCTCTGCCTGCCCACTTCCCAGCACTACCGCCACCCCTCCCTGCTTGGAATCCCCCTCCCACCTTCTGCTCTCCCCGCTCTTCCTCTCTGCACCCTCTATGGTGCTATCTGTCTCCCCTATCTTTTCTAACTGCTACTCCATCGACTATCCTATCCCCCACATTAATTCTGGCAGGAAGAAGCTCAAAAGAGACATTCTGGTCTCCAACTGAGGCCTCCCTATCGCTGATACCCACACTGGTGCATCCTCCAGACAAACCCTTATCGACATACACTTTGACGTTCCCTCTGCAGGCATATGGCCCACCCAAATGGTCTCTGCTCTCTATCCTTTTTCTTCTTTGCCCATTAATTGTGGCACTCGGTGGGAGGCCCTCCTGGCCCCCTTCCACTCCTCCAAGATCATCATTAATGTTTACCTAAATGGCACCGTCTTGGTCCAAGGCCCTCAGGCCTACCTCCCTCTTTTTTGATAGATGCTTCCCATGCCTTATCACCTTCCTTTCTTCTCCTGCTGTTCCTTCTTTCCCCTCTCTGGCTCTTCTGCTGCCTCCATCCTCTGTCACCTCATGGCTGCCTCTGCTGCTTCTCCGTCCACCCTGTTGCCTTCTTCCTCCACCACCCCTCTGGTACCCACTACCTCTTCCCTGGCTACCTTGCCTTCTCCTCCTTCCTCCTCTACCCATGCTTGGGCACCTGCAAACTTCAGCAGGGTGTACCTCTTACCTGCACCACTTCACGGAAGTCCTTCAAAGGGGGCAACTTGCTCCACATCACTACTCTCAACTTTCGCTCCACTGTCAAACACTCCTCTGACATCTGCCGTCTCCTGGAAGAACTCGATTTGGATCTACTCGGTCTTACCGAGACTTGGTTCACGGCCAGCTCTGTCACGAGCTTTGACACTCTCCTTTCTGATGCAAGATCTTCTCCAAACCCAGAACCAACCATCCCGATGGGGGTGTAACCTTGATCTTCCTAAGCAGGACTAATCTTATTTTGAATGCCTGGTCTGCCGGCTCTCTATCTCTCCTGGCCTTTCTCTCACTGTGGCCACTATTTACAGGCCACCTGGCCAGGTCAGCCACTTCCTCTCTGAGTGGGTGGACCTCTCCTCCTCTCTCCTGACCTCGACCTTTCAACTTCTCTTCCTCTGAAACCTTAACAACCACCCGGAAGCTACCTGCCCTTCTTCTCTCTCTCTCTCTCTCTCTCTCGCTCTCTATATTCCTGCCTGACTCACTTTGCAGGGCATACCCTGGATGTTCTCATCTCTTCAGACCTCCTCCTCTCGAACTCTCTCATCTCTCCTCTCTCCTGGAGTGATCACTTTCTCCTTTTCTCCCACCTCTCCCTCTCTACCCGTCAATCCAAGCCGACTCCAGCACTGCCACCTACCTTCTCTGTCATACGACCCATGAAGTGGTTGTTAGTTGAGGCTTTCACCACAACCTTCTCTCCTCTTCTGCAACTTTTGCCTGACTGACAGCCTAACACAGCCCTCTCTAACCTTCATCTTTCTAGCTTTAACACTCTTTATGTACTTGCCCCTGTCATGAGGATACGCTTGAAGCCCAAATCCAAGTGCAACTCTTGTTACGGCTCCGACCTCGTCACCCTCAAGCGCAAGTGCAGTGTGGCTGAGAGGAAGTGGAGGGCACGAGGTGCACCCTCTGACAAACTGGCCTGCCGCTTGCTCCAAAGGCAATACAGACTCTCTGTCCTCGCCAAGAAGAGAGCTCACTTCCAAGCCTGCGTCTTTGCGGCATCTAACTCAAACTCTTCCAAATCTGCAAGGAGCTGGCCAATCCTGCTGCAGACTCTGCTTCTCCTTTTCCCTCCCAATCCTTCTGTAGAGCCTTGGCCTCTCATTTTATCACTAAAACACGGGACATCCTGTCCACCCTCTCTTCCTCTTCATCCTCCACTCCTTGCCCACCTGTGGCCATCTCTCATCCTTCCTTCTCTTCTTTTCCCTTGTTCTCCCCTGACGATGTTTGTAAACAAGGCTCATCTATGAAAGTCTCATCCAAATAGGTTCTCTCCTGTTCATCCAGAATCATCAAGGACAACATTGAAACCCTTGCTTCAGCCTTGGCCGATTTCTGCAACCAACTCCATTGTCACTGGAACCTTCCCTTCCCCCCTTAAAGCACTCCCGTGTGCACCCCCTGTTAAAAGAGCCCTCTGATGATCCTTCCTCTCCAGCTAATTGTTGCCTAATCTCCATCAACCCTTTCCTTGGCAAACACTTGGAAAAGCTGGCCATCTCCCAGTTCAATCTGCGCACTGAATCTGTTGGTTGTCTCCACGACCACCAGTCTGGCTTTAGAGCTTCCAGAAGCACGGAAACGGCTTTCCTGAACACCTGTGAAGATCTGCTCTCTAACCTTGTTTCTAACCTTCCTTCTGTCCTCATTCTCCTCGATCTTTCTTCTGCCTTTGATATGGTCAACCATGTCATCCTGCTCAATCACCTCAGTGATAACGTGGATAGCACTGATCAGGCCCTGGCCTAGCTGACCTCACTTCTCACTGACCAACCCTCCCAGGTACAACTGGGGTCTTACCTCTCCTCTCTCTCAATCCACGTGTGGTGTACCCCAGGGGGTCAAACCTCTCTTTCTGGCTTTTCAAGCAACACCTGGCACCTCTTGCCCACCACATCACTTCCTTCTGCTCCAACCTTTAGTGTTATGCAAATGACACCCAGCTCTCCTTCAGGCTCCCCTCAGCCGCCTCTTCTCCTTCTCTCATTCCAGATTGTCTGACTACAGTTCAGGAATGGTATGCCACCACTGATGCCAGTAAAACTGAGATCCTCCTCATCGGAACACCAGCTCCCTCCATTCCTCTCTCTCTCTGGCCACTCCCTCTGGGTCCTCTTCCTGCTCCTACCTGTGAGGCTGAGAACCTTGGTGTTATCTTCGACTCCACTTTCTCCTTCTCTCCTCACATCTCTGATGTCTCTAAGAAGTCAAACTATCAGCTGCACCTCCTCAGAGGTATTCTTCCTTTCCTCACTTTCCCCCAGAAGCTCACTGTCTCTAGAGCTCTGGTCCTCTCTAGGCTGGACTACTGCAACAGCCTCTTTCTAAAACTTCTTGCCTCTACTCTCTGACCTTTACAACTTATCCAGAACAGAACTGCAAGACTTGTCCTTGCCCTCAAGCCCAGGGATTGTATCTCTCCAGATCTGAAATCTCTTCATTGGCTATCAGTGGAAGCAAGGATCAAGTTCAAGACCCTCTGCATCGTCCACAAGGCTTTCTTGGGCCTGGGACCGCACTACCTCCAACTCTCTCTTCCTTAACATCTCCCCTCTCGAGCTCTCTGCTCATCCACTTTTAACTCTCTGGGGGTCAGCCGCTTTTCCAAGCAGGAAGTTGTGGCAGTTCTATATTATCAACTGGGGCCTCCCTCTGGAACAGCCTCCCTGCCTCTCTCAAACTTGAGTAGAACCACCTCCGGTTCCGGATGCAACTCAAGGGCCTTCCTCTTCACTTCCGCTTTCTCTCTTTCTCTCCCCTGCTGATGTCCCGACTGCTCCACGCACTGATCACCTGGCTACCCTATGAACTTGGGCCCAGGCTACTGCATGTCCAGTTGCACTTTGCACTGCGTCCCGGCTCCCCTAGCACGTGTGTTCTGCATCTGCAACCCTACAGTCCCTTCTCTCTGCACTTTGAGCCACACGCTGGCTGCACTTTATGAGTTACCTGTACCCCCCACTGCCCCCCACACTTCTCCACTTCCACTTCCCCGCACTTGTGCAATATGAATGACACAGGGCCTAGTAAGATCATTGTTTTGTCATCCCTATGTTTCCCCCTCTTTGTATTGTCGCGCCTAGAAACACTTGTGTACAGGCACATTATAAATGCCATATCATATCATATCACATCATATCATACAGAGAGCAGCAGCAGTGACTTTGATACAGCCCTCGCCAGGTTGTATCGGAAGTAAGGTCATTTTATATATAGTTTTTATACTGTGCACTGTATGAACTTTCTACATATTTTTGCATAAAGTGTCTTGTGATTTCCTCGTTTAGTACAAAACCTCAAAAGACCCTGCTGTTGTTCCGGAAGAGAAAAGTATGTAAGTGAACGTATAATAACTAAAGGAACCGTACACCAGCATTCCTTTATCTGCCTTTCCCTTTGTTTGTCAGTTACTATAACCATGTTTCATTCGCCCTTAGGGGTGTTCGGCGATCCTGTCCTAACCTTCTAATTTTCCCTACATTCATCACTTTGACAGTGGCGCTCACCAGGGTGATCTCGAATACAGGAGATCAGGGTTTGGAGACAGGTAAGAGGCGGCTCAAGTTATAAGTTAATGCATAATATTGTGTGCCCGCCTGCACCTGTCCCCAAATAAGGTGCATAACATGATCACCCGCTACACACATTTTTTCAAAATTGATCCATGACAAATTTAAGAGGGACATTGTTGATGAAAAAAGAAAGCTGACCATTGATAAGAGAATGGAAAGGAAAAAAGGAAGTTAATTAAAAAAGGAGGAGGGCGGGTAGGAAAGCCACGGTAAGTGCAAGAGAAGGCTACAGTGCGATGGATAGGCATAAGGATATGGGAGGAGGCGATGGAGGCATGGGAAGTCGAACACCCCCGTATCAAAAGAAGCGGTAAAAATGAAAAAGTCATAAAAAGTATCATAAAGGTAATTTCAACACAAATTGGGATGGCAATACCCTACACAACCCTGTACAGTAGGATCACGATGTTAAAATATATCTGGGTAATCAGAATGACCAATAAATATTCAAATAATCAGCACCAAGATTCACGATTTGTACATTTGCTTCTGAGTATACATTTTAAACACTGTCATGCTGCCCGTTAATGTGTCAATCTCTCAAATGGTTCCATGTCACTTTGCGACAGTAATTACTTCGACATTTTCTCATTGATTTTATTGTTGTTAATTTAGGGTGGTCCCCCAATGTCTTCCCTGCCCCTTCATTACTGCCCCGAACCCAAACCTTCACCCTTTTTACCCCTTCCCACAAATACCCACATTTTTTCAATGACATTCCGAAAGAATTACTTCCTGGTAAATTACCACAAAGTCATCACTGTCGGCGAAACAACAGATACGCTCTCAAACCCAGGAGGAGAAAAAAGGGAATGCGTGGCTGTGATCCCTCCACCCCCAATGTTCCAGATAAAAGGCAGGCAGTTCCATGTGATAATGTCACCTGGAAATGACGCCAAGTAGACGACTTTTTTTTTTCATGATCCCTAAAGTGCTTTTCCCAAATATTCTAGGAGAGGTATAATTTTATATTATAAACTCCAATCTTCGAATATTTAGGGAACGTGATATTATACTGAGGGTGCATTTCTGGGGAAATGTCACCCTCTGCTGTCTATTTCCCAAGCAAGGGGGACAACTCTGCAAAAAGGAAAATTGCACTGTGGAAATATACACAGGACACACACAATAGCTAATCACATTTTCATCCAGCATATTTCATACAGATCATTCCAAGCGTTAGGAATGCTTGGGAAAAGATTTTCTTACGGTCACCATCACCCGTTTTGACCATCCTGACATCTTCACTGGATTGTCCTAATGGACAATCCCAGACCGACCAACCAGCCCATCGCTGTATGGCTCCACTGCCTGAAGAAAAAACACCCCAGGGCCTACAGGTCAATCCTCTATACGTAAGGGGAGAAACTTAGGATACAAAGATAAAAAGCATTCAGCAATTTATAAAGTTATTAATGCGACATCACAGTTTTGCAGAATTTTATTCGGCAAAAGTATTCCACAAACGCTCATTTTTTCACATTGAAATAATAAATGCAATGTGAAATTAGTGAATTCTGCCCTTCACTAGTTCCTAAAAACATTGTTTTTAGGCAGAAGCACCAGAATCCTAGTAGGTTTTCTGTCTGGATATTATGCTGAGAGCAGACTCTGCCTGTGCAAGGCAGCAGTGATGTGGTCTAATGGTCACAGGCCCGGCAGCAGGCGGGCAGCATGATTTTGCACCAGTTGGAGTTTCTTAATCATCTCTAGCCGCAGGCCTGGGCTCCTGATGTTACGGTAATCTGAACCGGCGGTTCCCGTTGCCAAGATTATAGCAATATGGTGTGGGAGGCTTTTGTGGGGTCTAATCCTATGAAAATCTTATGCTTTTGCTTAAGCCTTTATCTCATGCAGGTAAAATCGCAGAGAGAATTATTTTTTTCAGAGATATGTGTGCAACCCGCAGTCATAGGCTCAAATATCTTCAATGAGTTTGGTAATATCAAACAACATCTGTTTTCGCAGGGCTCAGCTGTGGAGCGAGTCCCAGAATGCAAAGGGAAACCAGGAGTGGATAAGCATCTACAGATTGGAATGGATCATGTTGGCAACTATGTAACGCAAGCTTTATTCTTACCCATCTCCCACCAGGTGTGGCGCTTGTAGTTAATTCCCATTACATGACCAATTTATCCCCTGTCAAAGGATTTGCTCCATCGCCTAATTTACCTATTCTATGTCGAAATGGAATGTGTTCCCTGCTGCTTGCGTACTCAAACAATTGAAGCTGAAAGACTGCTGGAGAAGGGCCTTTCTCATTGATATAGCATATTAATAAAATCAGGAAAATTGTTCCAGTGCCTTCAAACCCATTTTCCTATCAGACAGTGCAAGCCGCCTGTCCCAATGAGGCACGGCTTGCACCTCGGCTCCATCCACACGATGGATACGCATTTTAAGCGCTATACGATATTCCTACTCACAATAGCGAACCCACATTCTCCTCTATGCAGAAATCAATCAAAAGGCAAAACCCAGCTGTCTGACGATATGCATGTGCGGTAGCTTTCCCATGCCACGCACGTGGATAAATGAGTACCAACAAGGTTGGGTGATATTGTATGTACATTTGTTCTATATAAAGCGCTTAAGCATAAGTGCTATATAATAACACATCATAATCATTTGGCCTTGGAAGTCTACTTGCATTCACACTAATTTGGTAATATGGGCCTATACACACTGATCTTAATGGTACATATGGCGATCCATTTTTGTATGAAATTTATATCACATTATAGTGATATCGTAACCATATTTTTCGTAGTGTACTTAGGAACAATGCTATGTGATGACGCTTCCTGTTTTGTCAAGGGGTGAAAGGTCGTGTTCCATCACTTCCCGTGATATCACTTCAGGGTGGGGTCAAATGACATCACTTCCTGTGATGTCATCAGAGGTCAAGGGTTGTGTGATGTCACTTCCACCGCCCCTGGAATTTTGGTGACATTACGTCCCTGCATGGAGATAGGGTTGTCTTTCTGTAATATTTGCACTTGGGTTTCGGAAAGAAAATATTTTCAATGCTCGTGATGTTGGTCCTTTTGCAGCTGAAACAGAGATATAACTCACAGCAAACCTAATGGTTAGAGTATCCAAACACTAATATATACGGTGCAAGTTGTGAGGGCGTGGCTCCCCACCTGATATCACGGGAAGTGATGGAACACGACCTTTCACCCCTTGACAAAACAGGAAGCGTCATCACATAGCATTGTTCCTAAGTACACTACGAAAAATATGGTTACGATATCACTATAATGTGATATAAATTTCATACAAAAATGGATCGCCATATGTATCATTAAGATCAGTGTGTATAGGCCCATATTACCAATTTAGTGTGAATGCAAGTAGACTTCCAAGGCCAAATGATTATGATGTGTTATTATAGAGCACTTATGCTTAAGCGCTTTATATAGAACAAATGTACATACAATATCACCCAACCTTGTTGGTACTCATTTATCGACCTCAGAAGGATGAAATGCTGAGTCGAGGTGTTTGAGAACAGACTAAGTCAGCGACTCACCCCCTGAAGTGTGCCTGAAATAAACCTGTAATGAGTCTAGCAATTATTGTATAGAATTCCAGAAAGACACATTATTTTGTATTCCTGTTCTTTCTTATTTAAGGTCACCGCTGAAAGTGTTGTGGAAACCCTGTTCTTTTTTTAAATTCTTTTTTTAAGAGGCCTGAACAAGAAAGCCAACCTCTCCAGAAGCAAAGAGCCACATGGCGCTGCCCACAGCCCAGGACCTACAGGGGTAGCAAGGGAGACCTCAGGGGTCGTAGTTGCGACCCCTGGCGACCCCTCAATGGTCCCGGTCTCTGTGCAGAGCAAGCGCTGAAGCAGCACACCGCATTGGCAGGTTAAAATCTGGGGACAAAGCATATCAAAGAAGCAAGTGAGAATTGGCATGGTGTGGAGGGGAGATCCCAGGGGTCCCGCTCTCCCAGAAATAAGAGGATGTGGATATGGAGATGTTGCTTCCATGAGGGGGTCTGTGGGGAAACCCTAAAGCAAGGCAGGAAGACCGGTAAGTGTGGGGTCTCCACCGGCCACAATGTAGGTAGGATAGGTTTGTGGGGGAATGGAACTGAGGTGAGGAAGGCAGGGGTGGGATACGAGGGAATAGCAAGGTTGCATTGTGGCCAGTCAGTTTCTATCTTGTCAGTAAAACGGGATGGCCATTAATCATAACGCGAGAATCAGGAATGTAGACCACCTGAAATGTAAAGTCTAATCAAAGGAACACAATACAACATAAAACCCAGGTCATCACTCGATTGTTGAGAATCAGGTGCCAGATTATCAAAGCTTTGCACTTAAAAATTGGAGCAGATGAATCTAGCATCAGTTTTGCTGTTTAGATCATACAGAATGGAGCATAAAACAATCTTGTCTCCTGGGAGAAATTGACGCAGGCTGTTTTACTTCCTATGTTTTCTGCTCATCATGAACAGAAATGTAGGAATACCCTTTGCTTCATTTCTGCCATGATGCAAAGGTTTTTAGAAAATATGGATTGTGCCAAAACCTTTTTACTTTATTTTGTATTACCAAAGCATTTGCTCAATGAATAATCTGGTCCCAGGTCTGGTACATTAATTATTTGTTTTTTCCACCACAGCTGCCTGTTTTTCCGATTTCACCCTTTCCAATAAACGGACTCACACAGTCTTGACACAGCTTTGATTGCAAAAAAGAAGCCACTGCTGTCCCACACCCATCTATAAAATCCTGGGTCTTGTGTTGGGAAAAGGCTACACACTCCCGTATCAAAAGGAAACAGATCTCTCAAAAACACTGAATAACTCGCCGTCCACTAACACCCCACTTCTCCACTGACGACCCTTGCTCGATCCGCTGCCGGCGAGATCTCATATATCTTAGCAGAAGCATGCTAGTTACACCAGGGTTCTAATACACCTAAATGCCCTCCCGCAGAGCGTCGCGCAGCTAATGTTCCCCACCTACCCTTTTGCCACCACAGATCCAGGTCTCGTTTTCCAAGGCGTGGGACCAAAACACACTCTGGACAAGCCTTGGCACGGCTCTATATTGTTACATCGGCAGTTATTTTTTCGATTCGTTTTTTGCCAAAATAATTTTTTGAAAAAACTCTTTGAATTTTATTTTGTATTTTGGGGGTCCCAAGCCTCCGCCTCTCCCATTATGTACACCTTACTCCCCAACCCCGATCCCTTATATCCCCTTACCAACACCCTCCTATATTTTTCAAAGAGTTTTTTTTTGCTGAAACATTTTTGGCCAAAAAACAGTCGAAAAATATACTGGCGATGTAAAAACGTTGTACCCCTTGGCACTGTGCAAAGACTATTTTCCTACTTACAGGTGGGCACGAGAACAGATCCACTCCCACCTTGCCTCTCTTAGTTGTGTTGTGTTGTGGTTTGATGCTTGGGTAGGACCCATATGCTATTGCTATGACCTCATAAGGTGGCAGGCTTGTCTGGGGTGTGCATACAGAGCTCTCAGTTCAGTACACCCTCCTCTAGGGGAAATCTATTGACCTATGTCAGCGGATATAGGATGGTTGGGTGAAGACCCTTTGTGGGATGAAGTAGCCGACACATGCCGGCCTCCTCATAATGAAGCCGGCTGACGCTATACCCGACAGCACAGAAATACATGGGTAGGTGTATCAGCCTTGTTCTCTGGGCGCACCACTTTGCAATTAGTCAATGGGCCTCATTACGAGTTTGGAGGTAGCCATGCCCTTAATAAGGGCATGGCTACCCCCAAATTCGAGTCCGGGTCTCGCAAAAGGAGACTTACCGGGACATTCTGACCTTGGAGGGCCTGGTAATTCCCATTCGCGGGACCCAGACCCGGTAGGTCCCCATTCCCATTTGAGTCCCCATAGGGCTCAATGGGAATGGGGAGGATGGTAGCAGCGGTACCGTTAACAACGGTACGGCTGCTACCATCCTGGTCTGCTCGCAGGTGCCGCTCTGGACGCCTGGTCGACCAGGCGGCCAGAGCGGCACCTGCGAGCAAACTCGGAATGTTGCGGCGAGGTAACAACGGCGCCGGTAGCACTGCCGGCGCCGTTGTTGCCTTACGGCAACCCTCCTAATGAGGCCAACTGTCATGTCAGCTGAAAATGCCTGAAAGTCCGTTTTTCGTATGCTGGCAGGGGCAAGAGCGAATTACCCTTTGTTTCTTCCAAGGTAGGTAGGAGATGTTCCCTATGGGGCATGAATATCTCAGTAATTCTGGTATTGCCTGACTGGCAGTACTCCAACTACTAGTCCCAGAATGCAAAGCAGGGAAACAATGGACTGGATGAGTTACTCATGCCTCAAATGAGCCAACATCAAAGCTATTCGACTGGTGCACTAGGAACACCTGTTCTACTAATCAGGCAGCCATGATTGAAGATGCGATATAAACAACACATATCATTTTTTATAGATGGGCAAACATGTCTGGGCTGAGACTGCAGGCTCGCACCACACCAAACGTACAGATGGACAGATATTGGGATCCCTCCCATTAATAGGAGCTGGGAAGGAAGTGGCGACCTAGAGGTTAAAGGGCCCGTGCCTCGTGTAATAAGCCCCCAATCGCTCAGGTCCATAACCAGCTTAGCTCCCATTCAGACGTGACCTTGAGCTGGCATGTCAGCTCGCGCAGCTGCCGCCGCTTTGCACGCATGCATCAGGGCGGCTTAAGTTAGAATTGGATCGATTCTTATGCATTGGAAAAGGAGTAGGACATACATCTCTTACGGGGTTCGATAACCTCAACCCCAGGGCCCCATGAGTCTCCTGCAAATCATATAAGGCAACCCCAATGAAGACAAGCATGCTGGCCCATTAAAAAAGTCCAAAACATGACAAATAACATGCCCGATTTATATAGGTGGCTTGCAACCAGTCCTCGTCTTTTAACCCTCGACTTGACGCCTAGATTTATAGAGTGGGATGTGAAACTACAAGTCCCAGAATGCAAAGAGAAATCCAATGGTGAATGGGCATCTCCCAACCGCCTTAGGGCAGGTTAGCATGCATGCACACACAGATGACATATGAATGGAGACGGTGCTCCAAATAGCGCAATATACTATATATGGTTTTATATAGGCCTACAAACCCGCAGGTATCTAAGAGCTGAAATAACAGTTGATATTATCATCCCACTGTGTGGTACTCAATTTATCGACCTCGGATGGATGAAAGGCTGAGTTTGGCCCTGCCGGGATTCAAACCTGCATCAGCAGGCTCTGCACAGATGTCAGAACGAGTTCTCAGCTCGCTGTGCTATATAACCAGCGTACTGTTCTTCTTGAGGCGGAAAGAATGGGGGCGAGGGCAATGCCATCATAGCAGTGTGCCATCGCAGCCCACCCAGAGCGTTCAGGTTGTCCCATGGCACCTGGGCACAGTGAAGCTAGGCACGGTACTCGCAGTCTTGCTTTCTCTATTTTAAATCAGGTCTGCCAGAGAAAAACAGGACTGGATTACCTGGCATCCTGTAGGACAACTTCAAAGTTTTCGGCATTCATGGAAAATATGACACACTTGGCGGGCGATGGGTAAGAAAAAGCTATTTAAGCAATAAGCCCCAATAAGCCCTGGCGCCCATAGTTACAGGCCTGAGTGAAGAGCATTAACGAAAGCCTGGGGAATTTCCTGAAGTGGTAATGCCACCCCTGCGAGGGCCTTATTGCTTAAATAGATTTATTCCTACCCAAGAGGCATTTTGTACTTGTTTGTAGCACTCAGGTACTTGGTTGGTCTCGATCGGTCTGCAGGGCATGATGGCAAAGCACCCATTTATGAGCCCCCAATGAGCATAGCAATTAGAGTGAGGGAGGTACAGGGGCACCCCAGGAACTTGGGGGAGCAGTTGTACAACTGGCAATGTGCAGATGGTGCCAGGCTTCCTGTGACAACGCAAATTCTAGGGTACCAGTGGTGCAGGGGTCAATATCAATTTCTAAACCATCAATCATCCTCACACCTCTAATACACCAGAATGGATCCAAACAGGTTGGATTAAACAAGCACACAATTAAGATTCTAAAACACCTTGTCCAATTATGGTAACGTGGACGGAACGGCAGCCTTATCTCCTCTAAAGGTCGTGGATTTTTGGCTATTTGCAGCACAGCGAAAATACATATATTACCAAACGATAAGAGGAGTGTCCAGTCAAGGTTGTATAAAAATATCTACCTTTTTTTTTGTCACAACAGACAATCTAATAACATTACTAAATACAAGCCACCCCGTAATGGAATGCAGAGAACAGGCAGAATCTAATAGAGAATCGGGATGCACTGTGGATACTGACAAGAGGGTAGTTGGTATGGTTGATAACCGCAACAGTTTTTAAAGGCTTCTTGGGTTCAGGAAATAGGGAGAACGGGTCTTAAAAAGTCCCTAGGGGCCTTCTGGGAAGGACCAAGGTGACAGAGCCATAAGGTACCACTTGCTGTTGTTCTTGGTGCTCAACAGCAGTGAGTCGGTTCAGGGCACTTTTCAGGCTTCTGCGACAGCGCTCAAGATGAGAGTCAATGGCAGGAATCCGTTGGCAAAATGGTTCGGTGAGCGAAGTGTGGCGAACAGGCTCTGTTGGGCCTTCACAAGACTCAGGGTTAGGAATCATCTCAGTGCTGATTGGCGATTCTGAAGTACTGGTCGAGAGGTCTTGGGTTCCTTCAGTGACTGCGGCTTGACGGCGGTAGCTCAAAGCTTAATGGCTGTCAGCATTGCCGGCGATTGCAGATCGGGGTACATGCCTGGCTCAAGAATGTCTTTTATGGTGGATGGCGGCAGGTGCTTGTCATAACTCTTCTCCCCGCATCTTCTAGTGGTCTTAAATTGTCATTAAAGGTGGATGGCCCAGAGCTAGGGAGTGTGTTTCAGGCAGCTTCCTTGTCCTTGGTTTTAGGTTCAGAGACCTTCCAGCCCTCCCTGTCCAGAGAGCTTGCTGCAGAGCCTAGCATGCTGAAGTAGCTGGAGGGTCTTATTAGTTCTTTTCTCCCTATCTTCCCTGGGAGATGTTAAGGGGAGGGATCTTGCTTTCCTAGTTGGATGTTCCTGGCCTTCCTTCACTGGCTGAAGCTGTAAGGCATACTGTACCTTCAGGAAGGGTCCAAGGATGAGTTCTTCTTCATGCTTCAAATGAAGTCTTCAGATGATCTGCCTGGGAGATGGGCTCCAGACCTCTCTTAAAGCTAACTGGCCCACAATGATTGGTGTAGGATGAGCCTACCTTAGGGAACCAATCCTGGGGTCCTACTAACAATGTTCACTATGTGTGAGGTCATAACCAGAGTGCTTTGTAACAGGAAAGTGGATCCTACAGGAACAAGGGGTGTCCCAGAAACAATATGGCTGGACCCTTCCCACAACAGAGTTTTAGGCTCACTCCCCTGTGATAGAAGGTCCCACCCACCTTCGTGTCTGCTGTGATCAAAGAGTCTCTCTGGTGGGTCTCCCTGTGCAGTTCCTTGTTAAAGTGGCAGATGCCCATTGAAGATGACAAGACTCTCTTGCTTTTGAAAACCACATTCTTGTATCTTATGAATGGTGTCCTCCTAGCAGGGGTTGTCTACTGCACAATACACTCCGACATGTCAGTTCACTGTCATTGATACTGAGAGGCGCGAGCTGGCTTCAGGCTGTCCATGGAAGGGGGAAGCTTTTCAACGCCCTCCTTGAGATGATATTGTACTCTTCTCTCCTGTCATATTCCAGCTAAATATGACAGGGGCAGACAATACCTGTAGGCTGTATCCATTCCAGAGTACACGGGTCTACGCGTTTGTTATGGTGTGATTATAAGACAATGAGTGTGGATTGGCTCCACATATTTTCCTGAGGCTGTTCTAAAATCATCCATTTACTTAAACATTTTAAAAAAGCCCAAGTGAGCCCACGCCCACCATGTGGATTGTCTAATTTCTCACACTTCCCCAGTCTCTATACTTTACTGGGTGAGGGCGGGAAGAGCTCCAGTGTGTTATGGATCTACTACGAGTTGCTTACAGTGTAAATGAGTACTTACAAATCAGATGATGTTTCTGTGGTCTGTGTTCTGAATCAGGGATTTGGGGTCAGTGATAGGAGAAGGATACTTTGCATTTGGAGAAGAGGACTGGGCTCCATCAGATTAATAATACATTTCAGATGGCATGCCTATATCAGGAAGTGGGTGAGCTCTTATGATAGAATCTCTCTAGGGATTGGTTGGTGGCATGATTCCCATTTCCCTGATAGGCTGGAAACAGTGTCAGTCCTGATATATAGGGGATTGGAGGCCTGCTGACTCATCCCGAATAGGTCGGAGGTAGAAGCGATTGGAAGGGTCCTGCCTTCTGAGTAACCACACAGTGGCGGCAATTCCTGAGAGAGCTATGCAGACCCCATAACCAGGATGAGACTGGAGGCCATCACGTATCCCCTCAAGTGGAAGCCAATCTATCACTTCCTCCCCATCCAGCCCATCCTGTCAGCAAGTGGTGACGAGATGCAGAAAGGAATAGGATAGGGCGATTATATTGTGGCAAGAATTTTTTAGACAAATGTGGCCACAAATATATGTGGGGGTGGGTAACTGTGATAATAAAGGAAGAGGGAGGTCAGGGGGAGTGTAAGGATTCTCCCCGCATATTTTTTCCACCAAATGTAAAAAAAGAAAAAGAAATTCGACAAAATCGAATTCGACAATAAAAACTCGACCACATCATATAGAACTGTAAGGAACTAGTTCCTGTTGGCCATTAGCGCATGCCCCGTTAGACAGCAGGCCACTGGATCTCTTTCCAGAATCCTAGACAGCAGGAGTGTCAAGAGAGGTAGGGAGTAGTGCAGTCACTATGGGCGAGAGTAGAACCCAGGCGAAACAGCCATATACCCTTGAACCTGCGATATTCCTTAGTTTACCAATACGCTGTATCCTAGGTCTTTCCTTTTGAGAAGATCATTGAAAGTCTCAAGCAAACTATTAATACTTGACCACCTGGTGGTTTTCCTCTGCCAGCGCTGACTCTCCAGACGGTCTGCTCATCACCATCCATCAGTGCCTTCCAGAACCTCTGATAATGATGGACCATCTGAGGCTGGGCCCAATTCTTGGACAACCCTGGTATGCCTCCCGCAGATAGCCACCATCCTCCTGATCATGGAAGGCTTTGCATAGAGGATCCAGCTTCCACCCTGCCATCTTCAAAGCCGGAGACAACGCAAGCCAGCAGCAAAGGTATGCTCGTGTTGGCAGTTTAAAAAGCTTGCCAGTGTTCCCAAACTATCAGGCGGGGACGCAATTCTAGAAAGTGGTAGTAGGGCTTGGGCAATCACCTAACTGGGCCAGCAAGGTCATGTCTGTATAGTTTATATATTTGCTAAGCTGCTTAATCACCATCCTTATTTATGGTGTCTGAAATGAACACTCTTTTCCTAGTAATTGCCTATTTGTTTTATTACCTTTTTTCCTTATATGAGAGGACGAGGTGTGGCAGTCACTCCCTGCAAACCCACCCTGCCGGGTACTTTGTCTGCCATTGCACACATTATTGCTCGGGGTACATGCACGCCGGGTGAGGCATTATTATGCAGGATTCTGGATGCTCATTCTTATGCGGGAGCCATCACCCACCACCCAATAATTCCTCATGGTACCATTGACCTGCCACCTGTTTAACAGGGGGCCAGTGCAATAGGTGAACTCTGCTAAGGTCCTATTCTAGCTGAAGAGCATAACAAGTCAAATGCATCAGGTGATCCTTTTCCCATAATTCCGTTTAGTGTTTTGCATAATGTATGCATCACACTAAGCTTCCAAATGGGCTGGCTTCATATTTAAACAACTCTTCACTCCCTTTTCAGTACATCTCGATCCTCTATGATCATTTTTGGAGAAAAGCGCTCTGTTTGGAGAACCCCCTCTGGTCAGACTCTTGGTTTTGGTACATGGAGATAGTATTTAATTTGATTTACAGTCCACACAGATTTGTTCAGAACCAATCCAAAAGCCCAATTCCTCTCCTCCGAGTTACCCTCCTCGTCACCTAGCTCTCATCTGCCTGCTAGCTAACATTGTTCTCTTGCCTCTAACCTGCCTCTGTCCCTCAATTCCTCTAACTTCACTCTAGTACTTCCGCCATCATGCTTGCACAATGAGCACGGCTGGGTGTACCGCCTACCTGCACTTAAACATGTCTAATGTTTGTTGTCCTTAAACTGTGCATGTCCATTTTTGCATTGTCCCCGGTGACTGCTCCATTTACTCCCCTCAACAACCTGGTTAGAATGTCCCTCAACTCACCCCATTGTAAGAACATCACTGCTTCTCATCAAATCTGATTTCTTGTCTAGTGCACGTTCTTTTGTGATCTAAATAGCATTGTTCCTCCCGTATGTAAATAAAGGAACAAATAAAATAAATACTGTAGTTGCCATCATCCTTAGTGCATACCAGTAATGGTGTGAATTTATTCCAGACCGTGGATCAGCTGCACCAATATCACTGTGCTGTAAAAATGTAGTGTTATGCTAGAAAATGCCCTCTGGTATCAGGCATAAGGTAGCAGTCACACTTGCTGATAACTCATGGTGTGATCCCTGCCCATCCTGAACTGAGATGTCTTATCAAGCATAAGAGAAGCCGCTGCTACAGCTTTACACAGTGAAATCCATGCATTGATGTATGATAGCCCATCATTTCTTGAATAATTGATGGGGACCTCTAAACGTCATCAAAAAAGAGTGCCCATGACCCGGAAGCACTTGCTTATCTATAGCTCCACAGGTTTTGTATAGGTATCAGATCTACCAAAATAAAGAGCACCTCAGCGTCGTTCCAAGAGCCGCGGGAGTTGCTCCCGCGTTGGTAACATGCGGTACCAGCCAACTGTACCAGCTTGCTGGCCTCATCCTGCAGGGCACCATCACCCACAACGAAGGGAAGAAGCTGGAATGAAAATACACCACATTATGGCACTATGATGTAATCCGAACTATTAGGGTCTCCATCTGTATTCTTGATTTGTATTTGGAGGTGATGAAGGTTCGGGATAGAAAGGTGGTTCTAGTTTGGACCAGTGAGATGCCACAGAATAACAATATGTGAGTTGTTCTTTGAAGATATGCCTTTTCAGCCCCTTTCTGGAATAGCTTGCCCCCTGCCGTTTGACCGTGGACTTTCCTCCTTCCGTTTAGTGAACAACAGAAGACCAAGATGCTGTCCCAGCCATTTTCCCATGAGTTTGCTCATGTCTGCCTGTGGAGAGGCGCATTATTCATTTGCTCACCCAACATGAAAGTCTTTTCTAAAGTCACAGGCACTTTAAATGTGCCTTTGTCAGCCAAAGAAAGGCATCTCTTAAAGATGAACACAAATCACAGACACCTTCCGCTCTATTTGAGGCATAAGCACGTATTTGTCATGCTGCTATGCAGCCATAGGTGTCTGTGTCAAAATAGTGACACAACCATCAGAACTAACCTTGTGTGTACTGCTGGTGTTTCCCTCACTAGGATAACCCGGGCTTCCAGTTCCTGCCCCTCCCAAAGAGAGCCAAACACCTGCTTAATGTACCTACATGTGCCCATCATTGGTGCTGCAGGGCATCCAATTGTGGGGCTTTTGAAATCATTTCATAGACCCAGCAATTACATTCCCAAGTGGGCTGTTGTTGGGGGTACAGCAGACCCCTCTGTCACCATCAAGCACAGATCACCCATTCAGCTGAACAACTTTCATCATGCAGCCCCCTCCCCTGTTCAGTTGGGCTAAACTGATGAATGAATTAATCAGAACTCATGAAAATATAGATATTGTCATTGCCAATACCAGCCTTTCCTAAAGGTCACACAAAACTCCTTCCAGAATACCAATAATCTTCATTTAAAATGCCCATGAAGACCACGGGCTCATCCCCATTTCCTGCCTGCTATTTACACATATGGAAGAAACAAAGTTGGATGGATATGGCACACTCTATTAGAGGAGGTAGTCCTGTAATGGATTAATGTGTAAAGTAGGAAATTGAAAGAAATTAGAGAATAGATGTGAGGTGCAGATGAGAGATAAGCAACCTTGACACCTAGGTTGCGTAAAGTAATAAGAAACAAAAAAAGTTCCCAATTAAGGAACTCGCGTCCCCTGCACACTTTCCAATATCTGGATGAACAGACCAACAATTAATTTGTATTTTAAACAGTATTTCTAATAATATCTTTATAAAGAACCATTTAGCGTAAAAAACACTTAGGGAAGTCAATTATTGAAGAAATCAACATTCAGTCAGAGTAGGTCACAAGAACCGAACTTCATGTTTATTCTTGATATTGAAATTGTGGAAGGCCCAAAGCGTTTCGAGTGGTACAACACTCTTCATCAGGGGCAAATCAAACAGTTCTAAGGAAAGATATGTACACAATTTACATTAGAATAATGTTTTCCATTGACAACAATTTTACAAAAACAGCTTGTGCAACCAACTTGAAAACAGTATATAGGCTAAGTAAATGAGCATCATTGGTGCTAAATATCATGCTTTCGAGGTGAATTAACACCCAAGGGCTAACATTTTCAAACTCAACAGTTCCCTTAATGTTACAATTTACAAAAGAAAGTGAGTCAGCATCATGAGCTTACTTAATAGACTGGACTGTGTTTTAAGAAATATTGTAAGGTCATGTGGTGGTTATAACAAAAGTGGACTGAAAAACAGAAAAGGAAATTCTAACCTTGTGAATATATAAGAATATCTTCAAGCGAAGAGATGGTGGATGCAGGAAAGGGATCCCAAGTAATCGACCAAGCAGTACTAAATTAGTAATGTCAACGCACTCTGATCAGTTTTAAGTTTTTAAACTCTATTACAGGCTGCCTCTATTTAGGCGCCGCTCGCACTGTTAGGCTGATCCAAGCTACTATCAATATGTGGCTTACTTGTTAGCCCTTGGGTGTTAATTCACCTCGAAAGCATGATATTTAGCACCAATGATGCTCATTTACTTAGCCTATATACTGTTTTCAAGTTGGTTGTACAAGCTGTTTTTGTAAAATTGTTGTCAATGGAAAACATTATTCTAATGTAAATTGTGTACATATCTTTCCTTAGAACTGTTTGATTTACCCCTGATGAAGAGTGTTGTACCACTCGAAACGCGTTGGGCTTCCACAATTTCAATATCAAGAATAAACATGAAGTTCGGTTCTTGTGACCTACTCTGACTGAATGTTGATGTCTTCAATAATTGACTTCCCTAAGCTTTTTTTTTACGCTAAATGTTTCTTTATAAAGATATTATTAGAAATACTGTTTAAAATACAAATTAATTATTGGTCTGGTCATCCAGATATTGGAAAGTGTGCAGGGGACGTGAGTTCCTTAATTGGGAACTTTTTTTGTTTCTTGCTATTTACACATATGCCTGAGCATGACTTGTGAATTCCTAAAGCAGATCGGCAGGATGGGGCCCCCATCAGCTGAGTCACTCAATGTGATAGTCATGGAGTGCAATCTATGTGATGGTGAGCAAATGTTTTGGCCTAGCTCGTGGCTGGCTCTTGCAGCCAGGGACCGTTGGCTTCACGGATATTCAACCGTTCTAGTGGTGACTCTTGGCCATTATGGCTTTCTGAAGGCCAGGCCGAGGCACTGTACATCATTGGGTTGGAGTGTTTTCAAAGACAACTACGATTGCGCACTTAGATGTGGCGTGTGATATGTGTCAGGGAGGAGCTATTCCTTGAAGAGGAGTTACAAACAGGCTTTACAGTATTCCAATAGTTACACAGACCAACACAACTTTGATGTCCCCAAACATTCTACTATTTATTGATTTTTTTTTATTGATTTTTTTATTATTTACAAACCTTTACAAAATCACAAAAAATATCACACATTGACGTTAAAAAAAGTAAGAGAAATACACACATAAAAAACCAAACTGTATAAACAAATCAATCCAAAATGTACAAATTATATAAAGAAATGTTCACATCGTAATAATATTACATTAAGCTCACAAACAAATTCAATTTTTGACATTATGAAAAATTCCAAATTCACGTACATTAACCTTTAAGATCAGTCACTATTTCATATGTCTAAATTCTTTACCTTCATTAACTCAAGTCACAAACATTTCATAAAAAACTTGTTACACAGATTTTTAAACTTGTACAATTATCATGTAACATTCTGTACCATATGAAGTCTCTATTCACTTCATCAGTTGAGACCACAAATTTCCCAAAGTACTCTAACCTTTGAGCCTTCAAGTGAGGGCAAACCAGTAAAATGTGTTGCAAAGATTCAATTACGCCAGAGATATTACAAAATCGGCACCATGGACCTCCTTCTATGGTGCGATTTCTAATACATTTTATTTGATTGGTAGGTAGAACATTAAAGCGAAAGCGCATAAAATCATTGCGCAGCTGCTTACACGGATATTGAATCAAATAGCCTTCGATGACAGATTGCCATTTCCAAGTAGAACAGGCAAATCTATATAATTTAGATTCTAAGATTTTACCTTTTCGTTCTTTGCCAATCAAAGCCCATAAGACTGATCTTCACTTTTTCCAGCTTGTTACATAACGAGACCATAGATAGACTTAACTCTTTCAGACAATTCTCAGTTTCAACTTTTAACACACACATGAAAGGATTCAGTACTTCGTGATAAGCATAGGCATACAAGGTTTTTTCCGTCGAGGTTTTACATTTTTTCCATAGGTATAGTCTCTTCCAAGTTGCATAGGAAGAAAGTGAGTACGAACCCAGTTCGTATCTAATTAGGTCTAATGGAATATATTTGGGCAGAAACCATAGCACAGCTCTCCAGATTTTTCCTTCAATACTGATCAAATGTTCATGTAATACGTTAGGGAATAGTTCAATTCCATAAGTTAAACGTGGAATTACTTTTTAGTTGTAGAATTCCCTCAACGGGACCATAGAACATTTTCCAAATTTGTTATCAATGGCCCTCAGCTGTCTAATAGCTATTTCTGATTTCAAATTCAGCTGACTTTTTATCAGATTAATGGTATCCTGCCTAGAAAAATAGAATCCCAAATACTTGAATGAGGGTTGTGCCTTCATCCTCTTTCCTTCACAGACCCAAGAATAAGCATTCTCTCTTTTATTGTTTTTACCAAACCAGACAATAACCGTTTTAGATGGATTGATTTTAAGTTTAATATTGTATATTAATATTTCAAAGGCTCTAAGTAGCCTTTGGGTCCAATTTTGGTTTTGTCCATAAGAAGGAAATCATCAGCGTATGCCATCCAAGCTATGCACACTCCGTTCAGTTTGGGACAAACCAGACCTTTACTACCAAGGCCGTTGTGAGCATGCAACCTTGCCATAATCCGTTCGGAATAATGATTAATTTAGAGAGTAAACCTTCAGTCGTTAGTCGTACCTTCAAACTGGTGTCTGTGTACAGAGCAATAATAATTTGGAGTAAGTGAGGAGGAATACCAAGTTCTTTTAACTTTAGCCAAAGGAGTTGCCTATCTACAAGATCAAAGGCAGAGCTTAGGTCCATCGAGGCCACAGAAAGAGGTCTCTCCCCCTGCTTCATAGATTTGGCTATTAAAGTTTTCAATACAAGACCCTCGCAATCAGTTCCAATGTTTTTTTTTTTAAACCTATTTGTTTCAGATCAAGAATGGATTTAGCTTTAATCCATTCTTGCAGTTCCATTAAAACCAAGGAGCAAAACTTTTTTGACTCTGGGTCAGCAATTGCTATCAGCCTGTAACTAGTGGGACACATACGTGAACCCTTCTTAAAAACCGGCATGACAATAGATACTTTCCAAGAGAGTGGAATAATCTCTAAAATGCTTTCCCCATAAAACTGGGTCCATTTTTAGCAGTTTATTGGACAAATTGTTCGTTCCACCCGAGTTTTTAGATTTCTTAATAAGGACCATAATGTCGTAAACTGAAGCCTTCAAAGACCATGGCTGACTTTCAACAGTTTTCAGTTTGCAAGTCACCTTGTTAGCAGTATATAGTTTGGAAAAATGACCAAGCCATACATCCTCATTAATAACATTCACGGCCATGTCCTGTTGAGGTTTTTCAATTTCATTTATCAAGTACCAAAAATTCGAACATCCATGTCCACGTAGAGCTTTCAACATCAACTCACCATCCTGTTGCATGCGAGAAGCTCTGTAGTGAATATGCCAATTTTTATAGGATTGTTTAATTTTATTTTTACTCAACATATAATCAAGTGGCAATAAAACTTCTTTTTTCAGTTGTCTAAGTTCTCTTCTGTATAGAATCCTACGTGCGTGTACCACTGTATCCGTGTGATGTCTATTTTTAACCTTCAGTTTCTTTCCTGTCTCAGGCGAAGAAACCAAGTTATCAATAGTATTTTTGATGTAATCACTGAAATTTAAGGATGAATAGCACTCCTCACGGTTGGGCTCAGACATGGACAGATAGTCATTAATCATTGTCGAAGTAAATTTAACTTTCTTTTTGTGGCACCACTTGATTCTGTTCACTTGCTGATTAACACTCAACCCATGAGTATACTTCTCAATAACAGGGTTATGAAAATCAACTGCCATTTTAAAAGTTAGAAAGCAATGATCACTCGTGCTGGAATCCATAACCTCAGAATTACATACACTCCTAAAAATGCCAGAAGAGACAAAAATATAGTCTATAGTTGATTCATGACCGCTGGCTTTCCAAGTATAATGATCCCCTCTTAGAAGTTCTAACCCCAAGGATTCCGCAAAGTGCATCCACAACCTTCCACATAGATTGCTATTACCTCCCACCCGTGAATGCAGGTCAATATTTGCCAACATATCATCGCCCAATAGCTGATCACAGAGACAGTTAGCATTCATGTCACCAGCCATCACAATGTGACCTCCCACATTTGTCTCCCGACAAGATTCAATTAATATTTCCAGTTTGGTCTGTTCCGTTCCAAGTTGCTGGTCAGTCAATTCGCTTGGGTTCCAGTAGATATTAATAAAAAGGACAGAAAAACAGTCCTTGTTTGTTCCTAGTTTAAAAGCAGCAACAATAATGTGGTGTACCAGACACCATTCCCCCATTTTAGAGAAAAGATTTGCTTGTTTGACTGCTATAAGTGGACCACCCTTCGGGCGACCCTTATTGGAACCATGTGCACAAGCTGTAACCACAGTAAACCTAACACAACTGCTCCCTTTACCAAGTCTCCTGGAGAAGAACACAATCAAATTGGGATAAGTAGCTCATAGCTTTTTCATTGTTCAAGAGAGTCAAGCAACCCCTTGAATTCCAGCTCACCAGTTTAAGATTCAAACAGGAGCTAGAGGGGTTTGCCGAGTTTTCTGAGTGAACCGATGGATTCCCTCAGAGTCAAGGCCAACCACCTCCAATCTTGTTTATTCAGGTCCGATTCAACATTATAAGGCTTATTAACTTGGCTGGATTCTACTTGCTCTGCTTCATGCAACCTAACCTTCTATTGTAATAACACATGGGATTTATATTTAAAAATGTAAAAACCTAGTTTTTGAAGTGCTTCAGCTTCCTTTAAAAGCAGAGATCTTACCAGAGGGGAGGGAATAACAAGTCTTGTATAGTCATATCTGGTTCTATGAATAAAGTCAATCAGGGTGATATCCGCAGAAGTAATCAAACTAAGCTCAGGTATAGTTGCTAATAAATATAGAATGTATGATCTATTTAATGAGATATGACCTCTGTCTTTGAATAATGCTTTCAAAATCAAGCACGGGATTTCTGGAAACACTGGCTGTCTTAGATCAATATCCTGGTTACCAGAAAAAGACCCCACATTATCAAGATCATTTTCATGAGGTTTAACATCATGATCAGCTCTTCCCAGTCCCCTGAGTTAAATCGGGGACGTCTTCTTGAAATAATCTAGAATGAGTTGTTCCCAAGGTACAATTATTTGTAGAGGCTTGATTCTCCCCAAGCACCTTCAAAATAATATGCCTTAAGTCATTCTCTTTTGCCTCTGCGTCAATACCCTGAGCACCAGTAATTGTCTCACAGTTAGGGTTGGAGAGAAAAGGCTCACGCTCCCCAATCAAATCATTATTAGTAATAGAGTGTGTATGTGTCTTCCAAACATCATTGTTGCTTCTCCACTCCACCCTGCCCTGACCAGAAATTAGCTGTAATTTCAGATTGTTTCACACAAGTAGTCCCTTTGGGTCCCCTTTCATTAGCTGATTCTCCGGTACTACCTGCACAACCTACTGATACAGGTTGAGGAATTTGTACAGCTTTAGGCACACTGTTATTAGTACAACCATCATTCAATTTGATCCCCCAAACAGCTTTAGAGTTTAAGTTATCTTTACTAAAGTCCAAAGAGTGTGGACCTTTAAAGATTAGGGGTTTCTTTACGCAATGCCACAGCAAAAGATTCAGTTATGTACTGAGGCATTTTCACAAACTCAATGGCTAAATTGGTTAGCACTGCTGTCTGTTTTCTCATTTCTGACAGCAGTAATCAATTGAATATGCTTAATGTTGCAGCAAAATCAGATCCTATTCCCAAATTGGTCACCTCATTTTTAGATATAACATCGGAGTCTAACATATGCCTTACCTCCAAAGATGGATTAAATAGAGAATCAGCAAAAGTTATCATAACAAAAACTGCTTTCTTTCGTCGCATTCTTTCGTCGCATTAGGTTCCTCCAAAACATCCTCTTACTCTGAGGTAATAACCTTCCCTGAAATAGATTCAGGTAGTTCCTCATCAACAAAGAGGGCTTGCAAGGGGTCCATTAGGTCCTCTATAGTCTTGCAGTTAGGAGAGCAGTCCTGCGCACATTACAGCATGGCTTCTTCCTCATCACTAATAACAGGAAGTGGAAGAGCCGCAGCCCGCACCAGGCTCGCCCATTGTGTACTGACTGCATTAAAAAAGTCTGCTCTAATGTCTTTCATTGCAAAGGCAGCTTTCTTTTTCCCCATATTCAAGTCACACAAAAACAGATTATAGTACACGTTTTACACACTTATACAAAGTGAACCAAAAGTGGACCAATTATATTTAACAAAAAGCACAAAAACTTAGCAGAGCCCACTAAATCACAAGTTAGCCTTACCAGCCAAAACTCCAGCACTGTGGCTCGTTTCTCTACAGGTTATCCCCAGGGATGTTTTTGCTCGGTGTAATAAGTATTAGGAAGAGGATAAATGAACCAGCACTGCTCACAGCGAACAGCAAACAGTGCTTACTGGTGCTTTGTGGTGCGCGCGCAGGTGCGCTGCACCATGGGTAGTTGTAGGGAGAGGTCGGTACAGCCAGGGGGCGGAGCCAGTGACGCTCGCTAAGAATCAAAGAAAAGAAAGTGTAGGTAAAATTAAAGTACTTACTACTTAGTAAACTAGTACAAACTAAGAGTCCATACATATAAATGCTTGTGAGTCCGTGAGTTAAACAAGTCCAGTATTGTCAACATGAAATTCCTATTTGCAGTGTATTCACCTCCAGGCAGCATCAGTGTTACACCCAAAGACGTCATCTTAGCGGCGTTGGCAGCAGCGTACAAGAAGGTCCGCTCAGTCAGTCCACACAGCAAACAGTGCTTACTGGTGCTTTGTGGTGCGCGCGCAGGTGCGCTGCACCATGGGAAGTTGTAGGGAGAGGTCGGTACAGCTGGGGGGCGGAGCCAGTGATGCTCGCTCCAGGCAGCAGTGGTGTTACACCCAAAGACGTCCTCTTAGCGGCGTTGGCAGCAGCGTACCAGAAGGTCCGCTCAGTCGGTCCAGACAGCAAACAGTGCTTACCACAGTGCTTACCACTCCCAGTTTCAGATGCCCCCATCCCTTTCGTAAGTTTCTATTTCTCCATAAGCATGTGACCAGCCACCTGCTTGTGACTTATTTTTTTATTTGTTTGTTTGCTTGGTGTTTTATAATGTGCCACAAGTATACAAAATACTCCAGAGCACGCAATGATGTCTTGTGCATTCTAGCCCTGCCTAGTACCGTCAGGCGCGCATTTCAACGCCAAACACCACTGTTGTGCACTGTTGAAAAATAAGTCCACAGATCTCTACTCTTTAAAGTATTTGTCCATCCAATGAGCTTCCTTCTCCCACTTTGCCCCAGCTGCACATTTCAACGCTTTTATAAAGAACCAAAGGTGTTATTAAAAATAAATGGCAATATTCCCTCAAAAGCCATACTCTGGTGAGGCCTGTGGATCTCAGGAAATTGATTTCTTACAAACGTGTGAAGCAAAATCAATCTGCCTTGATCCACAAACAAGATAGGTTATGGCAGAGACTAAGGCAGGACAACCACATGCCCTGAAGAATAGAGAGTACAAATATAGCATTTACTGTGATCACTCATGCATCAAACACTGGAGTTCAGAATATATTTTTTGCTACTATACATTCTATAAAGTTACATATTGCCATGGGTGTTATTTGGCATAGCCATGGGTAGCAGTTACTACCCCTATGCTGTCGCTTGCAAACCCCATGATTTAACCAATGTGAATGTTGATCTATTACAAATAATTGTGTCTTAAACTTTTTCGTAGCTTGGTGTTTGTGCTTGATATCAACCACTGCGTATTAACACACAGTGTGCATCGCTAGCGTCAATGATCATGTAATGTCACTTATTATGATATCTTTAATGGGATAAGAACCAAGTGATGTACGTTCCACTATCCCAATGATACTTATATTGGTTTTTGTGATGCTGCACATGTTAAAGCCGCATAATCTGTCCGAAAGACACTGTCCGCTCCATCTCTACTCTTTGGGCCCCCTCTCTAGATTCTTCTATTTACTAGTATGGGGCGGTCCCAGGCACGGGAATCCCAGGGTACCCGGGTGGATGGGCCCGCTAGTGGTCCATGCAGAAAATCCATATGGATATTCGCAATGGAGAACAGTAATAGAAGCCACCATTAAATACATGGCCATCACTACAATAGATTCAGTGAACTGCCCCTTCCTTTAAGAAGACTCATAAAAAACAGGAACAATCCCTCAGACGTCAGCATCACTCTGTGCGTCAGAATGCATACGATTCTATGCACAGTGCTGAAAACTGGGGGCATTTCTGGTCATTATTTCCCCACAAGCTTCCTGCATATCGCACAAAAGTCATCAAGAAATGTGGAGATGCAGGAAATGTCATGGAACATCTTTTTACTTGTACGTTTTCTTCATGTGCACCTTTTAGTCCTCCTTATCCTGACAGAGGTAATACACTCTATTTTAGCCTAATTTATGTTGCATTCGTTAAATGGGCAAATCCTGGGGAATATTCCTGAGGAATTCCACCCTTGTGGCCCACCCTACAACATAGAGCATGCTTAGTAGAAGCAGTGGTACACTCATTATGGACCACTGCCCCTCAGAGAGGGCTGCTTTCATAACTAACAAACATTCTGTAAAGGCTACAAAATGCTGGAGTTCTTCTAATATGGTGTGCGAGGCCAGTGGCTCCCTAGGCACACTCTTCATTGGACCAGAGGCTCCCTAGGAACACTCTTCATTGGACCAGTGGCTCCCTAGGTACACTCTTCATTGGACCAGTGGCTCCACAGGTACACTCTTCATTGGACCATTGGCTCCATGGGTACACTCTTCATTGGACCAGTGGCTCCCTAGGTACACTCTTCATTGGACCAGTGGTTCCCTGGGTACACTCTTCATTGCACCAGTGGCTCCCTGGGTACACTCTTCATTGGACCAGTGGCTCCCTAGGTACACTATTCATTGGACCAGTGGCTCCCTAGACACACTCTTCATTGGACCAGTGGCTCCCTGGGTACACTCTTCAATGGACCAGTGGCTCCCTAGGCACATTCTTCATTGGACCAGTGGCTCCCTAGACACACTCTTCATTGGACCAGTGGCTCCCTGGGTACACTCTTCATTGGACCTTTGGCTCCCTAGTGAAGTGGGAGAATGGAAGACCAGGCTCCCGTCCTTCACCTCTCGCGCTTGGCCTAGAGGGTCACGGCCCAGACACCCGCCGCGAGAAGAGTTTGTCCGTTTACCAGATGACCAGGTACCCTGGTACAGGAACATACGGATGTGTCCATCTGCCTGCCCAGCAGCCCGCACTGGCCATGCCGACACCTGCGGCTCGGATCAGCTAGACTAAAATCTACACGTCGTTAGAGATGCCATGACGACCTAGACAATGGGAAGCACATCTGTACAAATATACACACTGAACATTTCCACACCAATCTACACGAAGAACATACTCAGTGCTCTGACGTAGGCGACAGGCATATTCACGGACGTGCATCTTTATTATTTTTACATAGGCTTTCAGAATGCAGAAACGCAAGACGCATCATGAACTCATCTATAACGCTTGCTCACGCTTCTCTTGAAACCCGTTACCACCATGAGAGGTATAATGGAAACACGATACTGGTCATGGAAATATATGCTATTATAGCCTAAAAGCACCTATGCACCAAACGGACTACTTATGCACCAGGCCCGAGTAGGCCTCAAACAAGAGCTCCCGTGGACATTAACAAAGCAAGAGTCAGGTTGCTGATCCTGCAGAAAGAACCCGGTGGAGCAACCAGCCAAGGTCGCAATGTTGCAAACCCACATTCCAAGAACAAATCATCAAAGGCACGATGTTGCAACCTCGCACTCCGCGCCCCAACGATAAAGTCACGCCGGCAAATTAAACCAGACGCGCAGTAGAAAAAACAATATTAATTGTGCAGAATTCTGCCTCTTTCACGGTCCCTCCCCACGTGACCAAGCCGAACCTGACGAGATGCCAAAACCCAGGAGAGAAAAGGCGTCTGGGTCCCTCGCTACGAGACACAGGCCGATACACTTGAAAGGCTCAATGGACATCTGCTACAGTGGGAGCGGGCAGCCTTCCACCTATGAATAAATCCTCACATTGTCTGCACGTACCCATATTGAAACATTGTTGCAATCACAGGTACACCGAGAGCTGGGAACAACGGTGGTCCCAGGCTGGGAAGCTCACGGGTGCACCAATCAGAACATGGGGCTCTTATCTCAGACGTCAGTAATATTAGCCAATCCTCAGGATTCTTCATGTAACAATTCTTATGTATCTAATTGTAGGGACAACCCAGATATACCACCTGACTACACCTTGTCCACTAATATCATTCTCTATATGTGTACTATACTAACCCTACCACTCGAGCAACCAATTAAGAGTGGCGATAGGTTTTTTTGTTAACTTTCTGAAGTGACGCAAGTAGCGCGTCATAATGCAGTAAAAGGGCCTGCGAGCCCCACGATTGTGTGTGTGTCAGGACGAACGCGTACGCTCCTTGACCCATCCCTGCCGTTTTGTCTAAATAAACAGCAGAGTCACCTTGCTCCTTGTGTGTGTCTCATACTCTATCTCATCTGGGATATACGGGAGGAGTTGGGGCCTCCCTGCCCGGAGGTCTGCGGACGGCCCGGCCGACCCCGGCAGAATTTCCCCCCCGACAAGTTGGAGGCACTGCTGAGATCTGTTTAAGATCGACTTTTATTTTTAATTTTTCCAGGCACTCCCGTTGCGAGGAGGCCCGGCGGCGCGGCCCCCTCTGCCGTTGCCCCCTTCTGAGGACTACAGGACCATCGCGGAGCTGCGAGAAGACCGGACAGCGCAATCCGGATATTGGCCCTCGGGAGCCGGTTGAGAAGTATCCCGCCCGCGGTCGGCGAGTGTCCAGACGTGGTCCAGACGAGGGGAGGTGGCGAGCCGCTTGGAGGGGTGCACGCAGTCGAGCGGCCCTGCATCGAGAGAACTTGGTGAGCATGACACGCACAACAAGAAATGCGAAATTGTGAGGGAGGGGGAGGAAGTAAATAAGGGAGGAGGGAGGTATTGTACAGATGTGCGGCGAAGGTTTAACTGAGTGTTGCCAATGGAATGAATGGTAGCGAAACGAGTGCGAGAGCAGTCGGCTACGTTACGCGAAAGAGGGGGGCGGGGCACGAAAACATCACGTGCAGCCGCTCGTAAGACACTGATGGCCTAAATTGCGACTACGTGTGAGGGTGGGTGTGTGTGGTTTCCTACGATTTGACATTTATTGATCAATGAGTAGATGAGGTTCCCTATTGTTCGAGCAAGAAACTCGATAGGTAGATGACGTTTCCCTGTAGGCGGTAGCTAGTTACATAGTTGCCCAAAACGGAAGATAATTGGCTGGTTAAGCCCTCCTGTTGAGGGGCGTATCACACGCGAGGCGACGCAGCGTGCACAGTCCGGTTATATTATTGATGAGATTACCTTGTTCCAGGAGAGACAGGAAGACAGCTGTAGGGTTAGCGGGGTAGATTGCAAGTGTATTTTGAACTTAAAGAACATAACAAGAATGTACCAGTAGCTCGAAGAAATCAGTGACGTCACCAGTAGGAATTGAATAGGATATCGCGAGCACAAGGAACTTTGGGTTTGAGAGTGGTGGGGAAGAGAAACATGATAAAGGAGCGGATACGGAGATAAACGATAAACGAGTGGATCGAAAGAGGAGAAGGGGAAAGGGGCGTGGCTGCGCACGGAGAACGCCGGCCACGGCAAGTGTAAAAGGGGGAGGAGAACGGGGAAACAGGACGACTGTATAAGATCGTAGTAAGGGGTACGCAGCCGCGGGGGGCTGCGTGCGCTTCGGCCGCAGGGGGCCGTAGGGGAAGGAAATAATATAACATCATACATATATACATATATTTGATTTTATTATTATTCTTTTTTATTTTTTTTTTATTATTGCATAATTTGTAAAAGGATTGTCGTAAATCCCCACACTTGCGGGGCAAGGTAAGCAATACAAGGTTGTATATTGTAAACTGCTAGTAAAGGGAAGGGTAACAAGGGGAGTGCCACTATGTCATACGGGAGAGGGTCGGGAGGATGGGGGAACACCCTCACTACCCCACTACAACACATATGCACCACACTGCCACCACATAGGGAGAAATTAATTAAGTACAGCATAGAGTGGACCCAGTGGACGGACAACAAAATGTTAACACCATGGCCGCCTAATGGTAGTTTCGATCCATATGCCCAACATTCACTGCTAAACCATCTGCACAATACATACAAGGGGAAGAAGTTGGCAAATCATGTGGAGGTGTTTAACTTATGGAGGATGTTCCAGGGGTCCAGACCAGGACCAAATGGAATGTTCACTATGGGGGAAACACCGGAAGAAAAGGAGATTAAGAAAGAAGGAACGGATGGGGAAAAGGGGTGTGAAAGCACAAAGAATACGGGGAACGGAGGACAGGGAGGAGAAAAGATTGATAAATCAGACGACATAAAAAAGGAACCGAGCAATGAGATACCCATAACACCGGGAGTGAAAACAGAGGGAGGAGGGTTGTACCCTTTAAGAGAATTAGGAGAAATAGAAGGACAGTTAAGGGCGGCTGAAGGATACTCGAACCCGGCATACAGCCCTCCACCATATGTGGCTCATAGGAAGATACCAATGGGGGAGGGGAGGATTGGAGAAGAGCAGATTGCAGAGATAGGACATGATGAGTGGGTAGCTGCACAGATATTATTAAAATTACGGGGCTCACTAACGGGAGAAGAGAGGGAGGCAATAAAGAGAACAGATGAGGATAGTACAAGGGAGAGTGAGAGGAAGGGGGAGGAGCTATTACGACAAAGAGAAGAGATCTTGGAGGAAAAACTGGCAAAACTAAGGGATGAGCAGAACGGATTAATAAAACAGCTTGAGAAAGAGGAAAAGGAGAGAGTGAGGAGAAAAAAAGAGGGCAAAGATGAATTGGAAAAATTAAGGGAACGAAATGAGGAGCGAAGGATAGAAGCTGAAAGGGTAAAAGCAGCAGCAGACAGGGTGTCAAGAGCAGTGTTGAGAGAAAAAAAGGAGGAAGAAGAAGATAAGGAAAGGGAAATGGAAATATGGAGGAGGAGGGTAGTATCAGAGGCAGCTAAGAAATATGAAGAGGGGAAAGAACTAGAAAGAGAAAGGGTGAAATGGGAAAGGAAGAAAGAGGATGAAAGAATATTGGAACAGATGAGCAACGAAGTAATGGAGGAACTAAAAAGGAAAAGAGAGGAAAATAGTAGGGAGATGGAGGAGAGGAGTGAAGGGGAAAGAGAAGGGAGTAATAGGGAGAGTGAAAAATGGGGGGATGTATATAGAAGTAGAGAAGTAGCAACAACATCGACACCAGGGGGAGCAGTTGGTAACAAAGGAAGAGGAGAAATGGAGCTAATAGACTTAGAAACAGTAACAGTAAAAGGGAAAAAGGCAGAGTGGGGGATACCATTTATGACTGATTTTTGCAGTGAGGAGGAAGAAGGAGTAGATAGGGGGGGAAGAAAGAGTGAAAGGGAAAGCTTAGATAAGCTGTACCTCACTAGAACAAACATAGACTCGCCATGGATCAGTAAGAGAAGGGAGGAGCTAGAACGAAGTGAGGAGAGGGTGCACGAACTAGTGGAAAAACAAACCCATGAAGCCACACTATCATTGCGCTCTACATGCTCAACCGCCACACGCTCGCTGCGCACAATAAAGCTTGCGCCCTTCATGGACGAATTGACTCCCTATGCATGTCGGCTTAGAGACCTCCCTAGCCGCAGGCAAGACAGACAAATAAACATACCCATATTAAACACAGGAAATGACGAAAAAAGGGGAAAGGAAGAAGAGGGAGGTAGGAGCAGGGGTAGTAAGGAAGAATTTGAAGTGGTAAAGGAAACGGGGGAAGAGGAGGGGTGTGAAGACTCAATATTATGGAGCGTAAAGGGTGACACAAGACAGAATTTAATGCCACTGTTGGAGAGAGGAGGGGTTAGACCACAGTATGTACCTTGGAAACATACAGATAAAGAAAATATAAAATGTAGGCTCCCATCACTAAGTGGAGGTGCGGGTAAGTGGATATATGAAATGGAAAAACACACCGCAGGACAGAAACTAGCAGTAGGAGATGTGAAGGGCCTGTTAATATCAATATTAGGGGATAGAGCGGATGACATTGGAAGAGAGCGGGATTCCATGGGGTAACAATAACGAACACATCGCATGATGGGGCACCATTTGCAAACTGCAGACATGCGCTATGGCAGGCACTGAGAGTGCAGTACCCAGACACATCAGACATAGGAGCCATTACTTCCCGTAAGATGGGTGAGAATGAGGATCCTGTTGATTATATCCAGGATATTCAAGAGAAGTGGCGCATGGAAACTAGAGAACAATGGGACAAAACACCAGCCATATTTTATCATATACTAGTACAAGGGCTCCCAGAAGGAGTTCAGAAACAACTAAAGAAAGTAGTGGGGATGGAAGCAAAACCATGGCCAGAAATACAACTGACTATAGTACATCACTGCAGGACATGGCAAGGAAAAATGAAACAAAAGGAAGAGGACAGGAAAACAGAAGAGGCCAAACTAGTACAGAAAAAACTTACTAAATACACAATGGAAGGGGCACTAATAACTACGCCCACACCAATGGCCCAAAGCCCAACGCAAGTAGTGGCTGCACAAGATCCCGCTCAAATAGCGCCTCCACAAAGTGTAATACAGCAAGTGCCGCCTCTGCAATTACACGCACCAAACATGGGAGGAGGGTACCCAATGCAAGGAACTGGGTATTATAGTTATAACAGAGGGAGAGGAGGATTTATGAGAGGGAGAGGATACGGATATAATACCCAACAACAGGCTGGGGGACTTAGAAATTACTACCCCACAGGGCAACCCGTATACCAGGACAACACAGGGAGCTTCCCATGGCAAAGCAGGGAACCACCCGTGTGTTGGAGCTGCGGACTATTAGGACACATGTCACGTACATGTAGGGTCAGGCCAGGAACACCAGCATGGAATGAACAAGCACAACCTAGGACCTCACAAGAACAGCAGGGCATACAACAACAGCAGATGTCACGACAAGGGAGTGACCCACAACAACAAACAACACAACAGCCACAAACATATTCACTGCCACAACAACAAATAACACAGCAACTGCCACCGCCACAACAACAAGTAGCGTTAATACAACCACCACCCCAAACTCAACAAACGCAATTGGGTAGGGTGACGGTGTTGGGACACAACCCTTACACAGGGAATGGCCAATCATTGTACCCCCAATAGGTCAGCCCACAGACGGCCTTGGTGTGTCCCATCCTGTCAGTAACACCTAATAGTGCGGAGGAACCACGCATAGAGGTAACGATAGGTGACAAAAAATGATCATTCCTTGTTGACACCGGGGCAACCCGGTCTTGCATAAGGGAAGGTAAATTTAAGATGTCAGGCGAAGCCATGAACACCCAAGGATTTTCTGGGGCTAAAGGGTTGGTTCCATTTACTGATAACGTTCCCTTATCTATTGGAGATTATGATCTGTCAGTCCCACTTTTGTATTATAGTGCCTCACCAGTAAATATACTGGGGAGGGACATAATGAACAGGTTGAATATGACGATCTCCTTTACAGAGGATGGCATAATTTGCTCTACTCCAGGGATTAACATGCTCGCAGCACGACAGATTTTGCAAGCATACTGTGGACAGACAGCGATTAGGGCGGAGCCAGTAGATGGCGAGCTATTCCAGTATGGCACAGACATGGCATTTGCATGGATGCCAGGGATAGAAGGGAAAATATGGAGGAGGCCAGCAGCCTATCTGTTCCGACCAGAAACACCAGTTAATGAACTAGAAGGAAAGGTGTTTGTAATGGACATCGAGAGCATTATTGCAACAGCTGATTATGTTGCTGTGCACGCCCAAGATAAAGAAGGGAGAGCATGGAGGGCAGTGATAGCACTAGCAGAAGGATGTAGGCTGACCCAGGTGTCAGATGAAGAGCTGTTCTCAGAAGAAAAGGAGGAAGGTGAAATGGTGTTCATGATGAGTGTAGAAATATGGCTAAGAGTGGCTCACAAACAAGTAGCACAGAAAATTGCAATGGCACTTGAGGCACCCGCAGGCACCCCAGTCCCATTTTTTAAGGAGGATATGTCAAAGGTGCCCAAATCATTATGGACTATTAGCCCTTATGACGTGGGATGCATAAAAAGCATAGGGGGTGTAAGGATAAAATTGAAAAAAGGTGCCATACTACCAAGAGTGAAACAGTACCCATTGTCAAAAGAGGCAGATGAGGGCATATATGAAACCATAACGGCCCTTATAAACAATGGCATATTGGTCCCCTCAGAATCACCATGTAACACAGCTGTGTACCCGGTGCGCAAGGCTAAAGGGGGGTCTTGGCGCTTCATACAGGACCTCAGACCCTTGAACAACATAGTAGAAGCAGAGTATCCAGTAACAGCAAACCCGGCCACAATATTGTGTGGCATTCCAGCAGAAGCATCACGATTTACAGTGATTGACCTTAAAAATGCTTTTTTCTCAATACCATTACACCCAGACTCACAAGATTTGACAAGCTTCACTTACCGAAATACAAAGTGGAAACATACCAGATTACCACAGGGGTATTGTGAATCACCCTCAATTTTCAATAGAGTAATACAGATGGATTTGGGTAACGTTGAGGTGGAAAGCACAGTGTTACAGTATGTGGATGACATAATAATTTGCAGAACAAACTAAAGTAAATGTAGAGAGGACTCCTTAAAAATGTTGACAATATTGGCTGAAAAGGGGTACAAGGTAGACATGGAAAAGATACAATACTGTCAGGAACAGGTACTTTACATTGGCCAACTGATATCCCAACATGGAAGAAGGATTGCACCACAAAGAGCACAGGCCATCTCAAGCACTCCCATGCCACAGACTGTGAGAGAACTGCAGCAATTTCTGGGGCTGTGCAACTACTGTAGAGCATGGGTATTTGATTACAGCTCATACATAGGACCCCTGCTTGAGGGTTTGAAGGAAGCAAATAAAGGGGAGAAAAAGTTGGGGTGGACTATGGAAATGAGGGAGGCATTTGACGAATTGAAAGACGCGATATCAACTGCTCCAGTACTGGCATCCCCAGACTATGAGCGACGCTTTTTTATATTTTCACATTGCGACTCAGCAGTGATGAAAGCAGTATTGGCCCAAAAAACGAGCATGGGCTATAAACCAGTAGCATTTTACAGCGGTCACTTAGACCCTGTGATGTTAGGCCACTTCCCTTGTGAACAAGGTCTTGCTGCAGCTGCTTTTGCAGTAGAAAAAGCATCAGCAATAACTATGGGGTGTCCAACTACACTGTTTGTGGAACATGCACTATTTGCGATATTGAATAAACCTAAGTCCACACTAACGACACAGAGGGCATCAGGTTATGAGATTATTTTGTCTAAAGCTGAACTAGCAATTGTTAGATGTAGCACGGTTAACCCTGCAAGGTTCCTAGCAGAAGTAATTGAGGAGGGAGATTACGCCCACGACTGCACCCAAATAACTAAAATGTACTCATGTACTAGAAAAGTTGAAGAAAACGCACTAGAGGGAGGTGAGCTTTTGTTTATTGATGGGTCATCAACTATTGATCAAGGAGATGGGATACGAAGGACTGGGGCAGCAGTAGTAAAAATGATGGAGGCGCCGGTGTGTGTGGCTATGAAGTGTGTACAATTACCACAGCATTACTCTGCTCAAGCCGCGGAACTGGTTGCACTAATATTGGCATTAAAGGAAAGTTTTAATAAACGAGTAACCATATATTCCGACAGTGCATATGTTACATCCACTGTCCACTCAGGGTTATCAAAATGGAGAAGAAGAGGGTTTAGGAGAGCTGATGGCACTCCAGTACAACATGCCCTCTTGTTGGCTGAACTAATTGAAGTAATAAATGACCCCCAAGAACTAGCCCTAGTCAAATGCACCGCACACACCAATGGTGAAGACTACGTCTCAAAAGGGAATGCAGCAGCAGACGCACATGCGAAATATGCTGCATACTTTGGTGAGATATGGAACCCCACAGACTCACAGAGAGGGAGAGGGAGGGGAATAGCTAGGGAGATGTTAATAAGAGAAGGGTACACCCATCTCCCAGCCACACAGATTATGGAGCTACAAGCGGCTGCACCAATGGCCGAAAAAGAAGTATGGGTAAAAAGAGGATGTACAATGTCACCAACCGACGCACTATGGCGCCAGGGTGGCACTGGGAAAGTTGTAATACCGTTGGCACTGTTAAATACCGCCCTGAGCCAATTACATCACCCTGCCCATACAGGCAAGGAAATAATCGCAGCACGAATTAGAGAAGATTGGTTTTGTCCTGAGTTAAACTCTCATGTGTCAAATTTTATCAGCAATTGCCTCACATGTCAACAGTTTACGGCCGGTCATACTCTAAAAGTGATAAGAGGTACCATACCCCGGCCAGAAGGACCTTTTCGGCACCTTCACATTGACTATGTTGATATGATCAACATATGTCAATGTAATAGGTATATGATTGTAGTAGTATGCCCATTTTCTAGGTGGATTGAAGCAGGGCCCTGTTCACACCCTGATGCGTTTAGAGCAGCCAAATTCATAGTAAGGGAGGTCTTCCCCAGGTGGGGAGTGTGCGAGGTGTTAAGATCAGACAACGGCCCACATTTCGCAAACGAAATGTTCCAGCATATCACAACCCTGCTGAACATTAAACACAAATTTGCATGTGCATACCACCCACAGGCTAATGGTGTATGTGAACGCCTGAATGGCTTATTGAAGGAGGCAATTGCAAAAATACAACAAACAACAAAGAAAAGTTGGTTGTATTGCCTTCCGTTAGCTTTATTTGAACTAAGAAATAGGCCAGGGTCCGACCACCACCTCACCCCTCACGAAGTGGTTACTGGACGTCAAATGCGCCTTCCCCTAACCCCAACGTCAAGGGCATTCACCGACCACGAAAGTTCAGCGAGTGTGTTAGGTGATGAAATGTATCAATATGTGTCTTCTTTGATTACTAGTGTCGTATTTGTGTCTCAACAGCTCGAGCGCACACGGGGCGGGTCTATCAGCAATCAAGAAAAAGGCGCAAGTACAGAATTGGGAAAGGAGAACTTGTGCAAACTTGCCAAAGGTGACCACGTGCTACTTCGCAATTTCAATAGAAAGTGGAACGAGAAGAGGTTCACTGGCCCCCATCTGGTAGAGGACGTATCAACAAGAGCAGTAAAACTAAAGGATAAGCGTGCCTGGAACCACCTACATGACGTAAAGATCTACAAACTGCAGACCCGCCCCAGCGCCAACGACAGGTCCATTGGAAGAACAGCAACAACATCCCTGACAGCGGAAGACAGTTCCACCACAGACAACGACCCAATTGTTCCCTCGGAGACGATAACTGACGAAGAAAGGGGTGATCCCCATACTGCCCACCCCATGGTCACACGCTCAAAGAGTAAAAATACTTCATCCATCTGAGAGCAAACCCCCCCCCATTGACTCCCAAGTACAGTTGTAACTAAAACTGAAGGACATTGCTTGCACCAATACACATGTAAACACGTGAATGTTCTCTTTTTTCTCTCGCACATACAGGAACTGCGTAATATTGTATTGTTAAGAAAAAGCTAATTAACAAGTTCAGTGTACAGGCGTAGATGGTACTGCCAGACGATAACTACCCAGAAGAATTGTCACACCAATTTGTATACGAAATAAAAAGGCCAACATACCTAAAAAGGAGAAGGGTACGTGTCTACTACACAGCCTTCCTCCTGGCCATAGAATATTACATGCCCCACCTCCGCCCATACTTGCCGGTCCTAAGAGACCGATCACTTAGAGTAGCGTGGGAGCAGCTCTTCGCCTGGGCACTGAATGACTACTTGATAGGGAGAGCTTAAAGGAAACAAAACTAACATTTAATAACGAGCACTTTTGAGAATTTTTAGGCGGGCAACTTTAACGTCGCAAGAATACGCTGCCAGGACTGCAGCAAGGTAAGAGCAAAATGCCGGTGAGATTAGCATATGTAATAAAAATAATAGGGATTTTTATGATCACCGGGTTCTTGGCTGCCTCTGTCTGGCAGTACAGCTATGCTATCAATTTTATTGCTGCACCCAAACCTAATATACCCCCGTTCCCTGCTGCAACAGGTGTTACGTCAGGTGGTAATAGTAACATTGCACCCAAGCAAAATAGAGTTAAACGCAGCACATACTCAGACAATAAAGGTATTGATAATTATGTACAAGATTCAGCACACGTCACAAACAACATTTGGTACCAGCACATGACCCGCATTGGTAAACAGACAACTGAGGATAGCTGTTACGTTTGCTCATTAATACCATACGCCATGAGCGCTTCACGAACATTTGTTGCCACAGAAATAGATGAAAAGACAGCACAGTGCATAATATATTTGGCCCTGTTCCAAACGAAAGGAAGATTTCAAGGAACAGTAGTGCACATGACATGGAAAACACGAGACTCATACCCGTATGAAAACAACTTCCTCAAGACCTATCTGAGTCATCACAAGACCAGTTTACATGCTGAAGCATTCAAATACATAACAAGTGGCCCTGCAAAAGGAGAAACAAAGAAGGTAACACTGCAGTATCTACCATGTGATTGGTACGCCACTGAAGTTCCGGGTAAACAAGGATGCTGGGAGAGGCCGCTACTGACGATAACAGGAAAGGTGTATCTGGACAACAGCTGGGAGATAGGAGTGATTGGCAGCAACATGGTAACAAAAGAAACTATCTCAACCATCGAGACACACAATCATCGATGTTGGACGACGTGGATCAAGTATGTACCAATGCTCACGTGGGTAGAAGAAGATGAAGACCCAATAACAATACTACCATTGACTGCGCCCAAAGTATGCTACCAGCATAAAGGAGAGGTGGACGTAGGATATAACACCAATTGTGCAAGCGTGATGGAGTTACCTGAGGGGGGAGCGGGAACAGCAGTAATAATGGACCATTATTGGGCCTGTGGAGAAAAGGCATATCATACACTGCCTCCCCTGTGGAATGGTGTGTGCACAATGGTACACGTCAATGTACCATCACTAGTGGTACCTAAGAAGCATGTCGATGTGGCGAAATTTCCTAAAATGGATGAAGGGGATAAGAGAAGAAAGAGATCTGCACCACTTCAGAAGGAGCAAGAGAACAGGACCAACAGCAATGATACTGTCCTAAATAGGAGAAAAAGACAAGGAGAGCCACTGACAGGAAATTACCTGTGGGGAAGGTCGGAAACGGAACTAACATCAATACCGCCAGAACACAGACTATTCAGCAGAGCAGCAATGTTCTTCTCCTCAATAATACATCCGGGACTGCAGGCATACGCAAACGCAAAATGGCTCCAAATAACCAGATGGGAACTAATGATGACCATCAATTCAACAGTAAATGGGTTCAACGCAATTAAAGAGGAGCTGCGAGCTGTAAGGATGGTAGCACTCCAGAACAGATATGTATTGGACCTTCTCACAGCAATGGAAGGAGGAGTTTGTGCAAAGATAGGACAATCTTGCTGCACGTTCATACCTGCCAACGATGCTGACAATGGTACACTGACAGAAGCAGTTTCACAATTGGCCCAGATGCACTCCAAAATGATGGATGAAAGTAACGGTGTAGACAAGGATAAGAGCTGGTTTTCACTATTATGGTCATGGATGCCATCTTGGCTGTCAGATGGACTGAAAATAATAGTGGGGTGTACTATATTGGCTGGAGCTACTCTGATCATAATTAGATTTTGGAAGGCCCGGAAGGCACGCACGACTGACGAGTTGCTGGAAATGGTGGGAATGCACCCCTTAATGCCAGCAGATGACGGCCAGCATACAGGTGTGATAATACAAGAGAGGGAGAAGTTGCGCACCCAAATCATCACCAACCATCTAGACCCACCATCAGTGAAGATCGAGAACCCGAGGAACCCCAGGAGCTACATAGGAAGATGGGTATACTGTACTCCTGGAGGAACATGTGAATATATGTATTGGTCATTTGAAGATCATGTAAACCATTATGGACATCTCGGAGGGATAACTAAGATATGGAGGGTAAGAGGAGATAACGAGAAGGATATGTTTGTGGTCGACAAGTCGACCAGAGGGGGGACTGAAGTGGGAGAATGGAAGACCAGGCTCCCGTCCTTCACCTCTCGCGCTTGGCCTAGAGGGTCACGGCCCAGACACCCGCCGCGAGAAGAGTTTGTCTGTTTACCAGACGACCAGGTACCCTGGTACAGGAACATACGGATGTGTCCATCTGCCTGCCCAGCAGCCCGCACTGGCCATGCCGACACCTGCGGCTCGGATCAGCTAGACTAAAATCTACACGTCGTTAGAGATGCCATGACGACCTAGACAACGGGAAGCACATCTGTACAAATATACACACTGAACATTTCCACACCAATCTACACGAAGAACATACTCAGTGCTCTGACGTAGGCGACAGGCATATTCACGGACGTGCATCTTTATTATTTTTACATAGGCTTTCAGAATGCAGAAACGCAAGACGCATCATGAACTCATCTATAACGCTTGCTCACGCTTCTCTTGAAACCCGTTACCACCATGAGAGGTATAATGGAAACACGATACTGGTCATGGAAATATATGCTATTATAGCCTAAAAGCACCTATGCACCAAACGGACTACTTATGCACCAGGCCCGAGTAGGCCTCAAACAAGAGCTCCCGTGGACATTAACAAAGCAAGAGTCAGGTTGCTGATCCTGCAGAAAGAACCCGGTGGAGCAACCAGCCAAGGTCGCAATGTTGCAAACCCACATTCCAAGAACAAATCATCAAAGGCACGATGTTGCAACCTCGCACTCCGCGCCCCAACGATAAAGTCACGCCGGCAAATTAAACCAGACGCGCAGTAGAAAAAACAATATTAATTGTGCAGAATTCTGCCTCTTTCACGGTCCCTCCCCACGTGACCAAGCCGAACCTGACGAGATGCCAAAACCCAGGAGAGAAAAGGCGTCTGGGTCCCTCGCTACGAGACACAGGCCGATACACTTGAAAGGCTCAATGGACATCTGCTACAGTGGGAGCGGTCAGCCTTCCACCTATGAATAAATCCTCACATTGTCTGCACGTACCCATATTGAAACATTGTTGCAATCACAGGTACACCGAGAGCTGGGAACAACGGTGGTCCCAGGCTGGGAAGCTCACGGGTGCACCAATCAGAACATGGGGCTCTTATCTCAGACGTCAGTAATATTAGCCAATCCTCAGGATTCTTCATGTAACAATTCTTATGTATCTAATTGTAGGGACAACCCAGATATACCACCTGACTACACCTTGTCCACTAATATCATTCTCTATATGTGTACTATACTAACCCTACCACTCGAGCAACCAATTAAGAGTGGCGATAGGTTTTTTTGTTAACTTTCTGAAGTGACGCAAGTAGCGCGTCATAATGCAGTAAAAGGGCCTGCGAGCCCCACGATTGTGTGTGTGTCAGGACGAACGCGTACGCTCCTTGACCCATCCCTGCCGTTTTGTCTAAATAAACAGCAGAGTCACCTTGCTCCTTGTGTGTGTCTCATACTCTATCTCATCTGGGATATACGGGAGGAGTTGGGGCCTCCCTGCCCGGAGGTCTGCGGACGGCCCGGCCGACCCCGGCAGAATTTCCCCCCCGACACTAGGTACACTCTTCATTGCATCAGTGGCTCCCTAGGTACACTCTTCATTGGACCAGTGGCTCCCTAGGCACACTCTTCATTGGACCAGTGGCACCCTGGGTACACTCTTCATTGGACCAGTGGCTCCCTAGGCACACTCTTCATTGGACCAGTGGCTCCTTAGGCACACTCTTCATTGGACAAGTGGCTCCCTAGGCACACTCTTTATTGGACCAGTAGCTCCCTAGGCACACTCTTCATTGGACCAGTGGCTCCCTAGGTACACTCTTCATTGGACCAGTGGCTCCCTAGGCACACTCTTCTTTGGACCAGTGGCTCCCTAGGCACACTCTTCATTGGACCAGTGGCTCCCTAGGTACACTCTTCATTGCATCAGTGGCTCCCTAGGTACACTCTCCGTTGGACCAGTGGCTCCCTAGGTACACTCTTCAATGCACCAGTGGATCCCTAGGTACACTCTTCGTTGGCTGATTGTTCTAGGCAGAGTTTACTTACAATGGGATGACTTCATTGTTCTCTAATGTGCATAAACTGGCAGCCCCTTCCTGTTGGTCATTACATGTTGCAAAGCGCCACTTGTTGAACAGTCCTACCTTCAAGCTCACATCTATGGTCCCAGTGGTGAAGGTCTGGATTTTGATTCCAATGTATGTTAGTGCTAATCCGCCCTTAGTCCCATCTAGGAAACAGTTTAATTCCATATGTGTTTGTACTTACGTGGTGCCTAGAGACCTCTTTTCAAAGATCAGCGTGCCATATAAATGTAACCAATCAGTCAGTCTAAACTCAATAAATTGATCTACAGAGGGACCCTGTTGCCAGCCATCTGCTCTGTGAAGCAGACCCAGTGAATCATGTTGAAATCTATAGTATAATAATAATTTAGCATTTATATAGCGCTCCAAACCCTCAGTAATCTGAGCGCTGCTTATTATTACCCACGGTGCGTGATGCTTTATCAACCTCGGAAGGATGAAAGGCTGAGTTTGACCCTGCCAGATTTCGAACCTGCGTCCACAAGCTCTGCACAGATGTCAAGGTGAGCTCTACTCGCTGTGCTATCGGACAGGCAGTCATTACGGATGATTGTTTCTCTGATGCTTGGTACATTGACACATTTGGCTTTTGTGCTGGATTCCATTGTTATTATTTGTGTTGCTTTTCAAGAAAGTCCCTGCAATACAGCGATGAGACACATTTACGGAGCCGGAGACAATGCTTGTTTAATGGAGTGTTCATCTTCCAGCCAACATATTCCTGTTTCACATCCTCTCTCACTTTATCCTTCTGCATACACACTTCACTCCTGATTCCTATGTGCCTGTTGCTCTGCCCTCTGTGGGTATACTGCTGGAGTCGCCTCTACGACGGATTCCGTTCCTAGCATACAGGCTACAAATAAACATCCTACCATACCACCTCACACAGCCTCCAAACGAACCTCACACGGCCACCAAAAGGGCCTTAGCAACCATCAAAAGTGCATCATCTCGCTCTAAGGGATCTATGTGATCACAGCGCACCCCGACACATGTTTCACACTGTGCCGCTTTGCACCTACCCACAACGCCGACTCCTACTTACCTTTGCCTCTTGTCACTTACCTTCACTCCCGACTGTTCCTCCACTCGTCTGACCCCCTGCGATGTAAGTCTCCTTCCCCTAAAGTGGGTAGGGAATTCAGTCCTTTTATATATTTATTTTTTTCTCTGTAATATTTTCATCACCGGTGCCACCCTCCTTTCATTGGATGCAAGGGAGCCCCCCACCCGCAAGCCCCGAACCCATTAAACTGAGCAAGGGGAAGTTGGGGACACCCCCGCAACCCTGGTTCAATACAATGGGATTCAACATTTTGGGCCCTGCCGAATGTGCAGTAAACACGCATTCAGCATTTATTTTCCGCTATTTTATAGCGATACCGTTCTAAGCAGAGACACACAAAGTTACAAACACACTATAACTGCGCCTCAACAGTCCCTTTGTCAGATTCCAACCAACTCTTATATACCTTTAAAAGACCCCACACTACTACCAATTGGCCCTTATATAGTCCAAACAGACGCTCTTTCCCTATGCATGCTTTTTCCTTCTCACATTTCCTGTTTTGAGGCAGTCTTATGGTACAAAACACGTGATGTATAGACTACTCATATAATCCTTGCTGTATGTTATCCTTCACGGATTGAAGGGATGTTTATATCTTGCACTGTGATCCAAAGTCATCTTCTAGGGTGAACACTAATGTATCATGTGTAGATATTGTTTTTGTGAATTGATGAATGTCCTGTAAATACGTCTTAATTTAAATATAAACTATGTTATGTATTAAACCATTGACAAAATGAAAAGAATCCAGTCCATTGTGTGAAAATTAGTAGAAGTGTGTGCACCGGGTTCAGTGACCCTGTTCATTTGTTTTTTGTCCAGTCTCTGGATTGATTCTTCTGGGGGTGGACATCACTCAAGTGACACATGAGCCTCTTGGGACTTTCATTTGACTACTATCCTGAGGCTGTGTAGCCCGCTTCTTCACTCTCTTTATATTTAACCACCATCTTAACACTGATGGCCCTGAGGGAGGGGAGGGATCTGATTTGTGCTGTAAAATGTTTCCATAAAGGCTACTGGATGACTATTATCATAATGGGAGAACAAACCATGATATGGGAGAAGCCCAGGAACAGTATTTTATACCCACAGTATTATACATATGCGTATCCCCAAAGGTTTGTTATTTTTCCTTTTACACTTTGGCTAGTGATACCCTTGCCTATTGGCCGTTGGCAGTACTTGCTCAGAGAGCCGGTATCTTGCTCCTCAGGTGTGGCGTCGACACCCCTGTGTGCTTCATCGTAATAAGAACTGATGTCTTGAAAGCAATAGTCTGTCCATAGCAGTCATAATTGGTCCTGGTCACCTTCTGTGCTTCATCGTAATAAGAACTGATGTATTGAAAGCAATAGTCTGTCCATAGCCGTCATAACTAGTCATGGTCACCTTATGTGCTTCATCGTAATAAGAACTGATGTATTGAAAGCAATAGTCTGTCCATAGCCATCATAACTAGTCATGGACACCTTATGTGCTTCATCGTAATAAGAACTGATGTATTGAAAGCAATTATCTGTCCATAGCCGTCATAACTAGTCATGGTCACCCTATGTGCTTCATCGTAATAAGAACTGATGTATTGAAAGCAATAGTCTGTCCATAGCCGTCATAACTAGTCATGGACACCTTATGTGCTTCATCGTAATAGGAACTGATGTAGTGAAAGCAATAGTCTGTCCCCCCACCCCTATTCACCATGATTTCCTGGAATACCAGAGGCCACCGCCCTTTCACGCTGAATACTGGTGGCTATCATATTGATCATCTTGTGATCTATTTGTTCTCCAAGAGACTTGGTTAACTTGCGATATTGTAATTGAGGGTTACATTACAATATGCAGGCAAGGCATTGGACTCTCTGTGCGTAGGCCCTCAGGAGGGGCTTAACTATTGAGGCAATTTCACACTACGAGCTTATAGAGTGCTTGCCATTGATCAAATTGGTGATTATTTTATAATCAATAATATCCACCGAAAGGCAGTCTGAGAAATATTTAACTTCGATTATAATTGTTTACGATGCACCCGAGGGTGAAAACACAGCTGCTATGATTTTAATGATATCAAAGATATTGATGGAAAGGAATTGGGACCATCTCAAAGATGAGGTTATTATAGCGGGTGAGTTCAACTCATATTGTTACATTGAAAAAATGAAAAGGAAAGGCATTGGTGCCCTTAAGAGTATCCTTGTTAAATCGTGGTTTAAACTGCCTGAGACATTGCATTTATACTTCTAATAAACTAAAGGAAAATATAGTCTCCTTTAAAACCATCCACAATCATTTTAGTGACTTATCTACATTGAATATGGTTATAAACGTAAAAATCGCAGCCAATCACTTAAATGTAACAGTCAATTACACAAGCCCCAAGGCAATAGAATTGCCTGGAAGGAATCGAACAAGTATAACAACATACTGAACAAGGATATAACTTTAATGATGATTTGTTGTTCCTGAACTTCGATACCCTTATTGAGACATTAACAAATTACAGGAATAGGTTAATTCATTTAAATGGATATCTACCGTTAACATGGACGCCCATAAAATCTGCGATGGGGCTATTATGGGGGGAAAGGTGAGCATTCGAAAACAATATTGGAACCATTAGAAAGCTAAATATACTGGAAACCAGTAAAAAAAATACAAATGAGAAAGAGCTCAAAGAACAAATATAACAAGCATTGGTAATGTCAACAATTTCGGCTTTTGTGTGGGCATGGAAAAGGCACTTTCCAGGCAAAGCCGTAGTCGTATTAACTGGTCATTGATGGTAGAAAGTGCAAAATGGTGCTAGTACCTGGGCATCTAATAGCAGTGCCTGGCAAATGGCTAATACATATACAAAAGCCAAAACTGTTTTTAACAGTACTTCCGTGAAGAACGCACCTTGTTATTATAAATCGAGTGGCTGAAGGCAGACCTGGGTAAGGACTTTTAATAATACCAGTGGTGGGTTTACAACTCAAGTCATTAACTTTCCAAAGGCTGCTTTGAAAATACACTGGCAGGCCCTGAGTACAAAGTTTGATGGTAAGACATGAGTAAAGCGAGCTCAAAGAGTTCCCATGCGGAGATGTTTTAGGTGGGCAGGGGCAGTAAGTGGGTGGGAATGGTCACAGAGATTTGTATGTCAATGGGTGGGCAAATAACCAAACACAACCTACATGCTGTGTGTCCTTCCTCATATGCCATTTCTCCTTATCGTTTCTCTAATGCAATAGTTTCAGCGTATATGTGTTGGAAGCAACACCTAATAGCCCAAACTAAAAAATTGGGTCAAAAACCACAGGATGTCCACTAGAACCGCACAATGGCAGATTTTAGTTAATGCTCTCCATTCCAACGACAAGACATTTTGGCAAATTTTCGTAAAAACGTACTAGTAGCTTAAAAAAAAAATCAATGTGCTGCCGGAGACTTCACAATAGGTCAATGTATCTCAGAGAGCATTGCATCCATCCCAGTATTCATCATTATACCAAGGCTTATCTGCCTTGCAATTACACCTTAAAGGCGCTAGACAGCTCCGGCATTATGCTAACACTAAAGCCCTCCAGTGGCCCAGGCAAGAACTGCCTTGCTAATTAGGTCCTCAAGAAAAAGCCCAATCCATGGTCCACTATTTTAATCACATTATTCTCAAAGGTATCAAGCAAAGTAGAATACCTGACTCTTGGAAGAAATCCATATTCATTGCAGTTTGCAAAAGGGGTGCCTGTGATGATCCCTCAAATTATCGTTTACTGGCCATGATTGTCACGTGTTATAAAATATTTTGGAACATTATGCTAGAAAAACTTCAAGATTGCCTCGGAGATAAACATCAAGCTGTGTTCTGCAGGTGCATGGGCAGTGCACATAACATCTGAAGCCTCCAATATCTGATACAATCTACCATTGTGTCTCCAGGCTCCAATCTTCATCTGGTCTTTATTGACTATTCGGGAGCCTTGTCTTTGACTGTGTCGACCTCAATGGGGGCCAAGTTAGAAGTATTGGGTTTTCCCCAAGCTATGCCAAATCTAATGAAACAGATGTATCAATCTATCTATCTATCTATCTATCTATCTATCTATCTATCTATCTATCTATCTATCTATCTATCTATCTATCTATCTATCTATCTATCTATCTATCTATCTATCTTCTTGTATTGTGCCACTAACCCTGAGGCCTCAGGGCGCACACAAGAGAAAAAGAAACAGACAATAAAGAACATGGAAAGTGACGGGACAACAAAGATGATGAGAACAAGCCAGACTCTACCAGAGACACGGAGACAAGGGGTGCTATAGGTCAGATACAGGGAACGCAGTGTCAGTTGTAAAGTGAGAGGAAGCCTTACCCAAGAGCTAGATCAAACAAGAAAGTTTTCAGTTGTTTTTTGAAAACAGCCACTGAGCTGATATTAGCCAGATGTTTTGGCATGGAGTTCCATAGAGTGGGAGCCCAGGAATTGAAACTGGCTCCTCCAAACCCCTTCAGCACGGAGAAAGGTTGGAACAGAGAGATATTGCCGTTAGATCGTAGCAAGCGATCAACAGGTTTCTTTTTTAGCCTGGTCTTGAGGTATGATGGGGCCTTACCGTGCATGCATTTATGCACGATGGACAGCCCCTTGTGAAGCAAGCGTTGTCGAACAGGCAGTCAATGCAGGCTACGTCTTGCTTCCGAGACATGAGTGTAACGCCCAAGTCCAAGCACGGCTCGTACTGCGCTGTTCTGGATCACCTGTAATGTTCTAAGATTTGCCTGGGATGTACCAATCAGGAAGCTGTTACAGTAATCCAGTTTGCATTTCACGATTGTGGCTGCTATCAGTGCACGAAACATGTTCAATAAACATCTGTTACTACTAGATTCACAACACTGTTATATCATCTAACCTCATCAACACAAACAACATCCTAACGCCTCCTTCTTGCACCCCTCCTCTATCATTTATATGTTTCAAATATGAATGAGGCCCTAATTAAATGTAATAACATTCTCCGGCGAACAGATGAACAACATATTACTTGGCCGTCTTACGCAGATGATACTGTCTTTTTGGACAGGACTCCCATTGGACTCCAAAGATCCCTTTAGCCTCAACTAAATATACAGAAGATGACCTTCTTAAAATCAAATACACTAAAACTAAAACCATGTCTATTGGCATAACTAGAATCAAGAACTTTAATTGGAAAATCAATACTTCTCTTCCCAACTACTTCTCTACTTAGGACTTCCTCTTAGTGCTTCACGTAGCAGCTAACAGCTAGAAAGTCATATAACTGCAAACATTTTCAGGATATTCAGATTGATTAATAAATGCATAAATAATAACTCTGACTTCTCTTTAGAAGGCCTTCCGAATATTTACAAGTGGAACTCTATATGGATTGGAAAATTCCTTGGAGAGTCAACTTTACTGGATCAACCAATAAGAGGGGAAACTTTGGCGCACAGTTCTTGGCCTACCCAGTGCAGTACCAGTCAAGGCCATCCTCGATGAAATTGGTTTGAATTCTCTGTCTACCCTATTGAAAATTAAGGATAGCAATATTTACTTAAAAATTCTGCCAGATTATAATAATGAGAAATCGATATTAGGCCTCTTTGCCAACTTGATTAAAAAAGGATAAACTTTTGAATAGCACATTGAAAGAATTCAATGATTCTTTTCACATTTTTACAAGGACATAGATTGGATCATGGAGGGCGAAATTAATTATGGTGTTGCTAAAAAGCAGAATGGCAAAAAGGCTTTATATTGGGATCGTGCTACCAATTTGTAATGGCAACCAAGAAATCCTGTCATGAATACGTCAAACAAGGGGTTGACTATTTAATTCCCACTGCGTATGCAGCAAGTTACAATAAATCACATTGCGTCTTAGATGTAATTTTCTTCCATCTCTCTTTTTTACCGGGTCTTGGGGGAAATGCTTCAAACGTCGAGAATTTGTTGCATATGTTTCACTGAAATAGAAACAACTTGACAATTATTAACACAATGCTCGTATCTTCCCAATTTTTATGAGGCAGGTTACGTAAAATTTGTGTCTTATATAAGCAGAGTCCAACCTGATCAGTTTTGGTCATTTATAATTTTGGGGAACCCGATGACCCTCTCGAAGGCGGTATTCCACTTATGGAACCGCATGCAAGCATTGTTAGAGAAATGGTCCCGACTAAACACGAACAATACGTTGTGACCCTTTAGATGATTAGATTTTATGGATATATATATAAACAATTTTATTGAAAATTGTGTTCATGATAGACAATCAGATACATTGTTCATAGTGTGTTCACTTGAGGGTTTGGCCATTGAATATTGTGTGTTTTTATAACTTGTAAAAAGCAGGGGGGGACTGGGAAACAAAAGAGACCCCGGAAATAATGTTCAAAGTGTCCCCATATGTTATACTTTTTTACCAAGCCCAAGGCTTTTCCTATGGGAAAATGTGGAAAAGCAACAGAAAAGAGGGCCAGAGTGCCCAGGCCTGCTGGGAAATCTCCAGAGTTCCATACAGGCTAGTCCAGCCCTGCGGTAAAAGGTTCCTTGTTAAATGTAAAACATGTACACAGAAATCCGTTTTTTTTTTTAAAACAATGCCTTCACTCCCTCTCTTTTACCTTCAGGCAATATTTTTCCAGGTTCAAGGCAGGGGTTGTAGTTGGGTGTCAGCTGTTACATATGAGTCCTACGATCTGGGAAACTACTGAGCAATGGGCAAGAGGGCTGGACTCCGTCTTTTGGCGTCGAGCAATGCCTCTTTTTCTGTCCTTCATGGCTGCACAATACAAGGGCGCATGGCGAGCTTCTGTCCGACCTGACTTAGAGCCAAAATCATGGTGCTTTCAGGAATCATTGTAAACAAAAACAAAAAAAACGTTGCGCGCCCTGTGGCCTACGGGCATGTGGCGCGTTACAAACATTTAAATAAATAAAATAAATAAATAAACTACAAAACCCATAATGCAAAGTGTGAAAGTATAGGAGTGCGTGAAGGTGGGGCCACTCGGCTGCTATGCTTGTTCAGGACTTCAACTGGCCAACCTGTGGGTTCTCTTAGCACTCGAATGGTGTGGGATGTCAAAAACACGCTGAGGGGCCGCAGTGTTAAAACAAAAAAAAACAGCAAATCTAAATGGAATCAGGCTGCCATCAGAAGAGCGTGAAGCCGGCACATATCATATCAGATTCATGGCTTGCTCCGAGTAACCGACTGGGCTCGAATGGTTTCTTAAATCTGTCAAAATTTCGAAAATGCCATTTGCCGTTGCTAATGGCAATACCAATCAGACCGTGACATTTCTCCGCAGGCCACCACTGGTGCTCGCCCTGCTGTGCCCGGCGCAGTTGCAGCCCCTGGCATGGACCCTGCCTGCTGAAGCAGGCGCCCGCCTCCTTACGCGATGAAATGGCGGGCGCGCCTCGGGCGGAGCAGCCGCCATCTCGCAACGCTTTCGCGCCTTATTGGGAGATGTGACACATGTAAATATGTGTTTTCACAGCACAATCTGAAATGATGACGAGGGACGTCGCATTCAGGGAATCATGCAAACAATAGCTCCATTCGGCTAGCAGAGCAAGCTAGGCACTCACTGCTGTGATGTGAGTTTACGTCGGAGGCGTTGCACTTACTTACATGCGCCAATTCATCTCATTCTTCCGACGTCTAAATATAAATTGGTGGTTTGGCTTTATAATGATTATTTTTTTAGATTTGTCGTTAAACAGAGAGGCCAATGTCATGATTGATAAGGCAGCTCTTTACTCTGCAGCTAGTTTTGTATTTTAATTTCTCCGGTAAGTCCTGTACAGTCCAATACCCTGGCATGCCACAGCTCGCCCACCTCTGCCCCTCTGCCTCCGGCACCCCCCTACCTGGTCCAAAGGATTAGCAAACCTACCCCAGCTAGGCCAACAAGGACGGCGTACTCCAACAGGATCTCCGTACGCAAGACCCGCAGAGTTTGTCCAGGCGGTACCAGTTTCCCAAACATGGCTGCCACTGACTGGAACTCCCTCCCCTCTCACATTAGGCTAATTCAGTCTCATACAGCTTTCCGGAAAACCATCAAAACCAGGCTATTTGTATGGCACTGCAACTGTACCCTCCCTTTGATTCACCTTCTCTGGATCAAACATGCTGTTGTTACCCTCATAACTACCTGTATGTATCTGTGTAAATGTAACCTAGTAACATGTATCAAGTGAACGTGCTGTTGGGCTGCATTCCTGTAATCCTGAATTAAGCCTACATACTCTCTCCTGTTATAGCGCCTCGATGCCTGTGGGAAGCCTACCTACTCTCTGCTGTTATAGCGCCTCGATGCCTGTGGGAAGCCTACCTACTCTCTCCTGTTATCGCCTCGATGCCTGTGGGCTGTAGTGTGCTCCACAAACCCCCAAAATAAATAAATAAATACTGCATCCCGCTGTAGCTCAACTTCAAAAAGAAGTGGTCTTCCACTTGGCCCCTAATACCACCACCCTATATCTTTTGCCGACATCCTCTTTACCCCATCGCACAATACATATAGTCCGCAGAATTTCTTTGATAGGTACCTGAAATGTCAGCGTGTCATCACCCCCCACTGCCAGGGTTGCCAGGTTTAGCCTCCTGAACATCTGTAAAATGCATCCCCATCTTAACCTTGACTCCACTAAAACACTGATTCCACCCTGCCCTTCACCAGGCCCTCCTCATGGGACTTTGATCCAGGTTATGAACTTTACTTCAGGTACCTTCTGCACCCATGCAATGCCCAAACCCACCTCCATGATGCCTATCCATCCAAAGGCGTTCCATATTTAAATTTCCTTTTCTTGTGTTTAACACTTAGCATGGGTTACCTCCCCCAACTTGGCTGAACGGCTTCCGCTACTCACCCTAGCACTAGGCTCTCTCCAGTTTTCTGCAAACTAACCTTGCCCTGTCTACACTGGGCCACCTCACACTTTTGTTCCTTCACCCACCTGGCTCGCCATCATTGGACCATCCTTAAAAATGAGGACAATCTAACAGTGGCTGGCTAGAAGATGGCTTCTTGAGAACCCACTTCTCCGCCTGGAGGGCGCAGCAGAGTCTTATAGTGCCCTCATGCCTTCGTAGTCACCCACAACCATTGTCACCACTGGACTGGATACCCCTCTGGGTAATGACTGAAATGCATTCAAAATATATCTCCTCATTTTCTAACGCATGTTACTGCCTATCTGACCTCATGAATCCAAGCTTCACAAGACCATCACCCTCTTCCTGCTGCCCACGGCCCCATGCCAGCCTCACCTGTCACCTCCCCATCTTGAGGTTCTAACTGCAACACCTGTGCCCCCTCATGCCGCCATGTAGACCCACCCTTCCTCTTGTTTGTTTTGTTTGTTTATTTTACTTATATAGCGCGCCTGCCCCAGGGGCCTCTGGGCGCTGGTGGGTAAGAATTTGGTTACATGTTACAGATCATACATTGGGCCTCATTACACGGAAGGCGGTAATGGTTAACGGCCACCGTTAATGGTAACGGTGACCGTTAACCATTACCGCCTTACTACGAGGTCCCTTAGCGGGTTGGTGCTTTAACGCCTGCTTTTTGCAGGCGTTAAAAACCAACCCGCTAAGGGACCTCGGAGCCAATTACGGCACCGCAAAACTGCGGTGCCGTAATTAGCGCCTTCCCCATTCCCATAGAGCCCTATGGGGCAGAAATGGGAATGGGGAAGGGCAATGGCGGAAGGGGGATTTACTGCCCCTCCAACCTTGGAATGGGGCGGTAAATCCCCTTTCCGCCAAGGCGGTGCCGGTATTTTACCGGCATGAACCATGGCGCCAATAGCGCCATGGCACACCGCCTTCCGTGTAATGAGGCCCATAGTATTACATGAGACACATGATACAGATCATACAGAAAGGTACATGTTAAGGCATGAAATACAATAAATGCATAGAGTCCAGGCAGGGTGCAGTCGTGAGTGAGTAAGGGAACAAGTGAAGGTACATGGCTGAGGGGGGGGTAAGGTTAGTTCTTGTTGAGTAGCCAGGAAATAGCACTACTTCTCGTCATGAGTTACCTCCTCCATACTCTCCTTCTCATCTCTTGGGTAGCCTGGATTACCTCTTGAGATCCACCTTCTCCAGGTACCCTGGATTACCTCTTGAGATCCACCTTCTCCAGTTACCCTGGATTACCTCCTGAGATCCACCTTCTCCAGCTACCCTGGATTACCTCCTGAGATCCACCTTCTCCAGTTACCCTGGATTACCTCTTGAGATCCACCTTCTCCAGTTACCCTGGATTACCTCCTTAGATCCACCTTCTCCAGTTACCCTGGATTACCTCCTGAGATCCACCTTTTCCAGTTATCAACCCCCTGGTCTCAATCTCCTCACCAGCCCCTGCATAGGTATCAATCATGATTAGATACCAGGATGGCATACAGGGGCAGCCGAAAGAGGAGCGGATAAGTGGAGGGCAAGGGGTAGTAAATGATGCTGGAGTGGAGGGTGGTAGAGTTGGGAGTGGGTCAGAGGACTAGAAAGAAAATACTTTCGAGACGCAAGAGAGTATACCCAGAGTAAGCTCTTGACAAGGGATGTCAAGTTGCTGGGGGTGTTTGTAATGAGTTGCTAAAGAAACAGTGTTATAGTTTAGGGCACAGCATATTGCAGGCCTGAAGAATGCTGCAATGGGCGCTTCATGAAGTTCACAGTGGATGAGGTTCTGGGGTTTGGACACAGAAGATGAGGAGCGCCCAGGTGAGGCATGAGGGGTGCGTGGTCCTTTGGTGTATGAGGGAATTGCAGTTTCCTTTGCACCACCGACATTGGGAAGTCATACGATAGCCTTGGTGGACTTTCTTGAGAAGGAGTGAGGGGCTGGGCACTGGTTTGGAGAGTACACAGGCAGATGAGATGCGTTTGCTATGCAAAGAGCTGTCCTAGTGGATGATGACATCAGCGGAATTGCCTGGGGTAGTGGGGGATCACTCAATCGGCAGGAGAAATGGGTATCAGGGTGTTGGAAGGTGAGCAAGGTAAAGAGGCAAGAAAGGCAAGAAGGGAGGCTACAACAGAGGGGCTCTATATATATATATACAGCCACTGAGTTAGCAGGGTTATACATTTGCATTGGAAGTGGGGGCTGTACACTTTTAGCATTTGTTGCGAGTGCTCTATGGGGTGTTTCATGTGTCTGAATTCTTTGGGAGGAAGGAAATGGGTTGGGCAACAAGGGAGGATATGAGGATGGGTGAGGTGATTGTTTGAATGTATTTCAAAAAATAGGGGTGACGGAACATAAGGAGAAATGGGGATGTCCCTATTTAGTAAACCCAGAGTCTTTTTTTTCTTTTTCATTTGTATCTGATGTTGTTGATAATTTTCCATTATGCTGCATGCTCGAATTATTTATATTTGATATGTTTTCATATTTTAAGGAGATTTGTATGAGATTGTATGATATAAGTATGTTTTTCTCTCCTTTCTATTTTACTTTTTTCTTTTATATATTTTGTTTATGTTGTGTAAGGCTTTCTGTAAACTATGAACAAAACAATAAAAAATCAACAAAAAAACAGGGGACATTGGCCTGCGCTCGGTGAGTGAGATAACGGTTTGAAGGGATAGGAAAGGCTGCAGGACTTTTATCCATGACGGTGCCTCGGCAGTTCAAAGGGCAAGGGAGGGCAGCCATTGGCAGCATTTCATACTGGCTTAGTGAGGAGGCTGCCTGAAGATAAGGATTTTGGAAAACATCTTTTAGGATAGGGTGGATAAAAAGGAGTCAATGCAGACTTTGCAAAAGAGGGTTGTGGAGATCACCCCTTTTTGAAATGTATATGCACCCAGATTTCAGCTTGCAGAGAGGTATTTGTGGTAAACTGTCTGTACATGCACCCACCCCCTGCTGGTACGTAAGCAGAATAAAAGGGAGTAAGCAGAATAAAAGGGAATAAAAGTGTTCAGGCCTGATAAGCTGTGCTGCCCATCTAAAGGGAATCTATTGTATACAGTAGGTCTGGAGGAGATGATTCTGAAAATATCAAAACAGAGATAAGAAGATAAAAGTGCATGAGATAGGAATGAGTTGGGAGACCCCACGAGGGGATGGCGTGTATGAAACCCCACCAGGAGGGACTTTCCTGATGGCTGGAGCTACAGGTTTAGTTGATCAATCTTAGATGTGGCTTGTGCAGTGTTGTGGAAGTTAGGTAGCGACACTGAGGCCTGGATTCAGATGGCAGAAGCAAGGAGGGGATTGCAGAATGAGAAAGAGTTGGGAAATGGTATATTGTTAGAGGAATTGAAGAGGAATTGAAGGGACAGTTGAGACTCTCCTGGGGGCCATACACCCAAGAACAGGTCAATGGGCCATGTTCATGCCGGTACAGGGACTCCCAGATCCCCCATTGTTTTGTATACAAACATATATAAACACACTAAAACGGTGATGGAGCTCTGAGCTACAGCATAATTTTTGCCCACAGGGAGGCATGACATGGGCCACGTGTCACAATCCAAAGAGGATATCTGGAATGAATAAGTAAGGCCGGAATTAAGTCAAAACGGTCCAGTCCAACTGATCGTTATGACCAACAATATATGTGTAAAGTTGATAAATCCAAAATTGTTCCTGTCTTGCCAGAAGAGTTTCCACACTAACATTGCTGTTCGTGCCCACTACTTTTTCAATCACCCACCATTCAAAATCTTTCTCTCAATGTTGGACATCTCAAAAATGTGTCTCTTACGGAGCCGCTAAAACCTTGTTCTTGATATGCGATTTATGTTACTTGATGCGTACATGAACAGGCCATGACGTTTTTCCCGCATTAAGAGGTGGGACTATGGCATGAAGCATGTCAAAGTTGACAGTCAAGTATGTGCTTATTTTGGAACTTTGACCTGCTGTCTTGACCACTAAAAATGACTGTACTTAAAAGTCAGTTTTTCATACATCATCTGCATCATTTCAGGACAACCACCAATTTTCAGATGTTTGCTTCATAATTACTCTGGTTTTCCCAGCACTAAGCTGTTTCCATCTAGTTTCCATCATTGTCTGTTTGGACAAAATGCATATTATTGACATATGACTCAAGATAACTTCACACTAAAAAATAAATTAGCTTTTTGAAAATGCAACTTTCTGTCTTAACGGTTGATGCAGAACATTGCATTCCTAAAACTTCCAGGCTATTTTTAATTTCCATTGGATACTTTGTCTGATTCCTCGATACGGAATAACAAGAAGATCTACATTGTGTAGAGGTCTGCAACATGTGGCAAATGTTTTGGAACAGGACTCCCATAATTCCTCAACACGGACAATACTGGTCAGGAATGATGCAAGATGAAGTCCAAAATATCTGGAGACCCAAAGGTTGCAAACCTCTAGCGATCATCAATGGAGAATTAATCTTTTCTACTTTCAATCGAATACAATACATGTTTTGGACTCATATCTCCTTTGGGCAGCCACAATCTGTCTCCTGTGACGCACATTTGAACAAGTGTCTCTCACACCCAGGGACTTAAATACGGAATTAGTAAGGTCATATCGTTGGCAGAACTATAGCTTCTAAAGGGGCACAGTTGAGGAATCTTCCCAAACCAGACTCTGCCTGCTTTACTGTCTCTAACCTATATTCCTTGCTCATAACCCCTTTCTCTGTATCCTTCTCTATGTACCTACATTATTCCAACCTTCTAACTGAAACAATATTACAGTATTTTATTTCTGTATCCAATTCAAGTACCACACTCTACTGCTTCCCAGCGCTTCTATGAATGTTTGTCGCATGTTTTTTGCCAAATGGCAATTTCGCTAAATTGTATTTCCGCGGAATTTTCTAATTCGTTTACCAAAGCAGGAGTCACTAGGAGGGTACCCTCAGTACCCCTGCATTATATACCTTACCCTAACTTACCATATATCTCTTTGTGGTAAAAGAAAACCGGCAACAGAATGTGACAAAACAAAATTCAGCTAATTTGCAATTCGGCGAAAGTGAGCTAGACCTTCCTAGCTAAAACTCAATACATACATACAAACAGAAATACAATGCTCAGGAGTGTTGATCATTTTGAACATATGAGTATGCAATGGGCTCTTAGGTGTGTAAATACATGTGAACCCCTAGATCGGCTTCAATTCACACTGATTTGGAACATTAAGAGGCACTTCCCCTTTTTTCCTCCCCTGGTTGCTTGATGAAATCTTGCAGACACATCCCCCCATCTCCATCTCCTGTTGTTAGCTCCTTTGTGTCTTTGAATTCCTCACTGTGCACTTCCCCCTATGACTGTAAAGCGCTCCGTTGCTTCCCAAAGCTAGGCGCTCAATAAACACCCCAATAGTAATAATAATGCTTGCCCAAGGAGAACCAGGAAAGTGGCCCTTGGTAAGTCACTTCAGGCTCCTGCATGTGGAGTGGTTTACCTGGAAAGACATGGGATGCCATGAGTCATAGCACGCCTTGTACACGTCTCATCAACATATGGAGATGGAAGGACATGGGATGGCATGAGTCATAGCACGCCTTGTACACGTCTCATCAACATGTGGAGCTGGAAAGACATGGGATGCCATGAGTCATAGCACGCCTTGTAAACGTCTCATCAACATGTGGAGATGGAAGGACATGGGATGCATGAGTCATAGCACGCCTTGTAAACGTCTCATCAACATGTGGAGATGGAAGGACATGGGATGCCATGAGTCATAGCACGCCTTGTACACGTCTCATCAACATGTGGAGCTGGAAAGACATGGGATGCCATGAGTCATAGCACGCCTTGTAAACATCTCATCAACATGTGGAGATGGAAGGACATGGGATGCATGAGTCATAGCACGCCTTGTAAACGTCTCATCAACATGTGGAGATGGAAGGACATGGGAGGACATGAGTCATAGCACGCCTTGTGCACAACTCATCAGGATGCCATGAGTCATAGCACGCCTTGTGCACAACTCATCAGGATGCCATGAGTCACAGCACGCCTTGTACATAACTCATGAAGATGTGGAGCTGGAAAGACATGGGATGCCATGAGTCATAGCACGCCTTGTACACAACTCATCAAGATGTGGAGATGGAAAGACATGGGATGCCATGAGTCATAACACGCCATGTACATAACTCATCAAGATGTGGAGCTGGAAAGACATGGGATGCCATGAGTCATAGCACGCCTTGTACACAACTCATCAAGATGTGGAGCTGGAAAGACATGGGATGCCATGAGTCATAGCACGCCTTGTACACAACTCATCAAGATGTGGAGATGGAAGGACATGGGATGCCATGAGTCATAGCACGCCTTGTACATAACTCATCAAGATGTGGAGCTGGAAGGACATGGGATGCCATGAGTCACAACACGCATTGTACATAACTCATCAAGATGTGGAGCTTGGAGGACATGGGATGCCATGAGTCATAACACGCATTGTACACAACTCATCAAGATGTGGAGATGGAAAGACATTGGATGCCATGAGTCATAGCACGCCTTGTGCACAACTCATCAGGATGCCATGAGTCATAGCACGCCTTGTACACAACTCATGAAGATGTGGAGCTGGAAAGACATGGGATGCCATGAGTCATAGCACGCCTTGTACACAACTCATCAAGATGTGGAGCTGGAAGGACATGGGATGCCATGAGTCATAGCACGCCTTGTACACAACTCATGAAGATGTGGAGCTGGAAGGACATGGGATGCCATGAGTCATAGCACGCCTTGTACACAACTCATCAAGATGTGGAGCTGGAAGGACATGGGATGCCATGAGTCATAGCACGCCTTGTACACAACTCATCACGATGTGGAGCTGGAAGGACATGGGATGCCATGAGACACAGCACGCCTTGTACACAACTCATCAAGATGTGGAGCTGGAAGGACATGGGATGCCATGAGTCATAGCACGCCTTGTACACAACTCATCAAGATGTGGAGATGGAAAGACATGGGATGCCATGAGTCACAGCACGCCTTGTACACAACTCATCAAGATGTGGAGCTGGAAGGACATGGGATGCCATGAGTCATAGCACGCCTTGTACACAACTCATCAAGATGTGGAGATGGAAAGACATGGGATGCCATGAGTCACAACACGCCTTGTACACAACTCATCAAGATGTGGAGATGGAAAGACATGGGATGCCATGAGTCATAGCACGCCTTGTACACGTCTCATCAACATGTGGAGCTTGGAGGACATGGGATGCCATGAGTCATAGCACGCCTTGTACACAACTCATGAAGATGTGGAGCTGGAAAGACATGGGATGCCATGAGTCATAGCACGCCTTGTGCACAACTCATCAACATGTGGAGCCTGGAGGACATGGGATGCCATGAGTCATAGCACGCCTTGTACACAACTCATGAAGATGTGGAGCTGGAAAGACATGGGATGCCATGAGTCATAGCACGCCTTGTACACAACTCATCAAGATGTGGAGCTGGAAAGACATGGGATGCCATGAGTCATAGCACGCCTTGTGCACAACTCATGAAGATGTGGAGCTGGAAAGACATGGGATGCCATGAGTCATAGCACGCCTTGTACACAACTCATCAAGATGTGGAGCTGGAAAGACATGGGATGCCATGAGTCATAACACGCCTTGTACACAACTCATCAAGATGTGGAGATTAAAAGACATGGGATGCCATGAGTCATAGCACGCCTTGTGCACAACTCATGAAGATGTGGAGCTGGAAAGACATGGGATGCCATGAGTCATAGCACGCCTTGTACACAACTCATCAAGATGTGGAGCTGGAAAGACATGGGATGCCATGAGTCATAGCACGCCTTGTACACAACTCATCAAGATGTGGAGCTGGAAAGACATGGGATGCCATGAGTCATAGCACGCCTTGTACACAACTCATCAAGATGTGGAGCTGGAAGGACATGGGATGCCATGAGTCACAACACGCCTTGTACACAACTCATGAAGATGTGGAGCTGGAAAGACATGGGATGCCATGAGTCATAGCACGCCTTGTACACAACTCATCAAGATGTGGAGCTGGAAGGACATGGGATGCCATGAGTCATAGCACACCTTGTACATGTCTCATCAACATGTGGAGCTGGAAAGACATGGGATGCCATGAGTCATAGCACGCCTTGTACACAACTCATGAAGATGTGGAGCTGGAAGGACATGGGATGCCATGAGTCATAGCACGCCTTGTAAACGTCTCATCAACATGTGGAGATGGAAAGACATGGGATGCCATGAGTCACAGCACGCCTTGTACATAACTCATCAAGATGTGGAGCTGGAAGGACATGGGATGCCATGAGTCACAACACGCATTGTACATAACTCATCAAGATGTGGAGATGGGATGCCATGAGTCATAACACGCCTTGTACACAACTCATCAAGATGTGGAGCTTGGAGGACATGGGATGCCATGAGTCATAGCACGCCTTGTACACAACTCATGAAGATGTGGAGCTGGAAAGACATGGGATGCCGGAGTCATAACACGCCATGTACATAACTCATGAAGATGTGGAGCTGGAAGGACATGGGATGCCATGAGTCACAACACGCATTGTACATAACTCATCAAGATGTGGAGATGGAAAGACATGGGATGCCATGAGTCATAGCACGCCTTGTACACAACTCATGAAGATGTGGAGCTGGAAGGACATGGGATGCCATGAGTCACAGCACGCCTTGTACACAACTCATCAAGATGTGGAGCTGGAAGGACATGGGATGCCATGAGTCATAGCACGCCTTGTACACAACTCATGAAGATGTGGAGCTGGAAGGACATGGGATGCCATGAGTCACAGCACGCCTTGTACACAACTCATGAAGATGTGGAGCTGGAAAGACATGGGATGCCATGAGTCATAACACGCCTTGTACACAACTCATCAAGATGTGGAGCTGGAAGGACATGGGATGCCATGAGTCACAGCACGCCTTGTACACAACTCATGAAGATGTGGAGCTGGAAAGACATGGGATGCCATGAGTCATAGCACGCCATGTACATAACTCATCAAGATGTGGAGCTGGAAGGACATGGGATGCCATGAGTCACAACACGCATTGTACATAACTCATCAAGATGTGGAGATGGGATGCCAGGAGTCATAGCACGCCTTGTGCACAACTCATGAAGATGTGGAGCTGGAAAGACATGGGATGCCATGAGTCATAGCACGCCTTGTACACAACTCATCAAGATGTGGAGCTGGAAAGACATGGGATGCCATGAGTCATAACACGCCTTGTACACAACTCATCAAGATGTGGAGCTGGAAGGACATGGGATGCCATGAGTCACATCACGCCTTGTACACAACTCATCAAGATGTGGAGCTGGAAGGACATGGGATGCCATGAGTCACATCACGCCTTGTACACAACTCATCACGATGTGGAGAATGAAAGACATGGGATGCCAGGAGTCATAACACGCCTTGTACACAACTCATCAAGATGTGGAGATGGAAGGACATGGGATGCCATGAGTCATAGCACGCCTTGTACACAACTCATCAAGATGTGGAGATGGAAGGACATGGGATGCCATGAGTCATAGCACGCCTTGTACACAACTCATGAAGATGTGGAGCTGGAAGGACATGGGATGCCATGAGTCATAGCACACCTTGTACATGTCTCATCAACATGTGGAGCTGGAAAGACATGGGATGCCATGAGTCATAGCACGCCTTGTAAACGTCACATCAACATGTGGAGATGGAAAGACATGGGATGCCATGAGTCACAGCACGCCTTGTACACAACTCATGAAGATGTGGAGCTGGAAGGACATGGGATGCCATGAGTCATAGCACGCCTTGTAAACGTCTCATCAACATGTGGAGATGGAAAGACATGGGATGCCATGAGTCACAACACGCATTGTACATAACTCATCAAGATGTGGAGCTGGAAAGACATGGGATGCCATGAGTCATAGCACGCCTTGTAAACGTCTCATCAACATGTGGAGATGGAAAGACATGGGATGCCAGGAGTCACAGCACGCCTTGTACACAACTCATGAAGATGTGGAGCTGGAAAGACATGGGATGCCATGAGTCACAGCACGCCTTGTACACAACTCATGAAGATGTGGAGCTGGAAGGACATGGGATGCCATGAGTCACAACACGCCTTGTACATAACTCATCAAGATGTGGAGCTGGAAGGACATGGGATGCCATGAGTCATAGCACGCCTTGTACATAACTCATCAAGATGTGGAGCTGGAAGGACATGGGATGCCATGAGTCACAACACGCATTGTACATAACTCATCAAGATGTGGAGCTTGGAGGACATGGGATGCCATGAGTCATAGCACGCCTTGTACACAACTCATGAAGATGTGGAGCTGGAAAGACATGGGATGCCAGGAGTCATAACACGCCATGTACATAACTCATCAAGATGTGGAGCTGGAAGGACATGGGATGCCATGAGTCACAACACGCATTGTACATAACTCATCAAGATGTGGAGATGGGATGCCATGAGTCATAACACGCCTTGTACACAACTCATCAAGATGTGGAGCTTGGAGGACATGGGATGCCATGAGTCACAGCACGCCTTGTACACAACTCATGAAGATGTGGAGCTGGAAGGACATGGGATGCCATGAGTCACAACACGCATTGTACATAACTCATCAAGATGTGGAGATGGGATGCCAGGAGTCATAACACGCCTTGTACACAACTCATGAAGATGTGGAGCTGGAAGGACATGGGATGCCATGAGTCACATCACGCCTTGTACACAACTCATCAAGATGTGGAGCTGGAAGGACATGGGATGCCATGAGTCATAGCACGCCTTGTACACAACTCATGAAGATGTGGAGCTGGAAAGACATGGGATGCCATGAGTCATAACACGCCATGTACATAACTCATCAAGATGTGGAGCTGGAAGGACATGGGATGCCATGAGTCACAACACGCATTGTACATAACTCATCAAGATGTGGAGATGGAAGGACATGGGATGCCATGAGTCACAGCACGCCATGTACATAACTCATCAAGATGTGGAGCTGGAAGGACATGGGATGCCATGAGTCACAACACGCATTGTACATAACTCATCAAGATGTGGAGATGGGATGCCAGGAGTCATAACACGCCTTGTACACAACTCATGAAGATGTGGAGCTGGAAGGACATGGGATGCCATGAGTCACATCACGCCTTGTACACAACTCATCAAGATGTGGAGCTGGAAGGACATGGGATGCCATGAGTCATAGCACGCCTTGTACACAACTCATGAAGATGTGGAGCTGGAAAGACATGGGATGCCATGAGTCATAACACGCCATGTACATAACTCATCAAGATGTGGAGCTGGAAGGACATGGGATGCCATGAGTCACAACACGCATTGTACATAACTCATCAAGATGTGGAGATGGAAGGACATGGGATGCCATGAGTCACAGCACGCCATGTACATAACTCATCAAGATGTGGAGCTGGAAGGACATGGGATGCCATGAGTCACAACACGCATTGTACATAACTCATCAAGATGTGGAGCTGGAAGGACATGGGATGCCATGAGTCACAGCACGCCATGTACATAACTCATCAAGATGTGGAGCTGGAAGGACATGGGAGGCCATGAGTCACAACACGCATTGTACATAACTCATCAAGATGTGGAGATGGGATGCCATGAGTCATAACACGCCTTGTACACAACTCATGAAGATGTGGAGCTGGAAAGACATGGGATGCCAGGAGTCATAACACGCCATGTACATAACTCATCAAGATGTGGAGCTGGAAGGACATGGGATGCCATGAGTCACAACACGCATTGTACATAACTCATCAAGATGTGGAGATGGGATGCCATGAGTCATAACACGCCTTGTACACAACTCATGAAGATGTGGAGCTGGAAAGACATGGGATGCCATGAGTCACAGCACGCCTTGTACACAACTCATGAAGATGTGGAGCTGGAAAGACATGGGATGCCAGGAGTCATAACACGCCATGTACATAACTCATCAAGATGTGGAGCTGGAAGGACATGGGATGCCATGAGTCACAACACGCATTGTACATAACTCATCAAGATGTGGAGATGGGATGCCATGAGTCATAACACGCCTTGTACACAACTCATCAAGATGTGGAGCTTGGAGGACATGGTATGCCATGAGTCATAGCACGCCTTGTACACAACTCATGAAGATGTGGAGCTTGGAGGACATGGGATGCCATGAGTCATAACACGCCTTGTACACAACTCATCAAGATGTGGAGATGGAAAGACATGGGATGCCATGAGTCATAACACGCCTTGTACACAACTCATCAAGATGTGGAGCTGGGAGGACATGGTATGCCATGAGTCATAACACGCCTTGTACACAACTCATCAAGATGTGGAGCTTGGAGGACATGGGATGCCATGAGTCATAACACGCCTTGTACACAACTCATCAAGATGTGGAGCTTGGAGGACATGGGATGCCATGAGTCATAACACGCCTTGTACACAACTCATCATGATGTGGAGCTGGGAGGACATGGTATGCCATTTGTTTGTTTGTTTGTTTATTTATTTGGTATAGCGCAGAACCAAACCCGAAAGGGTAGCTGGGCGCAAACAGTACACGTAAGCTTAAGGACTTAGTTACAGGAGAAATGCAGTTGATACAGTTCACATTAGAGCGGGGGGTGGGTATACAAGAAAATGCAGACTACAGTTCAGAGAGTACAGGGCAGTACAGGAAAAAATACGGTTGATACAGTTCATATTAGAACACAAGGTAGGTAAGCAAGAAAAATGCAAGACTGCGGTTCAGTCAGGTTGAACAGAAATCATTCATCTAGTTACAGTCATCTAGTATCGTTAGGGGAGGTCAAGCTAAGTGTCATTGGCACGTATCCAGGTGAGGACTTTTCGCCTGAAACTGGAGTAAGGTTGGTCCGTTCTGAGATCTAGCGGGAGTTTATTCCAACTTTGCGCCGCTATGACCGGGAAGCTGGAGCCGCCAGCTGTACTCTTTTTGTATCTAGGCACCACTAGGGTAAAGGCGTTAATCAATCTGGTGGGACGGTTTGAGGTTCTCTTGTGGATTCTGTTGGCCAGGTAAGGGGGGGCTAAGTTAGTCATGAGTCATAACACGCATTGTACACAACTCATCAAGATGTGGAGATGGAAAGACATGGGATGCCATGAGTCATAACACGCCTTGTACACAACTCATCAACATGGGCCAGGAAGTCGGTCCACTATGGATGGCAATGGTACTCAATTTTCTAATTATTTAGCACTTGCAACTGATACTCATTGTCTGGCAATTGGGAATATAGGAGGCTGGCTAATATTGGCCGAGCAAATCAACTATGTTGTCGAGTGTGTCTACATGCGATTCTCTGTTTTTCACAACATGGGTGTTAATGATTAGCTGGGTAGGGCTTATGGAACTTGCAGCTTTGCTTACTAGTGGTATTTCTGTTTTATTTTCCTCTTGCTGCCCAATCTCTTTCTGGTTCGAGGATTACCCCTCACCGGTGAGCGGTACAGGCCAACTCTACATTGGTGGGTGGCGCAGAACTGGTCTTTTCATACAGCAGTTTGACACACCTTTTCCAGGCACAGAGATATCTGCTGTATGTTGGGTTTGTTAGCTGTTTGTCTGCAGAGTTATTAATGATAGATGGGCTATTTGCAATACGTGAGTTTCTTTACTTCTTAATAAACAGAATACTCAAACAATATGTATTAGTACATTCAGGCCCTTACTGCAGCAATCTGTGTGCAAAAAAAGAGAGAAAGAGAGAGAGAGAGAGAGATAGAGAGAGAGAGAGAGAGAGAGAGAGAGAGAAGTATAAGTGCAGTGCATTAACAATGAGTAAAAAAGTGGGTTTTTAAAAGGGGTAAAGTAGAAGGAGGCAGAAGGAGGGAAAGGTGTCAGTGGATATTAACAACATTTAAAATGCCAAATGTTTCTGAAAATTAGACGGTGCAGAAAAATAACATAGAACCTGCCTTTCCGCACCAACTAATGACTTTGCTCAGTTACATGTTGAAGAAAAGAGTGCCCTCAATAGGTACAATAATAACACCTGTTATTACATCACTGAATATCCCACTTAGACTTCCTAATTACAATGATAAAAGACAATATGCTATCTGCTCACCACAAGGGCATATTTCATCGCGCAGAACATACGAAATCTATGTGCCGGACTCGAACAACATTACAGCCTGGATAACCTCTGTTTGGTTTATCTAGAGGACAGTGTTTACGGCCAACATTTTAATCACCCATCTGCTATCACCTAATGTATCCGCCAGTGACTTGCCTCAGCTCACATGCCATTATCATCGATTCCAGCATGTTCATTAACTCAGAGAGTAATCGCTATTTGTCTGCAGAAGGCCCTGCCATCCCCCGAGATCAGCAGTTGTCCTGCATCGTCGCGACTGACTTGGATGGGATAAGTTGTTGTACCAGATAAGATTACAAGCCAACAGGCAAAGACGAAATAGCTTTTGTTGTTTCTGTGAATATAAAACGTTGCCTTCCAATCATTTTTTGACTATGTTTTGCTGAGGGACCCAACCGATATTCTTAAAGCTGCGGACTGCAACCTTTGGGTATCTAGACGTTGGCCCTAGTCTGAAACACTTGTGCATGAGCGCGATAGAAATAAAATATCAATTTAATTCAATTCAATATCAATTCAATTCATAGTCAATGGTAAGGAATCATGGGAGTCGTAGTCCAGAACATCTGAAGAGCTCACTTCTTTAACGTATCTAGGATTACTCTGGCTGTTAGTTGTTATCAATGTCTGGCTTGATTTCACATCTGTCCACCTGTTTTGGGCCAACAATAGAAGTGTCCTCACACAAATGATCTTGATGCAGTTACTGAGATTCTGACATAAACACAAAAATCTCCAAATTTTTTCTGGGCCTAAATGTGCCTCAAGTTCCTACGGCGTTCATGCCCTCCTGTTCCGGTTCCCCAAGGTCTCCCAGGAGCCCTCCTATGCCCAGTAACTCCAGCACCACCAGGATCCAGCTGGCTCCATCCACAGACTCTGGGTAGGACTCTTTCAGGAAGACCAACATAGAGGGAGCAGCAATCAATGATATCACGGATGAGCTGACATAACGTATCATCAAAGGCATCATTATGGGTATGCCTAATGTACACTAGGTGAAGATCTTCCCCACAACGGAACCCCAAGCAGCATACCCTTACCTACATTACAATCAGGCATGGCCTTTCACCTTGCTCTGAGAGATCTGTTTACTGGGCATGACTTCAGGATATTAACTCAGATCATTACCCTTGTTAATTATTTTCTGTGGCCTTGATATGTGCAAGACTTCCCATCTTCAGAAAACCCACAGGCTTTGGTAGTTGGGAACTGTACCTCTGCTGTGCCCCGACGAAGAACATCCGTGGGAAATGGCTTGCTTCCATGCCATCCGTTTATGGCGTCTGGGGCTTGGACTATGCCCATTACCTAGGAACAGTTTCCATGCTTGTAGTACTGAAAGGCTAATACATTATAAATGGAGCACAGCATATTGCCCTGCTACTAAGACAGTGTCTATATCCATAGTCTTCCCATTGGTTGTACTCAAAGTACCAACAGGGCATTGTATGAGTCATTGCCTGTGTTTAGGGCATGGGCTGCTGTGTCTAGGACATACCCTGCTCCATGCCCCAGACATAGCGGTCATACCCCCCACAATCACTAGGAATGAGGTTTGCAGCCTGTAAACACAAACACTCTCTTCTCTTCCCTTATGCTGTGAACATACTGGTGATGCCATATGTGACGTCAGAAGTGATGATATCAAAGCGTTTTGATCATTATGTTCCCAATCGTCATCTTAGATCACCCTCTGACGAGCTCCTGATTGTTCTTAAATGCATTCTTCAGAAGTGGGTGGACCGGCTTTCTCTGTTCAGGCAGCCAAGCTGCGGAATGCTCTACCACCGCGCTATCTTCTTTCAGAAGATCCCTTGGCCTTTAGGAAATCCCTGGAAACATGGCTGTTCCCTAGATAACTGCTTAGAATGGCTCTGTATCTTGTTGCATGCTGTGTGTGAGAAAATAATTCTGTGCCTTGATGACCCTTCTGGTAGCGAGATTTTATTGTGCATTACACATCTATTACATGCATATATATCACCTGTGATATAATGTGTGCTGCCATGAGCTGTGCACGGTGGGGGGTTAGGATTGCGTCATTTACCATAAATGCTGTAAATGTCTTCAACTGAAAGTATTTTAATTGAATTTCAATGGTTTTCATAAGAGAACTTCAACAATAACTTACAGGATTTTGTAATACTATTCTGGATGACTTGCGGGAAACGGTTGTTGCTGTTTTTGAAGATGTTCGAATAACTTTGTCATATCTGATCTTCCTTCCTAACGTATCAACTTTATTAAAAGAGACCATAAGAGTATGGGACTTGAATCAGAGCCTAGGTGCATTACACAGTAAGACACACTATAAAGAGTATAGTTACCAAGGCTTTTCGTCCAATTCTCCTTGTAAATACCTTATGAGGACTCTTAACAGCCCTCTAAGATGATGTATTACTGACAGGCACTTTAACATTCCTCCCACTATAGCGCTTGTCAGTAGTTAGTCTGGGATTGACTAGAATGATCGGAAGTGCCGTCTTTGCAAAACAGCGATTGAAACTTTTCGGTATATTTTGTCCATTATTGAACAATGCTTTTTGGAAGGGTTATTTTTCAATTGTGCCTTCTATGGGCTTTATATTGACCGATCAATTCTGGTCTTCAGGGAACAGACTCTGGTCCCACTACGTCGGCTGGTTTTTATGTATGGGCAAATGCACTTTCCTTAATTCATCCAAGAGTTTGATACATGAGTGTTAGCTTTTTAATGTACACATCGTTATATTCTTTTACTGGGTATTCTACAGTTTAACCCACAAGTTATCTTATTAATGGAATTTTACTGATAATGAAGTATTTTTAGTATCATTTAAAATCTTATATTATCATGTTATTTTAATGTTTATTGAAAAGGAAGTCTAATAAGGAATATTATTATGACAATTAATTAAAAGTTTTAAATTGTATTGTTGAACATTTCACAACTTTATTATGTAACTGGAAAATGTTTGGCTAATTGTGTATTTGATGATGTGTGCTAAAGGTTGATTAAACTAAACACACTAAATAAACAAATAAAACAAAATCTATGCTATATCAATAGGTGTCTATGGCCATGAGTCTCTGTGCCTAAACTACAGTGACTGCCCCTTCACTGCCTTCTGGACATGGCCAGCCAAAATGCCCAGTGGCCTTTGCACTCATGGCATGAATTCCAGCAAGGAACATTGATACTACCTTCAACTCTGGTTCGTCATTGCCTGTGGTCATAGAGAATGGTTGCAGTGCTCAGTGTTCAGTAGGGCATGCTTTAGGGATGAGAAACCTAGATTTGATCCTGCTGGGAGTGGCATGGGAACAAACATATCTACTGTGCCCACAAGAAGAGTAAGCCTACCGGTCAACTTCTCACCCACGTTTGGTGGTAATTTGTCCAGTAGGTTTTTGTGTTATATTTCACCAAAAGGGGATGTGAGGTACACCTATAACTTCTCTCGTCCCCCAGATCAAAGTTCATACAACTTTTCTAAACTAATCAGAGTGGGCTATACATGCTTCTTGGAAAGTTTTATCTATGCGGTCAATGTTGAATAGGAAACCTTTTTTTTGGTACCATCCCTATATCCTTGTTTACCCTAGACAGCCCTTCACAAAACATTTAAAAAAATATCAAAGTTGGTGGAATGTAATGCTGAAAGGTTTCATTCATTTCATCCATGGGGGCAAAGTTATGTTCCTCCCAAAATTGCATTTACCAACGGTCCAAAGAGACTTTAGGTTTGCCAGGGAATGGACAAGCTTACATAGCCTTGCTCGCTGAATCGACAGTCCTGTACCTAGATATGGGAACTCCGTGGTCAAGACTTTTCAGTTTTTATTTTTGAAAGCTGCATATGCTGCTACCTTCTGGGGTGTGCCTTTTCTAGCCCCTGTGCCAGAGGTGCCTCTAGCACAGGATCCAAGAATCAGGGTTTGCATCCATGGATCCCAGATGGTGACGGTATACAACATTTTCAATCTAGACATTCCCGGTTTCCAATTCAAATTGGAGCCACAGACCCACTGGATGAAACACCTTAACGTTATTCTGCCTCACGATTTTTTATTCCTTTTTCCTATTTTACAAACAACACTGATTTTCAAGTTACACTTTAAGATGCCAACTGTTACTGCTCTTTCTAGGTCCATTCAGCATTTATGGCACCATGTGTGGATAAACATTCCTTATGGATCTTTCAATTGGATTTGCAATTTGCCCCCTAAATCCCCCCCCATAGATATATGCACCTCCCATTAATGAGAGCACATGATTGGATACAAAGGTTCAACAATAATAATATTGAGGCTTTACTGACTTTACTGAAGTTATATCATGTTAAAACACTAAAGTTGTTGGCAATTGCTTACATTTTCATTTCAATTTTTGTATACTTTTAAAAGGCTTATTTCAGGAATAAAAGTAAATTCCTGATACAAGTCAGCTTTGATGACTTTATTAAAAATAATTGTAAAACTACTGTCAACCAGAATATGTCTGTAAAACTGATATTCGGTCAAAAATGGTTTGGGAATTATTCTAATTCAATTTGAAGAGGTCCTAACCTCTTCCCAAGGGTGAGTCATCCCCTTTGGGACCAGAGAGGTGAGGCCGCTATGCTTAACACCCCCTAGGAGAAAATGGTATGTGTTATCCCTCTGAAGATGACTTTCACTGAGGGGAGAGGTCATCTCAGAGAGAGACTTCAGTCACCCTCCCTTTACGCCAGAGACTAACATCGTCATTGGGTATGCAGGAACTAAGCTGTGTGAGAACTCTTTAACGATGGCTAGCTTGGGTTTGGACCCAAACCTCATTTCATCCTATTAAGAGAAAACAGCAGAACAACAGGGAAAACAGACTCCTGAAGCCATGTCAGGTGAGTAACCAATCAGGAAGGAGTATCCACGTAGAGTGAAAACTTTAATTACGCGCAGCACACATTGGGAGTAGAAATGCTCGTAAAGACAGAAAGCCAATTGTCATGTGGCACCCCGAGACCCACAGCTAGAGAGTCCAACGGGCTAGTAAAGCTTATAGTAAGGTAATGGATTACGGCCAGCAGGTGTGAAACCGGAGGGGGCCAAGGCGGAGCCTGGAGGAAGAACGGCCCAATAGCTCCCACGCAGAGCCTGCAGTAACCAGGAGGAGACGTCCACCGCAGGCAGTCCAGTTGAGGAGTTGCATAAGCGGCTGTGCAGTGGGAAGAGAAGCAGTCATCCTACACAGCATGAACAAGGATCACCGCTCATCAGATACAGGTGCACGGTGGCTTCTGAGGAATGGGAGGTGGGCGGCTAAGCCAGAGGAAGAAGCCCCGGTGTGGAGGAGAAACAGAGAAGCCCTAGAGTGGGAAAAGAAAACAAAAGAAGTCTCAGTGTAGGGAAGAAACAGAGAAGACCTGGGGTGGGGGAGGAACAGAAAAAACCTAGAGTGGGGTGAGAAACCTGGTGTGGGGAAAAAGCTAAGATGCCCCAGAATGGGAGAGAAACAATAAGACGCCATGAAGTGGGGAAACGAAACAAAGAGAAACCTGGTGCGGATGAAAGCACTAACAAGCCCAGAGTGGGAAACGAGCAAGAGAGAGCCACAGAGGGGGGGAGGAAGTGACTGAAAGAGCATCAGACTGAGGGAAGGGTTAAATACGAAATTCTCCTCGAAGGGAGACGGAATTTGAAGGAGAACTGGAGAGAACCGACTGGAACCCTGGGTTGGCACTCCAGACTTACACAAACTATATGTTTTGGACTGTGAACATATTAATTTATTTGCATTTTTAAAGTGCTCACACAGCCCGGGGGCATAGAGGCGCTGTTACAGGAATATGTCTTAGTTGTGTATTTATAACGTGCTTAATACCCAGAAGTTTCTAAGCGCAGACCCGGGGATCAAACCTGTGTTGCTTCGTGTCATCTTGTTTCCAAGGCGAGCGCGTTGCCGCTCAGCTATCCGCCACAGACAAGGACCTGTGGTAAAGTGACAGAAGGGTGGGGTTAGAAGCCAGCAGCCATCCCATTTACCGTCTGCAAGGCCAAACATTAGGATTTCTGGAAAGAGGACTTCGTTTATGTTTGACCGTCTCTACAGACTGACAGCACTCCTTGTTACCTTCATTTGTACAGGGCTTAGAATCACAGAGTTAGGGAAAGCATAGGGCTTCTGAATCAAAAGAGGTAATGAACCTTTTTTGGAAATCATGCCTACTTGTCTGTCTCCTGATTCTGACCTACCACAAGACCCATTCTTGTTTGCATACTTGACTCTTTGATTTTGAGTCCAATATTGTGGTTTGAAATATATATAATCGGTAGAACTTTCTTCCTTGAAAAGAAAGCTCTAATATTTTTGCATGACAGCAGCCGGAGCCGTGAGAATCTGAACCTCTAAATGGCAGCACATCTGCATGTTTGGGAAGGAAGCCCGTGGCGCCGCACACAGGCTATGGTCTCGTCGGGCATCACTGGAGTGGGCTAATGAATCTGTTGTATACTCCATTAATTTAATGGGGAAACTGTTTGGGACTCTTGGAACGGAATGACATTACAAGATGAGCATGAAATAGAATTATAGCCTGTAATACCAAACCGACGTGTACAAAGGATTCGTGATAAATTACCAAAACCAAAGATGTTTTTGTGCGGCAGAACATGCATTCATTTTGTAATGCTAGACTATCGCTGGGGAGCATGGTGTGCAGGCTTAAAAGCAGGCAAGTGCCATGCATTGAAATGTGTGTGCAAATACAGCTCCTCTGTGGCATGTTTACATGTTCTATGATCAGCAGACACCAATTTGCTTGTGGGCTGTACAGAGTAGTGAGTGCAGCTATGTTTGCCAGATGACTCCATGTCAGGTGGCACATGTTCCCATACCGGCCTTTCACATCTCCATCAATTAAAATGTTTGGATAAAAAATACTAGTACACACTTAAAAAAGTAAGGGGACGCAAATACGTGTTCTGTGTTAATTTCACGTCTGCCTCCTTATGCTTCAAATTAATGTCACTTTCAGTCATCAGATTCAAAGAATCTGGATAAAATAGAGGTAGATCAGCATCTCTTCATCAAAGACATTCCAGTGCAGTTATTTGATTTGAATGACTTTGTCCTTAAATTGATGGATTTTGATGAACGCTATTTCTAGTGAGTTCAAGACTCATACGATTTCAAAATTCAGGATACATTAAAAGGAACCCTGTGTTGAAATAGTCACATGTTAAATAGTACTCTATCAAAACATGGGGATGAAACGAAGCTGCGCCTCGTAGACTCTGCAGCATTCCACAAAGGGTAGAAACATAACAGCGAGGGAACCAATCGCCAAACCCTTTAGTTATTTTCTCTTGCAAATATCTGTTCCTCCAAGGACAAGATCACCATATTCCATGCAAAAAGCTTTGGTAAAATGACAGGTAAAGGACATTGTAGAGGAATTAGTTACATGTTTGGGGCTCCAAAAGGATATTCGCACAGAGGAAGATGTTGCAGTTGTCTACCAAACAGGGATGGACTGACCTATAGGGAACTCTGGAGGTTTGCCGGTAGACCTCTGCAACCTGGACCCCTTTTGTGTAGTATTTCCACATTTTTCCATAAAAAAATGTTTGGGCGTGCTGACAATGTGCAATATGGGGTCACTTTGAAAATTATTTCCAGGGCCTCTTTTGGTTCACAGCCCAACCCTCGTACTAAACCTTGGAACCTTTTTACTTGTATAGGAAATTGGATTTTTTCTAGACCTACAGCTACAATTTGAAAGGCATAACATACTGAAAGTGTACATCTTCCATCTGGCAGCATGCTGTAGACTGTTTCTCAAAAGTCTTCACATAATGGACATGAATTTGTCTTACTGACATTTTCTCTCAAGTGATGTGATAAGGGATTTCATTTGTAATATAATCAGTGTGCTCTAGATTCCAGGGATGTCATCGATGATGACATAAGTGATGGCATATGTAATGTGCCTGGCATATGTAATGTCATCAGATTGCTTATGGGCTATGCACTGGGGTGGTTTGGAGTTAAGGTAGAATTGCTTCCAACAGTGAATGTCAGAGGTCTTGTTGCTTTATACTGGAACCTTAACATCTCTTCACCTAATGATGTTTCCCTGAATTTAATGGATTTTGCTATCCTCTATTTCAAACCACCTGATGTATTCAGGTTTCTATTTTGACATCGTATTTAATGTCCTATGCAAATATATAAGTGTGCTTAAAAGCTATGCCTCACAGGGTCCTCCCCCTTGTGGGTCCTTAGGCCACGAGATATGTACTTTGCTTGAGACATGGCCTTTGATGATGCCACAAACCCAAGATTTGCAACCTGATGAAGAAGAGGGACTGGAAAAAATGTAGGGGTAAGGAAGAGGAAGCAGGAATATGAGGAAGGAGGTGCGCGTATCTGACTGCCACAAGGATGTGCATCAGGGGCTGTGACAAGGATGCGCATGAGGGACTGTAGTGAGGCGGTGCATGAGGAACTAGCTGTGACGAAGCTGCACACGAGATATGTGATGAGGATGCGTGCAAGGGACTGTGATGGGTATGGGTGCAAGGGACCTTGACATGAACTTGAGGGACTGTGACATCTATGTGCATGAGGGACTATGCCAGGGATGCATGTGTGGGACTGCGATGGGGCTATGTGTGAGATGGGGGAATGAAGTGCTAATGAGGTACTGGGATGAGGATGCATTAGGCACGGTTAGTGTAATGGTTTACTAATGGAGCACTGGGAGAAGGAAGAGGGAGGCATGGGAAATGTAATGGATTACTAATGGGCCACTAGGATGAGGAAGAGGGAGGCCGGGGTAATGTAATGGAAAACTTATGGCAGGTACAATCTCCCGCCATAAAATAAGAGTCATCCAACTTCGTCCCTTCACCTCTTCTCCAGTCCCGTTTACGCGTACCCTTCTATCACACCACTCCACCCTGGTCTCTGAGCTCTATCATTCTCTCTATTGTCCCCAAGTTCTCACCACACAACTCCACCCAGCCTCCTAAGTCAGAGTAAAAAACAGCATGGATGTGCTTGCCAATTGGATTTCCAGAGTGAGCAAGAGCGCATACAGCATGAATGTGTCTTACATGTGCATTATTCGTATTGCGGATCTCCTCAAAACCAGACTAATTTTGCAATTTGGTCGCTTGATGATCGCATCCATGGAGGTAAGGCCGTTGTAAGCATCAGTGAAGCCATTGCATACATGCAGACATATGGGGACAGGGGAATAGGGTGCGGTGGTGAAGGAAATCCAATAATTAGTTCAGGTAATTCTTCATATCCACAGGGAGCCTCCAAAAATGGTTTAGAGGATATGACTGATGGACATGTTTCAGTGAATGTAGAAGTATTACATGAATACAAAGTTCATTGAATGCTCTCTGGTTATAACATTAGATCCTCAAAATAGCTCTGGCATGTGAACGAACCAGGCGATGGGTCATTTATAAACTGGATATACACAAGGGGAATGCTTCAGTACAGGGATGATGTGGTCGAACCTATGCACCATTGAAGAACCAACAAGATATCATGTCCAGAATTGTGAGATGACAAGTGCTTGCAGAAAAATCAGACGGAGGGATGCCCGAATCGATAGAACTAAGAGATAAAATGCTTCTGAATATGACTCGTTTGGCTGCTCGTACCACTCTTTGGAAAACTCCAATCAAACTTTGCAACTGTTTCGCCGATTTTGGATCAAAATCTTTCAAATCTTCAGGAAGTTGACAGCCCTGCAGAAGAGGGTTTGCTGCCACACTTACCGGGGACCAAAAATATGACCCACTGTCTCGAAAGGGCAAGTAAGTCACCCCATTTCACACTGGATACAGACAAAAACATTTTGTATTTTAAGAGTGAGGAAGACCGGTTCTTGTCATTTCATCGACATCCATTTTTACAACGGGTGTTTTTATGCAGTTTTTTCCGAAAAACGTCATTGAATTTTTTTAAAATAATTTTTGGGGGAGTACCCCTCCAGCACCCCTTAATATTTTGTTTATTCCCGACACCCTAAACCGTTATTTGCCCTTTCCCAACCCCCCAACAAAAATTAGATGAAGTTTTTCGGAAAAACTGCAGCAAAACACCCGTCGTAAAAACGGGTGTTGATGAAAGGGCGCGATACCGGAAGACCACTAATGTTAGAAATAGGAAAATAAGTGTTTCTGTTTGTGATATCAGTGAGCTGGCACCCTTACAAATAATGTATTTTTAATTTCTAGTGCCAGTTGCCCGATCTGCGTTGGAGATTGAAAAAAACAAACAAATATTGCTTAAGTGCTTGGCAAACGGCTGGTGTCATACAGCAATTCCCCACAAGTGGACATACATGTGTAAAGTTGTGGCAGGAGGATTAGAAGTGAACATTGAAATATTTGGGTAAATTTGGCCAACCGCTTAGTTACCCACGAATATTTGCGGGTCAGTGAATTCATAAAGATGTCACAGGCAAATATGCAGGGAGCACTTAGCAGGGGTTCAAGTAGCAGCAGTAGCAGTACTAGCAGTAGTAGCAGTACTAGCAGTAGTAGTAGTAGTAGTAGCAGTAGTATCAGTACGAGCAGTAGTATCAGTACCAGTAGTAGTAGCAGTAGTAGCATCAGTAGCAGTACTAGCAGCAGTAGCAGTACTAGCAGTAGTAGTACTAGCAGTAGTAGCAGTAGTCTCAGGACTAGCAGTAGTAGCAGTAGTACTAGCGGTAGTAGCAGTAGTAGCATCAATAGCAGTACTAGCAGTAATAGCAGTACTAGCAGTAGTAGTAGTACTAGCTGTAGTAGCATCAGTAGCAGACTGGCAGTAGTAGCAGTAGTAGTAGTACTAGCAGTAGTAGCATCAGTAGCAGACTAGCAGTAGTAGCAGTTCTAGCAGTAGTAGTACAAGCAGTACTAGCAGTAGTATCAGTACTAGCAGTAGTAGCAGTACTAGCAGTAGTAGCAGTAGTAGCATCAGTAGCAGTTCTAGCAGTAGTAGTAGTACTAGCAGTAGTAGCAGTAGTAGCATCAGTAGCAGTAGTGGCAGTAGTAGTAGTACCAGCAGTAGAAGCATCAGTAGCAGACTAGCAGTAGTAGCAGTTCTAGCAGTAGTAGTACTAGCAGTACAAGCAGTACTAGCAGTAGTAACAGTACTAGCAGTAGTAGCAGTAGTAGCAGTAGTAGCATCAGTAGCAGTACTAGCAGTAGTAGCAGTACTAGCAGTAGTAGTAGTACTAGCGGTAGTAGCAGTAGTAGAAGTACTAGCAGAACTAGCAGTAGTAGGCTATAGAAAAAGAAAGATGAGAATCCAACAATAAAATTGCAATATACAGTTGGGGAAATACTACAATATCTTGAACTTAATGGTAATTCATTTAAGTAATGCATGGTCATCCTACAGTATTTACTAGATACAAACTAAAATCAGTTGTTGGAAACTTTCAACTGCAAAAATGTGTTTTCTGGTGGGCTTTCACAACTTCACACATGTATTACACCTAGACAGAACTGACTCACATATGTGTACTAATTCAGAATTCTTTCGCAGGTCGGCTAAGGTGGCAATTCAAAACTCCTGTGAACAAATTGCAATTTCCACTTCACTTTCCACAGGAAGCCATAAATACCATTTGTGTGGGATGAGTACATAACACCACACATTTCTGCATTCATAGTTACTGCTGCGCGTGGGCCAGGCCTGTGAACGCGCCAAACGGACCACAGAGTCGTCATCTCAGAGAAAGCCCGTTCTCTTGATACTGAAGGCATGTGGGTTCTTTACATGAATGCTGCATAGAAACTGCAGTAAATAACTGGCCCTAGTGTGGAGTCTGCATACAAGGCTACAGTAGGAGTTAGATATATTGTATGAGTGCTGGTGAGTTATCTTGTGATTTAGATGGTCGTGTGTGTGATTCCAGAGGATGCATAGGGCTTCCACCGAGGCAGAACATGCTATGGAATAGTCAGCTTCTTGGGAAGCTAGAAGAACAAGGAGGTTGTGACAGTTTGGGGTGATGCTGTTGTATGCATATTGTGTGTTACTTTATATTTATGAAACCAGTGTTTACGCCTATTTTGATGTACAATTATTACACTTATCCCTTATAATTTACATAAGAATACAGCTTTTTTGAACCACTTAGACAATATGCTATAGACAGATACTTATTTAATTACAGATCTAAGCAGCTAATAAATGAAATCATTTGTCCCGCGACAATGACCACTCCATAGGCCCTTAAGGCAAAAAAATTGGGGGCAGAGAATGGAAAGAGTTAGAGTGTGGGAGAGTAACCTGATGAATACATGGAGGTTACATGGCCTTTTACGTTTATATAAACAGTGGCATTATATTTGTGTAGTTCTTAAACAGGTACAACTTGTAATACATTTTAAAACAGCAATTGTGTGCTGACAGAACTATAGGACATTTCGTGTAGAGTCATCGTGCATCTACATATAGGTTTGGGGTATCTAGGAGTCATATGAGGTGATTTATATTCTGCTACTTACCGGTGGATTTAACTACTCCATTAAGAAGAAAGTAAACATGTATACAGTGCTGTTCATACCCAGAAGGTCTTGAAGCACCTTACAAAGTCCAAAGAGAAATGCATTTGCATCAAATTTTTTCCATCTAAAAACACACATTTTTTTTACCCTTTAAAATACTCCTGTACAAAAATTAACCCTTTAACCCCTAAAAACATGCATTCGATGTACATTTCTTAGATGGAAAAAAATTGATGGAATGGCTTTAGATGGAAAGGCATCAGATGGAATGACCAGATACCGGGCAGGAATATTGGTATAGAAAAAGAATAGCAGGGGAGGTGGTCTGGGTGCACAAGGTGTGGGGAAGGAGGTACGTTTTGAGACCTTTTAGAAGGTGATGATGATTATGTGACAGAAATGTTGGCTTGTCTAGTATTTGTGTAGTTGGTGAGTCTCAGTTTGTTGTCAAGGTAGGATGATGTTTTGAGGTAGATGGCCCTGTGCACAATGCAGTGTACCTTGAAAGCAAGCCCCTTGTGTATGGAGGTATTCTGTTTTGGCTGCATTGAGTTTGAGGATGAGGGTGGCCATTCAGTTGCCGTTGATGGAGAGATAGCTTCTGGGGGTGTGGAGTCCTGAGGCGGAGGACATTTGGAAGTATGTTTGCCGTTTGCCTGCATATTGCTGAAGATGGATGCTGTTGGAGCAAAGAGGGTTCAGCATGCAGGTATGCATGGTGAGTCAGTAGACTCAGCGTAGACCGTCAATCACCACGGCTGGTCATGGTGTGCAACCTTCAATGGTGTATGGATTATTAAACTTCATAAATGAGGTAATTCCACAAGAAGAATGCTTTCAGCTACTTCATTGGGTCTGGGGCTTTATACATATATGGCGGAAAGGAGTTCCAGAGCTTGGTAACAGCCCAAAAAGGACTGTTCTAAGGTTTGTTGGCTTTTGAACTCCTCAACTTTAGAAGGGCTCTTCGGAAAAGTGAGCGGGTCCCACTTTAGAAGGTCCGGGGCTCATTTAACAATAATTTCGAGAGGTTGGTGGTAAATCATAAGGATGACTTTTAACATTAAGTGTTTGGAACACGACCACCATCCACTGCAGCCTGTGCCTTGTTTTGCCAAATAACTGAGAGTGCTAGGGTGGATTTCTTTACAGGTTAGTTAGGCTGTCTTGAAGTCGGACCAAGCTTCACTCGTCAGTTACATTCGCACATGTCTTGTGCGGTCATGTCCCCAGGTGTTTGGCATCATCTATGTTGATGCCTGTTAAATAGCTTTTGGTGGTGTGGGTCTGCACATTAAAAATGCAATAATACTTCCTTGGCACAATCGGTACACATTGGGCCTCATTACAACCCAGGCGGTAAGTTCCCTACTTTACCACCATGGTGTAAACTCTGTTTACACCATGGTGGATGGCGGATTTACCGCCCCATTCCAAGGTGAGTGGGGCGGTAAATCCCCATTCCCCATTTACCCTTCCCCATTCCCATTTTTGCCCCATAGGGCATAATGGGAGTGGGGAAGGCGCTAATTACGGCACCGTAAATTACGGTGCCGTAATTAGCACCAAGGCGGGTTAGCGCCTTGCATTTTAACGCCGTTAAACCCTTACCGCCTGGGTTGTAATGAGGCCCATTATGTTCTGTCTGACTGTGCAGAGAATACCTGCAAAGGAGATATTTCACAGTGTTTTTAATGCGCGAGCTGAGTTGCAATTTCGGTTCCGGTGCAAACTTTAGGGACCAAGCATTGGCATCACCAATACATTGGACGTTTCTTGTAGGTATTGTAGGGGCATTTTCAGCCAGTGTACCAAGTGCCACTGGGAGCAGTGCGCCCTCATATTTTGTGAAACCAACTTGCGAGGCAATTGAGCTGGTGGTCTAGAGATTTTCTGTCCTAAGGACAATAGGACTGTGCATAATCACCAACTCCCAACACCTGCAGAGTCCTCAAGCTGCAGAAACCCTAATGCTGGTAGAACACTGAGGTGTTCCAACTCCTCAAGGACCAGACTAGAACTGAATACACACCCAAGATGGCCACATAGCTTCCTTTGTTTGTACAGTTATTCTGATATTGGAGGGGAGTGGGCACAGACAATGTTAGGCCCATACAAGGCACCCGAGGATGAGGGAAGACAGCTTTTGTTTAACAGGTATTAATGGCGCTGCTCAGTAGGACGGCCTGTTGGAAGGAGTTCACTTTGTTAATCCTTATGTAAGGGTGCAGAAGTAGGACTCTAAAATGGATGGGTCATGTTGTTTGCTACTGACCTTTATTTAAAGGTAAAAAGGTAAAGAAGACCCTATCTCACGCTAACTCTAAGAGGGGTTACCCTGCCTCAATGGAAATAACTAGTGTCAGGATGTTCAAAGTATAAGTCCCAATGTCCAGCATCAAAACCCTGACTCCTGCACACTAATCTTACTAAATGAAAGGGGATGTCTTCTTGCTCCAGAAAGTAACTCCCTTTCCCTGGACAAAAGGTTGTTCTTTTCTTGATAAGATTTTCCCAATGTGATTTCAGCCGCTCCGTGGCTATTGGAGAAATATCTTGCTTTCCCCAGCCTTCCTCGGGCTTACCATGTAATTCTTTGGGGTACCAGACTCTGGGTGGCAGCCTCTCACTAGGGGCTGTGCTGAAGAATAACAATGTGGATGCACTCTCCAAGCTGTAGAGGGCCCCTTACCCAAGTGTGCAGATCTGGTTCCCTCTCCACAGATACTGTGCCAAAGAAGAATAGCCTGGACACGTCCCAAGCAGTAGTGTGTCCCTAACCCTTGGGTGCAAACCTGGTTCCCTCTCACCAGGTACTGCGGTGAAGAGGCCTTTCCAAGTTGTAATGGGTCCTTGACCCTTGGGTGCAGACCTGGTTCCCTCTCACCAAGTACTGCGGTGAAGAGGCCTTTCCTCAATACTCTTTCAAAGATGTAATGGGTCCTTGACCCTTGGGTGCAGACCTGGTTCCCTCTCACCATGTACTGCGGTGAAGAGGCCTTTCCTCAATGCTCTTTCCAAGATGTAATGGGTCCTTTGCCCTTGGGTGCAAATCTGGTTCCCTCTCACCAGGTACTGCGGTGAAGAGGCCTTTCCTCAATGCTCTTTCCAAGATGTAATGGGTCCTTTGCCCTTGGGTGCAGACCTGGTTCCCTCTCACCAGGTACTGCAGTGAAGAGGCCTTTGCTCAATGCTCTTTCCAAGTTGTAATGGGTCCTTGACCCTTGGGTGCAGACCTGGTTCCCTCTCACCAAGTACTGCGGTGAAGAGGCCTTTCCTCAATGCTCTTTCCAAGATGTAATGGGTCCTTTGCCCTTGGGTGCAGACCTGGTTCCCTCTCACCAGGTACTGCGGTGAAGAGGCCTTTGCTCAATGCTCTTTCCAAGTTGTAATGGGTCCTTGACCCTTGGGTGCAGACCTGGTTCCCTCTCACCAAGTACTGCGGTGAAGAGGCCTTTCCTCAATGCTCTTTCCAAGATGTAATGGGTCCTTTGCCCTTGGGTGCAGACCTGGTTCCCTCTCACCAAGTACTGCGGTGAAGAGTCCTTTCCTCAATGCTCTTTCCAAGATGTAATTGGTCCTTTGCCCTTGGGTGCAGACCTGGTTCCCTCTCACCAGGTACTGCGGTGAAGAGGCCTTTGCTCAATGCTCTTTCCAAGTTGTAATGGGTCCTTGACCCTTGGGTGCAGACCTGATTCCCTCTCACCAAGTACTGCGGTGAAGAGGCCTTTCCTCAATGCTTTTCCAAGATGTAATGGGTCCTTTGCCCTTGGGTGCAGATCTGGTTCCCTCTCACCATGTACTGCGGTGAAGAGGCCTTTCCTCAATGCTCTTTCCAAGATGTAATGGGTCCTTGACCCTTGGGTGCACACCTGGTTCCCTCTCACCGGGTACTGCGGGGAAGCGGCCTTGCCTGGATACTCTTTCCAAGTTGTAATGGGTCCTTGACCCTTGGGTGCAGACCTGGTTCCCTCTCACCAAGTACTGCGGTGAAGAGGCCTTTCCTCAATGCTCTTTCCAAGGTATAATGGGTCCTTGACCCTTGGGTGCAGACCTGGTTCCCTCTCACCATGTACTGCGGTGAAGAGGCCTTTCCTCAATGCTCTTTCCAAGATGTAATGGTTCCTTGACCCTTGGGTGCAGACGTGGTTCCCTCTCACCAGGTACTGCAGTGAAGCGGACTTGCCTGGATACTCTTTCCAAGTTGTAATGGGTCCTTGACCCTTGGGTGCAGACCTGGTTCCCTCTCACCAAGTACTGCGGTGAAGAGGCCTTTCTTCAATGCTCTTTCCAAGATGTAATGGGTCCTTGACCCTTGTCCCTCTCACCATCTACTGCGGTGAAGAGGCCTTTCCTCAATGCTCTTTCCAAGATGTAATGGGTCCTTGACCCTTGGGTGCAGACCTGGTTCCCTCTCACCAGGTACTGCGGTGAAGAGGCCTTTGCTCAATGCTCTTTCCAAGTTGTAATTGTTCCTTGACCCTTGGGTGCAGACCTGGTTCCCTCTCACCAAGTACTGTTGTGAAGAGGCCTTTCCTCAATGCTTTTTCCAAGATGTAATGGGTCCTTTGCCCTTGGGTGCAGACCTGGTTCCCTCTCACCATGTACTGCGTTGAAGAGGCCTTTCCTCAATGCTCTTTCCAAGATGTAATGGGTCCTTGACCCTTGGGTGCAGACCTGGTTCCCTCTCACCAGATACTGCACTGAAGCGGCCTTGCCTGGATACTCTTTCCAAGTTGTAATGGGTCCTTGACCCTTGGGTGCAGACCTGGTTCCCTCTCACCAGGTACTGCAGTGAAGAAACATTGCCTGCCTGCTCTCTCAAAGCTGTAGTGTGTCCCTGAACCTTGGGTGTAGACCTGGTTCCTTCTCATCAGATACTGTAATGAAGAAAATTTGCCTGGATGCCTTTTCCAGGCTGTAGTGGGTCGTACAGACTTGGTCCACTAACCTACCAAGTATCTTTCGGATTTTCCACTACCTTCCAGTTCTTCTTATTTGGGTGCGAGTCCCAGACCTGCAATTCCAGCATTACATTATCCTTCTGTAGACTTGGTTTACACTCCTGCCAAGAGAGTCCTTCCAAGGGCTGTGTGGTCCTTTCATGGATTGGCCATGGTCTCTCTCTCCTTCACCTGCATGTCGGGCTCATCCTGGCTCTAGCAGTTCCTTCAGGGAGGGCTTGACATTCTGTCAAGTCCTTTGTTGGTTTTTATCTTGTTTCTTCCAATTAAAGTTCATGAACCACTAGAACGGTGAGAGAGGTTTCAAGAGTTACTCCGTATTGCTCTGCATTCCCTCCTCGTCTCAGTACTTAGTGAGTGGTAATGTGGCAGCTCACTAAAATTCCTCCTCGTCTGAGTATCCTCTATCTGTAATACTTTGGCAAAGTACATAGGTTATGAGGGTAGATTTGGAGAGGAATGAGGAGATGAAGGAAAGGAGGGGTAACTCTGCAAAGGGGTACCAGCGTTATGTGGTTGGTGGGAAAACTGAATTCTATCGATGTGATCCTCACTGGTCCCAAAGGGGGTTTCCCCTACCACGAGATCCTCCCGCTGAGTACCACCACCAGGGGCACTATTGGGTAGTAGACTCACCACCTTGGTCTCATGGGAAGGGGCTCCCTCTTTGCAGGCAGATTGGAGATCATGGGATTCGCCACACCTAAACACTGCCACTTCAGGGAGTACAAAAGTCAGTCAGTGTCCTTAGAACCCATGTTAGGACCTCAAAGATGGGTCATTTAATGCATCGTCCTACAATGGATGCCAGTGACTAGAGTGAAGCAATTTCTGGGAAAACAAACAAGGGTACACTTCATATTGCTCCTACTGTGTTACTAAGGGACAGTCCAAGAGAATTGACACTGACATACTACAATTGAAATACACAAAACAAATTTTAAAAGGAAGACATGGCATAAGCCAGGTTATTATGCAGACCTTTGCCATGCATGTAAATACAGCACATGTGGCTTTTGACGTGTTCACAGTTTTCTTGTTGAGCACCTGATACCGTGGTGTACTCCAGTCCGCTGCATGACCTACTCCGCTGCATGCCCTACTGCTGCTTTGGCATGCAGTGGGCCCTGTGAGCAAGTCTCATTTTAGTTTTTTCCTATTCGGTCTTGCCACATAAAAACCACAATGAGGGGAAAATACATAATTTAGGGTGAGTGGAGATCCATGCGGTGATAATATAAGGAGGATGGGCGGTCGCGATTATCATCATTGCTTAACTCTAATATGAACAAGTATGTACGCGTGTTGGTGGGTAGAAGTCACTTGTTATTGTTAACCGAAGGGCTGCGGTGGAGGAGAAACACAGTGAATTTTCATTTATGGAGGTAATAAATATTGGTATGGGATATGAATAAAGGAGTGCTGAAGCCAGGTGGATTCTAGGAAGGCACCGGGAAATGGACCTTTTTGGAACTGTTGACCATTTTCACCAAATCCCAGCCCGTAGCCCCTGGATTATAGCGCATACATATATGCAATTTAGAACATCTTCTATAGCCAAAAGCCTCCTCACTTCCTGCCCTGAACTGAGATATAAGTTCACATCTCATTTCCCATAAATCGCACACTATGAAGTTACATTACCAGAGAGGTTCCTCCCCAGCCAGCTCAACTATGCTCCTTCTCTTAGAGCTAAATAGGCTAAAGCATGCATCTTTTAAAGCCAAATCCACTACATATTTTGAGGCTATCCACCCAAAATAAATGTGAATGCTCCAAAACCTAAATGAGAGTTATACATAGAGTCAGTGATTATCCTGAAAATCGGGTGTGATTTCTGCTCTCGGGGATCCGGCTCAGAAAAATAAGCAGTAAAAAAAGAAAAGAAACTAATGCAATTAGATATGCAAAGATTCCCCTCCATCTTTTGTTCATATCTAAGGAAGGACCGAAGAAAACATATTTCCCCCAGACTCTAAAACTGTTTAGTGCAGGAAACCGGAGTGAAAAGCCAGTCTGATTGCCTACCCTGTTCTATTAAGAAATCAAGCCATTAGGCAGGCACTTGACGGCACTCAGTTGGATAGTCTATTTTCTGAGCAGCACTCTAGAAAATGTGAGCAACAGGGTTCAGTTTTTGCTGTCTCCATTATGGATGAAATGAGGGAGGCATGCAATTCGTTACTTCCTTTATGATGGCTGTACCACTCAAACATCCATTTACACAAAGGATGTCCTTCATTGGAGGTGGTAGGGGCAGGAGATCTGGCAAAGCACTCCACAGCCGAACACGAGCGCCATTTCAGACCCCATCAACCCATACTCACTGAACCTTCCTCTGCCTCAAAATCTTTATTTACTTATTTATTGTTTATTTATATAGCACTTATACACAGGTGAAGTACATCAAAGCACTTCAAAGCGGGAAGGTAACAAGGGAATACAGTAATCATTCTTAGGCCTTGAAGATTATGAATGATCTAAACAGAATCACTAGCATACTAGGCTGACGACATTTCTCTTAGTGCAAGTGCATGAAGTGGTACAGTTGAGACCAGGTTTGGGGGGGCGTTGGAAAACGGTGGGGGGGGACAGGACAAACAAAGTAACTGGTCCTAGCACATTTAGGTCATGCATGGGTACAGATGGAGGAGCAGAGACGAGGGGAGTGTGGTGGGGAACAAAGACTCTGGTCCAGCAGGGTCCTGAGTTAAGTGCAGAGAGGTTGCTCTGCTCAGGGAGCGTAAGCTGAAAGTACAGTTATGTTGAACAAAGTACAGTGGCCCGGAGGCAAGTGCAAAAGACTGGTTGGGGGGCCTGAGACCTGTAGGCTCTGGAGGTGGACCAGGCAAACAGTCCGCAAAAACTGAACAGAGTTAGGTAGGAGAAAGAAGGGTGGAGAGAAAAGAAAGGAGGATTAACAGGGGGGAGAGAGAGAGAGAGAGAGAGAGAGAGAGAGAGAGAGAGAGAGAGAGAGAGAGAGAGAGAGAGTGTTGGGTGTCCTGACCCACGTTTGAGCTATCATGCTGCAACATTTGGTGCTGTGGGCTTAGAAAATCCAAGATGGCCAAAAAGCCCACATGTGCGCCAAAATCCAGGAGAAACACGCAGTTTGTGCACACTAAAATGGTTGCCTAACTTGCCACCCACCAGTGCCCACCAGTGCGAGCAGGATGGGCCGGGGTGCCATGAGTGAAATGTGTGCCAAAGGAAAAACCGCACTTTAAAATCACCTTTTGTTTCCCTGAATGCCTGCTCAAAATGCCTACTTCAAACATTGCAACATATCCAAAAATCTCACTGAACACCAGCAGACATCTGGCAGAATGAAGTATGTGTGCATACAAAATCTGGGAAGTTGAAGAGCCCCAAAACAATGTTCATAACAAGACTGGCTGAGCTCTGCAGGTCTGCAGCAGCCTAACTGAAACTGGATTTAAAACTACTAAAAATCGAAAATGTTTAAATTAACTGAGTGACCTACTTTTGAGTGTCACATAGTTTGTCACTGTTGAAATGTCATAGTTTAGAACTTAGAATCAGTGTTTTAGCTGCATGTGTAAAAATTGTATGTTTGATTTAAACTGGGAACAAAAAGTGACATGTTAGCTAAATTCTGGCTTAAAGGAACTGAATTCTGCCTGACAACTTCCCCCAACTGGAGTGAAACTGGATCCACAGCAGTTCCCAGGCCTAGCTGCCTTCTGCTGCCCACACTAACAGGATATGCCATCTCTCTGATAATTGGATCAGGGGTGGAGCACCTACAGACTGCAGGAGGTTGAACAAAGCCCTTCCTTGACTCAGGCAGATGGTTTATTGGGGGGGGGGGCGTAAAATAGCTTCCTCTTGGCAGAAGCTGGGAGGGGCAGGGTCTCTGAGCTTGGCAGAAACTGGATAAACTGGTTTCTACACCATGTGACCTGAAAAGACACACCCCTGTTGGCCAGAATATGATTTTAAGAAAGATGTATAACTCATGGTGCGGACTTGTCAAAATTATCTAAATGATACCATAATTCTTGTGATTTTTCTGCCCACATTTTAAGAGTTTTTAGGACCTGGTGGTATGATCTGGGGGGTTGGTAGCGGAAAATAGGGTTTCACTCCAAATGTCTGCATGTTAAAAATCTGACACTTCATCAATTAATGTCCATACTCCTTGCGCACATGTGTGTAAATTTGGGTAAATGTCCGATATTGCAAAACCAGTTAAAAAGTGCAAAATGTTGCCATTTCTGAATGCAAGCCCCCAGGAAGGGCAGAGTTTGAACAGGGTATACCTCATGTGATAGGTGATGGGTGCATGTAATTTTAAACAACTGTGTATCTGTGCAATATGTATTTGAATCAAATATAGATTTGCAGGCAAACTGACCAGGGGAGGATCCTCTTACCCATAAAACCTACAGCATCACTCTGACTCACATTTCCTTCCCCAATCATGGGAGAGGGGAGAATTGGGCCAATGACAAGTAGAGAGGGGCAGGCTTAGCTAGGCCCAGGCACACACCCATTTTCAAAACACATAAAAAGAGACTGCTGGGACAGGTAGAGACATTCAAATCCAGTTGCTGCAAAGCGCTCTGCCGGACCACACAACATCCAGAAGATACCAGATCCAACACTTAAGACTTTAAAACTCCAAAGAACTTGATTCAGAACTCAAAGCAAGGGCCTAAACCCACAAACTGAGAACTCTTCTCAGCAGGCCTAAGCATCCAGCAAACCTAACAGCGGTAGCAGCATCCAGGAGCCGTGCAGATCAGCACTGTGTCCAGAGAAAGCTGTGCAGAAAGATCCAGGAGCTGTGCACAGACGCTGTACCCAGAGATCCAGGAGCCGGGCCAGGAGCAGTGTCAGACTGGACCAGCAGAGCAGAGACCAGACGCTGTGCGGGGCGAAACCAGAACTGAAGCCATCTTGACCCGATCCGTGAGACCTAGACCTTCCAAATACATTGTGAGTACAGCTAGGACGGTGTGAAACCAAATCTCTTAGTTTCCAGTGATATAATTCAATCTATTTAATGTAAGTAGAACTGCCTCCTAACTGTCACTTGTCATTTTTAAAAGCTGTCACCTGTCAATTTGAGTTACTTTAAATTCGAAAAACGACCTTTACAAAATCGTTCATATCTTTGGAACCGTTTGGGCTAGAAACTTTCCTCTGAAAGCTTAGAATCTTAGCTTTTCAACGAACCTAGAACCGACTTGCTACTCCTTATACTTTTGCCGTAATCGCGATTCACGCATTCGCGAATTTTGCCGCGATTCGTGATTTGGTTAAAAATCCAGCCACGTGTGAAAACAGCAGCTTCCTTGCTTTCCTTTGCCAAAAATTCGTTTATCCTGCTAGTTACTCCTAGAGCATTGTTAAAGGGAGCCTGAGCTCATCCCAAGTATCTTTCACTCACCCTGAACCTCCTAAAGGGAATTAAAACCATTTTCAGCATATTCCTCACTTCATTGCCAGCACATATAAAAGCATTTTGGGCCTGTGTTTCAACTTCTATCCGTAGTCTAAGCTTGCTGGGGTGATCCGAATTACATTTGATTGCATGTCTGAGAACTGTGTGCTACTCTTAATTTCCTTACATTGCATAAGGGGGGGAGTGGATTGCCAGAGAAAAGTGATTACATTGTTTTGTTGAAATCATATTGAGTATTTTCTGTACTGCATTTTCATTCAACATTGCATCCATCTGAACTTATATAAAGCATTCTCTACCACCTTATTCTTCTGTTCCTATTCACAAGTGTGCTACCTCATCCTTATACTACTCCTGGGTAACCAAATCAGTTTACTAGCAGGACATTATTCACTGTTGATCACTGCTCATGTTTTAAGTGTGATATTAATTATTAATTCATTATAAAAGTGTCATATATATATATATACTGTTAATTTTTTTTCAAATAAACCTTTTAAACTTGCAAAACAGAACTACTTCTTGGCTCAGTGGGGTCAGGGGGATTCTAAGAGAGGGGTGTTATATAGGGGTAGTCATCCAGAACTCATGAACTGGACATAAAGATATATCAATAAGGGTTTCCATTCAGTATCCCAGACTAGGCATTGACTTAGCTGTAGTGTTGAATTGAATCTTCTTACAAAGTGGGGGCTCGAGCCGGATGTTGTAACGCTCACCTGGTTCCCACGGAGGCGCGGCGTCGAAGGCGCAGAACTCTGAAGATGGACAGGAAGGGCCCCTCTATTCTGGCTTCCCTGGCTCGTTGGATACCCTCCTGTGCGTGAAAAGGGAGTATTACCAACTGTGGAACAATGCTCAAGCCTCCCACTCCCTTCCAACCCTCCACGATACCTCCTCCATGATTCCCCGTGAAGCCTCACCTTAGGGTTTGGAAGGATGAGCTCTCCATCCTGCTTCTGATGCAGGGGCGCGTTGAAACCCAGTTACTTCACTGGATTGAGGATTGATGGGAGTTCAGGTAAGCTTGACTGTTCAGGTAAGGCGCTGTAAAAGTTCTGTTCAAAAGTTCAAGCTTAATAATAATGTTCGTTGTCTAATTGCAGCAAGCGCTAATGCTTATGTCTTTTTCCCCTTAGAGGTCGGGGTTCGGAGTGCCGGAGATATGGCGCCGACCCGAAGTGAAACAGTTCTGGATGAGCGCTCAGGTAATGTCTTTGCATTCGCTCATTCAATGTCTTTGTCTTTTTTCCCCATAGGGGCCGGGGTCCGGAGATGCCAGGAAGCGGCAGGACCCGAAATGCAGTGGGAATAATCCAACAGGTAAGACTTAAAAGGAAACTGAGCTTTCCTTATTCCTTTTCTCCCTCTCACCTTTGTTCTTGTCTTTTTTCCTCTAGGCGCCGAGGCGTAGCTGAATCCGGAATATCGCTGCTGAAGATGGAAGCGCCTTGCAAAGGTGAGTAAAATGCAGCGCTGCAGCGATCAAAACGAAATGCCTTTAAAATGATGTCTTCCTTTTCAGGGCCGTTGGAGAAATGACTCCGGGATGCAGATTTAGCAGGTAAGGGCTTTTCTTCTCCTATTCTCTTCCTTTCTCCCCTTGCAGGTGTTCCAGGGTGCTGGCAGGCGTGGCTGAAATCAGGATGCAGGAGCTGACACGGTGAGCGTCCAGCTGCTAGGTGCAGAACAACGCGAAGCATGTGTGGCTGTTCGGGTGGGGTTTAAATAGCCTTGGAAGAAGTTCCTGGTATGTATCCTTCCACCAATCAGGTATGTATCCTTCCCCGACCACACCCGGGTGGTGAAGTAGTCCTCCAGGTTAAGTAGTCCCATACAGGCCTCAAGAGGGCCTGGATGAAGCAGCAAGGTCTGCATCAGGTAAGTGTGCACCCAAGCACTTAAACACATAGGCCCTCATTACGACCCAGGCGGTAAGGGGTTTACGCCAGCGTAAACTTCGCCGACCCTTACCGCCTGAGTACGAGTTCCCGTAGCGCCATGGTGATTTTAATGCCTGCTTTTTGCAGGCATTAAAATCCATGGCGCTAAGGGACCTTGTTGTTAATTACGCCACCGTAATTTACGGTGGCGTAATTACCGCCTTCCCCACTCCCATTATGCCCTATGGGGCAAAAATGGGAATGGGGAAGGGTAAATGGGGATTGGGGACTTACCGCCCCGCCAAGGTCGGAATGGGGCGGTAAGTCCGCCAACCACCATGGCGGAGTTGGCAACTTAGCGCCATGGACCATGGTGCTAATAGCACCATGGTTCTCCGCCAAGGTCGTAATGAGGGCCATATCCTCTTCTATGAGCCTGGCGCCTAAGGCGCCAGGACTGGGGTCCGCTATGAGCCTGGCGCCTGAGGCGCCAGGACTGAGTCCAAAGGGCCCCGACTTGGGCCCGCTGAGACTTCCCTGGGGAAAATGATGTCTGCCTCTGGGGTTGCTGGGCCCGGCCTGGCTCCTTAGAGGTAGGCATCATGACAGATGCCTGGGTTAGATCTATCACTTGTGCAGCTTAATACAGTGTGCTAACTGACGGGATACATACATCCGGTCGGATCACCACGTTGTTTTATGCTGTAAAGCACTCTTCAAAGGGACACTCTAAGGAAAAGGTCTGTTTTGCAAAAATAAAATACTAATTTCTGTAAGTCAGGACAGAGATCAATCTCTAGAATGACGACCTTGGTAGACATGAAAATAGCAAGGGAGCACCTCTTACATAAGCTATTTGTGAGAGGTGAATGGACTCACCAGGACCAAACGGTCTGGTTGCAGGCCATCGCGCAACAGGTCACTGAAACAGGGTCAGACATATGGAGAGATCAGGGTCCATTACATGTGGCCCTGAGTGAACTATATATGGCTCCTAAAGCCAAAGATGAACACAATAAGATTGCCAGGATAGTGGCATACCTGTACCTATATATGGGAGACATGCAGGATAAATGCACTGAAAGCCAAGATCTGGCAGATAAGCGACAGATGGCGTTAGAGAAGGTCCAATCTGACCTGGTCTCTTCTGAGCAGAGGCTGCAGAAGAGCCAGGAGTTAGAAAATGATAGTAGGCAGTATATCATTAAAATAAAAGAGGATATGGACATCCTGCAACAGGAAAAGGCTGACCGGCATACCAGATTTCTGGCCTTGCAAAAGGAGTACCAAGAAGGTTTGGACTCCCTACTACAGAGCCAGAAAAAGCTGGAGCAACAATTAGATTTCAATAGGGTATGTGCTGAGCAGGTAGTCACCCTGCAAAGCCACCTAGATAGGGAAAAGGCAGAAAGCAATAAATTGATTCTGAAAGACCTGGATACCCAGGCAGAGTTTGATCAGGAGCACCAGAGAGCTGGTGCCTTCCAAAGGCAAAGGGACGACCTGGCGGCACAGATGCAGACTCTTAGTCAGGAAAGGGACACCTTAGGCCAGGAAGTCTGCCATTTAGGAAAATGGAAGAAAATCACCTGGCCCTCCAGGGACTGGGTGACCTCCAAAAAGAACACCAGAACTTGTTAGAGCACACCAGGAGGGTGGAGGAGGCTCTGGCAAGAAAGGAGCAGGCCAGTAGATAAGGGACTCAGGAGGTAACCCTCCTGCAGCAAAGACTGGCCCAGTACTCCAGGACCAATCAGGAGGCACAGAGAGAATATGAGGCTCTCTGTCAGCACAATGATAGGCTCCAACAACAGGTAGCGATGCAGGAGAGACTGATAGAGTCTAGTAAGGCCTTAACTGAGGAACTGAAAGCGCAGGCTCTTGCATTGCAACAGGGAGCAGGGGCTGATAGAGACGAGGTGCGCTGGGAAAGGGAAACGCCTGAGCATAACCTCAGGAGCCCTAGTACCAGAGGCCTTCATCTCTCCCAGTCCCTGGACTCTGCCACCCCCATGTCCCCTCGCGCACATGAGCCCAGGGCCACAGAGATGGCAGAGTACTATCCAGCTAGAAGTATGGGGCTCATAGGCCAGTACCTCCCAGGAATGGACAGGCGGGCATCCGGGTATGGGCACCCAAGCACAGTACAATTTAGTGGGGAACCCCAGGAGAGTAGGCTCATTAGGGGCATCCTGAAAACCTCTGCCCAGTTAGGTCAGTGGGGGGGTACCCATCAAATCCTGGCAGCAAGGAGGAATCTGAAGACTCCTCTGAACGGCGCAGGACACAGGAGACCAGGTCCCCACATTCTGCCAGCCATTCCCAGGCTCACAGAATCCGGGAAAACCTGGAAGATCAGACAGGAACCTCTGGGAGCAGTGCCTCTGAGTCAGAGGATGAATGGACCAGGGTTACCCGAACCAAAAAGGCCAATAAGGCAAAAAGGGCCTTTCTCAAGGACCCATTGAAGCAAATAAAGGCAATAAGGAGTGTCATCACGCCTTATCATAAGAACGCCAAGTATTCCGTTTGGGAACACTTGGAGCTCTATGAGCAAATGATGGAGACTTTCCATTTGAAGGACAGCAGTAACTGCATGCAGTACGTCAAATGGATATTCTCCCCAGAATACTCCAGTTTCTTTGCGGGGCTGGAGGACCAAAATCATTTAAGATGGTCCACCTATAGGGCGGCCATCTTGAAACATTTTTCTGTTCATAGAAATCCTCAAGAGGCTCGCAAGGCAGCCTACAATTTGCAATGTGGAGGAGAATTAAAGCGTGCTTTTGCGCAGACCACCAGAAGGGTGCGCACAGACAGCAACGAGTTTGTCAATACATTTTTCCATGCTCTCCCTAAATATATAATGACCCAGCTCGTGAGAGATTTTCATGAGAAAAGATCTTTAGACTGGGTCATTGAACAGGCTACCCGGATCTATGAGGTACAGAAGCCTATCGAAAATAAAAATAACGCGCCGAAAAACCCCAAAACCAACAGCACCCCTGCTGCTGCCAAGGTGGCAGAGGTAAAGGTTGCCCCCATTTTAGATTTGGAGATGGGGGGCCTAAAAACCTGCCTGCACCAAATAATTCACAGCACAGAAGGCCATCAGGCCAGTCACAGACAGGGAGTCGAGGAGGTAGTCCCACAAATGGGGTCCCCCGCTCCCCTGACTATGTAAGTCCCCGCTACAAGGGAAACCGACCAATCCTGGGTTATGTGTGGACTCCTCCAGCCCAAGGGGGGGGATCCAGCCAAGCACCTGACCCGGGGAACTTCCCTCCTAACTTCCCCCAGGAGGGCAGAAATTCTCCAAATCCTGGGCAGAACTTTTTCCCCAGGTATCCACACAATTTCCAGCCCCAAAATCATCCATCCTTCTTTCCCCAATTCCCTGAGCCCAGACAACCTAATCCGGGATAGGGGAGGCCAAGGGTGGAGGGGTACCAAAATCTTCCCAACCAGGGGTACTACCAGAGAAGGGATAGCTACCCTTCCCGGGATCAGCCTGAGAGGGTTTCACAACTTGAGCGCCAGGTCCAAAATATGGCACGAGATCTGGGTCACATACTGAGGGCTCAACAGAACCCTCAGATGAGCATGCCACCACAGAATGCCCCAAACTCGGGACCTGGTGCTCCAGAACAATGACGGGGGCAGCACCCCGATAACACACCGGTTCCCAGGGAGGAGGCACAAGGGGAAGGGGGGTGTAAAGCCTTGGAGGAAGCTTCCTTCCCAACTTGTAAACAGCCCCTGGAAAACCAGGAACCGGAAACAAAATCTCCTACCCCTGAAAGCCTGCCTCCCAAGGAGCAGAGGGGGGTAGGAGAAACAAAGGACCCAAACAGACCCACTTTGGGGAGGATGTACAGATCTTCCAATTTGAGGTAGAGGGATCCTCAGAAGATCCTGGGAAAAGGATCTTCTCCTTCAGAGATGGGGGAACTCCTCCCAAAGAAAAATGGGTCCCAAGGGATTCCAATCCAGACTGGGGAGATATGGAGACTGAGCTACCGCCGCCCATCATCTCATCCCAGAACCCACAATACCAAAATCCCCTGGTTCAAACCCATCCTGGTGACTGCCTCCAAAAAGAGGGGGGCGGCCCAGAACCGGAACCAGCGGAACCCACAATGGCTCTGATCTCCAGTTGCCAACTTTTTCTTTCAGATTCCCAAGACTCTCCACAGAATTCTGCCCAAATCTCTTCTCTAGCAATGTTCAAAACCAGAAAGTTAGCCCACCAGTTGTCCAAAAATGTGCATTATCTGTGCCCCCTTGAGGAGAAGGAGGGAAGATACTATGCCCCGGTACAAGTACAGGGGCAGGGTACAATTTTGGCACTGGTGGACACTGGATCCCAAGCTACCCTTCTGTCCAAAAGGGCCTTTGAGGAACTAAATGCCGGAAGGGGGGAGAATTACCGTATTCCTCTCACCTCTCTTCCTGGACAACTGCAGAACTTTGACGGGAAGGAAATTCCCATTGAGGGGACTGCAGACTTGGACATTAAAATTGGGCGACACAAGGTGAAACACCCGGTCATAGTAGTGGCTCCAGAGGGCACCCCTTGTTTACTAGGGAACGACCTCCTGAGAAGGTTGTCACCCCTAATAGATTGTGTAAACAAGGTCCACTGGACCCAGACTAGCCGACCAATAAAATTAAAACAGAGAGTCAACCATGGTAGTTTAAACGGCACCTGCCACATGGTTGAACAAAAATCTGACCAAGTAGAATTTCACTTCCAGAACAACCAAATTCCAGATGTGGCTGTAATAGCAGTAGGACAACAGACTGGTGATGGGGGGTACTCTCTATTTCTGAAAATCAACCTTCCTTCCAGTTTAAGGTGGTATTCCACACTGGAAGGAAACACCTTGAAATTCTTTACTAATCCACAATCAGAAACTCCCATTCCTATAGTCCAGAAAGATGTGAAATCAGCTCAGAGCCTGGCTGATATTCAGAAAATTGGAGAGCAGTTGTTCATACCTGTTCAGTTAAATGATGGGAAGGACTCTGTTCTCGCTCGAGTGTGCGTGAACAACGGTAAGAGCTTCATCAGCGAAGCCATGTTCCGCCAACTCCCAAAAGATCCAGCCATTCCCACATTCAAACTGATAGACAAATGGGAAAAGGACCTGGAAGCACCTAATTCCAAACATCTCCTGCCAAGCAGGTGTATGCTCAAAATCTCCATTGGCAACAAGAGCATAGTCCATAATTGTTGGGTCATACGAGACGTCACTGCCGCCCTTTACTTAGGCAGTGACATTCTCAATCGCTTTGCCATTAGTTTGGACCTAATAAACTTCAAAGCTTGGTCCCGATTAGCGGATAATCCCATGGGCTTTGATGATCCAGAAAAAGCATTTAGGTCAGCTCAATTGCTACCTTATGCAGTTGAAATTCAGATCAAAGAGGAAGTCACCATCCCAGAAAGGACCCGACAATTCTCCCCGGAAGTGAAAGTTAAAAGAGGACAAAAATTGCAAAACACTGATGCTTATATTCATCTAAATGCTTCTCTCCAACAGCAAGGGTTAGGGGTAAACCCAACACCATTAGTCAACATAGAACATGACACCATTCCAATAGAGGTGGATAACAGCGACTTAAAGAGTATTACTCTAGCCCCAGGCACCATTATTGGAATGGCGGTTGATGACCGACATTTTTCCATTGATCTAGGAAATGAACTGTTAGGACCAATCCCCAAGGACTGTTTTGACAGTGACAGTGAGGACAATACAACACCAGACAGGATTTTTACCCGGCATGGGGGGAACTTCCTGGTGTACACTTCCTGCCCCTATGGTAAGGAAGATGTGACTTGTGACTTCAGGAGGGATGAGGTGATTTTCCAGGTCCATGAGGGTTGCCTTTCCCACCTGAGGCCTCCAGTCCAAATCAGCACTCTGACCAGGGACTTCTCCACCCAGCTGGAGGAGGCCGCTGACATAGCCAAACCAGAAGTCTTTCCAGGCTTCAGGCAGATGGTGGAAGAGAGAGTCAACCTAGCTGATGCCTGTGTGACTCTGGAACAAAAGCAAAAGTTGAAACAAGTTTTCTTGGATTTCCAAGATCTCTTTGCGGTAGACTCATATGACTGTGGTCGCACCGACATCCACACCACAACAATTCCCACGGACCCTAGAATGACTCCAGTGTTTGTGAAGCAATATCGCTTGCCTCTTGCATCCATGGAGTCCCTTACTGAAATAATTAAGAACCTGGAGGCCCGGGGAATAATCCGTCCAGTTCACAGCACCTTCAATAAACCGGTGCTGGGAATATTGAAGCCAAATGGCCAGTGGAGACTCTGCGCCGACCTCAGGTAGCTCAACAAACGGGTCCATACTTCCCGATGGCCTCTGCCCTACATTGACCAAGGGCTGGCCCAGATCCAGGGGTCACAGGTATTCACTGCAATAGACCTGACCAATGGATACTGGACTGTGCCTGTCAGTAGGGAGGACCAATACAAGCTGGCTTTTACCTTTGGGGGCCAACAGTACACATGGACCCGGACTCCCTTCGAATACCTCAACTCCGGCAATGAATTCAACATTTTCCTACACAAGGCCATGCCCGACCTGGGTGCAAGGGGTAACCTGGCTTATGTAGATGATGTCCTCATCAAAAGTTCATCTGTGGGGGAACACATAGCGGAGATCCGTTATGTTCTGACCCAGTTGAGGGCCGCCAGAGCAAAACTTTCCTTTCAGAAAGCACAGTGGTGTAGAACCTGTGTTAATTTCTTGGGGCATGAGATTACTCCTCAGGGTCTCTGTCCCCAGGAAAAGAAAGTGGAAGCACTTCAGAAACTGAAAGACCCCACAACTCTGCGGGAACTAAGGAGCCTCCTTGGACTGACTAATTACAGCAGAAAGTTCATTGAGGGCTACGCAGAGATCACCAGACCCCTGATTCATCTCCTGAAGGGGGGGTCAAGTGGGAATGGGGTCCAGAACAAGCCGAGGCGGTAAGACAACTCAAAAGAAGCCTCTCACAAGCGCCTTGCCTAGCTTACCCTGTCAGAAACAAGGAGTTCTTCCTGGAGACAGGGTTCTCTAATACGTGCTTGACGGCAGTATTATACCAAAAGCATGACAAGGTCAATAAAGTAATCTCCTATGCGAGCAAAACTTTATCCTCTGTGGAGGAAAAATTCAACGATTGTGAGAAGGCACTCCTGGCAACGGTGTGGGCATTGAAGAATTACCGCCCGTTTATCCAGGGGGAACACATCATAGTGGAGACTCCACACCAGCCTCTGCAATATCTCCAAAGTGATAGAATCCGGGCCGGAAATGTGAGTAATTCCCGAATTACTTCCTGGATTCTGTCAATGCAAGGCTTTCCTGTGGAGGTCAGATATGGCCAAAACAAGAAGAGTCCCCTCGCGCAAGGTCTGGCTGAGTTGCATGATTGTGCCAGAGAAAACTGTCTCGAGGACGAAAGTCTAAAAATCAAGGACAACACAGAGGCATACCTTAATTCCCCACACAAAGTCTTTGAAGAAGACAAGTGTGAGGGAATGCCCACTGTCTATGTGGATGGATGCTCTTACCATGTTGACAGCGACGGGGAGAAAGAACTGGTGGCTGGCGTAGGGAATGCATGGGTGAAGGAGTTCCCAGAACCCTCCGCTGGATACAAAATTGGTCCCCGAAGTAGTCAGGTGGCAGAATTGATGGCTGTGCATCAGGCCATCCTCACTGCTGTCCAGCATCAACTCCACGAACTGGTCATAATCACAGATTCGGATTATGTACGGAACGGGTTCGTGGAGCACCTGGTCAACTGGAAAACCAGAGGCATGTTATGCGCTAATAACAAACCCCTGAAACATGGGAAGTTAATCCAAAACATTGATGATCTGGTCACATCGAAGGGGATGACCATCTACTGGAAAAAGATCAAGGGTCATTCCAAAGTAGCGGGACCAGACAAAACTGGAAATGACTAAGCTGATCAGCTGGCCAAAACCGGGGCCATCCAAGGGGATCTAATAGAAATAGAGTCCCTGTTGGGGGAAATCCAGGTCACTGCTATCACTAGGTCCCAGACAAATGCTCACAATGATCTTTCAACTGCCCAATGGAGCAAGGAGACCCCTGATGCTGATTTGATTACAGCTCAGAAGGGGGATCCAATTATTGGTAAGTTTTACCAACACCTTGAGGACCCTGAGAACTTTCCCCTGACGGATACCGATTAAATTGGGAAAGAGGACCTAAGAGTGTTGATGAAATGTCCAAAAATGTTCCGAATCCAAGACGGTTTGTTGGTAAGGAAATCCCAAGCTGGCCATGATCAGTGGGTAGTTCCTACCTCATTCCGAAGCCTGATGTTAAGTCACGCCCATGATGCGGCCACCGCCTGTCATAGGGGGTTTCACACAACACTGGAAATCTTAAGAGAGGTTGCATACCTGCCACACATGGGGCAGGACCTCGACCAATACTTGAAGGGGTGTCTTGTGTGTGCACAATTTCAGCCATCATCCCTCACACACCGTGCGCCTCTCCAAAAGAGGGGGATGACACTGCCATAGTCAGATTTGCAAATCGACTTTGTAGGCCCTGTGATTCGCTCGTCTAGAGGAAACAAGTACATGTTGACCGTTACATGGTTGTTTACCAAGAGGGTGGAATGTCTCCCAGCCCCAAACTGCAAGGCAGAAACAGCAGCTGCCCTGATGATTAACCACATCTTTTCCCGTTTTGGTCTACCTCAAAGGATTGAGTCAGACAGGGGTAGCCACTTCACCAGTGAAGTAATGACAAAGATGTGGGAGATACTGGGGGTCAAAAGAAAGCTACATATTGCTTACAGGCGAGCTTCTTCTGGATCAGTAGAATGTTACAACCGGACAATTGTGAGCATCTTAAAAAAGTTTGTGGCAGATTCTGGGCCAAGTTGGGATATCTGATTACCTCTGGTCCTAATGGCCATCAGATCTACCCCTTCATCTGCAACCAAAATGTCACCATTTGAGGTGATGACTGGACGCAAGATGGTGCTTCCCCAGCATTTGCTCTACAGAACCCAAGAGCAAACGTTGATAAATGCCTCCACAACTCATGAGTATGTGGAGAATTTAAGGAAACACCTTCAGCATGCTTTTGCCTATGCTCAGCGGAATCTAGAAAGATCAGCCGAGAGCATGAAGACCCACTATGATTTAAAAACTACCCGAAAGGAATATAAGGTGGGTGATCGGGCCTATCTATACATTTTCCAAAGGAACCAGGCCAAACAGCGAAAATTCTTGCCTACATGGAAGGGACCGTTTGAAATTATAGACAAGATCTCCCCTGTGGCCTACAAGATCCGCATCCCCAAAGGCGGTTTGGCAGAGGGGGAAGACAAGTGGGTCCACATAAACCAGTTGAAGTGTTGCCATCCCAGGCACACTTTGCAGCAACTGGAGGAGTCCTCTGCAATCCCAGAGGGTACCGCTCCAGAGTAATTCAATTCCAACCCTAAAATATCCTACATATAGCCTATCAAATTCTGTTTTTCTCAAGTTTATGTGTTCCTGTCTCTTAATTTAAAAAAATGTGCATGTTCATATCTGTTGAGTTCTAAAATATATATGCCACCCCACTATATCAATGGTGGTGGAGAAATGTCCATGAATAGGTATTGCTGCTCTTCCTTTGTCATCCTAGGAGAAAGAAAACCTGGAGACTGGCCAAGGAGGACGATCCGGAGACCGGGAGCAGAGACCCGAGGGGCCCGGGGTACCGCCCAATCCTCCCATCAGGACCAGCAAGGAGAACCGATCGATCAATACCGGATGGAGGAAAAGATGCTGAACTGTGCCATTTGCAGAATTGGAAGAAGATTAAGCGGACATACCAGTGCGTGGGTCAAGACCTTTGTGCACCCGACTCCCCATCGACTCAAATTCAAAGTGCAGTCTCGTGGGGGGCCTTGTTGGGTGTCCTGACCCACGTTTGAGCTATCATGCTGCAACATTTGGTGCTGTGGGCTTAGAAAATCCAAGATGGCCAAAAAGCCCACATGTGCGCCAAAATCCAGGAGAAGCACGCAGTTTGTGCACACTAAAATGGTTGCCTAACTTGCCACCCACCAGTGCGAGCAGGATGGGCCGGGGTGCCATGAGTGAAATGTGTGCCAAAGGAAAAACCACACTTTAAAATGACCTTTTATTTCCCTGAATGCCAGCTCAAAATGCCTATTTCAAACATTGCAACATATCCAAAAATCTCACTGAACACCAGCAGATATCTGGCAGAATGAAGTATGTGTGCATACAAAATCTGGGAAGTTGAAGAGCCCCAAAACAATGTTCATAACAAGACTGGCTGAGCTCTGCAGGTATGCAGCAGCCTAACTGAAACTGGATTTAAAACTACCAAAAATTGAAAATGTTTAAATTAACTGAGTGACCTACTTTTGAGTGTCACATAGTTTGTCACTGTTTAAATGTCATAGTTTAGAACTTAGAATCAGTGTTTTAGCTGCATGTGTAAAAATTGTATGTTTGATTTAAACTGGGAACAAAAAGTGACATGTTAGCTAAATTCTGGCTTAAAGGAACTGAATTCTGCCTGACAACTTCCCCCAACTGGAGTGAAACTGGATCCACAGCAGTTCCCAGGCCTAGCTGCCTTCTACTGCCCACACTAAAAGGATATGCCATCTCTCTGATAATTGGATTAGGGGTGGAGCACCTACAGACTGCACGAGGTCGAACAAAGCCCTTCCTTGACTCAGGCAGATGGTTTATTGGGGGGGCCGTAAAATATCTTCCTCTTGGCAGTAGCTGGGAGGGGCAGGGTCTCTGAGCTTGGCAGAAACTGGATAAACTGGTTTCTACACCATGTGACCTGAAAAGACACACCCCTGTTGGCCAGAATATGATTTTAAGAAAGATGTATAACTCATGGTGCAGACTTGTCAAAATTATCTAAATGATACCATAATTCTTGTGATTTTTCTGCCCACATTTTAAGAGGTTTTAGGACCTGGTGGTATGATCTGGGGGGTTGCTAGCGGAAAATAGGGTTTCACTCCAAATGTCTGCATGTTAAAAATCTGACACTTCATCAATTAATGTCCATACTCCTTACGCACATGTGTGTACATTTGGGTAAATGTCCGATATTGCAAAACCAGTTAAAAAGTGCAAAATGTTGCCATTTCTGAATGCAAGCCCCTAGGAAGGGCAGAGTTTGAACAGAGTATACCTCATGTGATATGTGATGAGTGCATGTAATTTTAAACAACTGTGTATCTGTGCAATATGTATTTGAATTAAATATAGATTTGTGGGCAAACTGACCAGGAGAGGATCCTCTGACCCATAAAACCTACAGCATCACTCTGACTCACATTTCCTTCCCCAATCATGGGAGAGGGGAGAATTGGGCCAATGACAAGTAGAGAGGGGCAGGCTTAGCTAGGCCCAGGCACACACCCATTTTCAAAACATATAAAAAGAGACTGCTGGGACAGGTAGAGACATTCAAATCCAGTTGCTGCAACGCGCTCTGCCGGACCACACAACATCCAGAAGATACCAGATCCAACAAATAGACTTTAAAACTCCAAAGAACTTGATTCAGAACTCAAAGCAAGGGCCTAAACCCACAAACTGAGAACTCTTCTCAGCAGGCCTCAGCATCCAGCAACCCTAACAGCGGTAGCAGCATCCAGGAGCCGTGCAGATCAGCGCTGTGTCCAGAGAAAGCTGTGCAGAAAGATCCAGGAGCTGTGCACAGACGCTGTACCCAGAGATCCAGGAGCCGGGCCAGGAGCAGTGTCAGACCAGACCAGCAGAGCAGAGACCAGACGCTGTGCGCATAGACCGTCCGGGGCGAAACCAGAACCGAAGACATCTTGACCCGATCCGTGAGACCTAGACCTTCCAAATACATTGTGAGTACAGCTAGGACGGTGTGAAACCAAATCTCTTAGTTTCCAGTGATATAATTCAATCTATTTAATCTAAGTAGAACTGCCTCCTAACTGTCACTTGTCAATTCTGCAGTCGCATAGCTGTCACTTGTCATTTTTAAAAGCTGTCACCTGTCAAGCTGTCACCTGTCAATTTGAGTTACTTTAAATTCGAAAAACGACCTTTACAGAATCGTTCATATCTTTGGAACCGTTTGGGCTAGAAACTTGGTTTAACTTTCCTCTGAAAGCTTAGAATCTTCGCCTTTCAGCGAACCTAGAACCGACTTGCTACTCCTTATACCGTAATCGCAATTCACGCATTTGCGAATTTTGCCGCGATTCGCGATTTGGTTAAAAATCCAGCCACGTGTGAAAACAGCAGCTTCCTTGCTTTCCTTTGCCAAAAATTCGTTTAACCTGCTAGTTACTCCTAGAGCATTGTTAAAGGGAGCCTGAGCTCATCCCAAGTATCTTTCACTCACCCTGAACCTCCTAAAGGGAATTAAAACCATTTTCAGCATATTCCTCACTTCATTGCCAGCACATATAAAAGCATTTTGGGCCTGTGTTTCAACTTCTATCCGTAGTCTAAGCTTGCTGGGGTGATCTGAATTACATTTGATTGCATGTCTGAGAACTGTGTGCTACTCTTCATTTCCTTACATTGCATAAGGGGGGGGGGAGTGGATTGCCAGAGAAAAGTGATTACATTGTTTTGTTGAAATCATATTGAGTATTTTCTGTACTGCATTTTCATTCAACATTGCATCCATCTGAACTTATATAAAGCATTCTCTACCACCTTATTCTTCTGTTCCTATTCACAAGTGTGCTACCTCATCCTTATACTACTCCTGGGTAACCAAATCAGTTTACTAGTAGGACATTATTCACTGTTGATTACTGCTCATGTTTTAAGTGTAATATTAATTATTAATTCATTATAAAAGTGTGATATATATATATACTGTTAATTTTTTTTCAAATAAACCTTTTAAACTTGCAAAACAGAACTACTTCTTGGCTCAGTGGGGTCAGGGGGATTCTAAGAGAGGGGTGTTGTATAGGGGTAGTCATCCAGAACTCATGAACTGGACATAAAGATATATCAATAAGGGTTTCCATTCAGTATCCCAGACTAGGCATTGACTTAGCTGTAGTGTTGAATTGAATCTTCTTACAAGAGGAAGGTAGAGAAAAGGAAGGTCTTGATGAGTTTCTGGAACTTAAGGTGCTCCGGCGCGTGACGGAGAGAGGCAGGGAGGCTGTTCCCTTTTCCAGAGGGAAAGAATTTAGGCAGAGAGTGTTGTAGATAGTGCAGGCCCTTTCTTTTTGTGTATTCTGTGAATTTTCATATAAAATAACTGGGAGGAGTGGGTGGTGGCGATACACTTCAGGGAAAGGTTTTTGATGAACTACGGGTGAAGAAGCAACTTGGTTATTTTTTTATTTTAAATGTCTTTATTTAGTCATCAATGAGGAACACTTCTCTCTCTCGGTCTAACAAACAAATAGGGTGCATCGTCTCGTATCGTTCTTTGTCCCCGCAGCTCTACATCTCATAACAATCACTGTTGATATACACAAAAATGCAGACATTCAGATGTTATGCAGAGTTTAGACTCACCGACTGGCGGCACCATCAGCGGTAATTTTATTATACAAGTATGCCCAGTAACCCTCCCATATATTCTTAGGATGCTGGCTTGCTGAGATGGCAGAGATATAGGTCTCCTCTCGTTCATTTGAATAAGCTAATTCTTTTAACCACAAATGCTGTGTAGGGGCTGAATGAGATTTTCAACATTTCAGAATACACTTTTTGCCGATTAGGCATGACAAATTAAACAATCTTCTTTTCTCCATAGGACAGGTGTATAATGTAGTCTGTTGAGCACTTTAAATTGCATCAGGTGATATCTGGCGTAAAAGGATACCTCTTTGGGGAGAAGACAGTGCTGGGTGCATGTTTCATCAGATAGGTCGTGTCCTTAGTCAGCTTCCCACTGGGGACGAATCTGGGACGTGGATTTAAGGACCTGTTGAGTTTTATTATATATTTTTGATACTACCTTGTGACAAATTGAGTCTTGTGCAATGGTATCTTCCAATGTATGTGTTTTGGGTTCTGCAGGGAAAGATGGCCACCTCCGTTTGACAGTCTAAACCAGGCACTTACCATTGTTCGGACTGGATCAAATGTTCTGTTATCCTCGTACTGATCACCGAACATAACAGAGTGCAGGTTGAGTGGCCTCAAACTGAATTTTTAAATTTGTACATGACGATGTGTGGGAGAAGAGGCATACCAGTGCGCAGCAAACTGGGTCTGTGCAGTTAAGTAATATAATTCAAAATCTGTGGCCACCAGTCTCCCCTAGTAATATGGTTTCACCATATTTGGCCATGCCATTCTTGCAACACCACAACTCAGAAGAACTTTGAGGCCAATGATCGGATCCCATGCAAGAATGTCATGCCATGCCAAATTGTTATATTCATAAAAGAATAAAGAAGTTTAGGAAACACTATCATTTTCAAAAGCATGAGACAGCCATACAGGGAGATCGGTAGCCTAGACCTGAAATTCAGTTTCCCTATGTGAGACGTGAGATAAGCAGCTAAATTGTCAACATGAAGCGATCTAGACGATTTGGATACCCACTTCCCCAAATATGTAATGCAGTCCAGAGCCCATATAAACCCCATCATATCAATGGGTGGGTGCGTGTTATTCATCAATGGGAACAATTCTGATTGGATGGGGTGAAGATTCAGTTCTATTTTATAAATGTAGAGTAAAGCACCATTTGCGCACAGGGATATTATGTCAGGAGGATCTGAGATATGCCATTCGCATTGTCCATGTCTCCACCAAATAAGTTCTGCCAGGGTTTTAATACATAATGCAAAAAGCCAGCAGAATAGTTGATGATATTACGCCATTTGCTCGTATCCTAGCTTGTGGGGTTGAATATAGCAATCAGAGACTGTTGACAAATAACCATCTCAGAGGGTAAGATTCAAGTACCGAAAATAGAAAATTCCATGTGACTTAATCAAACACCTTCTGTGCATCAATGGTCACATCTACAGCGTTCGTCCGAGGATTGATCTGTGATGTAATGCAGAATAGTCATCTTAGATATAAAGCCGTACATGGATGAATCCTGCTTGGTCCGCATGGACCATATGTGTCTTCAATGGCATTAGCCCGCTTGCCAATATCCTGGCAATTATTTTTCATCTGTGTTAATTAGAGAGAGAGGGTGATAAGAGCCCAGGCATTCCAATGGTTTGTTTGGCTTTAGGAGCACTGTTATCCCTCGCATTGTGGGAGGTAATACGCTGTGTTCCATGGATTCATTCCAGACCTGCAAAAGGAGCGGTGCAAGTGTACGTTTACGTTCTTTATAACACTTTTTTTCCCTTTCCACAAATTCACAAAACACAAGTAACTCTGTTTTAATTTCTCCTGGTAGGTTGTGTGTAGGGCATATTCCATTATGATTTTCAAGGCAGTGGATCTTTGCTTCCTGATCATTTCATTCTGTCCTTTATGTATTAAGTATACCTATGGATGAGGATAGTTCCACCCCTCTTACAAATACTTTAAATGCCTCCCACAGAGTAGAGTGTGAGGGAAACCAAGTTTCAAGACATAAATATTGTTGGTCAGTGTATGTACAAACTGATTGTCAAGTAAGGCTGAGGGGGTTAGCCTCCATAAAGGGCGGGCGGATAAAGTTGCAACAAGTTTAAGCGTCAGTATTATTGGGGAATGATCTGAATTTGTGCAAGGAAATATAGGACAACCATGAACTGGGATAAGTAGTCAAATGGAGATCAACCAATAATCAATACGGGACGCATGTCAAGGACAGTAGAGTAGTAAGAGTATCACCTCACCTGTGGGTGTAGGTTCCTCCAAACATCTGCATATTAGAACTGTGCCATGACTTGTAGTATAGGTTTAGCTGTGTTAGTGAGGTGCCTTAAGGTACTGGTGGAGCGATCTCGCTCCATGTTCAGGATAGTGTTGAAATCACCTCGCAATATCATCGGGCATCCTTCCCATGTGTCTAGGAGTAAGGCCAATTGCGTATAGAATGCCAGGTCCTCTATGTTAGGCCCGTGGGTATTGACCAGGATAATATCTGAGCCCTCCAGTCTCCCCTGAACTAGAACATACTTGCACAGAGGGCCAGCAATGTATTTCGTCAGCTGAAATCAAGGGGTAGGAGCTGTATTATCTGCACCCACCCCACAAAGTAGCAAAGGCTTCATGTGTGTCAGATAATTCGTGAGGATTTTGTATGTAACATTCCTATTCAGGGATACTGACATTCGACATACAAAACCAATTTCCTAGCTGTCGATGACTTGTTAATTTCCCGCACATTCCACTGGAGGAGAGTTACTGGTGCAGCCATAGGTAGGTATAACCTAATGGAAAGATAGCAATATTTTGCATAGTATACCAGACACCCATATTGCGCCTCATTGATGCATCTAACAACTTTTGTGCTTTAACAATAACCCCCACCCCCACCCACACCCTCCATCCCAACTCTACAGTGAGGCCCATATTAACAAAAAACAAAACCAAGTAAAAATTCAGAGGGGGCATTAGGAGCAGCACGCTAGCGCAGCACATGAGGAAAGCCCATCTGACTACAACTATACAATGCACAGGTTAATATAATAACATGGCTTTGGAGCAACAATATGAGCGTCTCTTAGTAAGGATTACTATAACAAGTCACCCAACCCAATATGTCCATCCGCATGCGGGTCAGAGCTGCAGCTCGTAGAGGGGGAGGGGGGTCTAGGAGTCCATATCAACAATACTCACGAGACAGAAAATCCCATGGCCATTCAAGATCCGAGCCATATGAACTTAAAAGCAACATACACCCAAATCAGTGAAATCCCCCATCCCCTCATCCATACAACGAGGTCGACTCAGGGACCCCCCACAATAGGTACATTGTTGCATCTGGATCGAGATTCAAGGTCCTCAAACTTTATGTTGACCAATGCCAGTTCTCTCATGAGGATCATCACATCTGATTCCACTGTGGCTACTCGATCGACAGCGTCCCCAATTCTAGTTTCTGCGTGCGTAATGCTGCCACTTTCTTTCTCAAACTTGGCACGCAGTGAGGTGATGTTATGTTTATGTTTATTGAATTTATATAGCACTTTACTCCAAAGCTAATTACAGAATAACAACGAGGTACAATAATGAAAGAAGCATAATTTACAAACATGCAAAAAACTGGTAAAGTATATAGAACAATTTACTCAGTAGGAGGGAGGGGGAGGAGGGAGGAGGGAGGGAAAAGGAGGGAGACCCCAGGTGACCTTCTACGCCCTTTGGTGGTTACAGTACCCAATATGAGGTCATCAGGAGGAGGGGGAAGGGGCAAGGGGAAGGGAAAGGGGCAGGGGTTTGAGGGGGGAGAGAGGTAGGGAAGGACAGTCAGGAGGCAAGTGGAGAAAAAGGGCTTTCAGGGAAGAGCGGAAAGACAGGTAGGTGAGGGTGGAACAGATAGAGAGAGGTAGGGAGTTCCAGTGGAGGGGAGGAGGGCCGAGAGTTGAAAGGAGCGGAAGCGTGAGAAGGCACAAGGGGCTGGGGGTATAGTGAGAAGGTAGAGATCATCTGAGCGGAGAGCGCGGGAGGGAGAGTAAAATGAAAGGAGGGAGGAAAGATAGGGGGGTGAGGTCATGGAGAGATTTGCAGACAAGGCAGAGGAATTGAAATTCCAATTATGAGAGGAAGGGGAGCCAGCCGAGTTGAGAGAGTGAGGTAGAGATAGAGTCTCGAGGGCCAAGAAGACATAGAGTACGGATAGAGGAGTGGTAGATGGATTTTAGGGGAGTCAGGTGAGAGACAGGGAGTCCAAAGAGAAGAGAGGAGCAGTAGAAGAGACGGGAGAAAATAAGGTAGAAGATTAGGAGTTTAGAAGCGTGAAAGGTGAGGGAGGAGCGGATCTTGCAGATGTTGAGGTGGTGCCGACAGGAACGAGAGGTTAGAGAGATGTGGTTGGAGAAGGAGGGAGAGGAGCCAAGATTGCTGGCATGGGTTGAGATAGGAAGATTGGAAGGGGGAAAGTAGATGAAAGGAGGAGGGGAAGGTGAAAGAGTGTTAGGAGGGAAGAAAAGCACTTCAGTCTTGTCAGTATTGAGGGAAAGAAAATGGGATGACATCTCGTTTTTTATGGCTGTAAAGCAGGAAAAGAGTGTAGTGGAGGTCAGAGTGAAGCAAGAGAAGGAGAGAAAGAGTTGGCTATCATCCATGTAGAAGTGGTGGGAGATGCCGAAAGAAGAGATGACGGATGCAAGAAGGGAGGTATAGAGAGAGAAAAGAAAAGGTCACAGTACGGATTCCTGGGGAACGCCATAGTTCAGGGGTAAGTTGGTGGAGGTGCGGCCACCCCAGGAGACAGTAAAGAATCGGTTGGAGAGGTAAGAGGAGAGCCAGGAGAGGACAGAGACTTTGAATCGAAAGGAGGACAGAGTGCTAAGAATTAAGGGGTGATTTACGGTGTTAAAGGCTGCCGAGAAGTCAAGGAGGATGAGAATTGAGGATTGCTTAGCGTAGCGAGGGGTGAGGAGAGAATTAAGTACATAGGTGAGGGCAGTCTCAGTGGAGTGTTTAAGGTGGACAAAAGCTGATAGTTGAGAATAGGCTAGATGCTCGAGGAGCTTAGAGATGAAGGGGAGAAGGGAGATTGGTCTGAAGTTGGAGGTAAGAAGAGGGCTAGCAGACGGTTTCTTCAGGATAGGGATGATGGTAGCGTGTTTCAAAGCTGAATGAAAGGTAGCAGAGGAGATACATATGTTAAAGAAGGTGGTTAGGTAGTAGATGAGGAGAGGGTAGACTTTGGGGATGAGGGAGGTGGGATTTGGGATCAGAGGGGGCAACGCTAGGGTGAGTTTTGGCCAGGAGACGGCAAATGCAGGCTGGAGAGATAGGAGAGAAGGTGGACATGTTTGCAGAGGTGGAAGAGGAGGAGGGGAAAGGAGAGGAGAAGGAAGGGGAAGAGAGGATGTTTTGGCAAAGAGAGAGAATTTTGGATGAGAAGTTGGCAAAATCAGAGGGAGAGAGGGGAGAGTTTGTGGAGGGGTCAGAAGTAGGAGGGGAAAGAAGGCGAGAGAGGGTCTGGAATATACGGCAGGGGTGCGAAGCTTGTGAGTGGAGGAGTTTAGAATAGTAGGAGCGCTTGGCAGATGTGGGGCAAGAGTGATAGAGAGAGTGAAATGAGAAGTAAGAGGATTGGGTGGTCAGAGAGGGGGATTTGAGCCAGCATCGTTTGAGGCGATGGAGGAGGCGACACATGGACAGAAGGAGAGGGGAGAGCCAGGGTTGGGAAGATTTGTGAAAGGGTGAGAAGTGAGAGGATAGAGTTGGTCAAGACTGGAGGATATGGAGGAGTACAGTGAGGAGAGGGAGTCATCGGCCGAGAGGGATGAGAAGTTAGGGATAGGGGAAGAGAGGAAGAACAGGAGTCAAGGAAGAGAGAAGGGTTGAAGTTGCGGAGATCACGACAAGAGAAGGAGGGAGAGTAGGGAGAGGGGGAGGACAATGAGGAGGTGGGAGGAGAGTAAGGCGTGGTTAGAGAGAAAGTTGGGAAGAGATGATACAGGGAGGAAGAGTAAGATGAGAGAAAGATGAGATCGAGAGTGGAGCCAGAGGAATGGGTAGGGGGGGTTGGAAGGGTTGGAAGGGGAGAGAGGAGGTAGGAGTCAAGTAAGGAAAGAAGAGGGGAAGAATGAGATGAGGTTGAGAGAGGGAGGTTAAAATGGCCAAGGACAGAGAGAGGAGTAGGGGAGGGAGAAATGAGAGAGAGAAGATGGTCCAGGTCTTCATAGAAGGCCGGGAGGTCTGTAAATGATTAAGAAGGATATCGCGTGAGGGTAAGTGAAGGATTTGAAGAGAAGTTGAAAGGAGGAGAAGGTAGGGAGGGATAAGGAAGGAGATGACTTTTAGGGTGAATAATGAGACCGACGCCGCCTCCGCGACCTAAGGGGTGTGGGACATGAAAGAAGGAGGAAGAAGGGGTGGAGAGAGATGCAGGAAAAGTGAAATTGTGTGGGGGGGGGGGGAATCCAAGTCTCGGTGATGCAAAGAAAGTGAAGATAGAGTCAGAAGAGCAGATTAAGGGCCGCAGTATATTTGTTGCAGATGGATCAGGCATTCCAGAGGGCAATGTTGATGATACTGGAGAGATTGGCAGTGGGGAGGTGGATAAGATTAGAGCGAGAAGGGATTGTGCGAGGGGGTAGGGGTGGGCAGGGGGGAGGTGAGAGAGGGGGGAGGACATGAGGAAGAGCGGAAGGTAAAGAAAGGGGGGGGAGGAGGAGGAGGGAGAGGGAGAGGGAGAGGGAGAGGGAGAGGGGAGGGAGATGGAGGGAGACCGACAGTGGGAAAGGCAGGTAGAGTGCATGACAGGAAAGGGATGAGAGTAAGTACTGGCGGCCACACAGCAGAGTGCTGACAATTGGAGTAGGTGTCAGGAGCTGTTGCAGGTTTAGTGGAGGGGAAGGTGAGAAGGCTGGGGAGGGTGAGGTTTTAGGGAAGAAGGATGGGGAGTCACAGCAGTTGGGTGGGAGTCCAGGCAGTGGAGTGAAGGTTGTAGCTGTAGAGTTTCCGAGGGCGAATTGATGAGGGTGGTAGGATCCTCTGGAGATCAGCTGCAAGCAGAGAGCCAGACAGGGTGACAGTCATAGGTGGTCTGTAGTATTGAGGGTGAAGTGACACGCCCGCAGTGAGGCAACAGTCTGTTGCAGCAGAGCGCAGGCAGGCTGGGTCACACAGCGGTCTGCGACAGTGCTGGGTTGAGCGGGGGCAGGGATAGCAAGGTGGAGGAGGGAGGTCCAGTTCAGATGGTAGTCACAGTGGTGGTAGTGACAGGTGCGGCTGCGTGCAGAGGGCTAGACAGAGCGACAGTCGACAGGAGGTCCATAGTATAGAGGGCGGTGTGACACTCCCGCTGTGCGGCTACAGTAGAGAGGCCTCGCCAGTCTGTATCGTAGTGGGAGCGGCCACTTGCAGTGTATGGGCAGTGGCAGGGAAAACGGCTCCTACCTCAGTGTGGCTGCGGGTCACTTCGTGGGCTGCTACGGTGCTGGGCTGGGCGGAGGGCCGGGGCAGCTAGAGGTAGGAGGAAGGCACAGCTCCCGATGGAAGTTGCAGTGGAGGTGCTGTCTGGCGCAGCAGGCGCAATGACGGGGCGGCAACAGCAGAGGGTCCTGATGGAAGTTGGAAGTTAGAAGAAGTTAATCCTGATGGAAGGCGCAGCTCCTGATGGAAGTTGCAGTGGAGGTGATGTCAGGCGCAGCAGGGGTGATGGCAAGCACAGCCACGGTAGAGGGACACTCTGTTGTCTCTGTTCTATGGCGGCGGTCCGGGTAGCAAGATGTCAGATGTAGACGCAGCTCCTGATGGTGGGTAGGAGGTGATGGTAGGTGCTGCAGGCGTGATGGTAGGTGCAGTTGCGGCAGTGGGGCTCACCGTAGTCTCGGTTACCAGGACAGTCCAGAACAGAGAGGATAGTCCGGATCAGAGAGGAAGGGCCGCAGAGGAGGCCTCATCAGGGGCACTGTGCCACTTTCGGTCGAGCGTCGATGCAGCGCCACAGAACTCCTCTGCGGTAGCAAGATGTTGGAGGGAGGCGCAGTTCCTGAAGGTGGTTAGGTGGTGAAGACAGGCGCAGCAGGTACTCAGGATGGTTGGCTCCGTCGCGGCAGTGGAGCTCTCAGTAGCCTCAGTTCCCAGGGCAGAGAGGAGGGGGCCACAGAGGAGGAGCAGAGTGGAGGGGCCGCAGAGAAGGCCTTTCCCAGTCCGAAGTTGAATCAGCGCTCTTAGTAGCCTCGGTTCCCAGGGCAGAGAGGAGGGCCCATATAGGTGGAGCAGAGTGGAGGGGCCGCAGAGGAGACCTCTCCCAGTCCGAAGTTGAATCAGCGCTCTTAGTAGCCTCGGTTCCCAGGGCAGAGAGGAGGGCCCATATAGGTGGAGCAGAGTGGAGGGGCCGCAGAGGAGTCCTCTCCCAGTCCGAAGTTGATGCAGCACAACAGAACCACTCATGAAGGGGCAGGCGCCCATGGCTTACTTTTCGATGTGGCAGGCACGGCTGTGGGGTTCTCAGCTGCGTCAGGTTGCAGGGAACGGTAGCAGGAGTCGGGCGCCGAAGTGTATGATGGCAGACCGGATCAGACAGGAGGGGCCGCAGAGGAGGCCTCGTCGGGGGCCGGCACCTCACTCAGTCCGGTGCTGATGAAGCACCAACACAACCCCTCTGGTTGTGACTGGCTCCGACAGTCCTGCTGCTCCAAGGGCACACGATGGCACCTCTAATCCAGTGGCAGTGGAGGCGGCGCGTATCAATCCCTCAAGAATGTGGCCGGCGCAGAGGAGAGCGGGAAGGCTCGCTGCAAGGGGAGGGAAGGTTTGAGCTGAGATTTGATCCGTAGGTGCTCTAGGGTTTAAGAATCGGAATCGTGGAAGTTGGGTTGATAAAATTGTAGTAAATACTGCATTTCACACGGTGGGTGTCAGCCTGATGAGAGGAGACGACGGGTCAGGCACCTGAGCTTCTGCGCCCCCTGGTGGTAATGTTAGCCAACAGCTCATCCAGTTTGGAGTTCATTTGCAGTATTGCCTGTGCCATTGTGGATGTCATGTGCACCTGTTTGGATCCACTAAGAGTGAAAGGACTCAGCCACAACCAAGTTCATATGTTGTCACTGTGCAGGTGGATAGCATGTGGTATGCGTTGACAATCAGTCTGCATACAGACACACAGGCCTGAGGACTTGGATGGATGGACCCTCTATGCCCTTGTCTCTGAGTGGGAGAAGAGCTCTAGAACCCATGGCTCTGAGCGAGCATGAAACTCTGTGGAGCAGCGCTGGGAAGGGATTTGAGGCAAGTGGATAGGTGTGTTCTGTGATGGAATACACAATTTATGATTATCCCACCAAGAGCCTCTACATGCAAGTAAACATAGTTCCGCAGGTTAAGCACTCGCTGCTGCGATATGTGTATGATCTGCAGATCACAGGTTTGGATCCCAGCAAAGCCAACTGAGATTTTCATCCTTTTGAGGTCGATGAATGAGTACCAACTTTGGAAAATAATTGTATGTAAATATGTTCTATTACAACACTTTGCCGAAAGAGCCGTATTAATAACGACATGGCTCACTCCCCATCACCAGCGATAGGTACATATGAGAGTATCATTCCCACCTTTGACGAATTAAGCAAGCTCTACATCCTGGTCAGGATCTGGTTAAAAGCCATGTGTCTCACTTACAACCACCACCATTATGCCTGCCTAACTGACAGCCTAACTAAAAACAACTGTTTTTAGACTAGAAACCAGACTAGAAACTAGACGGGCTCGCAAGGACCAAACTAGAAGGAATGAATGTGTCCTCGGCCCACTAAAAAACAACTTGTCCAACAATGGCTCGATGATATGCACTTAGAAGGATTTGATCCATAACTCTCAAACTCAGCAAAATCCTTAGTCTTCACCATTGACAGAATCCTGTCATTCCAGAATCACATAACCAAGAAGGCCCACATAGCCTGGGTCAGAATCTCTACCCTTCAAAATACCCAACCATTCATCCCGCCGCCGGACTTCCGGACTGTAGTGCAGACCCTTGTGGTCTTGCACATCGATACGGGAAATGCTCTTCTGACTGGGCTCCCAGCTCTCCTCACTTGGCTCCCCTGAAAGCAGTCCACAACGTTGCAGCATGTCTTATTACAGGAGCACACACATTTGACTGAATGACCTCCATCCTCCATGAACTACACACTCCAAGCTATGATACTGTTCAAGACACAATGTATCATCTACAAAGCAGTCAGGAGTAGCACACCAGCATACCTGGTGGCTATGCTCCACATATTTGGTGGCCTACGCTCCTCGTGCCGCAAATTGACCAACCGGCTTGAATCAAAACTTGTCTGCAAAGAGAGGACTCGCAAACAATCCTTCTCTTGTTATGCACCCACCGTCTGGAACTCGATCCTGGTGTTGGCTCGGAATCACCCCCCTTGCCCCAAATCTCCATTTGTGTCTAATTTGGAGAGACATTTGGTGCACGTCATACACATGTGGCAGCACTGTGGCAGAGGCACATACAAGTATCACTATATACTGATAATGCTGTTTTATAATAATGTACCCCAGTTGCCCTTTATAGTTTAGTGGCTAGATAGAAGGAGTGGAAGTAAACAATTAATGCCCTACCATCTGCAGTGATGTGTATGGACAGATAGACAAATCTATTTTAATGATGAAAAAACTGGATAAGGGCCAGCACTATGATTATTTAGGCCTGTACTTAGCAGATAGCCTGTCAGGGAACCTACACAGGAAGAACATGTTAGTGTGTATTTCACATCGTAGTGGGGCAATGAAGCAGATATACAATATCTTGAAGGGCAGCACCCCAAAAAAGGCGATAAAAATATATAAAGTAAAAACAATAGGTATTATCATGGCTAGACATACCATTTGTGGGGTCATGAGCCTGACAATCATCTAAGTGCTAAAGAAACTAGGCTTATGCAAATATATTTGAATGGTTCTCATATCAACGCTTAGCAAGATGGTCTATATGGGGACAGGCTTGATCGAGTTTAGAGCTGAATCGTAAAGGGCACCAATACAAGTGTGGGTGCCTCTGTGTGCTAATCCAGCCGCTTTACTTACTCATAGGATCTCGAATGATGTACTCGTGTGAGATATCAGTTGCAATCAGCCGCGGCCACAATATACCATGAAGGCCCCTTGATAATGGGATGCACGCCCTTATTTCATCAAAGACACCATCTTGCTTCAAATGGAAACATCGATTTAATGAGTTGATGAAACAGTGTGTCATAGAGGGAAGGTTTTATGAGTTCCATGTATTTTTACTGCTGATTTGCTTACCACTGATATTTTCACTGCCTTTTATTAAGTCACTGCAATAGCAAATTGTGGGGGGAACCCTCCAGCCCATATTCACTCCCACCTTCTCCCACCACCTCCAGGAAACCAATCCCCCATTCCCCAAACTTACTATCAGTTTTTTCATCATATGGGTCAGTATTTTAATTGCAATTAAAATTGTGCACTGAAAAATATATGCAGTGAACACTGCAATGAAATCGATGGGTACCGTTTTAAGACATTGACAATGGTGATAGAATACTATCTCAGAAACATTGAATTTTACTTTGAGGTCTATTTAGGATATGCCAAATCAGCTAAATGTATAAAATGATATAACATTGGTCCGTTTTGGCCTTTTAGATACCGATCTGCAGAGAACCCGCAGGGACAAAGCCGATATCACCTTGGAATTGTGTTCATTCTATGACATCACTATTGGCGCAGCTATGGATGTCATAGTTTTCTGTCCCCTGAATGAAAAGCCAAGAAGGAGATTTTTGGCATCGGTTTTAAAAAAAAGACGAACACACTTTCAATTGTAGAATAGCCTTTCTCTATCTTGGGTTCTTCTTTTTTCTGTTGTGTGTTGGTTTGGTTTGTTTGTTTGTAACCCAACTATCTTGGGTTCTTCTTTTTTCTGTTGTGTGTTGGTTTGGTTTGTTTGTTTGTAATAAAGGTTTGTATAAACTAAATGTTACAATAAAAAAAAAGTAGAACAGCTATCTCTACCTGTAATCAGCAATAGCTCCGGGCCTGGGCATTGGGCTGTTTTTTAAACAGAATTGTTAAATAAGGAATCTCTTTTTTTTAACCTCATTTTATGATTGCATTTTTAACATGAATATAGTTATTGTGTAAAGTTGTATGGTGTGAGTTTTTTAAACTGAATAAAACATATGTCCACATCAATCGTAACATCTCTGATTTGTGAATTTAGCAAGAGACTTTGGATGTTGGACTATAGTAAAACGTTTAATATTTTCAATAAAAGATTTTCCCCTTGTCGAATCTCTCCTTCGGTCTGTATAAGTATCCCCTTCCATCCACCAGAAGTCTATTCTGTGTCTAGCAACAGTGTGGGAACAGAGTATGAGAGTTATTTTGCCTTCCACAATATATGGGGGAGTGGCTTAATATTATACCAGACCATCCTGTTAGAGCCAAACCCAATTTGCGAGGGATGGAGCAACAAGGGTACAAATCTGTGCAATACAGTGGCCAATACTTTAGTCAATAATTTCATGTCTATGTGATAAATTATATAGATCAAAAATACCTACAAAGTGAGGCGTCCCATCCTGGTTTTGAGATAACAGTTAATAAGCACCCTATTAAATTCCCCTATAAAGTTGCATTTAGAGCCAGCTCCAGAATATCATTTCATCAGGAGTGGAGGGATGTCATCACTAGAAATTATATAAAAGTCCATGGGGAGCCTTAGTCCTCCAGAGACTTAACAGATTACCTATTTCTTGTAGAGATTTCTTCTTCCATAATTAAGGTCCCAAGGAATTCCCTTTCCACATGATTCAGGGTAGAGAGGGTAGATTGTTTAGAAAGGTACATTCACCTTCTGATGCTGTAGGGGTTTTGGAAGGGTAGTGTGTTTGATAAAAGCAAAACCTTTAGCTGTTCCTGTAAGAGAAGTGATAAATGGATCTGTCATCTTTTGTAAAAAAAAAAGGAATTTTCATTGGGGCCTGTTTCTTCTCAAATTGTCATTGCAGCAATCAGCTTGCCTTATCTCCATTCTCTTAAAATATCTGCCTAATCGTAAACGGAGGCAATGCGCTTGGTTAGTGAAAAATGTATACAAGTCATATTTAGCTTTTGTTGGGGTTACATGAAGCTGAGTGCTGTGGAAGGTCAGTATATAGGGTACTAAACTCTTTACGCTTTTTATTTGGGTGGTCTAATTCTATCATTTTATGTTTCTTAGATAGGGAGCCCCCTTTTACCGTTGTACCTCTAAGATAAGCTTTGGCCTAAACCATTGACATTTCCGAAGAAGTTGGGATGTCTTATTTATCTCAAGACGTCCCGAACGTAGTCCCCCCGTTTCTCATGATTAGCAAGATCTTTATATCTACCGACGTTTGTCCTCCAGCGTGCAAAGGGGAGACTTTTCTCCTCTCTATCTCTATAAGGAGGCATGGCCAGTCACTTGAGCAACTCCATTACATTTGGAATTGCCTCCCGGCATAGTCGGGCAGTAACATAATCTCAAAGAGAAGTCTATTCAAATTGAGTTAATGGTGGCATAAAGTGAGACAACTACTAATTTTCGATTACGTATGTGCAGTTTTACCAATATAGCCCTGCATTCCCCATCATGCTCATTTTTAGTCACCTTGTGCGATAATTTGTGAACCATGATCGTGACCCGACATTTGTTCGTACCCCATTGGCATTGAAACTACATATAACCTCCACTGCCCAATCCCTTTGTACCTTCGACAATTCCTTCTCCCCAAGAGGGCTTATTTTAATAATCCAACTTTATTGCCTCTGTTAAGCACTCCAACCTATCCTCTATCCTAATTCTCCTTGACATGTCTGCTGCCTTTGACAGTGTCGATCACTCTCATCTCTTTAATTCCCTCTCTCTTCTTGGGATTTGCGATAGAGCCCTTGCCGGGAAAAACTTGATAAGGGCAAGTCTTACAATGATTTATGTCTACATTTTGCAGATAGCATGACTGGCCGCTTACATAGGAAGAAAGTGTGAGTTAGAATTGCACATAGTAGTTATCAATTAACAATTTTTACAAAAAAAATGCAATTTACATATATAAATTAAAAATAGAAGGTATTATCAGCACTGGACATAGCATTTGGGGGATCACGAGCCAGACAATTATCTGAGTGCTCTAGAAACTAGGCTTATGCAAACACATTTGAACAGCTCCCAAATAAACACTAAACAAGATGGTCTATATGGAGACATGCACGATGGAGCTTAGTGATCAATTGCAAGTAGCATCAATTCAACTTTGACTGGCTTTATCTACTAATCCAGCTGCTTTACTTACTCAGGGTTTCAGAAGACTTACTCGAGTGAGATATGTGATGCAATCAGCCGTCACCATGATATATCATGAAGACCCCTTCAATAATGGGAGGCATAAATGTATTTAATCAAAGACACAGTTTAACTTCAATTGGAAGAATCGATTTAATGAGTTGATGAACAAGTGTGTCAAAGAAGGCCACTATCCTGGCACTATCTAAATATCAAACGGTCTCTCTGCCATTAATTAAATATTGAATGGTTTCACTCTCTCTGATATTAAACTCTACGAAAACAGAAGTGCTCTTCAACCCTGCCAAATACTCTCTCTCTCATCTCTTCCCCTGCCTATCAGGTTCCCACATGACTCTCTCCCTTACTCTTTTTCATCTAGGAACTTCGGCACCATTTATGACGCTTCTCATACCTTCTTTACTTCATCTTTAAAACTGCAATGGTGGCTCGCCTCAACCTCAGAAATATTAGGGAAATCAGACACCTCCTCCCTTTAAACACCATCATGCATCTCTTAAACACTCTTGTCTTCCCTAAACTGGACTACTGTGCCATCATCCTCTTTGGTCTCACCAACTATGCTTTCTGTCCTCACCACAAGATCATTAACTTAGCTACCAGGACTCTCTTAGAACTCCTTAACTCCACACCTACTTCCTCGCACTGTCACCGGGCTGGATGACTGTCGATGCAAAGCAGGGCCAGATTAAAATTTCTTCTCCTATTCAGAAATATATTCATGGTAAGGCACTATCGTATCTATCCTCCTCTATCCAACTCTACAAGCTTTTTCATAATCTCCACTCTGCCTCCTCGACTACCCTTGTGGCACCTCGCCCACCCAGTACTTCTGATTTGTTCAAAAACCAAACTCAAAGCCTATCTTCTTGCCTCTGAGTTAATCTACTTCTCATCTGCCTTCTAGTTAGCATTTTCCCTTGCCTGTAACCTGCCCCTGTCCCGCACTTTCTCTGCCTCCACTCTAGCATGTCATCTATCACAGATACATCCCTAACACCGCTGACCGCACCGCATATCTGTATTTAAAAAAGTCTAATGTAGGTTATCCTTGATGTATGTATGTCCACCCATGTATTGTCCTTGGTTAACGTTCCACTTACTCCCCTCCATAGCCTGGTCAGCCTGTCAGACTGTCACTCAAACTCACCCCATTGTACGAAGCTCACTGTTTCACATCAAATCTGATTTCTTATCTATCATACGTTCTGCTGTTTCGTGATCAAAAGAGCATTGTGCCTTATTCCAAGTGGGTGGTCCGGTAAAAAAGTGGCAGTATTTGTGGATACCAGCACTTTGTCGGAGCACCCGACTATGGATTGCCGGTGGTGCACCTGGGTTTCCTCCAGCTAAAAGCTGGAGGTTAGCCAGGTGCCCTACCAGCATAAAAAGCTGTCAATACCACCACCGGCATTTCTGGTGGTCGTACCCCATTACTCCATCAATGGGGAGGAACACCATCACACCGACTTTCATAATGCGGCGGCAATGCTGCGGGAGTGAGCGCCGGTAAAGGTAAGCACCAAATGCCGGTCAGCAGCAGGGTCAGAATGAGCCCATTGTTATACAAATAAAATACATTTAACTCAAATGCTATCTGTCATCAATAGCAAGTGCCAGAGAAGTGTTCATGCAATGGGCAATTTAGTCGCGGCAGGTTGTGAGAAGATAGAGGATGTGTCCTAGGAGTAGCGCCCAATCACTAGTAAGCTCAAGGAGAGCCATCTTTGGCTGATTTACGTGTGACATTTACGTGCTCTTTAGGTGAACAGCATTGAACTGCTTGGGCGATCGTCCTGAGTGTCTTGGCTAGGTTGATGTTACAGGTCCAGTTGTTGCGGTCACCTTTCACTCTTCTGCTTGATAGGAATCTCACTTGGCAAGTCGTCCTTGCTACTTTTCCTCCATTAACCTACGTAAAAAAATCTTTCAGATCTGATTGGTCAAAACATCTTCTTGTTTTACTATCTTTTCGTAAGTAACATATGACTGGTTCTCTTTGCCCCCATCGCAGATACCACTTTTTTAGATCCAGGCCGGGGATCCAGAAAGGCTTTCCTTTTATCCATAATTGGGTTTGAAATAGGTAGATCTTCTTTCCTTTGTAAAATAAAGGATTCATATTTCTAGCAAGCTGGATGATCTACTGCACATGAGCGCGTGAAAGTAAGCAAATTAGAGAGTCTCTGGGCACAATCTTCTAATCCGGGTTGTTTCGGCAAACTCCATGGTCCCTCTAAATTTCCAAATGTGGGTCAATAGATGTTTGCATGCATACAGTCATTTTTCTATGAAGCAAGAGGGTTTACTTCGCCAAGTAATCTGGAACCCCAAACAGCGTATGTTATTCCAGTGACTGCAATCTTCAAAATCGTAGGCAGCCAATGTCTAGTTACACTAGACACCCTGTATTCCACCTCAGTGAGGTAGCCTGGTTGTGCCGTCAGATCATTCCCCCCACGCACCGTTTGCTTTAAAGAAGTCACAGAGCTGGAAACAGCCAATATCCTCAAAAACCTGAAGCCAACCAAATGCAAAGGAGACATATGCCCAGCATCAATCATAAAAGACTGCTCTGCAGCCCTAGTCGCTTTTATCACAAAATTCGTCAATGTCTCTTTCACCACTAATCTTGTCCCAACAGAACTCAAAGAATCATGGGCCCTCCCACTACTGAAGAAACCCTCACTATACCCAACAATGTCTAACAACTACCGCCCCATCACCACAGGAGCCTTCCTGCTAAGGATCCTAGACCAAGCAGCCTACAACCAGATCCAACATTACCTAGAATCCAATCACATCCTAGGGATGCGACTATCAGGTTTTTGCCCCGGCCATGGCACTGAAACCGCACTTCTTGACCTTAAGATCCAAATGGACTCCTTCAAGAACTAGGGCAAACCAGTACTCCTCCTTCTACTGGACGTGTCGTACGCATTCAACCTAGTAGATCACAAAATTCTATGCCATCACCGCCGCAGCCAACTTCTCCAAGGAAGCCTCACTCTGGATGGCTCCCTTCCTAGAAGGAAGGACCATGAGAGATTTCTCTGAGACGGACAGCGCCTCAGCCATCCCAATCCCATGTGGAGTTACCCAAGGATCAAGTGTTTCCACATCCTTTTATAACATATTCGCCAAACCCGTATTTGACCTCCTGGATGACCACAGCGTTTCCGACACAATTTATGCCAACGACACCCAAGTCCTTCTCCCCTTGACAGGCTCTTACGACACAGACTCATTAATGCTCAACAGAGTATACTTGACAATCCAGTCCTGGATGGCATCTAACTACTTGTGTCTAACCGACAACAAGGCCGAGATCCTACTGGTAGGCTCCCTCGCAGTACTAAAGAAACCCCGCCCACAATTCACATCCTTCCTGATAGATGGGATCCAGATCCCCGTCTCAAATGCAATAAAGACCCTAGGTGTCAAGATTGGAATACTGCAACGTCCTATTTGCAGGCACATCCAAAAGGTACTTAAATAAACTGCAAGTAATACAGAATGAGGCCCTCAGAGAAGCATTGAAAATCCCAAAAAAGGACCACATTGCAGATGCCAGAAAAAGGCTCACTGGCTTCCGATTAAATAAAGGATCATCTTAAAGACCCTCTCTATCACCCACAAATGTTTGAGCAAGACTGCCCCTCCGTACCTGTCCCATAAAATTGAAAGAACACATTCCAGCAGACCAATAAGATCCCTCCATGCCCACAAACTAGCCATACCGCGAGTGAAAATAGCCCAAGGAGGGAGGGGGGGTAAGCTTCCCAATAGTCGCAGCTAACCACTGGAACTCCCTCCCAGCAGAACTAAGAGCAGAGAACTCATACTGGGCCTTCCGAAAAAACCATGAAAACCTGGTTCTTTGTCTAAACTATCACCGACCAGAATGTCACCCTGCATGCACTCCATGTCCCGAATGGCCTGAACTCCTCTCTCCTAACTGAATGTCTTTACCCAATGCATTATTGATATACCCCCTGTTATGAATCAAGCTTGCGTACAAATGTAACCGGTCTGCAACAGTGCCCTGGTGCCGAAGGGTTTAGCCGCTTTACAAAATAAATAAATAAATAAATAAATAAATAAATAAATAAATAGTTCGGACTTTTAAGATCTGCATGGCGTCCTTAAATACTTAGGCTCCACAAAGGTGCTCGAGGCGGCTATGTGATTAAGTTATCGTTCAAGGATAGACAGAGATGAGAGTATTCCCCAAAGTCTCAGTAAATAAAACAGTGTGCTGCGATCCCAGGCACGTCAGTATGCATGCTGAGCTATCCTCGGACAAGGCCTAGGGCGTGGTTGCCATGGTTTTTATCTGCGCGAGTGCATCCGCCAAGCGAGCAAAAGCATATCATCCTCAAGGATCAGGTAAGGGATGTGTTTGGATTGGCGTGGCAGGGCAAAGAGAGCATAGGAGGGTGGCAGGTGGTGCGACTTATATGCACTCGAAGGGCTGTGCATTAGTGCATTAGTGAAGTGGGCACATCATGAGCTGCAATAACACATTACATGCGTCAGTCATGCTGGATAACCATTGAGGCTCATGTCCACAGCATAACCGAATGACACAATGATAATGCTCTTACTTGATACACTTCTCTGCAACGATCCCGGATGACTCCATGTGGAGAGGTGCTGTCCTCTTTCTATGTTTATAGTGTTAGATGAAGGTGAGGAGGTGTGAGTTGCAGTGTGGACCTCTTGCAACTTACAGAGTGCCACTGCAGCACTGACCTGCTCCCCCTGTCCCCAAGGCAATTTGGCCCGCAGCGAGACTCCATGAAGGCAAGGCGGTTTCCCATGCAGCTGGCCACGCTCAGCTCTAGCACAGGGAAACGGCCTACAGGAGTAAGAGGCCGCCGACCCACTGAAGGTCAGCTAATCAGTGCCACGTGCAGTGGAATAAACAATCCCAGTCGCCCCCTTCATCTGCCCATACGATGCACCACACGAATGTTAAGCTAATGCAGTTGTCATGTGTTGCCTTACGGTAGCTGCAGAGGGGCTCTGGAGGTTCATCTCACATGTTACATGGAAAACACTTTTATATACAACTAGACACACACCTAAAACATTGTGGCAAAGAAGACATCCAAACTCATTGTAGGCTCCATGGCAACGTGTTTAGGTAACCTGTGTGCCGATGTTCAGTTTACAATGTGTGATAAAATGTTATACAATTTCGTGCATACAATTCTGAAAATCAGTCCAGCTTTTTCCATGCATAAAATGTTCTATATTATGAGGACAGGTAGAATTATTACCAACTTCTGTGTTTCCAAGTCTGAAACCAAACAGCAGGCTCAGCAGCAACTCCATTTGTAAGAGTCCAAATCTGTCCACTGAGAGCATGGCAGCTGACTCAGGGAGAGGTCCAAGCAAAATAAAAAGCTTCTATGTTCTTTCATTGACTGTCATTTTTACGAATGCCTTTTTTACGAGTACAGAATTACGAAAAAGGTCATCGATTTTTTTGTTGTTGGGGGGGTTCCCACCGCCAAACCTCTCCTTCCCCACCTATTTTTAACTATTTCCGTCCCCCCAAACCCTTATCTGCCCCCCCAGAATTTCGATGACCTTTTTCATAATTCTGTACTCGTAAAGAGGCAGTCGTAGAAATGACTGTTGATGAAACTACGGTATACTAATAGAAATATCATTAGCACGTTTAAGAAGACTTATGTGGCTCCTGAGCTAGACGCCATCTTGTAAACACTGCAATCGGCGTGCACCATCCACTCCGGAAAAAAGATGTCGCATGTAATCTAGCGTGAAACATACTTTCCGGAATACATGGGAAGTCAAAAGAGAGAGGTTGGGCCAGCTGAGGCAGAAGCAAGGTATGGTGTGAGTGAGGCGAGCGGATAGGTGAGTGGTCCGGAGGGGGGATAGGTTGAGGTCACAGAGTTTCTGACAGGTTCTCCGGAATAGTTGTACAGGGTGTGGGTTGGGTGGTCTGGGGATGTCACCTGGAGACCTGACCAAGGGTGGAGAGGAGGGGGATCGGGTGGATAGCAACGAGCAGGCACGCAGTGATTTTGCAACCGCCGCTGTGCTAGTCTCATTGCAGTGGTAGCTATGCATCATTCTGATTCGAAAGAACCACATGGGGCCGCACAATCAATATCAGTCACAGGCTATCTGGTCAACTGGAGCACTGTCTACATCTGATATAGACAGTGCTCCAGTTGAGCCACACTGGGTCTGCTACATCTGATATAGACGGTGCTCCAGTTGAGCCACACAGTGTCTGCTACATCTGATACAGACGGTGCTCCAGTTGAGCCACACAGTGTCTGCTACATCTGATATAGAAGGTGCTCCAGCTGAGCCACACAGTGTCTGCTACATCAGATATAGACGGTGCTCCAGTTGAGCCACACTGGGTCTGCAACCTGTGGCTCTCGGGATGTTTAGGCCTAAAACTCCGATCGGCACCCAGCTAACCTCCATTAGAATGGGGGGGGTTCCTGGCCACATTTGGTCACACAGAAATGCAGACATGATGGCCGCTATAACTATAGTGACTTTCACGTCCGAGTCCACGTTGTCCGAGTCCACGGTGTCCGAGTCCTGCAGAGATACCCGGTGTAGAGTTGTCGGCCGGACGAGTGGCAGAGTACTGGGGTAAAGTAAGGAATTGGGTCACTGGGAGCCAAGTAAGGAGCAGAGTGTTGGCAGCAGCCTGTGGAAGAGTGATATGATATGATATATTTATAATGCGCTTAATACCCAGAGGTTTCTAAGCGGCGACCCGGGGATCGAACCTGTGGTGCCCGGTGTCGTCTTGCTTCCAAGGCAAGCACATTGCCCCTGAGCTATCCTCCCGACAGTGGAACAGAGATTAGACACGAGAAGCCATTAAAATGCATAAAGCAACTTCTTGTACTCTAATCATGTTTAAGAAAAGGAATAAAAAAATGGAGAAGTTTCATGTGTCAATTAAGGGGAGAAATTATTTTCAAATATAATTATGTTGACGATCAAATCTGGAGGATCTTGATAATTTTGAATCCCTTTTTGAGCATGCAGAGTTTTGGCATGGCTGGCCCCGTGCAGCTGCATTCCTCCCGAAAAAAAAAAACTTATTGCGAATCTGGCAGTAATGCGGTTCGAACTACCGCCATAGTCTTTACCATTGCCACCATTGAGTGCTGCAGATTTACCGCAGGATTTCGAGCTGCGGTAAAGTGGTGCTAATCTACAGTAATTCTGCTGCTGTATAGATAATCATTTTAGCAGGGTTTGGCCTCCTATGGCTCGTATTGTGACTTCAGCGGTAATTCTGTTCCCATTTCCACCACTCAGTCATACGCATTTACCGCAGGTTCACATGAAGCAGCAAGGCGGCATTAATACCCATTTTTGGAGTCCATAGGGCACATGGGGGTTTTCCCCGATTTACCCCCTGCAGTAATAATGCTGCAGTAAATTCAACGATTTAGAGAGGTATAGTGGAGGGTTCCTCTCCAGCTATATACTGGAGGAAACCCCTGCACTGTAGCTACCACCCCGGAATTTGGGGGTGAAGAAAAGTGGTAGCAATGTGGCATAAATTGAATTATCGCAACTTTAAAAACATGTTTACGTGCACCTCAGACATCGTAATGACACCCTATGTCGCTTTCATTGTTCATGATTGCAAATACAGCCTTCTGATTAATGCGTGTGTGCACTGTAATGACATCTCAGTGGTATGCCTTCTTGCAATGCCTGGACGCAGCTTACTAAGCATAGTGCCCGATTTGAACCTCTTGTCCTCTGAGTGCCTGTGTCCAGAATAAGCTGCACATTCTAGGACACACAATGGTGACACAGGGCAGTCAGATTCCCTTCTCATGTCCCAAAGCTGTCCCTGTTTCTCATAGGCTGACGATGGGCCCTGGGGTCAAGGTTTTGGTCAGCAAGGCTCGTAGTAACAGCACTCCTCCTTTTGCCTCACCTGGCATATTTAACTTCCCCCTCTGCGGCAAACGTGTCTAGGGATTTGGAGAATAAACAGGTGGCATTAAGGGCGCTCTCTTATGCCCTTTGTAGCAGGTGTGGTCTGTCCCTGGAGCTCATGTTTACTAGGAGGGAGATATTTCTAATTGTTGAGTGGCACTTTTCCTCAGAGCCCCAATAGAGGAGTTTGGAGAGGCAAAGTGGATGCACCAACATGCTCTAGGGGCAACTGACCCCCAGGGTTAATGTATAGTGTGTGAAGTGTGGTGGGCATTTCAAGGTAAAACTCGGCAGTCATCAGTTGAAAAATCAATGTTTCAGCCAGTTGGAGGGGGCAGGAGGCGTGGCCATGGGCTGTCTCCACCTGCCTTTATGTCTAGAGGAGAGGAGGTGGCATGGCTGCTGTTCCCTGGATGCTTGATAGAGGTCTAATCAGCATGCCCTCCCCCACCTGAGGACAGACGTAATGACGCGGGAGCTGGCTGGGCGGCGACCTACGGCGTGCAACGTCACGCCGCCGCGTGCGCGTCCGTCATCGGGCAGCGCCACAACGAGCATACCGACTCTGTGCCACCCACTACGGTGTGCATGCGTAAGGGAGGGCATGCTAGAGTCAGACAAGTGCTTGCCCGAGTTGGATTCTATTTTGGAGTCCAGGGCGATCGGTGGGTACAGGAGCAGAATCAATGCACAGTAAATACACTGCACTCTTTGATGTGCCACTCTGCGCCGCCATCGAAGAGCGCAAGGACACAGTGAAGGCAACGTGGCATTCTTTCAGGAAAGTCAGGAATGCTTCGGACCTGCAATGCAATGGCGTGCCTCTCAGAGTGCATGGCAAGCCAAAACTAAAAAGAAAGCAATTAAACACTCCTTGGGGCGCCTCTCTGTTCTTACATTCAGAAGCGCAAGGACACAGTGACGCCAACATGGCATGCCTTCAGGAAAGTCAGGAATGCTTCGGGTCCTGAAAAGGAATGGCTTGCCTCTCAGAGTGCATGGCAAGCCAAAACTAAAAAGGGGGAAATCAGAGCGAGTAACCATTCTGTGAAAGCAAAGGTAGCCTTCATTATTCCTGCAAGCAGCGACATAGGCAGAATAGAGGGCCCTGGCAGCCCAGATCTGCAGTTAACAAACATACTATACACTGTTCCTAGGTCATTAGATTATATATTTCATCAGGTAAATTAAGCCCAGGAAATGGAAGTTACAACTTCCATAAGCAAACCTACACACAGTCTGAAGGAATAATATCCATGATTAATATAAATAGCTTTTTTTCCACATAACACTAAATTCCTGCCAAAGGTACCCGTGGTACTTTAAAACAACAGGTGTCCTGTAATAGACGTGTTTCTAGTGAAACCATTTATCTCCAATTATAAAAGCAAATCATGGTCCTTTTAATGTGATTTATGCTGTCTAATGCCGAGATAATGATTATGAATCGGAGTGGCTTCTACAGCGCCAGGGCCCGCTGGATCTGGGGACTGAAAGCATGCCCGTGATGGTTGATGCTTAAGCGCCGCACAGCCTTTCAGTCTTGCTCACTCGGGGCAATTATCCCTCCCTTCTGTCACGCGGCTTGCGGGGGGGCCCCAATTAATATTCTGAATGTCACCAATCAGGGAGCTCGGAAACAAGATGAATTAGTCGCGCACCTGACGCGGTCTCTATTCATAAGCGAGGGCTGCCTGGAACCGAACAAAGAAGATACACGCGCGGCCAGGCATATAGATGTACATAGCGCCAAAACAAACGGGATCCGCTCTAGGCGCTAGCAGTTCCGACTAGGTCAGCTATAGTTGTAATATTTCATTGATTCAGGCATTTAGGGTAGCGACATGATGTTTTTCGCTGAGTCTGGTTTGAACGGTATCCCTACAAAATATCTCCACCAAAATTATCGCCGTACATAACGTCCCCGTTTGTCTCGCCATAGGTGATATTTTTGGGGGGGATAATTTGTGGGAGCGGGGTTTGCTGGGGTGTCCCCCGCACATTTTAAAATAATGTGGGGGTTGCATGGGTGTCCCCCGCAGGGTCCATGGGTCAATATTGCCACAAAAATATGGCGATATTTTTGTATTGCAATATTTATGCGGGGATATTAACACATGGAACCGTTTGAACACCACCATCGCTGTAGTAATGGTAACATTAGCTGATGATGGTCTCACTAGCCCTGGCGCCCCCTCTGGCCCCTCCCACAATTGTCGTGACCTATGGGCGTGGCAATCCAGTGTGCCTTTCCAAATTGATGGCGTCTTTGTGACCGTATAAAGAGGGCACTCTGTGGTCTGGTTGCTCCTTATGTCCCAGCACAAATAGAATATATTTCCAATATATTTACAATGAACGAAGCTACCAGTGCGACATCTTGCAGTGGTGGGCTGCCCATATGCCATAAAGGAGGGTTGTCCAACTCCAGGCCTTCGAGGGTCACAATCCTGACGGGCTTTCAGGATATCCCTCATTAATATTCATGAGAATACATGTGTCTTCATTTAGAATAATTGTATGCAAATTCATCTCATGAATAATAATGAGGGGTATCCTGAAAAACTGACATGGATCTGGCCCTTGAGGTCTGGAGTTGGACAACCCTGCCATAGAGGGATTGCCTCTTGTAGGAGGCTGGGGATGGTGGCAAGCTTTGTCTGTTCCAAATGCACTGGCAGTGGGAGACCCTCTTAACAAATCAAGCTTACACTTTTCTTTTGGTGGGTGGTGGGCACATGTGCAGGATGCTCCACTAGTGATAAGAAGTGATCTAGTTCCCAGGTCCCATGGCAATTATCATTGAAGAGGCTCTAAGCAACCAAAGAAAAACAAAAGAAACAAAAAACAATATGCCTATGACAGCGCAACCTGTCGCCCAGTGCAATTCTCCATCACAACATGCAAGATTCTCCTGTGGAATTTAGCGCAACTGGGAGACCACTGTATGGGACCTCTATAGGTTACTTTGCTGATCATAAACATATCTGACCCCTAACAGAGCTGCTAAATGTAGAGTGGAGCATGACACTCTCTACCAGACAAGGCAAACCGATATTTTAATATTTATTTACCACGAATGTTCACAAGCAACCAAAAATGTTGAGGGAGCCCAACTAATCACGGGAGCTTGAGGGATCCTCCCCCTGAGAAAGTTTTCGATATATTGGTTGGTGCATTTTACAGCACTATTCTTAACTTAGAAGGGCTCCCGTTAGACCAGTGTATTAATAGTTTTTTTTTCTTGAGTAGAAAAACGCCATGTTAACTGTTTCTCAACTTGAGAAAAAACAATCCAAAAATGGAACAACATGTAGTACCTTCTCCCATTTCATGGTGGCTACTCACGTGACGGGATGCAATGGGAACACTATTGTTTCTGGCGCGGGACAACAGTTTGTGGAGTTCGGGTGGGAGGGGGTACTAAATATGTGGAAAAGGAGAGTGAGGATTTACCTTGTAATCCGGTGGTGGAAGATGGCGGCCTCCAGCTCTGAGAAGGCTCCGAGCGGGTGCTCTACCATGTGTTAAAGACCCCGCCTGAGCCTCCTCATTGGCTGTGAGGTACTAGAAACGCCAACCTGGGTACTAATAGAAAATATATCCATGTATATAATCAACCACTACCTAATCAATAACAACAGTAATAAATTAGAAACATCCAGCATATAAATTCACACTAAACATAAACACACTCATTTAAAAATCTTGACTATTAGTCCCAATCTTGGATCCTAGCCATCAGAAAAATGGTTTGTTCATTTCTCTTGTCATTAATCATCACTTAGTCTGATGAACTAAAGATGTTTTAGGAGGTTATGTTGATTGTATGCTGAATAAATGGCACAAATACACCTATCAGATAAATTGCACTAGACGTTTTACAGCACGCCATTTATGAACAATTGGTTAAAAAAAAACTGTTTTTAGAAATGTGTTTTGTAGTGTAACAAATGAAAAAAAGCAGTATATGGCAGGCCACCAAAGTATTTCCCCACATTTATTCATGATGTCTTTTCCAACAACATGCTGGATGTGCACAAACATGTCCATACTGTTTGCACCAATGTCAGCCAGCAGAGCCACTTAAGAACGCTCATCATGCTGGCTTTGCACTTAATGTCAGTCAAAAGACTGTGCCAGTGTAAGAAAACATGTCCAAAATGGTTACAACAAATTAGGACGGTATCCACCTTTACGAACACTCATCATGCTGACTTTGCACATAATTCCAGATGTAATGCCACTGTGAGGTAGTATGCACATTTGGATGGACCAAATTAGGTCAGCAGCCACACAAAGGAACACTCCTCATGCTAGCTTTGCCTACAATGTCAGTAAAAATGTTATGCCAATATAAGGCAACATGACCTATATTGATGCAGTCAGTCTGGACATCCTGCCAGTGTAGACCAGTATTCACACTTAAGATCACTCGTCCTGTTGTCTTTGTCCATAAAGCCAGTAAAAATGCAATGCAAATGTAAGTAAACAGCCTATATTGGGTCTGCCACCATAGATAAGACGGCCATACGGGCTGCCCCAGTGTATGCCAATATCTCTCCTTAAGAACTCTCATTATTTTGGTGTTGCCCATAATGCCAGTACAAAATATATGTAATAAAACATGTCCATACTGGCTCAACAGATGTGGATCCACCAATCCAAGTCTCTCTCTCATGGCCTGCATGCAGACATATTCATACACATTCACATGTAAACCCTTGCGCTACAACATACACACTTCTCTTTCATAAACACACATGCAACCATACACTATTATTTACACACTGCACTCTGTTAGGGAGAATTCTCTGTTTAGGCTGAATTTCCTAACCTAGTGAGTCCCCCAGCAGCTTTGCTGGATTTTTGGGGTTTATTTTTTTTCTCCTGCCAAGAGTGAGACTCTTTTACCCTCACTCTTGGGCATGATTTGAGTGTGTTTCTTTGAATCTTGATGTGTTTAATGGGCTATGGGGTCTTTTACTCCATAGGGCTTCATGTGTTTTTGTGATGTGTGTTACACAGCACCCTCAGTGCAGTGACACAGGGGTGTCATAGTGACCCCCTAGTATAGACTCCATACCCTGGGACTGACTACTGTCTCCCAGGGCATGTAAAGTCACCATTGACTTTACTAGTCTTAAATTCTGAACAGAACCAGTACAAACCATCATATTGTGGACGTACTGGCTGGGGCAATTCAATTGCCCCGGGGTCTGTTAGTTGAGGGGGCACGTCTCCGTCCCCCCTGATCGAGTTTTGGCTGGTGGCAGTGGATACTACTTTTTATATTCGACCGCAAATATTTTCCTATGGGATTTCCCATTGTTTTAAGCTACTCCCTTTATTTAATTATTTACGGTAGCCTCAAACATACCGCCGGTTTATTTAATTAATATTAATTCCCCGGTTGGTATTTTTTGCCAAAACTTGATTCTAAAATGGCGTTTGTGTTCTCTTCTGTGACTCCAACCCAAGTCGAGCCCTTTGTTCCACTTTTTGGCGGGCTTCTCCACAGAAGCCCTCCAAAGTGGTGCCACTCTGTCTGGGGTACTTAGGAGGGGTGGAGAGGAATTTAGGCACCCTGGACTGAGTTGCCTAGGCAACTCAAGTCGCACTCCGTCCTGATTGGCCCAAGTGGTGAGCCGGCCGGCTCACCACTTAGCATGTTTGAGTGACAGCTAGGCTGAGTGAATGGGGGTTTTCTGCATAAAAGCAGGGCTTTGGGGACTGGAACTTCAGAAGTCGCCACAGGACCTAAGAATCCGACGAGGGAGAAGCTGAGCCGACCTGCCATGACACCACCACCGGTGGAGCCCTGCTGGACCATCTCACCACTTTTCCCAACGACAGAGGAGATCTCCCGCCAGAGAGTCTTCTTCCTTTGACTGGTGGGGATAACCAGTTTCACCGTCTTTTCACCTTCCCGACGTACCTCATGGCCGCCTTGCCTGTGCCAAGCACCCCGGCAACCGGGATACCACGTTTTACCACAACCGCGAACAAAGGTACCACTTTTAACCGGAAAACTCTGCGGCTGGTTTCTTCCCTGGTAGTGCAACGACCTTCATCTTTCCTCCAAATCAAGATCTTCTCTTCCCCTGGACGACAACGTGACTTGCACCCACTGCCAGGAACAACTGCCACCGCTGGAGGATCCTTCCCACTTAAGGTACCGTGTGCCACCAGGCTTCCCTTGCCACCGACTGTACGGGGTAGATTTAGCCCCCGGCTTTCGAACCTGGGTTAGCCTGGGACACCCTGGCTAAACTTTCCTAAGCCCTCTAAACTCTGTTTGAACCCTCTGCAAGACTTTCAAAGCCTAGCGTAACTGTGTGATCTTGGGCACATTTGTGCTCTGCTCTCTCTAAGAGTGGGCCCAGCCTTTGGACTTTGGCTCACCAGTGACTTTTGCTCTTCTGCCTTGTTAACAGTGTTCCTGAATCTTAGAGTGGTGTACCTTTCCATATTCTGTCTTTTTCCCTCCCTATCTCACAAACTTATTGGAGTGCCATCTAGTTAAGCGCTCACCTCTGTATGAAAATAAGTGGTGTTTTACTGTGACTTATCTGATAAGGAAAAAGGGGTGTATATATTACAATAGTAACTGTGTTTAGAATATTTTACAATAAGAGTGCTGGAGTGTTTCAAACAGTGTGTTTTTAAATAAATAATTATATACTTTGATACCAAAGCTCTGGTCAGTGTTTGCTTGTATTATTTTGCCTGAGTGCCTATTGTGTATGCTTTGCATACTGCCTAACTCTCCTTGAGAGAAGTCTGACTGCTCAGCCACAGCTACCAGGTAAATCTGGGTGGTACAGACTGCTACCAAGTGGGTTTACTGCCAACAACTGTAGTCTTAAATCTTTTGCAGTGTTCCCTAAGGGAACTGCACAGGTTTCTGCCTAACACACTCTGATTCATATATGCTCAAATTTGCATTTGTATTTATACAGACATTTATTTTCAATAACCACACATTTCTTTGGGTTCTCCTTTCCCAGGACTCCCACCTCAACACAAACACTGCCAGGCTGGCCCTCTGACTCCCACACACCCAGTTGACAGGAATCAGTAAGTAAGGGTGGGCCATTTAAACCCCACTCCCATTCCCATAGCAGACATGTGTTGTGGAGCCAGAACACCACCATCTTGCTTCCCCACACCACCATATTTCACAGTGAGGTACAAAGGCACACCCACACATTTTGGCCCGCAGTTTCCCACCCTGCATGCCCAATGCCCCATGCAAGTCTGAGGAAGCAAAAATCCCCTGCTCTTGCATGGCCCATTGTGTTTTCCGGGCTGGAGTGCTTTGAGCCATTTTTATTTTCATTTATTTTATTGGTTATTTGTAAGGTGCCTATAGAATAAATGATGTTTCAAGAAGCCACAAGACAAGAAAGGGTGGGGGGATTAGGGAGACATATACAATAATGGTCTTACTAGACCTTGTGACATTCGGATTGTGCAAATTCAGAACAAGAAGTGCTAGTGGAACGGGGGTAGGGGAAATACTGGACGGTGCAAAAAGTGAAGTGCTAAGGTGGAACAGGAAAGGAGAGAAGAGGCGAGATACAACTGCTAAGGGTAGGTCGGAGGGCAAGTACCAGGGAATGCAGAGGTGAGGGTATACATGATCAGTGCGGGCAAGAGGAGGTGGAGTGGGGAGAGTTGGTGCCCAGTAGTTCCCGGAGGAAGCCAGGCAGCCAGTCACTGAGGCAGAAAGAAGGTGTTAGCAGGGGAGAGGGAGAGTGAAGGAGGAGCAGAAAAGGAGAGTCTTGAGGAGCTTCTGGAACCTAAGGAAGTCCGTGTCGAGCTTGAGAGGGGCAGGGAGACCATTTCAGAGGGAGGCTCCTGCAAAGGAGAGAGATCTACCAACCACTCTTTGCTAGAGAAGCACCTGATGTGGAGCTAGCAGACCGAAGAGCTCAAGCAGGGAGGTATTTATGGAGATATAGTTGAATGTAGCAGGGTCGCAGGCCCCAGAAAGTCTTGTGGATGATGCAGAGGGTCTTGAATTTGATCGTAGCAGCAACTGGGAGCCAGTGGAGAGAAATTAGGACTGGAGAGGTGCGGTCCCTGGGCTTGAGGCCAAGGATAAGTCTTTCAGTCCTATTCTGGATTGGTTGAATGGGGAGAAGGGAGGATGAAGGAAGATTTAGAAAGAGGCTGTTGCAGTAGTCAAGCCTAGAGAGGACCAGAACTCTGGAGACATTGAGTTTCAGGGGGAATGTGAGTAAAGTGAGAATACCTCTGAGGCAGTGCAGCTGATAATGGGACTTCTTGGCAAGGTCTGCGATGTGGGGCGAGAAGGAGAGTGAGGGGTCAAAGATGACACCTAGGTTTTTTGCCTCACAAGAGAGCGAGGGGACCCATAGAGGGCAGCCAGAGGGATGGAGGGAAGGTGGGAGCTGGGGTCCCAATGAGAAGGATCTCAGTCTTACTGGCATTAAGGCAGAGATCATTGGCAGAGCACCATGACTGAAAGGAACTCAGACAGTCAGGGATGAGAAAGGAGGAGGAGGAGGATGGCAGCTTGAAGGAGAGCTTTGTGTTGTCTGCATAACACTGGAAGTGAGGAGAGAAGGAAGAGATCAAGTAAGTCAAATTGGCAAGGTAGATATTGAAAAGCAACGGCGAGAGGATAGAGCATTGAGATAAGCCGCAGGTGGAGAGTGTGATAGGGGAGGGAAAAAGGCCCAGTTAAATCTGTGAAGGTCAGTCGGAGAGGAAGGAGGTCAACCAGTCAAGTGTCAGACCAGTGATGCCAAGGGTGTCACAGAGCAGATTTGTCAGGGTGGCATGATTGACCATGTCAAAGACAGATGAAAGATCCAGGAGGATTAGAACAGATGGCGAGTTGGAGTCAAGATTCAGGAGTAAGTCTTCACGGGAGTTCAGTAAAGCAGTTTCTGTGTCTCTGGCAGCTCTGAAGCCAGACTGGTGGCCGTGGATACAACCTACAGATACAGTGTATTGGGTCAGTTGTGAGATGGCCAGTTTCTCCAGGAGATTGCCCAGGAAGGGGGCAATGAAGATATGGCAGTAGTTAGCAAGCCAGGAGCGGTCAGAAGAGGGCTTTTTTTAGGATGGGATGCACACGGGAGGGCTAGAAGGGGAAAGTTACAGAACTCAGACAGGTAAGGCACAAGGGAGGCAATGTTGTCCTTAATAGTTCTGGAACAGCAGGGGAGTGCCTGTTTGAATGAGACCTTCATAGAGAGGACTTGTTTAGAGACTTCATCCTGTGGAATGGGCGAGAAAGAGGAAAGAAGTAGGGAAGGGGATAGGAGAGCCAAGGAGGCATGAGAGCTGGGCAGGGAGGGGGTAGAGGAGAGTGAGGATAAAATGGCCTGAGTTTTGGAAAGGAAGTGGGAAGCCAGTGAGATACAGATAGTCAAGGATGACTGGGGAGATGTGGAGACTGTGGAAGGATTGGCGAGTTCCTTGCACAATTGAAACAGTTCTCCAGAGTTGTTAGTGGCCCCAGAGATGTGGGCTTGGATATGAGCCCTCTTCCTAGAGAAAATGGAGAGTGTATTGCCTTTGAAGCAGACAACAGGCCTTGTTTGTCAGAGGATGTGTCTGATGCCCGCCACTTCCTCTCAGCCACTCTGCACTTGCGTTACAGAGAGGCTAGGTCAGAGTCATACCAGGTGTTGCGTTTGGAGGCATGCTTCATCCGGATATTTGTAACAGGGTCAAGGATATCAAGAGTGTTGGTGATAGAGAAGTGGAGATTAGCAAGAGCAGAGTCAGTGTGGGATCCGTGGCAGGAGTGGGTAGGGGAATGAAAGTGGTGGCAAAAGCAGCAACTGTTACTCTCTTCATTGGTCGAATGACAGAGAAGGAGACAGGCAGTGCAGGCAGGGGCTTAGCATGGGGGCCTAAGTGATCCGGACGAGAATACAGGAGAGGGTGGCCAGATCAGGAGAGAGGTGTAGTAAGAGGGTTGGATATAGGAATGTCAGATGAGATGAGAGCATCCAAGGTATGTCCGGCATTGTGCGTTGGACTAGAGGGATGAATGGCGAGGGAAAGAACGTCATAAAGGTTGGGAAGAGTCCAGTGGATGCCTCAGGAGAGTCATGATAGATATTGAAGTCACGGAGGAGGAGAAGTGTGGGGTAGAGGCAAGAAGGGAAGTGGTGAGGTCAGACCGCTCTGAGAGGAAGAGGGAGAGCAGGTCATGGGTCCTGTAGATGGTGGCGAGTGTCAATGAGAGGGTTGGAGAGACACAATGCCTGCAGATGAGTCATTCAGAATCCATTCAACGAAGTTAGGCCTGGGCATAGAGAGAATCTTGCAGCCCTCAGAGAGGAGTGTGTCAAAATCAGTGACAGAGCTTGCAGTGAACCACGACTCAGTGAGGGCGAGAATGTCGATGTCAAAGTCTTCAAGAAGGAGACAGATATCATAAACATGTTTGATGGCAGTGCGAGAGTTGAGGGTAGCTAGGTGGACCAGGTTGCCACCTTTAAAGGTCTTCCGAGGTGGGGTACAGGGAGGTGGTAGCCCCATCAGAAGTGGAGAAGGGTCAAGGGGAGTGGCTGCCAGAGGAGTGGCAGGAGAAAGGAGGAAGTTGATGATAGAGAGAAGGCACCTATCAAGAAGGAGAAGGTTGGGCTGAGAGCCCTGGGCCATGATAGTGCCATTGTAATAGACATTGATGATGCACCTAGAGGATGAGAAGACAGCCAAGAGTACTTGCCATCTGTTGCCTCCATTAATGGGAGATGACGAGAAAGGAGAGTGGACAGAGACCATATGTGGAGTCTGTAGTTCCGGGGAGGGAGCGACAAAGAGGGTGTCAGTGACAGTCTGCCTGGAAGAAGCATTGACGTAGGTGTTGGCAATGGGCAGACCAAGGGATCCTTTTTTATTTTGTTCTTCCAGGCTTCTGGAGGGAGGTAAGATAGGTGATAGAGCAGCAGTTGGAGTAAATAGGTGATATGTAGAGCACCATGGATGGAGGGAGAGAGTAGAGAGATGGAACGACAGGTCGGAGAGAGACAGAGAAACTGCCCAAGGCACGATGAACTCAGGCATTCTAGCAGTAGATGGATGCAGATAGGTCTGTGAAAACATTGACCTATCCTTACTCTTCAGGGCCAACCAGGCCCTCCTACCAACGGGCAGATGCAGCGGGTGCAGGCCATAGGCTTTTTAATTTAATGGCGATGTAAGGTGCTAGGAGTCAGCAGCAGCAGGATGCGAGAACTTTTGCAGGGATTTGCCATAATTTTGTAAATTTGATGCTGTCATCACTGGGAAATAAAGTGGAGGCACTACGAGAGAAGGGAGTAGAGCTGCAGACAGCCTAGCAGCAAGACAGTTGAAGACAAGTCAGGTTCACTAGACGTCCCAGGTAGCTGAAAACAGGGTGACGCATTGCTCCAGACATGAGTGCTACAATGACCCAAAAGACAAGCACGAGAGTGTAGTGATCTCCAGCACCTCTTGATGGTAGAGGAGACACGAGGTGCTCATTAGATGAAGAGGAAGTTAGTTTTTGCTCTGTGACCGCCACTCATTTCATCCCCTCACAAACAGTCACTCTCAGATAAGGATTTTGAATTTGTGAGGTGCCCAGCAGAGAGTCTAAACAGGTAGAGCTGCTCTGGTCCTACAGGTTAGGCGTCAAAGAGAAGGAACACCACCTCCTCTACTGCATAGTCTGACAGCTTTCTTCCACTTGAAGGACTTCAATGGACATGATCAACACATCACACGCTAGTCTCTGCCCAGGAGCTAGGTATAATAATACAAAAATATACTCATGCTGTGGAAGGGTCTCAAGGTAGTCAGACAGGCATGGTAACCCCCAGTAGGGGTTGTTGGTAGCCATTTCAATCTCTTGTGCAACCCTTACAAGGAGCTAATCAACAGACACCTGATGCGCCATTCAGCTGTTGTGAGTGGGCAGGGGCCATCCATTGAGCTGAAGGATGCAGTTGCCGGGACCGCCATTCCATGGATAATATAATGTAGGGCAGATAAAATACTGCTGGTATGCCTGATAGTCTCCCGCTCACCTTTAATAGCGGTGGCTCTGCTTGGCAGTACCAGTGATCGGCCTCATATCCCGCGATAGGGTATCTGGTTTGCTCAGAATAGCAGTGGGTAACCATGTTTCCCTGCAGTAGCAAAACCTGCCCAGGAGTATGTCCTCGACTGCTTGCAGCTGAAGGAGTGCTCAGTGTTTTCACTGTGCCGACTTGTTTTGTTATTCCCTGATGGTTGGTGGGTTGGCAGCCCATCACACATTATAGACGAGTCACTCTTTCTCTCTGTTTCATATGTAAAGCACTGGAAGCAATCTTGGTACATCAGTTGGAAGGATGGGCAAACCAGGCTCTATTTGCTCAAGGAAGCTGCAATATGCTGCATTACATGGTGCACTCTTTATTGTTGTCAATATCATTGGCCCCCATGGTGCACTGTGAGATCAACAACTGTACTGTCTACAATATTTGACGTTTTGTGCAGCATATATGCAACAACAGTGTGGTATAATGAATGTTTTCCCCCAATTATTTTAAACATGTTCTCAGCCTAAGGGTTCAGTCAGGTTGCGATTGCTGATTGTGATTGTGGTCTGGTTGGTTTGACAGCGTTTTTCAGGGCTTATGCTGGCATCTAGCCGGCTTGAAACATGGCTTTCGTAAAGGGGTGTGGCATGTCATTTCTGCTGACTAATGAACAGAGGTGTCCCTTCTGTTTACATTTGGTACAAAGAGGTTTGTAAAACGTAGAGCTGCATTGAAGAGGTGCATTTTGGGTTTCATAAACAGGGAGAATGTCCCATTGTCTTTTAGATGGACCCCTGAAATTTGTTTTAAAACAATCTGTTGTTCTTCAAACTTAATGTTGTATATGCGATCTAATCTTTAATATGTTTGCAAGTAGTTTCCTTACGAAAATGTTCCCGGATTTCACAAAACTGCCGTCAGTCCCAGGAAGAGGAAGTGACATCAGAGGAGGAGAGGAAGTGAAGTCTCCAAATCAATTAGAGCAGCAAAGATAAAAAGTGAACAGTATATTCATTTTTTATAAACACGTTATGTCCATTTTACTATCAGGCCTACCTCATTGCTGGGCCAGTGGTTTTATGAGAAAATGTTCACAGTGTAGTCAGCAGGTAGCGCCTACCCCTTATGACTGAAGTATTGTAGGGCTCGAACACGGTAGCCAGGACTGGTGCAAGTATTTATACCCCCTTTGGTCAAATATAATCCCTCTTTCCTGATATTGTGGCCACGTTTCAAGCTTTTGAGACCACTAGTCTTTGATCTCCTCGTGGTTGCCTAGAACCGGCAATGGAAACAGTTACGGAATATCATTGCATAGCTTTACCTAAGGGTAGGGACGTCATGTTGGCGCTGCCAGGGATAGCACGTGCTACCCCTGGCTCCCCTTCTTCTACCACTAGACCTGTCCTTGCTACCCCAGGGCCACTGAACAAAGAGGCAGTGCCAAGAGCAGATATCTGTGTTGCATCTGAAAAATGTGGTTGAAAATGCAGCTAAATGTGCCACAGCTTTTTCACCTGGAATCTCGGTCTTGTTAGCTGGAGAAATAACAGGGATACAGGAATGACCATGCAGCTGCAATCGCTAACAGGTTGGCAGTGCATTAGTGAAGAATGCCTGAATGGTTGGGTTAAGAGCCTCGGCAGCTGAAGGTGCAGGGTCATTGTTATCTGAAAATACCAAAAAGTCCACTTTTGCAAACCATCTTATAGGAATCAGATCTTTAAATATTGTGTTGTTCAATTCATGGCATGATAAAGGATTCAACTCTTTGGCACAATTGTTGGATGGAAATGTCTTGCAAACCTTATTTCCCCAACACTGGTCCAAATACCGGTTCCTAGTGATTCCATCGATAGCCAACCCATCGACAACCATACCATTGACAAAAAAAACATTGAATGCATTTTAAAAAAATTTTTTTAATGGGGGTTCACCCCCCAACATTAAAACACATGCGTACTAAACTAAACCCTTTTACCATTTAAAAAATGCATTAGATGTTTGTTTTCCGATGCATTTCTTTCAATTGTATGGTCTGTCAATGCTTTGGATTCGATGAAATGACCGGATACCCCAAATACATAATGCCAGTATTTCAAATAACTCCAGATGATAAAGGTTTTCCTAAAAAAAACAGAAAACCTGCCCATGCTTACAAAAAATCCCATCTAACGCTTTGGTATTACCATGGAAATAAAATGAAATCAGTAAATACTATTAACTATTCATCACTAAAGAAGGCAATAATTCCAAACTGTATGCTCCGGCGCTGTCTAAAAGGCTTGACAGAGTCACTTGCACTCTGTGCCTGTCACAATCTATGTCCAACATGAATCAAGAAACCAAGCGCGGAGAATCAACCAATACAACATTTTATATGATTTTTATGTTACAACCGAGAAATTCAGTCTCAACGCGGGATCTTACAATTGGCCAAATCACTTGGAATCAGAGTCGATATTAGTCACATTTTCTTTAACTGCGTGCAAATAGCTCATTTCTCGGATTATGTCTTTCGGGTACTTATGTTACTCATCGACTACACATTGAGGAATTACCTTAGCCGGCCTTCAGTTGACTTTTATGCAAATAATTGTGCTTACATTTGCTAGTGCTAATATTGAGAAAAACAATGTATGACAACGATTGATATCTGTGAACAGGATGAATATGACAGGGATTTCTTTGAAGAGCATCTCTCTCTCTCATAAAAGATTTGATATGTTTTAGCAAAATGGGCTGATCTTCCCACATCTGCTTAGGAATCACCTCACTTATCGTTTGCTTCCTACCCTCAAAGCATCTGGTATTATAGGATCTGCCATCTGACTTAAAACTATGGACCTGATTCAGAAAAGTGGTTTTAAATGAGAAAATCCTGTTAAGCTTTGTAAATCGGTTTTCCCTTCTGTTCTTTCTCTTTTTGTTTTGAGAACTGCTGTTAGTGGGTCAACACTGAATGAGTTGTTCCATCAGAGCAGAGTCTTCAGTTCCTTCCTGACTTACAGGAGAGATATGGCTGATCTGTTTTTAAGGTTTTCTGATTACATTGCTGGTCAAGAAGGGTTTGAAATGTTCATCGATGGATGCATCAATATATAAACTGCGTCATAAAGAAGCAACGTCATAAACTCAGAGGACTGAAGCATTGAGGGATCACCGGTCCCTCTTGATCTTGCACTTTGTAAGCTCAATTAGAGGCCACGCAGAAGTAATAAGTCACATGATTTGTATATGACATGGGTAAATAACATCAACTTGCGATTGTAAACTAAGACTGGGCATGGTATTCACAGAAGACCATTTGCAACGTATGGGTGACCTATTGTAAGGATGGCCTCCACACGTCTCTTTGTTATATCAAGACAACAAGCCAACTGCCCGCAACCAAAGAATAACATTCCAATTCATGAGTTAGGCACTCCATATTCGACTCCAACATTCCGTCCTCTGCCAAGCACATACAACACTTAAACACTGAGTAAAATGAGTCTGTGATTGGCTGGAATTTAAGGCTCTAGTGTAGTGTACTCTTTGTGCCCGATTCATGGAAAAGCGTGCATTAATCTGGCAAAGGCCGCACGCTGAGAACGACACTGCACAAGAATGCATGCAGAATATTTTCTGCATGCTCCATGTATTCCGTAATCATGGAATTGTTTGTGCAAAGTAACCGTATACGCAAGGCGCGGCCGGAACGCCCCCAACATGCCCCCATAAAAGCAGCCAGAAACAGTGACCTTTGCATGCTACCCGGGCACGAAAACTTGCAACCTAAAAACAGTGTGTGGGGTCCCTTGCAAGCAGGCCTGCATCATGGGGACCTTTACCGGCACCACGACAACATGCGTACAATTTATTGTAACTGGTAAAACTCAGTAAATGTGCGTGCGAACCCCCGTAAACCGTTCCTTCACACAGCTACACTGCGTATGCCTACCCCTATGTTAGATCGGAACCTTGGCTGTGTGCATGCACCACTAAATCTGACATGCAATCCCACCTCTGCGCAGTGATTCCTATGTGCTAGTGCCTCTGCACCTGCCTTTGGGTGGTGGATCGTATGAGGGCTTTGCATGGCCATTTCCCAACCGATAGGCTGTGCGGGTGGGTCCATAAATACGTGTATTTCACGCAATTGTGGGCGTGCAATGACTGCCTGCAGCCCGTCTCTCGTGACACCCACTTTTTCACATGTTCTTCCCCATTTTCTGTGTTCCGCCCTCTTCCGAGCCCTCTACGCAAGTCACAACCAGGCTCTACGTGCTGTCTCGCGCAAGGGCCTCGGCCGCTCGCAGGGGCGTGTCAGGCTGTCACGAAATCCATGAATCGATGACCGGGATGTCACACGCAGTTTGGCACGCATGTTCCCTATTTCCCGCAAATAATTCCATGAATCGCCCCCTTTATGTCACCAAGGACTCAAAGACCATAACAAGTGTTCAGTTAATCAATGACTCTCCAAAATGCCCTGTATCCCTTCCTTTCCGGAGGTAGCTGTCACGCTCAGAATTCAGAAACTTTCGTCTCTGGAACAGAATGATGCACACACAAAATATCCACTGTTAGAATACTGGCAATGCAGTGCACACAGTACACCAGCAAAATATTAATGAAACATTATTAACATTTGAATTCATGTTTTCCCTGCCTAAAACATGTTTTCCGTGCTGTCCCTTCCTACATAGAGTACTGAACACACTCTCAATATTGTACCAATCGGTGCAGTTTCCCTCATTGCACCACTTGCACCCAGAGAATGCATGTGTAAATAAATGAGTGTGATGTGTACAGCTGCCACAGATTATAAATGTACCCATGCCAATGTAGGATTTGGTAGGTGATCTGCCCCATGTGTATTGCCCTTAAAAAGACCATTCCTGACAATGCTCTTGGCGGTGCCGTAAACGCATGCAACAAAACCTGTTCTTTCCCTTTAAGTATCGCACCACTATGCCAACGCACCCCAAAGGGGTTCATCTGTTGGGCAAAGCATGTTCTTTGCAAAACCAAGAAACAATTCCAGCAAATCTGATTTCTGCAGAGGAGTGTAATTCAACTGAGAGTCTCTGTTAACACCTGTGTAGAGAGAGTCTTTACAGCAGCAGAACACTGGCAATTCATTTTAGACTTTCTATTTTTATGGGAACAGGCATAATCATTTATATTGCAAACTAGAATATATTGATGACTACAGCGCTAATAAGATAGTGGCTCGTGATTTTAAGGGAGAAATGTGGGATACAGTAGTAAGAGAATAGCAGGTGGCCAAAAAGGCATTTAGGGGAACTGAGGAACTGTAGCAAGGAACACTAGGAACCTCGAGGGTATTTTTCAGGACACAGCCTAACAATTACCCTACCGGAGGCACACAATCCCAGGTCGTTGGCTTGGCCACTCCAGATGGATGCCCACAATATCCTTCAATGTCTCCACTGACCACTGCCCACACTAAGACGCCCCCATTCTACTTAGCAACACACAAAAAGCATGCCAACGTAGCCAGCCACAACTGAACAGTGCTCACAACAAACAACAGCGTTACCCCTCTCCAATCAACTGATATAACACAGTCTTGACCAACATATTGTAGCACTGTGGGCACACAAGGTTTCTCTCTGGGCACAGGTACCTCAAGTGCTCTCGACATGAACCACCTGGAAATAGACCCGTTCACACAGCACTTGGGTATTTCCGAACTGCACCAAGACACCATGCACGTGGCATCGGAGCATGGCACAAAGCTCAATAACCTAACCCGTAGCATAGTGCAGCCACCCATCGCTTTAACACAAGAACTTGGACTTCTGCATCCATGGGTAACTGAATAAGACTCTATCGATCACGGTGGTCTGCTAGCTTGGACCCCACTCACTTTCTGTTAGGGGAAGGGGGGAAGGAGTATGTTGTGGAGGAAGGCTGCATGTGGTTAGCGTGCATTCTAATGTTTCCAGCTCGCAAGCTGATAGCTATTAGTTGCAAGCGTACAGACAGACTGGAAAAGTATGGCCCAATGATTTGCTCCTGTGACAGACTCAAGTGCAAGAGGGCTCCCCTGCCTGCGGTCTCTGACAGAGTCTGGTGGCTAGCAGATGCCTTCCTAAAAGGGTCGCGGGTGTCGGGGGTGTCCCTGCTGGAGCTGATTGGCTATGTTTACGGTGGTTGCCCAAAGCTGGGCCCTTAGTGCCTCAATATGGTAAGCATTTTTTACTTGACTGCTTTATCTGATCTTGTCGATGCTATGGAAGCTACATCAAAACAAGTAAATACATACATTTAAAATAAATACGCAACCCATTATCCAGCACCTTGTTTATTTTTACCACAATAAATGGACCATGATAGATGGACCGCATTGGATCAGATGCTTAAGCACCTCACATTTACACAAGTGGCTGTCGGAAGCAACAGAAAGGCAATAACAGTCACCCACAAATGCGATTTACACTAATTGCCCATTTAGGCTTCCATCGAACTATGGAGTTATCAATTGCTCTTTCTCAAATTTAACCACTCAAAAAAGAGTGGGATCATAATGTAAGTAGGGCACGAGGCCAAGGATCTCATTATACGCGAATCCTTGCATATAAGTAAATGGATCATCTTAAAACATGCCCCCTGGGTGGGGTTTGGCGTCCCGTTCGATGCCCTGGTGCAAATGCGCAGCTCGCAGAGAGGTCTGTCAGGATCATTACGGCTAAACATCTGATATTGAGTTTGCAACGATCCAGGTGGCTGCACGGCGCGAGAAATTAGATGAATCTCCAACAGAAATGCGTGTGTTGATTAAGCGGTGCTCCAAGTACAGTTGCTCCGACAGGCAGGCAGCCACATGGCTTAAAGGGAGGAATAGGCTGTTTACAGGCTGGATTACCAGCAGCGGACGAAGGCAATTTGTAAACGCTGACTCGTGAAGAGGGCTTGGGGGACGCACGTGCGCCATGCTGATGGTAGCTACGTACCTCACATTTGAGTAATGATTCCGCCCATTTGAGGTAAGAAACCGCAAGGAGTTGGGTTCTGAGAAGCAAGGGCCAGCCGGATTTAGAAGGGAGAAGGGAGGTGCACATAGGCTTCAGTTGAGTTGAGGGAGAGTGCAGGCACCATTGCAACAGTTTGTTTGTTTATTTGGTAATGCGCACCAAATCATCGGGTAGCTGGGCGAAGCAGGTACAAGAATATTTGAGAATTAGTTACAGCATACAGGTCACTACAGTACATGAAACATAAACATTTACAATGCATACAATTTGGGTAGGGGGATCCACAATGCATGGTAGGTATAGTGATAGAGAAAAAGAAGTGGTATACACATGGGGTCGCACAGATTTAGACAGAGGTCAGAGGCACGGGTAAGTGAGCAGATTCTTAAATGTCTTTGGTCCGAAGCCAGTTCAGCAACTTACGTCTGAAGCTAGAGTATGGCTGTTTACTTGGAAGGCAGCGGGGAGTGCATTCCAGGAGAGAGCAGCTTTGAATGGGAAGCTAGTTCCACCAGCTTTGGAAAGTCTTGGAATTTCTAGGCAGAGAAGGTTAGATGATCCGGTGTGCTGAGTTGAGATTTTTCTCGTTAGTCTGGCAGAGAGATAGGGAGGTGCAGCGTTGTTGAGGCATTTGGAGGTAAGAGATGACATTTTGAGTAGTATCCTGTCGCTAATTTTTAGCCAATGCTGGTCTCTTCTGGTTTGGATTAGGAGGTAGGCTACTCTATCAATAATTATGAGAAGAAATGTGACCCTATTAATGGGTCTATAATTAATGGGGATGGCCGGGTCAAGAGTCTGTTTTTTAAGAAGTGGTAGCACCCACGATTCTTTAAGATTAATAGGGACAGTGCTTGACTTAAAAGAAGCATTGATTAGCTTGGAGATGAAGGGTGCTAGATCTCTAGATGCATCCTTAATTATTTGTGCTGGGCAACTATCGCCCTGGCATTTGGACGGCTTCAGGGAGAGTATAACGTTTTCAGTTTCCCGTATGGAGATGTTGGTGAAACTGAGAGGTGTATCTATGATTGGAGTTGCCATGGGTGTGGTAGGGTGCGACTCAGTGGAGGACAAAGAAGCTTTTTTGAAGGCTATTTTAGTCTGCAGAGTAACTATTTTGTTAGTTAAAGCATTTTGGATGCTGGTGCACCATTGTTTATCTTTCGGGACATTATCTGTGGGTGGAATAGGGTTTTCCATTTCACAAAAGATGGTAAAGAGCTCCTTGGTGTTAAGAGTTTGCTTTGGGGATTCTTTCATTGAACATATTTTTTTTGTTAAGGATCATTTCCTTCTCGTACATGTTCGCGAAGTTGGTTAATATGGTTTTGTTCCCAGCTGTGGGGGAGTGTCGCCAGATGGCATTGAGTTTCCTTTTTTTGGAGTTGTAGTTCTTTGATCTGGAGTGTGAACCAGGTATTAAGATGGGACTTTTGTTTGCTTTTGCGAACTTTGACTGGCGCAATAGTGTCAAGGGCCTTCATCACGGTATTATTTATTAACGGTTGCTACTAGGAAGTTTGTGTCGGTGCCATTGGTGATTGAGGAGAGGGTGGGTAGGAGGAGAGGAAGTAATCTTTCAGTAGTGTTATCTTTTTTACGTCTTGTGGGAGCCAGTGGTACTAGTTACATTTTTTTTGGTTTTTGGGACTCTATAGTGGATGAGAAACTGATTAGATGGTGGTCAGTCCAGGGTTTAGAGGTTATTTTGGTGATAGTGATGGCACAGTTTAGGTTGGCTACCCAGTCTAATATTCGCCCTTTTATGTGAGTGGGAGCGAGGACTTTTTGGGTCAGGCCATGTTCAGTCAAAATGTTTTCAATGGCATGGGCATGTTAATCCTTGGGATCATTGTAGCCCAGATTGAAATCACTGAGCATTAGGAGCTGCGAGGTGTTCTTGATGTTTTTGGTAAGGAGGCTGGAGAGGTCTTCTTCGAAGGTACGAATTGGACCAGGAGGTCTATATACTAAGAAGACCGTTAAAGTACTATTATCTGAGATCGGAAGTTTGGCTGAGAGTAGCTCGCAGGATTTGATTTCAGGAGGTGTGGTTAGCCTTAATGCTAGTTGTCTGGTATGGCTAACATGAGTGCTGGACCTGCTGCGTCATGAAGCCAGAATTCAGAAACAGCTAAAATGTCTAGGTCGTCCATAGAAAGTATATCTGCGATCTCTGTGGTATGTGCCATGAGGGATCTGGCATTGATAATGGCTACTGAGATAGTTATCGTTTTATTCTGCACTTGGATAGGGGAGGGTCTTTGTTTACGGTGGTTAGTTCTAGAGTGAATTTTTTGTAAACTTTCTGAGGGTGGTGTCGAGGAATTATAGTCTAAGGCACAGGTATCATGCCTGAGAAAGGAGTTTTGGGAGCTAATTCTGTTAGTTTTAGGTTCGTGAATCCGGGGCAGTCTTGCCCAGAGACTCATGTTTCTCTCCTGCGGAGTGCAAAGTATGAGATTGATGCAGGCCATTGTTATGAGAGCTCAGAGAAGTATCAAACTTATAATTGTTAGTTGAGTTTTTATGGTGGCCATAGTTCTGCTTGACAATAATGTTTATTGTGCTGCCAAAAGTGTATGCAGCCAGATCTGGCTGGGTGGTAGCAGGCAGGGCAGGTGCTAGGTAAGTAAACAGTAGGCTAGTTCAGTTCAAAATTCAGTTCACTGGTACAAGATAGGCTAGTTCAATTCAAAATCAATAGGCAGTATAGGCAAGTAAGCAGTGGGCTAGTTCAATTCAAAATCAATAGGCAGTGTAGGCAAGTAAGCAGTGGGCTGGTTCAATTCAAAATCAATAGCCAGTGTAGGCAAGTAAACAGTGGGCTAGTTCAATTCAAAATCAATAGGCAGTGTAGGCAAGTAGGCGGTGGGCTGGTTCAATTCAAAATCAATAGGCAGTGTAGGCAAGTAAACAGTGAGCTAGTTCCAATGGTAAAGAGGCACAACGATCAAATGAGCATGTAAGAGTTTGACAAGTTCGTATGACAAGTCTCTTTGGGTGACGATTGTTTGATCATAGGCATGTTTACATAAGACAAGAACTCATTCAGTCTGTGCATAGTACGCTGGGCAGCAAGGCATTACAGGTCCTGGGCTAGTATTTGCCTAAAAGACAGCGTGAGCTAGAGCAGAGAGAGCATGTTTGGTTAGCATTGTTCCACGTCATGTGGGCTGTTGCGAGGTGTGGCGAAGGTAGGGTGTCACAGGAGTGAAGTTAGCAGTAATGCATGGATATTTGGAGCAGGAGCGCTTGTCGAGTGTATATTGGGATCAAAGTCAAGATTAGGATGGTGCGCTGTGAGCAATAAAGGTTGTATTAACTTGCAGAGTGGGGAATCTCGTCTGCATCAATCCGCGGACAGTCGTAGACAGCTCCTGAACCTTAGTGCTCTTTGCCTTCATGTGAGTTGCCGGCTCTAGCCTTCCTGTGCTTCCGCAGGACGGATGAGGAGGTAGGTAGCTAATCAGGCTTCTGCATTGGCGAAATGCTCAATACAAAATGTTGCTAAGCAATGTAGACGCCACGAGGGGCGGCGGCCATCTTAGGTAAATAAACACACCAAATGCTGCTGGTTAAGCAAAGGGATGGTGCAATCTACATTGAGGTACGGAGAAACAAAGGTGTAGGGGTATATAGGCCATGCGTGGGGCAGTAGGTGCGCATTGGGCCTTAACCGAGTAAATCATGCACAAGAGGCATGTTTTAGCTGGTTGTGGTCGAGGTAAAAGAGGGAGGGCTCCTGCCCTTCTTCCTGGACGTCGGCGAGGGAGGTTGGACAAGTTAACTATGGTAACTATGACAAAGACTTCACCACTCTCAACAACATCTACAACACCATCCAGGCTTGGATGGCAGCCAACGGACCATGCCTTAACTCTGACAAGACTGAACTTCTACTGGTAGGTTCCCCCAGCACACTCAATAACTTTGACACACAATTCAGCCACTTCACCATTGACTCCATTAAAATCCCTGACTCAGACTCAGTCAAAACCTTCAGAGTCTACCTGGATTCTAATCTGTCCATGAATAGACAAGTCAGTGCCATCGCCTATTTTGCAGCTTACCATGCATAACTAATTAACGCAGCCAGGCCATTTCTCTCCAAGGAAAACTGCACCAGCATAGCCAGAGCCATCACTGACTCTAGGCTAGATTACTGTAATGTTCTCTTCCTTGGGACCTCCACAAAAACCTGGATAGACTACAAGTCATCCTGGACAACGCGGCTCCACACAGCCCAAGGCATATCCAAAAGAGAACACATCTCGGCTGCCAGGAAAACAGCCTACTGGCTCCAAATAAAAGAAAGAATCATATTAAAAAAACTGACACTGACTCACAAGTGCATCCACCTCTCTGCACCCGTCTACCTTTCGCAAAGGATCCACCCCTCCACATCTGCTAGACCAACTAGAACACCCTACGCCAACATGCTTTGCGTGCCCATGGTAAGGAAAGCCAAAGCAGGTGGCACCAGCTTCCCTTACCTCGCACCCTCGCACTGGAACGCCCTACCGGTGAGACATCTCTCATTGCTTTCCACAAAGCTATGAAAACAGTGCTCTTCACCTGACATGCGCCAAGATCACCAGCTAACCTATAAATTGTATCATGTATATATGCGCACTTATGTACAACTGTATGCAATTATATATCCCACTGTATAAGTGTACAGCCATCGATGCTGCTCCCACCCTGTAACTAGGTTTTCTGCAAATAACAGCGCCTCGATGCCCAAGGGCTGCTGTGCGCTATACAAATGTAATAACTAAATAAATAAATCAAGTTCAAAACAGTGAATTTGGACAAGTTCAAAAACATTGTAGTGCATCTTCCCTAGAGCATGTACGCATGTAGGCTTTATATGCTGTGGACCTAGTGGGGAAGCAACGGAATGGTGCACAATAAGGGGAAACCTACAGCAAAAGGGTACCATGATATGGATACAGTTTGAAGGGTTTACTATGGAGTGGGCCGTTAGAAGGCTATGGAGCAGTGGTATTCAAACTTCTTCATACCGAAACCCCCCCTCCTTGAGTGCAACTATTATTTCCGGCCCCCCACCCCACTTAGGGTTTGGCCTCCGTAGGGGTCCCGAATGGAAGACCAGGAGAGCCCCAGGCTCTTTAAAATATAAGCAGATTTTCTACTGCTTATATGTTATATTAAAAACAGTCAGCTTAATTCTTTTGTATATTAAAAGCAGCTGTCTTAATCCCTTTTCAAAGAGTCTGGAGCCACCTCTGGGCATCTTTCGCGCCCCCCTAGTTTTAAGAGTCCTCTCCTGCTGGGTAGATTAGGGTCACTGTAGGTGAGAGGGTTTATTTTTCTTTATACAGCACTGCATGCAACGAAAGTCAATTCAGAGTGCTAATATTTGACAATCACAGCACTGTGACTATCTTGCAATCTTCAGCGATAATACAGAGGTTTTCCCGCCCAGCATGAAGGGGACTGAACAGAACAGCAGCAGATGCATTTTTAGCCCTGCAGGTTTCGGAGGAGGCATGTGCGAATGCCAGGTCATGTGTGATGGGGGAAAAAGAAAACGAATTTCTTTCTGCGGCATGGGCAACTGCGTTGGTCCCCGGGCTTCATCACTGATGGGCTCCATTGAGTAAAGTACTGGTGCCACTTGGATAGCAAGTTGGGTAAGGACAATAGTTACTTACAAAGGCCAGTCTTTATTCAATCCTCTTCGCTGTAACTGCAGCACTAATATCGCTTAATCAGGGACAGATTGGTAACTGAAAACAACCATTGAAAGATTGCGAAAATTGGCCAGGTTACGCAGAATTTCCATCGAAAAATGTTCCATCAAGGTTTTTTCAATTAATTTTTTCCAATGAAAATATGTGCATCCAATGAATATCTTTGCATATTTTTGTGCGGTAAAGTGTTAATTTTGTTTGGGGTGTGTTTTTAAGAGTTAAAAACAGAGGGTTGGGGAACCCCTCCAAAAAGGGACCCCCTCAAAATAAATATGAAAAATGTCTTCGATGCTTATTATTTCGTTGGAAAAAATTGGATGGTATTTACCTTCGATTGATAAAATTTGATGGAAAGACATGTAACCGTGGGCCAGGCATATTGGCCATCCAGACTGTGGTAATATCCGTCTGCTATACCACCTACTGTGGGAACATGGAGTACTCGAATGCTAATGTGGTGTGCAAGTTCTCCTGTTCCTGCACCTGGGTCCCATGGGAATCAAAGTAAATCATGTGATATATCTAGGACAACCAATTCGGGAAGAGGGAATTATGTCAGAGTAGGGTTTAGTTTATGGGATGCTAAAGGCTTCCGCTCCTGAGGATAAGGAGCACCTGAGATCCTTGCATAGTGGAATATTAGACACAGCTGATCCGTGGTGCAGGTAAAATTCCCGATGCATAAGAGGTTTATTTAGATGAGATAATGCCCAAAGGATTTTAAAAACTTGAGGAATACAATCAACAGCACCCATGCTCTTTCTACTTTTGGTGTGGAGTGTAAACCCGTTTTCGTTGCCGACATAAGCGGTGTCGGCTTAGGATGTGCTGCCACATTTTCATCTAGATGGATTATCAGCAAATTGTGTTTGCCTCAAGGGTGTGAAGGGATCAGGATACAACTTACACCGCAATTGTGTGGTGGGCCTTTTGGGGTTTAGCATGCGTAGCATTGAACGACCAGGATGAGGAGTGACTTTTAAACTCCTACTCAGTTCCACTTGACTAAACCAGAAGTGATTTGAGTCCTAAAGGTGAAGGATGCACACCATGAATGGTATGCCTACTCCGCCACGGATGCTACTGTGGCCAAGGGCCGGCTAAACACTTCAAGAAGGAGTGTGAACTAGCGAGAAAGCATCAAGACAGCAATAGCATTGTGATACCAAAAGTAAAGGAAATGTACAATCCAGGTTCTATAAAAACACACTACCAGCCTACCACTGTAAGGGAATGCACATAAGACACAGACCTCTGGGTGAAAGGGCTACTCTGGATATGAATACAATGATCTACAGCCAATTGTCTTTTGCAGCAACATTCAAATTCAAGTATATTTCTTAACAAGGTTAAGCGTAGTGTCTCAAACTTTACTAGGGCCAGGGGGGTAGAACCACTGCTGCCAGGAGCCTGGGTGGTTTCTGGAGCTGCCCTCTGGCATAAGATGGGTGAAGGGAAAAATGTGTCCAACAGGTGGTGCAGTCAATAAGTGAGTATGGCACTTAGCATGAAGAGGTTTATTACAGGGATCTGATGTCTGGGCCATCCACATAGGAACTGGATCTAGAGTTGTTCCTTTGTTGCTGGGTTGCTGTGAGGCCCAGGACAAGGTCTCATAGGATAAGGTAAGCCCTTTTCTTCCTTTCACAGCCGGTAAGGCTTCCAGAAAGCACTTGCAGGTCTGTCTCTTTCAGTCGACAAAGTTCACTGTCTCAGTAGACAAGCAGGTGTTGTTCCAGTAGCAGTTCATCTCAAATGGTCCCTTTGAGAAGTGCCAGGGATCAGATCCCCAACTTTAACTCAATGACTGGGGGCTTCGGGTAGAATGGTGCACCTATAAGGCTTCAATGAATCCTTCTTCTTCTGATGTCTACAGATAATTGAACCGGGCATGTTTCACCTCCTTGCATAGTGATTTTGTCAAATGCACATTGGCCCATTTGAAGCCTACTGTTAAGGGACCAATTGAGGCTGATGTTACAGGAATATTTGCCTACTGCTGTCAGAAGTGGAGTGCTTTGTCTGCAGGAAGCGAGAATGGGGCACAGGAAGTATGAATGTCCCAGGTGTTTCCAAGAAGTTGGCACCCCTCTGTTGGATGCAACGTTTGCTGGGTAACTTGAAACTTCCCCTTCTCTTGTCTACCTTACCTGAAAGAGACTCCAGACATTTTCCTCCTGGTGCGACTTCCCTATTGTGTTTGCAGAGTTCCCTTTGAAGCAGTGACTTACACCTGGCCTCTTGGAGGCAGATCCTTTTCTCCTGGAAAGGTGTCAAGACTTCCCAACCAAGAACAAAGGAATCTCTGGGGCTGGGCCTAACCTATTATTTTAAAGGATGCCACCCCAAAGCATGCCGATACACAATACTCTGACCGGTGGCAGGGGTTACTGTAAAGCCAGCTTGATAAATAGACATCAAATTGTCATTCCATAACCCATTATATCAAACCGGGTATAGCTTTATTGAGGGATATCGGGGAAATATAAAACTGCTGGTTTACTTTCAAAGACATTTCTGTTTTTATTTTTTAAACAAAAGGGAATTGCGCAAATTAGAATCGATTTGGTTCCATACACTGCAGTAAACAATTTTTTAGCTGGCCCCTTCCTGAGAACCTACAAGTCTTCTTTTCTGGTTGTAGACGGCTACCTCTTTAGTAGAAGGATTTGCAACCAAAAAGGTATAAATACTTTTTAGTGAACACATTGGCTGAACATTTTCTAAAAGAGATATCCCATTGCTGCTAACATGCTGCTGGCAAGTCAATGTCTGAGGCCCAGTAGCAAGTATACTGGTGTGTCTTATATATGGCTATTAGTAAGTCCAATGATCTACCCAATGGCTTACAGGGCCATCTGGGTACACACCCTCCAACACCAGTTTGCAAAATACAGAAAGCTGCTTGAAAGTTAAACTGTTTAGTAGATCTGACTTTCATGGCAGAATCTAGTTACCAGAACTCTTAAAATTTCATAGAAACTGGGAGTTTCCCCCTAGCTGCTCGCGGATGGAAACCTCTCACACCAACCAGAATCCATGAAGGCCTAGTGTTGACCACGAAAGGTCTAGGATAGTAGGATGGATGATGGAGTTACAAGACTATAATATCAAGATGGAGTACTTACCCCGAAAAAAGCAATGTTGTAGCAGACTGTTACGCTTAACAATAGTGAGAATATATCTGCGAAAAAGTGGCAGATTGAGGCATTGTGACTGCCAATGTGGATATTGATACAATGGAGCCTTGGACAGTGTTACATGCCTGGGACTAGTTTCCTGCTGCAATTGTTGTAGTGAATTGTGTGGTGTTGCCCGCTTTTGCCGACCTACAGTTTCACCGAATGCATTTTTACTGACTTTGATCCACTTTTTTGCTGCAAAACACAGATAGTAAATTGGGGTAAGGTATATATGGGGTTGGGAGTTGGGGTAATAAGGGATGCACTGTGGGGGGCATTTTGCAGCATAAAAAATGGAAAAGTCAGTAAAAAGAAATTCTGAAAACCTGTAGGTCAGAAAAATATATTCGCCAATTCTTCATAGAACCAAGTGTGTGGAGTTAATTAATTAATTATCACCCGAAGCCACATAGTTCCCCTTCAAAACACATTAAGTACAGCTTTGACTGCTACTTGGAACCATTCAGGCATGTCAGGTTTATCCTTTAACAGGATCATTAAACACATGCTGCTGTCACTTTTTTGACTGAGTACAGGTAGAGCAAAGGTGAGCAAGTGTAAACAAAGACCCTACCCTCCATGTTCTGGACAGGCAGAATTTCTTCTGGTGGTTTTCTGGGGAGCGGTGAACTGTAGCAAAACTCTCAATATTTCCCATGTATCTCTGGTCTCCCCTGTATTTAGCAGCTGAAAACCATTGAGCTGGGATGGTAGAGTATGAAGTCGCTATTGGAAAATTGTATTTTCTATAGCTCGCTTTATGATTTATTGATGACGTGTGAGAGAAATCTAAAAGTTATAGCTTTGAGTCCCACAATCGCCAATCCAAATAATATAATTAAGTGGATTAATAAAGCTGTTGCAGAGATCCCAGTAAGCTCCAAACCCTGAGTGAAATAGCTCAGGAGGTAGTGTGCCTGCAGGAGAGAACTATATTCAGCCTGCTTGCCAAGTATATAAAGCAAGTACGATGGCTCAGTGGGAAGTGTGCCTATGGCAGGGGTGTGCTTTTAATATTGAAACATAAGTTATCATTCCACCCTCCACCTTTCGCATGTTGCCAAAATGAGTCCCTTTGAATTGAATAAAAGTGACAGATGTTACTAAAGAACGTGGCTAACTGCAATGCCCCAGTCTACGGACGCAGAGGTATTCCTCCCAACATTAGAGTTAAAAACCGAGGGATGTGTGTGTAATAAAGAGAAGGAGTTACACGCTTACAATTTAGAAACAAAGGACCAAATGGATGTACAAGTGAAGAAAATAAGTAAAATAAATATGCAAATGCCAGTTAAAGATCTGAAAATCAGCACTGACCCTTCCCGTTAGGGTTAGTCGAGAACCATGGAGGACTAAGCATTCGCTACATATTTTTGTCTGGTTTCTTTTACCATGCCCCAAAACACCACTAACACACCCCACCCGATAAAGAAAGAAAAATACCATCTATTAATGAAAAGACATTTTTCAAATGCCTCATCCCCACTCAGTACCAAAGGTAGAAAGAGTGCCTTTAGCATCCCAAAGGTTTGTATTCAGAAGCGCTTCAGCAGTCAGCAAGGTGCTAATTGATGTAATCACTCCTTTTGTGTTTCGGTGCCTTGTTGGAGCTAGGAGGCTAAGGATGGGCAGATCCAAAAGGAGCATTTGAAAGCATAAGTAGACACATCCCAGTCTCCCCTCACAGTGATTCCATACATGCATACTATACTTTTGGGCTAGTCCTTTTTACTTGGGCTCTGCCAACAAGCAACCTCCATGAATGCACACAAATTCAAACTCTGCTGTTATTGAACAGGTTTTTTTCTGATTTAATCCTTTCATGGTTTACACAAACATCTTCTGTAGACAAAAAAGAAAAACAATGCAATAATGAATGGATATACATATTTTAAATTGGGTTTTTCTTGTCTACTCAACTTTTTTTTATTAAAAAGACACCGATTCAGCTCCGTATTTGGCTCCGGGCGACTATTCGGTATTCGGCCAGATACATAAATTTACTTCTCGGTACACCCTTAGCCAAAACACCCTACGTGTCACTGTTTTAGCAGGTGTCTGCTCATTCCATGATGCAGGCCATAGAACTGTAGTCGTGTGGGCTTCCTCCAGAATGCTACTACTCTAGGATCCCCGCAGAGATGTAGGAATCAGGAGTCTGAACATGATCATAAACCTCTAGCTGCCTGAGAGTCTTCCAGAATGGGTCCTAGCTCTGCACACTGCCTCTAGAAGTGCATTAAAACAACTGTATGTATTTGAGGCATTTGACATAGAATATACTTAGCGCCAACAAGCCGTGTGGTGCTTTGCAGCGCTCCTTATTGAAGCTGGAGCATCTTGAACATGAGATACGGAAACAAAAAAACAATATGCTATGTGTGGTCCAGGTGGGGTCCATGTGGGGTCCAGGTAACACCAGATTACAAACATCGAAATGCTTTTTGGAGGATTTTGTCTGCATTGTGAATTTGAGGGGTTTAAGAACAGACTAAATCAGTGACTCACCCCCTGAAGTGTGCCCGAAATAAACCTTTAATGAGTCTAGCAATTATTTTATGGAATTCCAGAAAAACAAATAGCTCAAATAGCCACATTGCATTGGCCACAGGCCAGGAGCTTCAATTTGTAAAAAAAAATAAAGCCACCCCTTTCTTTTTTTTAGGGGTAGCTAGGGAGACCACAGGGGTAGCAAGAGAGACCTCAGGGGTCGCATGCGCGACCCCTGGCTCCCCCCTAAATGACATCCCTGCCTTCCAGTGGAGAGATGCAGAAGTGGACGGTAGCAAGGCGGACAATACACTATCCACTTCTGCGGGGTAGATTCTCCAGTGGAAGCCGCCCTCTTCTATGATTGGTCCAAATGTGCCTAATGAGAGAGGTGGGAGGTGGGCCCAGTGCACAAACATTTTGGCCAGTCAGGAATCTGAAATGTTCTTCCCACTCAAATGTGCGGATTTCCCAACATGACTGTGTCTCGGCTTCTTCTCGGGTGGATTTTGGCGGCAGGAAGCTGGTGGTTTCTCCACAAAGTCTGCAGAGGCAGTTTCAGAGATATTGCTTTGAAAATTGCGATCTAAACAACTCCGTATACATTTTCCGCGCATAATCTGGTCGACTACGTTTGGTAGACAGTTTGAGGGCTGGGAGGGTGGGGGACAGTGGGTGCAAATGGGGCCCCACACACAACAAAAAATCCCAAAAGGACACATTCAGGTCGACCAAATGTGGTCGACCAAAATGTAGACTATGAAAATATAGTCTGTCAAACAATGTAGTACTATTTTCTGCATATATATGTGTGGAAGTCATAGCAGACAGTGCCGCCATCTATTGTTCTGGCGCAAGGAAACCATGTTGCCTCAGAAGCAGCCAATCAGCCCATTCAAACCCTGACAGGATGATTCGGCCATATTGTTATTTTCTTTGCATTGCTTTAGAATTTTACTCGGGGTCAATGACAACTGTACTTCACAGAGTTGTCCAAACCACATTCTGATGCCGGTTTTTCGCAGATCCCTTTATGTAGCGGCGGAGTGATTGTTATTGATTTTAAAATTGCGCAGCTTTGTTGAAGCTATTGAGACGTAAACTCGCACGATTTCTCCTTCGGAGCTCGGCTCCCATTACTTTAAATGGCTTCAGGAAGAGCTTCGAATTGCAGAGAAAAGACCGCGCGCTCTAATAACTCGCCAGAAAGAGGTAATTACACAGGTCTGCTTAAGCGGCTTACGCTTCATCGCTGTTCTAGAATCCGAGAGAATGGTAGGGAGACGGCGCGAGGCGACAGAGCCAGAGGAACACAGGCAGGGGGATCTCAAAACATATGCAACAGGTCCATGCAGAGGTCACCAGGTGTCTCCACGGATGCTCCATTCCATTGTACTTTATTTTAATCAAGACTACTACTACGCATGACTACAACTCCCAGAATAACACTGGTTGAGATACTAAACGTCTGTACTGGACTATGATCACGTGGGTACAGGGAGGCATCTGAAAGCCTTACTGCATGGTGGGCCAGAGACCTTTGAAATGACGTCAAGCAATGGCAAAGCCAATAACTTTGGTATTAACCTATTGAAACTGTGTATAAATCATCGGGCACTGTAAGAGTTGCCTTCATCTGGCACTATTTGCTCTTAACGCATGACAGCTCCTCCCTCGGAAAGCATAATTAATTATTCTTTTTTAATGCACTCAACACTGGAGACCAGCCTGTAAGTGCGAAACCAGGATGTGAACCCGAGTGGATCTGCTTTGTCCTGCTTCCTCAAGACCAACACCTTTCTCCTGAGCTATCCTCACGGCCCCGGGGAAGCATATCTCCCCCTTTGTGTTCTTTGTACCATCTGTCACTGGATTGTTCTTCCCAGTTTTCTGCTCAACTTTTCCAAAAACTATGCCATCTGCCTCTGAGCGGCTAACTCACCGTGACTTTCTCCTCCCCCCAGACATTTTCCCCCTGCCCCCCCACAGCCTCTCCAAGGCACACAACCTTGAGGTCCTTTCCAACAACAATCATCAGGTCCGAAACCTTATCACTAGGCAGCCACTGCTGCCAGCAGACCCCTCCCCACTTATCACTCTGCCGAAACTCTAATATCCACCCTTATCTTCAGTTGCCTCGAATATTGCTCACGTCTCTTGGTTATATGAGATTTTACAGACAGAAAATTCAGTGGTACATTTCATCGAAACCCTAACACAGATTGTTTTGTAAAAAGAAATTTGGGGATCCGCCCATACCCTCTGATTTTCTACCATTATAACGCCACCCAACTCCTTCCCAACTCATTTTAACCCCTTATTCCACTACCCTATACATATTTATTCAATATTGTCAGTGTTTTTCGGTATTAAGGTCTTCGGGGAAATGTACCACTCTGAATTGTTTTCAGTAAATTGACTGGCTACCAGTCTCTTCCAGAGCCTCCTCTGCTGCTCCTTTGCTCTCCTTGACAAAGTCCTTAACTTTATGCCATGCACCCTTTACAATCTTCCCTGACCCCCACCTAACCCCTCCACCTTCCTGCTGACTGGCTCTCCAGGCACAGCTGGCCCCCTTTAAAGAAACTTCTCGTCTTCAAGGCTGTTTGTGGAATTTCTCAGATACTCCACCTGGCATCTTCTATCTCTCAATTCTTATGGTCTGGTGCCCACTTAAATCTTTTTGCAACCTCTCAATTCCGCTCCTTTTTCCTGCTTGACCCCTCCGCGGGATCTCCCTGCTTCCTGACATTTAAAACAAAACCAGCATTCACTCATTTAAATAAGGACAGAAGCTCCACCTCCTACACCGTGAATGAGCACTCACCATCTAGCTGAACGTAACACCCTTGAAGTCCTCCCTACCTGTCAGCATGGCATTTATTGCCACCTACCTCAATAATCACTCTCTTTACTTTTGAGTAGATGTCCTACTGCATATGTGTCCCTGGTGAATGTACGTATCCCACCTCCCATCACCGCCCGGAATGGGCAGTGAGGGACATTGTGATGCACTGGAAGAGAGTGGCTGTGTAGAAGCAAAGACAGAGGACACTGCTAAGTACCAGGGAAATGTGAGGTGCTGTGAGGCGCAGGGGTCACTCTGCCTACATGGGGTGAGTTGTGAGGATCAGCCACAGATGGCCATGGGCACAATGAAGCAAGGGGGTGCACTGAGGAACAAGTGGCTTGTGAGGATAAGTACAGTTGTAGGTTATGACAAATTCATGGATGGAATTGTTTGATTTACGATTAGCTCTTTCATTGGAATGTGTCTCAGTGTAACAGCTCAAGGTTACTGTTCTGGCATCAGTCTTCCGAGGGTGCTAGACTTCATGAGGGCAGTAGGTTTCTATTTAATGCCCTGCTATTGTTTGCTATATATGGGGTAGGATTTGTGAGCTATCCTGCCATGTGAACTGCATATCCCGGGACACAGTGGTTCATGCGTGGGCTTTAACATTGCCGATTATGACTCTACTGTATATGATACTTGCGACATGCGTCTCATCGGGCAAGGAGGTGATAGCCCAGTGGGCTAAATCTTCCCTCTGGCCATCACATCTTTTAAGTGCTCGGACCTATCTGCGAATGCGTTTAAGGTTCTGCCTTTAGCTTCCATCATGATGATGCCATTTTAATGCAAACCAATGGTGTATTTTACTGGGTATGATCCTGTTTTTGAGGAGATGTTTAGACGATAGAACCTTTGAGAGGTGGGATACATCACTGCCTTGTTATGCTAAATACTTTGGTATGAAGACCGGATGGATGGAGTGGACCCTCTTGGGTAGATAGTGCTTGTGACGGCTGAGCAGGGCTTGGGGCTCTGCAGCTCAAGGCAGCAGGAATACCTTTTTAGCTGTGATGGGCTACTCTGTGTGCTTAATGCTTGGTTGCAGGCCGGCCAGTAACCTCATCAGGCAAATGCTCAGTCTGCTGACAGCATGGCAGCCCCCCCAGGTCTGCTGGTTTATGGTAGCATCACCACATCTTTGCGGGTCTAAGGTAGGCTGCACCAGCATTTTCCCGAGGCTGCTGGTGGCCTGCCAGCCTGCACTGGGCAGTCGAAGACAGTGGACAAGATTAAACAACAATTTTGAATCACTTCATTTCTTATGGTGGTTGTTCCTCTAACTCAGGGTTGTTCAACTCCAGGCCTCGAGGGCCAGATGCAGGTTGGATACTCCTGATACTCTCATTAATATTCATGAGATAAATTTGCATACAATGACTCTAAATGTATACACATGAATATTAATGAGGGATATCCTCGAGGCCTGGAGTTGGACTCTTGGTCTCACTATGGGAGGCACTGATTGGATGCAGGGTGTGGATGAGATTTCTTTTAGGAGTCTAGGTTTCGGCTCTAAAATGATCTTTCATGGTGAATTTTGCTTTGTTGCAGGACAATGTATTCTGATTCTGTACAGATTCAAGAACACCCATTCAAGATCACCCCTGCCAGAGGTGCCATTTTGTGACAGCGTGAACGTGGGCCATTTATTTAGCTGCCACATGCTTCTGTAATTCATGCCTCACTCCCTGTTTCTGCCCGAGCAATTTTAACTGTTGGATCATCTACTGATTTCAGTTCCAGAATTTCTAGAAATTCAAATTCCGTACACATTTCCGTGAGCATAGGGACTGAAGCAGAAACACCTCAAACGTTGTGTGGCTGCTTACTGTCCACTCCAATCGAACCTCAGTGCAGAATAAAGCTGAAAGGTCATCATTAATATGAAGATCATTGTTCAAATCTGCGTACATTTCATGGAGCGAACCTCTAACTTTTGCACCTTTGTGCAAACAAGTCCCACCCACGTAATTGTCATCATTTACAGCTCAATGTGCAAAAAAGGAGCAAAAAGCAAGCGCAATAGCCTTTACACCTGTCAGCAAATACTCTAAATGCCACTTGCCATTAAGAAGTGGCAGGCAACATTAACAATGGATTCATAAGGAATCTGCAAGATTTTAACAGGTCAAAAAGCTGGCAGATTCAATAGAAAGCCAATGCATTGCCACCATGAAAATCAGATGCTGGAGGAAATGCGTGCAGATTGGTGGAGCGGGTGAGGTGGCTGAAGCAGTAGTTCTGCTCTCCGACCCCGCTCAGCCATAGAAATCAGAGGAAATTTGGGAAGGCAGGTGTAAAATGTTTATAATTAATAAGAGAGGAATCCCGGTAGTCACTAGTCCACCACACAAATTGGATTTTCGTGATTATGACAACCCTCCTGATGAATGTTCTCTGAGTAACTCCCTAAGAACAGAAACATGTCGAGGCAACTTCCTGGATTTATACAGGGATATAACAACTTGTGTTATCTAATAGTGATTAGAAACTGATACATTGCCAACTTTATGTTGAATGTATTTTGCACTTTATGTTAATCGACCATTCGATTGTAATTTGACGAAATCCTTGCTTTTTATGTGATGATCTTAACAGATCCTTTTTGTAATTGTGTATAGGAATTTATGATGATCGTTATTAATTGTGTGAATCATTGATTCTTTATGTGTATTTAATTAAAGTTTATATACTTTTTTTAGGAACACTTTTGGTTGTGCAACCTGTTTTTGAGCTTTGTCTCTTATATATTTTGAGGTAAAATGTTTATGCAAGCCTTTTATGCATGTTTTTTTATGGTACAACTAAATGAAAATTACACCCTATGTGTTTTTGACGCACAATTAGCTTTCTCTCTTTGACTCTTTTGGGGGCCATTTTTTCATGTTATGAACATATTATTGTTGAAGTCATTCATCTGATGGTTGGCATTATAATGGAAATCCTACACATATACTACATTAGCACCGTTAGCGTAATCTCCCAATGTTAGCCTGCGTTCCAAGCCACCTGATGACGTCTCCACTGCCCGCCATCTTCCACTCACCCCCGAACCCCTTTTAATTAATCCCCCCTCCCCATTTATCTCATTGTGGCGGCGGCCGCCGCATTTTCAGACGCTGCTGCTGGTTCCTTCTTCTTTTTCGCATGCATGAGGCCGCCATGGAAAGGGAAGAGGGGTTCAGTACGGACCCTGCCCTTCCTCTCCATGGTGGCCATCTTTTAACAGTCTTTTCATTCCATGAACGGGAGGCCACCATGCGACTCATTCATGGAACGGAAATACTTTCAATTAGCCCTGTCCCAGCCCATGGGATGGGTTCTAAAGGTGTTAAGCAAACGTTCCAAGGGCTGGAACGGGTGGTAATGGCCAGGGGTCCTCGTTAAAAGACATTGGGCCTCATTACGAGGTGGACGCAAAGGGATACCGGGCACCGTTAAGGACATTGGTGCCGGTAATCCCTTTGCGCCCTATTCCGATGTCCCTTAGCGGGTCCCTTCCTTAACGCTTGGTTTTACCAGGCGTTATGGAAGGGGCCTATTAAGGGACTTCAGAGCTAATAACGGTACCGCAATTTCCGGTACCGTTATTAGCGCCTTCCCCCTTCCCATTGAGCCCTATGGGGGCTGAAATGGGAATGGGGAATGGCTTTTTCAATGGGGACTTACCGGTCCCGCAAAGGTCGGAATAGACCGGTAAGTCCCCATTGAACAAGGGCGGACTCGGTACCGGTATTGGAGGTAGTCATGGCGCTAATAGCGCCATGGCTACCTCCAACCTCGTAATGAGGCCCCTCGCTTCGCTCCGGCCTTTAACTAGTGCCGCCGTGCCGTTACCACACATTCCAGTCCTCGGAACAGGTGCTTAATGGAACTTCATTTCAGATTTCACCCATTTCTACGTTCTAAATAATGGATTTGATTTTCAATTGTGGTCCATTTATTGACTTCAGATGGCTGAGTTGGCCCCGTTGCACGATTCAAACTTGTAAAGTGCTGACTGGCCCTGTGCCTGATGCAAGCACTTCACCTTGCTCAGCGGGCCTCCATATCTAACTGATCCTGCTGTGGTTTGCAGACAACTGTTTTATACAGGTGCATGCTCCACAAATATTCTTTAGAGCCTTAAACCTCCTACATTTAAAAGGGCAAAAGGCCGAACATGGTAAAATAATAAAATAAATGCAAAGCTAATACTAACTAATACTAATAGTAACATGGGGTGCAACATCCAAGCACACAAAAGGGCTGCTTGACCTGTGTTCAAAAGCTTCCAAAGATGGGTGATCTCTGAAGAAATGAAACACAATAAATACATTATTAAAAATAGAAGGGACGGGCTCTGAATAGAACAGAAAGACTTAAGTAAATTAGGAAGTATGCCAGCACTGTGATTACACAGGGCATTGAGGCTAGAAACAGAGCCCACATTTGCAAGGAGCAGGCTGAGGCACACCTGGCACAACACTGCGAGACAGCTAAAGGGACAAAGTGGAGTCAACAAATGGAGAGAAATGGACATTATGCGAGGCAGCCCCAATGACCAACCTTCCCCATCTCCTGCTGGGTAATTCTACTTGGCACTAATATTTGCCTAGTGTGATAACTAATTGAACTCAGAGCGAATTAAGCCCCTGGCAAAGGTTGTGCCCATCACAGCCTTGAGACAATTCGCCCAATTTTGAGGTTGATTAAATATTTGAATCACAAATTGGATTACCATTTCATCAATGGATGGAAAGAATAAGACGCCTGCCCTAGGCGCGTCCCATATGACCAAAGCCTGTGTGGTCCAGCACTAATGTGTGTCAAATGGAGGGCAATGGTAGGCCACCGGTAGCATTTATTGAATTTGTAAAGAACATTTAAAAGAATACTTCATTTGTCAGTGATGCAGAGCCTTGGGGGATCTGGTGTTGAGAGTTGGTACCAAGAAAATTTAGGAGTCAATGCGGCTGCAAGCATCCATGTCTCAGACACACCATTGAGAGTCATTGAATGGCACACAAAGGAAAGCATGTTGGTATTTAAATAAGCGCTACCGATAGGTTAGCAGACTCATATTTTATAAACCGACAACAAAACCAATTTAAGAAAATCCCTCTAAAAGAACAACAAACCTGCAATACGATGACGTCTGAAGGGCAGGAGAAATACAGATCAGTGCTCTCACATTTCATAGCAATAGAAAAACCAACCTTCAGGGTTGTTACCATGTAAAAATAAAACGAGATAAATTGATGACACGTACAACTATTGAATGGAAAATAAAGGAGGTACGAATACGGAGTTCAGAATATCTACAATGTCAAAATAAAGATTCCAAAAACAAAGCTAGCAAATAATAAAGTGAGGGCTTGGATCATGCTGTAATAATGAGAGAAGGAGGTGGTGGTTTCAGAGTTAAGAGTCCACCAATCAAAGATTGGGAGGATAGCACAGGGGCAATGTGCTCGCCTTGGAAGCAAGATGATACAGGTTCGATCCCTTGGCCTGTGCTTAGAAACCTCTGGGTATTAAGCGTGTTATAAATAACCCATCATCCTCATACTCAAGGGGACCTGCCTCTTCTGAGCTAGCGTTGGAAGGACACTGTGGCAAAATGCTGATATGGCTCACAGGAACACAATGAACTGAATAGCAGGTGGATATCCATAGATAGTCAATATTTTAACTATCAATGTTATCATGGCAATATTAAGTGATATCATATTTTGATCCAAATCGTGTGATTTTCAGAACCTACTCCGCCTTCTCACACATCTACAGAGGCCTAACATTTGCAGTTAGAGGTGCCCCATTCCCTACACATTTTCCTCGATTTTCTCAACCAGCTCTTGTTAGGAAAAACACTTGCTGATTTCCACTCCAGTTGCCAACATATAGGACTATATTGCAGCTAAAGGTTAGCCAAGCTTCTTGAGGTTATAGTGATATACCCCTGTATAACATTCTCAATGTTTGCATTTAATGATAAAATAGGTTATTTATAACGCACTTAATAACCAGAGCTTTCTAAGCATGGACCCGGGGATCGAAACTGTGGTGCTCCATGTCGTCTTGCTTCCAAGGCGAACATGTTGCCGCTGAGCTATCCTCCCGAGACATGGATCCCGTCAAGGACATATCAGATTAAAGAAATATAATCAGGTTCTGGCTATAGCGTATGCAATTAGCCTTATAAAACAATGAACGGGTATAATAGTTTTCACTGGGCACATTATTTTGATTACAATTATAAACAATGTACTTTCGTCAGCAAAAGATCTACATTTTAAAGCACTGACATTTGCTACACTTCATAATACGAATCATGTCACCATAACTCCATATTGAGTCTTTGTTGCCTATCTATTGTGAGCTCAAAGTGATGAGGCCTAACCAATCATTGCACTATTGTTTTCGGATAGTTCAATTGGCCAGTGAGGTTTGATCCTTTCCACTTCTTTTCCCAGTTCTTGGGTTGTCCATGTTACCATGGATAAACAGAGTTGGCCACGTAGATACATGGCCATCCCTGCCCCATGTCTTAAGTTTATCAATGGTAGTTTTGTCCAGGGACTGTCCATGATTCATGATCATTACGTCCATGGTCTCGGTCAATGCAGAAGGACTATATAAGAAAAAGGCGACCAGACCTGCCGACTATTATACATGGACAGCGTTGACTTTGTCCAGTGCAATTGGTCCATGGCCATGGTTTGTCAAATTCCATGGGCATCTTTGCCTTGGCTTATTTCTTCCTTTCTCTGGATAATTATTAAGTGATGGTGTGTTAATATTTGAGAAGAAAATGTCTACATCTGTTAACAATAACATTCCAGTTACTATGTTTCTGTACTCCCTCACAGAAACCCCAACCCCTTAGCCCCACCCTTCTAAAATTTAAATTAATTGCAGCCTAACCCCAATGATTGCCCTTTTCCTCCGCCCTCTAAGCATCCAGTTAATCTAAATCATTTTATCAGCACAGTATGGATTGTAAGCAGTTGGCATGATTCTCATGCAATGTGGGGCAAAGTGTGGATGCCTGCTCCTTGGATATAGAACTGCAAATTCTCGTTCCCAGGGCCGACCCTATTTGAATGCCCACAATGTGAGCATCTAAAGGGGTTCATTTTCATCAACATTCTTTCCGGCCGCGGCCCACCCTTTACATCTGCGCCAACGCAACTGCGACCATCCGCTCTTCACTGTGCCTCTTCCCTTAATCCTCCGCTGTCCCCCAGGCCTCCGCTCCTCATTTCATTTCCGCCCTTGTCACTTTACCACAAGGAATTGCATCTGTCCTCAAGCAGACTGTTCACTCAACGGGGCACCCTTGTGACCCCTGTTTTTTGGGGGGAGTGTCTTGCTGCCTATAAATATTCCATTACACTGTTGATATCCTTTCAATATGCAATTCTTTAAAGGCATCCCGATATCATTAATTTCTTTCAAAGGTGGGGGCCTGCACTAGGCAGATCCTTGTTACTCAACAGAAAAACCTGAGGTACCATAAAAAGCTCTTTTTGCTGATGTTTTTGCGTGGTGTTTGCTTTCTCAGTGCTTGCATGTCTGGACATTCTCTGGTTTTTTGACTATGCAGCTATTTCGAGGGCTTTTTGAGCGCTATACAAATGTAATAAATAAATAAATAAATAAATACATTTCACTAAGACTGCTTACTTCACCATGCAATAGTTCATAAAACATTCATGTTCTGATAGAAATAAGGCCATGGCTATGTACTATTTTAGCTTTGAACCACAAGGTGGCTAAAATGCATCTCTCAAATGAACATGCCAGGCCATGCAAATGTTCATGACTGTCCATGGTTATTCCATAGTTATCAATTTTCATGGACTAACATGTGTGCGTCCCCCTGATACCATGGCTGTCCGTGGTCTGATGCTGAGCTATTTAATATCCGTAGTTTTCAATGGGTAACCACAGTGAAAAGCATGGAGAAAACATGGTCGGCCATGGACTTTGCCCTCATTGACCATGGTACAACCATGGAAAACCGACGGTTGTCCATGAGCTTAAATCAGCGTTATTAAGAGGGGAGGAGGACCAGTTCTAGGGTAAGTGATTCGAAGCAGTTTGCAAGGCATCACCAGGAGGGCGGCCATTAGTAGGTGCCAGACTGGCCCTTTCATGATCATGCCTGGCCCCAATGAAGGGAAGGTGAGGCTGCATACATTTCTAAGCCTGTGAATCCACATTATCTTAGAGTGTTGCTTGTTATCTTCTGAGATGAGCTAAAGAAAACATCTTTTGTGTGCACTAATCACACCGCAACAGCCATGGGGTGACTATCTGCAACTCATCACAGTACACACACACGGTGCTGTGTTGCTGTCTGCCTCTCAACACTCCTGCCTGTTAATTGGACAGGATGTAGAGAGCTTTGCTGCTCCCCAACGCACTCTACACCATATAAATATTATGAAATATTATTAAAGAAGTCATAATAATACTGTAGAGGAGCAGGTGGACATGTCATCCCTAGCTCCCGCCCCCTCACCTGCATCATACTGGAATAGTAGCAGAAGAGCCCTATGTGGGACAGCAGGTATCTTCCCAATACCGCATAGAGTGTATGAGAGGGGATATGCACTCAGACAACCGTATCAAATGTACCCTCGCACTGAGAGGCTGGAAGGATGTCTGCACACACCATTGGACATTATAGAGTTATATGTGAAATTCGACAAGTGCAGAGTGATGTCATACAGGAAAGATACTGAGATTCACTTAAACGATATGCAAATAAATAAAGAATAAAGATGTAACTGAAGCAACAAGAGAAACATGAAATCGAATCTGAAGAAATCATATGCAAAGAAGATAAAGTAACCTGATTAATAAATGCATATACGCAGAAACGCAAGGTAGATGAGACATATAGAAGCTTGCTGTGAAATAAAACAAAACATGGCTAAAGTGGCCGTGATGGAAATATGGATGTCGGACTCGAATTAAAACCATTCAAGCGACCTCGGAGACAGACCAGGGTTGCAGAGTCAGGAGACGCTGGAAACACAGCTCTGTGTGGGGAATAAAGAGGAGTCTATTGGCTTGGGATCAAGGATGCTATTTCAAGGAATAATTGCAAGGCACAAGGTGAGTCAAAAGGATAAGCAATGTACGTAAGACATGTTGCTCTTTGATTAAGCAAAGGAGAAAACATCTGCAAGAGCCAAGTATTAGGCAATTAAAGATGCGGAAAACCTATTCAAGATGGAGTGAGCAAGTCTCCAGAGTCCTAGAAGGGTAATGACATCCATCTCAAATTGAATCAAATAGCAGTAAGTAGAAGGTCGAGATCGACACATTTGTGGTCTCCTCACACTTGATTCAGAAGTTGAAAACAAGGGCTATTCATACGAAGATAATAGTGTGCCCACACTACCTTGAATGTCCCGGAACAGAGAGCAGGCTTCGAGGTCAACTACAAAGGAGAAGCTTTGGCTTGGGGCTTGACCGATGAGAGTTGATTTTTTAATTGGGAAAGTGGGGAGTAGTCTAATTTTGCTCTCAGCATCACAGTTTCGCTTTGCTTACATGCTGCTAACGTGCCGAAGGCCCAAAGTAGGGAAAGCTTGCTAACCAATTAGAGGGTCTATGTAGAAGCATGCTGTACAATGTTGTAAAGACCAACCTGCTGCCATTTTTCCTCTATAATCAGTATTCTACATATTTGGATGTGGTTCGAGGTGTGCCCATCAGATAAGGGCAGCCAATGAAGTTATTAACACTTATGTATACTATAGGTACATATGTTCCCCTAACCAATACCTCCCTTCAAAAGGTTTTAGTTTGCCTCGTAGGATGATGTCATAGATGATGCATATCGAGGTATAAAACCTTTGTATAAGTGAGGGCGTGAATTACTGCTTGTTATTCGCTAGATTGCCCTACTTTATTTCTATGCTGATAAGAAAGTAGTACTTTGCCATATTCTTTGAGTCTGTCCGGTTATTTGGGTCTAAGATCATTATTGATAATTCCATCTAGTACATGAGACGTTGCAAGGTGCTAGAGCACAATATAAGAATAATAATACTTTACCACTTACTGGCCCACTGGCAAAGTACGGACTTGAGCGCAGCAGGGCCTTAGGACAGGTACTGGCGCAGTTGTGAAGTGAAAATGTCCCCCAGGTACCCTGGCACCCTGGGGTACTAATATGGATAGATGAGCGAAATCTTGGTTAAGGCTTTGTGGGCACCAGGGTGTGGACAGCCAGAAGACAGCAAAGAAGGTTGAAGCAGGTTACAGGGCAGAGAGGAGGCAGGCGCTGAGTGTCATAAGAGGTTGAGCAGAGAAGACATCTGAAAGGGGAGGGGAAGGGAAGAGGCCCCCTGTCGAGTCTGAGGAGGAGAAGACTGCTAGTAGCATGTTTCTTTTAAACCTCTACCACAGCCTGCATGTGGATCGAGGAGCCCCTCTTCCATTGCCATGACCAGCTTGTTGTGGAGTGTAGTGGGCAGAAGCCTGGGACCGGAGGCAGCAAGAAAGGTAAGTGCGTGTAACCAGATGGATAGGGGAAAGATTTAGGTGGAGTTGGTGGTGGGAGACGTGGGAAGGCCACCGGGACATGTCAGGTGGTAGAGAGCAGGTAGGACGATGGCCGGGCTGGCTTATGCAACTTTCAGCTTGCACGGATTGAAGGCTTGGATGGTGAGATTAAGCCTTCGATCCAAGCAACCCGATTGGCTCCAGTGATCTGCCCAGGTGCTAATACATAATATTGACAGTGAGCAAGATTGCCAATAAAAGATAATTGTTTTTGAAGCAATTGATCAATAAGACGTCTGTATGGAAAGTTACAGAAATGAATAGTAATGCCTTTTCCCCAAGAAGGGGAGGCCCATTGCGGCGGGCAAGTAGCAAACATAGAATTTGCCACCATTCAATTTTAGTTCCTATTAAACCTCTTGCCTCTGACAAATTAACCAAATTAATTCACATTCCTTTTTATCTCATGACGCCATCTGTAATACTTGAGTTAGGCAGAGGCATATCCAGGGACATTCAACCAATGTTCTTTCCATTTTTCCATGATCCTGCATGGTTCTCTAAGATGTCAAAGCCTTGAGCGAGAGGTACGTTCATGAAAGACTGCAGATGATTGGTAGATCAAAAGCCCTAGGCTGGCCTTGATGATGAATCCATGACAGTGCTGCATCAAAAACACACAGCACTAACAACAGCCCTCACTATTTCTTCTCCAAAAAATCAAATTTTCCATCTTCAGTCTTAGCCGCTCTAGTTTCTCTTTTCCCATATTTTTGGTTGATTCAACTCTTTGTTTTATAACACAGGTGAAGGCAGTGACAAATAGTAAGCACAGGTGACTGCACATGATATGCAAAGTTTACTCTACCTATCTTTGGCCATAAAGTCAAACTAGTCTAGGTTTTAGGGGTGCCATGTCTGGTTTAGTGGAAGAGCATTAGAGAAATGTGAGTCAACTATGATCAGTCTAAAACCAGGCAGTCAGAATTGTTCTCAGTTTAAAATGTTCGGCCCCTATTTCTCTTCACTTGAAATCCTTGCATTTGTTCCTGATACTTCAAGACTCATTGGTGAATTGAGCAGACTGGCCACATGGCTCTTCGTACTAAAGCAAGCTTACTGGGTACTACATATGACCACAGAACCTGAGATTGGCATCAAGAGGAAGAATTTACCCTCCCCCATCTCAAACTAGAAACAACATGGCTGCAAGTTGCTTGGCTCAATGGGCCATAGTTCATCAAACAATCCGATGCCTGGGAGAAGGGCATGCTGTTTCCCAAAGCCTTCCTTCTGTGAGCGACTTGACAAGCTTACTATCATTGATGTACCATGCTTATAGGGACTTGGAGGGACCCTTTCTTTTTGATGTCCTGCACTACGGACATTCAGTCACTACCATTGCTTGTTCCAAGAGAAAGTCATAGGCCCCCTGGCCCCTTTTGTTCTGTAACTAGGATCTGGAAGGGGCCTTGTACTTAGCTATGATAGGTTTCTCCCCATGTTCCACAGTTTATTTGTGTTTTTCTTGTCCATGTTATTGATCTGTAAATCTTCCCCCACTTAAGTATGCATTCTCTGTTCTTTGAAGTGGTAGCCTATGCACAGTGTGCACCGTATTAATCATCAATGAATACATGATTCGCATGCAGACTTCTTCTAAAGCACTGAAATATTGATGAGCAAGCCATTGTTTCAGAAATAAAAGTGTAGGCCATGTTGTGAAAACTGGATTGAGAGTGTTCTTAGTCATTTTCAAAACATGGCAAATCTCTTTCCACTAAACATATCTTCGGCATGGCACTGCAGATCTGGGACCCCCTTGCTTCTACTCCCCCACACACTGTTCAATTGTTTATAGCCAGTTATCCTAACTCTGTCCTGAGTTAGTGACCTATTATATTTAGTGTGGACGGCTGCTCGCGTTGACCCACACATAATTTGATTTGATTTAGGAATTTGCTCAGTGCACAGTCTGAACAAAATTCCTAAGTGCAACTGAACTAATGGCCATTGTTAGAAGAAAAAAAAAACATTTCTAGAGCTTTTCGAAATGCCAGAGTTTGGTAAACCACTGTTTTTCACTCAGAAGGGCATTCCATAAGGTAGGGTTCTGAACCGAGAATCTCCGGTCACCTAGTGTTATGGTCCTCTAGGGTAGTTAAGAAAGCATCAAAGCACTATTTGGAAGGTAAGGATTCATTTTGGCCAAGGGAAAGGGGTGAGTTAATTCATGAATACACTAGAAGACGAGGCCATACATCTCAATTAAAATGTGGGTATGGGCTGGAAGCAAATGAAATGAGTGTTGAGAAGGTCTGATCGGATCTCTTATTCTCAAGCCAAAGTTCACTATAATGGCAGCATTTTGGATGCTTTGCAGACGCTGGCTTTGAAGCATTGTCAAGCCTACATAGAAGTAATTTGCATAATCCAACTTTAAATTCTTCAAGTATCCAACCACTATATCAGGGTTGTCCAACTCCAGGACTCGAGGACTGGAATCCTGATGGGTTTTTTTCAGGATGTCCCTCATTAATATTCATGCAATACAATTTGCATGCATTTATAATCATAGTATGCAAATTGATCACATGATGTCCTGAAAATCCAACATGTTTCCGGCCCATGAGGCCTAGAGTTGGACAACCCTGCACTAAATGATGCCCACTGGATGGGAAAAAAAGGAACTCTTGTGGATGACATTGCTCTGGCATGTCTAGCATGGCTCTGGCATGTCAGGCATTGATCTGTCAGGCCAGGCTCAGTGTGCTACTTTCTCTGCACATTAGATGGACCTGACCAAGGAATGCAGGTGGAGAGGGAAGACTTGATGGATTGCGAATAAAAAAATTCAGCCAGAAGAATATAGTAGCTCCGTCTTGGAGGCAGTGCGTTTAAGTTTACCATTCCACATCCAAAATGAGCCTTTTCAAGTCTAGAGAAATTCAGACAGGTTTTCTGGATTTCCACGGTTCTTCTTTATGAAAACAATTTACACACATTGAATTTCAATAGACATGATGACCTTGTTTTTTGTGGTTATTCTCAAAACATGAATGGCTATTATTTTCAGATGGTTTATTTATTTATTTATTGTTTGCTTGTTAGGCGCTCATACAGGAAGTAAATACTGTCTCAAAGTGCCCGCTTGGGACTAGATGCAGTAGTGGCAGTGGGGAAGGTTTTATTTGATGCAGACATGTTTCAGTGCTAGGTTCTGACTCTACCACCGGCCCTGTTGTATCTCGGTCTTTCACACCCTGTTTTTGGTCCAGGCAGATTGCATTGGATTTAATATGACCACTGAATATGCTGAGCTAGAGGCTTCCCATGGCCTTTCTGTGAGCCAAAAGCACCCCAGTTTATTCATATGGCTATACATTCATCGGCACAGCTCTGTGCTCCAGGAGCTTTCGGGGTGGCTTCAAATGCACATCGGGTGGAATAGAGTGAAAGCAGGGCGTGCAGCCAAGAGAAGTAGAGAGGTGCAGGGTAAATATATCTTAATCGCTAACCTATCGGGATTACTACAATGGGGGCAGTTTTACTGTATGTGAGAATCAAGCACATCCAACACTTATAAAGTCCAGGTGATGCAGAGTTGAAACACTACAAATAAAATAAAGAAAACACTAAACATACCTATATAAGCTTCTTTAACAACCCATGTACTTAATAGCCTTGACTTCGGGGATGAACACAACACACGTTTTTCATACACAGTTCATCATCTTTAGAGCCTGTGGAACAGAGGGACATTTTTATCATGAGTTGTGACTTACGTACGTCAGCGTAAGCAAAATCAGTTCTGATATAGTTACTCGTCTTCTCCATGGTGAGTCCTAATCTCAGGCCTTCTCAGTGGCACGGAGATAACAGAGCACTGGCAACTGGACAGACCAGGACATCTGGATTAATATGCTGTGGGGTATGCATCGAAGAACAATCTAGAAAGAGCAGTTTATACCTAAGACATGTACCAGCTGCAATTATTCGAACATCGTCCTGTCCCGCTAACAGAACTATTCTTCCTCCATTAATGGAACAGGCCCCAAACTCCCCATCAGCCCACTCCTTTCCTTAATTTCACACTTCTAAGCCCCATCAGTGGTCCTCTGGTTTCCTGTAGCGTCTGAGGACCTTTATTGTCACTGGAGCGGTCTGCAGATTCCTCGGAACACAGGCGTTTGTCCCCTGGTAGGTAGAGACTTGCTTAGGGACCAAAACTGATCAAAGTTCTCAGAAATCGACTAAAACATTTTATGACCCTGAGGAACCCCCCTTTAAAATTGAACCATATGTTAGCATTGAGTGAACCACAGAGACAGGACCACCATACCATTCTACCAATCAGATGCAACCTTTGTTCTTAGTGAGACATAAAATTTGAGGTTGAGGTTGAAAGGGCCAGAGGCTTGCCTAGAGCCAATTAGACAGAACTTTGGATACTTGTGCTTTGTGTAGACTAAACGTCTAAGGTCAGACACTGGTGGCCCTGCAAGTACCCGAGACGTCCCTGTTAACTTCAAAAGAAGCTTTTATGTGTGACACCTACATGCTAAATACACATAAAAGTTCTAACATGTCTGCAACAGTTAAGTTTATCTAGAAGTGTAACCTTGTGTAGATATTTGTAGGTGTTTGTGTCATTCTGCTCGCCTTTAGAGGTGTGTGCCTTGGTTGTTTGCGCATACCTAACTGTAGTGTCTGTGCTCATCTGAAGGAGGCAGGAAGGACTCAGGCATCACCAGGAGGCGTGACTACTAAAGGAATCGGTTCTTTAATTTATTTCAGGTGTCAGGCTAGTAGGGAAAGTAGAGTACAGTCAGTCAGCATCCTTGCAGCTAGGCTCCCATAACCTGGATCTTGCACGGTCCCTCATGGACCTTCAGGGTAGGCCAGGCTCCATGGCATTCCACAGTCCATCCCAGATAGCTGCTACACTAACCCAGTTGGATAAGGGCACAAGGAAGGTGCCACATGCTCGCCTAAATCAGGCAGGTGACAGTGGGGCTTAAAAATGGTTCAGGCCGGTTCCTACGGACACTATGATCATCCATGCATTTTTGTATTTTATTGTATAAGCTTGCTTTTTTTCATCTATCAGGGTACGTTATGTCTATGTTTGTTTTGTTTGCTGCTATTGTTAATCACTCTGGGTTTGTCACTTCTCCGTTCTCCTATTCCAGATATTGTATTGCCCACTGCAAAAGCACCAAATGCCACCCAGAAATGACTTAATCATAAATATATGAATATGAGATTTTAACTAACAGATGGCTGATAAACAGTCTCATGCAGCATGCTGCCCCTCCTCAGCCCGCGGACCCCCAGTCCCACTATTATCAGAGCAACAGGCTCAAGCACCCTGCTGAACCAGCGCGCAGCTGAATTCATATAGCCTTACTCATTCTCGCATCAGTCTTTTTTCCCTACGACAGGGATCATCAACAAATCGCAAATATTTTAACAATTTCAATTGATACAGGCCAACGTGCCAGCCTTGACACCCAGCTCAAAGCAACTATGAATGCCTTGATAAAGAGCCAGTGCTGGGCCGCAACACGTTATGGCTGTTTGTGTGTTCATTTTCTGTGGATTTCAACATGTACACTTCTGTACCTTGCAAAACACACGTGATATATACTATCCACACACATTATTATCTCTGGGTACGTTTTGTGTTACTTAATTCACTTCTATTGACCTTTCGGGCTCAGGGTCTTTATCCAGATACATGCTGCTGGATAGATACATATTTTTTTTTAATTATTATTATTTTTTATTTGTATTGGATAATAAAATCATTCTTTCAAATTATTTAAATGATATATTTCATCACATAGATAAACAAATCAAACATTTTTACATATTAAATTACTTATTAATCATCAATACATAAATTAACCAATTTTTACGATGCAATCATATCAGGAAAGGTGGCCAACAAAAAGTGAATAATCGCTGTGCGAACTACATATTATTACCATTGCCCAGACTAGCGCATGTGAACGCAGAGTTCGTAGCCCACCGTACTCCCAGAGTGTTATTTAACTACCATGTTTATTGAAAATGATGTTCACAAAAGGTTTTACGTACAATGCCATTAACCAATCAGAATGGTACTTACTATATCAATGTCAACTGAGCCCGCTGGGTTCCAAACCTACAACCTGCAGATGACGGATAAGTCTCAGCATCGAGTGCTTAACTCACTGCGCTATTGTACCTGCATGCTGACTAATCACTCAAACCAATATTGTTTTCTTTTAAAGAATGTGACACACTCTAGTGCTGTGTCAGGACTGCACATATCCCGTTTTTAAATTCTCACACCTTCGTCACAGCACGTATTTCTGAAAGTCTCAGAGCCACTGCTCCTGGAGTAACTTGCTCTCCCACAAACTTTCGCATGCCCGACTCTCATATGCCAAACTGCAGATGAAAAACGGTGTTAACCTACTCTTTAGTTTTGGCTATAAGTTGGCGCTTAAGCACCACCAATTACCCGAAATGATTGCATTAGAGTACAGGTAAGGAGAAATGGTATATGAGGAGGTGCACACAGTTTGTCAGTGTTGATTAGCTATTTTCAAACCCATTGACTGGCCATGGCCATGCTTTTCCCTATGGACATTCGCACCCACTTACTGTAATTTTAATTGGTTATTTTTAACGTGCTTAATACCCAGAGGTTTCTAAGCACGGACCCGGGATTGGTTGCGCTGCGTCGTCTTGCTTCCAAGGCGAAGGCAATGCCTCTGAGCTATCCTCCCAAGACTGTCCCTCACCACCCAAAACACATCTCCCTTTTAGCTCGCTTTCTCAAGCTTTACCATCAAACTTTGTGCCAGCCAGTGTTTTTTCAAAGCAGTCTTCTCAGACCTAATGATTTAATTGTATCTCTAAATGCATTAATGGTGTAATTAAAATATCCACCAGGTCTGCATTCAGCCACTTGATTTATAAGCACCATGCCAGTATGCCTGTCCTTCACTTAAGTCCTGTTAAAAATAATGTTTGGCAAAGCCAGCATTTTAGCATTAACATTCGAAAGGCACCGCTATTATATGCCCAGGTGCTCGCCCCATTGTGCAGGTGCTACCATCAACGGCCAGTTAATTTATCTTTATTTATTAATGTTTTTTATATAGCGCAAAACCACTGACCCTAGGGCTTAAGGGCGCTGACATACACAGGAACAAATGGTTATAAGCCACAAGAGAGAAATGCTGAAGGAGGAAAGCTGACGGTAAGGGCCATAACATTGTTTAATTAAACAAGTAAGTCTTCGGGCCTTTTCTAAAAACTCTGTGGGAGTTTTCATCTCTCAACTTGATGGGGAGATTATTCCAGGCAATAGTTGCCGCAGAGTAGAAAGCTCCCACTTTAGCCTGCGACAATCTGCAAGCTGGGGCAATTAGCTGGGAGTGAATATTCGATCTTAGGCTGTATTTACCCATCTTTAGCCTTAATTCATCATTAAGGTAGCTAGGACCCTAGTCTTTCATGCAACTGAATGAGATGGACAAGAACCCAAAGAGAATTCTTTCCTTAATCGGGAGCCAATGTAGCTCCCTTCTCGCCTTAGATATGTGATCTGATCTCTTCTTGTCCAGAACAACCCTGACAGCGTTGTTCTGCAACACTTGCAATCTATTCAGTTCACAATTATGAAGGCCGATCAAGGGACTACTGCAGTAATCTAGCCTCAAACTTATCAGTGCTCTCGCTAGGGTTTCCCTACTTGTTTGCGAAAGAAAGGGACGGGCATGAGATAACAATTTAATATAGTAGGCAGACGAGGACACAAGGGTGCTGACCTGCGCCTCCATATTGAGATTGCAGTCAAGTTATATCCCTGGTGTCATAATCTTTCTCTTGACTTTTATAGCACAGTCGTCAATCACACATTGAGAGTACTGGTCTTCCAATTTGTGGGTTTTAGGATCAGTACCCACAAGCATGAGTTCAGTCTTACTTGTATTAAGGGCCAGTCCATTGGAACACATCCAGCTTTGGATGAGGAGGTAAATCCTATTGATGTTTTATTTCATCACCCAGGAAGACACCCGTAATAGGGATAATACATTGGTTGTCATCAGCATAGTTTGTAAATTCTATGTTATTAATATCCAGGAAGTCCAAGAAAGGCACCGTAAAGATGTTATAAAAAATAGGAGAAAGACAAGCTCCTTGTGGGACTAATTGAGTCAACTCCTTGGTGTTAGCGTCTGCCAGATTACTACTCACTCTCCATTGGCGATCTTTCAGAAAGGAGGTGCCCCAGTCAGCTGCTGATGCTGAGAAACGTGCCACCTCCCTCAACCTGGAGACCAACACTGTATGGTCTACCAGGTCGAAGGCGGCAGTAAATGCCAATACTCCAGTTCCTGGCAAACGCCTTTTCTATGCCTATACAAAAACCATTGCCAATGCCATTTGTTTTAAAGCCACTTCATCAAGCTTTGTTTTGCAGACAAAACAATAAAAGTCAGCACGCTTTAGAATGACCATTCACACTTGGTGCATGGAACGCCTTTGATATATTTTAAAGGGAGCATTTATGTAGAGAGTAATGCTAGCATCTGGCCTCATCACACACGGTACATGCAATGTCGGAAGGTCATAACATGACCCCCAACAGGCTCCTGGGTTAGCCTGAGCTCTCTCGTGTATTTTATGTCACCGTTTTCTGCTGTCTCCAATGTGCTCTCAGAGTTGCACCTTTTGTTGAACTCGGGCGTGAGTCTGAGATGTATATTGTAAGAGGATTCAATTCAACACTACAGCTAAGTCAATGCGTAGTCTGGAATACTGAATGGAAACCCTTATTGATATATCTTTACGTCCAGTTCATGCGTTCTGGATGACTACCCCTATATAACACCCCTCTCTTGGAATCCCCCTGACCCCACTGAGCCACGAAGTAGTTCTGTTTTGCAAGTTTAAACGGTTTATTTGATAATTTAAACAATATATATATATATCACACTTTATAATAAATTAATAATTGAATATCACACTTAATCTGAGCAGTAATCAATAATGGATAGTCCGGCACTAGCACACTTCTTTATAATCAATGATGAGTGGTTATAGGATGGATAAGATAGCAACAATACTTTTATGGTTTCAAATGGATGCAATGTGGAATGAAATGCAGTACAGAAAATAACTTGATAGGATTTCAGCAAAAGACAATGTAATCACTTTCTTGGACAATTCACCCCCCTTTTATGCACTGTAAGGAGATGAAGATGACACAGTTCTTAGGAATGCAATCAAATAGAATTCTGTTCAATTCCCCCCCAGCAGCTTATACAACAGATAGGAGTTTTGAAACACAGGCAAAATGCTTTGAATATGGTGACAATGCAGTGAGAAATATGCTGAAAATGGTTTTAATTCCCTTTAGGAGGTTCAGGGTGAGTGAAATATACTTGGGATGAGTTCAGGCTCACTTTAGCAAGGATCTAGGAGTAACTAGCAGGTTAAACGAATTTTTGGCAAAGGAAAGCAATGAAGCTGCTGTTTTCACACGTGGCTGGATTTTTAACCAAATTGCAAATCGCGGTAAAATTCGCGAGTGCGAGAATCGTGATTACGGCAAAAGTATGAATAGTAGGAAGTCGGTTCTAGGCTTGTTGGAAAGCTGATATTCTAAGCTTCCGGAGGAACGTTAAACCAAGTTCGAAGCCCAAAAGGTTTCAGAGGTACGGACAATTAAATAAAGGTAGTTTTTCGGATTTTAAATTTTAAAAGTTCAAAGCGACAGGTTACAGCTTGCAGCTAGAAAATGACAAGTGACAGCTTTGCAAATGACAGGTGACAGTTAGGAGGCAGTTCTGGTTAGATTAAAATAGATTGAATTATATTATTTTAACTAAGAGATTGGTTCTGCACAGTTCTGCTAGGTACTCACAATATATTTAGAAATAGGCCTCGCCACGGATCTGGTCAGGTTTTCGGACTGGACTCCGGTTCTGGTCTCGGCACTTCACAGTGATCTGAGTCAGCTCTCTGGTTCTGCTAACAGTGGTCTGGGTCACTCTGGATCTCTGGCCTCTGGTTCTGGATACTGCTCTGCTTTCTCTGGGTACAGCACTGCTTCTGGATCTTTCTGCACAGCTTTCTCTGGATACAACACTGCTTTCTGGCAAATGGCAAGAGTTCTTGCAAAGAATTCAAACAGCTCGCCTGGCTGTGAATAGTTTACAATGATTTGAGGCCTGCTAAAGAGGGATTTAGCTTGTAGTTGACCTCTCTGCTACAAATTCTGAGGTAAAGTCTTGGTCTCTGAAGGTGGATAGATTGGAGTCTCTGTGTTGGCTCTCTGGAGGTTGATGGAGGTAAAGTATGGATTTTCCCTGCAGAGCGTCCCGCAGCAGATGGAATAGAATCTCCCTATCTGTCGTGACTGTCTGCGTTTATGTGTTTTGAAAGTGGGTGGAGAGGCTAGCTTTCTAGGCCCTACCCCTCTCCACTTGTCATTGGCCACTTCCTCCTCTTCCCCTTGATTGGGGGAATGAAATGAAGTGTCATCATGATGAGGTCTGTTTATGATACAGAGAACCCACCCCTGTCAACTTTACACACAATCTATATCTGATCCAAATACATACTTCCCCGATAGACAGTTGTTTGGCATTGCATACACACATCATGCCTTTACTGATGGTAGCCCCTGTTCCAATTCTGTCGTTTCTAGGAGCTTGGGTTCAAAAATGGCAACATATTTCACTTTTTGGTCGGGTTACCAATATTGGATTTGTCCCCGCATTTACACAAATGTTTGCAAAGCATGTGGGCATTAGGTGGTGGAGTGTCAGATTTTTAACATACATACATTTAGAGAAATATCCTCTTTTCCGCTAAAAACCCCCTTGAACATACCACCGGGTCCTAACACGTCTTCAAATGTGCACAGAAAAATCACAAGAATAATGATATCACTTATAAAATTTTCACAAGTCCGCTCTATGAATGATCCATCTTTTTAGATTTATGTTCTGGCCCCAGAGGGGTGTGGTTTCCCAGGTCACATGGTGTAGAAACCAGTTTATCCAGTTTCTGCCAAGCTCAGAGACCCTGCCCCTCCCAGCTTCTGCCAAGAGGAAGCTATTTTACGGTCCCCCTAATAAACCATCTGCCTGGGCCCTGGAAGGCCCATTGTTCAAAAGGAAGCCATTTACGACTACCCTAATAAACCATCTGCCTGGGCCCAGGACAGGCCTTTGTTCAACTCCCTGTAGCTGCTCCACCCCTAATCTAATCAGAGAGGTGACAACTCCTTTTGGCAAGGGGAAGAGTGGCTGAGCAGGTTTTAACTCCTGTGGGGGTAGATGTCAGGCAGAATTCAGTTCCTTAAGCCAGGCCCCAGCTAATGTCACTTCTAGTTACCCAGTTTTCTGCATTCAAATAAACTAACAATTTTTACACATGCAGCTAGAATGCTGATTCCAAGTTTAAAACTATGACATTTAAACAATTGAAACCTATGTGACACTCAAAAGTAGGTCACTCATATTTTTTAAACATTTAGATTTTTAGTGTCTTTCAGTCCAAATTTACTTAAACTGCTGAAATCCACAGTTCAGCCAGTTTTGCTATGAACATTATTTTAGGCTCATCCTCTTTCCAGATTTTGTATGCCCACAAGACTTTATTCTGTCAAATGTCTGCTGGTGTTCAGTGAGATTGTTGGATATTCTGCAATGTTTGAAATGGGCATTCTGAGCTTGCCTTCAGAGAAACAAAGGGTGATTTTTAAAGTGCTTTCTAGCGAACAGGCACTGCTGTTTTTCTCTTTGGCACCCCATTTCACTCATGGCTCTTCTGACCCAGCACACCCGCACCGGGGGGTGGCAAGTCAGGCGACCATTTTGGTGTGCGCACAAACTGCGCGGTTTTCATAGATTCTGGTGCACATGTGGGCTTTTTCGGCCATCTTGGATTTCCTAAGCCCACAGCACCAAATGTTGTAGCATAATAGTCCAAACGTGGGTCAGAACACCCAACAATATATGTAGCTTTGTGATACACACAGGGAATATAAAAGTGAGATAAGAAGGCATGCCTTTTCGTATAAATATTTTGTGTATTCAATTCGTGTTGCATATCTTTCTTTCCTACTTTCCTATTAGACAATAGAACCAGCATCGTCCGGGAGGATAGCTCAGGGACAGCGTGCTCGCCTTGGGAGCAAGAGAAAGCGGAGCAACACAGGTTCGATCCCCGGGGCTGATTATAAATAACCAATTACAAGCGTGTTCTGCGTAAGTGCTGAGGACTCGTCTTATTTGCATAGACATGCATGATAGCCCAGCATTGAAGGGGTTAAGCCTACACTGATCTGCCCCTGAATCGTAGGAGAGGGGGAGGTATTGGTCCTTGGGGGAAAATGTAGATTTTCGGGTCACCCATCAATCATTTCAAACCACCGAATATAGAACAGTTTGCTCATTAATTAAAAAAAGAATATTGGAAAAATGTATTCAATCCCCCCCTCTAAACCCCCCCCCCCTTCCTGGCACTGAGAAATGGACTGCCTAGTGCTAGAGATCTAGGAAAGGGGAGGTGGAGAGAAAAGAGAGCATGCGCCTTTTATGATCACACTGCTCCCTGTATTCCCCATCCAAAAGGGGACTGACATCTTTACTGTGCATTCCAAAATACACATTGCCATACACTCAGAGACACGTGCATGTATACACGCAGGCTCTCGTGCACACGCACACACACATGCTATCACACGCATAGTACAACCTTGCATTAGTTGTTTTTAAGCTGCGGAATCAAAGCACACAGAGTGGGCAGGTGACCCATTTTTACTTGGGAGCGGTGAGTTTCTTGCTTTAGTTCTGAGCACATACTTCTGCAGATGTCAGTCAATCAATGTTTATTCGGTATACACCATTAACATCCAGCATAAATAAACAATTGAATGCATATTATGAAAGGAAAAGTACCACATTTCAGGGTCTTAGATGGTGTCACTTTAAAATGACAAGAGATGTATATATACATGGGTCAGGCATCTCCCAAGGATGCTCGGGAGTCAACCATCTGATATAGCTTGGGTTCATAGGTTACAAAAGCACGCTAGGATGCCGGAGAAGATCCGGGTTGTGAGAGAATTCATATAGCGTTCACATCGAAAAGCCCCTGCTTCTAAGCCCTGTAATGAAAGCTGCTGGTAATATTCATTGCATTGACCTCAAAAGGATGAAGGGTGGATTCACCCCTGCCATTTAGTCGTGGAAGATTGCACTTCCAGGACGGCGAGCGATTAACCTCTGCTATCCACCAACACGTTTTCCCGTTTACTGAAACCCACAGGGCCCGGTTCATGGCATTTTTTGCATGGCGCAAAGTGACTTTGCACTGCTGAAAAGTGACTTTGCACTGCCAACACAAACCCTGATTCATGGAACTGTGCAAAGTGTCTTTTTGTCCTGCAAAGTCACTTTTCAGTGTCTTTTTGCCATGCAAATTCGCTTTGCACTGCACAAATACACTTTGCACAGTTCCACTCTGATTCACGGAGCAGTGCAAAGTGTATTTTTGCTATGCAAAGAAACTTTGCACAGCTAAAAGACACTTTGGACTGTTCCATGAATCGGGGTGTTTGTTGGCAGTGCAAAGTCACTTTGCATCACTGAAAAGTCATTTTGCACCGGGTACAATATTCCATGAATCAGGCCGACCGTGTTTTTTTACTCACATTTCTGTCCAATCAGGCTACCTGCATCACACTGCCGAGTCTCAAGTTGTACTCAAGACCGTGCTTTGCGGATGATGAGAATACCGAGGGTGATGCATGTTGATGAAGACCTTTGTGGTGGTGACTTGTGAAGAAGGCTTTTCCAAACGCCAGATAACTGGGTGCTCTGGAACAATTTTGCCTTTCTGCCTGAAGAGGGCAGGTTTCAATGAAAGTCTGGGGTGATTTCCCTTCCTGCTTTCTTTTCAAGCCAAGATTTACTGTGACTTTGATTCTATTTGATCAGATCTTCCCAACTGCAGGTCAAACAGTGGCAAAGCCAATAGTTTTTCCTGTAGTATACTGAGGCGATATGCCCCGAGGTGGCGGGTCGGGCCTGAAGGTAGCGGGAGCCCACCCAAGTTAAGGGCCTGTGTACCGTCATTGTTTCACCTGCAGGTTGAACGATCGGATCAAATACAATCAAAGGTGTGGTAAATCTTGTTTCGAAAAAGAAATTAGAAAGGGAAATCCCCCCAAACTTTCATTTAAGCCTGCCCTCTTCAGGCAGGAAATCATTAGTGTTCCAGTACATCAGTTATCCGGAGTATGGAAAGGCCTTCTTTATCTATGGGGGTGCTAATGGTGCTTATAGCAATAAATGGTGAAAACTTATCTTAGAAGCGTGGCCCGACGCCGCACAGTGCTGTTGGACAGGAAGTCTGTTTTCATTGTTGATGATGTTGGACGTCATCGACATTGAAAATGGACTTTCTGGATGACAGCACAGCGTGGCTCCGGGCCATGCTTCAAAGGTAAGTTCATTTTTTTAATTAAAAAAAACACACCCTTAGCCCCTGCGTAGGAAACTATGCGGGTGCTAAGAGATGAGGTGGGAGGGGAAGCAGGGAAGGGGCCGTGGGCAGACCAGGCAGCTCAGAACGTGGGCTTGTAGCATACAGTACAGAGATCCAAGCCCCCTTATTTGCTGGCACCCCCTGCAGGGTGAACATGTAGTGTAAAGATCAGGAAGAGGGGACGGTTATATTTTTATAGAAAACGTAAAGATTAGTAGTAACATGCTACTTTTATGCCTGCTAGAACGAGGTAATCACTTAATACAATAATGATTGCTTTAGATGCAAAGTGATCCTTCCCTCTGGTGCAATGGTTTTTCTGAGAGCTGCTTCTGCCAGAGTCACAGCGCTTTGATCTCCTGTAATCTATAAAAGTTTATAGATTTGCAGTCCTGAACACAGCAAAGTGTAGCTTGCTGCCTCATCTCCAAAATAAGGTGGGGTTGGGTTGAAAACAATGCTAATTTCTGAAAATGAATAATGCACTGGCGAGACAGATATACACGTGCTTGGAATTGGGTTAATTGTATGGCCAGATATGTGTGTTTGTTCCATCACTGCATATATTAATTACTGATGTTTCAATTTGTGAATAAAGTTACACTGATAGTGAACACACAGGCTCAGATTAGTTTTGCCCAAGATCGCAAGGCACTCCGATGACATTTCGAGACTTCTGAACGCCTACCAAAGAGTGACCCAAGCGTACAGTGGAGTGCACACTTCCGCTGAGTGATGCAAATAAGATAAGATGCTTGTCTGTCAAAGTAATCACAAATCAGTCAGCTAAGGAACTATCGCCTTTATTGTGGCAACTGCACTTTTAAATACTATTACAAAAAGGTAAACAAAAGTAAACTCTGCTTGTTTCGAATTCTGATGAACTTGTCCTCACTCTGGTGGGTTCACAGTGCATTTTGTCCTTTTGGTGAGGTGGATGGAGCTATGTAGGTCATGAGAGAGATGAGAGAATCAGAAGCTAATCTGATTCTAAGTGCACGCCCTTGTTTCCCTCCATACGGAGTTGCACGTGGATTACTGTTGCTGTTAAATCTTCAAAATAATGATCTGACTCAAAGAGGTCTGTTTTAAGTGGTGTGTTCATTTTCCAAAATGTATTCCAGAGGTATTGAAGTATGCCTGACTATTCAGCGCCAAGATCTATCTATTCCAATGCATTTCGGACATGCTCCGCCATCAGGGCTTCAAGGAACTGGATGAAATGTCAGTGTGTGTGACCGTGGCGTATGGTCTTAAGGGCGTCAAACACCTGGGAGGCCAGCATCAGCTAATATAGCTGTAATTCCGAGCTCACGCTTTGAAAATGTGATGCGCACCCTTAATCGCCTGGCTATGTAGTTTATGCACATTTTTGGAGTGCGGGACATGCACAAGGTACCCTCGAGTCCACTGTGAAAAGTTGGCATCTACGCACTCAAACTGGGCAAAGTCCTAAGCATTTCAGAAGAGTGGACAAGTATAGTGAGTTTTGCATCACTTCGTGCCGGATACCAGCCTATAGGCACGGGACCAAGAATCAAACACTGAACACTCTACATTGCCTTGCTTCCAAGACAAACACCCTGCCCCTGAGCTAGCCTCACAGCCCTCGTAACAGCTCATTCAGAACCTCTGCACATATGGAATCATAAAGTTGAGCTAGAGGCATTTCCCAAAAAGCGCTACGGAGGGGTTCCCATCACGGTGCACACAAGTTCCCTGACTTTCCCTCTGGTATTCTTGCTTTCGTCCCTGGGTCTAAAACAAGACTAATGACCTCAAGTGACACCATCACATATAGATGGATGCCTAAGGGTGGTCCAAGTACCTTGTTTCACTCCAGAAACCTAATGCTGGAACTGGTAACAGTAGTCAGACGTGATTTGGGATACAAAGCAGAGTATTTTTAGATAGACTCAAGTGAAACAACAATAATCAATTTCTCATTAATCTCCTTCACAGTCCTGCTTCTCTGTTCCTTTTCACTTCCCACCCACGTGGCTTGGAAACAATTGCTGGTAATAATTCTTCTAGCGTCCTTCTTTGTATTTCGCAAACTGCTTAAAAACCACCTGTTTTCTCCTGACTTCTCCTAATTTCCTAACTTTTCAATGATTTATTAAACTGCTTAACATAATGTGCCTGTGATTTTCTGTCCCATAAACTTGGTAAAGTTGAAAAACGTTAATTCTCTATCTCTCTGTCTCTTTCCCCCCACCCTTTCTATCTACATGAGAAGCCTCTGTGACTTGTTGAATAACGTCAGCGTTTGTTTCACAAATTACGCCGACGATACGCAACTTGTTATTGAATTGGAGGGAAAATATAGCATAGTGCTAAAATAGCGGTGTGTACTGCATAAGAGATCTCTGGATGCAGCAACACTGGATGTGCTTAAAAAACACGAAAACAGAGCTTATGATCTTTAGAACCAGCATAGCTGGAGCTAAATTAGGGGAGGAGTATAAAACCTTCTCTATTAAAGAGGCCAAAATACAGGTCATGAGCTAGGTCAAGACAATGGGCATGATGCTGGATGCCTCGGTGAGATCAGAGGCTCAGGTCAATTATTTGCATAAAAACAATGCATATCACCTACGCCCCATGAGAGCAATCAGACCGTACCTGAATGAGGAAAACACAGCAACTATTGCTAGAGCAATAGTTCTGTCGAGATTAGATTACTTCGAGCAACCAAAAAAAGTAATGGAAAACGATGCGGTACGTATATTTAAGAGAATAAAAACCAGGGATCATATAACAATGGCAAGAAAATCCCTGCACTGGCTAAGAGCTGAAGACAGAGTGAACTTTAAGTCTATGACCATCATACACAGATGCCTCTTTGGAGACGCCCCTTGCTACTTTAAAAATCAATTTGTAAGATACACTCCCGTGAGACAGCTACGCTCAGCGGACAAAGGATTGCTTAATGTGCCAAGATACAATCTTAAAGGGATGGTTCGCCCAACATTTTTTATTTCAAAAATAGATAGGCAATATTAAAAAAAATCCCCTATGTAAAATTTTGAGCAAATCAAGCTCAAAGAAAGCACATGTTTACTACAGCTGGCTGTCTTTTCCTTCATTAGTGCCGCAAAAGCAAAAGCCAGCACAGGTGGGCATCCATTTCACAAAATGGATGCGCCCATGTGCTTGCTTTTGTAAATTTTGAGCTTGAATTGCTAAAAATTTTACATAGGGACTTGGAAAAATAAATGCCAATTGTTTTTTTTTAATATTGCCTTTCTATTTTTGAAATAAAAAATGTTCGCCGAACCATCCCTTTAAGGCAGGAATGGGCAGATCCTTTTCAGTACGTGCTGCGCAACAGTGAATAAACTACCGTCCACTTTGCGGTTGGAAGAGAATTATCAAACATTTAGGAAATGCCGGAAGACCTGCCTTTTCAAGTGATGGTACTTATTTAGGAAATAGAGAGTGCATCTGGATGCTAAGGCGTGTCCCAATGTATGTCTAGTATTGTTATATGTTACCAGCGCCGTGATGCCTGCGGGCTGCCAGCGCAATACAAGCACACTTAAAATAACATAACATATACCACCAAGGAACTACCACATGAGTTAAACCAGCCCCTGGCTTAACCCGTGGTGACATACTGTGGGTACCACACACATACTAATTATTGTCTGCATACACAGGTGGTACATATGACGGGGCACTGTGTGCACAGTGTACATGCAGTGAACACAATCCACATCTGAAGGCTGTGGTCCATATATCTTAGAGAAGTACAAATGTAATTTATTATGGTACATCGTTAAGGAAAGCCTACATAGTCAGCAAAAAAACAGTTGTTTATGACACTAGATTTTACGAGGAAGACTATGGCACAAAACTTACATAGTTCCCTATATTTTCCAATTAAGGGAAGCTATATAACTTTAACTCTCGTGGATGTGCTGCTTGCGACCACAGAGATCACAGATTGCACCATCTTAACAGGGGCATGTTGGGGTAAACCGTGGGTTGTGGAGTGCACCACGAGTGCTGTTTGGTTGGTGTTTGGTAGCGGAAGCACTCGAAGACACCAAAAGCCTTGGAGCTTTTTTGGACGAACCGTGTTGGGTGGCTTTTTATTGGCTACTGGGTGGAAACCCACCTTCTATCCGCAAGACGTAATAGAATCCAGTGCATCACGCACCTGCTAGCGCGCAGTGGTGGAGTGCACCAGGAGTGCTGTTTGGTCTGAGTGGCTAGTGGCACAGGCACAGACATAATGGATTTTGCATTTAAGTCCCTCCAGGCTTGATGAGTGATTTCTGAGACTTTTTGGAAAGCATGCACGATTTAGGGAATAGAAAGGCAGAGGGATGTCATTTCACCAAAATGCCATCTGATGACATCACAGGAAGTGATGCCATTTTACTCCACCCCAAAGTGACATCATGGGAAGCGATAGAACTCAACCTTTCACCCCTTTAATGAGTCTAGCAATTATTGTATATAATTCCAGAAAAACAAATTATTTGTTATTCCTATTGTTTCTTATTTAGGGTTGTAGAGGAGGAGCCAAGTACTCCCACCTCAACCATCCCGTCCATTTTACCTATAGACTGAAAGCCAAAGTATGAGACGTATACAGAACAGCTGAATCAACAACGAGCAGAGTACGAACTCAGTCCAGTACCAATTAAAGGTCCAGTACCTAAGAGAATCTGGGAGCCAAGGTACCCATTAAGAAAACCATACCTGCATACAAGAAAATATGATGGTCATTTGAATTAAATCTCTGAAGAAGCAGAGCCAATAAGCGGCAAGGATGAATGGTAATGTTATTTACCATTGCCAGTATATTTTACATGAAGCTGAAGATGACGAATATAAAAGAGAGGCAGTGATCAGATAATGGAGATATTCTATAAGGCATCAAGAAAGTATCAAGGATAAGTGACATCTTGGGATTAAAGTGAAAAATCTTATGCCGCAGAACAGATACAGATGTCAAGTTGTTTTACACGTTTACAGATGCAGAAGAAACGCAAGCAGCAAAGTAATAGTGAAGCTAGCTCCAAGCTTATAGTTAAATAGACTGCGGCAAGCGCCAACGTATATATATATATAGGAATGAATGAACTATGGATGGTTTCCATTACGTGTTATAGCATGCTGGACAGTAGCAAAAGGCTTCATTTTAGTGTGTTGCAGTTAAAATACAGAAATTTAATTACAAGTGATCTTCAGCAAAGGCGAGGTTGAACGAGCCAAGAAGCCAAGGTCTTATCAAACTGGAGCAAACTGACTTTTGTTACAAATCGTGTGAAAGAACAAAACTCCTGTTCAGAAGGCATGAACATAACAAGGACGACATCAGAGGTCTATTGGAAAATAATATTAAATACACAAATAAACTTGATTTTATGGTCTCTAGTCACATGGAAGCATGAAGTTGGATGAACAAGATTATCACATCTACACATGGAGTCCGACTGTGTGCCTTACTCCCTAGTTTTCTCAGAGCTTAGAACACTCTCAAGCATCAAAGGATGAATTTCAAAGGCCTAATTGACAGCAGACAACTGAGGTGATGATGGCTGGATATGCTAATTGGTGGGAAGCTGAAGTCAAGGCGACCTCACCAGCACCTGCATGGCCAGTCTGTTTGCTGCTAACGTAGTTGGAAAAACACTGAAGAGGGTAGAGTGCCAACCAATTGTAGAGGACCTGCGTATTTAGGGGGTCCTATAATTGTGTAAACCAATGGGACGTTTTGTATGTAGTGACGTTCGTAGTGGTCATTTTAGGGGGAGGACTTAGTTGCCCCACCTGATGTTAAGTAACCAATCACATATTCACACTTTTTTTAGATTAGTATGGATCGTATACTTAGATGTCCATGAAGTACCTATCCCCATTACTCTTAGGTTTTTGTAGTTTGCCACGTAGGATGACGTTAGCACACACTTGGTTTAGACATCATTGATGACACATATTGCTTATAAAAGTTCAGTTTTTTCTTTAATGCATTGAGTTTGAAGATTGAGCGATTGCGTTGATGTTTGTTATGCTCCCTGTTTTAGAAAGTTGATATTAAAACAGTCTTCCTTTTTGTCAACTTCCTGAGTCGGCTCTATTATTTGATGTATGAGTAAAGTCTGCATCCCCATCCATCTCGAGGGTAATTGCTACTCATCAAAGGGGCAGGGTTACCCAGTTCACGGTCACTGCTCAAAGTGTTACACTTGTTGAACCCCCTGTTTGTTGTAAGAGGTCTCTATAAAAATGACAGCCAAACCAGAAACAAAGAACGGCATGGCTCTGGCCACAGCCCAGGAGCTTCAATGTAAACATGTTTTAAAAAAACAAAACATTTGTCTTTTTAGGGGACGCAAGGGAGACCACAGGGGTAGTAAGGGAAACCTCAAATGACAAACCTGGAAAGGCAGGGGGAGTTAGAGAAATTGACTCTTTTGGATGCTGCATTGGCTTTTACAGGAGAAGGGATAGCTTAAGCCAGGTGTTGGCTACTCCTCTGGCACCTTCCCCCCTCCTAAACAGCGACCACAGGCTAACTCTGACAAGGGGAATGCCAGGACAAAGGGGGCTAAAAAATGGAATAAGCGCTGTGGCAAGAAACTATTGGGGATTATAACTCTCCACATGTGGGTTCAACTATCATTACTGCGTCATTGCATGCGAGTTATCTGGGCTTCCTGCCCCCCTCCCTCCCCGACGGTGGAAAATCAGATCCTGGAGAATGAGAGCATTTTGATTGAAAATTAAACTAAACCATCAGTGGAAAATGAGATTGATTTGCCTCAGCTATCTGCTTCGCTATTAAATACTCCCCTAATCTTTATTGGTGTATGGCTCTGAGGGGCTAACACAGGAGGAATCTGTAATTAATAACTCTGCAGGAGTGGTTTCACATTCAGAGCCCCAAACCTTATCCATTAATACTACCCTCATTGAACTGTGCAAAAGCATATTTGAAGAATTAAAAGGTCAATCAAGCAGCCTAAATAAAATGTTGGATTGGCTTGACAAGATAGATGCAGGCAAGTAGGCAAGTAGGGTGATTCCTGGTGAAAGGGGCTCTTCGAGACTTAAGGACTTGTGAGAAACAGGGTGCCAGACAGACAAATCCTGCGGATAAACATGAGGTGGTCTTGAAAGATAAAGTGAGTGACCTACATAGTAAATAGAAGGGTAAAACCAAAAAGAATAAAAAGAACAAAAAGGATATAGCAAAATCCTCAAGAAAATTCCTTCCGCAATATAAAAAAAGAAATCAGGAGTGGTCAACGGATATGAGGGATTCAGTGAATCTGAAATTAGTTGAAGAAAGTTGGTGTTCTGGAAGGGAGGATAAGGCTTCAATTATGACAGTGGGACGTTTTTCTACCTTCTAAGCATCGGGAGAAGTATCAAGAACAGGGTAAATCTACTCTGCAGAAAGTCTGTACATTAGGGCAAACAGATCTGGGAGGAGAAGCAGGAAGATATGACTTTAATGTGGGCATACAGACCCTTGAAGGGAATGCTCAAGTCTACACAGGGGCTTAAAAACCAAGCCCCTAAACCCCTATTGATACATGCTGATTGCCAGACGGTGCAGCAATCGCCACCTGAATGTAACTCACCCATATCCCGGGCTCATGATATAAGTGTGCCCCTAAGCCCATGGCAGCTATAAGAAAGATGAGGAGGACCATGGAGTGCCGGACAGAACTTATTATATCTTATAACTGGGGCTTGGTGGGAGGTGATGCCTTCCTTGGATACTTGGTCCAAAAATCTCTATGTGCGATAAAGAGGCAGACAGGATGGACCTATATAATGAATAAATGGCAGGAAAGAAAATGTCCAAATGCAAAGGTTTCACAGAATACCTCTTCTGTTTACCTTTGGATTAGTCTCTCATACGTCGCTTAACCTGGGAAACGAAGTAAGGGCTTGATTGCTGCCTCCGCCTGCTTGTCCTTATATGCCCACAGGTGCTCCGAAGCTCCTGTCTCCATGTCCATTTGGTTCTGCAACAAAATCGATAGTGATCCCTCAGTCCTTTCTTTATCTGTTTATACAGCCAAGACTTAATTGACCAATCATCATTGTGTTTAACATGCATGTTATAAAAAAAACAAGCCCCGCCCCATTACCCCGTAGATGACACCGATATCAATAGCCTTCTGCTCCTCTCCCCATGTGTGAATACATTGCCCACAACACTCATCGACATCGCTGGGATCCCATAACTAAGGTAAGCTTGTCGGGCTGGGTTTGGTAAAACTGTGTTTGTCTGTATGTTTGCTCTATGACGTCCACCTTTACTGAGAACGTTGTCATTCTGACTTTCTGCGTCTCTCCCTTCCCTACTCACACTGGAAAAAGGGCAGCGCAACGTAGCTGTCGGATCCACGCGGCACTCGCTCTGCATGATGCTGTCAGCCAATGCATCGCGGCTTACGCCTGATTCCGCGAGTCGGGCCAGTAGCGGCCAGGTTGTCCCCCAGTTGAGTGGAGGGAACTATGTCCGTGTCGCGCCCCACCATACTCCGGTGAAACGAGTGGTCTCTGTGTTCTCCGTTCTGCGAGAATAGAGGTTTCTGGAGGCCGTGGTTTTCTTCTATGTTCTCACATATACCCCCAAAAGAATTGAGCCGTTTGGGTTGATCTACACTCCTGGACAGATAGTCGGGTATCAGTTGAAAAGCAGCAGGTTTATGTATGGTATGGAAACAAAACTCCTGTAGTGTGAGGAACCACCTCAAAACCCTTTGGTTAGAGTCTTTGTGCATAGCTAGCCATTGTAGTGGCGCGTGATCGTGAACACCGCAAACTGGCGGCCGGCCAAGTAATACCTGAGGGTCTCAATAGCCCATTTATTTGCTAGACACTTTTTTTCTGTGGTGGAGTAGCCTACTTCATGAGGCAACAACTTACAGCTGATAAAAGCCACTGGGTGCAACTCACTCTTTACCTTGTGATATAACGGCACCAAATCATAACCCTGATGCATCGGTTTGCAAGAAGAAATGTTCACCAAAGTCGCGGCATCGTGGAAAATGATGTGCAGATATAACTTTTTTAGTTCAAGAAAAGCATTCAATGCCTCCTCATCTCGGAGTAAGTCCCCTCTATAGGACGATTGGAGGGCTTCCGTCAAAGGGCTTGCAATAGTTGGAAAGATCGGGATGAATCTTCGGTAGTATCCGATAAATCCCAGGAAAGCACGTACTTGTTTCTTGTTGCTTGGCATAGGCAGTTTCAATATAGCATCTACTTTATCCAACTGGGGTCTAATGACACCATTCCCAACTAGGTAACCTAGGTATCTAGTCTGCTTGGCCGCTAATATTGTTTTCTTGGGGTTTATTTTCAACCCGGCCACTTTTAAGGCTGTTATCACTTCGCTTAGGTGTTCCAAGTGCTCCCTCAAGGTTTTGCTGAAGACTATTATATCGTCCAGGTATGCTGAACTATATTGAGTGTGTGGCGCTAGTACCTGATTCGTTAATGACTGAAAAGTATCCGGGCCCCATGTAATCGGAATGGCAGAACCGTGAACTGGTATAAACCAGTAGGGGTGGAGAAGGCTGTTTTTATTTTGTCTTCTTATCTCAGGGGAATCTGCCAATGGCCGTTTGTGAGGTCAATTGTGCTAATGAATTGAGCTGAACCCAGTTGTTCGAGTAGTTTGTCTATGCCTGGCATAGGATATGCTTGATATGTGGAGATAGAATTAAGCTTCCTGTAATCCATGCAAAACCTTGTGCTTCCATCTGGTTTCGTGACAAGGACAATAGGAGATGACCAGTGGCTGTTGGATGGTTCTATTACCCCTAGGTGTAGCATGTCCTCCACCACCGCTTGTATGGCTGTCCTTTTTGACTCTGGAAGGCGGTATGAACGGATTCTTACTATTTGTCCTGGTTCGGTGTCTATAGTATGTTCTACCAGGGAGGTCCTTCCCGGATTGAAAGAGAACACATTTCTCAGAGGAAGTAGATGTCAGCAAATGCATTGCGGCTTCCACCTGATTCCGAACCTGTCCCAGTCGGGTTGCTGCGAGTTGGGCCATTAGCGGCCAGGTTGTCCCCCAATTGAGTAGAGGGAACTATGTCCGTGTCATGACCCCACCATACCCTGGGGTTGACGGCATCCGCCACAGCCGGGTCATTCTGTGCCTGCCTAGTGTAGGGCTTGGAATCCCTCCGATGAAAAGAGTGGTCGCTGTGTTCTTCGTTCTGCAAGAATAGAAGTATCTGGAGGACGGGGTTTTCTTCTATGTTCTCATTCTATGATTATGATGTTAAGAGTGAGAAATTGCTGTTAGAATGTCTTTTACAAATGGGGAGCTCAGGGATCTTGAATAGGTCTAAAGTTCTATCACTATTCCATTAATTAATTAGCTTAAGGTTGATTCATTCTGATGATACAGACTTGGTGGCCTTTATAGATCCGTAATGAAATGATCGAATCGTCTTAACCATCCCATCTAGGGTTGTTTATAACATTTTAGTGAAGGAAATAGGCACATTGCGTGACTTAGGCTTTGGTCTTTCTCCATATGCAATGGTCACGCCCATCTCTAATGGGGGAGGGTGACTCCTCAACCATTGGATGCCATTAGAGATCATAACCAACAGAGGAAACTGCACAGTATGAAAAGAGGCTGGCTCTATTGGATTGAATGAGTGGTGCTGGTTGGTGTTAATCCTGAAAGAATCTATCCTTCAGTTAAAAGATCTGTAGAGTCCACTTTAGTGGCTTGGACCTGATTAGGTGTATTCCTTGGAATACAAGAGGTTCTAAGAATGTAAAGTGCAACTCTATGTTATGCTCATTTTTATTAACTCATTCAATTATCTGTTTACCAGAAGTGTCGCTAATTTTGTGTCCTGCATTAGATGGAGTACAGATTTGGTTTCAGTTTGCTGTTAAGGGAAATTGTGGACACCCTTCGGGGGGGCTTATTACTGTGGTTCGCAATGATTCAGGCTTCATATTCGTTGAGAAGATGGATACGGAAAGAGGTATTTTGGCTGTAATCCTGAAACCACAGTGGGGAGGGAGGTGTGTATTAATTTTATTGGACAACATCTATTACAACAAAGCACATTGTGCTTTAGAGGTGTTTTGGGTTATCTGTACATGCTTCTGGAAGATTGGAAGCAGCTATATCCGGGAGACTAAATCGGGATAGGAAGTTTTTGCCGCAGGAGATTCCATCGAAGTAGAATTCATCGACGTTGTTTCACAGATTTTGCCCCAAATATATATGTTGGGTGGGTTTAAGCGAACCGTTAATGTACAGGGTTAAAGGGATGGGCTGCGTTGGGGGTTCCCTGTATACGTTTGTGATACAATCTACCAGTAAAAAAAATAAATAATTCAATGATATCAATTTCAATTAAAGGTCTTTGCACGGATCATATAGAACCGCATACATTTGATAGTAGGGGACTTTAACTTGAATTGTCTCGCAAAGGGGCTCCAGGAACGCATGAGGCAGGATGATAACTGGGGGCAATGCCTACTGTGGAAGAAATTTATAAAAGATTGGGGATTATATATACTCAATGAACAATTGCATGAGGATTCTAGGAACACACCTACTTTGCACAGTGGTGCTCTTCATTCCACCCTTGATTTTATGATAGCCTCAACTAAGCTATTTGTCAAATGTCATTATTTCTGCATCAAGAAGACGAATATAGGTGACCATAATATGTTAATAATGTCTTTTAAGTGTCCTATTCAAGGGCGATGTTCTGGTGGCTCTCGTAACCTGGTGGCCAAATGTGCTGGTAAGAGGGTAGGTGGAATAATAATAATATAACCTGCTTTAATAATAATATACAGCATACCCTAATTAATACAGCTTTTGAGCAGCAAGATAAAATGAACATGGTGGGGAATATTGAAGAGCTGATAAACAAGGATACAAAGTTTTTGACACAAATTAAATAAAGATATAGGGAGATAAAACACACTCATAAGTTTGATAAAGAAGCATGGGAATATAAGAGGCAGTCTAGCAGGAATATTCATTACATCAAAAAAAGGGGGAATCCCTTATGGATCCCATTATCTTTATTAAAAAAGTAAAATAGAGGCTGAAGAAATGGCAAAAATCATAAATATGAAATTATTCAGCGTGATGGGAAAGGGATGTTGACAATTATTAGGAAGAAACAAGATGCAGATCTTCGGCCTGTGTTTAGCACTTTGGGAATGGATCAAGTGATCATGCCGGCGATTTCTATTCTAGAAGAAGCTTGGGAAAATAACTTTTACTCAATTGTATGGATGGAGAACAGAGATGTTTGATTGACATGATGTGGAAGAGTAGGTGGTATGGCATCTGGACTTCTCCGAAGAAGAGATTGTTAGGATTATTACGAAAGTAAGTGACACCAGGTAGGGGGACCAAATCAGCTAGCCAACAAATTATCCAAAGAAGATCCTGAATTATTGTTTTGCATTTTAAATAAATGATTTGTTGATGCTGTTAATAAACAAAGGACACCGCCCTCCCCCCTATCTTGGAAGACAGTTTTCATTATTCTAGTTTATAAAAAGGGTAATAGGACATCGCCCGATAACTTTGCTGGATGCTGACTGTAAACTGTTCTCTGTAATTATTCTGGAAAAGTTGGAGGAATGGGCCCAATGTAATGATATTCTTCTTATTTATCAAACAGGGTTCAGAAGAAAGATTGGAATGGAGTGCAATCGTTATTTAATGTCCTGCATACAGAAACTGGCAGGAGCCTCGCAGGCTTCCCTCACGTATGCAGTCTCCCTCGATCTGACTACAGCCTTCAACTTGGTGGATCGAAATTTATGGTGGGCTAAACTGGATTGTTGGGGGCTAAATTGGGTCCTCCTGGGTATTTGAATATACTTACACTGGGACACTTTGATACAGATTAAATTAGACAGTGAGGGCCATATGTCAAGAAAGATTGATACCTTTTTGGGATTGCGACAGGGGTGAATTTTGGCCCCCTGTCTATTGAATCTGTACATTGCAGACATTGGCGTCTGCTTTGTACAGATTAAATAGACAGGGGGCCAAAATGCCATTCTGTTTGATAAAACTACTATTGGCCTTCAAAGATTACTGTGGGCTTTTGAGGGGTATATGCCAGAAAATGATCTGGAAATAAATCCCGCAAAGGCGTGGAAATTTGCCAAGAACAAGGGAAAGTGTAGTTTCACTTGGTTTTTTAATGGAATTCACCTGGAAACTGAATCAAATATGGTATGTCTGGGATATCCAATGTTGGCCATGCAGAATAAGGCTTTCTTAAGGGATATGCTTAGGAGGAAAGGGAGTATGCTCGCAGCCCAAAGGAAATGCATTCTTAGGAAATATGGCACAGTTTCTTTATGCCCAGTCATTAAGTTTTATAAGGGGAAGGCGGTGCCCATGCTTCTTTATGGGATTGAAACCTCACCTGATTGGATGTTGAAGAAGCTGTATAGATATGAAACACTGATTGGGAGGCGAGTCTTGTTCTTTTTTTCTGAAATGCATTCCAATAGAGGCGATTCGCCGGGAATTGGGGCTGCAGTCATTATAGAGAAGAGCAATCTGGAGGCAGTCATAGCGGCTCTGGAAACTGATGAGCTCTGCTTTTCATCCGTTATACTTGTCTTTGGGGCTTGGAGAGGATTGACTCTGAGAACCTACGGTTGAACATGCCGAGCGGGAGCTCGGGTGCCATGATTCTAGCCCTTATAATATTTGTAAAAATGTATACAATATTGGAGTGATCATTTTTTAGATGTGTGCTAGTATGAAATATGATTTTCATTCTTTTGAGTTCATAGCATTTTAATATTGAATCTAAATTTGTGAGTATTATGTATATTCATCTGTTTCAAATTTTCAATTTTGTGTCTGATATATTTTTTTAAAGGTTTATATTTGCATAAATCAAATACAATATGTAATGTTCTTTTTAAAGTAAACAGTGTGCTAGTAGAGGGCAGTAACAATTGTTATAAGGCCTCCCTTTTCATTCACAGAATTCTGCATGAATTTCCAGAGTCACCTGTAACCAGCATTCAGATCGTGCATTTGCAAGATGTGAATGACACAATGCCTAGTAAGATCGTATGTCTTGTCCTCACTTTGTCTCCCCTCTCTTGTCTTGTCGTGCCTAGAATCCCTTGTGTGCAGGCGCTTTTTGAATGACTTATCATATCCTATAATTTCACCTTAAGGTTCACTGTAAGCTTCCAAACACCTTATCTAAACATGTGCCTTTGTTTTTAACTAATAGCAGTTAATTTACCATTTTATAATGAGATTTGACCCGTGGGGTGGAGGACTGTAACGGATACTATCAGCCCTTACCCTCATCAAGCACCCTGGGCTTTGCTTCTGGTTTAAAAATCAGATGTGGGCCAATAACACATGTTAATGCCGACAGACCTTGGACTGTAAAATGAAAACATTAAATTGCTTTTATTATATACACTTCATGCTGGAGTCCGACCTCTAAGCATGGGACCAGGTATTGATCTGTGCTGCTGCTGTGAACCTTACCTCAGGACCTCCCGACATAAACACATAACCTTGAATTCCGACCCCCATCTCTAGGGCTTGATTCACAGAACGTTTTCCTATGGAAAAACATTTTTATGTATTTATGTTATGTTATGTACTTACTTTAACAAACCTCCCTTATTCAATGTCCCAATCTTTCTGCTCAAAATTCCATTGTAAAGCCTTGCTGAATTATGCTCTCTTTGCAGAAGTGTGTCCAAATCTTTCACCATGCGCACCCGCCCTCCTCCTCCTAGTGTTGGTGTTGCACGACTCCCCGGGAGAGCTTGTCCATGCAAACAGAATCATCCACGCCTTCCCAAATGAGACCACAAATGACCACATGCAATCAGCTCCTTACTGCAAGCTATAGCGAAACTCCATCAGGACCGGCATTCATTCCTGGTGGTCCCGGGAGGATAGCTCAGCAGCAACATGCTCGCCTTGGAAGCAAAACGACATGGAGCAACACAGGTTCGGTCCCTGGGTCCGCGCTTAAAAACCTCTGGGTTTTAAGCCTTTTATAAATAACCAATCTATCATATCATTCCATAGAAATGGAAAACAGATGCTGTGTTAATGCCCAAAGCCCGTAATACAGATCAGTACCAAACCATAAGTAGCACATTAGTGTCCAAGGGCGGCTCTGAAAATGAGCATAGCCCCCCACCTGAAACCACAAATGATATTCTTATTCATTTATTGTTTTATTTTATTGTGAATTTGTAAGGTGCTTATACATCAAGTAACTTGTGTTTCAAAGCGCCCACAGGGCAGCAGGGAGGGGACATGGAAAGGAAGAACATATACAGCAATTAACGACATGGGCAGACCTACTGGGGGGTGAGTGCTAGGTGTATCAAGAGCTCGGGTGTACCATCTCTCTTTAGGGGTCACATTATGAGTATGGGGGTAACCTTAAGAATATGTGCTATTTCATCCCTTTAACTGCTGGGCTACTGTGCATTTCTATGCAAATAGGACAAACATACGCATCCTCAGCACTGAACAGGTGTTTTACAAAAGACCTTTTCAGTGGCGCAATCCCATTGGAAAACGTTTTGTAAATCAGGCCCCATGTGTTTGAAACACGAACTAATTGTGAGATGGGCTTTCATGTGGATTTTAGCCCATGCATTTCTTTCCAGGTCATGCCTTAAGCACAAAATATCCTATGTGATCCCAACCTGTACTTGGTATTTTAGAATAAGGAGGTATTACCACATGTTTTTACAACCTGTAAAGCTATTAGTGCTCCAATGACAAGCTGTAAATATGATTAACCCCCCTAATGAGATTTTCAAATTCCCCTTGGATTTATGAATTCGGCAACAAAATACAACACCTGCTCAACCAAAAGGCCGTACGTCCCAGGCATTCATTTAATGCTTCTTTTCAAGTCTTGTTGCCACCTTTTCTGAAATTAGCCCTTGCAGCTCCACTGGCCTGCCACTGGGGGCAGACACTGACTGCTTGTTAGGGCGATCTGGCACTGCACTAATTGTGACATTATAAGTTTCTCTTGATTTACCCTTGAACCAGTACATGCAATGTTATTTTATTGGCGTTTATACCTTGCTTAAAATATGTGTAACTTAATGCAATGTAAGTAGTTGTGTATACCGCTCTTATATCGCTATTGGTGGCCTTGTTGCACATGCTTTGTAAGAAAAAGGGCCAGGTCATTAATGCGACAGTGGGATAGGCAGATGTGAAACCTGTGGCGCTGACCGGTGCAGGTCAGAAACACCTAATTTCTGTGTGTCAGTCTGATTTGTATGGGTTTGGTGGAGCAATGTGGCAGTATGTTATCCATAGGGAAGAGCCCAAGATCTGATAGACTATAGCATTTTGGGCTTTAAAAGCCGCTGATGTGGGCGAATGTGATAGGACTAAAGGGGAGAATCTTGTCACTGGCCTGTGCAGCTGCACCTGGGAGGTTTATGTTTGTAGTGTAAGGTGCAAGGAGATTTTACAGGGGAGTATGCTAGTCGTGGTATGTGTGGAGTAGGCTTTAAAAGAGAAAACAACCGTCACCCGTGTACACCTACCACTGGCCTCTTACAGACAGGTCAAATTTCCCTAGCTCACATTGCCACTGTCAATCCCACTGTCAATTTCTCTCTCTCTCTCTCTCTCTCTCTCTCTCTCTCTCTCTTTCTCTCTCTCTCTCTCTATCACTCTCTCTCTCTCTTTCTCTCTCTGTCTCTCTCACCCCTCTTTCTCTCTCTCTCTCTCTCTGTAGACGTCTAGATTGTATCCCATGTACAGCCAAACAAGCATCTGTGGGTACGCAGAGGAGGGAAAGGGGCCTGGGGCCTGTGGCAGAAATACCTTCAACTCTCTCTTCCCAAATATCATCTTTCCCGAGCTCTTTGCTCGTCTGCCTCCAACTCCCTCAGGGTCAGTCGCTTCTCCAAGCAACGAGTTGTGGTAGATCTCTCTCTTCGGCAGGGGCCTCCCTCTGGAACAGCCTTCCCGCCTCCCTGAAACTTGAGGAGAACCATTTTCGGTTCCAGAAGCACCTCAAAACCTTCCTCTTTGCTTCTGCTTTCTCACCCCCTCTCCACTGCTAAATTCTTAGCTGAAACTGCACTGGTTACCTGGCCGCCCTGTCTGATCTTGTACCCAGGCCCCGCCAGTTGCAGACCTGCACTGCATCCCCGGCAACCTCCGCACCTGGGGACTGTTATTCTGTATCCCTACAGTCCGCCTACAAGCACTTATATCTGCTCTTTCCTTGCACTTGCCACTATCTGGTGGCAGTTTTTATTTATTTTTTGTTTGTTTTTTATTATTTTATTATTCTACAATCCCATGTACTGCACTTTCCCCCCTCTGTTCCCACACGCACTTTTCCCTTTCCCCCTGCCCATGCACTTGCGCGATCTGAATGACACCTGGCCTAGTAAGATCGCTGTCTGTCTTCCACCTGTTCCCCCTCCCTTGTCTCGTCGCGCCTCGAAACACTAGTGTATAAGCACGTTATAAATGCCTTATCATATCATATCATATCAGTAAGGAAAGTTTTGTCATTTCCAAAAACCTACCTACTAAGGCTTGTAGGAGGCAAGAACATTTTGGGTGGAAATTTCAAGACTACAGTCATCCATTTCATCTTCCGTAATATTTTGGTAGGCACAGTGAGAGATGCTTCAAACCTCAATTTAACTTGCTGAGGTGCTGTTCTCAGTAGCCTGCTGGGACTTTTTTCCATTGAGGGCAAACAATCTAGAGGTTCATTGAAGTTCATAAACTTGTCCTCTTCAAATCGTTATTCATTTGCAATCATTTGGTATTGCTGCTGGTAGAGAAACTCATTTGGTAATCTGGTCGAAGCATTACGCAGTTGAAGGCTATGTAGGACCTGAATTCACAATATTTAAGTGTTGTGTATATCTGTCCGTGCCCCACTATAAATGCATGGAGAATGGCTTGTGCTACTGTAAAGGACTTATGGAGACTTTACATCCCCATGTACTATTTCTGGAGCAGGTAAACTTAGTAAACAAAGCGTGTTAACAAGACCATTTGGGCCTCATTACGGGTCCGGCGGTAACCCTGCTGGTGGTACCGGCGTGCTGCTGCCGGACCAGTAGGACCAGTAAAAAATGACTGCACCTGACTTCCTGGTGCTACCAGGCTATCACATGTATGGCAGCCAGGAAGTCAGGCACCAGTAATTTTGTTAATCCCCATTCCCATGGTAGTAAGGACATGGAAAACTGGCACCGTTCTTAACGGCGCTTGTGCTTGCGTGACAGCTTTGCCTACCCTGACTGCAGTGCCCGGCAGTGTCAGACCTGTCGGGCACAGCTGCTCCAGCAGGCAAACCTGTCGTTTGCCGGTCTGGGGTCTGGAAACAAGCGTGCCGGTGAGCTTACCTGCAACCTTGAACCGGCAAACTCGGCATGAGGCCCAATCTGTTTAACTCCTACTGTAATATTCAGCTTTCAACAATTTTATCCCAGTGTCATTGGGCCTCATTATAAGTTTGGCAGTAGCCTTGCCGGTAAAACCAGCAGGCTGCCGGCAAACTTCAGAAAAATTCTGGCGCCCACGAATGGGCAATTACCGGGTCATTACGGCCCTGCCGGACCCGGTAATTGCCCATTCGTGGGTGCCAGAATGTAATGCTCCCCATTTTTGCCCTAGGGATCAATGGGAATGGGGAGGTCGGATGCACCGGCACCATCCGACATGTTCTGCTCACGGGTGCCGTTCCTCCCGCCAGGTCAGAACTGGCGGGAGAAAAGGCATCCGCGAGCAAAACTCATAGTTTGCCGATCCGGTAACTATGGTACCGGCAAACTTACCGGTGCCATAGTTACCGGACCGGCAAACTTGTAATGAGACCCATTGAGTAATCGTGTAGGCAAAGCTGGTATAGTAGTGGTTAACAACTAGGTGCACACTAAACCAAGTGACCCATCATTTACTTTCAAATAAAAGAAGAAAACATGATTCGGCCTACTGGTTAAGCAGATCACTATATATGAATATATTTTTGGGATTGAATCGTCCTCATATCATTGGGCATTTAAGATTTTCAAGTTTTAGGAGAATGTGATTGGTGATGCAACTTTTTGACGCATGTCCCGCATCACCATCACCACAGTGCCACTTTGTGCCTACCCACAATGCATACAGGGCTGCTAAGGGGTCTGTCTATGCCCCGGTAAAAGTCAAGCAGTTCCAGACGAAGAGGGATTTTTGTTTTCATGTTCCGCTGTAATTACAAAGCAAAGCTGTTAAGGAATTCAGACGTTCACTGGTATTTTACAGCCAATTAAAACTATGAGTCCGCTCCATTAGGTTTTTAATACCCTTTATGCGATGTCTGGCATTTCGGGGTCCGCTTTATTGCATTTTATGCTGAACGGCTTCAGAATGGCGCAGTTTGCAGTGATAATGGTGTTACAGACCCCAATTTTATTAATGTCACTTTATTTCTCTTTTTAGGGTTCCTCACTGATACAATGTGTTTCTTCCTTGCCGGCAAACATTCTGGGATAGAATGCTTCATTTGCTCTCGAGCGCCGCGCTTTAATACAAAGCGCAAAGTGCTGAAACACCTGCTATTGTATGATACATAAATACTGAAAATAGACACAACATGGCCGCCCTCACTTTCAAGGTAAGAGGGTTGGAAAAGCGAGACCATCTAGATAGCCGCTGAGATCACCTTTATGGAGGTCTGTGATGACAGACGTTCGAAAATGAAGGCATGTTTTTTACAGAGACATTCCAAAATATATGTGTCAGTGTCAAATCCATATAAAATGTCTTTGATTATATTTGTGTATGCCTTACAATTACTCTATTATCTAATGGAAACACAAAAAATAATTAAAAAGCTAACAAAGATTCAGGGGCAATGCAAATCATCCTAGGTGCTGGGGTTGCTTCTAAGCCGCCCCCTAGCCCTCTCACCATTGCAAATTCACAGAAAGCAGCAGATAAGAACTCCAGGCTCTTGTGTGCAAAAGACAATGGGCCTCATTACGACCCTGGCGGAGAACCATGGTGCAATTTGCACCATGGTCCATGGCGCTAAGCTGCCAACTCCGCCATGGTGGTTGGCGGACTTATCGCCCCATTCCGACCTTGGCGGGGCGGTAAGTCCCCAATCCCCATTTACCCTTCCCCATTCCCATTTTTGCCCCATAGGGTATAATGGGAGTGGGGAAGGCGTTAATTACGCCACCGTAAATTACGGTGGCGTAATTAACAACAAGTCCCGTAGCGCCATGGATTTTTCCGCCTGCAAAAAGCAGGCGTAAAAATCACCATGGCGCTACGGGAACTCGTAGTCAGGCGGAAAGGGGCGCCATGGTTTACGCCGGCGTAAACCCCTTTCCGCCAGGGTCGTAATGAGGGCCAATGTGCTAAAACTGAAGCACTTCAGAAAAATAGAGAAAATGATATTGTACATTTAGCAGCCGATCGCAGCGTCAAGTGCACCTTCGTTAGCAGAGTTATAACCATTTCTAAAAGATTTAAAACTGTAGAAATAGTTTATCAAACATTAAAAACATTGGCACTACTTCCCAAACACTTCAGCAACCTTTGGAAGATAGAGACAGCGGAAACGATGTCTCACTTGCCTCGTAAGTCAAGCTTTGGGTGTTGGATGTTTGGATGTTGAGTCAAAGGAGCAATGTTACTCTATCAAATGTTTTTTTTTACAATGTCTAACATTTTAGCCCTCATAACTGTAGCCTTTCATAGGTGGTCTGTTTGAATGACAATTCCTGCAGCCGTTAGGGGTCAGGAGGCACCGATCGCCTTCAATGGTGACATTTGTAGACAAAAGAGCCAATGGCACTAAAACACCCTGTTGAAAGAGCCGGGCACCACCATTTCCTTTGCGTTTTTCATGTTTCACAGTGGCTGCTTGCCATCTGTACCAGCATTGGTACATAGTATTGAAACCCCATTAAAGGAACATCTTTTCATATCTTATTGTATGATCGAGGTATGACACATTCGTACAGAATCGTTTTTACAGCCCGCTAGAGGTTTTCTGAATTAGCTTGTCTGTGGATTGCCTGAGTGCAGGGTTGGACTGAACGCAATTGAAGTGTTTGCTATTTTAGGGCAGTGCTGAGTGAACACTCACTGTGAGGGTGCGGTGCTTCATTTCCTTAAAACACGTCTCCAATTATTCATTCTTGGAGGCAGCCTCGAGGGGGTGTCCTGGCTCATTTACTGAAACACTTATTATTCGTATTTATATTATTAGTATGTGATTTATTGAGCGCAAACCTAGCTTCGAGAAGCAACAGAGAACTTTACAGAGGTAGACAACAGTACAGGTGCATAATGGAGCGCTATTCAGAGGTGTACAACAGTTCAGGTGCATAATGGAGCGCTTTACAGATGTGTAACAGAGCACTTTACAGAGGTGTACAACATTACAGATGCATAAAGGAGCACTTCATAGAGGTATACATCACAGATGTGTAACAGAGCACTTTACAGAGGTGTACAACATTACACATGCATAATGGAGCGCTTTACAGAGGTGTACAACATCACAGATGCATAATGGCGTGCTGTTCAATGGTGTACATTACATATGTGTAACAGAGCACTTTACAGAGGTGTACAACATTACAGATGAATAATGGAGCATTTTACACAGGTGTGCAACATTACAGATGCATAATGGAGCACTGTACAAAGGTGTACATTACAGATGCATAATGGAGCACTTTACAGAGTTGTACAACATTACAGATGTGTACCGGAGCACTTTTCAGTGGTAACAACAGAACAGATATACAGCTGGGGTAGGATACAGAGGGGGGCAGCAGAGGGGTACAGCTGTACTAGGTGGCGGGGAGCAGAGGGGTGGGCGGTGTCTAGTGAGTCAGGGGGTATAGGGGGCTTGGTGATGGACTAGGTATTGAGGAGGAGAGACTCCTTGAAGTGTCACACAGCACCTTTAGTGCAGTGACACAGGGATGTCTTTTAGACTTCGCTTGTGAACTCCATTTCTGGGGATGACTACTGTCCCCCAGAAAAATGTAAAGTCACCATTGGCCTTTACTAGTCCTTTTAAAATACAGATCCAGTTCAAGCCATCTTACAATGGAGTACTGGAGGGGAATATCTTACCCCTGTCCTTCTGTACCTCGAGGGGCACTTTGTGTCCCCCTTCCCGACTCGACATGGCTGGTGGCAGTGGTAACTATCATTTTTACACGGATTCCTGTGTTAGTGTTCTGGCTGTGGTGACAGACGTGAACATAAAACCTGACACCCCATATAGTTTTTATTGTGGGTCCTAGCATGGTTTTTTGCCATTTTTTGTTGGAAAGGTCTTTCTTGGTGTTTGCTTTTCATGCCAAACCAGGTTTCCTTCTGCAAAGAAGCCCTCCTTTGGCATCTGGGTGTCTAGGTGGGCTGAATGTGAGGGAGGGGTTTAGTAACCCCCTGCACAGGGTCTTCTTGGAGACCCTGCACTTTGTGTCGATTGGCTGAGGTGGTTGTCCGGGCTGGACAATCCCCCTGCTGTGTGATTGACAGCCAGGCTGTGTGAATGGGGGATTTTGGCATAAAAGGCAGGACTCTTGGGCTGGAAGTCAGAGTCGCCACTGGAACTACAAGAACTGAAGAGAAGTGGAGAAGAAGACGGCTGCTGCAACTCCTGGATCCCAGTGAAGCCCTGCTGCAGTCCTGATCTATCTTCCCTTCAACGACAGAAAAGATCCAGTCCGGAGTCTTCTTCCCTTGAGCCTGGTGGGATCAACCAGCTCACCTTCTACAGCCAGAGAATCCTCTTCTGTGTCGAAATCGCTACACTGGGCTGTAGTGATCCGGATAGCCATCAGAAGAGCCCTCTCCTGTTTTTAAGGAGCGTACCTTTTATTCATCGTTGCTTTGCTGCTGCTGGCTTCATCCCTGGGTAGTGCAGATCACTCCAGATCGCCTCCTTCTTGTCCCCACGACTGAAACTTCAGGAACTGTGAGTCTGCAGGAACTACCAGGAACAACTGCCGTAGCACCAGCTTTCTTCAGCCGAATAAGGTACTGTGTCCATTTGGTCGTTCTCTCCGTCCGACCTTGAGGAATTGGGATGAACCCTTTTCCTTTCCAAAGGCTTGCCCTTTCTTCCTTCCGTCTTATAACTTTTGCTTCCCTTTGACAATACCCAGTACTCCTGCCAGCTGTAATCTGAACTATTCTAATCGTGTGATCCTCGACAACAGAGCCCCTGCTCCATTTGACACTGGCGCAGGCCTATTGACTTTTATCTGCCTCTTAGAAAACGTCCCCTGATTCTATTGCCTTGACAAAAGTATTGACTATGATTTTATCCACTATTCCCTTGCTTTAATTCTCTGTGCTAAGTATGTTTGAATTCAGGTTCATTTCTTCCCACGGGTACGCGTTATTTTCATAAGACTGAACTGTTAGTACTGTCAAAAAGTGATCGCGTATAAAACCACGGTAACGTCTTTGTTTTGAAACACTGGTCTGTCAAATCCTAATGTACTTAACTTGAATTGACCTGAACAAGAGGAATTGGTTGTGTGTAGTATATTTAGAGTGTGGTTTTACCTAATAGATGTGAAGTGTTTTGTGAACAGATGGTTTAAATATAAATGTACTTCTATTTTTTAACCAGAAACCTTGAGTCCGTGTTTGTTTGAGTCACAGTAATTGTAGTCCTTTGTGTAATCCCTACTACTGCTCATTTGCTCTTGAGATAAGTCTGGCTGCTCAGCCATCGCTACCACTTTACTGTGTAGTACAGGCTTGTACGAAAGGTGAAATTGTACTATCACTTGTTGTCTTAATTGTATGTAGTGTTCCCTAAGGGTACTGCATATGATTCTGCCTAACACTGGTGTACAGTGGTGGGATTTTTAAGTACAGTGATTACACTTGGAGTGCTGCTATTACCTTGGGTCAACTAACCACAAGACTAAACACCACAAAAATCTGTTAACTGAAAAATCATGTCAAATATAGAAAACTACAGTGAGGAGAGCCTCCTAAACTACACTGCTGAGGTTTTAAGAACCATGTGTAGGGAACAGAGCCTCTCTGGTAAAGGAAAAGAATCTGAACTGGTTGCTAAGTTATTGGGAAAACAAAGTCTGGAGAGTGGGTCAGAAGGGTCTACCCCTCCAGCCTATGTGGATAATGATGTTTCTGATTCTGAGAGTGTTGGATTAGAAGAAGTAGATGAGTCTATGTCAGAAGCCCCTATAACTCCTCTCCCTGCCCAGAAACCACAACCTCTGTCCACAAGGACCCGATCAGGTCCTACACTCACTCCTGAAATTCTTGCACTTGACAAAATGAAAAATACTGCTCATTTGCTCTTGAGATAAGTCTGGCTGCTCAGCCATCGCAGCCACTTTACTGTGTAGTACAGGCTTGTAACAAAGGTGAAATTGTACTATCACATGTAGTCTTCATTGTATGTAGTGTTCCCTAAGGGTACTGCATATGATTCTGCCTAACAGTCCCTCCAATGCATCACACACCCATCAACTCCCACCATAACATAGCTGCAAATGGCACTGAACAGGATAAGTAAAGGGCACCAATTCGGCACAATTGCTGTTAGGGCATCTCCTGTTCAAGATATTTTCACTTAACAATACTGCCTTTATTACCAAGAAGCACTGCACAGCTGGTACCCGGCCATTACGGCAAGCATACTGAAGTGGATAGAGCCAGTGATTTCAAGAGCACGTCTAATATCCACTAATGCTTAGTTTCATGGAGGTCATCTTTGATATCAACTGAGATGTGCTGCAGGACTAGGCCCTCTCATCTATCCTCCGTAACATTACAAATATCCACAATCCTGCATTCTATAAGATGGCCAGCTTAGTTATTGCACGTATATTGATGATGCTCAGCTGTACCTCATGTTTGCAGGAAGGTTCTGGATGCATCCACTGAGCAACCAACGACCTCCCCTGTCTAAAATAATTGATGCAACCAATTGTTTGCCAATGACTCCAAATTTGAGATGCTGCACATAGGTTTGGTGTCTTTCTCTGGTTTCTACTCAAGACTCTCCCCTTCTTTAGGTCCTCCTTCAGCATAGCAGTGGAAATTCCAATATCTGGTTGTGCGCTTTGATGGTCTAGCCACTACATGGTATCATCGGGAGGAATTGTGGTGATGCAAAGAGTATTCATTAGCAGACATAGCCCTGAGGATAGACTGTTCTAGTCTGAAATGCATCGACTTTTGGGTTCTGCACCTGTGATAAAGAAGGCAGATGGAATGACTATAAAAGACTATTAACAAAGCAATTACAATTGACAATATTCTTTATATTCGTAGGGAGATATATTGTATTATTAAGCACATTCTTTAATTGAATCAAGAATGTAGTAGCGTTTGCTACAAAGGGAGTCATTAATTCTCATGAATTAGATGCACCAGTCTACTAAGATAGTTTGTTGGCGCTCTTTCCACCCTTGATAATATCTGGTACTGTTCTCGCAATTCTAAAACAAAGTATATTTGCTCACCCCTTAAATAAGCCCCCTCTTGATCTCAATCTTGTATCTAACATCTGTTCCATCCCAATTGCCTCTCCTGGTCAAAATTTGGAATTTCATGCAACCACTCTTATGCATTTCAGGGACTTTGGCTACATGATTGACACCTTCCAAGCAAGCTTCTGCCCTGGTTGAGGCACCCAGGCCAGGCACTTGATGTCTGCGAATCAGTGTGCAGCCTCTGACCCAGTCAGCCATTCTACCCTTCTGAATCACTTTTTGAAAGGACCGCTATTTGAAGTTTGGTTCTGGCCTGGACCAGTCTTTCCTTACTGGCAAAACCCGGTGAGGCTTCCTCCTTCAGTTTATATCTCATGCTTGTCCTCTGGCTTGTGAAGTAGGCCAGGACTCAGGATTATTGCCTTTGTTATTCAACAGCTACATACAACCCACAGCTTTGTGCAGCCACGTATGCCGACGATATCCAGATTCAACTCTGTTTCAATCAACAGCCGGAAATGACCACCCTTTGGTTTCAATAATGTATGTTGGCCACTGGAGAGTGGATGGGAAACCACAAGCTGAAAATGAACTGTGAGAAGATAAAGTTTCTGTTAATAGGGGGCAGGTTTGGTCATGGGAATTACTCTTGCTATCCCACAGGCATCAGACCTCTGTATGAACCTATAACCTCCACCTACAGTCTCATCTTCAAACTGCCAAAATAAAGTTGCGCCACAGATACACATAAATGCAGTAGTGGCAAAATGTTCACCAACTTGAGATGCTGTGTAACATTCTTCCATTTCTTCATTCTGATTTCCCCTTAAAGTTGCGTCATCCACTATTTGTTCCTCTGGGAACTCTTCAGACCTCAGTCTCCCACATGCAAAATCCGCCATTTGCAATGAGTGCATAAAGTGGCTGATAGCTCTTCGGAGTCCACGGCCACACTCATGTCACCCCTATTCCCTGCTTCTCTCATTGCTTTCCAATTAAAACCTGGCTCACCTTTAAAACTCTGTGGTTCAAACTCACAACATATAATTGCATGGGGGCGCCACTTCATAGACAATCTGGACATCTATATTTAGGGTCATCCGCATTTGATCCAAAGTCATTATCTTTTACTCTGCTCTTCTATGCCTTTGCCCGCAACCTTTTCATATCTCTTCCTCCTTATTTCCCAAGGTTCTTTTGAATATCTCTCCTTTTGCATGGAAGTTAAAACCAGCATGTTTCTCTACTTTAAAATGTACTCCACACACCCAAACATGCATGAGGCAAGATGGCCTCATGCAATATTGCGCTTTATTAATTTCATTCCGCACCATACCAACCTGAGAGCTGTATAAATGAGTTTCCTTTACCTGCAATTTCATTGAGGGTTGCTCCTACACTTCCCATACACCCCACACATCCTACAACCACAAACAAACACAATCCCTGCAGTAACCTCTTCCCCTGATCACTTCAATGGTGTATAACGCACAAAGTAAACAGTGTAAACAAACGTTAGAGTCCTCAAAGGATGCTGTTTGTGTCATCTGTCCCATAAGAGAGTTGACAGTACCTCCTGAGCCAGGAAACACCATATGCCATAACAACCCCACAAAACCAAACCTTGCACAAGCGAGGAACATACAAATCCAAATGATTCAATGTTATAAACATCAGTCAATGCAAGAAATGCCTGCAACGGAAAGATGTTGGGGAAATAGACCAGGAGCTGCATGAAAACACCATTGAGTCACCACTTAACGTAAAATGGGCGCACATTGTAGGTTTTACCAGTGATGTTATAGAAAGGTGACCTCTCAAATAGCTCACACAAAAACATGTGGGAGTTACAGTTCTTGCAGATGCTCAATCTCAAAGACAGAGGTCTGAACACTGATATAGATTTTATGAAACACTTTGGCACCTTTGAGCATAGGACTATCAACCCTATTGAATCAAAAATGCAATAAGACAACCTGTCAGTAGATCCTCTAAACAACAGCGGTAGGATACTAATGCTCAAAGCCCCTAATGAGTGAGAACCCAAGCCATCAACAATGGACATCTTGGGTGCCTAAGCTAAAATGGCTGGGACCATCATTGAGCATGAGAATCACTGAGTTAAAGGAAGACTTTGTATCATTCATGCATTGGCAATGTATTTTGTATATGTCACATTATATGCAAGCCAGGAAGCTAAAACCGCAAATAAGGCACACTCATTGGACAACAGGAAGACATTTTGTATGCATATTGTAAGCATCCATTAAGTTAAGGAACTCTATTGTAGTCATTTCACAGCTCTGTCCCTGTATGGAGGTTCCAGAACATATGCTTACATCTGTTTTAATGGTTTAGCAAACAGTGTTCTGGCCACCCAGTCTACACCCATGAATTTGACATATTCTCACATTCAAATGGCAAATTTATGACCGCTGTGCAAACCCAGAAAAGTACAATGGCCTATAGGCTACTGGCCTATTACAGTGGTACACTCAACTCAGTTATGCGAGGGCAATTTGCATGCGAACAAGCACTTGCTGTGGCTGCATTCGCAATAGAGAAAAGTTCCACAATCGTAATGGGATGCTCAGTAACTTTGTATGTGGAGAATTCACTATTCACCATTTTAGAAAGGTGAAAATCTACGCTGACAACACAGAGAGCATTGGCATATGAGATAGTCCTCTCAAGCCCAAACATTCATATAGTACGATGCAAAATGAAAAACCCTGCAAAGTTTGATTGGACATTGAAGTTGCTGCAGGCAAATGAATGAGTGGGCTGCCACAGAGATTCATACATATGAGTTAATAGAATTACTGATAGTGGGCTACAAAGGTGACATTTTATGCATACCTGTTAACATTTCTGGACTCTGTGTGTAGTAGATGTGAAACAGCACACAATGAATTCAACATACTGTGCTTTCAAATGCCTTATTTGAATGTGTTTCTAGGGTAACACTGGTAATATCAGAATTTATTAGGTTCCATTTTGCGATTATTGGTGCCTAGTTCATATATTAAATGCAACAGTTTTGCATGAATAATGTGTCCCTTCTTCAGAAGTGTGATTCCCAATACTGCTAAATGTATGCCTCTATCGATACATGGTCGTTTGAGGCATGCATTCCACGTGGTCTTTTATTTCTGATCCTAAGGAAGTTTAAAGTGAAAAGTCTTCCTTTCTGTGAGAAAATAATGTGCAGTGTGGATTTGTTTTTAAATTGGTTACTCAATAGCTCTCTGATGCAGAAGTCTACAGCACAATGTACCATCATAGCATTCTATTTTCCGTTAGTCCAATAAAATGTCATCAATTCATGGATATTGTATGATAGGTAAAGTGTGATAGTGGTGAGCAGGCATAGTGTTGAATGACTGCGGTATCAGTCAATTACTGAGCGAACAAAAATACTGAATGCAAAATTGGCGAATTTCGATGGGTAAATTTCCCTGCAATTGTATGTGGGGTGGGGCGGTTTAGGGTTGTACAAAATATAAGGGGAGTATGGGCAGGGCAGCGTGGGGTCTCCCCCGCATTTAATTATGGGAAATGTTCAGGAAAAAAAGAAATTCAGCATTTTTGAATTTGACATTTCTTTTTCTCAATAATGCCACAGATCCCTCACTCCCGGTGGCAAAATACTGCCTACTTCAGAAAGGGTGGTGTTAACACGGTAACAATCCCCTACATCTTTCCAGCAGTGGAAAACTCACCATGGGTGGAACGATTTAAATGGGGGCTTATCCACTCAAGTGGCCTATACTCTAAGGGCCCGATTCATGGAAATATTTGTGTGGAAAATGGGGGCCTTGTGCACCAAACTGCATGCAAATCCATATTGTATTGTATTTGTATTTATTTATTCATATAGCGCACCTGGCCCGGGGGCATATGGGCACATTTCTTCAGGTTACGTGTTGCAAAAAATACAGATCACATTAAAAACATTACATAATAAAGTCTACTTACAGGGTGTATACACAGTAATTACACAGGTGAAGGTCAAATCCGTGTGCAGCAATTCATGGAACTGACTGCACAGGACTTTCTTGGGACTTGCGTGGAGCTTGCGCAGGCCGGAATGGCTGTGTGAGCCGTCGAGCACCTTGCGTGAGACATCATGTAGAGCATGGGCGTGGCTTGTGCACAGGGCTGGGAAGGGCAGAACTCAGAAAATGGGTAAGAACATGCGAAAAAGTGGGTGTTATGAGGGACGCCCAGCAGGTAGTCGCTTGCATGCCCACATTTGTGCCAAACGACACGTATTCATGGAAACACCTGCACAGCCTGTTGGCATATGAATGGCCATGTAAATCCCTCGATCATTATGTCACTCGAAGGGAGGAGTAAGTACACTTGCACTTAGGATTCACAGCACGGAGATGGGTTTGCATGTCGGATTTGGGGGTGTGTGTGTGCAACCAGTGTTCTGATTTATGCAGTGTGGTGGGGTGCAGGTACGGTTTACGGGGGTTTGCAGGCAGATTTTCTGAGTTCAGACTAATTTATGTTCTCATACGCATGTTGTCGGGGTGCCAGCAACAGTTAAGGGGGACCGTGCACAGGGTCCACGATATGCAGGCCTGCTTGCGCGGGACTCCACACACTGTTTGAAGGGTGCATGTTGTCATGCCTGGCGGAGCGTGCAAAGGCAGCTGTTCTGGCTGTTTATGCTTTACATGTGGGCGTGTCAGGAACGTTCTGGGCGCAACTTGCGAATACGGTTACTTTGCGCAGTAAATTTCATGAATACTCAGGGCATGCATTTTTAATTCTGCGTGCAGGCTTGTGCAGTGTCCTTCTCGGCGTGTGGTCCAGGAGGGATTTCCGCCCACATTTCCATGAATCAGCCCCATAGCCTATATCCCTGCTGCCTAAAAGTCCTACCGAATGACAGAGCAAAGCTCTGAATAATATGGCTCTGCACACATGAATCGATTCTACTTTGTACTTTTCTGTTCCATGTTGGACTGTATGGTCCGTTGGCTAATAAACATGCCTATGCCTCTGGAATGGTCTCTGGGGAAGCTTTTCTTACATCTAACATACACTATTAGTTATCCGCGCGCCTCATGCTTCCTGGATTCCGCCCGTCACACTAACACAAGCCGCTGCTGATTTCCTTTCAGTGGCGGCACACAATGCTTGTAAGGTCAGTCAGAAGACTCTGATGGGCCAATGCGCATGCGAGGCTGGAGTAGATCCAACATGGCTCCATTGCAGCCTGATGACTGTTCAATGACTGAAATTGTAATCCTTAGAGCCCCCTCTTCAATTTTTCTGTGCACCTTCCCCTCCCTCTCTTCCGCCTCCTCCTCACATTGTGTGGGAGTTGATGGGAATACATGCAGGAGATGCTTCCAGGGATTCCCCAGGCTCCGCCTGTCGCTACTTACCTTGCCTGAGTAGTGCCCGAGGTGCCTGAGGTGTGTCAAGGAGCAATGCATAGTGTGGCACATTGAGGAGTCTCATCTGTTAAGACTGGAATAGGCAGCAGCCTGGTCCTGCTGCTGAAGCCGGTGCCAGTGTGGCACACGAGGAGCTCAGGGGGGGTTTCCCACAGATGGATTGGAGATCTATGAGTCAAAGTCCCCGCCCCCAGCCGCACCAGGTCTAGAACTATTTGAACCCAATGTAACAACAACTGTGAGTTACAAAGGTATGGGACAAACAATTAAAAACCCTAAACATGCATTCAGTCTTTTCTGAAACTATCAACATTGAGACACATAAAACACAGAGTGCATTACAACACAAATTAAGACAAGACACCCAGCTAGGTCAGCTTCTCATAACACACTGTGATCCTTATTTTGTTGACTTGAAGAGAATGAAAGGCCAACCAAACGAGGATTCAAACAATTACTTTGATGACGATTTATTTACTTAGTGTTTTTATAGAGCGCTCCCACTGTCACACAGCTCCTTCAAAGTGCTTTCTGGAAGGATAGGGGGGAAGGAGATCATTTCGAGTGAGGTGAATTGGGGCATTGGCTTAGCATGCTTCCAATAGGTGCCCCCAAGTCGTGGAGTTTACTGAAGGCAGTGTCTAGACGAAGATGTAAGGGGAGAGAGTTCAACATGGAAAGCATTGAGCGTATAATGTTCTACCCCGGAAGTGTTTGTTTCCCGCGCCGTGGATTGTTATCCACACATTTTAGTCAAAAAATCGGTTAGTCAAGGCAGAAGCTCTGAGGTTATGCGCTAAATACTAACAGAATATGAAACCAACATAAGGGAAAATCCTCTGTGTTTGAGAGTTCTTGCTTCCTCAGGAAGGATCTAAATAGATCTTAACATCTGTGGGGAAGCATTGACCAATCAGGATCCGCAGAACCCAGGCGTGACTAGGCAGTGACTGCCGGCATTCCTTGCCGCCTTCCTAGCAGCTTTCCCACTGCCGCCATTTTCACACCCTGTGTCACGGTGCATAGTGCTGTGTCTCCTCCTCACCTGTCTCCAACCTGCCAAGCATTGATGGGCTCCTTGCCTGCAGCCCTCTCACGCTTTAGTTCACCCCTCTCCTGCAGTGGCTCACCCTGCTCCACTCAATGATGAATTTTCCTTCCCTACTCTGCCACATGTTGCAGGCTTTTGAACTAGGGCCACCTCGTCCATAGAAATGAAAAAGAGACTCCACCTGAAGCCCTCTTTTTTTTTATTTCTATGTCTGATTTTCATTTTTTTTATTTTAGAAAAGCACACAATCAGCACGCGGATGTGTGCTGGATGCTAACAACGTTAAGGCCTGCCCTTCGGCATTAATGGTCCTGATCACTCACTGAGGGCATTCACTCGGGCCTGCAAAGGCTCAGGCCGATGACACGTTATTGCCAAAGCTTAATGCTATATTATTCCTTTGAATCTCAGCTTCATACATCGATTATAGGTTATTGGTTGATAATCGGAGGGCTTCTCTGCATTAGGAATAACTGTTCCAGAGAATGGCCATTGGCCATCCCATAACGACCTTGCAGAGCCGCTGGTCGAATGCAATCCAGCATCCCTCGCCTTTATCACACGCCAGGGATGAACCAGCCTTTCGTCGAAAATGTCTGTCAATATTTTCATCTCTTATCACTGCAAACTGGGCGCGCTTTTTTTTTAATACATGAAGCGAGCGTCGACTTCCTTCAGAAAAGCAATGTCTACCTAAGGATGCAAGGAGAGCCGCGGGACTCACAGTTCAGCTCCCAACCGCCATTTTGATTTTGCAGAGAGCATAAACATTTTAATGAAAAAGAGCCTTCGCACAGGGAGACCGTGTGTCCTTCCGCCTGTGTTCCTCCTACCTTTTGAAGTTTAAGCACTGTTCATTTCTCTCTGAACAACAAAGCTTCACTGCTGGTTTGGAAAATTCAATCTTATCGCAGCCAACCACTCGAGCTCCGCACACCTTGCGTCTATCCCCCACCCCGAATATGAGCTTAGCACGGGGGAAGCAGATTACAGCAAACCGTGGCGCTGCCGGCAACTATGCCCTCCTCTTTATTTTTGTATTTTTACCATTTCTTGCCTTACTTGCAATTTCCATTGAGCGCGGGGCAGCACTGTTAAGTGAATTTAACTTTCTTGCTAAATCTGCAGAAAAAGTAAGCATTGTATAAGGAGTAGGGTGGAAGGATGTACTTTACCGTACTCAAAAGATACAGAGGGCCTCATTATGAGTTTGGTGTTGTGGTAAAAAAGTGGTGGTAATTCCGTTACCACTTCTTTTTTTGGCAGTACTGCAATTACCGCCACTTTTATTGGACTGCCGAATTCAGAGTTTGTCCTTGAAGAGGAGGATTCCCTCCAGTGTGATGCTGGAGGTAGATCCGCCTCTTTACGGCCAGATTTACCACGCGGTATTACTGCTCGCGGTAGGCATACCAAAACGCCACATGGGGTCCTAAAGACTGCAAAAATGGGAGTTAACACCATCCTACCACGACTTGCAATTCCCTGGTAAGCCCATGGGACCAAGTGGCGGTAACTGTAAACAAATTTACCACCGATTTACCCCCAAATTTGTAGTTAGACCCAATGTTTAGAACCGCATGGTGTGTGTTTTCTTTATTTGCTTTGTTTTTTTCTAGCTGGCGCTGAAGTCATTCTTGTACTGCCCTACCCTGGGCCTCTCACAAGTACAAATGTACAAAACAAAAGAAAACATAGAACATGGCAGAAATATATGCAGTGTAAATTAAGCAAATTCACAACCACAGCGATAACATATAGAACAATTAACAGAGAAGAAACCCTTCTTGTCTTACTGTATTGCTGTAGATGGCCTTAGAATTAAAAAAAAAAACAATTGCCTTTGACTCTGAAAGTACTGCTGTATGCAACTATGACATCAAGTGAACGGAAACAGACCTGCACAACCTGCAACATAGGTTTTCAAACCTATTACTCAGGTGCTTAAACTGTCGAGAAGTGCCTCAGACCGTCATTAAAACTCAGAGCAGTACATACAGGGGTATCAACATTACCAGGTTTCGATAGCAGCCTAAACTTCCAGGTAAGTATTCCTGACCACCATGCACCCCAGGGCTGCAACCACAAGGACCAGGATGCCAGAGATCCCAGACAGGGCCAAGACTTGGGTGCGCAAGCTGCTCTGGAAGTACTTCTGATTGCCATTATTTTCTTTTTAATTGTAAACCCAGGAACAAATGAGACTGGATTAGGTACATTCACAGGCATGCATCATGTATGTAAACACAGCAGTCATTGTTTTAACTCTTCGCTCAACTATGTCTGTCTTGCAGTCGGTCGGATGCTCTACTCTCTCCAGGGTAGTGGAGTTCTCTCATTAACACAATCCTCGGGCAGCGCTCCAACACTGCACACTCCTTGCTATCAGTTACATACATTGACACAGCGACACTGGGCACAGCCCATTTTCTAGCAAATTCTTGCAGATTGTTGACGCTGCCGGTGTCTGAGTTTGGACCTTATAACTAGGCCAATTATGGCAAATATCTCTTCAAACAAGGTGCAACTGCAGGATGTTCCACCAGGAGATGGGCATACCTTATTCTATCAGTGGTCAACCTTTCCAGAAATTTCAGTTATCTTCTGTGCCCAGTTTGAACATAAAAAAGTTGCCCAATTAAGTTTCAGTAAGGTCTTAGAGCATAGCTTAGAGGCCGTTCTATACTCATGAATTCTGACTCTGAGGGAATATGGGGTTTAAAGTGGGGCATCTTGATGGGTGAAATACCTTGGTAGCTCCATCTTAAAGTGTCTAACAGCTCCTGCCCTCAGACGCAGGCACTGAAAGTTTCCAACCAACTCCTGAAATGGTGTCATGGTGTCATGTGTTCGTTTGACCATATCTGGTTTAGTCTAAATATCCCATGCTTGATCCATAAGGGACAGTCCATCATCTTGCTGTTTTTCGGAATACAGGAGTGATTGAGATTCTGGCAGGTGTTTACATGGTGGCCCACAGCTGTCGTCTTGTGATGAGATATGATTGCTGACCTGGCCTCCTTAATTGTTTCTGGGAGAACCTCTTTTTTGGGATGGATCTGGCTTCCAGTGTGGATTGTTATGGGGAACCAACCTTAGAAAGCACTCCACCGCTAGACACTGAGATTCCATAGTCTTGCTTCAATTCCAGGAGCTACAGTTTCGTATCACGGGGTCAGGTGATATCTCCCCGTCTTATACTAGTTCTCAGCTGTTTCAGAGAAATTGATGGCTTGCGGTTTGGAGAGCATTGTGTTAGGACAGAAAAGTCACAGGTTTCTTTTAGAATCAACTAACATTTTGACAACACAGTAATCTTAATTCAGGTTTTCTTTACCCGCAAGGATCTCTATAGCGCTGACTACTGCCAATTGTCTTTTTCCAAATTAGCAATAATAGCAAAGACGTTAAGTGTGATCAGGCTGCTCAGGAATGGGTTGCAGAGTATGCCACGGTAGCTGATTTGGTTTTTGGCCAATTTAAAGTACCAACTTGCAACCTACTGTGACATTGCCCCTCATTATGGGTCCAGCAAAAAACCGTGCCGGTAAAATCAGCAGGTAGCCGCCGGACCCATAATGATTTACTGCTGACTGACTTGCCAGAATCACCGGGCGATTACGACCCCAGTGTTCCAGGAAGTCAGGCGCCAGTAAATGTTAATCCCCATTCCCATTAAATCCCACAGGACTGAATGGGAATGGGGATGACAGAAGCACCGGCACCATTAATAACAGTGCCGGTGCTTCCGTGAAAGTCTGCTGGCGGGTGCGGTTCCACCCGCCAGGTCTCATCCTAGCAGGCAGTACAGCAGACTCGTAGTTTGCCAGTCCGGAAACAACGGTGCTGGTAAGCTTACCGGCACCGTTCTTTCAGGACCGGCAAACCTTTAATGAGGGCCATTGACTGATGGCAACTTATATAATTTTGAAACCTGGGAATGATCCAAAGTTTTGACCATGGCAAGGAGTGCTGGATCGGACAGGCATGATCATGAGAGAATTGATGCATACCTGTGTCAAATAACATCAGTTCACAATCCATTCCTATCCATTAGCCCCCAATGTCCAAGTTACCTCTTATCAAAATCGCTAGTGTTAGTAAGCAAAAGCTTAACAGGAGCGAGGATAACGGCCTTCTTTGCTGCGATTATAACTCTGCTGTAGATATGGGAATGCCAACATGTGTTGCAGATGGGTGAATAAGCTGCAAGGATGTACTTCAGACTGCCATGAAACTCAGGGCAGTACATACAAGCATGTCAACATAACAGTAATACATTGTTCATCTAAACAATTACGGTTGTGAGTTAGTTAGTTTTTTGGGAAGTTCACCCTAAAGAGGGGGGCATTGAGGTATGATTGATTGCCATCTGTCAATGGTGTAAAAGCCCTATCTTGTTTTATATTTATAACATTTTTTTCTTTTTTTTTTTTTAATTTTATTGACTTTAGTTTGGAAAAATAAACAAACTTTTTTTGTCACAGTTTTCATCACTACATTCCAATTTCCTAAAGGGGAGCAAGAAATGGGACAACCAGCGATGGGATGGAAAAACAACAAGGCAAGAGCATGGCCATCAATTCTCCTCCTGTTTGCCTTTCCACCACAGTTTATCTCTTCCAGTTGTCAAAGTCTCACTCAACTCATCATTATGAGTTTTCAAATTCTCTATTCAGTTCTCTTCATCAGCTCCTCCTGCTTGAATTTGATACTTCACGTCTCACTATCACTCGGCTTTCTTTGCCATGGGAGTATCATATCAACAAAATTAATGAGCGAGCATGTCAAATTGGTGTTAATCCCTGATATTACATAACTCCACCATTCAGCCATGTTTCCATTCTTTGGCGCAAAGCACGACAAGTGTTGTGAACGCTGGTTGGCAATCTTCGGGCATTCAATTATCAGATGTTTCAATGATTCGATCTCTGCCAAACAATAGCGACAGATGTCACTTGTCGCCGGATCTTTCCTTTTCATCAAGATCTTGCGAGTGTGGTAAAGATTGAGTCGCAGTCTTAAGAATTGTTTTCTATGGTATTGTGATGGAAATCTGGTAAGATACTTAGGTAGGTCTCCTACTTTTGTTGAAGACATACCTGGATCAATATTCATAGGCAATGCGACTCTCATATTGGTATTTATGATGCAGTTCCATTGGTTGAAGTTGACTTTTGCCAATTGCGGAGTATTCATTACCATTGGCATATTTATGTCTGCCGCTTCTAGAGTAGACAACAATTTCTCTTCCCAGCTGTTTAGCAATTCTGCGGACGGATCTTGACTCTTGTTATTTAGAATCAAATATGGTTTTGCTCCTGGTGTTATCTTCATTTTACGGAGCAAACATATTGACGTCCATAGAACTACCCAGTACAAAGAGTTAAGCCCAAGCTCATTGCGGATTCCCACCATTGGGGTACATTGTGGTAGTTTGAGAGCTTTCGCCAGAATTTGCCTTCCACTTGGGACCAAAAGTTCGCGTTAATATTCCAACTTGTTTTGCTGCCAAAACATAATATTGGAACCACTTTTTGGGAGTAGAAGGTGATTAGTGGTAGTAATAAAAATTTCCCATAGGTAGCGTGCAGTTTTGCTCCTTGTAGGGCTAGGATTTTCATTCGCGAAGTTACTTTGTTTGTCCAGCTCCACTCTCTTATCGAGATATTGAGCACAACTCCCAGATATCTAGTTGTATCTGCTTTACACAGGGCTTCATTGTTTATTTTCCACATAAATGTTTTACCCTTGATGTTTGTTTTTGGACCCGGTGCAATGACTTGCGACTTCTTTACATTTATTGTCATGTGATTTGCTGATAGATATGCTTGTAAAGATGACAGCAGTCTTTGGAGTCCAATTTCCGTGCTGTCTAGTAATACTATGTCATCAGCATATACTGTATGGCTTATCTGGTTTCCATTTACTTTTGGCGAAAAACACCTTGCTTGTCTTAGTACAGCTGGGAGATCGGCAATAAATAGTTTAAATAATAGAGCCGCTAAGTGACAGCCTTGTTTCACGCACTTTGTAGTTAATATTTCATCTGTTAGATCACCTTCCCTGTTTAAACGTGCACGAATGCTAGTATTTGCATAAAGTGCCATTAGTGGAGCCAATAGTTGATTTGGACAGCCCCAGTTTTTCAGTTTGTTCCAGAGGAGTTGGCGGTTGATACTGTCAAAAGCTTGTTTTAAATCGACGAATGCCAAAAATAGCCTCTTCTTTTGTTTTAACGCATTCAGTTTGGCTATATTCAATATCACTAGATTCAATTCCACTCCAACGCCTTTTGTAAAGCCTGTTTGTCTGTTATCTGATATTAATGCGTCTTCCGCCCATTGAGCAATTTCTTTTTGGAGGAATGTGGCAAAGATTTTACCCATGGTATCTAGCAGCGCAATGGGGCGGTAGTTCTCTGGATCGGCACGATTTCCTTTTTTAAAAATTGTAACTACCACCGCGCTTGTCCAAGATGGAGGTATCTTTTTTGTCATTGCAATATGCTCAAATAGTGTTTTAATGAATTTCGGCCAATTTTCTTTATGTACTTTGAGCATTAAATTTGAAATGCCATCTGGTCTGGCTGCTCGCGAGGTTGTCAATTGCTGAATTGCTAATTCGATGTCTTCTATGGTTTCGATGACATTACATCTTTCTGCTTCGACCCAGGGATCGATTAACTTCCAACTTTCCTGGTCATTGAATACTGTTGTAAAGTGATTTACCCAACTGGTTGCATTCACTCCATTCGCTAGTGCGTCTGACTTCTTCAATTTGCCAGTATTTATAATTTGCCAGATGTTACGGCTATCTTTTTGTATTAATAGACGGAGCATCAGTTTGTCTTGTTCTTGAGATCGTATGTGATTGAATGACTTTAGCCAATTACGATAACGTTGGCATCTCCTCTTCATCAACAACTCTTTTTTTAGTCCACCTTTTTTCCTTATCTGCTTCAGATCTTTTTGCAGCTGTTTCTTTGCCTCATCTAAGGCTGGGCTGAATTGATGTGTATTTGAGATACTTCCTACCTTTGGTTTGTTTGTGTGGGAAATCTTTTTTAGTAATGATATATATTCCACTTGATTCTGTGATTTCTTTGTTTGACTATATCCCGTTGTTAATTTGTCAATCTGCTTACTGTTAATTCGTATTCGATTTTGGGTATTATTTATGTCTAGTGGAATTATATATCTTTGCAGCTGCTTTTTGTACGGGTTCTCCCACGACAGTACTAGCGGATCAGGGTCACTTTTTACACTCTTCTTTATCACAAGGTTCGTAATATGCGAATGAAGATTTTCGGAGGCCCAAATATAATCAAGGGTTTTTGACGTGTCCCCTCGCAGCCACATATCGGCTGCGGGGATGTCTCCCTTGATTACACCGTTCAGCATTGCACATTGTCGCAGCATCAACTGGAATTCCCATTTTGTACCGCGATCGTCTGACTCTGATGGACTTTTTAGTAGTTTGCATGGCTTACGCATTTTAACCTTATCAAACCATGTGTAGTTTAAATCTCCACATGCTATTACAAACGGATCAGAGAAAGATGCATAGCATTTATCTATTTCCGTTGTAACCACATCTAGAAATTATTTTTCGGCAATCATCACAGGATTCCAATATAAGTTCAATAGCAGTAGTTGTTGATTTGAAGATTTCCCATCCTGGGTTTCAACTACTGTTTGCAATGTTAAAGCTTATACGAACAAATTTGGATTATGGGTGTATAACACTTCCCATCCTGCCGAGTTCTTTACCATGGTTAGAAGGCCAGAAAAGGGACGTCCAAATATATTTTTTCCTGCTGTGTTTAGAAATATTGTATATCCGTCACTTGATGGAGGCTCTCGCAGCCACGTTTCTTGCAGACAAATAAAGGTACTTTTTAGATCTTGTATATCGCCATCCTTGAATAAATGTGCAAAACCACGGGTGTTCCAAGATGTTAAAAGTTGGGTCACACCTCTTGACCCTACGTGATCCTAAGCATGGATCTTGTCGTCATGCATTCTAGTTGCGTTAGATGATTGCTGTTTCATTTGTTTCCATAAGTCGTTTCTTTTGTTGTTATTTGAGGATCTATTCTGCTTCTGCTCATTTGCCTCGTCCATTGGTGGCTGTTGGACATCACAAACTGTCAGATCAAACCCATTATTAATAATAAAATAAGGCGGTACTCCGTCTCAGAAAAAGAGGCCTGCTACACAGGGCCTCCTTTCCTAAAATTCCATGCAAAAAAACATATACTCCGTCTCAGAAAAAGAGGCCTGCTACACAGGGCCTCCTTTCATAAAACTCCACGCAAAAAAACATAGTGTACACGTGTGCCCACTGCACCAGTCTCCCGAAAGAGCTTCAGTATCTGCTCTCCAGTGGCACAGAGCAGATTCAAAGGTTACGTGTGCCATTTTGACAGTTGTTCCAGCACAAGGCTTCTGCAGGCAGAGGCTGCATTAACTTCAGCACTTCTGATGTAACATATCAAAATCCTGGATCTGTGAGTTGGGTGGCAGGTTAAACTGTAAGAATAAGCCATACTGGTTTCAGTATGGTGACTCTTAGAAACAGGATTCTTAAAGCTGCATCCTTTAGAGGTGAAGCACTTAGAGAACACAAGTGGACTTGAGGAAGTGTTCTTCCATCTTATTTCGTCTGCAGTTCTTCCCAAAGCCCTCTGCCCGAGTTGAAGACAGGTGCTCCAAGGCAAAGAAAGGCCTTGGTCCATACCTATACCACCGGGACATTGGGGTTGACTTTTGCTGAGGACCAAGGCCTGCTACTTGGCTAGCAACATTTCTAAGGCTGGGAGATCAAAGACTCAAAATTACTTACCTTGTCCTGGAGCCACCTCCAGTGGGTTTTACAGCATCCGGAGAAGCCAAAGAGATAGGTTTCCTGTTTTCATTGCTCGACCCAACTAAAAACGGAATTTGAAGCATGTTTGACACTTTCAACCCACAATGCTGCTTTTAGCACTCAACTTCAAAAGTTCAAATGGTCAATTGCAGCCATTGAACCAGTTCCACTCTGCATCACGCCAGCAGAGCCTTGTCATCGATCTGGTTCAAACACCTGTGGACAGTGCAAACGACTTTGAACTGACGCACTTGCCAACCAAGTAGCGAACCACCAGGACTTACATTGCAGGTGGACTTGAACTGCTGCAGCAATGTGTCACCCATTAACCCAAACCAGCAGTACCCATCAATTTGAACCACGCTCGATCACCAAACCACTTCTGGGTTATCCATCGACATGCGTCGCTTGATGCCTCCTTCGAACCACATGGAGCACTGCTTGAACTCAACTCGATGCTGACACACTGCTTGGGATTAACACAACTTGCTGCCTCCGAACCCAGTTCGACCGACTAGCATCGCAACTTGAAGCCAAGTTCGACCCCGTTGTACAGCTGAAGGACAGCAATTGGGTACGGTTGAGAGCCCCTGTCCCCTTGGTCCATTTGTGGGGCCTTATTGACTAGTTTAAGCCAGAATACCAAGAAGGTGGAGGCCCACGGCATGTCCTGAGACTGTTCATCATCATATGCCATTGAAACACCAGGAGTTTATTTATAGCCAATTCTATAAAATGCTTGGGACTATGCATCAACCCTATGGGGAATTCACAGCATTCCACAGTTTTAAGCTTGATCCAAGATACAACCCATTGAGTACGTCAATGAGGTAGAAACACACCTGTCCTGACTATCAGCATGGGCCGACTCAGTCCCTCATCCTCCTGGGTTGATAAACTCCTTAACACAAGAGGGTAATGATAGGGATACCAATTTTTATAGCACTTAGAAGATGGAGAAATCACAAATGTATTATTATTAAACAGTTACTTCCCTTTTGTGGTGACCCTTGATGAGCTGAAAATAATAAATAATATTATTATTCCCCCGGAGGGAACTATATAAATTGCATTGACTTGTCATTAATGTACTGATGTAATTAGGCAGTGGAAGGAGTAGAGGCTGGAGGTAGACGAAGAGGAAGAAGAAGAAGAGGAAGAAGAAGAAGAAGAAAAAGAAGAAGGAGAGGAAGAAGAAGGAGAAAAAGAAGAAGGAGAAGAAGAAGAAGAAGAAGAAGAAGTAGAAGAAGTAGAAGAAGAAGAAGAAGTAGAAGAAGAAGAAGAAGAAGAAGACATTTGAGCTCTTTTACTGAAGGGCTTGCGCATGCCCAAGTGCCTGCTGGGATACCAAAGTAATACATCAAGTAGTTAAAGACTATTGGGTCAAACAATTGCTTTCTGTTTTGATGATTTCTGTTGAGAATCCCTAGTGAGAGTAGGGAGCGTCTACTCATAGACCCCCACAACCTCTGCCCGTATGGATTCAAGCAACGCCATCCGGGAAAGCTCCACACGGCAGGAAGCAGTCTAGACTTGCTCAGTACATGAGGTGCGGCCTCAGGGTTTGGCCAAACTGCACATTCTGGTTTGGAGCAGGCTAATTTGCATTTTGGTCAGTCTTCTTTTGTAATGTCACAGAAGAAAGCCATGCCTTTATTTAATGATGGAGTTTTTTCTTATATAGATGTTAATTCTTCATTTCTTCAGCTCCTAAGTGAGAGATGTTTTTATTACACATTTTTGCAACTTTCACACCAGTTGTTATAGTGTGCACACAGATTGTTGAATCAAGCGCTTGAGAAATACAGTATTTGAGGCCAGTTTTTATGTCACTATTAGATAATTGAATAGCATACTGTGTATTAGATCCCTTTTGAGAACGGTTTCAGCCAGTCCGCTGGATGAAATTCAGGGCACTAATCTCTGATAATGGTTGGAATTTCACCCTGTGTCTGGCAGGGCTGTCGGCAAAATTCACTTGCCTGCCTCTCCCTTCTCCGCTCATTGTTTGGCATGCCAAACTGGCATGAACGTCATTTCACCAAAATGCCAGTGGTAGCAGAAGTGACATCACACGACCCTTCACCTCCGATGACATCATAGGGAGTGATGTAATTGACTCCGCCCCAAGTGACATCACGGGAAGTGATGGCACACCACGTTTCACCCCTTGACAAAACAGGAAGCGGCATCACTTAAGCATTGTTCCTCAGTGCACTAAGAACAATATGGTTACGATATCAATGTAACATGATATATATTTCATACAAGAATGGATCACCATATGTAGTGTTAATATCAGTGTTATCAAAGACTGGAAACAGCAACTGACCAACTCAAGTCCAACCAGAAGACAATCAGAGGCTGTACCACTTCATGCTTTTATATTTGGACAATATGCGCAGGGATTTTCTTGTAAATAGTGCACTTTGAGCCATTGTACAGCAACCCACTCCCGCCAGTCACCCAGAGCCTGAGTATCTCCCAACCATTTTCACCATGGGCACCCCACCATCCACTGCGAGTCACTAAGGGCCCTCCATCAACAGCTTTACATTTCTGGCACCTACTCCCACCCTCCAACACCCTACACCACCAATGCCTTGCCCCAACACCTTCATGTTTACACAGTAGCTCCCTCCTGCAAGTTAAGACTCCTGCATTCTCCAACACCATCAATCTCAAGCAAACTAGCAACTTAAGTCTCCAGTACCCTTCTTCAACACCCCAACAGTGTGAGTCTCAATTATCCTCCTCAAATATCTTATATCTGCATTCAATGCATTTCAACACTCTTACAACACATTACGTCTCTAAAACACTCTCTCCAAACTTTTGTAAGTCTCTAGTACATCTTAAGTCTACAGTACCAGTCTCCATAACATTGAGCCTCGAGCACACACTTCAAACCCTTCTTAAATCTTAACACACCAACACTGCAAGACCGTTACATCTATTACACCCTCTTCAACGTCTAGAGCCTCAAGCATCTTAAGTCTGCAGCACTCTCCTACAACACATTGGGCCTCAGTATAAGGTAGCCGGTCCATAAGCAACGTTACCGGTAAGCTTGCCGGTACTGTTGTTTATGGACCGGCAAACTATGAATTTGTGAGCAGGGGCCTTTCCACCCACCAGGTCACCTGCTCGCAGACCTTGACGAATGCACCGGCACCGTTATTAACGGTGCTGGCGCATCCGTCCTCCCCATTCCCATTGAGTCCTATGGGACTCATATGGGAATGGGGAGTAATATTTCCCAGAGCCCGGGAATAGGCAATTACAGGGTCTGCTGGGGCTGTAATGCCCCAGTAATTGCCCATTCCTGGGCACCGGAACATTTATGTCTCTGGCTACCGCCTGGGTTGTAATGACCCCCATTGAGTCTTAAGGACTCTCCCCTCTATCTCTCTCAACTACCCTTCTCCAATAGCTTGCGCTTAAAGCACATCCATCAAACTTTGTTACGACTCCAGCACCCCCCACACTTTTTGTATCAAGTGCAATCTCCAACATCTTAAGTCTCCAGTACATTCCCTCAACATCTCACATCCCCAGCGCCCCATAAAAGCCTTAAATCTAAAGCACACTCATTAAACGTCCGAGGTTCCCGGCATGCGGCTACCATACCTTAAGTCTGCTGTACCATTCACCAGCATCTTGAACCTTCCAGACCAGTGCCCAGTGCACTCTCCGCCAAGCCATACATCTTGCGCACCCTCCACCAACATCCCAAGTGTCCAGTTCATTTTATTAGATGAGAGATAGAGGGGAAGGATGTGTTCCAGGTCACAGTAATTGCAGTTTTTTTTTTATTTTTAAATGTAAACAGCAGCAGCAGCTCCAGGACATCACCCTTAGGAAAGTCCCATTTTATTATTTTCTCTGGTCCTGCACATTAATTTATTAATTTATTTATTGGGTATTTATTATTCGTCTATACAGCAACAGGTGTTTCAAGACACAACAAGACAAAAGATGAAGAAAAACAAAAACGGTAATACTAGGCTGAGGGAGGGGGTAGGTGACTGTCAGGGTAGAAAAAGGGTCCATGGGTAAGGAGAGTGCTAAGGGGAGGCCAGGTGGACAAATGCCAGGGAAATGCAGAGAGGGCAGGGGAAAGAAGGTCCACATGCTAAGTGCGAGGGAAGGGGCTGGAAGGAACAATGGGTGCAGGGTGAGGGGGCCAAGAAGGACAAGTGCAGGTTAGGTGGGAGTCAGGGGAGACCAAGTGCAGGGGTAGACTGGTTGAGGAGGGCCTGATGCCCTGCAGGAATCAGAAGGAACCAGGCAGCCAGCCAGTCAAAAAGAGGCAGAGGGGGACATTAGCAGGGGAGGAAAATAAAAGGAGGGTCCTGAGAAGCTTCCGGAACTTAAGGGGATCCGGCTCAAGCCTGGGAGGGCCATGGAGGCCATTCCAGAGGGAGGCAGTTGCGGAGGAGAGAGATCCACCCCCACTCTCTGCTTGGAAGAAATGTCTGATCTGCAGAGAGTTGGAGCTAGATGACCGAAGGGCTCTAGCAGGGAGGTATTAAGGGAGAGAGAGTTGGATGTAACGGGATCCCATGCCCCGAGGCTTGTAGATTATGCACAGGGTCTTAAACTTGATCCTTGCAGCAACCAGGAGGCAGTGCAGAGATTTTAGGGGTGGAGAGATGCACTCCCTTGGTTTGAGGCCATATTCTGGATTAGTTGAAGGGGACGAAGGGAGGAATTAGGCCAATTGAGGGGGAGGCTTTTGCAGTAGTCCAGCCTGGAGAGAACCAGAGCTCTGGAGACATTGAGTTTCTGGGGGAAGGTGAGTGTGCCTGTGATGCAGGTCTGGAGGATCTGGGCCAGGTCACACAGTGCCCCGGCAGGATTGGTGGCAGAAGACACTGGGGCACACCCCTCTCATCACAGGCCCGGTGGCTCACTAGATGTGCAAAGCAGACAACAAGAAACACTGTTGAGATTTGCGTTCATACTGTACTGTCACTGAGTACTTCAGGCTGCTCTTACCCATTCCCAGCTAGCTATACCTTGCACCCATGCCCGTCCTGTTGCTACAGTACTGGGTATGAGCTGCACAGACAGTCCTACCTCTGAACCCAACAATTCTTCACTAATGGACTGCCAACCTGGTGTTGATGGAGGTGTTTTGGTTTATCCTGCATCTCTGTTATTTCTCAAGCTAACGAGATCTAGAATACAGGTGAAAAAAACAGTGGCACAGTTAGCTGCATTTACAACCACCTTTTTCAGGTGCAACACAGATATCTGCTCTTGGCACTGCCTCTTTGTCCAGTGGCCTAGGGGTTGCCAAGATAGTTTTAGGGGTTGCAGAGGGAGTGGGGTCAAGGGTTAGCAGTTGCTACATGTCCCTGCAATCTGGTCCGTATCGTCCTCCACGCTGCCAGGAGGAAGCGAGGAGTGGCCTAGGGAGTAATTTTCTCACTGTTCTGCTCGCTTCTTTCTGCACTAGCTTCACTCGTCACTTTGGCGTTATCATGCAAACACAGCGTGTCCAGACACTCCCGCGTGGCCTCATACCCATCCTCGCCTTGTTTCACCAAACCGGCATTCCTCCCTCGTTGCCCGGATTTGCGTTGCAACCTTGGCAGATGCTAAAAGCCTTTGCACCCTGGGGGATAGGGAGCAATGCCAGCCTGCACTCTTGCTTGGGCTTTCCAGGTGCCCAATGGCCGGATTTGCCCCTCCCCCTTAGCCTCAGTGCAGAAAGGCCTATTCGTTAGGAAGTGTCATCACTTACATTCCATTGGTAGATTCACTATCTATTTGGGACATGACTCAACGTTGCCTGCAATGCCTCCTGTCCCCAGAGCAAAGCCACTCAGGAAATAAGTTTAGAAGTTTATCGCAAAACAATTGGCAAAGCAGCGTTTTAAAAAATATATATATATATATTTCTAAGATTTGTATCAATTGCTCCCTACACCTTCCATTAATCTGCCTGTGTCAATTCAGTTTAGGAAAAACATTACATTTAAGGAAATTAGTAAAAGTCATGACATTCCAGAATTAACAATCAAAAGCTGTTTAAGGTTATTAAACGTATTTCCATAATTGATTTAAACTCCCAAGTATAGGGCTGGGAGCATAGATCGGGGGCAACGCCACGACGCAGAGCAGCACAGGTTCGAATACCGGTCCTGTGCTTAGAGACTGTCTTATACAGTGGTCTAAGTGGGAGGGAGTGGTTGGTTGGGGGGGGGGGTGATCCTCTAGTTTTTTAATTAAGTTTTACTGTTCCCATACTTTTATTTTCAAAAGAAGCCATTCCGGAATGGGTTCGTTTTAAAATAAAAGTGTAGGAAGAAGTTGAAACTTGCAATTGAGTGCATTGCACTGAACATTCCATTAAACAGCAGGTGTGTTTGTTTGGGGGTTTGTATTGTGCGTTGAAGGAGGCGTGGTGATGGTGTTTGTGGGGAGTGGGGCAGACCCGTAAGTTACATAGTTCCACTACTTCTTTTTGTACACTTTGCACACTGGTCTGACTCTTAGAAAAGATCAACTAATTAATTAATTAACTGATTCTTATTGTGCCTCAGTGAAACATGTGTTACAAAAAAGTAGTGGAACTGTGTCTCCGGTGGGGGACAGCATAGAAATGAAGGGAGCAATGTGCAAGATAAGGTTTGCAGTCATGCTGGTTGAGAGCCAATTAAGTTGATACATATTTCAGTTTAGCTGTAGCTGATGTGCTCTAGCACCTTGAAGTGTCTCTTGTGCTCGATGGAATTACTTATAAGATCTCAGACCAAATAACCGGACAGACTCAGGAAATGTGGGAGAATACTACTTTATTCTCATTTCAATAATGCAGGGCGAAATGACGAACAACGGACTGATGCTCGCACACTCACACACAAACTTGATTATACAGAGGTTATATACCCCAATATACGTCATCTATGAGAGCCGCCTACGTGGCACACTACAAAACCTAAGGAAGGGAAGTATTGGACAGTGGTCAAAGAAGTAGTGCCACTATGTTCCCTACTGGCCTGCATCTGCTCCTCACAAACGCCATAACCACCCCCCTCCCACACACAATACAAACCCCCAAACACATGCACCTGCTTTTTAGGGGAACGTTCGGTACTGTGCACTGACAGTGTAACTTCTTCCTACACTTTTATTTTAAAATGAAACCATTCCGGAATGGTTTCTTTTTGAAATAAAAGTATAGGAACAGTAAAATGAAATAAAAAAAATTCGAGGAGCAACACTCCCAATCGCTCCAGCCCGCTTTGACCACTGGTATTGCTTAAGCGAAAATATGTACCTATGGCATGCACAGGGGTTAGTACTTCATTGACTACCACTTATCTGTAGGGCACCTCTAAATATTTATAATACTGATTATAGTAGAGAAAATGGCAGCGGATTGGTCCATGCAACATTGTATAGTGCGTTGCCTCTGATTGGTTGGGATGCTCACCCGACCTTGGACTTTCGGCTCATTACCATCTCGTAAGCAAAGCAAAACCCAGGTGCTTGAGTCATGTCAGATTACTCCCCGCTTTCCCAATTAGTCCATCATCACTCATCAGTCCAACCATATTCCAAAGATTCCCGTCTGTGACCTTGTAGTTTTCTCTCTGTTCTGGGACATTCGAGGGAGTGTAAGAACATCACTATCTTCATCCAAAGCTTAATGAATACCCCTTGTTTTTGAATTCTGAATCACACGTGAGGAGACTGCAAATTTATCCATTTCGACCTCTTATTTACTGCTATTTGATTTACTTATGCTGAGTGTTCTTGCTGCTCTTGGCCTCCAGAGACTTGCTCATTCCATCTTGGAGGATCCTCATCCATTGTTAATTGTCCAATACTTGGCTCTTGCAAATGTTTTCTTCTTCTTTAATCTAAGACAAATATGTATTACTTATGTGGCTTATCCGTCTGCCTTCCTTTGTACCTTGCAATTATTCCTTAAAATAGCACCCCTGATCCCAGGCCAACATAGATTCCTCTTTACTTTCATACAAAACTGTTTCTTCTACATCTTCTGACTCTGCATCCCTTGTCTGTTTCTGAGGTAGCTGGATTGAATCTTTGCACGAGCCGATGCCCATTTTCCTATCATGGCGGTCCTTGCCATGTTATATTTTCCTCTATTATTATTATTTTATTTAAAGTGATACAGTTTAGTTAAATAAACTTTACACATGTCATAAAAATTATACATAAAATATAAAAATAGTACTAAAATCAAATAATATAACATAGCATAGCAATTAATAATATATTTAAATATCAAATATCAAATATCAAATCAAGAAAAAAGACAATCACTTTCACTTTTAGCAAAAGAACAATTAAAAATGACACAATTAGGAGTTAAACAACCAAGCCCAACATATCCAAGATCCAAACTATGCCACCTTAGCTGCAAAGGAACAGGAGAAAGACGTATATACGAGCATCACGCTGCTTATCATATCATTAAAGTCCTCGGATCTCAACAGCCTGGAATATTTTCCTCTATAGCCTGCTTCTATTTGTCTCAACTACCCTGCGTTACTGCGTATTTACACTTATTGGTCAGCAAGTTACTTTATCTTCTTTGTATAAGATTACTTTATCATTTCGTGCATGTTTCTCTTGTCACTGAAATTACATCATCATTATTTAGCATTTTCATATCGTTTCTATATGTCCTTGCAGATCTCCTTCATGTCATCACGCTGCCCTAGTCAGATTTCACTCAGCATTATATGATGTCCATTGGTGCATGCTGACATTATTCCACTCTTTCCGTATGAGGGTACATTTGGTATGGTTGCCTGAGTGCATATCGTCTCTTGTACACTTGTTGCAATAGTTCCTGTATGACAGCGGTGAAGGCATCCACCTGCTCCTCTACATTGATATCCGGTGGTAAATTGGAGAAGTGTGCTTTAACTTCACAAAGAACAGTTCCAGAATGGAGAATGTGGTTGCAAAAATTAGTGGAGCTGTTAACAGTAAAAAATAAAAGTAGCGGCACACCGCTCCCGACCGCTCCTGCTCAATTTGACTACTGTTGTGCCTACGTTGCAAAGTACACATTGGAGCATGAATAGCAAACCAGTGTTACGTTCCTGCTTCCAATGTACTGCTCCATGACCTGTATATCGCTACGTTGCTCGCGAACTAGGTTTGCGCTAGAAAGTTATGTAGCAATAATAACGATGATAAAAATAATGAAACATGCTCCGCCCATGGAAAATGTGGTCATGAGCAACTCCCACCAAATAAAGACATACATTACGACTGTGCCGGTCCAGTAACAACGGTGCCGGTAAGCCTACCGGCAATGTTGTTTCTGGACCGACACAGTATGACTCTGCGGTCGGGTGCCATCCCGCCCACCAAGGTCCGACCTGGTGGGTGGTATGGCACTCTCCCGCAGTGTATCACAGAAGCACCGGCACCCTTATTAATGGTGCCAGTGCTTCCGTGGTCCCCATTCCCATTGAGTCCTATAGGAATGGGGACTAACAGAATTACCGGTAACCTGACGTCCCTGTTACTGGGGTTGTAATACCCAGGTGTTACCGGGAAGTCAGGCACCGGTAATGATTTTCGGGTCTGGTGGCAACCCACCGGTTTTACCAGCAGGGTTACCACCAGACCCGTAATGAGCCCCAAAATCAGGGTGGGTAATTGGGGTAGGGTGAGGGGGCTTGTAGCTGCGGAAGTGCAGGGAGGCCTGCTAGGCTCCAGTGAAAAAGGTAACTGTGTCTGTGTTTGCCTCTCAATGGACACATTCCTGCGAGACTGCATTTCTAGTTCAATAAATGAACGGGCCATTTGTGTCTGTCCTATATAATATTGTCACTACTTTTGATAATAATAATAATTTAATATTTATACAGCGCTACGCACCCTCAGGCATCTGAGCGCTGCTTATTATTACCCATGGTGTGTGGTGCTCATTTATCGACCTCGGAAGGATGAAAGGCTGCGTTTGGTACTGCTGGGATTCGAATCTGCTGCACAGATGTCAAAACGAGCGCTCGACTCACTGTGCTATCGGACCGGCACCTTTGAGGATCTTTAACACACATGGATGTGTCTTAATAGAACATAGTTGGCACGAGTCAAAATGCAAAAGTGTGGCCCTTTCCTTTGCCTGCCCAGCTTCATGTTTTGAAGCCCCGCTTTGCTTCTTTGCCTGGGATTACCCATTGAAGCTATGAGGGCCAGGCCGCACTATAAGCCCTTTCTTCCCCAGAAAACCTCGACGTGTCATCAAAATATTTCTGCAGCCGAGAAATGTGCCGCAGAGAGGAAGTCCTTTTGTGCTTCCGAGGACCCAGCGACACCAGCTAATTCATCCCTGGCAAAAAAGCGACAGCTGCGTGGGTCGCAGGGCCAGAGAACCCAACGATTGAGTGGCTAGCCTCCGACCCCCAGGGGATCAAAGTTCAGCTCTAAGTGACTGGCCCCATTCTGTGAAAGGCCCGCCTCTGAGTAGGGACACACGCTACAGCCTGGCACCACATTCCGCGCTATCACGTATCGGACAAGCATATCTCGCAAATATCGAATTCTGTCTCCGCTCTTTGTCAAGTCCTTGTCCACGAAGAGCAATTATTTCGCTGCGGTCCTTCAATGGGGTGTATTGTGAACAGGCGGCCTGGCCTGTTGGTTATGCCCTACGAGGGGTGGGCCCGAGGTTTCTGAACGCCCACTGCCATGCATTCAATTCCTGTCCCTCTTCTTGGTGGCTTTGAATGGAAAAGACAGAGGGTAAAGTAAATTGATTGTCCGTAGACGAACCCCACGGACTATGCCAAAGGGATCCTCAGGGCTTTGGAATTTGATGGAAGTTGTCACCAAACACTGAACAATGCACCCCTACCTGCCCTTATAAGCATATTAAGTCAGAGAGCAGTGCCTTGCCCCATCAGCGCAGTAGTTTATGCAGTCACAGAACTTCATGATTTTGATTTGGGTACATTACCGCATATAATGCCAAGATAATAGGGTATCAGTGATATTGTCCCCATATATAATGTTGCCATACATTTAGTCACCAGGAAACGGCATAGGAGACATTATATATGGGGTAAATGGGAGCAAAAAAAAGGGGGGCTGCAGGGGTGACCCACGCAGGTTCCATATGATAATGTCGACTAAAAAAACTGCGATATTTTTTGCGGGGACATTATCACCTGGAACCGATAATAGTGGGTAATTGTGACAGCCCCCCATGGGAATGCCGGGTCCCCTGTATGCACTCAAGTACAGGGGTTTTTGTCAGAGCTGCCCATGGGATCTGCACGATGGAAACGCGGTCTTTACGAAAGAGTCCATCGGTGCCTTGAAGCAAGGACGCTGTTGCAATACTTCGAAACGCAGTCTTTACGAAAGAGTCCATCGGTGCCTTGAAGCAAGGACGCTGTTGCAATACTTCGAAACGCGGTCTTTACGAAAGAGTCCATTGGTGCCTTGAAGCAAGGACGCTGTCGCAATACTTCGAAACGCGGTCTTTACGATAGAGTCACTTAGTGCCTTGAAGCAAGGACGCTGTCGCAATACTTCGAAACGCCGTCTTTACGATAGAGTCACTTAGTGCCTTGAAGCAAGGACGCTGTCGCAATACTTCGAAACGCGGTCTTTACGAAAGAGTCCATCGGTGCCTTGAAGCAAGTACGCTGTTGTAATACTTCGAAACACGGTCTTTATGAAAGAGTCACTTACTGCCTTGAAGCAAGGACGCTGTCGCAATACTTCGAAACACGGTCTTTACGATAGAGTCACTTAGTGCCTTGAAGCAGGCACGCTGACGCAATACTTCAAAAGACTGCCTTTCTTTCGGCAGGCATTCTGTGTACATGGGTGCCATTCCTCAGAGTGGAAGATATGCCTCCAAAAGACACCGGTGCCACCCACACCACGTGCCAGGTTATCTACTGGGCATTAATACATGCGTAATATCCTTGGAGCAAGGGGTGTTGCTAGGTCTGGAGAAGATCCGGGGCTAGGGTAATGTTGGGGTTGATGGGACCGGGGGCTGGCTAGCCTTTTGGTTGTAGCCTCCGAGCTTATATCCGGTGCTACATCAAAAAGACCAAGGGCTGTAGCCCCTTCAGCCACTCCCCCTCCCCCACACCCCAGAAACACATCTGCTTGGAGCCCTCTAAGTGTGGCTAGGGGTGGATGAACCTTCGCCCAGTGAAGCAAATAGTTGCATTGTACCCTATATTTTTGCTTTTCCCATTCGAGAAAAAAGCAGTATTTCGTGCAGCAAATGTTGCACGTGTTGTAGCAACAATTTGCTTTTTTTCCGCAATATTCCTGTGATTTTCCAATATCTGGAAAATGCCATCCACATGATTCGGCAAGAAACTGTGAAACTCTTTGCATGGAACACGGGAGGATAGCTCAGGGGCAACGTGCTCGCCTTGGAAGCAAGGTGACACCGAGCACCACAGGTTCGATCCCTGGGTCTGCGCTTAGAAATCTCAGTGTATTAAGCGCATTATCATATCACGGAAAATGACGTTTTATAGGTGAGGTGTAATTGGGCAAAGTAGGCGGATTTCCGTGAAGCGGATGTGCAGAACTTTGCCCACTCCTAGATGTGACATCCCAACTGTCTGGCAATGTTGCAATCTTCGAGTAATAGAATCAGAACTGGCAGATCCTATCAGCATCGTCGGACGTGACATAACATGAAATAACATTTGTTGTACTGGGATGCATTAACGGTACTGACAACGAAATGAGTTTCCATGTGTAAACCAAGAGTCAAATAAGTTGTGGTGTGCAATATTTCAACATTCACATTTTTTAAAATATGTAACTGCTCCATAGTTTACTAAATATAAGAGAGTGTTTTTAATAGCCATAGCTGCAAACTGACTCGCTTCTAGGGGCTTCTAATGTGGGCAGATAAGGAACAGGGAGATGACATGATATGCCCAGGATCACATACTTTACATACGTGGTGAAACCAAGATTTGTGCCTGCGATGTAAGCACTTGATCACATCGAATATATTCCCAGCTATAGTTCCTGTAAGCATTTGTTAATCTTTGGGTTTCGATAGATAGTGTTGAAACATTGGGCCTCATTACGACTCTGGCGGTAGCCGTGCCTGTAAAACAGGCATGGCTGACGCCGGAGTCGTTTTTTTTCCGGCGCCTTGCAATGGGCAATTACCATGAATGGTGCTGGTGCATCCGATGTGTTGGGCTCACGCGTGCCTGTGTGCCCGCCAGATCAGACCGGGCGGGCACACTCGTAGTCTGCCGGTCTGGGAACTACAGTACCGGCAAGCTTACTGGTACAGTAGTTCCCAGACAGACAGACTCGTAATGAGGCCTAATGTCTTTAAAAGTACACACAGCCCTGAAGAAACTCACTTGGCATTATATTGATAGTTACTGAAACACGTTGAACATAAAGAATATGATTATAGCTTTATTTTCCTCATCCTTAATGGAATCTTACCGGAAGAACCTGCAAAGGTAAATATGGGAACCAAAACACACCTTAACAGGTTGTACCCACAGTGAAATAAAATGCAACGCAAAATGAAGTCATCTATGGGGTCATTATTTCACACGGCATGCAGCGTTATCAGCTCCTCCCATTTGTCATCACGCGCCATTTGGAGCAGGTAAGGGATTCCTGTCCTTTACCAGGTACCCCTGATTCTGGACCATCAACCTCAAATATCCCGTGTTGTAATGCTCTGCTGGCACAAACAGAGACCAAAGGCAGAGCTGCTGTGCTTCCCTTTGATTTGAGTTCTCACATGAAAAAGTGTGAACTCTTAGCTGGGAAGTCTCTGGACAGCTGATCCTGCTTCAGAGGAGCAAAGGCGGACTTGTAAGCCTTCCCGGCCTATCTGTGTATGGGACGTGGGACACAACCCATGAAATTGGGACAGTCCCGCAAAATACGGGACGATTGACCAACCTAGCCAACGCCTACATTTTCTTGTAGTTTGGGATAGGCACACCCATAAGAAATTTTCCACAGACCATATTTATGTACACAATGCCAATTAGTTCCCCGCCACCATGTGGACATTCTGAGTCCTTAGTCGCTGTAGCCGTACGTTTTGAACAGTTCTCTGTTGTTCTCCATCTACGATCGTGATTAAGAAAACCAGACTAGCTAATACAATTGCAAAACACATTTAAGGCAGTTCACTGAACATCCAGTGCCTGACTGCTGCTGAGATGCAGGTGTAAAGCTCTCTGGATCTATGTAGTTACTCCACAGGTTGTTTTGCGCCAGAAACCGGTTTGCCGAGTCTAGCTTTGGCACTGCCGGGAAGACACATCTCGGTGGCCACTCCCCCTCTGCCTGTTGTCTCCTGCAGAAGAAAACTCTGCAACCTCTGGGGCTCACCATCCTTCTTCCCCAACCCAAATCCCTTCTCATGCCGAGGACACCCGCGTGACCCTACGGCATCCAGTCTGATCTGTTCACTTCGCCCCCCCTCTTCACGCCAATTGCATCACCCGGCCCTCTGCCAATTCTTTCCACCACACCCAACCTCAACACTCACGCTGCCTGCTCCTTAACTTGTAGGGACAACCGCCCGGTCATGCGGCTGCCTCTCCTGCCTTACGTTGGTCATGCGCAAAAAGCTGGTGCGCTAATTCCCGACAGACTGCGTTTCAAACAAAGCAGCCTGTCCGGGAATTAGCCAGCGGTGAGAGTGGGCTGAACGAAGCTGGTTTAAGACTGTCAGATTAATGTAGTGGGTGTCTAAGGGTACCCTTCTACAGAGTCCCTACTTAGACCAGTGGTTGAAGTGGGCGGGAGACGTTGTGATTCTTACTGTTTTACTGTTCCTGGACTTTTATTTTAAAAAGAAACCGTTCCGCAATGATTTAGTTAAAGGCTTGTGCTTCACATCAACATATTTACTCCTTAAAAAAAGATTCCAAACCTGCCATTTTTTTTATCTATCCATTAAACAAATTAATTGAACACACAATCCTTGCCTCCTCTTACGTAGAATGGGCATTCATGCACAGAATTTTTGAAAAAAAGAATTATGATTTGTTTAAATGTTGCAAAAGTAATTATTTCGCCAATTCTTATACACTTTTTTATTCGTTTTTCAGTCATATCTCATTCATACCCAGATTACATACAAGCCACAAAAACATAATTTATGAAGAAAGAATTATAGCAAATATACCCGTTCACTTATTTTAAATGTTTTACACTTAATGCACATGCCTTTTGGAATACTATAAAAAAATTCTCGTTTTTGAATGGTGGTAGTATTCAACTATCATATACTTTAGAATCCTTAAGCTTTTAACTTGAATACCAACATGTTTCGACCTATGCGGACTTCTTCAGTCATCCTCAGGGTGAAGTACAATCATAGGTTAATTTCATCTAGGGACCACTAAGTCGTCTTGGTCTAATATTGGTTCCTAAATTGGGTATATCTCACTGATTTGTTTGTTGCCCTTTAACATATAATTTCCTATTTACGGAAAAACTGCTACTGTAAAGTTCTTTTGTCAAGGTTGTTTTGACATGCATATTACTATCCCACCAAGAGGGATGCAAGTCTGTGATCTTTACGTGTTCTCCGGATATTTATAGTATCTGTATATGACCTGTGATGAGGGGAAGACTAGGCAATGCTTTTGACTCAAATATAAAAATAATGAGTTTTTTATATATTGCTTTAATCTAAAGCGCTTTACATAGAACATATTTACATACATTACTTTTATTATCCCAATCAAAACTGGTACTCATTTATCGACCTCGGAAGGATGAAAGCTGAGCAGCCTTGCTGGGATTTGAACCTGTGACCTGCAGATCAAACACAGATCACAGCAACAAGTGTTTTACCTACTGAGCCATTTTACCAGCAATATATAACCATCATTATAGATGCAAATAAATTGGGTACTATTATATTGGTTAATAATAGAAATGATTACAATGCTTGGGTGGAGGCATCTAGCATGAAGTTCTTTATTAACACTTGATTTTATGATTAAAATAGTGAAGATGGATGCATCTTTTAATAGCATCCGGGGCAGGGGTGTTGTCAATCAGGGTCCTTGTTTCGTAGGCTGTTACTCCTGAGCTCAACTCACGTTCTATGCAACTTGATGGCTGCTTACCCCCCCCCCGCTCTGCCATCTTCTCCTTACCCACCCTTGCCCCTTCTTTTATTTTGACTAGACCAAACCCCCCTCCCCAGCTCCACTTACCTGATTGTGGTGGCAGTGGTGCCCGCCACTGCCTCAACAGCTTCCCTGCATTTCACTTTTCCGGCAACCATGGACATCGAAGAGGGACTCCGTATGGAGACTTCCACAACCATGGCGGCCGTCTCCGCACAGTATTTTCATTCAAAACACTGGACGCATGCAGTGTTTCGTTCTATCAATAACATTTCTTTTTTTTAACACACAGAGTTACAGCTTTGGTAACCCGGGGAGCTAATAGAGTTAGCAATGCATTCCATGGGCAATACCAGGGTAAACGTCCTGGTGCCCTCGTTAAACACCCTTGCTTTGTTTTGCCCTTTAACTCGGTCTGCTGGGCCGTTTAACCCGTTTACCCCAGGAATAGCCCATGGAATGCGTTACTAACGCTATAATAGAGCACTCACATGTTGGAAGTTCTAATGCAAACAATGCAGCTGCAGAGGGCACTAATGAGGTGACATTACCCGCCAGGGCGGGCCGATCTTGGTGGTAACTGCCTGCCTGGCTTTAGAACATTACTGCAGTGAGGTCCTTAAAGAGGGTTGAGTGGTGACATTATAATAGGGGTTGGTTTGACCTAGTGCGTAATATCGCCATTGGCACCTGCAATCATAATGCGTGGGTGCTAAAGTCTGTCATACAATTTGAAAAAGGCAAAATTAAACTTATCCTATGTGCTGAGAGGCTACTGCATTTTGGTGAAGTCTGTTTTCAGTGCTGATTACATCATGTGATCAAGACGGAGAACAGACTCTACCAGGAAGGTATGTTTAATATGGCTTTTATACATTGGGTGAGAGGCATCATACTATCACAGATGCTGATGAAACACTGGTTGTGGTCATGCTGTTGGGGTGAGGGTGGAGGGGGGGCCGCGCAGAACAGCTTTGAGGATCCAGGCCATGCAGCCCTCGGCTTGCCACAGAACGTAGGCTTAGTTGGTGAAAACAGCCTCTGAGAAGCCTGATTCACTAAGTGCCTTGCCCAGGTTTCTAATGGCAGGTTTCTAAGTCTTCTGTCCCAAGATTTCAATGTTTCTCCTTTCCCATTCCTTCACTCCGGCCATTACCAAATGGCAAGGTCCCTTGGCCCGCATTAATGGCCCTCGCACCAAGGGCCGTTATCACCCAGTAATGGCATTCAGAATGTGGCATAATTGCAGAAGTAAGGTGTTTTCGCTGATCTGACTTAAGTGGTGCAACAGAAAGCCCTAAACTGCATTGCTGGGGTAGCTCTGACTTATAAAACAGTCACTTGACTGGCATCTTCAAATGCAAGCTTTAACCCGCCGAACCCAGAGTGCTAATGTAAAAAATAAACAATTAATTGCACAAAATAGAATTGGCTAGCACGCACATAAAGCACTCATTATCCCTGGGTTAAACAACCAGAGACTATTTCATGAATATTTGCACTGGAGCCAATCAGCAGATGCCATGGGCATCTCAAATGTGCTCCTCCTACCTCATAACTGATTCACAGAGCACAAAACCAGAGTAAATGTATCGAGGCCTGCAGCATCTCTGGGAGGCCCTTCACAATCTTTTCAAATCGCATTTGCACCCAAACACCTCAGAGATGCTCCAGGTATCTTCCGATTTGCTCCAATTCTCGCCTTTGTGGACCAGGTATACGGTAGCAGAAGAAAATATTAGATGCTTCTGGTACCTCCGATTTGCTCCAGTTTTTGCTTTTGCGAACAATGTCTAAGTAAAGTCGGGACTGTCGGGACTTGGGGCTAGCTAGCTTTTTTGTTGTAACCCCTGAGATTCTATCTGGGACTACAACCAAAAGACCTGGGGTTATAGCCCCCTTAGAATCCTCCAGCAATTCCTCTGAGCAGGAGAAAATCGGAGATTCTCTGGGCATCTCATTTGCACCCGTGAAAATACATGTGAATCGTGCTCCCAGAATTTAAAAGGAAAAATTAGCACAACCAAAAGTTTCACACAAACACCCCAGCTGCTAGACTAGATGGTGACTGCAGTGTGCGTTTTCGTTAAACACTTTCTTTTTCTCATTGACTCTCAGTTCATCCAGCTGTGATTGTTCAATTCATTAAAACAAGCCGCTCTGGCGGTGTGAATTCCAACAGAAAATACGCGATTGATTAACATGCTCTGTACTGACTGGGGGCAGAAATAATTAGCAATCTCAGGTGTGTCTCTCCCAGCGCAGCCGGAAAGAAACATCTCGAAATGTATCCCTTGCTCTGGGAGGGAGGGCATTGGCGGGAACAGACGGCAAAGCAGCAGATCGTGAAATGAAAAATGAAAGAAACAGAGCGAGCGGGCACGCGGCTCTCGCCTGCAACCCGCCCGCGTGCTTGAGGAGAAAGATGCATTAAGGCAAACACTGGGGTGGTGTAATAGACGGGTCATTTGCCTTAACTGGATTCGGTTTTGAGGGTTCCATGTAATTTGATCGACAGTAATTACTTTGTGATCATTTATTACAAAGTAATTACTTGGAAATTTGACTCCAAATTGTTTATTTTTGGGGGGGTCCCAACCATTCCCTCTTTTACCCTACATTACTACCCTCACCCAAAATCCTCCCCACCCCTTTTCTACCCTTAACCCTTAAATACCCATATTTTCTCAAGTAATTTTGAAGTAATTATCACAAATTAATTACTGTCTAGGGAATGACATGGAACCATCAAAAACATTTCCAATTTGCCACAAAGTAATTATTGTCGATGAATGAACTGGATGCCATTTTTGATCATCCCTGGAAAAGGGTTGCATTCACCCAAAACACAAGTGGCTATTATTTTGTTTTTTAAATGGTAGTTTAATTATAAACTTTTCATTTATAGACATTTTTGAGTGTTTTCCTTTCTACGACTATGTCATTTAAATCTATCTGTCACTATTTCTGGGTTTCTTCAATTTGGTGTCTTTGTCCAATTCCAGTATGATTCTGAGAAATTGGTTAATTGTGAAAATTAGTTTGTTCGAGTTGCCGCTGAGCATTAGTGACCATCTTGCTTCGGTGTCCATGGTTTGGGCGGAGATGTTGAACAGGGCGCCAAATCGAGTTCTCTGTGCGGGCGAGGTTTTCGCATTCCATGAGAAGATGGTATAGCGTTTCTGGTTTTGTGTGCTCTTTACAAAAGCAGCAAAATTGTTCTGTGAAGGAATCAATCTCACGTTGGCTAGGTAAGAGCGTGTTGGTATTGTGTTCATTCAGATTTTCATATACATTGCTCTGATCTTGTTGTCTGGAAAGATTGTCAGATAGCTGGGTAACTCGTTGATCGCTCGTATATCTGTGTGGCAGTTGAGTTTCATGCAGTACTTTTCTTGCTGATTGATGGTTCTTATCCATTGGTTTCTCATCAGTTTTAGTTTTGCATGTTGTGGGCACAAGGTTAATAGTTCGAGTGAAATGTCTTCATTCACGAGTTGTTGGATTAGTTTGTATTTCCATGCTTGCAGGACAGAGTTGGTCATGGTATTGGGGTGATACCTCTGGATTTGGATGGCGGGTGTTTTCTCAACAGATATTAGTTTGCGCAGTATATCAAATTGTTTCCAGAGAACAATTGAGTCGATTGATTGAGCCGCTATTTCATACCTTATTCTGGGCATGGGATATGTCAGCGGGAGCTGTAGGATATTTCGCCAAAAGTTTGCTTCAAGTTTTGTCCAATTGTATGGCCTCACTTCTGTATGTGATGGACAGAATGACTTTGTGTCTGTAGTAGTTGACTACAGGTTTAAAGGAGAATTTTTCATACTTGTGATGTAGGACGAAACCTTGCCTTGCTAAGGATTGTGTTTTTTCTTCAAGGTTGGTTGTCTATTGTTTTTCTGACTTAGATTGATTGATGTAGATTCCCAGGTATTTGAATGTTTTAACTTCATCTAACTGATTTCCACCGAGCGTTAGGTTCAGTCGTTTTTCCCTTTTGAAGTGCTGTTTTGCTAGAAGCATGACTTTTGTTTTTTGTACATTGATAGAAAGTTAATTCAGTTCCATGTATTCACCGAGTTGGAGTAGGCTATTTTGTAGCCCAGAGGTTGTTTTGTCAAGTAAGATGATGTTGTCTGCATACATCATAATTTTCACCGGTACTCAGTTTATCTTTGGAGGGTTCAGTGCATCGGTTTGAAAATGGTTCTCTATGTCTGCAGTGAATAAATTGTACAACGTGGCAGCCAGTGGGCAGCCCTGTTTCAGACCGTTTGTTGTTTGAATGTCAGGGGTGGTTATGCCTTCTTTGGACAATCTGATCTTTATAGAGGTGTTCGAATAGAGCTGTTTGATCAGCCTAATAATGTCCTTTGGGCAATTCCAATTCTCTAGCTTGTCCCATAGTTTCTGTCTGTAAATTGCGTCAAAGGCCATGTGAAGGTCGATAAATGCCACATACACAGTAGCGTTATTCTTTATTGCTTCATGCTTAATCAGATTCAATATAAGCAGATTGATGTTCGTGCTGACATTTTCTGTGAAGCCTGTTTGTCTTGTTGTAAAGTGGTTGGTATCATTGGCCCATGTCTTAAGTTTCTGAAGGAGAATGGAGGAAAGGAGCTTTCCCAGAGGATCCAGTAAAGCAATAGGTAGAAAAATTTGCTGGGACGTCTCAAGCCCCTTGTTTGAAGATCAGAACAATTATGGCGGTCTGCCAGGAGGGTGGAATTTGATTTAATTTGTTATCAGCAAGATGATGTTATCCAGAAGGGTTGCCCAGGTTTGTGGATCTTTCTTGATGGTTGCATTAGAGATCCTGTCTGGGCAAGGAGCATGTGATGTATTTAATTGTTGTATCATTGTCATGATGTCTTGTTTATTGCAGTTTGCTTGCCACTTATCTTTCCCATCTGTTGTCGCCGGTGCAGTATCAGGAATGTCGTGGTTTGTATATGTCAGAGTAGTGCTGAATCCACCTTTGTTGTGAGACATTTGCGGTGAGTCTGTGCTGGTTTCCGGAATTATTGTTCAGAAGATTCCATAGTTCTCTTAGGCTGTGGGTTTTGTAGTTTGCTAGTATAGCTTCTGCATTGTTTTGTTGCAAGATCCTATGGTGGGATTTTCTCCAGTTGGTGTAAGCCTGTTTGGATGCTTTTATTTTTGCTGCATTATCTTCTCCGTTGGTGTTTCTTAGTTGTCGGAGTGTCTTTCGCAGGATCATTTTTTTTTCTACTAGTTCTGCGTTGTACGCATCAGAGTGTAGTTTTCTGGTCTGCGTTGTGAACTGCTTGTAGTAGGGGACAAGTAACCATTGATAATAAAGTTTGCCTGGAGTGTTAGAAGGTGAATGAACGGAAATGAGAGGTAGCAAAGGAGCTAGTGATCTCAGAGTGTGAGGGAGTAACAAGAGATGAGTTATCAAGGTGGGTTCATCTTATGGATACAGTTAGAGGAAAGAAGGAGGAATTTAAAGAGTGTGCTTTCACGCATGGACCACCACTCCACACAGAAACAATGTGCAGAGGTGGCTGTGGATCGCAGAAGGTTGAAGAGGGTGTAGGTGGCCAAGCAAAGTAACTTGTCAAGTGGGTAAAAGGAGTAACAGAAAACTGTAGCAAGAATGGAGGAAAAATAAAGAACAATGGAAAAAACGCATACCAATGAGAGACACGACTATACAAAGCCAAAATACTCAAAGCAAAAAAGAGGTTATACAACGAACGGGTCACAAACTCAAGCAATACCCAGAAAGAGATGTTCAACATCATAAACAAGTTAAGAAACTCAGTAGCATGCAACAACACACCAGCCCCATCACAAAAGCTATGTGACGATCGTGCAGACCACTTCAAAAAGAAAATTACAAACATCCAGCAAATGATTGAGAGCAAGCTGAAAAGTACCTTTGACCATCTCACTCAGCCAACACAGGTACGCCTACTAGACTAAGCCACCTCCCGCCGATCTCGACAGAAAAATTCAACAGCCTAATGAGCAAAAGCAACAGAGCTGTGTCTCTAGCAGACCCATGCCCACCAGATGAATACAAGACTATCCTCACCCAGAACAGGACCCATGACATGAGCCTTCAAATTGGCTTACATCAAGTCCCTCCTTAAAGATCCATCGGGAAACACGGACGACCTAACCAACTTCCGACCTATCTCAAACATCCCATACCCAGGGAAACTATTAGAAAGCTACATCTACGAACAAATTGTGGGGATCATGTAGAAAACAATCGGTTACTAGACCAGGCACAAGTAGGCTTCAGACCCATGAGAGAAATGGAAACTGCATTACTATCTATATAGGGCGAACTTAAAACCCATGCAGACTCCAACATTAAATCAGCACTAATACCACTTGACTTGTCATCAGCCTTTGAGGCAGTCCACCGCAAAACACTCATCAAAAGACTTGGAGGTACTGGAATTGGCAACACAGCACTCCTCTGGCTAAAATCTTTCTTGACAGAAAGAGTGAAAACAACTTGGATATCATCATACAAGAAAGCACCTCAGAAAACAACATGTGGACTCCCACAGGGCTCATCGCTATCACCACTACTCTTCAACATCTAAATGACACCCTGATTATCCTCATTAAAAACATGACCTCACCTGCTACAACTACTTAGATGACACTCAAAACATCTACAAAATCCATGGAAGTGAAGAACAAGACCCAACACTCACCAACTTCCTGACTGAACTAAACCAGTGGATGAGCACCAACAGCCTTAAACTCAATCTGGACAAAACAGAAATCATGATCGCACACAAATTACCATTGAATAACCACCACATCCCATAGCTTTTCCGACGTGGGAAACCCACCAGTACCATCCAAAGCGGTAAATCTCAGAATACTTAAGGACATTGAACTAACACTAGAGCCACAAGTCAACACAGTAGTTGAGAAAAGCTTCTTCTACTTGCACACAATCAAGAGGCTACTCCCCTTATACACCTTCCCACTCAGAACACTCACTGTCATCTGTCTCGTCATTTCAATAATAGACTAGGCCAACAGAATGTACCTCCGAATGCCAGAAAACCGTATGAGAAAACTACAACGAATACAGAATTCAGCGGCAAGATTACTCCTCAGACTCACTAAGAGAGAACACATCACACCAGCACTGAGAACACTACAATGGTTACAAGTCAAAAACAGATTCTTCTTCAAAACACTCTGCATAACACACAGAGCAATCCACACCAAAGGAGCGGAATTCATACAGTGAAAATTATCCATCTACAAACCAACATGAACACTATATTCCAGAAATGACATTTGCCTCTAAACTGAAGGAATACGCAAAACACAAATTCAGCGGAACAGCATTCTCCTGCATAGAGGCGAGAGTGTGGAACTCGCTTCCGAGGGAAAAACAAACAACAGAATATCACCTAAAATTCGTGAAAGTGTTGAAAACATGGGTATTTATCTCATCAAGCTAAAGAGAGTACACTGGCAGAATAAGATTAACCCAGCGGATCTCCCAAAGCACAGAAAAAGATTCAGCAGACCCCCTACTGCCCCTTCTAAAAACGCTATAATACTCTGCATACCCACCACCCATCATTGAAGAAAAGAAAACATACCTTTGCCATAAAACAAAAATAACGCAATCTACAAGCTATCTAGCGACTCTTCACACTACCTAAGATGCAAAAAAACACCCACATACAACCACCCACCAAACACCACACCAATCGACCAACTAAAAACATAACAGCACACAGTGACTTTTTTTCCGAACTTACCACAAACAGCACATCTAAGATCTGTTGCGCTTTTGCCTCTCAATCCCACTAACACATCACAACTCACTTCCATTTCAGATCTACCTGGAGACCATGAAAGTTGCTGCGGTGTGCGGTACAAATTGCAATAATATAACATGAAGAGGGACCCCAGGAAGAGTCAGGAAAAGAAATCTAGCCCACTCAGGTCAAGTATGAATATGAGAGTATTAGCAAAGTGAAAGTTCAGAAAGCAAACAAGGCCAGCAAAGCAAGAAAAGCAAGCAAGACAAGCAAAGCAAGAAAAGCAAGCAAGAAAGCAAGCAAAGCAAGAAAATCAAGCAAGAAAAGTTTGTGGCTTTTGCGGAGGATACATCTGGTAAAGAAAAAAAGGCAGGTGGAAGGAAACCACAAGAACAAGACAAAGCATGATAAAAAGTCGGTAGATAAGAAACAAGGATTAAAGGAGAAACCACAAAGAAGCAAAAGATGTTTTTAAAAAGATAAGGTTTCTAGCAAACCTGGAAATGAATCAAGAGGCTGATGATCAATTCATCCTGAAACTGCACTGACACAGAAATTACTCCACAATCAGCAGGTCACAGGCAGAGTTCTTGAGTCTCGCCAACCAGGATCTGTGCATGGGAAGGAAAAGAAGATTTGCCAGGAATGCTACCATCCCTCAACCCGAGGGTGCTGTTTTGGTGTGCCGAAGCCTTCAACCAAGGGCCCACACATATTTAAAACTTCAGGTCAGGCAAGCTGAACACCAAAGCCAGCCCAGATAATTGAAACCTAAGAACAGAATATCCTGTCTCTGAAAGGTCAAGATAAGGAAGCTTTAGGCAGGTGGCAAGCCGAATAAGAATCAAATGCACAAATTGAGAGAAACTCGGCAAAATCACGTGATCATCTGAGTGAAGAGAAGCACGATTTCACACCTACGCTTGGCATCCACCCAGGAAGAGATGTCGCAACTTTCCCAGACAGAAGATGCAGTTTCAAGGCCAACCACAGTAACATAATTGACACATAGTTGTTGAAGTGATGATTGATTGCAACCTTAATTGGAGAATGGAGGGGCACCCTGCACCTGGCTGACCATTCTGCGTGCAGCTAAGCAAAGTGGAAATGTATGCATAGGGTTGGTGCCAACCGAATCACAATGGACCAAATAATCTAGGGTCCTATAGTTAGTGGAACCAATGGGACGTCGTACTTTTAGTGACGTCTACAGTAGTCATCTTTGAAGGAAGGGCTTAGACGCCCACCTAACAGTGTTTACCCAATCCCCTCACTCTGTGACCATATACAGATACAGTACCTATATTAAAGTTACCTTTCCTGACCAATAGAATTGCATGTTCACTTTTGAGTGTTAGACGTCAATAATGACGAGTTTTCAGTATAAATTCTATGATTTTTATGAAATTCATTGGAGTTGAAGCGAGAAGGACGATCGCATCACTGTTGATTTCCATGACTCCCCGGTTTTTGTACTTGTCATTAAACGGACTCCCTTTTCCAAACCATTGAGTTGTCCTTATTGAATGGTGTTGGAGTAATAAATCTGCAACCCCATCCATCTCAAGGGTGCAGCTATCTCATCTTAAAGTACTTTCGGAGCGAGCCTCAGCTCTATGGGCCGGTCGGGGTTGTCCAGAGTACAGATTGGAAACGATTACAACTATCATGAGCTAGGTTCTTGTATTGAACTTAACACTTGGGTTACTAAATGCTCCACGATATTGGCAACTATAAACTTGACAAAAGAGGAGCTTACCTGATGACCTGCCAGCACCAACAAGAAACTTTATCAAGTAGATTGGATGCTAAACATGGTATCCCGTTTCAACGATGGAAATTACTTTGAAGTAATTTACTTCAAAACTACTTTGAAATATATATGTAGTTGTGGGTTTATGGGAAGAAGCGGTTTGAGCTAGCAGTAGTAGTGAAGGGGAAAGAAGGGCATGGAGGGGAACCCCCAAATAAAAATTAAAAAATCGGAGTACCATTTCAAAGTAATCACTTCAAAGTTAATTACCTCAAAGTAATTTCTTTCAGCTAAATGACATGGAACCGCTATACAGAAAACAGATTTTAAATCATCAACTGTTTTATCATGTTCGAAATTAAATTAAAACGTTTAATGATGTCTCTCGTTACCTTGCTAAAAATCCATACCACAGTTTTAGAAATTATTTTCAACATTTCAAAATTAATTTATAATCAACTAAAGAAGTAGTAGGAGAGTCCTGAGGTCTGAGATGTTATGTCGCTTTCACTTACGAGAGGTTTAAACTTTATTGCATTTAATAATCGAATGTGACTTTGTTATTTCCTTTGGTGTATTGGTTTCATAGATGTGTCTCTCATGAATAAATGTCATCTACTGACCAATTCTAGAACAGGATTTTGAATGCACATCAAACTTCGTTATGTCTGGCTGTGTGTTAGCTTTTATTAATCAAATTCCAAAATCTTAAATAGTGGAACATTAACCTCGAAGTCGATTTTGTTCTTAGTGAATTGTACAGTGTTTTAGGAATATACACTTTCTGTTGCATAGTTCGGGAACAGGATTATAGACGGACAATACTTTCTACGCTATCTTGCTGTGCCAGCTTTTTTATTAATCAGAATTTGAAAACGTTTTACTTGTGAAATTATATAAAGTCGAGCTTGATTTTAAGATCTGTTTGCTATTTTATAAGTGTGTAGTTTGTATTGATGATTCTTGTGTGAAAATTTTACTTTAAACTGTATCACATGTAGATAAATAATAGTACAATATTTCAAATGAATTTGTTTTGCAGGACATATTACCTTACAGATCATTGGCTTCGAAAGGTATGCTCCTTTTAAACTTTGCCAACAACACATTAACGGTTCAGAGTGCATTTAACGTTAGAGGTCAAGAACCACTTGATGATTCAAATTCATATCACCGTCAAGAGAATGAACCGATACCTAACTACACAAGAGAAACACATGAAGAATTAACTCTTCACTGCTTACGAGTCTTATCAGTCCATTAACGGCCTGACATAGCTATGCTTTTAAAGTCCCATATTAGTTGGTCTGAAACCTACGGACATGATATGATCTAAGTCATTTCTAGCGCGCCTGTACACATGACAATATAGAACTGAAAAAGGGTTGCTGTTGACCGCAAAGAAGGCTATTCTCCCTAGAAGAATTTCTGATATTTGTAACATATTGAGAGGAAAACAAGATGTTGGGTTGTTAATTTACACACCTAATAGGAAGGATTGTTCCAGAAGAAGCTAAATTTTTGTTCGAGATTGTGCCGATCACTTGACAGTACGCAACATGACCCATTATTTAGTGTCAGTGATTTATCTTGTTTTTTTGTTAGAGTCCTTCTTTTGTTTTGCTGTCAAATTGGCCTGATGTACTAAGCACTAGACTGATCATTCTGAATATTTGTACGGTCAAGCCATGCCTCAGATGCGCATCTGACTTTATACTTGCCTAGAATCCTAGAGTACGTTTTAAAGGTTTCATTGAATATATGAATACATTGTAATTTTCATTATAATTGGTAATAAGGTAATTAAATCATGTATACTTGAGGAAGCGGCGCTGCCCTCCTGTATCATGAACACTTTATTACACACATATGCTCAAGGTCTGTCGGATTAGAGTTGTCTCATTTGTTACCAGGAATGACCTTGAAGCATTACATCCTGGAGTCCCTTCTTTTGGTTTGAGGGTGTTAATGTCCCCCCCCCCAAACTTCTTTTTAGGACTTGTACATTGGTAACGCACTGCAAAGGCACCTTGCAGGGCAGTGGTCTATGGGATCTTGGGCACCTGCCACTATTTCTCAGTTGATTGCTCTGTAAGTGGTGCTTCACCATTTTTTTGTTTGTGGCATTCTATTGTCCCAGTAGGTTTTCTTGAACTTGCAAACTTTTTCATTTTTTTTAATTTGATCTTTTAAGGTTGAATCTTTCTTTCCTTGTCTGCTAAAAATAATCTTGCCAAAGAACTCTTCGGTCTTTTCACACCAAGATTTCTTTGGGGTGAGGGTTGTCGTCTTTCCAAATAAAAATCATTAGTTCATTCACAATGAAAGTGGGAAAAGCCATTGGAAACCAGAGTCTTGCGAAGTGAGGTCTGGAAGGATTCATGTAGGTGGCATCCAGTGAGAGATAAACATATTAACACTCTTGTGTAGGCCCGCCATCCCGGAGGTCGACCCTATTGACTGTAACCATGCTATTGTTGCCATAACAACCATCCTTGAATCTGCTCATGTTCCATTCCGTTGCTTCCGGGTTGCATAATGTGACGTTGAGGCACTTCCGTGTTCATTTCTTCAGCTCTTTAATCGCCTCTATGTCTTGCAGGTGTTGAACTTGGACAGTCTCTCCATTTGGAAGACTTTTAGTAGGAAGGAGAGCGACCAGCTAGTCAGGGGCTCCTAGGGCCAATGGAAGGAAACAAGGAGATGTACAGACAGAACGATTCATGTCTGGTTTCGTCCATTTTGTATTTATCCTTGATGAGTGTTGTATCAGGATTGCTGTGTGTGTGTATTTACTGATTAGCGTTCACCTGGAGGCCTGTATCACCACACTATCTCGCAAGTCCCCATGGGCTGAGATGGCACAGCCCGCTGGGAAACTGCAACCCATCGCCCTGTTCTTTTCTGGGTTACCAACACCTGGGAACCTTGCCTGTAACCCCTCCTGAACTCACCACAAACACATGTAGTTTGGCAAATATATTTGTAGGGAGAGTTAGGGGCCAGGTGGGCCAGGGCTACTTTCAGACCCTGATAAGCTATCTGCAAAGTAGTGAAATGGTGTTGACTGGTGCCCTACGGGGAGCCCCTTCACCCGCTCTCGCACCAAAACCAGCCCCCACCACTGTGTGGCGCCTTGGATTTTCCTCGACTCCTTGCAACCATTGAAGCAGGAACTGGAAGGCCACCCGCAGACCAGGCCAGGGAGTGCGTGGCCACGTGACTTTATCCGCCCGCTAGGAGTGAAGTCTCGCCGTGGTGCAGCTCCAGAAACCCAAGCTGGGGAGAATATATTTGTCAGCACTTTCCGAGCCAACTGTCAGGCGACGTGAGGGTAAATGCCTGCGAGCAGAGCCCTGCTGCGACGGCGGCTCTTGGAACAGGTTGAGCCTTGAAAGCTGGCACACTAATTGTCCTTTCAAACCGGGGCGAGATTTAAAAGGCGAGCGCTGAAAGGAAAGGAACGCGACGAACTTGTGTTCCTTGTTATTACGCACCAAGCAACTGAAGTTTGAAAAAAATGCACATAATGACGCGCAGATGTGTTCCACAATATATTTAATGCCAGCTGATTGCCCGTCGAAGTTGCCCAGAGATGGACGTCAAAAGTCCATCTGTGGGCAACTTCGGCGGAAGTCGGCGTGCGTCAATAATGTGCAAGGCACACATGCCAACAACATACACCAGTCTCATTCGGGAGAAGCGCGCCCACGCTGGCTTTGCATTCTGGTAATTGTAGTTTTTTCAGGAACGAAAAGAAAAACAAAACAGGTTGGTTGGTGCATATGTCGTTAGTGGAATCCTGGACAAGCGCAAATGTATTTAATTCTATTTTACGAAAACGTTTGACTAAATGGAGATGATGGCCCAGGGGCAATAAATAGGGTGCTGTGCAAAAAAGAACATTATATACAATAAAATGTAACAGGATAAAACAAACCAAAAAACAAAATCATAAAAAGCACAGAGAGGAAGTAGTTTATCAACTTGTAGTTGTGCTTTATGTAGCGTGTACCCAGAATGAGAGCAATTGCGAGCTGTGCAAGAGTTCAAGCAGGATCAGGGGTGCTCTTTACAATGGGCCCTGAGTGTTGGTAGTCCATGGGACAGAGTTACCTCAGTGCCTGAGGGTGTCCTGAAGAGCAGGGTTTTCAGTCCTTTCTGAACTGCAGGGGCACTGGAGCAGCCCTGATAGCTGCTGGGATGTTGTTCCGGGTTAGCAGCAGAACTGTTTCATGCTCTTGTCCCCGCAGGCTTATTTAGTTCCCAGCCTAGCAATGGTCTGGCTACTACATGGCTACTAGAAGAGCATATACCACCAGAGGCGATAAGGTTGTCAGCATGGTTAGCCAGCGCTTGGATTATGGTTGACTTTTAGGCGCTACAGGCAAAAGGATTCTGGTAAAGATAGCGAGCAAGTGATGGGTTGCAGTATGGGTCTGATGTGGTTGAACATTTTAGAATTGGTGATAAGGCTGGCTGCGGCATGATAGACTGATTTGAAGGGAGCCAGATGTATCACGGTCAGGGCTTTAAGTGGGCTGGGGCCGGCTGAGGAGGCGGGGCCCTGCCGGGGCCCACTAATCTCCCCTGGCAGCTCCGCCTACTACACAAACAAGCTTTTTTTCTAAAGCCTGAAGCTCTCGCTCGGTGCTGAGAGGGTGCTGATCACTACAAAAGGCTGCCTGGCAGGGGTGTCAGTATCCCACTGAACCAGGGCAGGTCAGGGGTGTGTGGCCTAGCGGGCCAGCAGGATCCCTGCTGTTAGGCCACGCCCCCTTGATGAGCCCCATCTAATTTTGTAGTGCCACTTAAGGCACTGACCGCGGTGAATTCAGCGAGCAGGGTGTCACCCACATCGATGCGTGCAATTTACCGAGCACCAGTGCCATCACAAACGTACCAACACAACGACGAGGGGAGTCAGTGGGTATGATCACAAAGAATGTCTGCCTCACCAGGCAGACTTGTGAACCCCGGTTGCAAGCCTGGAGTGTTGCCGGAGATCATTTCCGCGGATCTAACCATTTCCCTTGCTTTAAGCATCACACAAATCAAAAGGATGAAACAAACGGTATCGAGTCATTTTGCCGAAAAAAAATCAGAGTGGTACGTTTTACCGAAGTACAAACATTCTGAAAAAATACCGAACATTTTAAATAAATATATATGTTGTAGTGGGGTAAGGGTTTAACATTTGTGGGGATGGGGTTAAAAAGGTAGGAAAACAAGGGACTTGGGTGAGCGATCCCCCAAATTAAGAAAAAATAAATCTGTATTTTATCGGTATTCTTCAGTATTTGTTTTGGTATTTTTCCAGTATTTTTCGGTATTTTTTACCTCTGTAAAATCACATATAACCAAACAAACATTTTTAGGTTAGTTACACATCCATACAATCTATTAACTCACAGCCCGATACCCAGGGAACGCCAAAGACTGGATGGGGTGTGGGACAATCAACTATTTTTGTGCCCTAACCATATCCCTGAAAATAGGGCAAGCTCTAGGTGTATCCCCGGTCTACGATGAAAAAAAAACTTCAGCCTGAGGTATAAAATAAAGAACAGTCTGAGGTAAACAATGGAAGGTCTAGACAAAGTGTGAAATAAAAACAGAACACTTCCCTCCCTGTATATTACTAAAGGGTTAAAAGGTTCATTCAGCTGTGGTAAGGAAGAATTTCCTTTCAGAGGGTCTTTGTTCCTAATTTTCTGGGTCTTGTAAAACCTTTGCCGGCTTCCAAGGATTTTCGACTTTAAATGTGTGACTGTTGTGACTTCTACTGAAGTGCGCTTTTCAAAGGGGCCTTTTTTCTGATGTGCTGCCCTTACTAGACCATGCGGCTACCAGGGCAGGGGTGCTTTTTAAGCAGACCATTATGGTCCCAGCGTGATTCTATGAACATGAAAGTGTGCTGTGGAGTACGCTGGTGGCTGCTGCGAATTTGTTTTGGTGACACCAGGGTTCTAACCACTTTTGGAACGCTAACAGCTCAATGCCCACGGAAGGGAAGATATCAGGGTATTCAATTGGGGTACCAAGGTTGTTTTAAGTACTGCTCCTGGCCATTTTATTTTTGTTTGGTTATTCCTTTGTCTGTGTGGATCACAGGGGATGGGCAGAATGGCTGTTTTGCTGGTGTAGGCTCCATTGGTGGTGGGTGACTTTTTTAATTGTAGGGGTGTAAATGCTCACCGCAAATATGCGAGAGCAACCGAGAGTAACAAAGGAGCCTGAACCAGCTAAAGGTGAAGGTGTGTTTTCCACCCTAGAAAATGTTTTGAATAAGGGGTCAAATGGGGCTTTATTCAGCACACTTTCCCTGAAAAATTGGCCAAAATTCGAGACAGTTTTCAATCAGTTTTGTGGGGTATCACATGACAATTCCAATAGATGCAAGTGACCAACAGTGCACAGAAGTACAGGAGCATTTTCCAACACATTTTCATGATACTATTCCCCACAACACGTGCCAGTATTAAAAAAATAAATCTTGATTTACTTTGCACATAATGCTAGTAATTATACAATAAGAACACATGTCTAAGCTTGCTGTTTTAATATATGTCAGTATCCCAAAGTAAGAACATACTTCTGTTGGCTTTGCCATTAAAAGTGCCTTCCCGCAATAAGAAAACATGTCCAAACTGGCTGCACCAATGTAGGCCAGACCAGACACACATTAACACTTATCATATTTGCTTTATCAAAAATTTCATGACAATACCATGCCACAGTAAGCTATTATAAGTAGATTGGCTGCACCAAATGTAGCCACATAATAATGCTTATCATGCTTATGTCCTTACAGTTGCCCAATAAAAAATGGATGCCACGGGAAGAAATGGCCAGAATGGCTGCTACAAAATTCCAATGTAGCGACGTAATAACACTTAACATGCTTGCTTTACAATAGATGCCCAGTAGAACATTGTATACCACAGTGAGAAATAGCTAGACTGGCTGCACAAAAAGGACATTTCTGTCACTTAATAACACATATCATGCTTGCGTTATCATAGATGTCCAGTAAAACAGGACATCTCTTCCCCTCCAAGGCCCCTCAATAAGGCCAAATCACTGCCCTGGACCAGCACAAACCAAACACAAGCACACACTCATTCAAACACACATTCACAACACATTAATTCACTCATTCACAAAACATTCACTCATGCATTCACATGTGCACCCATACACCATACACTTGCTCACTCATAGGTGCACTCAGCCACCCATGCATGATACGACCCCTCATTCACACACATATAAATGCACACATAACTGCATACACATCATACATATTAAATTCTACACTTATCTTCAGGCCTTGTCTGGATGCTGGTCCTCACCGCCATGCCCCTTCCCATCACAAAGGCCCTCTGGGTTCTGTACACTATAATAGGAACCAGGAAGCACAGCACGCTGCCTGGGTACTGCACATGTGCATAGGTGCCGGAGCACTCCATTGTTAAAGCACCATTCCATCTGAATGTGCAGGGAGGCTCAGGAGCCCCCACTACGCGCTTTCAGATGTGCAGTTGACCAGCCTGCATACCTAATGGCAGTGCAAGCTGGGGATGCAAAATTTCCCCAGCGTACTTGGTCCACTGACATGCAAGCTGGGGAACAGAAACTGTCAAAGGTTTTTTTTTTTTTTTCCCAGACCCACACAGACCGTAATGGTGTCTTTGGTTCTGCAGTAAATCAAGCCATTAGGATGCACAGGAAGAGAATAGCTAGTGGTGCCTATCCCTAGCGAAAATCGGACAGACTGGAGAAAATGGGTGGTCCCGTATTCAAGATAGAGTGAAGCCAGCTAGTGGCGGTTCTGAACGGATCGTCTTCTGTTAATGTAAGTGTCCAGATAATTTGTTTTTGCACCTGGTTGGGAATACACACTCTTGTTGTGGTGCTCAGCGCGTGAAGGCACACACAGTTTTTATGCACACCGCGTAAGAGCAGAAGACTGGCACCTGATGGGGGTCACTTGTCACGAAGTAGCCTGAAGGGATGCGGTTGTTGTTCTTGGAGGGGCTTAGACCTTCCCCCAAACGTCCTCATATTGTGTTGGATATGGGATTTGTCCTTTTGCACTTAGTATAGTGTGGTAACAAAGGCTATACGGTCTCTAGTGCGGCCTAAACGTAGGGGGTGTCCAATATCGAGTTTAAAAGTTCATAGTTATCCATGAGCATATGTTTATGAGCAGAATTTGGTACTTAAGGTGAATTGTTTTTCCAGAGCTGCTAAAGGACGGTGGCATTATTACACGTGGTGTCTACTACAACGATGGGCCTACGACACCATGCAAAGCATTATTTATTAAAGCTACCATGGTAAGTCTGCCACACAAGACTAGGAACTCCACTGTTGGTGAGATATTTGATTAAGTAACAGCACAACTTATGGTTGTTTTTTATGATGTCCCACATAGGATCACAGAGGAACACTTTCACACGAAGTTTGAAAAGATTAAGAAAACCTGCATGTCGAATTTCCCCTGAAGAAGTTCTGTCATTGTTCTAACATTGTTAAGAGAACGAAACATGTTGGGCGTTGTTGTTGCTATATTTGTAGGCAACTCTGATTAATTAATTATAAGATTAATGAGAACCTTGCATAACAAGGATTCGCCTAATAAGGACACAAAGGGTCTGGAGGGAGCAGTCAGAATTTGTGAGCTCTCTGTTTTGTGTATTCGACAGGTGTCTGCACAACAATGTATGCTGAATAGAGTGTGAATCAGTAAATGTATGTGAGGTGTGCCGTTTGAAAGGAAGCACTATCGCACTTTGAGTTGAGTGGTATTAATTTTAGGCAATCATTTATCTGCATAGTTTTTTTTTTTTTTTTATGGATTGGGTAACACATTTTTAACATATTGTCTTAATAAAATCATTTTTGTAATATGACATTTTTCTAGTGGTTGAGTGTATTTTAGTAACAGGTGTAGGTATTTTTACCTAATTGTGTTCTTCTTTCCCGCCAGTGGGGCACAGCATAAAGGCAACGAGAGTCTTTAATCTAGGAGCATGCACAAGTCCTTTAGGGGGGACGAATCTCGGGGCCAGTAAAAATGTCCCCTCAATCTTTTTGATTGTATATGTGACTGTCAAAAGGAAACCACATTTCCCATAGACAGTTGTACACCACGTTTCCTCCATGATGGGTGAGGGTACAGGTGGGCCGGCATCCCATTGTCCCAGTCTTGTTGTTGATGTTTCTGTTCAGAGTGTTAAGGAGCGCTCTGATGCCTGCGGGCTATGGCACGACGTAATAAATGAATACATGAATAAATAGACAAGCCACCCCAGTTAGACTCATTGAGAGCCCACAAAGGGGCCATAATGTGTGGTGTAAACTGCTGTAGACTAGTTTAATATAAATACAGCATGGACATTAATGTATGTGTGGTGATTATTAGGACCAGCCTGGTTGGCAGACTGGCAACATCGTTGTGTCCTGCCTGGAGTGGTGTGATCCTTAGACATTTCCACTTCAATAAGGGACAGTTTACAATGTTAGCACAATTAAATAATGATTCTTTTGTATTTTCTAAACACCTGGACAAACAATGTACAGCTAGCTGAGCAGGAGTAAAGATTCTTAGGTATAACATAGGTGTACAAAGTGATGTAGATCACAAACACAAACATATTTCTATCGAATTCAAAATGCCTGTTTTATTTGTACACAGCTCCCATTTGCCTGCACTGCCTTGAATAATCTCTTAAAATAACTATACATATCATTACATGGGCATCTCGTAATGAGGCTATTCTCAACAGACCTCACTCTTTAGTAGATGTAGTTATTTCGAGGTGAGGATAGCGCCTCTTACAGAAAGGCTGTCCAACAGGGAATGCCCAGACATCTGAGTGTTCCCGTTTTCGGATGTCTTACAATGAGTGGGCAACAATCCCATTAGATAACGTGGACGCCTGGTGAAGGGGGAAGTTCAGAAAACAAAAAGACAGGCAACAAAGGCATTCATTTTAAGGTGAAAAGCGCTCTATGGCCAAAGTGCACCTGTTGTCACCCGCAAATTGAACAAAGGCTCATACATGGGCCACATGAGCCGCATGAAATGTGACCCTTTTGCAGTTTTAATAGCAGAAAAGACCTGATCCCCAAACAAAAACTCGCAAGTACCAGTAAGTAACAAGCATTGGCAACCCCATCAGTTTGGGCTTTTGTATATGAATAGGAAACTCATTTTCCAGGCACTGATGTAGTGGTATCAACTAGTCATCGATGTTAACAGCTGCAAAATGGTACGCGTACCTGGGCATTTTATAGCAAGCAGTGCCTGGAAAATTCCTAATACTTCTACGCAAGCCAACACGGTTGGCTTTGCCAATGATCGTTTAACAGCACTTCCTAGAAGGACAAGCATAGAGCTTATAAATTGATTGTCTCAGGGCAGACCTGGTTAATACATGATTATTGCACCAGTAGAACGTTTGCAGCTCCAATTAAGTCAATTACTCTGAGAGCACTGTTTGAAAAGAAAGTGGCAGGCACATTGTGTGCAAACTTTGATAGTAAGGCTTGATTAAAGCTAGCTCAAAGAGATCCCAGGAGGATGTGTTTTGGGCGGGCAGGGGCAGGGGGAAGGAATACCATAGGATTAGCATGGCCATGGCCAGTCAATAACCAAACTTCACCTACAAGCTGTGTGTCCACCGTCGTATGCCATTTTTCCCTAGATGTTCCCTAAGGCAAATGTTTCAGCTTACCAGCTAATAGCTAAAACTAAAAATGAAAAAGGAGGCAGAAAAATGACACAACATAAAAATAAATATATTCCTGAAAGTTTTGGAAAAGTTAACTCATTTTAGGGAAAAATGTTGACATCATTAAACTTGTTCCTGAAGATTTTAGAACAGTTAGAACAGTCAAAAAAATTCTACAGGATCAGGTTTCTTTTTTATTTTATAAATTGGTTTGCACAACCAGGGCTTAAAGAGGGTCGGGCTAACATGGGCAGGGCCCCGTCAGTCTCAGAAAAATGGTGCTGAGACGGGCCCTGCTGGGGCTCCCTAACGTCTGGCAGCCCCAGCCGATGAGGCCACTGATGGCCAAGGTTTATTTCCTAAAGCCTGAAACTCTCGCTCATGAATGAGAACTTGAGGCTTTAGACAAAAAGGCCTTTTGTCCATACTGTTGGAACCAGCACCTGCCAGGCATCCCTTTGATCAAGAGATTCTCCTGGGCTGGCCTCACCTTAATGGAAAAAAAGGTGAGGCCGCTGGAAACCGAGTCCTGTTTTTCTATGACGCTTTTGCTCATTCGCGGGAGCTTCAAGCATGGCCGTAATTTTAGGGGGGGACAGGGGTGTTTGTCCCCCCCAACTTTCATGGCACACAATTATGTCCCCATTCATTTGGCTGGGGCACCTTTTCTGCAGATGCGATGTCCCCCCAAACATTTTCAGCAAAGTTACTCCACTGGTTCAAGCCTCGGGAAAAAAGGTTATGGCTTCTAGCAGCCTCGCCTTTTCATCATTATTGGTTGGGTCGGCCCCTCGCCAGGCACCCAAGGGTGATCGCTGCATCTCTTAGTAAAAGAGATGCCTGGCCAGGAGCAGCAGCGCCATTAAAGATTGAAAACATGTGGCGCTGTTCCCTGGCAGGCATCCGTTTATATAAGTGATGCAGGGCTCATCACCCTCAGACCCTGAAGCCTATTAGGCAACTCAGGGCTAGTTGGGGGGCGTGGCCTAGTGGTCCTCAGACGAACCTCACTGCTAGGCCACACCTCCTGCACAGGGCCGGCAGGTTTCCCTTATGCCACTTAAAGCACTGTACACGTGTTCAACCCGAATTTGAATTGCAAGGCCATTACCATTATGTCAGGCACACCCAGTTGTCATATGTAAATGAGGTACCTCTCGAGGTGCATACACTGCCCACGAATTCGCAGGAAGCCATTTTTTAAATTCTGCTGTGGTGCATTTGGCCGTTAAATTTTTCTAGTCACAATTATATGTGAAGAAATATTTGTTTGTAAATCAAGGCCAATGACCTCAGTAGACAATCAGTTTCCAACATTGCATTGGTGAGGAGGGGCTGCGAGGTGGTTGGGGGAACAGGGTGGATGGAATTGCACTTAACAGCTCTATTTACATTTTCACAAAGGTGGCAAGTGGATTGGGGATCAGGGAGGAGGGATGATGACATGATGTAGATTTAAAGGCTGTAAGGAGATAACTTACACCGAACCTATTAATATTATGGCGGGAAGGACCAGGACAGGATCCTCATGAGGGGCAACACGAGGCAATGGAAAGCGAAGGGTCTTTGGGAAAATGATATTCCTGCAGGCTCTCCAACACAAATATCCGCAGCAGTGCTGAGGCTCTCTGCACACCCCAGAATACATATTTTAAATTCCAACATCATCTCGCATAGGAGAAAACGTTCCCTGAATCTTTTGCAGTTTTGCATTTTACGTTTCGTGCTAAAATTATTTAAATTGCCCCATTTAGCACCAGGTAAGGAAAATGATATGTTCAAGGTACACAGCATTGACGATTGCCGCGCAATCTGGCTAAAAACAGTAGCAGCGGGCCAGCAAACGCTGCAGCACTGCCCATTCAGCGAACAAGAACATCCCATACTAATTGCCACATGCACAGCGCTCTTTAGAACTTTTTGTTCTTAGTCCAGCTGCTCCAGAAAATGTTTCCATAGAGGATAGGATTTGGGCACAAACACTGCAAAGAGAAATGGCAATGCAAGGTGGCAGTTGCTCAGCGGGTTGTGGCTTTGCATGTGTTCTTGGATAACCTACGCATATTAAATATATTTGTCCCGTTATTAAATAGGGGGGACTGATCTTGCTGCACTTCTCATACAAGCGTTTTTCGACTCCTTTTGATCCGTAACAAAAAGCCATACTTATCGGCATTTGTTCGAGAGAAGAGAGAGAGAGAAAGAGGAGGGCGAGCGAGACAGTGGGAGGGAGAGAGAAAAGAGAGTGATAGACAGGACAAATGAGAAAGAGTGAGAGGGTAGGGACGTCATTTCACCAAAATGCCAGGGGTAGCGCAAGTGGCAACACTCTGATGACATCACACGAAGTGATGTTATTTCACCCCATCCCAAAGAGACATCACGGGGAGTGATGGAACACAACCTTTCACCCCTTGATAAAACAGGAAGTGGCACCACATAGCATTGTTCCTAAGTAAACTACAAGAAATATGGTTATGATATCACTATAATGTGATATGCATTTCAAACAAGTATGGATCACCATATGTATCATTAATGTAGTGCGTATAGGTTGCATATTGCCTCTGTGAATGCAAGCAGATGTCCAGAGCCAAATGATAATATGATATGATATGATATGGCATTTATAACGTGCCTATACACAAGTGTTTCAAGGTGCGAAGCGGCAAGGGAGGGGGAACAGAGGGAAAAACAGCCACAGCGATCCTACTAGGCCAGGTGTGATTCAGATTGCGCAAGTGCAGGGGAATGGGGAAGAGGAAAAGTGGGGAGTTGAGGGGGGTGGGGAAAGTGCAGTACATGGGGCAATAGAATAAATAATAATAAGAGAAGTAGGGCCAGCTTGTGGCAAGTGCAAAGGGTAAGTGCAAATAACAGGTGTCAAGTGCAGGGGGGGACTGCAGGAGTACAGAAAACAGTGCCCAAGTGGGGGTGATGCCAGGGAGGCAGTGCAGGGGTGTAACTGGCAGGGGAGGGGAACTGGGCCCGAGAACAGAGGGTGGCCAGGTGACCAGTACAGTTTCAGCCAGGAGTTTGGCAGGGGAGAGGAGGAGAGAAAGCAGAAGCAAAGAGGAAGTTTTTCAGGTGCTTCCAGACCGGAGATGGTTCTCTTCAAGTTTCAGGGAGGCAGGGAGTCTGTTCCAGAGGGAGGCCCCAGCCGAAGAAAGAGATCTGCCACCAACTTGTTGCTTTGAGAAGCGATTGACCCTGAGGGAGTTGGAGGCGGATGAGCGAAGAGCTCGAGAAGGAAGATTTTTAGGAAGAGAGAGTTGGAGGTACTGAGGCCCCAGGCCCCAGAAGGCCTTGTGGACAATGCAGAGGGTTTTGAACTTAATCCTCGCAACCACTAGGAGCCAGTGCAGAGATTTCAGTCCTGGAGAGATACGATTCCTGGGCTTGAGGCCAAGGACAAGTCTTGCAGTCCTGTTCTTGATGAGTTGCAGAGGCCAGAGAGTAGAAGCAGGCAGATTTAGAAAGAGGCTGTTGCAGTAGTCCAGCCTAGAGAGAACCAGAGCTCCGGAGACAGTGAGCTTCTGGGGGAAGGTGAGGAAAGGAAGAATACCTCTGAGGAGGTGCAGGTGGTAGTGTGACTTCTTAGAGACGTCAGAGATGTGATGAGAGAAGGAGAGTGTGGAGTCGAAGATGACCCCTACGTTTTTTGCCTCGCAGGTGGGAGCAGGAAGAGGGCCAAGAAAGGCTGGCCAGAGAGTGATAGGAAAGGAGGGAGCGGGGATGCCGATGAGGAGAATCTCAATCTTGCTGGCATTAAGGCAGTGCAGTGATCATTGGTGGCACACCAATCCTGGATAGCAGACAGACAGTCAGAGATGAGAGACGGAGAAAAGGTGGCCTAAGCCTGAAAATTAGCTGAGTGTCATCCGCATAGCAGTGGAAGTTGGGGCAGAGAGTGGCAATGCATTGGGCAAGAAGGGCCAAGTATTGGTTGAAAAGCCAGGCAGAGAGTGTAGACCCCTGGGGGACACCACAGATAGAGATAGAGGAGAGGAAGGACCCAAGTTGGACCTGGGAGGGTCGATCAGAGAGGAAAGAGGTCAGCCACGCCAGGGCCTGACCGGTAATACCCAAGTTATCACAGAGACGGTTGAACAGGATGGCATGGTTGACTGTGTCAAAGGCGGAAGAGAGGTCAAGTAAGATGAGGACACAGAGGGTGTTGGAATCAAGGTTAGAGAGCAGGTATTCACGGATGTTCAGGAGAGCAGTTTCCATGCTTCTGGCAGCTCTGAAGCAAGACTGATGGTTATGAAGACAGCCAACAGATTCAGTGTGAAGATTAAGCTGGGAGATGGCCAGCTTTTCCAGGAGTTTACCCTGGAAGGGAGTGATGGAGATAAGGCGATAGTTGGCCGGGCAGGACAGGTCGGCCTACGGCTTCTTAAGAAGGGGGTGCACAAGGGAGTGCTTCAGGGGGAGGGGAAGACTCACGTGGCGAAGGAGTGGTTGCAGAAGTCGGCCACAGCAGGAGCCAGGGTGCCAATATGGTCTTACTGGTTTTGGAGGAACAGGGATGAAGCTGTTTTGATGAGACATTTATAGATCAGACTTGTCTAGTAACCTCTTCTGGGGAGAACAGGGGAAAGGCAGAGAAGAGGGGGAGGAGAGGTGGCCGAAGAAGGGCCCGAGGAAGAGCAGGGACTAGAGGGTGGAGGGGGAGAGGAAGAGAGTGAGGACAGGATGTCCTGAGTTTTAGAGATGAAATGAGAAGCCAGAGCCGTGCAGAGGGCCTGGGAGTGGACAGGAGAGGTAGAGACTGCAGCAGGATTGGCCAGTTCCTTGCAGATTTTAAAGAGTTTGGCCAAGTTGTTAGATACCGTGGAGATGCGGGCTTGGATGTGAGCTCTCTTGTTGGTGCAGACTTGCCTTTGGAGCAGGCAGCAGGCCAGTTTGTCAGAGCATGTTCCAGAAGCACACCATTTCCGCTCATTCAATAATGTATTATATAGCACTTACGCCTAAGCGCTTTATATAGAAAAAATATACATACAATATCAACCAACCTGTGTTGTTACTCATTTATGACCGTTTTGAGACAGGTTAGTTTTACCCTACTGATGATGTGTTGTTGCAATAGTAATCCTGCTCAGTACGAGAGAAACCGCAGGTTCAGACATTTGGTGCATGTGCTTAGTTGAGGAGCCAATGGGGCAAAGCTATGTCCCGGGAGGATAGCTGAGCGCCAACGTGCTCGCCTTGGAAACAAGACGACACGAAGTAACATAGATTCGATCCCCGGGTCCATGCTTAGAAACGTCTGGGTATTAAGCGCGTTATAAATACGCAACTAAGACATATTCCTGTACCAGCGCCTCAATGGCCACAGGCTGTGTGAGCGCTTTAAAAATGCAAATAAATTAATAAATGTATCATCCTCAGAAGGATGAAAGGCAGAGTTGAGGTGTTTAAGAACAGACTAAATCAGTGACTCACCCCGAAGGATGAAAGGCTGAGTTGAGGTGTTTAAGAACACACTAAATCAATGACTCGCCTCCTGGAGTGTGCTGGAAATAAACCTTCAGTGACTGTAGCAATTATTGTATAGAATTCCAGAAAGACACATTAATTGTTATTTCTATTCCCTATTATTTAGGGTCACTGCTCAAAGTGTTAAAGTTGTGGAGCCCCCTGTTTTTTAAGGGGCCTGAACAAGAAAGCCAACCACTCCAGAAACAAAGAGACACAAGGTGCTGGTGTTTTCTAAAGTTTATTTATTTTAGGGGTAGCAATGGAGACCCCAGGGTTAGCAACTGCGACCCCTGGCGACCCCCAAATGATGTCTCTGTGAGAGGGATAACAAATATCAAAAGATAATCATTACAATTTTTACAAAAAGACTATCATATATTCACAGAAAATTCTTTTACTTAAGAGAGAGGTTAAGGTGATCTGATTCATCAAAACAAAACCCACGAAATTCAGTGGATGTGGGAAGTGATGACCGGCTTAACTTCGTAGACCTCTATTGATTTCCTTCATGACGCCATTTTGAATCTCTTCTGCAATATGTATGCACTTATGGACTTTGCAACCAGGAGGATGCCGAGATAAGATGGCCATCAGTTCCCACCCCCCCTAATTTTCAATGCTTTCATTGCGATAAATCAGCTCGCTCTCAAAACTAAAGTTTTATCAGTGAATTTTAAGGGTTTTGTTATGCTATATTTTCTTCAGGGCCCCCTAGACATGGCTTTTGGCCATGGTCTGTGGCCACAGCCTTACCCGTGGCCACTATCCACGTTGCAACCATTACTTAAAAAAGGTAAGGCCTACTCGATCGCCATTTAACTCTCTCTTAACTAAAGGTTTTTCAAGGCTTTTGCTGTACTAACAGTTTTTTCGGGCCCACTAGAGTCCTTCGATTGTGACCACTCGGCATGTTGCACTAATGATTTTAAAAGAGGAAAGGCCACTGGCCATGGCCACGATCTCAGCCTGCCCTGCCCTTTGGCCAGTCACCGCGGCCCATTAGCCATAGCCGACGTCCTCAGAGTCCTCTTGCCATGGCTGTTTTCTTTGTATTCCACTGGCTACAATTGTGTCCATTGTAAATGTTGCACCAATGATTCCCAAAGATCCATTGTCCCCTGTCTAGTAAGTGTGATCTGTGCAGGTGTAAAAGAATGCACCAGTGATTTTGTTCCCCTTTTCTATTCCAAGAATAATCATTCCTGGGTATGGGGATTCCCACAGTAAAGTAACAATTGATGATTCCCGTACAAACGCGAAACCGCTTGAAAGTGAGTCAAGTCTTCCCCATCATCACAGGCACTCACCATGTGTGCCACTCCTCTTTTCCTGGTGCTCTCCACTCTTACATATTGTGTTTTTCCTCACGGACCCTATCCCCTTTCACTCTCAGTTTGTGTCACACACTTTCTTTTCAGAGTGTGTCTTGCAACGTTAATGCAGTAATCTTGTGAGATTCCCCCAGGATTCCCCCGATCATGCAAAACAATGAAGGCTTTCCCGTCCTCACTGGCACTCACCATGTGTGCCACTCCTCTTTTCCTGGTGCTCTCCACTCCTACATATTGTGTTTTTCCTCACGGACCCTATCCCCTTTCACTCTCAGTTTGTGTCACACACTTTCTTTTCAGAGTGTGTCTTGCAACGTTAATGCAGTAATCTTGTGAGATTCCCCCAGGATTCCCCCGATCATGCAAAACAATGAAGGCTTTCCCGTCCTCACTGGCACTCACCATGTGATCCCCTCCTCTTTCCTTGGTCCCTGCAACCCTCACCATTGTTTTTCCCTCCATGACCCTCTCCCATTACACCCTTTCCCTCTTCGGTTTGTGCGATGCACTTCCCAACGCACCTTCCAAAGTTACTGTGGTAATCTTGCATCCTTCCACCAGTATTCCCAGATAAGCTGAAATGTTGTACCCCAAATGGGTTATCTAACCCACTCCCAACTCCACCACTTCACATGTTGTCCTCTTTCCCCCCACCCCAGCTCTAGACTGATGTGAGTACATCCCTTTTCTTCCTCTAAATAGCATTTTGAGCACTTTTATCATTTTCAGCCTCTGCCGATATATTGTAGGAATCGATTGCATTGTTCAAATAAAATGGTGGCATTTCATACATGAAAAGCCTCTCAACCCATCTGTCTTAAAGTACCATGAGAGATATATAACGGTTTTTCGGCAGCTGGGCCAACCTCTTCCCCAACAAATATTTGTAATACCACTGGACAGATTTACCCCAAACCAGTAAAAGGCATATCTGTGTTGCTTTGTGCCCAAGTTGTTTCTTATTTTGTCCAAATCACTCCAGTGTTATTTGTGCTATAGTTCTGCAATCAATGCACCTTTTCTTTATGGGAAAATGAATGTGACAAGGCCGACATTTATTTTTTTTGTTTTTTTGTTTTCTTAACTTTTTCACTTTGGGTAAATTTCATCCAATCACATCCAGTGATTCAAAAGTTAATAGTAATAGGATTTTGGAAAAAGTCTATGCACACATGCCTCACCCTAACTATAGGGTGGAGACTCTCACCCTATAATATCACAGGGCCTGAAGAAGAGCACATTTTGGGCAGCTTATAAATTCACCCCCCCCTCCCTGGCGAAACCTCACAAAAAGTACCCTGTCAGGTTGATTCTGAGAAGTTTGGTGAGGTTTCGTCCAGGGGGGAAAAGTTATAGGGGGACCCAAAATGTGTTTTTTTTCCCATAGACACAATGGAAAACAAAATGTTGCTCACGCCTACAGCCCAAACCACTGGACAGATTTTTACCAAATTTATGGCAGAGCAGCGGTCTGGTCCCAAAAATGTATACATTTGGTGTAAATCTGTCCAGTAGTTTTTTTTTAAACAGCTAAAAAGCAGGTACAAAAAATCTAGTGATATCTGGGCTTGGTCCACCTACGATTGGTCCAGGGGGCAGCGTGAGGTCCATGGAAATCAGACGCACCCGCTGATTGGATGGTGAAAAGCGTGAGCTGCGTCATGTTTTCTGAAATGCCCGCCATGTTGTATTCGTGGCCAGTCGCGGCTGGCCGCGGACATCATTGTGGGGAAAAAGTCTTGAACACACGTTTTGGGTTATTTGGTGGGGGAAAGAAGGGCTGGGAAGGGTGGGTGAGTGGAAAAAGATGATATGGGGCTATTTTTGTAGGTGGAAAAAGGTTGGGCAGGTGTCGTAGCAGCCCGCGGACACCACAGTAGTTCGCGGACAGGGCCATGAGTGGACGGCTTGGGAAACAAATGTACAATTATTTGGCGTGTCTTCCAAGTATGTGCTCTGTGCTAGATTGTTAATGGATAGTGAGTAAGAATAGATGTAGGAGCTGTGCAAGGGTACATTTTGAGCTAGAAAATTCCTAGATCATCAGAAAATGCAGTTCCGTACTGTTCATGAAGCACAGACTCCTTCGCGAAGTGCGGCAGAATTCACAAACACATAATCATGATGTGCGCACAAGCGTGTGGTCACATTACACTGTCCGGAAAGTCTTCAATGACATTAGACGTTTACGAATGTCGACAAACACAAAAATACTGGAAAAAGTTGCAAAAAGTTTATAATAGGGTTGAAAATGATGCTAGAAGGTGGGTAAGCAGAGTTTTAAGGTAAAACTTTATAAATTGGCAACAATATTGCTATATTGGGGTAAGTATAATATTACTAAGTTGTAGGAAATGATTGCGCACTAGTAAAAAACAATGAAATTCAGTGGAAAACATTGTTAAAGGGACGTTAGGGTTAAGTTGCACTAATAAGCACCCGTGAAATTCACTGAAAAAACTTTGTTAAAGGGACATTATGGTTAGGTTGCACTAATTAAAACCTATGACATTCAATAAAAAAACGTTGTTAAAGGGACGTACGTTATGGTTACAAGTAAAACTGTAAACCCCCAGAAATTCACCAGTTTTGTTAAGCTAAGCAACCATAACTCGCGCCACCACTGTGCCCTGCTAAGACTAACACCCAGGACATAAAAGATGACATCACATATGTGATTAATGACATCACTGATGACATCACATATGCAATTAATTTTAATAAACAGTCCCTGGAAAGGGTTGAGTTTATTAATTTAATTGGTGATTGGGAGAACTATCATGAACTACTTAATGTATTAAAGTATGTTCTCTTGTAAAGAAAACATATTGTAGTGTTGTTGTTAGTAGAGGAACTTAATCATGCATACATATAGGCAATTGTTGCAGCATGCATCTCGGAAGTGAACTATTTTTGTTCTAGCAATTTCCGTTAGTAAAATAACGAATACTACCTTGTGAGAGTTTTGAGTAATGTTAAACATGAAATAAATAGATAACAATTGAAAACCTATCACACACTTGTGTTAGTAGAAAACATACATATGAAAATGCACAATGCATACACATTAGAGGAACATACAGGTAAACTAGAGTAAGGAAGAAAGAAACAACAGCACCAAAAAATGACAATTACATTAGAGTTAATAATCATTTACACACATTAATTGTGTGTTTGAGGCTTGCTTGTTGCCCCATGTATGTGCACTATGAGCTCAGATTAAACTCTAAGGAAAGTATTTTAAGAACATATCAAAGGGTTAATGTGTAGATGTATAGCACCTTTTAAATTCTGGAAATTCTCATTGTCAGTAGCCTAATCATGTCAGTAAACAAAAACAAGTGGCCCAGATATGTGATATCATCAATCATGTCATCAATGACATTTGTGATGTCATCTTTCAAGTGCTGGGTGTTAGTCTTAGCAGTACACACTGGTGGTGCAAGTTATGGTTGCTTAGCTTACAATAACTGGAGAATTCCTGGGGTTTTTCGGTTTTACTTGTAACCATAACGTCCCTTTAACTAAGGTTTTTCATTGAATTTCATAGGTTTTTATTAGTGCAATTTAACCATAACATCCCTTTAACACAATTGTTTCAGTGAATATATATAGTTAAGGCGAGTGGGACTCAATAGGAACCTCGAAAAATTCTATTTTCAATAACCTTTGATTTGTGTGACGGATTAGGATGAATTTGTGAAATTAGTTAGGGATGCGTAGGCCCTTCCAGATTGCAAAGTTTTGTAAGTATTCATTAAATAATATAAAGTTATTAAGAAGAAAAAAACATATTTTTCTCCAAAGTTGTGGCCTACTTCCGATTCATTTTCCCTTAGACACACAAGGTACATTTTTGACTGATCTTTTTATTTTTTTAAATATTTGAAATGTCTAGAAGGGGAATATTTAGTAAGAGAAAGTTGTATATAGTGTGATCCCCAGCCCCAGACAGCCTTGTGGATGATATAGAGGGATTTGAATTCAATCGGTGCAGCAACCGGGAGCCAGTGAAGACTTTTTAGGGCTGAAGAGATGTGGTCCCTGGTCTTGAGGCCAAGGATAAGTCTTGCTGCCCTATTCTGTATTAGATGGAGGTGTCGCAGAGTGGAAGACGGTAGATTCAGGAGGAGGCTATTGCAATAGTCAAGCCTAGAGAGAAGCAGGTCTCGGGTAACTTTGAGCTTCTGGGGGACGGTGAGAAAGGTAGAATTCCTTTGAGAAGGAAGTGCCGAAGATGGGACTTCTTGGCAATGTCCTGAGTGTGTGGGAGGAAGGAGAGAGAGGAGTCGAAGATGACTCCAAGGTTTCTGGCTTTAGAAGAGGGAGCAGGGAGGGAGCCCATGGAAGAAGGTCAGAGTGAAGGGAAGAAGTCGGGAGCAGGGGTACCAATGGGAAGGACTTCCGTTTTGCTGGCATTCAGGCAGAAATCATTGAAAGTGCACCAGGTCTGGATGGCAGATATGCAGTAAGGGATGATGGACCGTGCAAGAGGGTCAGCAGAGAGTTTGAAGAAGAGTTGTGTGTTGTCAGCATAACACTGGAAGTTGGGGAAGAAGGAGGAGATGAGGAGTGCCAGCTGAGTAAGGTAGAAGTTAAAGAGCCAAGACGAGAGAATAAGCCAAGGCACTTGGGGAAAGTTATTTTGGATTTTTCTGAATTGCATTCTGGTATTTGTAGTTTTCCAGGCCGCAGTCAAGATGTGAGGAAAAATGCCACAATTGTACACTTTTTTCCTAACGTAGTTCAATAAGGATTTATATATTTGAGTGACACAAACCTTCCTCTTCGCTTCTGCCTTCTCTCTCCCTCTCCCCTGCTAAACCTGCTTAACTCCCCACTGAATTCTGCACTAAACCTGCATCTGGGCCACTCTCAGTGACCTCGGTCCAGGGCCCAGCCACTCTCCACTTGCACTGCCTCCCTGGCTCCCCCTGCACTGTGGGACTGTCACTGTATCCCTACAGCCCCCTTCCCAGCACTTGCTCTGCACTTACCTCGCACTTGCCACCAGCTGGCCCTTTTATTTATTATTTATTATTTTATTACGCTACTTACCTTGTACTGCACTTTCCCCCCCACCTCCTCCCCCTGCACTTTCTCCTTTTCCCCTTACCTCTGCACTTGCGCGATCTGAATGACACCTGGCCTAGTAGGATCGTTTGTCTGTCTTCCCCTTGTTTCCCTCCCTCCCTGCCTCGTCGCGCCTTGAAACACTTGTGTATAGGCGCGTTACAAATACCATATCATATCATATCACGATGGAATATGTACTTTTAAAGTTATTTTAATAAAGCAGAGTATTGTTGCAAGCCAGACATGGGGGTGAGGAGCAGTAATTATGAGAGGGCATGTAGGTCATGAGTATTTTTGCACAATGTGGCAAGAGAGTTCGGAATCCTGGACACTGGTGCATTTATTCCTCCCTGATTGTGGCTGTCTTTAAGGGCATAAGTAAAGGACACATGTGGGTGAAGAGCATAACTATTTTCAGAAGGCGGACGCAACCCCCTAAGGGTTTTTTGAGGCTGGCAAGCTTGCTCAAGTATTTGGCCACCAGGATTTTAATCAGGTTGTCATGTTCCCAGTGCAGACACGTATCCACAAGACCACAAGCACTTGTTTCGTATTGGGATTTAGTTTACCAGGGAACGTTTCACAACAGATTGCTGGGTTTAAAAGGTGAGCACTTTTTATACTTTGCCAGCATATGTATTGGAACATTTCCTCTCTCAGGTTATTTTTCTGGTGTTCATTACTTTTTTAAAAAGTCACTGCTTTTTTGTCTTGCACATTTTCTACATTTGCATATTTCACTTCAAGATACAAGTTCACTTACTGTGCGTACATTCATGGGTGCCAGCTTTTGATTTATGCAATGGGGGCAAAAGTACCTGGGCATATGTTATTCTTGCAGCTGGTCATTTTTTTCCGTGCTGCTTAAATGTGGTTAGTTGGGATTGTGCGATGTATCACAACAGTTACCAAGAGACCGGCCATAAAATAAAGGGCTTGAGCACGCTGCTTAACCAAAGTGTGTGGCTCATGACAAATAATGTAATCTCACTGTGCATTGCCTAAAAACATTGTGAGTTTTCAAAGCCTGCAATCTTTCATACATAACAATACCACTGTCAAAATCAGTTTGTGATGGATGAACATCTTTGTGCGATGTGTTGCAAAAGTTTTAAAATACAGAGTGGCTGTGCCCACTGGCCGTGGTCGAAGGCCATGGCTATTTGTCTGGTAGTGTTCTAACAATGTATGGAATAACTAAACCCTTGAAATCAAAGGAACATCCTTTAGTTGCAGGGATGTTAAGGCGAACAATACATTGTAACAAAACCTTTGAAATTCAAAGAGAAAAAAGTTGCCAGGACGTTAAGGTGAAAGCTTAACGCAACAAAATACCTGAAATTTAGCTAAAGCCACCTTAACTTCACACACCCTATTGCGCAGCCTATGACCACAATTATGACATCACAGATGACATCACTGATGAAATCACTGATGCCATCACTGGTATTATCCCTAATGACATCATCTATGACATACACAAAAGTCAATGTATTTAAACATTGGATATTAATTAAAGATTACTTTTACTTTGTACAGTATGTGTTTAATTTAAATTTTAACATGCTAACCACAGAAACGAGTTGGGGTGGGTTAGGGGCAGAGTCTGCAACACAAAACTTTCCCATACCCTTGTGTATTGAAGGAATAACCACGGCACACAGATGAAACTGTGTCACAGAAACAGCAAGTGAAAAATACAGTAGTCACGCCTGAAGGCCATGCCCACTGGCGACAAAAAATATACAGTGGCCACAGCTGAAGGTCATGGACTGTGGCGTTGAAAATTATACTGTGTACCGAAAAATATACAGTGGGCATGAAAAAAATAATGTTATAATAAAACCATTGAAATTCAAGGAGAAAGGTTTAGTTGAAGTGCAGTTAAGGCGAGTAAACTTAACGCAAAAAATCCTTGAAATTCAGTGCATTGGAAAACTCAGGATTTGCTTAACCTAGAGGGTTCCCTTTGCAAAGCCCACAAGCACATATATATTATAAGAGAAGGAATTTACAATGCCATACAAAATGGCATTATGGGGAATATGCCATTATGGGGGAGATCAACAGGAACGCGTTGTGTTAAGCCAGACCTGAGTTTCCCAATGCGCTGAATTTCAAGGGTTTTGTTGCGTTAAGTTTACTCACCTTAACTGTACTTCATCTAAACTTTTTTCCTCTCATTTTATAACGTATTGTTCCCAAAATATGCAGTTTGGGGGAGCCCTTGACAAGCATTTTGTTTTGTTTTTAAAATTACATCCAAGGCCATCCAGCAAGGCAAAAGTTATTAGAAATACAATTTTGATTACTGCTTTTTCATTTCTAAAAATCCTGTCAGCCTGTGTGCTGCAATTCAGCATGGGAGATATTCTTATAATTTTGGAAGAAGGAGGCATTCCCTTCTACGTCAAATATTTAAAAAAATACTGCATGCAATAATTCTAGTCCTGCCCTTCAGAAACCGAGTCAACTCTTCGTGTCTTCGTGTCCAAGTTGTTTCGTACCTGGTCAATTCTGGTCCAATTCTGTCCGCTGTTTTCGTTTTTTGCTGTGCAATTCACGTTTTCTTTATGGGAAAATGAATGGGAACTAATCTGACACTGCTTTTTGTTGTTTTCTTAATAACTTATTCATTTATTAACAGATCTTTGCCAATATTTCCAGTCTGGGTGGGCCTGTGGGTACAATTTAATTTGCAGAATTTCAGCCAAATCCATCATGCGAATCAAACATTATTAGCAATTTCATATTTCGGGTTTCCTCTATAACATGATACACACCTCACCTGGAAAATGGAGGGAGAAGTAATTCCGGTTGTGAAGGAGGTCCTTTATTTGGGCTTTCTCTTCCATGAGACCCTGAGTGTGGCCCAAAGTGGTCAAAAACTCTTGCTAAAAACATCTCAATTTTCAGCCCAAATGGTCAAAATCATGAGGAAATATTGTATGTTTTCAGTTCTCTCTCTAGTCAAATATTATACAGTAAAAATCATACCAACTCTCCTCTATGGTTTGGAGGCAAAACCACCAATTTGGGACTTTATCTGGGTTTTTGGCCTCCCTTTGAGTCTTCCGATGGTAGGCTTATGGTATGAGCTGGCACTCACATCGTTAAGGGCACTGGAGACTCGTTTTCTGTACCGTTGGATAATGGCCTCCCAGTCAGACTCTCTTTATGAAGATCTTCAGTCCCATTTGATCCAACGAAGATCATCCCTCTTGTGTGCCCTTGAGAGGTTGGTGCTGACAGCCCTCACGGACTGTGGTAGTAACGTGGAGACTCTCATCACCAATCCAGATAGGACCAAAGGAGCCCTCTTTCAGATGGACTGGATCTACACCATCGACCAAATGCAGAAACTAAGAGTGGGAAGTGCCCTCTCTCCTTATGACAAAAAGTGGGGGTTTCTAGCAAGTTATATGAGAAAGTTCTCAGACCCTAAAGTTAGACAGAATTTATTAAGGTTTCAATTAAATATTCTACACACTGGTGAAATTTTGGCCTGTTGGGGTCGATGTAATGAGGGCCAGAAACTATGCAAAGTATGTGAGGATCCACGTAAGCAGACCCTGAGACACCTCTTGATGAAATGTGAGGGTACCTGGGAGTGAGAAAAAGGTGTCTTCGACAGATGGTGGAAAGCAAGGAACACCTTCTTTCCGAAATGTTCTGGGACAGGCACATAACGGGTCTCCATGTGAGGATAACTATTAATGTAATCAGGGTATTGAATGGTATTTGAATCAAACCGTCAGCTTACTGTTGAAAGGTTCTCAGAAGGATTTTGTTGGGAAGGATAAAGATGCAGGAGGTCTGTGTGTCTCTTGTTCCACTTGGCAGGCTGTGTACCGTGCTGTGGTTTTTCTCAAGCACGCATTTAACTTGTTTTGGATTTCTTTCTAATTGGTGCTATTTATCTGGTTTGAAGAATTCTTCTTTTAAGGCTTTGGATTTATTTTAGTGTATTTCCTTTTATTTTAATATTTTGTTTGCTTATGTAAACTGTGGAATTTTATCTTTGTATGGTTCTGTGTAAAAATCGATTTGTCGTTTCCAATACACAAATAAAACAATTGAAAAAAGATTCTCACCTTAACTATAGTGAGGTGACCGAGTTTGATTATAGAGTTTGATTACCTGGGAATTCGTTTTTATGAATTTAGGAAGGGTAATGCACTTATGCACAGACAAAGAATAACACTTAGTCAGTCACTGGGAGGGGGTAGTCTGCTTCACACAATAGTGCAAGGAGAAAACACGTAACCTGATAATGAACGTTTATAACATTCAAACAAGGGCAGCTACGAACAACGTGGCCTCCATTCATGGGTATGAAAATGTCTCTTCACTTCAGATTGTAGAGAATACCTTTTTTAAGAAAATGTTGGGCTTACCGTGCTCTGCCCGACCTTTGCAGTACATGGCACGCTCAGAGCCAAATATTTGTCAGATGAAGGGTACCACGCCCCATCATTACATTGGCTGAGTATATGGTCAAACCCCAGAGCATTGGTAACGCAAGAAATGATCTAGACCTTGATACGCAGTGATGCCTGGAGTAAGATACCCTGGCTGTGGGGAACATTTTGTGAAGTCTTTCTGGGGTATAGTGCCATTGAATCATCACTTTGGTCCATGCTTCCCTTGTTTGAATTCCCCGGGTCCACTTGGGGATTATTTGCCACAGTTATATCCACTGCTTCCTCGTGATTTGTTTTCCCAATGAGGTTTCCCATTTTTTCATGTATAGCCAAGTAATATTTTCTTCTTGTGCGTTTATAAATTTGTAGAGGGTTGATACAAACTTCTTTTCTCCAGTTTGGGTCATTATGTATGACTCGAATGGGGTGAGATCCCTTGTCATGGCCTTCGTTATTCTTGGGGTTGTGAGCCAGTGGTGGATCTGTTCATACTGGTATCTGTCTTTCTCTGTAAGGCCCAGCAAATCCTGACATTCCGTGAAGGATCTGATCCGTTGGCCCACAAACATGTCTCCCACTTTTGAGCAGCCGGTGTCTCTCCATTTCTGGAATGACCCTTTCGCCATCCCTGGGGGGAAATCCGGGTTGTCGAGCAGTGGTATGAAAGGGGCCGGGTCTATCGTTAGGGTTTCTCTCTTAGTGGCCCTATCCCAGATTTGCATGGTAGAGCTCAAGACTTTGCTGATCTTTATGTTTTGGTGCCTGTGCTCAGGTCTCTTCCACAGGAGGTGACGCAGGTTCGGTCTTGCGACAGCTCTATCCTGTGCCTCCCACCATTTTTCTGAAGTGTCTGTGATCCATTCGTTGATTACCCATAGTTGGGTCGCCTCGTAGTACTTCCTGAAATTGAGGAGCGCCATTCCTCCATCTGATTTGTGAGCTGTGAGCGCCTGTTGTGAAATTCTTGGTGTTTTGTTTTGCCATACGTATTTGGTGATGATTTTGGTGAGTGACTTGAAAAAAGATGTCGGAATCCTTATGGGGAGTGCTTGGAAGTAATATAGCAATCTGGGCAAAACCGTCATCTTGATTACAGTTATTCTGCCCCACCAAGAGATTGTCAGCGGGTTCCATCTGTTTAGGTCTCTTTTGACGGCTTCTAAGAGATTTGTGTAGTTCCCCGCGTACAGGTTTTGTATCTTAGGTGTCAGTGTCACTCCTTGATACCTCACGCCTTCTGCCGTTTGTAGTTGTAGGTCTTTTGTTAATTTGTGGATCTCTTCTTTGTTTCCAGCTAGTGCCATTACTGTTGATTTCTGCTTGTTAATTTTCAGCCCCGAAATGTCCCCATATTTGTCTATTAGTTGGGTGAGGAGTGGGAGGGTTTAGCTTGGTTCTGTGATTGTCATCATCATATCGTTGGCATATGCGGCTGTCTTGTGTGCTTGTCCTCCCATTTCTATACCCTTGATGTCTTGGGGCGCTCTGATTTTCACCAGGAGGGGTTCTAAAAAAATCGCATACAGCAGTGGTGACAGGGGGCCGATTTTGATGGGATTCGAGTGTTCCCGGTTGACTGCTATCCTGGCCGTCGGTGCATTGTAGTTGGCACGGATCATGTTTATGAATTTGTTTCCCATGCCCATTTTCTTAAGGGTCGCGAATAGCATTCACCATTCGAAGCGGTCAAAGGCTTTTTCCGCATCTAGCGAAATTATTGCCGATGGGATAGTCATGATCCCTGCCTTCTCTATGAGATGTACTATTCGTCTTATGTTGTCGTGGGTTTTCCTGCTGGGGATGAAGCCCGCTTGTTCTTGATGTATCAGTTTGGGGAGCAGAGGCGCCAGCCTATTTGCAAGAACCTTTGTGTAGAGTTTGGCATCGACATTAATAAGGGCTATTGGGCGGTACGAGCTCAGGTTTTCTGGATCTTTTCCCTTTTTGTGGAAGACGAGTATCTTAGCCTCGTTCATTGAAGCCGTGATATTGTTCGAGGTCTTGAAGGTGTTGAATAATGTGGTTAGATGGGGGGTCAATACGTCCGCAAATGTTTGTAGAAGGCTGCGGTGAAGCCATCCGGGCCTGGGGCTTTATTCTTGGGGAGATCTCTTATTGCTTTCCCTACCTCCTCCAGCGTGATGGACTCCTCTAAGGCCTCTTTTTCAGATGGCGATACAGTAGGGAGAGTGATTTCTTTCAGGAAGGCTGCTTGTTCTTCTTCCCTCGGATGTTGCAAAGAGTACAGGTTCTGGTAGAACTTTCGAAATGCTTCTTTTATGTCTTTCGTTTGTGTTTTCTCTGTTCCTTGTTCGTCTTTCAGTGTTTGCACCATTTGTTCCTGTCGTCTACCCTTTAACTGTCTTGCCAGTAGTTTGTCGGCTTTGTTTGATTTCATCGCGTACCAGTGTTTTGTGTGCATTAATTGCTTTTCTGCTCTTTTAGCCCTGATCAAGTCTAGCTGGCTCTGGATATGTCTATGCGCTCTCTTTACTTTCCTGGAGAGATTCTTGACCATTTCGTCCCCTATTTCTACCAGTTTTTTCCCCAGTTCATCTTCCCATATATATGATTGCTTGTCTTTCTGTGCCTTTAATGCGATTAGATGGCCCCTCATTACTGCTTTGAATGCTTCCCATGTTGTGCTTGTGGAGACATCCGGGGTGTCGTTGTACTCGAAGTATTCCTCTCTCTTTTCTCTGATAGCTTCTTTTGACACTGGGTCTTGTATTATGTCTCTAGGGAGCATCCATCACCATAGATTCGATCTTTTCATGATTTTGGGGAGTGTAATCCACAATGGGGCGTGGTCCGAGAGTGATATTAGGCCTCTTTCTATGTCCCGTATTTCTCCGACTAGGGTCCCTGATGCCCAAATATAGTCTATCCTGGAGCTGGTGTCATGTACGTGCGAGTGGTAGGTGTATCCTTTCGTTGATCCTTTAAGTCTGCACCATACGTCCTCCAGGGCTTGGCTCTGCCTCGTCTGTTTCAGCGCCTGAGAGGGAGATCCTACTTGGTTACTTTTGGGGTTTGATCGATCTTCTTTGTGGTTCCATGCTAGGTTGAAGTCTCCGGTGAGGATCACCTCCCCTTCTGTGAAGTTTTCTAATTTGTTGATTGTGTCCTTGATAAAGCCCTCCTGTCCGGTGTTTGGAGCATACAGGGTGGCTATTGATAGTTGGCAGTTGTCTATCTTGACCTTTGTGAAGACATAGCGAGCGTTCTTGTCTGCTTGTGTCTCTTTGATCTGGATCTGTAGGTGATTTGCAAAGTCAATGAGTACTCCTTTCTTTTTTTCTTCATTGTTAGATTGGATAATTTGATTGTAGCCCCTAATCCGAAGGAGGCCTCTCCTTTTTTTCTGTATATACGTCTCTTGGAGCGTGATGATATCATATTTTTCTCTGTGCAGGAAGTGTTCCAGTTTTTTCCATTTTACATGCGTGTTCAGTCCTCTGATGTTGTATGTTAAGACTTTCAGCCCCATTCTTCTGGGAAAGTCTTTGTTTTCTTATTGGTTTTCCTTTGCGGGTCCCTGTGATGAGCTAACGAACAGGTGTTGGAGTCTTTATCCCTATGAACATCCTCCCCTCCCCCCCTCCCTCTTTATCCCCCAACTTTGTTCCTGAGGAGGGCGCTGGGCCCTATGGTTGCTCCGGCGTCGCGCCTTTGCTCCATGCCCTCTAGCATCTCAGGGTTAACTGTTCGTGGATTGGGCTAAGTCTTGCTAAAGCTGGATTTCCTTACCATTCATTCTAATTTGCTCCATTGTTCTGGCTTTATTTAAGATTTGTTCCTTTTGGGCGTACAGTGTCATGGCCACTAATACGTCCCTTGGGCGTGATCCGGGCTCCCCAGTTCTTCGAGGATCTACTCTGTGTATCCTATCGATGTGGATGCCGCCCCCAGACCCGTCTTGCAATATTTCTTGGAATACTTGCTGAATCGCTGTGCGTAGGTCTTTGTCGGCTACTGTTTCCGGCATATTTTTAATTCTGATGTTCGATCTTCTGCACCTGTTTTCCAAGTCTTCGCATTGGGTTTCCAGTTCCTGCGCCGGGCGTGCGAGTCGATCTGGGTCTACCCCCTTGTTTTTCTGTTTGTTTGATCACTGGGTCTACCCCCTTGTTTTTCTGTTTGTTTGATCACTTTGGTATCTGATTTTCTATTCCCCAGATTTGGGTCAGGTCTTGGTCTAGCCTGGAACCGCTTTTGCTTGCCGCTGTTGCCTGGGTCCCACTCTTCGTTCTAGGTCTTGACATGTGTATGTCTCTTTCCCCCTTCTGCCACTTCGTCATTGGGTCCTCCGTAATGTGTGGAGTTGCTGTCGGCTGCGTATCTCTTACAGAGGACCAGCCGCGCTATGGGGTGCTTGCTGGAATTTAGGATCCTCTTTTTCTATCTTTGTGGCGCGTTCCCCACCGCGCGTTGTGCCATGGTCTTGGGGGCCTGAGTTTCTCCCTTTAGGTGTCTCTTCGTGTTTTTCTGGGGTCCCTTCTTCGTTCCTTTTGTGGTTTCAGTGTCCCTGAAAATGTCATCCTTGCAGGGCTTCTGCCGGTTCGCTAGGTTGAGGCCTTCACTCTCTTGGTGTGCCCACTTTGCTGATGGAGCCCCCGCCGGCCCACCTTGATGTCGCCGGGCGGGCCTGGGTCCTTATTTCTTGCTTCGTGGGGGGAAGCCGGGCTCTCGCAATCTCCGGTGTGGAGCGCCAGGTTCCCCGCCCCCGATCTTGTCCGAGGGTGGGGGGGCGCTTCCTTATCTCCCCCGTTCCCTGTGCGCTTCCCTTTGTTCCTTGGGGGCCCGTCGCCTTTGTCTGTATGAGGGAGGGCGACCCTCCCCATCAGTCCCAGGATCTCGCCCCTGGCGTGTACCTGCGTTATGGGTGCACCTCTGCTGGACTCCTCTGGATCCGGAGGTCTGCTGTGCTCAGACCGCTGTCTATTTACACTTGATCCTGCTGCAGAGCACAGACCCATCACTAGTGGGCCATAATAATACACACTAAACTAGGCTTGGGGCAGAGCACATATGCCGTTGGTGTTTTCCTTAAAGTAATACAACACTGTGTCACATCCCATTTCATACCCTTCCGTTGCATATATTATCACAGGTATCACATCACACAGCTGTTGTTGGATCATCAGAATCTGCTCCCTTGAAACTGTAGACTGTGCCTTTGCTCCCCATACCCGTGCAATAACCTCTGATGGTAAATGTATTGACTTCATGAACCCCAGTTTCACTGGTCCCTACAGCTATCCTATTAATGTGGCATCCATCCCCCGTTCCAGAAGCCATTAGCACCTGGTTGCCAAAGCGGTAACCTAGGGTGCTAAAAAAAAAAGTATTTCCCTTCCTACAACAGGACACGCACGGCGTCTCGCTGTAGGAAGGAAAAACCTTTTCCAAGATGGCCACCATCTTGGAAAAGATGGTGGTATCTTTCATTTCCCTCTTCCATTTCCGTACCGGCCTGTGGGAGGTGAAGGGAAGAAGCGGATGCGGCAGTAGCATCTGCCGCCGCTGAAATAAGGTAAGTAGTGGAGTGGGCTGAGAAAAACAAAAACAAAATGGGACGGAGGGTCGGTGGAAAATGGCAGCGGGGGGAACTGGCATCAGGTGGCCTGGAATGCAGGCTTGTCCTGGCGGTTCAAGCCTGTGTTCCTAGCCATCGGATTGGCTGGCTTGCCCCGCCCGGTTGCTAATGCACAATCTGTTAGGGGTTCTCCTTCCCTGCCTATGATCATGTCTCAGCTGCTAAACATGCAGATTTTTCAAAATCACTGAGGGAGATCGCTGTAGCCTGGCATCTACCACTGGGTAGTTAAAGTCACACAGATCAAACTAATGGCATTTGTTGAGGTTTGATCAAAAACATTGCTCAATAGAGGAAACAGTCTCCACCACTATGGCTGGATAGAGGGACGGGGGGGCAGTAGAGGTGGGTTAAGGCTACTATTCGTGCCATCTCTACTCAGCAGGCAGACACCATAACCCGTCCCCCCCACCAAGATGGGATAACGAACAATCAGAAAGGAGTACAGCCAGACGCAAACAAGGGGGATGTTCCAAAGTTCTAATGTTACTTGGTTTGAATGTTATGCACGACTATGCGCACCAATTGTACGATGATTTATATGAGATAACACATATGTTTTGTTCTGAAATAAATAAATAAATAAAGTTTTATTAAAAAAAAGAGAAAAAAAAAAACATTGCCCAGCTTCAACCATCTCTCGATTAGGCCATGTACAGCACACCCTTGGTGTTAGCAACATTTTGTTAACACCTTGTATCTGAGTTTGAATCCTGCTGAAAAGGTCCTGTCAGAGGCATGCTTCCCCACTGATTTCCCAGACTGACTCTACTGGGTACTGAAGCTATGAGTTTCCCCTCCACCGAGAAAATCAGGGGCTTGCAGTTCATACTGTTGTAGAAGCTGCATGTCTCTTTGGTGGGGCAGAGACTTGATTTATCAAGGCAAGACGTGTCGACTGATCAAGGCCCTCGCAATATCATATGCAATAATTACCACACGCGGTAATGCCAGGTCTCTGCCAAACTAACAGCGATGGACAAGAATTAAAGTTACAATCACTGGAATCTTTAGTCCTATGGAAATCAGTGGCCTTCTATAGGAAGTGCAGGTATGAAAAGGGTATTGCCCCGTTGCAATCTTTAACTCTACCGAAAATAAATGTGACAAATATTTGATCCAGTGGTATGCAAAGATTGAAAAGATTCTGCAACATAATGATACCAGTCCAGAAGGGTTAGAAGCCAATTCGATCAAATTTAAGCAAAAGTTGCAAGGCCAGGACTGGATAAATACGATGGAGAATTGTGAGGGAGTGAAATTGAGCTGTTCAAGATCAAAAGAAAGGGCATGAACTCCCTCCCAAGTTACCTGCAGAAATTCCCATCCAGGTATTATCGCGATATGCTGCTTAGGTGTAAGCTTAATTGCTTGCCAACGGGAGAAGCTTTATGGGCAAGGAAGATGCCAGGTAACAGTTTGCGACTCACTTAAAGAAATGTGACAAACTTATTTAGGAGAATATTTTATGGGTGAAAGTACATTGAGTCCAAGCGGGTGGTGGAATTGGGTGATAACGGGAGAAAAGCTAGGTTTAATAATTGCAGTGTTGACATTTATTGATAGAGTGTTAATGATGAAGAAGGAATTGAATGAAATAATACATGTGTAATTGTATTCGTTTATATTTCCTTCTTTGCCTTTTATCTTGTTTTATGTTTTTTTTTAAATACGATGTAATAATGTTAAAGGTTTTGTTAAACCAATAAAACATTTTAGTAATAAAAAAAACAGCGGTGGCTTTTTAAGAATTACTGTGCACAGTAGTTCATAAAATCCCAAATTTTTATTTTCTATACATGTTTAAATTCATTTTCATTCTCGTTTTTCAGGTGAAAATATATATTACCTACAGTTGCAACTCATACCTCTGCTGTAAAATTGTTCATGAGGCAAAGGAGGGTCATGACTGACCCTTCCCTGCACAGCATCGTAAAGGGCGGGAGAAGGCGGGCATCAGTGATGTCTCCAGGCACATTTTATTTTCCTGACGAGAAGGGATGAACGTGTGCATCCCTTCATTGGATTAAATAGTGCATTTTAAACTTCAGTTGTTAAAATGTGCACCTGCACAGCCTGAGTGGAGGTCAACATGTGAATCATTTTCATGATGTTTTTTATCTCGTGCTGTTCCAATGAATACCCCAGGCGGTAAACCCCCCATGCCTTAGTTTGCCAGGTAGTAAAAGCAGGCCGTTTTTGAAATACCCGCTGATTGTACCATATTCACTGTACTCATAACAAGGGCCAAAATGCTAGAACGCAGTTGGATTTTCTGGGATTATACCATTTCTGCGACCTCTGAAAATGTCTACTTTTCATTTAATTTGACCCTCTTTCCCCACATATATATGTTGGGGGATTATGGTATATAATGCAAGTAGGAGGAGCTGCGGGGTGTCTCCTCGTGCATATGTATATGGTGTAAATGTGAAAGAATTAAAAAAAAGTCTGAATTTTCAGGGTCGCAGTGATGGGGGTCCGCGGTAATCGTATAGATTCTGATTTTCTGAAAGACAAATATGGAAGATATTCCCACTGAAGTTTATAGTAACAATGATAATTGGATGTTTTCATACAAAGCTCCGTGCCAGATTCCCCCTGCCATGTTCACTCTCTAAGTCCTGAATACATGAATGGATTTTTACTAGGGCCTCATCACGAGTTTGGCGCTAACCCTTAAATGCGGTAGTAGCGCTATTACCGCCGCATTTAAAGGTCTGCCAGATCATGACCTTGGCAGTCTGCATCAAATTTGCCGATTTTCACAGCGTTTACCGCCAGCGGGAAATCGGCCGGCGGTAATAGCACAAATTTCCCCATTGGGCCCAATGGGGAATGAGGAATCCCTGAATGGGCCCAATGGGGAATGGGCAATAACTGTTCTGCCAAACCCGTGATCTGGCGCTAATAGCGGCGGGGGGTTTGGCGGTAGGGCAATTAGCACCGGCGCTAATAGCGCCAGCGTTACCACCCAACTCATGATGAGGCCCCGGTGTGGGCTTGGATAGGCCTTGCAAGCACACTCATGGGCTGTTAGGGGGCAGTTCAGAGCCCCAGAAAGAAACGCTCATGTAAAGCATGAGCACTTCGAACATTTTTATTTTGAAATTCAAGCAATGTCAGAAAAGAAAAAAAATTATCATTAGTGATGCACCTTGTACTGCAAATAAGATCCCTGAACCCACATGGGTTTGATGTGAGCCCAGTCCACCATCTTTGTGGTGCAGATGCCTAATGCATTTTTGTGGGAGTATGCCTTTCTATGCACAGTAGGGGGGTTGTGAATCTCTGGCCCACTCAGCTAGACCCTTCTACTACATGTGAATCAGGGGGCTTGGATGCAGAGCCATGAAGGTGTAGGAGAGTGTGCAGCATTTGCATGCCTTATTTTAATTTGTTTTTTTTAAATTTACATTGGTTATTATAACGCACATAACACCCTACAGTTTATAAGCACGGACCTGGGGAAAGAACCTGTGTTGCTCTGTCTCATCTTACTACCAAGGCAAGGCAAGCACGTTGACCTTGAGCTATCCTCACAGCACAGAGTGAATATAGCTCGGGGCAATGGAGAGATGACCAAGTAACAGAGCAAAATATTGCTGGTGAGAATTTAACAAGTCATCAAACAAACATTTATAAGTATAATCACAGTACGATAAATAATATGTTATTTCTATAGCGTTGTAGTCAAAGGGCTTAGCATAGAAAATATTTAGATACAATATCACCCAACCGAAATTGGTACTCATTTATCTACTTCAGAAGGATGATAGGCTGAGTTGGGCTTGCCGGGACATAAGCCTGAGACTTGCAGATCATACATAGATTTCAGCATCAAGTGTTCAACCCGCTGAGCTATTTTACCAGTATATATTGATGCTATCCCGTGGTTTTACCAATTGAAATCACTTAAAAGTAATTTACTTCATCATCATCAAATATCTCATACTCCTTTGATGCTCCCAAGATCTTCACATGTGAATATTGATCCGATTACTCAACTGAATATTTACTGTAATATATGCCAATGTGCCTCTCTTCATTAATATCTACCTCCCCTCTTTTTCCCCCCTCCCCTCACATCTCGTGTTTGTCAAATGTCAGTCTTGTGTTTGTCTTCCCCCACTTAAGACATCATAATGCAGAGATCGTTCTACACTAAGTTTTGCACAACACTGTGCTATAGTTGTTTCGCGAATGTTTTCAATTGTATTGACAATTTGTTCCTCAAATGCTCAACTTCTAATTATACACAGTGTACTCAATTAACTGCTCTTTTGGAACACTTTCTTTTACCATTGCTTAACCTATACTATTGTAAAGGTTTCACTGCATTATGTTTATGAAGTTATGACTTTATGATTGTATACTACATACCTCAATAAAAAAATTATTAAAATTAAAAAAAAAGTAATTTACTTCGAAGTGATTCATTTGAAATTATTTTTGAAATATATATAGAGTTGTGGGTGAAGGGGTTAAAAGAGGGTGGGGAGGGGTTTCAGCTACGGGCAGTAGTGAAGGCGAAGGTTGGTACGGGGGAACGCCCAAATAAAAAAAATAAAAAAACAGAAGTACAATTTCCAAGTAATCACTTCGGAGTAAGTTACCTCAAAGTGAGTAAATTATCTCAAAGTGATTTCTATGAGGAAAATGACCTGGGACCATATTGATGGGGGTGTGCACAAGGTAGCTAGTATCTAGGCTACACCAAGGTGTTGCCGGAAGAGCTGCGTCTTCAGTTCTTTCCTACATTGAAGGAGACTTGGAGCAGTCTAGATTTTCATAAGGATGAAGTTCCTGAGGGCCAGAATGTAGAATGAGAAGGTCAGTTTCCCAGTTTTCTCCTTGCATACCAGGGTAGTGTCCAAGCTGGTGGAAGTCTTACTGTGAGATGACTGTGTGCAGTCTGACGTTTTTAGCTCGGTCGTTAGGTAGGCTAGCGTACCAGCTGCGGTTGCCACGCAGGTGTTGCACGCGGTTTTGAACCAGATCGTAGCCAGGATAAACACATGTGTTGTGGGCCTGTTCTTGATCTGTGGGTGAGCACCTTGAAACAAGAACTGGATGCCGGTCTACCATACTAGGAAATATCTATCATTGCACGCCTGTGGATTCGGAAACAAAGTAGATCCATGGGGGCAGTGATTGCCCACCCTCAGCACACTTGCAAATTCCTGCGCAGTACACACTGAGATAAAAAGGGAAAAAATATCAGCCATTAACCAGAATTTACATGAGGGTAAATCTGGATTAAGATACCGTCTCAAATTTGGATGGTTTAGGGTGTGAGATCAGCGCCTAGATACCCCATTGGGTTATAGAGCACTGTACAAACGCCTCAATCAATCAATCAAAAATCGTGACCTCCAACAGTAAAAGTCACAATTTGCACGTTAATTACACAAGGAAAAAAATCGATACACATTGACTTTTTAAATTCATTTTGGCCCCAGGGCGATGTTTGCCCTGCCTAGTGCTAATATGGAAAAGCATTAGCACTAGAGCAAACTGCGCGCTGGTGCAAACATGCGTCAAAAGAATGCAGATTTGACATTGCGCATTTTATGGCCCAGCGGTAATTGCAAGCAAAATAGCACCTGCACCTGTGCCAGGTTACTGTAATGAGGCCGCAGTACTTAGGTAAAACATTTAAAGTGCCACCTGCGGCAGTGATGCTAGTAAGACGTATCAGCATGTGTTGCTAAGTGTCAGAGCACGTGAGCATTCCGACTTCATGTCTAAGGCTCTAGAATAATTCATTGGCGGCAAATCCACAGCTCTTTGGCTTACCTGTATGTGCATTTCAATCAAATGGTCTCATTTCTTTTATTATAGACATTTGGTAGAGCTACAAGCAGTGGAACGCTTTATCTATTTATTCATTTGTAAAGCGCACCTAACCCAAAGGCATCTGGGCACATTCCTTGAAGATTACAGTAGTGTTACAGTAGGGAGAGACATTTCATTGCAGTCCAGAAACACATGGATACATAGTGAGAAAGACATATATAGAACGTAAGATATATAAAGAACATACATTGCATCAAGTTACATGGAGCAGAATGGTGTGTGACCTGTGCTGTGACCTCACTCCAGTGCAGTAGAAGACAGAGTGCGGTATACTCTCGTTTTTTTATACATAATTGCATTGCATGTATTTAGAAGCAAAAGCCAGGCACTGAAACAATAACGACACTATGGGCTCATTACAAGGTTGGCTCTCCGGTAATAACGGTTCCGGTAAGGCAATACCGGCATCCATTACCGGGCCGTTGTGTCAGGACCCTAGATGCCGGTACTACCGGCATCGACAGGGACCCTCTGTGTCATGCACCACCATACTGGCGTGCGCACGAGCATGCAGGCGCCTTGCCAGTAACACCGGCATGCCGCAAGGAAGAGGACATCACAAGTCGCACGGCCATGCAAATACCGGTATCCAGATGCCAGTAAGAAGGGCCACCATGATTCCGGCAATACCGGCATCGCGGAACACCCGTTAACAGCAATCTGCTGTGTTACCAACTGCCAAAGCTGCACACAATCAGCACAGGTGGAGGCAATGGAGTCAGGCCCAGCACAAAAGGAGCACACCCACACACCACACCCCTTCCCACACCAAAATGATCCCTCTTGCTGTTGCGATTTTGGGGCTGGAGGACATGCCGCACTGCTACTCCATGAGCAGCAACTACAACCGGCACTACAGAGGAGCTGCAGGAGGAGAAGGAGGGTGAGACAGGCCCAGCAAGTTCCACCAGTGCAGGCAGTGGTTCCACGGAGGCAGCCACCAATCCCTCGCATCAGGGCAAGTCCATTCAACCTAACCCCTGTGCATATCCACACCCTGTACCACCTGGACCGGGACACCATCACCTCCATTGTGGACATGATATACAACCACATAGCCTGATTGAAATTCGCACCACCATCCCCCCCGCAACTGAAGGTACTGTCTGTGCTCCACTTCCCGGCCACAGGCACCTACCAGCACACAGTTGGCCAGCTGCATGGCATATCACAACCTTGTTTTTCGCGCATGCTGAACCAAGTGCTGGATGCCATCCTGAAGCACGCAAAGGACTACATATCCCTACCATGGACTGCCCAGGAGGTGAATGACACAAATATGGTTTCCATGCACTGGCAGCAATGCCAAATTGCATTGGTGCCATCGACTGCACCCATGTGGAATTGGTGGTCCCTTATGCCATGGAGGTGGAGTACTGCAATCGTAAGCTATACCACTCCATCAATGTGTGGATGGTATGTGACTCCAGCAAGATGATCACACATTGCTGTGCACAATACCCCGGATCAACTCATGATGCAATGGTGCTGCGGAACTCCTCGCTACCCCGCTACATGGAGCGACATGCTGCAAAACGTGTCTGGCTTCTGGGTAAGTCGGCTGACAGGCCCATGGTAGTGAATTGGGGGGGAGAGATGCATATACCACCAGGGTGAGCCTGGGGGGGAGATTCATATACCACCTGGGTGAGCCTGGGGAGGGGAAGAAATGCATATACCACCTGGGTGAGTCTGGGGTGGTGACTGTACACTGTCCATACTGCAAAACACTGTGCCCCTAAACATCCCAACCTGAACATGACACTGAAAATATCATCCAGCTCACTCTGGCGGCACACCAATGCCAAAATGTCAGACTAGCAAGCAGCCCACACCCCTCATCATGTCCACTGCACATCATCAGACCATACCCTCAGCAACACAAATCAGCAACATGCAGTCAGTAAGCATAATGTACATGACCGCATCAGAGCACCACACAGGTCATGCATCCATGAGTGCGCTTGAATAAATCCCACCCAGGGAATCCACTGATTGTCACTGGCCCTCCACCACAGTAGCGCTGCATGCCACCATGGCCAAATGAACAGATGAATGACAATGCAATGATAAACTTGTGACAAGACTGCTAGTAGACCTACATACCAAGTAGTCAACATCACCTATATGAGTGCGATTTGAGTGGAAGGCATCCACAGTACATGAGTACCACCATGCAAGTGGACACCCTGCATCTTCATAGGAACGGAACCCGACACCTGTGGTCCATACCACCCAACACATTGTGGCATATTCACATGTGTGCAGACGTCCCGGGACTTGTGCATGGGGTCATCAAATAGCTGCAAGCATGAGAGTGCAAAGTACATGAGACATGGTGGACATCAGCCGAAAGCACCAAACATTGGCCAACATGATGTTTGTCACATCACCTGCCACACATCCCTCACAGGTGCCTACATCATTGTCCCTCTCACTCCATCGGGTTAAGTGGTGAGTCCGATGTGAAGGCCCCTCAGTCCTGTATGTCACACATGCCCTCCACCATGTCCTGGCCATGTCATCAACAGGCAGTCCGTTGCGGATATGTGTAGCCAATGGCTGCCATCGGAGATATCCTGTGTACCAACATGAACAATGGGCAGGCTAAGCACAGGTGCCATAGAGGAATTACCCTCACTCATACCTTTTTGTGCTCCCATGCAGGTGATGCAGGCTGTCCCTTGAAGCCGAGGCTCCTCACCCCTGTCAGGAATCCACAGAACAGGCACGAAGAGGACTAAAATCAGGCTCATACCCGTACCCGTGTTGTGATTGAGCAAACCTTTGGCTGGTTGAAGGCATGGTTCCGCTGCCTCAGCAGGTCTGGTGGCGCACTTCTCTACGGGCCTGAGAAGGTGGGGAAGATCATCATGGTCTGTGCCAAGCTGCACAACATGTGCATCCAGCGAATGTACCTCTGCCACCTGACATTGACCAGCAAGCCCCGGGTGAGGATGAGGATGAGGATGGAGAAGATGTAGCACATCGGCCAGGTCACGATGCACCAGATGTACGTGCTGTGTGCCAATCAGTGATAGCTGTTTATTACTGAGACGCTGGGATGCAGAGGGTGCAATGAATGCTGTAGTCTGGGCACTGGGATCGTGTGCATATGGACACTGGGTGTGGGGTTAGATGGGCACTGTGCACTGTCATGCATTGAATAAACACATGCCAAAGACCAATGTCCACTCATGATATTATTTTGCACACAACGGGTGTATTATACAGTATTTTCAATGCGAACAGACCCTCCAAATCCCACACACCCCCTCCCCCCGCACCCTTCCCCCCAAAACACCCACACACCCCTGCCCCCCTCCACCCAACACCCCCACACATGCACGCCCCATGTCCCCAACACCCCCACAGACCCCCAATCCCCTCCCCCCACAACCTACACATGAAGTGCAATAAATGTCATTGGATGCAATTGAAGTCAGCTCTTGCAGGGTGCCCCTGCTACTGGCAGCCTCTCTTAGGATCTGGGGGCTGCATTTCAGAGCGCTGCATGCTGAGCGTGGCAGCTCACACAGAGCTGGTTTGGGTGGAGCTAGCAGGTGTGCCAGATGATGATGATGTGCCTGGTTGTGCGTCAGTTGGTGCAGGACGCTGCTGCTCAAAGTTCTCTGCTATCCTGGCCAGGACCTGGGTGACTCCTGCTAACCCATCATGGATCAGCTTACTGTTCTTGTTCAAGGCCTCTATGATGGCCACAGTGTTAGCACAAACTTCACATCGTGTTAACTCACCCTCTGCCACATACTGCTTTACAAGGTCTGTCATTTGCTGCTGGCGACCCTCCATTCGCGTCATGCGCCCGTCTATGTCCCGAATAGCGGTGGAGGTGGACGGGGCATTTGCAGAGGATCCCAATGCAGGGCTGTCCGCTGATGGGGACCACACCTCTTGACTCCCCTGTCCTCCAGACTGGAGCTGAGGGCTTTCATCTGGGGTGCCCTGTGGGGTGTGCTGGTGATGGGCTGGGGGCTTGGTACATGTGCAGCATCCCAGACAGGTTTTCGTCCTCGTGTAAGTACACCTCACCATGGCCCTCTCCCTCGTCACCACTATGGGGTGCTGAGGTAGCTCCCTGATGGAGCTGGTGGTGGCCGACTGTGTCCCCTCTGCCTCTGATTCAGCAACAGTGGACATGTCCTGTGTTAGGGTTTCCTCCTGAGGTATTTCAGCTGGTGTTTGGCGGTCCTGTGCCTTGGGCTGTGACGATGGTGCTTCTTTTAGTGGCAGTTGGGGCATCCTAGTGCCCCTCGATGTTGATGGCCTGGTGCCATCATCCCTGGCCCTGGGCTTTTTCACAGCTGTCCTGGCCTGTGCGGCTGCATCCTGTCCATCACTGTCAGCATCCGTGACTGTGGGAGACAGAGAGAGGCAGGGCATCAGTGATGGTAGTACGTGCTTCATGCATATATTGGTGTCAGTGCAGTTATTCCCATGTGATTCATTGCATTCTTGTAGGTGTGCAAGACAGGGTGCTTGCAATATGGGGGGGGGGTTATATTGGCATACGGCGGGTTCTCACATGTTTGTGGTGGTGTCTGCTGTGGGGCCTACCGTTGTGTTTTGGTTTGAGTGCTGTGTGACACATGATGTTTTGCTGTGTGTAGGGTGTGTATTGGGTATGGGATTGGCATGCAGCATGCATGTTAATGTGACAGTGGTGGGGCCAGCATCTGGACAGGGTTATGTCAATGTGTGTATGATGAGCTATGCATTGCCTTACATCACTATCACATTAGTTGGACAGCATCATGCTTCGGTTATCTGTGGTTTGTGTGGACACTCACTTTCATCTGCCGATGACGGTACTCCTAACTCCGAATCTCCAATTCCCTCAATTCCATCCATGTTGATGGTTGTGCTACATGTCTCTTCCATCCTGGAGAGCTTGATGGGAGAGTGGGCCCCGCCGCTGTTGCCAGCCTCTGGCTGCAGATGGCCGACAATATGTTCTTTACGCGGAGGCGTAGGTCATTCCACTGCTTTTTGTAATCTTTGACCGTGTGGGCGATGGTGCCGACCCCACTGACCTTCCTGGCCACTTCCTCCCATAAGTCCTTCTAACGAAGTTGTGCGGGACACCTCAGGTCTGCGGCAAACACTTCATTGGCGTGCCCCACCAATGTGTCAGCCAACATATTGAGCTCTTCATCTGAGAATAGAGCTTTGTGCTGTCAGGGGGCGCCTTTCTTGGTTGCTTTTGACATCTTTAGCAGGTTGTGTGTGCTGTCTTGACAGTACAGGTCCTGCGTGTCGAGGATTACAATGGATTGTGTTTTTAAAGATGGCTGCCGGTGCATTTCCTGTTCCGGCGCAATGACGTTACTTCCGGGTCCGGTATACCAGTGCCGTTATTGAGGGGTGGGAGGAGGAGGAGGCGGTATCAGCGCATTACATGATGCCGCTATCGGGGGTTTGAGGGTCATTAACCGTATGGTGGTACGGCAGTTACCAGCATGGCGGTAAACGTGTGCACATGCTCTCATAATCGGCCGCTATTTGTGGCATCAAGGCCACCCGGACACTTTCTTACTGCCATGCCGGTAATGACTGATTTTTACCGCGATTCTCATACTGAGACCCAATGAGACCAAAATGACACACTCTGAAAAGAAGGAACCGGTGCCCTTAGAAAAAAACAAGATCCAAACAGGAAGATAAACAAACTTGTACTTGTGGCCAAACGCCAAAACTGGGGTTCAGATTCCAATGAACTTTTTAACCTCTAGACGAGGGTCTCTGCTGAATCTGTCATATTTCAGATGTATTATTTTGTACAGCATGATATATCAGATGTGTCAGTGTATGTTGGCAAGTTCATGTAATGCAAAAAAGATAATAGGTAATGCACATGAAAGCTACTCCTTGTGAGAATACCGTGTGCACTAGTGTGTGCCGTGAACCTCCCTCATGATGTACATGGGAATCCATTGAGAGGGTCATGCCCAAGCTACATGATACTTAGGCGACTCTATCTGGGAGTCCCATACCAACCTTCATGACGCACCTGAGACTTCATAACAGATGTGTTTATAGAGCCCACATTTACCCAAGCGGTGCTTCTTGGCCAGAATACAGGTATTTATTGTTACCCAACTCATTGGTACTCTGTTTCTCGATGTTTGCTACCCAACTCAATGGTACTCATGTTATCGACCTGGAAAGGGGGATGGGCTGAGTGTACCTGCATGGATTAAGAGCTGTGAGCATGTGCTCAATCACAGATCCATGCAGTCGATGCATTAGTCCACTGAGCCACAGGCCCTACGCTCATGAATCCCAAAGCGCCATCGGAGAGTCGCAGGGTTCAAAACTGAAGGCAGCTGGGCGCTGCTTAGCTCCTGCTTGTAGCCTAGAAGAGCCTGGTTAGCTTGACACCAACATCTACCAGGAGCTTATCTTTGGCTCCCAAAGACACCCGATGCCTATGGAACACACCTAGGTGGATGTTGTTTTTAGCTCCTGCTTATCTAATCTTAACTTTGAATCCCAGAGTATCACTTTAAAGATTCCAGGACCTGGACATGAAACACCACCCTAATTATTTGTCTATCCTCTCTGCATAAATATCTATGCCATGTGGCCATAATTATGCAATAACCCCTGAGGCGGAGGTGAGGGGTGGTCTTGCTGACTATTAATGGCCTGAGGAGCAGGTTACAGGTCATAGAAAATGGAAGTCCTTAATGCAGTCCCCAGTGCCATTACTAGTCGGTAAAGCCCCCGTCGCATGGGTATTTAGTGGTTAGTACTCCAGGACAATCAGTGTGGAGTAACGGGATACTAATTGGGAAAGTCTGGGGTAACGTGGGAGGCGGTGCATGTGGAGCACCGGAAGGAGGAAAGAAAAGAAGGACGAGGCCAGGATACAACCCAGACCCTGCAGGGAGAGAGAAGGGAGAGGTGACGTGTCTGCGGGACCAGCAACGCGGCTGTAGGTGTGGACTATCGGTCCTTCTCTTGATGCCACGGAAAGAAGGTATCTGTGATGCTTCTCGTGCTGATGCTGCGGAGATGAGCAGCCAGTAAAGACACTGGAATCCAAGCAGATAGCACCCTTACCAACATTACTGGTATATATGTATGCACAACTTGTCCCGCCATAGATTGTACTTGCCAAAAAGTCATCTAAGGATTGAACATCAGAGCACACCTTCCACCAGGAATTATTTCATCCTCAAAGGCCTTTCCTCAAAGAGAAAAGAGGTCAACAAATGACCACGTGATACTGTCCTAATACACATATTGATGTACTAACGCATCCTACATACTAGTCAATTATACAAGTGCAGATCACGCCCCAGTACACATATTGATTGTCAGTCAACACTAATTACCACATAATACATAACAGTTAATTATACAACGCTGGAGAATAAAAGAATAGAATACATGTATTACAGCTATAAATGACTGGGTGGTTTAATGGATTTTTAGCACAACATACAAATGCATATGATAAAAGCAGAGATTCTGCGGCTCAATTGATTATCTGAGAACATTTAAATACATTGGGTTTGTAAGCCTAGCACCACGAAACAATGTGCGTCATTGATTTTCCGAGACGAGCCTGCCTGTACTGCCAGAAGGAAATGGGCGAATTGATCACCAGTTACAGCGAAACAAGCAAAGTCCGTTTATATTCCCCATCAGATTTTTTCACGATACGAAACTACCTCCATGAAACCCGAAGAGCCCGTGCATGCTTCATGCTACTGCGTCATAGTTTGGAGATTTTTTGATTGTGGGGCTTACGCATGGGAAAACAGATTTTTGAAGCACACGTGACGTAAATCTTACACAAAAAACCCCAAAACCTAGGAAACAGATTGTAGAAGGTGGATTTCCCACGAATGTTGCCATTTGCTTTTTTGCAATTCCACCAAGCCCTAATGGCCAGTACAAAACCCAGAAATACGTCAAAACCAGAACCAATGTTAAGCCTGGACTAGTAATAGAAATGCAGAAACCAGAATATATTGCATGATTAAAGTAGAAATTCCACAAAGGGAATTTAGTTGACAGAGCTGGCTTTTCCTCCTGCCAGCGCACAACCATGGGACTTTCGTGGTGGTATTTTCAATATGTGGGCATACTCTTTGTTCCAGGCCGTGAACAGCCTGCGATTCTGGGTGTAGAAGTTAGGTGAGCAGTTTGAGAAGTAGTTGAAGTGATATTCCTGAGTCAAGATTTTAAAGTCAAATTTGAATGCTTTATAATACCCAGATACCTTTTCTGTAGCGTTCCTCTTTGCTAGTCAACATTTCCCTATAGATAACTGATGGACTTGAAGTCTTAAAATGGCCGTCAAGCGAAGGCGTGCCCTGGAAGTGATGGAGTGAGCTGACCTTTGCTGCAAACCTCCACTGCATCAGCCACAACCCCCGAAGATACAGTGAACGGTAGCGGCCCCACTGCAACTCCCAGCCCAGGTGCACACTGCACATGCAGTTCCATTTTGTAGTTGCTGTTTTAGGAAGATGTGCAGCACCCATATGTTTATACCACAACATTATTTCTTGCAGCAGCCAAACAACAGCACTGACATGTTATGACACCGGGCCTGCCCTGTCACCAGACTCCTAACCCTACTATGCAACAGACGCAGCAAGAAAAATATTGAGGTTGGCAATATACTCAACAGCAATATTGCTATAAATAAAACAGCACCCCAACCAAAAAATAAATAGCGCGCTCAACCAGGAGCTTTCAACTGCTGCGAACATGAACGGAAAATTTGCACTGGTTGGGATTTTCACATGTTATTAGACTGCTCAGCTCCATGCAATCCTTCTACTGGCCAAATATTTGTATTAATGATTAGGAGAACGTTACAACAAATTGATAAATATACAAATTGTTGATGAATAATTTGTAACATGTAAGAATTATGAAATACAATACATATTAAGTAATAAATGTAACAGCAATGCAAATTTAAATAAGATATTTTACAAAATTGATACTAATAACTATAAACTCTATCATGCGATCCTTCTAAGTGACCAATCAAAGCTCAACGGCACTTACGATATAAAACCAGGACAAATGCAGGAAGTCATGAACCTTTTCAACAAGTCCTCAACTTTATAAATTAAGGGTTTGCTGAGCATTGGATTAGCAAAAATGCTCAATTCCGAGCACTCAACTTGTTTGATCGTTTCAGTGCGACTAATATATTTATTTTTACATTTATTAAGCGCTTTAAACCCTGGGGCATCAAGGCGCTGGTTACAGACAGTGGTAGCAAATGTGCTGACATATGGCTAGATTAGTAGATGTGAACGATTCAGCCAGTTGGCATCTTCGGAGAGAAGAGTAACGCCTTAGCAAGTTTCCTGAGGGTCCAGTAAGATTGTTCAGATCTCGGGGTCAGAGGTAGGGAGTTCCAAGTCTTGGCGGCAATGACTCATGGTGATGTTCAACTTGCCTGGAATGAATGCTTGGTGAACGATCACTTAAAATGTTTGTAAGTACTTTGGACATCAATAGCATCATGGACTTATTTGGTAACAAATCCCCAAACTATCACCAGCTATGGGATCCAGATTGGACTTCCTCTCCCAGTACTGTAGAAGGGGGCAACCCCCACTTGCATTTTGTACAGTCATGTGGCAGCACTCCAGCTGCAGCATGCAATGCCATCAACAAACAAGGACTGGTGAAGCAGCAACAGAGGGAGACAGAAACACAAGTCACAAGCATGAGGAAATTGGAGGAGGAAGCTGGACTGTATCGACAAATGCACCTTTCATCTCTCCCACCACTACTCACAAGGAAAACCTCAAAGATGAGAGTGTATGTCCCGTGCCAAGTGGGAAAGTGGACTCAGGAGTTAGACAGCGCTGCTGATGGTAGTGTTGTCAACGATGGCGAAAATTGGCAGCTAGAGAGGCATGATCTGATCGCAGAGTCTGGGTCAGTAGAACATGAGCTGCTTGTGGCGAGATACAAAAGTGGCTGAACAAGCGTGGGGTTGCTATGTGGCCACAATCCATGAAGCTGAACTGGTATATTTTTGAAGAGGAGCTGCGAAAAAGGTAGAATGGACACAGTGCTGACAATCACAATTCTGAATAAGGGTTCAGAAGCACTTAATCGGACACTGCAAGATAGCAACGTAATCAATGACCAAGGGAATGCAGGCAAACTGCTACAAAAGCCGCAACAGAAACAAGACCATTCATAATGTCTATGACTCCCAGCCGCAGTTGCGTCAATGCGCTTTGTGGTGGACCGAAAGTCCAGGTATGGGAGAATTCTAAGAGTTTAGTTTAAGATGCACGTGTGCATTCTGCCACGATTAGGACTTAGGAAGGATGGCTACGCTCCAGTAAGCAACCCAGAGATCCGGCACATGGACAGGTGCTGCCGCAAGTGGAGGCAGATTGCTAGTGCAGGAGATTTGATGTGTGCCCAGCTATACCAAAATTAGTCATAGGTTGTTGCTGCATACTAATGGCAGAGGTGTTGAGGCACATCAGGGGTTTCAGAGCAGATGGCTATGTGAGCAGCTACACCGGATTTGTCATAGCCATAGCTGTATTCTAGAGTGCATGGATGGGGAGCCGTGCCTGTGGCATGTGTCCACAGGCATGGTGTGGTTTATACATCCCTCAACTTGGATGGAGTTTATTTTCAATGTTGCTTTCGTATATCTCCCAAGGCGAATGGCTGGTCTCGAAAAACTGAGAGCCACTTAGATTTGAGAACTTGAGCAGTGGCCAGCAAGACTCACCAGGACCATGTATTAATGGAAGTGAAAGGAGGAAGACAGCACTGCCATCGTCTCCCAGAAAACTCCAAGTACCACTGCTGTCTTGTCCATGCTCCCTCGGTCAAGGATCCGCCTCATCATTCCCCATTTTATGATGCTTCCGAGTTACCTAATTTAATAGATCTGTGTCTCATACACTCAAAGAACATCTACGAACCAGCCAGGAAGGAATTACTCACCCATGTCATGTACTTCTGTACATCCCATAGGCTTCTGATATACATGCCACAACCAATGCTTATTCCCTCGTGTACTTATTCTTTCCCACCTTGGACCTAGTGGTCTCACCATATACTAAAAAGGAGAACTTGGATTCTGGGAGGAACATTGTTGTGTGATCTTCTGCATGCTGAGTGTGGGAGGGAAACTTTCATAAAACGGTCCTTCATATTGAAGTAAATATGCCATCTGCCAGTAAGTAAGTCCCGCTTAGCCTAGGTGTCACCCCTTCCCAATTGGAAAGGCAACCTCAGCCAAGATGCGAGAAGCAGCCCCTTAAGCATGTTAAGAAGCCTTAACACAAGGCCTCCAAGTGAAATTGACCCCGGTACAGCCCCCACTGAGTATCAAAGAAGCTGCCTGACATTTGTCTCATGTATCTAAATAAGGACCTCCTTTTAAGATTCTAGATAACACTGGCCCACAATATATGAAAGAAGGTACCACTACAAAACAGAAACTTGATGCCGACACGTTGACGAAACAATTAGCATCATCACAATGACTTTCACTGTCACGGTGGTGGGGTGGGCCACTCCCACTAGCAGCCCTAAGCGCAATCCCCACCAACTGAGCAAGGTTGTGGCCGAGGAGGGAAAATGATAGTGTCTGCATTGCCAGGACAGGGTGATGAGAAGTAGGACCAATTCAAGAGTAACAGGACCAATTCAAGAGTGACCAACAAACATGAATAGAATACACCAACAAAAAATACATTCAGTTTCCTCTTCCCAAATCCAGCTTTGACAGAGCCTACCACCAAGCACAACGAAGTCTCAGAAACCTTACTAGCAAGACAAGAAGACACACACATTCACCCTACCTTCAAAATCATACCTGCATCTTGCATAACTCATTACATTACATTCCACCACCTCAAAAGAAAAATAGAAAAGTCTCCCATGTCTGCATCCTGGGTGTGGACGGGCACCCATACTGGAGTTGAAGTCGCCTCTCCTGGCACATCTACCCCCAAAGCTTCCCCAATTCCAGCATCGAGTGGTTAAGTGAAAACCACACACATTCATGTCTCTCAATCTGACCAAACAAAGGTTATGTGACAGAAAAAGGGGAGCAAGAAAGAGGTCCACGGCTGTACTTCTTTCCATGTGGGTGAGGGGGTGGGTTGTATAGCGTCATGTCACCTTTCAGACGTTTCAGTGCACTTTTGCACACAGGGAGATCGTTTTCAAGTGCATCACAAGTTAAACATATTATTGCAAAAGCATGTCAGATTGTTAAAGCAAGTAAGATATAATCGGTATTGTCCGTGTGCCCTCACTGCTAACACCCCCAGTGACGTGCAGAGACACCAACACACCCACCACCACACGTGACATTTGAGTCAAACAGCACCCACAACGGACGAGCTTCTTTATCGTTCAGGACAGTGCATTGTCTTCTGATCTGGAGTAAGGACCTCTTTTGGTTCCCCAGGACAGTGCATTGTCTTCTGATCTGGGGTAAGGGCCTCTTTTGGTTCCCCAGGACAGTGCATTGTCTTCTGATCTGGGGTAATTTTGGTTCCCCAGGACAGTGCATTGTCTTCTGGATCTGGGATAAGGGCCTCTTTTGGTTCCCCAGGACAGTGCACTGTCTTCTGGAACTGGGGTAAGGACCTCTTTTGGTTCCCCAGAACAGTTCATTGTCTTCTGATCGGGAGTAAGGACCTCTTTCGGTTCCCCAGGACAGTGCATTGTCTTCTGATCTGGGGTAAGGGCCTCTTTTGGTTCCCCAAGACAGTGCATTGTCTTCTGATCTGGGGTAAGGGCCTCTTTTGGTTCCCCAGGACAGTGCATTGTCTTCTGATCTGGGGTAATTTTGGTTCCCCAGGACAGTGCATTGTCTTCTGGATCTGGGGTAAGGACCTCTTTTGGTGCCCCAGGACAGTGCATTGTCTTCTGATCTGGAGTAAGGACCTCTTTTGGTTCCCCAGGACAGTGCACTGTCTTCTGAATCAGGGGGTGAGGACCTGTTTTGGTGCCCCAGGACAGTGCATTGTCTTCTGACCTGGGGTAAGGGCCTCTTCTGGTTCCACAGGACAGTGCATTGTCTTCTGGATCTGGGGTAAGGACCTCTTTTGGTTCCCCAGGACAGTGCATTGTCTTCTGGATCTGGGGTAAGGACCTCTTTTGGTTCCCCAGGACAGTGCAGCATTGTCTTCTGATCTGGGGTAAGGACCTCTTTTGGTTCCCCAGCACAGTGCATTGCCTTCTGATCTCAGGTAAGGACCTCTTTTGGTTCCCCAGGTCAGTGCATTGCCTTCTGACCTGGGGTAAGGACCTCTTTTGGTTCCCCAGGACAGTGCATTGCCTTCTGATCTGAGGTAAGGGCCTCTTTTGGTTCCCCAGGACAGTGCATTGTCTTCTGGATCTGGGATAAGGACCTCTTTTGGTTCCTCAGGACAGTGCACTGTCTTCTGGAACTGGGGTAAGGACCTCTTTTGGTTCCCCAGGACAGTGCACTGTCTTCTGGATCTGGAGTAAGGACCTCTTTTGGTGCCCCAGGACAGTGCATTGTCTTCTGCTCTGGAGTAAGGACCTCTTTTGGTTCCCCAGGACAGTGCACTGTCTTCTGGATCTGGGGTAAGGACCTCTTTTGGTGCCCCATGACAGTGCATTGTCTTCTGATCTGGGGTAAGGGCCTCTTTTGGTTCCCCAGGACAGTGCATTGTCTTCTGGATCTGGGGTAAGGACCTCTTTTGGTTTCCCAGGACAGTGCATTGTCTACTGGATCTGGGGTAAGGACCTCTTTTGGTTCCCCAGGACAGTGCATTGTCTTCTGATCTGGGGTAAGGACCTCTTTTGGTTCCCCAGGAAAGTGCATTGTCTTCTGGATCTGGGGTAAGGACCTCTTTTGGTTCCCCAGGATAGTGCATTGTCTTCTGGTCTGGGGTAAGGACCTCTTTTGGTTCCCAGGACAGTGCATTGTCTTCTGATCTGGGGTAAGGGCCTCTTTTGGTTCACCAGGACAGTGCGATGTCTTCTGGATCTGGGGTAAGGACCTCTTTTGGTTCCCCAGGATAGTGCATTGTCTACTGGATCTGGGGTAAGGACCTCTTTTGGTTCCCCAGGACAGTGCATTGTCTTCTGATCTGGGGTAAGGGCCTCTTTTGGTTCCCCAGGACAGTGCCAGGACTCTCTTTGCCAATGGGAACTCTATTCGGGACAGGGAGATTATCATGTAGGCGCACTTCTCACAATCTCTAGCTAGATGACCAAGCTGCTGGTCTGTACGGACAATGGATTCGGCTGCACTGAAGGCCCCCCATCCCAAAATACACTGCCTTGCAGGCAGCTGAAAATGCTTGCGCTTATCAGGATGACCATTGGTGGCCACACTGTTTGCAGGATGTCTCGGGAGGATAGCTCAGGGGCTACGTGCTCGACCTTGGAAGCAAGACGACCCAGAGCAACACAGGTTCAATCCCCGGGTCTGTGCAAGCGTGTTATAAATAACCAATTACAATTACAAGCTGTACTGTGTACTTAAGCCAGTGAAATACCTCAGGAAGTTAAGTGCTTACGAGTGTGATCTGAATGTGTTTTCACAAATACAAGCAAAGATGTTTCAGCCTTAAATCTTTCAGAAGGTGATAGATAGATCGTGTATAAATTTCTCTATATATTATCAAAATGTCAGAAAATAAAATGGGCAATGTGAGACCACCTTAGCTCACCCCTTGGGTGTGGATGTCGAAGCACTACAACCACCCCATTCTGCAGCTACAACTGCAGCTACTGAGTACTTCTGTTGCCCCACATCTTCAGTAAAAAGGGCCTTAGTAGCAAGCCCCCCAAAGGCGCTGACAGTGGCAACACCGTAGTGTCTGCTGTCAACAATTACACCTGTAGTCAATGGCGGCCACGCCTCATGCCGATCATGTCGCATTATATTGACATCAACATCAAGTACGGCCACCAGTGGATATAACTCTGACCGCCCATTGAGTTCTTCTCTGAGCATGATGCCTTCACTCTCGCCGCAAGGTGGTCTTCATATGTTACCTGGGCATCTTCTACTATGCATCGTAACATAATATATCTAAATTGTGGCAATACCCTTTCTTCATGGATACAATGGGTTGATGAGTGCATAAGATGCCTCTAATTCTCCCAGCAACACCGCTTTCGCTTGGAAGGACCCTCCTTTATTTGCCTAGGCATGTGTTAACGTGTCTGATCAATGTGGGTTTGCATGTTATCATGCAAGCACACTGATAGCAGGGATTAGGTAATCAATGTATTTCATCATATGGCCTTGAGGTATGCTCAGTTCTGAGTAGTCCGGTCAAGGCCGTACTATCCAAATGCCTACATCGGTTCAGCCCAAAATGTCGTCAAATTCAAAACGAACAGGACTTACCATCCAAATGCATACCTTTGTGGAGTAATGGAAGATGACCAGGATGTACCATCGAAACGCATACCTTGTTGGAGCCCAATAAAATATGTAATTGAAGAGAAACAGGAAGTACCACCCAAGCATCTACCTTGGTTGAGCCCAATACACCATGTAATTGAACACAAACAGGAAGTACCACCCAAGCAGCTACCTTGGTTGAGCCCAATACACAATGTAATTGAACACAAACAGGAAATACCATCCAAGCATCTACCTTGGTTGAGACCAATACACCATGTTGTTAGTCTAGAAAAATTGATACCTCTACTTTGTGACCGCAAACGCATTTTGGTGGCCGTGGGCCAACCGTCTCATGCACGATATGACAGAATATAGGTTTTCGAGTTTGCCAATGAATGACCATTTTAATGTAACAAGAATCGCCATTTTGTTTTCTAACCATTGCTCATTGCTTTCTGTTCCTTTTGCTTCGCAGTATATTTTCCGCTTACACTGCTCGACTGTAAAACATTGTTGTCTGTATGTGAAAAGGACAAGGCCGCAGGGCCGAAAGGATAATAAGAGTTTGTTGAAACACAAACGTAGGCAGCGCCAGGAAGAATGCCCGGCTCCCTCCCGAATGTAGCCTTGAAGCAGAGCTGCAGGGCATTTAATCATTTCGCAGCTGCCAGCCAGTCTCGTTATATGGTAGAATATGTTAGAATAATACCACTAAAGGCTTGAATTATGCTATTCTTACGGCCCCCTTTGCTGAGCCCACTAGAGCATGTCGGCTCCCAGGACACGAATAGCACCTAATAGATAGCAAGGTCCGTAATGCATCTCTTCCCCCCGTATGTAGCTCGCTACCAAGAACAGAAGCGCTGTGTTCTATTCAAAAACTGAAAGATGCCTTCGCACTCACAAATTTCAAATTGTACTAGAATAGATGTTTGAAGGTATCATAGTTGTTGGAGATGTCCATCATCACACCAAGTTCAAAGAAACCCAATAAAAGGGGGGTGTTAAACATGTCATAGCTCATTGTTTGATATGCATTTTGTATATATGTAACTGATGTACGTAATTCACTCTCTTGCGTCCCTGGAGGTCTAGAGATACACGTCGTGGGGCGTGAGACCGAGTTGGCCAACTGAGACTCTTGTTTTGCAATACACCCTAGCTTTGGGAATACAACCTTGTGTCTGGCGTATCTATTGCGTGTGGTGACTCGCCTTGGTTCCATAGACGTCAGGGTCTCCTAGGGGCCCCTTTCAATGTAATTGAACACAAACAGGAAGTACCACCCAAGCATCTACCGTGGTTGAGCCCAATACACCATGTAATTGGACACACGCAGGATGTACCATTCAAATGTGGTTATGCCCAATGCATGATGCAATTCAACACTAATGGGACGTACCATAAAAATGCCTGCTATGAATGAGCCCAAAATAACTTGTAATTCAACAGAAAGAGGTTGCATCATCCAAACGCTTACAATGCTTGATCCCCCTACATCATGTAATTGAACGCAAACACGTCATATCATCCAAATGCCTACTTTGATTGAGCTCAATCAACATGCAATTAAACACAAACAGAAAGTGCCAAACAAACGCTTACACTGGTTGAGCACAATACACCATGTTTTTCAATATTAAGGGTATAACCATCTAAACGCCTTCTTTAGTTGAGGCCGAAACACCTTCTACTTCAATATGAACAAATGCATAACTTCACTGAGCCCAATAAACCAAATAAATGATCATGAACAAGATCTACCATTTAAAGCCTTACCTTGGTTGAGCCCAATGGCCTAATACACCATGCAATAGAACACACCACTCAAACCCCTACAGCGTTTAAGCCCAAAGCACCTTGTAATTCAACAGGAACAATCACCTACTATGGTTGAGCCAAAAACACCATGGAATGGAAGACAAACAGGACAAACAAAATAAACAACTTCTTTGGTTGAGCTCAACAAACCCCGAGACGATTGAGTTACACAGTTACATCCTCAAGGATTGTTTAATGGCATTCCACGTTGCTAAGCTACTGAAGCTTATACAAGTCATTGGATATTGTGTGGGAGTTGGTGACATTAAAGGAAACCTTCCGGGCATTGATCAGCCGGGCTTGACAGAATGTGTGTCACTGCCGGTTTCAATGTAGGGGTTAAAGCAATTTATGTATTTTTCCGAAGAGCCAGCTTTTAACAAGTTTTCTGAAGGTCAAATAGATGCGTTTGTTTCTGATTTTGGCTGGCAAGATGTTCCAAAGTGAGGGAGCAATGACCAGGAAGCATGTACCACCCACTCTTTTGCTGTTAAATGTGGGGGTGGAGAGCAAGATACTGGTGGCAGAGTGCAGCAAGCACACATGACGTTTTGAGACAATGCAGTTATTGAGGTAGAGAGGAGCCTCTTTTTAGATACATCTAAGTGCAATGGTCAGAATTTTAAATTCAATACAGGCTTTGATGTGGAGCCGATGAACCTTTCATCTGGAAGCTCAGATACACTCAGACCATCGTAAGCCCAGGGCAGCACGGAGTGCTTTGTTTTGTAGGAGTTGTAGTTTGCCGATGTTTCTCGAGATTGTGCCGATGGTGAGGGCATTGCAGTGATCTAGTTTGCTGAGGATGATGACTCCGGTGAGAGTGAGGCAGTTGTCTGGTGAGAGGGATTGTCTGCTTTGGGAAATGTGCCTGGCTATGAAGGCTGTGGAGGAGGCGAGGGCGTTTGTTTGTTTGTTTGTTTGTTTGTTTATTCATTTGTATGGCGCACCAGACTCGAGGGTATGAGGGCGCATGAGCAGCAAGGTTATTCAAAGCTTGGTTACAGGTTGCTTATAGTTTACATTACATAATTACGGTGTGGCAATGAGGAACATGTGTGCAGTTTGGCAGGAGATAATGCAATACATATAATTAAAGAATTACAAAAATGTACAAGTTTAAAATTACAAATTTACAGATTTACTTAAGGCATGCAATGCGGAGAGCAACCGAGTGCTGTTAGAGGTATTAATGGTTCGTGTTCTTTAACCAATGGATGTAGTTGCGCCTAAAAAGTGAGTAAGATTGGGGAGTTCTGAGTGATGGTGGTAAGGAGTTCCAGTGTTGAGGTGCTTTCACCTGGAAGCTGTTGCCACCCATTTTGGTGTGTTTAAACCTGGGGACAGTGAGCAGATTAGCATTGGAGGATCTGGTGGGTCTGATGGGGGTGTGTTTGCATAATCTGTCTGCTAGATAGCATGGGGCAGCGTTATTCAGGCATTTGTGGGTGAGTGATGCTACTTTAAGCAGAATTTTGTCTGTTGTGCTGAGCCAGTTATGGGATTTCCTGATATTAGAAATGTGTTCCCTCCTGGGAATGTTGAGCGCTGCTCTAAGAGCGTTGTTTTGTAGCGTCTGAATTTTGTTGGTGATTTGCTTGGTGGCTCCTATATAAAGGCCGTTACAATAGTCCAGTTTGGATAATACCAAAGCTCTGGCTAGTGTAGTACAACTCTGGGTGGACAGGAAGGGTTTTGCTGCTCTTATAAGCTTACATGTGTAGGCCGTGGAGGATGCCATCGAGCTAACCTGTTTGTGGAAGGTTAGGGAGGAGTCGAGGTATCTTCCTAGAGTTTTTACTTCTTTTGAAACCTTGATTGGGTTCCCATCTATGATGAAGTTGGCGTAATTGTGGTGGAGTATGGTTAGGTTGGAGGTGGAGCCAAGGATGATGAGTTCAGTTTTGTCATCATTCAGGCATAGACTGTGCAAAGCCATCCATGCCTGGATGATGAGATACACCTTGTTCACCAAGGCCAAATCCTGGTTGTAATCTCCCGTCTACGGGATGAGGATCTGTGTATCATCGGCATAGTTAGAATAGGTGATACCCAGGCCATCTACATCATCAAACAGGGGCTTCGTGAACACGTTGTACAGAGTGGGGCAGACGCACAAGCCCTGTGGGACTCCACACGTGATGGGGATGGGCTCGGCGGCGGCAGAGGAGGAGAAGACACGCATGGATCTGTTGTTGAGGAATGACTCAATCCAACTGATGGATTCTTGTGAAAAGTGGGCAGCTAAGTTTAAATGATTACATAGGATTTTATGGTCGACTATGTCAAACACCGCGGAGAGGTCTAACAAGAGTAGTAATGCAGTTTTCCCGTTATCTCTAAGGACGTCTATTTGGGCTTTCACATCTATCAGGGCAGTTTCAGTTCCATGTTGGGGTCTGAAGCCGGATTGTCTTATTCCTAGAAGGTGGTTTGTTTCAAGATATTTTTGGATTTGTTGGTATGCTGTCTTGTCTAGTATCTTGAGGAGGAATGGGACGGTGGTGATCGGTCTGTAGTTGGTCGGGATGGACGGGTCGAGGGAAGGTTTTTTGAGGAGAGGGAGGACCCAGGATTCTTTAAGGTTAATGGGGACTGTTCCTGAGGAGAAAGAGGCATTGATGAGTCTGGTGATGAATGGCGAGAGGTCTCTTGCCGCATCTTTAATGATTTGTGGGGGGGCAGAGGTCACCTTTGCAATTAGAGGGTTTAAGGCCAAGAATTATTTTTTCTACTTCGAGAGTAGAGACTTTGGAAAAGCTGAAGCGAGCAGTGATGGGTGTGTGGTGACAGGGTAGAGGGCTCGAATAGGTGTTGATGGGGTTGGTGAGTTTGGTGAGGGAGTCTTTGTTATTTTGAATTTTTGTTTGAAGGCCAGTGACTTTGTTAATTAATGCATTTTGGACACTGGTGCACCATAGTTTGTTTTTAATGCAGGTATCTGGGATTGTTACCAGGGTTTCCAATTCTTTCAGGCTAGTAAATAATTCTCTGGTGCTGGACTTGGATTGTGAGATTCTCTGGTTATAGGATTCTTGTTTGGCCGCTATGATTTGTTGTTTATAGGTGGCCTTTATTTTGTTAAGCAATAGTTTGTTATGGGCTGTCGGAGATTGTCTCCAGACTTGTTCCAGTTTGCGCTTTTCCAATCTAAGGGTTTTAAGATGGCTGGAGAACCATTGGTTGAGGTGCTTTTTTGGTTTGGATTTTCTGAGTTTCAGTGGTGCAATGGCGTCTAAAGCTATGCGCATGGTGTTGTTGTAGCCTTCTACGAGGTCATATGGTTATTCATCGAGAGTTCTGCATCAGGGTGCATCCCTAAGGTTTTAACATGTTTAGAGACTGCAATAGGAATACCGTCAACTGTGACAGAGGCGTAGGCGTGGTCTACGTCTTTGATGTTGGCAGGGGGGCGAGGATGAGCAGTTAAATGTTGTTATTGTTGAGATGAAGGTTCTGGGTGACCACCCAGAATTGAATAACATTGTACACACCCTGATTACCATGGCGGTGTCTTCAGTGTGGTTTCCAGAGATGGGGATCAGGATTTGGGTATCATCCGCAATGTTTGTCTAGTGAATGCTGAGGGAATCAAGCAAGTCAAATAGAGGTTTTGTATCGGTATTGTCAAGGCTAGGGGAGAGGCCGGAACCTTGACAGACTCCAATGGGGGCGCTGACTGAATTTCCGATCGATACCCTGGAGGTGCATTCACAAAGGAGCAATTTGACCCAATCTGAGGCTGTAGTGGAGAAGCAGAAGATAGTGCCGAGGTGATTATGAAGCAAGTCATAATCCACCAGGTCAAATAATGCTGAGAAGTCTAATAACAGGAGCAAGGCCAGGTTGCCTGAGTCTCGGATGGTATTCATTTGAATTTTGAAGCCCAGTAGGGCGGATTTGGAGAACAAAACTTGGCTTAACTTCGAAAACCCTCAAAATGACATCAAACAACTCAACCAAACAAGAGAAAATCTCATGGTTCTAACTCCAAGAGGCACAGAACCTAGAACATTATTCACACATCCCACAAACCACTAAAGGGCATAATCGCATGTGCTGGCACTTGGATGAAGCTACCTCAGCCTGGGTGTAAACCAGTGGGAACGCACTTGTTAAGATAATATCCAGTTCACATATAGCACATGTAGACAAATCAGACACAATCGGAATACCACAACAGAAGGAAATCTTTAAAGACTCTCTCTCATAGGTGCATCGATTGATGTGCCTTACTGTTTGTTTGTTTGTTTATTTGTTTGTTTATTTATTTATTTGATAGTGCACACCAAGCCCTTGGGCAGCTGGACGCAGCAGTAAAAGAAATATCGAAGCTTAGTTACAGTGCAAGTAAGTACAGTGTAATATACAGAATATAGTACAGTACAGACAATTGCCAATAGGAAAAAAGAACATAGTTGGAGAAACTGGTCCTATGCATAACATGGATCAGGCTTAACAATGCGTATGTTTAGGGGGGTGCCAGCAGCTATGGATAAAAGGTTCAGTATGTACGTTACTGTGGTGAGGTTAAGTGCAGTGTAGGTCAGGGCAGTGTCAAGAGGATAGGGTGGTCGATGGGAAAAAAAATGTCCACTTTACATGTCTGATGCCTGCCAACATGTACTGACACTAAGACACGGAATGGCCACTCACTGGTACAGAATCGTGCAGGAAGAAACAGGTAAGCCAATTGGCGAGCAGTTTCCTAGTTCATAGGGTAGGGCGACAATCCGAAATGGCAATATTGAGGCACAGAAGGACTTGTGCATTTGAAGTCATGCACACGCGTGATGCACCGAGGCCCTTGAGAAAGCCCAGGTGTCAATGGCTCAGTAGCTGGGGTGTCACGCTTCCCTCCCGTTCTCCCGCAGCCACCCGCCAATCTGGAGAAATCGCAGACAAACAAGCATGAGACCACCTGTCCCCTTTATCACAAGGTACTTGAAAAAAGTATCTACAAAACGTAAGGACGCTGTTATTCCCTTCCCTGGCAGACACACAAAGGAACAAAGTGTCACTTAGAAATGCAAGTCGCAGCACAATGGGACCATTTGCATGCCTCACATCGTGCCGCAGAAGTAATTGCTCTGACTATCTGTGCACAAGAGCATTTGAGAAATAAACACCGCTCAAATCTTCCCGCGTCTCGCAAAGTTACAAATTGAAAAAGCAATGAATTCCCACTGTGTACATGTCCGTCTTTCCGTATAAAAGAGCAGTCTGCTTCACTAGTGTGCCAACTGCTGGGAGAAGGGAAACACGTCGCTCGGTAAGCCTGCAAACCAACAGGGAACTGGCCTTTTATTTAGGTAAGCCTGCAAACCAACAGGGAACAGGGCTTTTATATAGGTAAGCTTGCAAACCAACAGGCATATGGGCTTTCATATAGGTAAGAGTGCAAACCAACAGGGAACTGGGCTTTTATATAGGTAAGAGTGCAAACCAACAGGGAATTGGGCTTTTATGTAGGTAAGCCTGCAAACCAACAGGGAACTGGGCTTTTATTTAGGTAAGCTTGCAGACCAACAGGGATATGGGCTTTTATATGGGAAAGCTTGCAAACCAACAAGGATTTGGGCTTGTATATAGGTAAGCTTGCAATCCAACAGGGATTTGGGCTTTTATATAGGTAAGCTTGCAAACCAACAGGCATGTGGGCTTTTATATAGGTAAGCTTGCAAACCAACAGGGATTTGGGCTTTTATATAGGTAAGCTTGCAAACCAACAGGCATGTGGGCTTTCATATAGGTAAGCTTGCATACCAACAGGGATATGAGCTTTTATTTAGGTAAGCCTGCAAACCAACAGGGAACTGGGCTTTTATATAGGTAAGCTTGCAAACCAACAGGGATCTGGGCTTTTATATAGGTAAGCTTGAAACCAACAGGGATCTGGGCTTTTATTTAGGTAAGCCTGCAAACCAAAAGGGATCTGGGCTTTTATATAGGTAAGCTTGCAAACCAACAGGGATCTGGGCTTTTATATAGGTAAGCTTGCAAACCAACAGGGATTTGGGCTTTTATATAGGTAAGCTTGCAAACCAACAGGGATATGGGCTTTTATATAAGTAAGCTTGCAAACCAACAGGGATTTGGGCTTTTATATAGGTAAGCTTGCAAACCAATAGGCATATGGGCTTTCATATAGCTAAGCTTGCAAACCAACAGAGATATGGACTTTTATATAGGTAAGAGTGCAAACCAACAGGGATTTGGGCTTTTATTTAGGTAAGCCTGCAAACCAACAGGGATTTGGGCTTTTATACAGGTAAGCTTGCAAACCAACAGGGATATGGGCTTTTATATAGGTAAGCTTGCAAACCAACATGGATTTGGGCTTTTATACAGGTAAGCTTGCAAACCAACAGGGATTTGGGCTTTTATATAAGTAAGCTTGCAAACCAACAGAGATGTGGGTTTTTATATAGGTAAGCTTGCACACCAACAGGCATATGGGCTTTCATATAGGTAAGCTTGCAAACCAACAGGGACATGGGCTTTTATATAGGTAAGCTTGCAAACCAACAGGGATCTGGGCTTTTATATAGGTAAGCTTGCAAACCAACAGGGAAGTGGGCTTTTATATAGGTAAGCTTGCAAACCAACAGGGATCTGGGCCTTCATATAGTTAAGCTTGCAACCAACAGGGATATGGGCTTTTATTTAGGTACGCCTGCAAACCAACAGGGAACTGGCCTTTTATATTGTTAAGCTTGCAAACTGACAGGGATCTGGGTTTATATATAGGTAAGCTTGCAAACCAACAGGGATATGAGCCTTTATTTAGGTAAGCTTGCAAACCAACAGGGATATGGGCTTTTATTTAGGAAAGCTTGCAAACCAAAAGGGATCTGGTCTTTTATATAGGTAAGCTTGCAAACCAACAGGGATATGGGATTTTATTTAGGTAAGCTTTCAAACAAACAGGGATATGGGATTTTATTTAGGTAAGCTTGAAAACCAACATGGATCTGGGATTTTATTTAGGTAAGCTTGCAAACCAACAGGAAACGGGGATTTTATATAGGTAAGCTTGCAAACCAACAGGAATCTGGCATTTTATATAGGTAAGATTGCAACCCAACAGGGATTTGGGCTTTTATATAGGTAGACTTGCAAACCAACAGGGATATGGGATTTTATTTAAGTAAGCTTGCAAACCAACAGGAAGCTGGGATTTTATATAGATAAGCTTGCAAACCAACAGGAATCTGGTATTTTATATAGGTAAGCTTGCAAACCGACAGGGATCTGGGCTTTTATATAGGTAAGCATACAAAGCAACAGGAAGCTGGCCTTTTATATCGGTAAGCCTGCAAACCAACAGGGATTTGGGCTTTTATATAGGTAAGCTTGCAAACCAACATGGATCTGGGTTTTTATTTAGGTAAGCTTGCAAACCAACTCGGATCTGGGATTTTATATAGGTAAGCTTGGAAACCAACAGGGATCTGGGCTTTTATATGGGTAACCATGCAAACCAACAGGGATTTGGGCTTTTATTTAGGTACGCTTTCAAACCAACAGGGATCTAGACTTTTATTTAGCTAAGTTTGCAAACCAACCGGGATCTGGGATTTATTTAGGTAAGCTTGCAAGCCAACAGGAATCTGGCCTTTTTTTTAGGTAAGCTTGCAAACTAACAGGGATCTGTTTTTTTCTAGGTAAGCTTGCAAACCAACACAAAACTGGAATTTTATTTTAGGGAAGCTTACGTACCAACAGGTAACTGGGCTTTTTTATGGGTAAGCTTGCAAACCAAAAGGGATCTGGGATTGTATTTAGGTAAACTTGCAAACCAACAGGGATCTGGGATTATATTTAGGTAAACTGGCAAACCAACAGGGAAATGGGATTTTGTTTTACAGTTTACCTCTCTGCTCCCTCGTCCCTCTGCTCCTTGGAACCTTAGTGGTTGTGTCTGCTCTGCCTCTTCGTGGGGGAGTCCCCCTATACCCTCTCTTTTATTTCAATCCAGCAGAAACGTAAAGCTCAAAATTAAGGCCACAATCCAATCACACGCACACCAAAAGGTGTAGGCATCCTGAAGAATGCTTAATAATTAGTGGAGTAACTTTGCTGAAAATGAGGGAACATGACATCTAAAGGAAAGTGCGCCCTGCCAAATGAGGGGGAGAAAATTGTGTGCTACGAAGTTTGGGGGGAAAACATCCTTGTCTCACCCTAAAGTAACCCCCATGTTAATAATTGTTGGCCTTTATTACCAAACCCCTACTTTTGACTGGCTCACACAGTCTCCACACACTACTTTCTCTTATTTCTAGTTCAGCTCACAGCTCAACTCCCTTGGATCGTTGTGACTAACACTTGTGCTGTGGTTTAGATGGACGAGTATAGGGAATTGCCATCAGGACCAGCTGTAATGAGAATGGCCACCAGAAATGCGGGATGTCAGGCTCAACCTCTGCTTCCTCTGTGTAGGCCGGCGGTCTGAAACCTTTGGCTCTTCAGATGTTTTGGAATACAAATCCCATCAGACCAACACTGTATGGTTAAGGGTGAGGGATCATGGGAGTCTGTAGTCCAAAACATCTCGAGAGCCAAAGGTGAAGGCCCCTGGTTTAGGCACTACAGCCATTTGATAGGTGCCGGACTCTAATTATGGAATTAGGGTCCGGCACATTGCACCAGGGACACTCCAGACTGAGAATGCCTGATTATGGACTAGGGCCGAGTACTCTACTCTATCGACCAACATCCAACCCTCCAGTTTTTGACGAACATTTGAAACACCCCCATTGGGAATATACAGGGCCCAAGATCCTGTTTCTCAGATGGTGCCTATTTAAGAAGGTTTACTATCATGCCAGAACTTTCTGTGCAATACCAGAGGAGGAACAGCCATTTTAATATCAGTCGTGTCCAACACCTTAGCATTCCCAGATGGTAAGACTGTGTGTACTTAAGCATTACAGCCTACTTTAATGTATGGTAGGTGACTGTTGCCCTTGTTGGTGGCGCTGTGCTGAAGCTGAGGGCTTCCATCGAGGGTGAATGTCACCTAGTACACAACATAGCCCGAAGGTAAGGACTCTAGCATTATTAGAGGTTGTGAAGGGGAGGGGGATGACAGCCTGACCTGTTGCTTTCCTTTGACACAGCTTGTCCCTGACTTCTTGACATAATGTGTACACATTTCAAAGGAAACCTTGAGGTGCAGTGCTTACGAATGTTGGAGCCTCCATTCCCTGCTTGATGATTGGCTAGAGAGCTGGAAGCTGTGAGAAGAACAAAGGATAAGCATGGAATATGGGCTTCTACTGTGACAGAGCCTGGATTCCACACTTTCTGATTGTCTACAGAAAATAAATATGCTCTAATGAGGACTATATCAGCAATCGATTTCTTAAGCAGATGGCCCTCTAAGTGGCCAGTTACACCCTTTCCCATAATGCCATCTGCAAGTGAAAAATCAGACATTTCGTGGAGTGATCCGTAACTCCGCGTGCATGGGAAGAGCGAGAAATGTAGCAATCACAAATGCAATGTATTTGACATATCTACGTGATAATGATTGCGTAACCAGTTTTGTCATTTCGTATCGCTGCATATAATAGATGTCGATTTCATCTAGTTTAATGCTAGTCAATTAACTGACCCCGAATCTAAGCAGGAAGAGCCTAACTCATTGTCTAATTAGCCATGCAGCACCTCCTAATAGTAGCGATATGGAAGCAAGGGAAGATCGAAAGAAGTGTCTCATTTTGCCATATCTTCCCAGACCTACAGGTGAAGAGGATAAAACTTGGGCAGAGGAGGTGACTCTTGTGGTGGCGCAGGGACATTTTGTTTTTTTTTAGATTCTGCCGAGTCTGCTGGTGCTTTGGGTCTGCTGCCTTCTGAACACACCAATGCAAGTATGGTAGGACATTATTGTCTACTGCTAAGACATGAAGTACTATTTTGCCTAGCGAATTGAAGACAGCGACTATTATGTCCCAGGCTTTAATAAGGGCTCCGTTTTCAAAGCATAACAACAATATCCTTATATTTCAATGGTAGGACGGGCCAAATGAGGAGGCAGGTGGAATCGGCCTGTCTCTTCAAGCTCGGCTCTTTGTGTGGGGTGTAGATTTTGGCTGAGATGTCAACAGGGGTGGACTGTGATCCAAAAGTGGCACAGGAAATGCTTTTCAAAGTGGCCCCTCATGACAACATGGTAACAAATGCAGCCAGCATGCACGGCCCCTTTAAGTAGAATTTAGGGAGGTGAGGGGGGGGGGCTTCTTCGTCCAGGAAAACTGTGAAAAGTGGGTCGACTTATTGAATTTTAATAAAAGTCGTTAAACGTAACACAAGAAAATGTGAGGAATAACATACTGGAAGCTTTATAACACATTCTTTGCTTCAAAGGCATGTGGTGGAGGGGGAGAGATGGAAGGAAGCAGCATGGTGACTGGTAGAGAGGATAAGAGTCAGAAAGCAGGGGTTCCCCACACACATGTCGTCCATGGTGTGGAGACCCAGGGGGAAGAAGTTCCCAGAGTTCCCTGTGGGACACTGCACCACTAGATGGCACTGGCAGGCAGTGCTTCTGCAGGGACTCAGCTGAGGGACTCCATCAGAGGCGATGCCTGTGTTCAAACCAATTATCGAATCTGTCAAGTGCTAGAAAATGTAGCACCAGTCAAAAGTCCCCCCTGGGGGTCCAATGGTGGATGAGAGGTTGCTGCGGGATTCTGAAGAGGCCACCAGCGAGCCACGTGGAAGGCAGAGCCCCCGGTGTGTCAGGTAGTAGTAAATCCTGTCTCTTCAATATGCATCATTTCAAACTGCCTCATTAATATATATGGTTCAAGCCGGATTAATTAAAATGGTCTATGCTAATCCATGTCATTGCCTGTCCCCATACTAGTGCTGAAGTGCAGGTTAGTTTCCCTCACAATTGACCAATGTACAGCACAGAAGCAGAGAGCAAGCAGAAAATGTATGTATGGACCTTTCTACAGAGTAACGCTGACTTTCCAACTTCAACAGCCTCATGGACATCATTTAGGGGTTGCCAGGTAAGGCAACTGCGACCCCTGATGTCTCCCTTGCTAACCCTGTGGTCTCCCTTGCTACCCCTAAAAAAAGTCAGAAACCCCCCTTTTTTACATTGAGGCTCATGGGCTGTGGCAAGTAGCATGTGGCTCTTTGTTTCTGGAGTGGCTGGTTTTCTGATAGCTATAGCGGGAAGACAGTAAGATAGCTCAGTGGGCTGAGTGCTGGCTGCTGAAATGTGTGTGTGATCTGCAGGTTGACGGTTCGACTCCCAGGAAGGTCAATTCAGCCTTTCATCCTGCTGAGGTTGATATATGAGTACTAATACATGTTGGATGATATTGTGTGTATATATGTTCTATATAAAGCACTTAAGCATAGGTGCTATAAAATAACACATCTTTATAGTTTGGCCTTGGACGTCCGCTTACTTGCACAGTGATTTGGTAATATGGGCCTATACGCACTGATATTAATGATACATATGGTGATCCATTCTTGTATGAAATGTATATCACTTTACAGTGATAGCGTAACCATATTTTCCGTAGTGTACTCAGAAACAATGTAATGTGATGCCACTTCCTGTTTTGTTGAGGCGTGAAAGGTCATGTTCTATTGCTTCCTGTGATGTCACTTTGGGGTGTGGTCAAATTACATCACTTCCTGTGATGTTATCAGAGGTCAAGGGTCGTGTGAAGTCACTTCCACTACTCCTGGCATTTTGGTGAAATGACGTCCCTGAACAGCCTCAAGCAAAAACAGAAGGATATCCCTGGCCAGGCTCAGTGTTACTCGATGTTCCACAATCACAGGCACGCAGGCCATGTCTTGGATGTAACCTGATGGCTGCTCTGCTGAAATGGTAGGCTTTCAGAAGAGTGTTCTACTGAGCCTCTAGCACTCATTGGAGCGGCAGCAATATCACCACATGTGGCACCTGTCACCTCCAGCAGGCACCATGGAAAAGCTCATAGCCAGACGTTATGCGGCTCTCTGAATAAGGTATGGGTGACATTTAGAGGTCAACTAGGTTTGAAACTATGATGTCTGAGCTCCCCTTGCATTTTAACTACTTTTGAGATTTTCAATTTATATTGTGATTTATAAGGTGCGATGTGTGAGCGTAGTTGCTTTGTAGCACCCCAGGTTGGAATGGAGGTAAAGGGGTGAAAGAGAAGTGGGTTCTGAACATTTGCATCCTTGGTAGATTACAGATATATCAATTAGGGGGTGGAGGTAAGGGGAGAAGTGCTGAAAAAAAGTAAAAGAGTAATACAGACACATACATGCAATTAAAAAAATGCACCTGGGAGTGACTCATTAATTAGAGTTTGTTTACACTTACAGGACAGAACTCAAAGCACTCCTCTTCAAGGAATGGCTCCTCCCTTACCCCTACGTCCACCCACCCTCCATTCCCCACCAAACCTGACACTGGGCTATCTGCTCCCACCTGTTTTTTTTACCTGGGCTGTTTCTAGATCTCTTGCTGCCAAATTGACTGCCATCCCCTCCCCCATTGTTAGCTCCCCTCATCCCTTACATTATGTACATTTAGAGTATGGCTGGTAATCGAAAGAACTCTGAATATATATGTATATGAATTTGTCTGATACTATGATACCGACCCTATTAGAGGTTTGATGATCTTTATATTTTCGTAGGAGCAATTTTATTAATGATGAATGATTAATGATTAGAACAATAAGTATAACATGCTTGAGTTGTGCTTAACTGCAATTTAAATTTTCTTTTTAGTTAGATAAGTAATATATGTACTATGAGACTGTTTATAAAATGTATCATTATGTGTAAAGTTTAAATATAAACGGTAACACATTATTAATAAATTAAATTATTATGTACATTATGCTTCCCTTGCAGTGAACTTCCTCTTAAGGCACTGCATTGTTTTGCAAAGCTAGGTCTGTGCTCAATATAAATAATAATAATAATAATAATAATAATAATAATAATAATAATAATAATAATAGCAATATTAATAATAATAGTAATTATAATAACACTACTCTAGTAAAGATTTGAGGATCCCCTTCCTGTGATGGAATGCTCATTGTCACTTCCTCTGATGTAATAACAGGTTAGCCTCTTATGTGCAGGGTTTAAACAATTTCCTATATATATATATATAAATATAAATATATATATATATATTGTGATGAATTTCCATCTAGTAAGGGTATGAAAGCCTTCGCTTTTTTTATTTGTCTTCAATAATAAAATAATGTGGGTAATTCCATCTCAGAAAGGGTGGTCTGTTGAACAGAGCCTGCTTTCATTAAACTCTGTGCCATAACCATAGTGTACGCCTGCTCCCTGTTGCATAAATCTCCCGATATTCAGTGGTACAGAGCAGGTTCAGTGGTCTCAGGTGCCCTTTTTTACATTTGCGGTGGCACTGCATTTAAACTTCTTTTACAAAACCACATAATAATGATAATCCATCGGCTGGTGGCATGATAACCTGTAAATATAAGCCGTACATAGGTTTTTGTATGGTGGCTGATAAATCACACCGTTTTTAAATCCACGTATGATTTGGAGCATACCAGTGGTAACCCACTGAGCTCAGACCAACTATGAGAGGCAATGTGGATGTCATGCACCTGTCTGTCTGCATTCCATGAAGGGGGACAAAGGGACAAAGGGAGGTTGGGTAACTCTTGCCTTCCATGCCCCTTAAAGCACAGCAGGAGTTCCCCTGGGAGTCTGACCTCAAAAGGGCAATTCTATAACAAAGGCCTGCCTCACAACAGGGGTTTCTACGCCAGAGAGGCCTTTGAAGTTCAGTCTTAGAGAAGGGGAGGGTTTAGGCAGTCAGGCAGAGCAGATCAGAGTAATGATCCCTCCATCTTGGCTTTCCACTGGCTTCTCTTTCCTTCCTGTCTCCTACACTTTCTGCACAAGCAAAGCACTTTGGATATGTTGCCAAAAGACAAAACTCACATTTTACCTCAATAGTTATTGTCCCCCTTAAATCAGGCTTACATGGTGGCTTTTCGCCTTTTTTAGGAAGGGGTCTCCCACTGCTTCCTTCATCCATTTTGGAACTTTCAAGACTTCAAGAAGAATGTGTTTGGACCCTGATAGGAAAGCAGTCCTTCCCGAGTCCTCCAATTGTGAGTTGAAGACAGGTATTCCAAGGCAGAGGCAACTTCTGCTCCCTACTCCTCCCCAGGGCACACTGGTGGTCAACTGCTGCTGGAGCAAGACCTGTCTCTCTCTGTCAGCTGCACTTGTACCCATGCTCCTCACCGGAGATAAATTACTATGGCAGGTGCTAGATCGCCTCCCCCAACTTTGGGGTGAAGAGTACAAAGACCCTTCCTGTCCTTGAGCCACTGGATTTGGAAGCTGTAATAAGCTTCTCAATAAGCATATTCTCTTTTTTTAACCACTCTAGCAATTGCCATGCATTGCAGCATTTAGCACCTCCTCACGTCAAGTCGCAAATACTTACAATGCGGTGCGTTTAGAAATATTTCTTTTTAGGAGCACTTTCATGAAAGTTAAAAAATATATAGGTACATTTATAGCAGCATGTGTGTAACTTTTTTCTAAAATATAAAAAAAAGCAGAGGCAAGATAGTTAGATTAAGCCAACAGGTATACAAGTACTTAAAAAATACCCTTCATTGCAATAAATTTGAAATACACCATCAGAATTCCTGTTACTACAAAACGCCTTCTAAAGTCTAATGTAGTTATAATACGCCAACAGGTATCCAACTACTTTAAACATTCCCATAACAACAACGCACTCCAAACAAACATACGATCACACTTACAATTGACATAATTGTATTAAGGTTTTTTAATCCTATATGCATTTTTCCCCAATATTTATTCAAGTCAATACAACAGTGTAGCACGCACTAATGTTGTACTAAACATAGTACATTGAATGTACTGTTTATGAGGGTTAAAAAAAGTAAATGTATATGTAAATCCTGCTTAAAAATGTATACTGTTTTTTTCCACAGAAAACAAACCAGAGATTCCAGCTTCACTACTGTATACAGCTAAATAACCGTACCAAGTGAAAACAAATACATATTATATAAGCACTATCTTCAATTGTACTACAATCATAAATATGACATACTTTCTACTCCCCCTACAGTACCTATAATTACTATACACATATTACCATAATGGTTGAGACCAGTGGTCGATTCTTGGGGCCATGGCCTGCGGTCATGGCCCCACAAATGTGGCCACTGGCTACAACCACCACAATATAATTAAACCATATAACAAAACTCGTCCTTAACCCCCTGTCATTGAAATGATGTCTGCGGACACCAGAATTGACCGCTGACAGCGCAGCACCTGCACACCATTTTTCCATATATAAAAACAGCTCCATATGATCTTCATTCCACTCCCTCACACTTTCCAGTCCCTCTTCCAGCCACCAAATAACCCAAAATGTGTTTTCGCAACTTTTTCCTGACTGCACTATCCGCAGACAATGGGCACTGTCTGTGAATCCAACATGGAGGCTGTTTAAAGGTTTTGACGTATCTTACGTTTTTTACCATCCATTCAGCGGGCATGTCTGATATCCGCAGACATCACGTCGCCCCCTGATTGGCCCGAAGGCCTGTCCGCAGAGCAAGTAGGGAAGTGAGTCTGCAGACCGAACCCAGATATCATTGATTTTAGTTTTCACTACTTTTTGGCTGTTTTACAAAAATAAAATACTGGATGGATTTACACCACATTTACAAAAGCAGACTTTCGGGTCCAAGCTGCCGCTCCTGCCACAAATTTGGTGAAGATCCGTCCAGGGTTTTGGGCTGTATGTGTGAGAAGAAATGGTTTCCATTGCGTCTAAGAGGAAAACCACACATTTTTGGACACCCCTATAACTTTTCTCCCCGAGATGAAACCTCACCAAACTTTGCAGAATCAATATGAGGGGGCCATATACTTATTTTGCAAAGTTTGGTGAATATTCGTCTGGGGGGAAAACTTATAAGCCACCCAAAAAGTGCTCTTCCAATGGGTTGAGCTACTTAACCATAACTACACTGCCCCTACCGCATGCCGTGTAATATATCGAATAGACCAACCGGGAGGCTGTCAGGTGCGCTCTGGGAAGGTGATGAAGATTTGATGATAGACAAAACAACGCAAGTAGTCAACCTGTCAGAGTGGTCACTGCAACCGAGAATCAAGTGTTAATGAAGGGACTCATGTTTTGCCTTACTTCTAGATTTGACTATCCTCAGTCACGGATTGATCTACGTTGTTTACTGCGCAAAATAAGATTTGCAAAACAGTTTGAAAATATTAAAACATCAAACATTAAACCACATAAAAAACTAAAGATTAGTGGCAAACCATCTATTCTAATGACCCGAGAAATACCAACATTGTGTGCTCTAGATTCACTGTGCAATCAAGAAGAATTTCATGCGGAAGGAGCAATAGATAGAGATGAGCGGGACATGAATGTCCCTGACACTATCACTGTCTCCATGAGAGTTGATAGAAAGCCAAAGAGCAAATCCAAATGTATACCCATGACTCCCAACAGCCCCAACATTTACCTGTTCCAAGACTTGGTAATGGAAGATTTGAAAGCTCTGGCATCCAAATCTACAGCAAAGAAAACACGAATTTGACACTAAATGAATGGAAAGCAATGGGAGATTTAAGAAAAGACAAGAACATTGTGATCAGTCCTCTGAAAAGGGAGGTAACATGGCTATTCTGAATGCCCAAGACTATCAGAGGGAAGCAATACGTCAACTTAAGGACTTAACTAGCCACAAACCTTTGATTGAATTTGATATCAAGCTGCATGGCTGGTTCGATCAGGGTCTTTTGGAGTGGGATGAAAGAACATTCTTAACCAAGAATTTTCCAGCTGCACCTTTTATACATTTAATTCCCAAAATACACAAGTTGAAGAAAAGACCTCCAGGTAGACTCATAGTGGCCTCCATAGATTCACTACTGGAGGACACTTCCAATGTTTGTAGATAAATTCCTGTTCGCCTTTGTAGAAACACTATCTCCTACACTAGAGATACCACAGACTATTTTAATCAAATAGACAATGTTCCTTGGAATGAGGGTTACTCACTAATCACCTTGGATGCCATCTCCCTCTACACTTGTATTTCAAATGGAAGGGGTCTTGAGGCAATCAAACTGTAGGAAAGGAACCATAGATACCAGATGTGGTCTATACCAGTTTATTTTAAAGTTCGCCAGAACAGACCCCCAGCAAAGCTTCTCCCTCCAATGCTGACACCAACCGATGTGCTTGGAATCTTCTCCATCCAATAACATTCTGTATGGAGTGTTAGGTACATGGCATTCCCAACTCATCACTTTACAACAAGATACATCATAACATATCTCCCTTCTTTTACCCAACACAACCCCTCTTCACTACTGCAATCCTGTTCTTACTCCATACCGGTCCACCACTCACATGCACTGCACCCTTCAGAACAGCAATAACCCGCATGGGATCGGAATATAATAAATCTCCCTTCCTCTTAACCACACCTTTCTTTATTCGCACCTAGTCACCACACTCCACTCTGAGCTCTTGCTTTCCCCGCCTCATATTCTCTCTCATCACCCACTTCCCTTTCTTCTCTTTCAACTTCCTCCTCAACTCGTCGACTACACAATCTGACTCTCTCTCTTGTCCCAACTAAGGCGGACTCACTTCGGTGTTGGCCTTGCGCCTTCTCATGAGTTCAAAAGGAGTCACACCCATCATAGCGTGCAGAGACATCCTTAATGCATCACAATCTCTCCTGAATGGCTACCTTCTTGTCCATTCCACATGCGCCAGCCATTCGAAGGGCATCCATAATGCACCTATTCATTCTCTCAACCATCCCATTTCCTTCAGGATGATACAAGGTTGACCGTTTGTGCTTCACGTCTTCTTTGCATATTCCATGAAACATCCCCCGGTAAATTGTGTCCCATTATCCGTTAAAATACTACTGGGAATGGCTTCTCTCACAAATATATTCTGCAAGAAATCAACAATGCCTTCTCCACAGATCTCCTTAACTATTCTGAACTCACTCCACCACGAAAACAAATCTACCAACACCAAAATGTACTTCCCACTGCCAAAGCCAAGATCAACGGGACCTAGAATGTCCATGGCAAAATCGTCCTATACTCTGCACGTATCATTGAACTTCATTACCGGCTGCCCCTTGGCTTACACACCTTTACATCCTTTTATACATTGAGCGCAATCTCCTTTCAACATTCCTATCGAATCCTGGCCCCCAATATACACTCCTCAATATTGCTTTTGTCTTAGTTATCCCAACATGTCAGCTGTGAGCCAAGTCAATTATCCTTTCTCTAATGGATTCGGGAACCACTGCACGTTCCCACCAGAAAATATTCTCATGAACCACACTCGATTCTTCACGCACCTCCCAGAAAGCTCTTTCCCTTTACTGTAATTCTGCCATTTTGGGCCATTCCGATTCTATGAACATCTTGCCCCTCACCAGTATAGCATCCATAATTGGTAGCATCAGTTCACTCTTCCTTGCTTACAATTCCTTCATGGTTCACAAACACCAATTCTGACGGTTCATCCTCCTCACGTTCTTCCTTACCTGTACCCAACCTTGATAAACAGTCAGCCAAAATGTTATCTTGTCCTGGAATCACTTGCATTTCAAATCTATGGCTTTTCAACCTTGTGACCCAACTCGCCACACATCTAGACACCTTGTCTAAATCCTTGCACTCGAAAATTGCTTTCAATGGTTTGTGATCTGTCATTATGACAAAGTCAGTACCCCACAAAAAAATGTTGAACCTCTCAACAGCCCAATGACATGCTAGAGCTTCTTTTTCCAAAACTGAGTATCTTTTTTCTGTTCCTCTCAATCCTCTTGAAGCATGAGCAATAATCCCTTTCTGCACTCTTCACCTGGGATAATACCACATCAATGCCAACATCACTGGCATCTACTGTAACCAGACTCCTTCTAAAAGTATCAAACTTGCTTAACGGTCCAGCTAGGTCAATCTCTTCCTTTATCATGTTAAATTCATGTTCACATTCATCATTCCAGATAAAATCGTTTCCTTTTTTGAGCAACCTTCTCACTTCACCAACCTTATCAGCATAATTCTTTACAAACTTTTGGTAGAATTCCATCACACCCCAAAACGAACGCAGTTCTCCTTTTTATTTAGGCCACTCCACTTCATTCATAGCACTTACCATATACTTTTGTGTTTTAATCCATGCGCTATTACTTCATGACCCAAATATTCAACCTTGTTCACCCTAAACACACATTTATCCTCCGTCAAGGTTACACTCTTACATTCCAGAACCATTAATATCTCATCCAGCACTTTGTCATGTTCACTCGCAGATTCGTCACACACCAGTATGTCATCCTGGAAGCAAAACACTCCACTCATCCCTCGAAAAAGCTTGTACATAATTCTCTGAAAGACTGATGATGACGAGAGAAGTCCAAATGGCATCCTTCGAAAATGGAACACACCTTCATGTGTTATAAAAGCTGTTAATTTTCGGCAACCCTCCTCAAGTTCCACCTGGTGGTAAGCGGATGCCATATCCAATTTTGAAAACACACGCCCATGACCAACCTTAGCTAGCATCTCTCCCATATTGGGCAATGGATGGCGTTCTATTAGCACACATCTATTGAACTCGTGCAAATCTACACATAAGCGCAATTCACCTGATGGCTTCTTCACAACCACTAAAGGGTATCTCCACTCCATTCCACCAGCCCTTTCGATAATGCCCATTCATAACAAATTACTTAATTATTTTTTCACATCCTCTCTTAGAGCTAATAGCACCAGTCGTAGTTTTGCTGAAACTGGGACCCTCCCCATTTTTAATACAAATTGGTGCTGCATTCCCTTCACTCTACCAACTCCCTTTTTGAACACACCTTTTAAACTTTCATCAATGTAGATCCGACATGTAAAACGTAGTCCTCAGTGTTGGGATCTAATCTAATTTTCGATCTCTTTTGATCGCGCCATCCAAGCAGTGTCATCCCTTTTTAAGTCACGTGCACCTTCCCTTGGGCACACCTCCCTCTGAACTCAAAATTGGCTACAAAGTAACTGAGCAGAACAATTCTATCTTGATTGTACCCCCCGGGATTGACATCTGGTTCTAATAAAGTCTGAACATCCCCCTCCATATCCTGCTTGAACACCATCCTAGACATAAGAAGTATTTTTGGCCCTGAATCGGCCATCATTGATACCAACCTCTCATTCACCAGTACACTTGCATGCGAATGTTCACATCCATCCTCATCTGCATTCTGAATTACATTGACAGTAACATTTTCTACATTACATCCTTCATCATTTTCATTTACATTGACAGTAACATTTTCCTACTCTCTCCTCCTACACCTCCCTGCGCCCCCTCCCGCTTCCGCTCTTTCAAACTCCTTGCTCCGTTCCACTGGAACCGCCTACCCATCCGCTCTTCTCCCTCCTACCCTTCCTTTCGCTCTTCTCTAAAATCTTATCTTTTTCATTCCACCCTAACACCTCTCACTTCCTCTCCTACTTCTCCCGCCCCCATGCCTCACCTCTTACTCCCCTACCTCTATACCCTCTCCTTCCTCTCTATTCCCTTTTATCCTACCTCCTGCTCTTATCTAGTTTTATTCTTCCCTCTCTTCTTCCTCACACCCTCTCGCCTCCCTTCCTACTTCTGCTAACACCTCTGCTCATCCCACCCATACCCTCTCACTCCTCTGTCCCTCTCCACTCCCTCCTTACCTCATCAATAATGTAAATTATTCCTTATACTGTTTTCGAGTTCTGATTCAATTACCATTTTATGCTTTTTGTATTTTTTCTTGTTCTCATGTAAAGCTCTTTGGATTAAAGTGCTATATAAATTCAATAACATACAAATACAAATCATCAGAAGACCTATGTCCATCTTCTACGTTAACACATAAGACTTTCTTCTGACTGAACTGAAAGTTCTTGCAGCAATTTGTAAAGTGTCCACGTCTTTTGCATTTAGCTCAGACCACTCTTCTACCCAGATACGCTAATGATCCAGCAAAATGTGCATTGCTGGCACACCTAAAGCACAAGCGGTCATGCTCTTCTCTTCTCTTCTCACCACCAACACCACCAGTAAACTATTGAAAACACATGAATTAGTTTGGACCAATTAGAGGCACAACACCAATATTTCCAATATGTTCAGAATGTACCTGCGTATAAAAACCATTTATTGTCCTTATCTCTAACATCAGCATTCAAATGGTGACTAGCAATTAGTCATAATGGGTTCCAACATGGCGCACTGCACTGTCCCATGTTAGACATAGGTATGTACTGAACACAAGCAAGAAACCAAAGAAGGATGTTTAAAGCATTACAAAAGTGTCTTTGCAAATGCTGACGGTTCCATGTGTTAATATCCCCGCAAAAATATTGCGATACAAATATATCGCCGGCTCCCTACAAAATATCCTATTAATAATTTTTCAAAATATTACACTTTTGAAAACATAAAACATGGCCACTTTATCCCCATTGGTCGTCCCTCATGGTCACGGGCAGAACCCAGATTGTCCGGCGCATGACCTTATGTCATGACCCTGACAATCTGGCCACTGCCTATGGCCACAGGTGATACCTCAGTCACCAACAGTAATTTTTTGTACCTACATAATGACACTTGTCAAAAAATAAAACACAGACACATTTGCAAAACCATGCTTTCAGGTCCTTAGGCAAGTTTGCTGGAAATCCGCACCATGTTTTATTTTTTCAAAAGTGTAAAAATGTATGTACATACAATAGTCATATAACTTAGCCCTCACGTGACTATGTTGGGAAAGTCTGCGATGACGTCAGATGTTCGCCAACGTTGAACGACACAAAAACAGTGGAAAAAGTTGCAAAAAGTGTATAGAAGTGTTAAAAATGATACCAGAAGGTGGAAATAGCAGAGTTTTAAGGTGCAACTTTGTAAATTGGACACAAATGTTGCTATATTGGGTAAGTATGATATTAGCAAGTTGTAAGAAATTAGCATGCACTGGTAAAAACCCATGAAATTCACTGAAAGAAATGTTGTTAAAGCTACATTATCGTTAAGTTCCACTAATAAAAACCTATGAAATTCACTGAAAAAATGTTGGTAAAGGGACTTCATGGTTAAGTTGTGATGTCATCTTTGATGTCCTGGGTGTTAGTCTTAGCAGTGTACGTTGGAGTTGCAAGTTATGGTTGCTTAGCTTACCATAACTGGCGAATTTCCAGGGTTTTTCGCTTTTACTTGTAACCATAACATCCCTTTCAACACCGTTTTTTTCACTGAATTTCATAGGTTTTTATTAGTGCAACTTAAACATAACGTCCCTTTAACAAAGGTTTTCACTGAATATATATATATATATATATATATATATATATATATATATATATATATATATATATATATATATTCATAGAACTTTCACAGGGCATTCCTTTATTTTGGACTGTTGTACTATTGATGTTTGGGCTGCTACTGTCGTCACATTCCCACCCCTCTTAAGAATATAGCCTGCCCTCCGCTCATGGTACCACAGAAGGCAAAGGAGCTATTTCTCTTCACTGGGCCTGTTACAACTTTATGATTGAGGTGGCAGTTGTTTTGTAGAAGTATGTGGGCTGGGGCTTTACCACTAGCCGTTCCTGTACTCCTGCAGGGCAATAGTACCTTCGTCGTATGTATCCCCGCAACATTAAAGGGATTAAACGGCCATGATGTTACTGTCACACCCTGTATGATTTTGATGATATAATGCCCATTTCTAAGTGCCATGATTTGAAATGAATGAATGTTAAGAGGTGATTTCTGCAAACCATCTTAATGTCACAGTGAACAAAAGGTCAATTTCAAACATCCACAGCTTCAGGGCACGCATGGCTTCTCGGGAGGCATTCCTAGACTTGCAGTGATGGTGCACAGAATGGTCCTCTATCGCTGGTCAGCCACCATGGAAAACTGTGCCCACAAATGCAGGGCAGTGCAAAACATCCACCTAATCCTGGTCAAGGTTAGCCGACCTATCACCTTTCAGATGCTTTGGCCAAACAATCTGGAGGATGCTTGAATGGCTAGCACTGAGCTACGACACTTGTTAACAACCCTTGGGTGCCAAACTGTTGTTCCTAAAGGTTTCAGAATAAATAATCATCAGATACATTTACATACAATTCATAGAAGAGGGTCGTTAATAGGCATATTGGAAAAGCCTGTTGCCCCCAAGGACCATTAAACAATAATAACATTCTAAATACTCAGGCAGGAGAGATAACCCGTGGTCCTGCCCTAGCGGTGAGGAGGATACATACATATACAAATATCGACCTACCTATATTTAGCTTATTTAGTAGTTTGGTAACAAGTCGACATTGCACCAACCCTCAGAATGATTGCCATATACCTGCGCTTGCTGAATAGAAGAATGTGTGCATGGCGACATCATTGAGAATGTGTTGCTCTTGAACAGGAATCCGACATTGCTGAAGGCAGCAGGGTCTCCTGGCTCCTGCTCGAACACACACACACTTTGCAAACACACAGCATCATACAGCACCTTCAGAACAAACCCGCAATTACAGATCTGTAATAATTGCAATGGTATATAATTACAGTTCTGTAATAATTGTTCTTATAATAAAGCCCTGCTGATTAACAATTCTTTATGTGACAGTGGAGAAGGGTTTCGTACAAACTGGTATTAGGGCAATTGCAACTCAGTTTTGCATAAAGTGACACTGGACTGTATTGTGCCTTACCTTCTGTGTGCTGAAATATGGACTATGGGGTGTTTCCAGCTCGGTGTGCCCGTGCGCATACTGTTTATGTGTAAGGAGTAGGGTGAAAGTATAAGTCAGCAGAAGAGCCAAGGCCCATATTTTAGAACTTGGCTCCGGTGCAAGTGCAATTTTGCAATGTATTAGCATTAGGTCAAATACGTGCCCAGAGCAAAACATGTATCATCTCAATGCATTCTTGCGCTTTGCCAACCCTAGTGCTAATAGGGGAACACTATGATTTATTTATTTCATTTTGTTTACATTTATAATGCGCACTAAACCCTTAGGCATCAAGACACAACTTAAATAGAAAGAGCTAGCAAAGCAGACAGAAAGGAGTAGAGTTACTGGACCATGATATGATATGATATGGCATTTATAACGTGCCTATACACAAGTGTTTCAAGGCACGACGAGGCAAGGAAGGGGAACAGAGGGAAGACAGAGACAATGATCTTACTAGGCCTGCCAGCTGATATTGAGATCGTGCAAGTATAGGGAAGGGAGTGAGGGGGAAAAGTGCAAGGGGGTGGGGAAGTGCAGTACATAGGAAAATCAGTAAACAAAACAATAAGAACAATAAATAAGAAGTGCGACCAGCTGGTGGTAGGTGCAAAGATAAGTGCAGACATCAGGTGTCAAGTGCTGGTAGGGGGCTGTAGGGATACAGTAACAGCCCCAGAGTGCAAGAGTTGCCAGAGGGCCAGTGCAGGTGTGCAACTGGCGGGGAGGGGACCTGGGCCTGAGAACTGAGGGTAGCCAGGTGACGAGTATAATATCAGTTTCAGCCAAGAGTTTATCAGGGGAGAGGAGGAGAGAAAGCAGAAGCAAAGAGGAAGGTCTTGAGGTGCTTCTGGAACCGAAGATGGTTCTCCTCAATTTTCAGAGAGGCAGGGAGGCTATTCCAGAGGGAGGCCACAGCCGAAGAAAGAAATCTGTCATCAACTCGCTGCTTGGAGAAGTGACTGACCCTGAGGGAGTTGGAGGCGGATGAGCGAAGAGCTCGAGAAGGAAGATATTTAGGAAGGGAGAGCATGTTGCAGCTGGTACATTACGTTAAACCCAGAGTTTTCAAAAGTTTCCCAAAGACTCAATAAGATTATTCCTCTCTTAGGGTAGGAGGAAGTGAGTTCCACAGTTAGTACGCGATGACTGGGAAGCATGAGCCACCCTCTCTTTCTAGTCTGAAGTTGGGTTGGCTGAGCATGCTTGCATAGGCCTTTCTGGTTGGTCTTTCAGAGGAGGCTTTCTTGAATTTGTGAACAAGATGGGGAGGGGAGGAAGTCTTAGAGAGGCACTGATGGGTGATTGACAGTGTCTTGAATAAAATTCTTTCATGTATCGGGAGCCAATGGTCCTTTCTTCTGTTAGAGGTAATGTGCTCCCCTTTAAGAATGTTTAGCGCCAAATGGAGAGCATTATTTTGAATCGCTTGCAGTTTGTGAATACTTTTTTGGCTGTGCCAGCAAACAGGCCATTTAAAGTAGTCAGGTCTAGAGCCTATAATGGCGTGGGGCAATGGTGAGGGAGCTGTCAGCCCACAGGAAAGGTCTACAGGCATTAATAGGATGCCATTGACTCGACATGAGAGAGAGAAGCATCTAGGTAGACTCTCAGGGTTTTTACTGACTGGGAGACAGTGATGCAATTGTCATCAATAGTGAAGGCTTCAGTTTCCTGACTGAGGTTGTGGAGCACCGAAGGCATTCCGGCAAAGAGCTGCTTGGTTTTATCATCATTTAGACTAAGAAAGTTTGAAGCCATTAATTTTTGAATGGTTTGGTAGATCGAGTTTATTTTCTCTGAGTCATGTTGATAGTTGAGAGGGGGAGGAGAATCTGGGTGTCGTCGGCGTAGTTAGTGTAGGCGATACCCATTGTGTCCAGAAGAACAAAAAGAGATAACAAAATGATAACACCAGGGCAAACAGAGCCCTGGTGCAAAAACACATTGAAAGAATACACTATTTGCAATAGTGTCATTTTATCCTTGCACTAATACCAGGTAAAATTGCGCTTACACCAGTGCAACGTTTCTGCAATAAGGACCCAGGAGAGCATGCACCTTGAGGGAATCTGCATTTATATTACTTTGACTCTTCAATCTCATCCTGTAACTGCAAATACAGAATATGCTCTTTAATATAGCTGTATCCTGAGCCAATCCTAAAAAGAAGCATTCTTGTGATATTCACTGTTGCCGGTGACAACTAACAGGTTACAGATGGTCTTGTAGTGTTATACCTGAAACGAGCTGGTGAGGAGCAGATACAACCACCTAAACTGGGCTTGGTCCAGAGTGTTGCACATGGCCCATGGTGTACCACTCATTGGAGGAGTGCTGCTCGCGGATGAAGGATGGTGCTATCTATGATTGTAAGACGTGCTAAGACGCTGAGTGATATTAGCTCCCTGTCAGTTGCTGCCAGGCAGAGGGCGGCAGTGCTATTACCCGGTTTGAGGAGGTCGAAGGTTGGTGTTAGATCCGGGTTTATGAGTTTGAGGGGTGTGCCTGGTGGATTGTAATGAAGGTATGAAGGTATTGCAGGCTATGGCAACATTTAAATACAGTGTTTGCTGCATTTGTAGTGAATCTGTGCTTGTGGTTCATTTGGGCCTGATTGTGTGTGGGGTGTTAAAGCGGGCCGGGGGTTCAGGGGCCTGAGCTTCCAGCGGGCGATGTGTACCGCCTCCTCAACTCTACAAAGTCGACGATTACCGTGGAACAAAAATGTGTAGACATGACCAATAAAAACAACTATTAAATTCAATAGGAAGGGAGCGTGACAGATACACCAGGCTGATGCAGATATAGAAAAGGGACTATATGGTCTTTGAAACTCTTGCTTAAACACACTGGTTTGTGCTGCAACTACAGGGATCTAAAGCCTATGGCTCTCCAGCTTTTTGGGTTGTGCCTACCATGACCCTTCGCCATTGTCTATGCTACCTTTGTCCATGCTACCTAGGGCTAATGGGAGTTCTAGTCCTAAACATCTGGAGAGCCAAATGTTTCATATCCCCTACTGCAACTCATTACTGGAGGCAGGGACTTCCATCAACATAAAAGAGAGGCTACTTTTAACCATCGGCATAATAGGACTTATGCTGTATGTACCCTGCTAACCTAATCAAGTGCTTGTTTACATTATAGTGAAGCCATACCGTGGAAAATGTGAAATCCTACTGGGAGGTTCGAATGGAAATGTAGACGCTACAGAACGGTACCAACATGGTTCTACCACCGCTGAAGGGGCCTCTCACTGGATTTTGTTAGAAATGTGATAGAAGAATTTAGTTACAGAGAACAAACTTCATTAAATCATGGAAGAACTCTCTTGGCACACAATGATAAGGGTGACAGGCAAGGGTCAGGATTTCTGAGCCTAGTCCTGGTGCTTTGTCTGAAGAACACTGTCCAAGCAGAGGGCTCTGGTGGGCTGGTGATGCTGCTGAAAGCATTTCACAACTTGTGCCCACAGGTCACTGATTTGATTGCTATTACTTTGCTTCAGGAAGATTTTACTTCTGGGCACACTGTTGCAAGCTTGTACTAAAGGATAATATCAGTTATTATAATAGATTCCACCTGTTATTAAGCGTCGTGAAAATAGATGTTTTTGTTACCCAATTTACCGGCACTCAATATATCGGCCATTTAAGGATGAAAGGCTGAGCTGACACTTTGGTAATTCCAATTCATGAAGGGCTAGCTTTCACCAAGTCAGAGGTGAGTACTTAAGCATACACGCGGTATACACTTGGGTGGAGATAGATGTGTTGTATTACAGAGATTCAGGATAGTGCTTTTTTGATGCATATTTAGTTCAAACCTCACATAGGGTTTAGAATACAGGCCATCGATTTTTGCTAGCAATTTGTTGCAGGCGAGTGTATCAAGTGGGTACGCCACTGAAAGCTTGTGGGCACATGGCATGTAGACTATATTGAAATGGGCTGGGGCACGTGTGGGTGTGTAATGGGTATGCGTTGAAGTTTCATAAAGAGTATGTGCACCATTAGGCATGTGGGTGATGAATTGAGGGGAGGAGGTAGTAAAAAAGAGACGGAGGCCAGGCAGAAGGTGCAGTGGTCTTGAGTAAAGATAAAGATAAAGGAAGGACAACTTCCAAAGAAGAGGTGCCTGTCTGAATGAAAAGACCACCCTTTTGGACAAGGTGAAAACGTGGAAGAAGGAGAACAAGCTTGTTGGATGACAGTGGAAACGCCCACGTTGGTAGGGTGAAAGTTTGTACATCTGGAACTGGAAGCCTGCAGGCAGTAGCCAAGTAGGCTTTGTCAACGGATCACAGCACCATTAAAAGAATACTATGCTAACCTAGAGTAGCTCGGTGAGGAAAGGTAAGGTGTGGGATGAGTGTTTTACCCGGGAGATTAGGTGATCAGCCGTATTTTGAATGAGCGCAGGCACCAGAGGTGAGAACCCAGGACATCAAGGCTTATTGAGTTGCGGTATTCGTGAAACAATGCTACACATGTGGAACCGGCTATGGCTTTGGTCTGGGGAACAATTTTCTCATTCCTTAAAATTAATTTCAGCTGATACTTAGGGGGAAAGCAATAATAAAGCCAAAGTTCCTGGTTTCGAACTGAAGAAAAGAGTATGGAAAGAGGACCATGTTAGTGGGCCAGGGTTGGAGACACATATTCTGAGTTAAGCTTCATCCAGATTTTAGCCACTCACCCACCAAGAGCCTCCATGCCATCCCTGAAGTGACAAGAGTCTGACACTAGTCCTCAAGGAATAGGATCGGGATTTCACCATTGGAGCAATGAAAACAGAAGCCATCCTCGTAAATGAGCCTGGTAAGAGTTTGAAGATTAAAACAAGCATTGGCAACGGCAACAATTTTTGGCGTTTGTGTAGACAAAGGAAAGATATTTGCCAGGCACTGCCATAATGGTTCTAACTGGCCATTAATGATAGCAGCTGGAAAATTGTGTATGTGCATGGCATATGATTGGCGTTCCTGGCAAACGCAAGACAGAAGACACAACTGTTAGCTTACCAATCCTTGTATTCAAAAGTACTTTAGGATATGCATACTTACAAATCAAGTGACTGAAGGCAGACCTGGTTAGGACATTTTTATTACACCAGTAGTGCGTTTACAGCACCAATTAAACCATTAACTCTCAGAAGACTGCTTTGAAAAAACCCTGGCAGGCACTTTGAGTACAAAGTTTGATTTTAAGGTTTGAAAAAGCCAGCCAGAGAAATCCTAGGAGGGTGACTTTTGGGTGAGGAGGTTCAGGAAGTGGGTGGGGATGGCCATCTGATTAGCATGGCCTTGGGCAGTCAATGGGTGGGTAAATAACCAAACAACACCTACAAGCATTGTTTCCTTACTCATACGCCATCTCTCCCTAGCTTTATTGAATTGAATTGATGTTTTATTTATATCGCGCTCGTACACAATTGTTTGAGAGCGCAACAAGGCAAGGGAGGGGAACAGGGGTGAAAAAAACTATGATCTTACTAGGCCCAGTGACATTGAGAACGTGCAAATGTATTGGAAAGGGAAAAGGTGAAAAGTGCATGGAAGGAGGGAGAGTGGAAAATGTGGAGGAGAAAAACAGATACATAATAATAAATCAAATAAATAAATAAAGGCTATAAACAGTGTAGTGTAGCCAGCAAGTGGCAAGTGCTGGGTTTAGCAGACAAGGTATGTCTGATAAGTGCCGAGAAAAAGGGGTTGGGGGACTGTATGGGTACAGATACAGACTCCAGTGCAAGGGATGGCCTGGATGCAGTGCAGGAGGGTGGCAGGGTGAGCAGGGAACTGGGCCCAGAGGACAGAGGGTGGCCAGGTGCACAGTGCCAAGAGAGGAACTGATCAGCAGGGGAGATGGGGGACAAAGGCAGAGGGAAAGAGGAACAACTTGGGGTGCTTCCGGAACCAGAGATGGTTTTCCTCAAGTTTTAGAGTGGCAGGGAGGTTGTTCCAAAGGGAGGCACCAGCCGAATACAGAGATCTGCCCCCAGCGTATTTCTTTGAAAAACGGCTGTTCCTGAGGGCGTTAGAGGTAGAGGAGCGAAGAGCTCGAGAGGGGAAGTATTTACTGAGGGATAGTTGAAGGTATTTTTGCCCCAGGCCCCAGAAAGCCTTGTGGACAATGCAGAGGGTTTTAAATGTAATCCTTGCATCCACTGGGAGCCAATAAAGGGATTTCAGAGCTGGAGAGATACGATCCCAGGGCTAGAGGCTAAGGACAAGTCTTGCAGTCCTCTTCTGGATTAGATGCAGAGAGCGGAGAGCAGAGGCAGGTAGATTTAGAAAGAGGCTGTTACAATAGCCAAACCTAGAGAGAAGAGCTTGGGAGACAGTGAGCTTCTGGGAGAAGGAGAGGAAAGGCAGAGTACCTCTGAGGAGGTGCAGTAACAAGTTTGACTTTTTAGAGACGTCAGAGATATGGGTGGAGAAGTAAAGTGTGGAGTCAAAGATGGACCAGGGGTTCTTAGCCTCGCAGGTAGGGGTAGGAGGAGGGCCAAGGGAAGCCGGCCAGAGAGTGAGGGGAAAGGATGGTGAAGGTGTACCGATGAGGAGGATTTCAGTCTTATTAGCATTTAGACAACGATCGTTGATGGCACACTCCAATGCATTAGCTTCAGTTTATATAGCTAAACCTAAAAAGACAGAACCCTAGGTTGAACCAGCAGCAAGCTGCAGAGGAGTAGAAGAGAAAGGGAATCAAAACAGATGGGAAAAATCAAACCCATGGAAGGATTTCCCCTTTCATGATGTTTTCTGCCCCACTAAAAGCATTGTGCTCGTCTAGACACTGTCAAGGATCATGATCAACCTATCAGTAGATACCTCCAGATGTTTTAGACCATGACTGCCTTGATACCTCACCATTGCGTATGCTGGCTATGGCTGCTGTAGGGTTTAGTCCAAAACATTGGGAGAGCTAAGGGTTGCAAAACCTAGTTCTAACTCCTCACCTTTCAAACCCATTTGGCCGCCTGAAAATCTAACCGCCAGTGAAAGGTTGAAATGAATCACCTGAACACAGCGAAAGGCAACAAGCCACACCAACCTCCGTCAACAGAAAACCAACAAGGAAGCACCAAGAGTCGAGACCAGTAAACCTTCGCCTCGCCTGATGGTTTGGACTACATCTATCATCAGATCTAGCCAGCACAGTCAAAGGTGAGGGATCTTGGGAGTCGTAGTCCAGAATATCTTGAGAGTCACAGATTGCAGACCCCTGACTTGGACTGGGGAATTTGGCTCCACTGTAGCAAGTTTTAGCAGTGGTGTTTACAATAGAGCGCACTGGTTATTGTCATTGAGAATAACACATACTAAATTATATAAGAATAGTAAAGTGCAATTCAGTGTATTCTAAAAACTCAAGAGCAATTGAAAGATTATTCAACGTAGGCTATACCGTAGTTACTGTTGCTGACAAGTTTTTTGTGATTGTATGAGAACAGCACACATATGATGCTGTAGCTAAAAGTATATATGTCGTCTGTTGTGTTATAATTGTAGGTGCAGATGTGAATATCTTATTTATAATTGAAATACATATTTTTGCAGATTGATGGTGTACTTTTTCTGTGACTATCTGTGTCCTGCCATGGCATAAGGGAATTAAGACGGAGGAGATTGCAGAGGTTTTTTGATAGGGAGAGATGGCTGGACTCTGACGATATGTGAAAGAGAATTATTTCAGGTAATGAAGTCTCCTTGATAACCGAAGTGGTCAAACTTCTTAATGATCTAAAATTGATCATGTTCTCATTTAAACTGGTGAGGTGAGCTAACGCTCGGCATGAAGGAGGAGGTTATATTTGTGTTTTACCCCCTCCTCTCCGTGTTTTTCCTGTATTCCTTTGTATTCCTTTGTATTTATCATGATACTTTTCTGTTGAAAGTATGGTAATTTTTCTTTTTTTATTTCGTTTTAATCAGAATTGTTTGTTTGACTTTGCTTGCTGTATTTACTGTGATGTAGCTGAGTAAAGTTTTAAGCAGTTATTGTTTATTTGCACTAAATGATGTAATCTACCTTCAGATGTTTTTAAGTTTTTTGTACTGTGAGTAAAACGTAAACATTTGTTTTGGCTAATATTCATAATAAAAATAAAAAATAAAAAAAAATCTGTGACTATCTGAATGTGAGCCTCTCCCTTTTGCTACAATAAAAATGTGTAAATCTCAGGCGGTGAGAGATGAGTTGTTTTCGGGCTCATCCCCCTTTTCCCTTTTAGTCTACCATAGCATGCGCACTTGAATCCCCTGTGTGGTCTGATTTTGCACTGCTATCGATTTGCCTGCTTTTCCTCCCGTGTTATCCGGAAGAGATCGTGCCAGGAGCAAGCGAATACCATTACCAGCCGCACGTGACTCGCGCGCGGGCACCGGAAGCAGGCGTGTGATCAGCCAAAGGTTACGGCTGACGCTTTCAAACCGCATAGAATGCAAGAGACTCTCTCGCAGATAGAAAAAAAGGTCACTCCATCACAGCGGTGTCCTCGGGATAAACATCCCAGCCTCAGGCGTGCAACCTACGCTACTTAACGTAGCTTAACATGGGTAATTAATTCATTTGCCGTTTGCACTGATTCATTAAGATGTCCCCCGCCGTCCTGCTAATGAGACACAAAACTGGAATAATGCAATTCATTAATACTGCTTCTGCTGAAAGGCCACATTGCTCATGCTCCTGTGTGAGGAGCGTGCAGCAGAGCAAGCTGTTTACTTCGGCGTGTAGATTTTTCTAAAAGGCCGGCTCGCTCCCAAGCGCCTGAAAAAAAATCACACCACCTTTAATGCTGCATGCTGAGCCGTCATGATGGCTTTAAGGCATTCATTCGCAGATTGGCAAATCTGAATAAAAAGCCAGGAAAAGGTGTTCCCTGTTTTCACCAATTTTCCCTGCATGCAGTGCTGCTGCAACTTGGCTATATGCCTGTGGAAGCTGCAGGCATGCAGTTACCACACAGAAGGTTGTGCACACTGGACACTGGTGACAGTGAGTCCCTCAGCATAGTGTGATATTCCCGGTGGAGGATATCTCTACGCAAACAACACGTTGCCCCGCCGCCATTGTAAAATGTGCATTTTCTGTTCCCCACCCCCTTTCATCTATTGGACCTTCAAGAGAACCTTAATTTACATAGGGAGCAATACAAAGTAACTTAAAATAAAATAACATGTGAATGGTGTAGAGAATACATGGATTCTCTGCGCACATGCCAAGTCTTCCAGCATGCACACGGAGAATCCTTGTACCGAATTTGCAGGGAGTCCGTGGAGAATCCCTCGGGAACAGACAGATCCTGCTGTAGAAGTGGCTATCTAATCCTGGCAGACTCTCCTCCATGCAGCTACCTTAGGTGTGTCCAGGGAGTGGCCCGGGATGGTCCGTGCTACCCCTGGAACCTGATTGGCCACCCCAGGTGCCCCCCCCATTATCATAAACTATGATCATTATGTGTGAGTGCGCTCGTACTTCATGCCACCCCTGCATAAATCAGTGCCCCAATTGGACCATCCCAGTCAAAAGAGTCTGGATACGCCACTGATAAGAATGAGAGGCTCCTTCCACCTCCATCTATGCTCAAGTTAAAGGCATGAACCGTCCGTGCAGATTGCAGTGCCTGCCTGGCAGTTGGGTTGCACATTAAAACCCTGGCGTATCTCCTTACCTACTTTTGCCCATCTCCACTGAAGCTCCACTGATCCTCTCTAAATCTGTGCCAGCATCTCTGCAAGAGATTCAGAACAAGGTAGATACATCCTCTCTAGATCTGTGCCATCATCTCTCTACTAGAGATTCAGAAGAAAGTAGAGTCATCCTCTCTAGATCTGTGCCAGCATCTCTGCTAGAGATTCAGAACAAGGTAGATACATCCTCTCTAGATCTCAGCCATCATCTCTCTACTAGAGATTCAGAAGAAAGTAGAGTCATCCTCTCTAGATCTGTGCCAGCATCTCTGCTAGAGATTCAGAACAAGGTAGATACATCCTCTCTAGATCTCAGCCATCATCTCTCTACTAGGGATTCAGAAGAAAGTAGAGTCATCCTCTCTAGATCTGTGCCAGCATCTCTACTAGAGATTCAGAAGAAGGTAGAGACATCCTCGCTAGATCTGTGCCAGCATCTCTACTAGAGATTCAGAAGAAGGTAGAGACATACTCTCTAGATCTGTGCCAGCATCTCTACTAGAGATTCAGAAGAAGGTAGAGGCATCCTCCCTAGATGTGTGCCAGCATCTCTCTACTGGAGATTCAGAAGAAGGTAGAGACATCCTCTCTAGAACTGAGCCAGCATCTCTCTACTAGAGATTCAGAAGAAGGTAGAGACATCCTCTCTAGAACTGAGCCAGCATCTCTCTACTAGAGATTCAGAAGAAGGTAGAGACATCCTCTCTAGAACTGTGCCTGCATCTCTCTACTAGAGATTCAGAAGAAGGTAGCTACAGCACCGCAAGATAAAGAGTTAGACTCTGCTCCTCAAGATCAGTATCAGCATCCCTACTAGAGATTCCGCGGGAAGGGAAGAGACATCCTCTCTAGTTCTGTGCCAGCTTCTCTACTAGAGATTCACATGGAGGCAGAGACATCCCTCAAGATCAGTATCAGCATCTCTACTAGAGATTTAGCAGAAAGGGAAGAGACATACTCTCTAGATCTGTGCCAGCAGCTCTACTCGAGATTCAGAACAAGGTAGAGACATCCCCTCAAGATCTGTATCAGCATCTCTACTAGACATTCAGCAGGTAGGGAAGAGACATCCTTTCTCGATGTGTGCCAGCAACTCTACAAGAGATTCAGAAGCAGGTGGAGACATCCACTCAAGATCAGTATCAGCATCTCTACTAGACATTCAGCAGGTAGGGAAGAGACATCCTTTCTCGATGTGTGCCAGCAACTCTAAAAGAGATTCAGAAGCAGGTAGAGACATCCACTCAAGATCTGTATCAGCATCTCTTCTTGACATTCAGCAGGTAGGGAAGAAACATCTTCTCTCGATCTGTGCCAGCAGCTCTACTAGAGATTCAGCAAGAAGGGAAGAGACATCCTCTCAAGATCAGTATCAGCATCTCCACTAGAGATTCAGCAGGAAGGGAAGAGTCATCCTCTCTCGATGTGTGCCAGCAGCTCTACAAGAGATTCAGAAGCAGGTAGAGACATCCTCTCAAGATCAGTATCAGCATCTCTACTAGAGATTCAGCAGGAAGGGAAGAGACATCCTCTCTAGATGTGTGCCAGCACCTGTACTAGAGATTGCAAAGAAGGTAGAGACACACCCTCAAGATAAGGAGGTAGAGACAGCCCCTTAAGATAAGTATTAGAATCTCTACTAGAGACTCTGCAGGAAGGGAAGAGACATCCTCTCTAGATATCTGCCAGCAGCTTTACTAGAGATTCAGAATCAGGTAGAGACAGCCCCTAAAGTTCAGAATCAGCATTTCTACTAGAGATTCAGCTGGAAGGGAAGAGACATCCTCTCTAGATCTGTGCCAGCTTCTCTACTAGAGATTTAAATGGAGGAAGAGAAATCCCGTCCAGATCAGTATCAGCATCTCTACTAGACATTCAGCAGGATGAAAGCGACAGCCCCTCAAGCTCAGTATCGGCATCTCAACTAGAGATTCAGCAGGATGAAAGAGACAGCCCCTCAAGATCAGTATCAGCTTCTCTGCTAGAGGTTCAGATGGATGGACGAGACAGACCCTCAAGATCAGTATCAGCTTTTATACTACAGATTCAGCGGGACGGGAAGAGACATCCTCTCTAGATCTGTGCCAGCTTCTCTACTAGAGATTCAGATGGATGGACGAGGCAGCCGCTCAAGATCAGTATCAGCTTCTCTGCTAGAGGTTCAGATGGATGGACGAGGCAGCCGCTCAAGATCAGTATCAGCTTCTCTTCTAGAGGTTCAGATGGATGGACGAGGCAGCCGCTCAAGATCAGTATCAGCTTCTCTGCTAGAGGTTCAGATGGATGGACAAGGCAGCCGCTCAAGATCAGTATCAGCTTTTATACAACAGATTCAGCGGGACGGGAAGAGACATCCTCTCTAGATCTGTGCTAGCTTCTCTACTAGAGATTCAGATGGAGGTAGAGACATCCCCTCAAGATCAGTATAAGCATCTCTACTAGAGGTTCATCAGGTAGGAAGAGACAGCCACTCAAGATCAGTATCAGCTTCTCTTCTAGAGGTTCAGATGGATGGACGAGACAGCCCCTCAAGATCAGTATCAGCTTTTATACAACAGATTCAGCGGGACAGGAAGAGACATCCTCTCTAGATCTGTGCTAGCTTCTCTACTAGAGATTCAGATGGAGGTAGAGACATCCCCTCAAGATCAGTATAAGCATCTCTACTAGAGGTTCATCAGGTAGGAAGAGACAGCCACTCAAGATCAGTATCACCGTCTCTACTAGAGATTCAGTTGGAGGAAAGAGACAGCCCGGCAGAATCTGTGCCAGCATCTCTAGTAGATATTCAGCAGGAAGGGAAGAGACATCATTTCCTTTTTAATTTTGTGTCTGGTTTATTACAAACTTTCACCTTTACAACACAGTTATTTTACATTTCATTAATGTACAATAAAATACAAAAGGTAGAAATGCATTGACCCTTTACCATCTGCATTAACATTTTAATTAAAAATCCAATAACCACTGCTACTAATTTGACAACTCTTATCCCTAAAATGTCTTCTAAAAATCTGATTGTGTCAACAATCAATGGAAATGAGTTCCCATCCAGAAACCGGTACCACAAACCATCCGGTATAACCCTATTTACATCATTTACAAATTGGCTCAAATATTTCAGTCATAAGCCAGCAAATTTGGGACATAACAACAGTCGATTTTTTCAAGAATCCTCTTTGTTTGAAGACTCACAAAACCTACACTACACACTATACTTTCCCGTGGTGTACCCAATCTTATTCCTATAATTTGTTTGGTCGGGTAAAGATTGAGTCCGAATTTTAGGCATTGCTGTCTTATTTTAGAGCTCAAATATCTTGCTATGGATCCTAGTCTTGCCCCATCTCTGACGCAACCGTCATACAAGATATAGGATTTTAACTTAGTTACTGTTTTTCCCCCATCATACATCCAAAGTTTATGTTATTACTTTATTGAGGCTGCTTACCAAGAGGGCTTTGTTCACAATTAAGCCCCACTCGATATTATCACATCTTGTCCACCATTCACTACACTTCTATATGTCTCTAAAATAACATCAAACAGTGAGAGGTAGAGACATTGTCTTAGGATATGTATCAGCATCTCTAGTAGAGATTTAAAAGCAGGGAAGAGACATCTTCTCTAGATCTGTGCCAGCAGCTCTACTAGAGATTTAAAATGAGGTAGAGACATCCCCTCCAGATCAGTATCAGAATCTCTACTAGAGATTCAGCAGGAAGGGAAGACACGTCCTCTCTAAATCAGTGACAGCTTCTCTATTAGAGATTCAGAATCATGTAGAAACATGCCCTCAAAATCAGCATCGGCATCTCCACTATAAATTCAGCAGGAGGGGTAGACAACTTCTCTCAAGGAGTCACAGCATCTCCACTAGAGATTATGCAGGAGGTGGAGACATCTCTCTGGACCAGTTCCAGCATCCCTACTCGTCATTTAGCAGGAGGAAGAGACATCCCCCATAGACCAGTAATAGCATCTCTACTAGCGATACAGCAGGAGGGAGATCAATCCTGTCTAGCTCATTCCCAAAAGCCCAATATGTGATGATATCTCCTATGGAATTAAATGATCAGGGACTTGCGCCCCAGCCAGAACACCTCACAGAATCTGAAAACTGGTCCTCTATGCCCAAACGACCTACAAGTGCAGTCCTAAGTGTCTGTGGGCTCGGTGAGCAGACATTATGCCTTCTCCCTGGTCCCAATAGTTCTCCTTTGCCCGCTGTTTTGATGGGATGTCCCTTTTGATTGTAGACACTGCACAGGCTTCCATGAAAAGAAGGCACTGATCAACTCAAAGTCGCTGTCGTCCAGGCTTACGCCTTCCTGCAGGTAAGCATGACCAGAGGAATCTTTGCCTAATCAGTCCTCTATACCCATCTACTTTAGGTAATGACTAGGGGACATCCGCACTCCCATCGATCCCGCCCTACTCTGCATGCTAGGGTTAACTCATTCTTTGGATACTTTCTAAGCAGATCCTTTGATACGCGCCACCTCAATGGCCACAGCTCTTATATCGAACCTTATTCATCTTATCTCTATTACCTATTCATCGGAGTGCCAAACTTAAGCACTGATCCCAATTGTCCCCCCGACGGGGACGTATTTCACTGAGCTCAGGTCGCTTTTTACATACATGTATCCATTCCAACTTCATCCATTTCTTTTTGTATTGAATGTAACTGTCTGGGCCATTTTATTGGATTTCCAAACTGTAAAATCATGTTGCAAATGTCAATGCAGCTGCTCATCACAACTCAAGCTGATCTAAGTTTTGTGTCTGCTACCAAAAAGAGGGTGCAGAGGACTACCAGGAGTCCCTGTTAGTGCTGTGTTGTTCAGTTAATGCACCCCAATATGCTTTAACCTGTCCTATTCTGGCTGAACGAAAGGGCACATCCTCACTATGACAATATGTTCTGCTTCCGATATAAATGGAAGCTTTTTCATGAACATACATGTTAAGTTAACAACCTTCCAAGGACACTTATCCTTTTACTGGACGGGTTGTTTGGTCTCTTCTCCCCAGTCTCCAATGGTCAAAACACATCATCCCCAAGTTGCAGAGAAGCTGCTTCGTAGCAGAACATAACAACAAGTTTTCTCCCTGAGTCACAGAGGAGCCTCAAGGTACCATACAATAACAACGTGTCTTCTCTGAGTTACAGAGGAGCACCAAGGTAGCAGAAAATAACAACATGTGCCCTCCCTGAGTAACAGAGGAGCTCCTAGGAAGCCACGAATAACAACGTGTCCTCCCTGAGTAAAAGAGGAGTTCCTAGATAGCAAAAAATAACAACATGTTTCCTCCCTGAGTAACAAAGGAGCTCCTAGGTAGCATAAATAACAACATGTTTCCTCCCTGAGTAATAGAGGAGATCCAAGGTAGCAAAAATAACAACATGTGTCCTCCCTGAGTAACAGGAGATCCTAGGTAGCAAACAATAGCATGTGTCCCCCTTGAGTAACAGAGGAGCTCCTAGGTAGTAACAAATAACAACATGTGTCCTCCTTGAGTAACAGAGGAGCTCCTAGGTAGCAAATAATAACAACATGTGTCCTCCCTGAGTAACAGAGGAGATCCTAGGTAGCAAAAAATAACATGTGTCCTCCTTGAGTAACAGAGGAGCTCCTAGGTAGCAACAAATAACAACATGTGTCCTCCTTGAGTAACAGAGGAGCTCCTAGGAAGCAAATAATAACAACATGTGTCCTCCCTGAGTAACAGAGGAGCTCCTACGTAGCATAAATAACAACATGTTTCCTCCCTGAGTAACAGAGGAGATCCAAGGTAGCAAAAATAACAACATGTGTCCTCCCTGAGTAACAGAGGAGCTCCAAGGTAGCTGAAAATAACAACACATGTCCCCCCTAAGTTACAGAGGAGCTAATATGTAGCAGGAAAAAACAACATGTGTCCTCCCTGAGTAACAGAGGAGCTCCTAGGTAGCAAAAATAACAACATGTGCCCTCCCTGAGTAACAGAGGAGCTCCAAGGCAGCTGAAAATAACAACACATGTCCTCCCTAAGTTACAGAGGAGCATCTATGTAGCAGAAAAAACAACGTGTCCTCCCTGAGTTACAGAGGCGCTCCAAGGTAGCAAAAGATAACAACATGTGTCCTCCCTGAGTAACAGAGGAGCTCCTAGGTAGCAACAAACAACAACATGTGTCCTCCTTGAGTAACAGAGGAGCTCCTAGGTAGCAAATAATAACAACATGTGTCCTCCCTGAGTAACAGAGGAGCTCCTAGGTAGCAAAAATGACAACATGTTTCCTCCCTGAGTAACAGAGGAGATCCAAGGTAGCAAAAATAACAACATGTGTCCTCCCTGAGTAACAGAGGAGCTCCAAAGTAACTGAAAATAACAACACATGTCCTCCCTAAGTTACAGAGGAGCGCCTATATAGCAGAAAAAAACAACGTGTCCTCCCTGAGTTACAGAGGCGCTCCAAGGTAGCAAAAGATAACAACATGTGTGCTCCCTGAGTTACAGAGGAGCTCCTACGTTGCACACAATCATGTGTGCTCCCTTAGTTACAGAGGAGCTCCTACCTTGCACAAAATAACATGTGTCCTCCCTGAGTTACAGAGGAGCTCCTAGAAAGGACAACATTAATAATGCGTGTCCTCCTGAGGTACAGAGGGGCTTGGAACCCCGAGGAAGTTATCCTCCCTGAGTTATAGATGAACTCCTTGGAAGCGCAAAATACCATATATGGGGACTCCCGGGAACCAAAGAATCATGGTACGTGCCGTCCCCGAGTTACAGAGGAACTGCTACAAAGCACAAAATAACCATTCCTGCCCTCCCAAAGTTAAAGACAAGCCCTTATAAATCCCAAAAATTACAATAGGTGTTCTCCCTGAGTTACAGAGGAACTCTTTGGAAGCACAAAAATAACAATACATGTTCTCCCAGGGCGCCCCATATCATGTTTCAATTCTTTCAAAAAGTTGAAAGAAAGGTTTGAGGGTGAGTGAGTAGGAGAACGGAAATAATGCTTAGACTTAAGCGATAATAAACAAATAAATAATTAAATAAAATACAATTTTTTTAAAAAAAAGATAATAATTGAAAATCTCACAAGCATATGGAATAAGCTGGCTCTGTCGATGAAATGGAAGGTGGTTAAATGAAACTCTATATGCATGAAATGACCCCAAAGGCACGCCTCACGCAATCAGATGTTGCCATTCTGTCCATGCTTGGAAAGCTCTGCCTGCCACCGCTAGTCCATGAGGGACCCAGAAGAGAGAGCATCGGTATCCAAGCCCTGTGTGTAATCCTTTGTGGCATTTGCATGATGTACTAAGTGCATAATCCGTGGGCCGGGGATGGCAGCATAGGAAGCAGCCGGATTAGTTCCCCACCCTGCTTTGTCGGCGCGCATCCGGCTCACAGAAGACGATCATTCGTATCATATGCCGAGGCTCCCAATGGGGGTGCTTATTAGGGCCGCTCGGATTGTGGCATGTGTACGGATTGGGCATTCATTTACCAGGTAGAGCCAGTGGCCGAAGTGTACGAAAAGAAGTAGTGGAGCTATGTTCCTTACTGGCCTGCACCGCTCCCCAGAAATCCCATTGCAATGCCCCCTCCCATGCACAATAAAAACACCAAAGCGCATGTGCCTGCTCTTTAAGGAAATGTCCTGTGCAGTGCACTGAAAGTGTAAGTTTCAACTTCTTCCTACACTTTTATTTTAAAACGAAACAGTTTCTTTTAAAAATAAAATAAAGGAACAAAAACTTAATTAAAAGAAGAAGAGGAGCTCCGTTCCCGACCACTCCCGCCCACTTCGACCACTGGGTAGAGCAGAGGATTGGGACAGAAAATTAAATTTGTTTATGCAGGCCGGGGACAGTGAATTAAATTTGTTTATACTGTGGTCCTGCCTCATACGTGTGTGTACGCATCCAGGCCCGACTGAAGAACTATGGGGGCCCATTTCAAAATGATGGTTTGCCCCCTCCGCGCCTCCTCCTTGCTTAGAGCGGAAAACAGTCTGGGACACCCATGGGGCGCATACATTATAATGGAGACCAATACAGCCAGGGGTTAAAAGCCGTCAGTTATCGTGAGACCGCAAACCAGTAGGGACCTGAAACACTAGGGCCTAATTCATGTAAGTGTTTTATAATGACGCAATCCCATAGGAAAACATTCCATGAATCAGGCCCTAAATGCCCACTGATTATCGCCGTGTTGTCTTTTAACACTGGTTCCACCACATCAGCCTCGTGCTGACAAAGAAGAACGCATAGCTTTTCAGCAGGCATTTAGTGTTTCAGCTCTTCAGCCTTCTCGTGATATCCGGCAGCTATTAAGGCCTGGGTGTTTTTCTTTGCTTTATGTGTGTTTTGCAGCGCTCACAATACAAACTTCCTTTGCTGGAGCCCTTCAAATCGTCACTTCCAAGTGACGCTCTGAAGGGCTCCAGCAAATGAAGCTTGTATCACGAGCGCCGCAAAGTGCACATGATGGCCTGAAGGGCTCCAGCAAATGAAGCTTGTAACACGAGCGCCGCAAAGTGCACATGAGCGCTCCAGCAAATGAAGCTTGTAACACGAGTGCCGCAAAGCGCACGTGACGACCTGAAGGGCTCCAGCAAATGAAGCTTTTGACACGAGCGCTGCAAAGCACACGTGATGACCTGAAGGGCTCCTGCAAATGAAGCTTGTAACGCGAGCGCAGAAAAGCCCGATATAAAGCCTGAGAATGAAAATAATATAGAAAGGAATCTATTGTATTATTATAAGACTGTCGATTGGAAACATGGGAGTAGTTACTGGGGGTCCCCTGAGGCCCCTTTCTTTTGAAATGGTTGAAAATCCCTGACGTCATCTCTGGACGCAGCAAATAGGAAAAGTGAGCTACGTGTGCTCTCGTTACTGTGCACGCATCAGTGGACCTGATTGCACCCACCCCATTAAATGAGATGGCGTGGCTGCAGCATAGTACACAACAGCATGATTTACTGTGTAGAGGGGGCAGTCTAAGCAGTGGTCTTCAAACTGTTGGGATGGACCCTCTAGGGGGACGCAAATGATGTCCAGGGGTGTGCAAGGCTCTTCAAGAAGGAAGCACGGTTACTGCTTTTTATTGAAAATATAAGCAGATATGCTTTTATCAAGAGGTGCTCAGCATACAATATCTTTATACCATTGGAGTAGATGTTTAATGGCTTACCATCCTTGATCCAACTAACCAATGAGCATAGAGGTCTTTTTAAGGAACCTTGACTTTCCTTTTGGTGGCTTGGCCGTGTCTCAGCCACACCTGAGGTGTAAAGTTATGCAGAAAGCACTCAAGACCAATGCACAACGGTGAAAGAAGATTTATGAAATAATTGAGAAAATGTATTAAATAAACGCAGCTAGAAAGGTCAGAGGTACAAAAATAGGAAGAGCTGGGATAAAAATAACCTTAAGTGTTTTAAAATGAATACCTACAAGTCGGAGGGCGTTAAATGTAGTCAAATTTGGAGGAATGTGCCAAAACAGTCGAACGAAACAGAAAAGGTATCTCCATAATCTGTAGAACTGTCTGAGTATCCACCAAAGTGGGTCAGTGAGTCAGGGTCCTTACACAGACCGGATGAGCGTGCGAGGAGCCCTGAGGAAGGTCGCCTTGCCGCTTGCCCTCAGTTTACAGTGTCATGAGGTTTTCTCTCTCCTTCAAGTCTTGCAGTGGTGACTCGCTTGATATTTTATGGTGATGAAATAATGTGAACCTCAGGTTTATTAACCGTTTGTCGGGCCCCTTGTCTAGTGGTTGAAATGGAAATAAATTGACTGAGGTACTCCTGTTCTCCTTGGGGGCAGGGCCGTGGGGAGGAAGGGGTGGGCTGTGGGGAGGAGGGGGCGGGGCCGAGTGGTGTGTTCCCATACTTGGTCACACAATACAGTATCTCTTCATAGAACACAAGCGTGGCATTTGCATAAAAGCAACGAGCATTATGGTGACATAAGAATGCCCACAATTTCATGTTTGAAACCCTTTTGAGGAGTAATGGAAGTTGGACTCTGTTTTTTTCATTAGTCACAAAATTCACCCTAACAAAACAAGTCTGCACAGTGCAAGAGACATATCGATTTGGACAGCTGCTAAACCTATGTGAGATTTTGGCTGTTTCTGCATTCCATATCCTCCCGAGTCTACTGAAATACAGACTGTGAAACCTCGGCTTGAGGGTGTACCTGGGAGTTTCGTAGACTAGCTCTGGACCCCAAGACGTAGTAGAGCACTAGCAAGACCGTGCCCTTAGTCTCTAAAGTGGAGCGTTGGGGTTTGCACTCAAGGAGTCCTTGGAACACCTCGGGAGTAGGATCTATGTAATTATAGCGCAGAAATCATTGCGAATGCCCAAAACATTGATCTTTGTTCTTCCACTTTGTACACTTTTTGTCATAAATAAAAGTGGGGGAGACCCTCTGAACCTCTCCAACCCCTATTCTTAATGAATACCCTACACCACAACCCATCTATATTTGCGCGTAAAATTGTACACAATCGATAAAAACAAATCCCATGTTTTCGTCCTCGCGGTGATAGGATTCGAGATTTTGGTATGATACCGTGTAGGCAATGGTAAACAGCGCATTGCCACCCCACCAGCACATTACTCTGAATGTAGCTCTGTCACTAATCAGGCTTTGCATGGACGTGGTGGCGAGCTGTTCCTAAAGGATTTTATCTGACAGGCATGGACCCTATTTCTATTTCCCTTTCCATTGGATGCCTACTTGGTAGCCTTTGCTATTTCCTGCATGAAGAACCTCATGGGAACCAAACATAAAGGTCCTTTTGATGTTGTTTATGTCCATTGGGCCTCATTACGACCCTGACGGTCGAGTGATAACGGCGCCGTTATCACTCTACTGCCACATTACGAGTTCAGCTCGCGGGGCCGCTCTGTACGCCTGGTCAGACAAGACATGCAGAGCGGCACCCGCTAGCAGAACAGGATGGTAGCAATAGGTCCTGTTATTAACGGAACTGTTGTTTCCATCCTCCCCATTCCCATTGAGCCCTATGGGAGCTCAAATAGGAATGGGGACATACCGGGTCTGGGTCCCGTGAATGGGAAGTACCGGGCCCGCAAAGGTCGGAATGGCCCGGTAATTCCCATTTTTTGGGACCCGGACCAGAGTTTGAGGATAGCCATGCCGGTAAAAACGGCATGGCTACCTCCAAACTCGTAATGAGGCCCATTCTCTATACATTTTTGTATAATGCCCCGACCTATGACTTACTGGGTCCAGAACATATTTTTCTGTTATTTCATAATGCACTGGACACCAAGCATGACGTATAACCCAGGTACTGAGTATTCGCATATTCTATTAGCTTATTTTCTCAGTCTGTAGCATAAATAGTAATGTGACACTGTTGCTATTTAATGCCTACTTTCACATTACCTTGAGCCAACAGGTACCCCATGGTACAAGAGCCAAGGTTCTAGCCTCACCCCAGCTCCATGCACAGAAGAACAGAATGGTCAGAATCTCTGATTGGAGAATGCTTTTAGAGAGAGCAGCATCTTGACTTTACTGGAGACGTCTGTTCTGAGTATGACGCAGAGCTATGGGAGTTCTCTCTAGGAGAGTAGTAACCACATTTTGATCTCTTTCAGGAGATTCCTTTGGGATAGTAGGTCGTCAGTTCATAAATCCTTTTAGGATCCTGAGCAATAGGTTTCAGATCTTATTTTGGTGATTGGATCAAAACAATATAACATACCGTAATCCAGGTCTCTTTTGGGAGACCTCATTAGGTAATTCATTGTGCCTTCTAGATCCCTTCTGGAATATCACTTCATAACTATAAGTCAAAACGTCCCATCTTTTTTAAGTCAGTCACTTCCTTAATGTAAACTACATCTCCCCGTCCATCCATCTGTTGATGGTAAGTCACTCTGTCATTCTGGCAGTTGCTGAGCCTGAGCTCAGCCTAGAATGTGCCCTCACTGTGGCTGATTGGCCTCATTATGAGTGTAGCGGTGCATCATAAAATGGAGGTAAATTACCATCAAATTACTGGACTGCTATACTGCCAAGCACCATTGGAATGAGTTCTTATGGTAAAACCAACCGAACTCCCAATGGAGTCCTATGGACTCCAAAGAAACTGGGATTAACGTCACTGTGCCACGACTCATAATCCCATGGTAAATCTACAGGACCGAGTGGCAGTAATGGTAATTCACTATGGTGATGCATCAGTGTATTTAATACTAATTTACTGGAAAACTCGTAATGAGACCCAGACGGTCTCTTTAACACAGCCCTTGTTTCCAGATCTATAGCTCATTGGTTAAGTGCTAACCTAAGGAAGTGGGCCAGACGGCTCATCACAAATGTGCATCCTGCGGCATGCCCGACTCAGCCATTCATCCGTTTTCAGACGGCTAAATTCAGCAAAATTAAATTGGGAAATAATAGTACCTGGTATTACTGTGCTTAGAAGCAAGTGGAATCCAGTGCGAAATGCTGAACAATGAATAATAATAATAATAATAATAATAATAATAATAATAATAATTACCAATAATACAACAATTAAATAATGAATATCATGATTATTATTATTAAACCAGACAACACAAGGTATGTGAGTATAAACATATTTGGAGAGGTTCCATTATAATAATAATAATAACAATAATAATACTAATAATAATAATAATAATAATAGTAATAATTACTATTATTATTATTAGTATTATTATTATTAGGTAATAGACACTACTGAGGCCTTTACAAATGTGGAAAATTAAGGTGAACTGCATACATATCCCAGATGTGACTACCGAACAGAGCCACTAATTCTGTGATCCAGAACCAGGTATTGGCCCAGAGGGAATATTTATATGACTTCAGGGCAATGTATGATGCTGATGAGAAAAGACACAATGAGAAGAAAATGTACGCAGATTGACTACAATATGGATTCATTGAAATCGAAAGAGAATTGTATTGCTCAAGAGTTTGCAAAGACATTTAAAGCTGGAGCTGCTCTTCTGGGGTAATGGATATTGTTTACGAAATGATTGCGAATGTTTCCTAGTCACCCATTTAAGATACTCATTCACCTGGGTTGTAGACTCATGTTTGCAAAGGGAGTGTTTATTGTATTTACTGATAGATAATTCAGCTCATACTTTACCTGTAGATATCGCTCCACCATTGAAGGCCTTTAACCAGTAAGAACATTGCACTTTCCACTTCTTGAAGATGTTGAACTCATCCAAGAGACCTTAGTGCAATAGGAGTTACTCTTGGCCATGACTACTGCCACCTTTTCTCACAGTGGTAAATGGTGTTCATCTGTTGGTGTTAGGGCGGGCATCGATTCAACACATGAAGGATTGCCATCTGGAAGGGTGTGAATGCCCTAGTTTTTGTCGATATTTTTTCACATTAAATGATTCAGAGAGTTATGTTTCTGTAAGGGTAGTCTACTAATCAGAACCTTTTCATAAATGCTTCATGCCAAAATGATAGGGCACACAAGTGCCTTGGCTGTAATCAGCCTTCCTGACATCTACAGTGGCACAGAGCAATTCCAAAGGTCATGTGTGCATACCTTACAGCGGACAGAACACAAAGCCCCTACAGGCAAAATTGGGTTTTTAACCGTCTCCACCTCTGGTCGAATTTATAATTACTGTAGGCCTAACTCAGTCTGGTGGCATACACATCTTTAAATATAAAACATGCCTGGTTGTGCCATAGTGACTGCTAAGTACACACAATTTTACATCCCCATCAATTTGATATCACAAGAGTGTCAACTCTGTGAGGAAGGTCCAACCATGACAGCACCGATGCTTTTTAGTGTGTCTGCTCTGACTGTCTCCACTACAGTCATGTGGAGCAATAGCCAGGATACTGTCCCTTTGATTCTTCTGCAGGATGGGTACCATTTTTCCCCTGGGGCATGGGAAGTTCTCTCTGCGAACTGGTGCAGCACTGACATAACAAATCCACTTTCACACCAGGGAGCTGCCTACTGGAGTCCCTTTGAAGTTAGCAGGCATGAGGAGGGGCAGAATTAGAGTAGCCAAGAGTGACAGTAGCCAGGAGAAGAGTCCCTCCACATTGTATCTGTTAGGGCACTCTTCCTTTTCCTATCCTCTCCATTTCCTAAAGTAAAGGTTCTCCAGTTCTGATGTCATAAGGCAAAAGGCACTTGTTAAAACAACCTGAATAGGACCCCTTAAAGCAGGTGACAAAATGTGACATTTTGCCTTTTAACGGAGAGGAGCATCCCTCATTCGTTCATTCATTTTTGGACCTTAAAGAGAAGAAGGATACACTTTTGGACTACGGTTTAGAGGCCAGTCCATTCAAAAGCCCTTTACCAAAGAGGTGAAGACAAAATCATTTATGGGAATGGTCTAATATTAGACCAAATTCGTCCTCTACTTGCACAGGAAAACTGAGTGCCTAAGATGTCCTACAGTGGAGACAAGGCTACATGAATTAAAGTGCTTTCACATCACAAGTGCGAACAGAAAAAGGAAAACACGACTTCGTCATATAAGTAAAAATAATGACAAGCACTTGTCCTGTGAATCATTTCAGGCGGTACATATGGTGCGGGAAATGTAAAATATGAACTGACCACTTGCCCTTTGTAAACATACAAGGCCCTAAACGCAAAGGCTTGTGGATACCATGCTGAGCAAGATTGGCATTACAGCTATAAGAATACAGTCACTTGATTGAGCACATCCCAGGATGCCAGTCCCAGCAGGCATACTCCACTCCATATTACCAGTCAAAATTGGAACAATATAAACGTGTCTCAATGATGAGTGTACCACGGACCTACTATCAGACCCCAACAGCATCAAGAAGGAGCACCCAGGCAGAATGAATGGGAAAAGAAGACAACATGCTAAACCGTGTGAGGGTCCAGAGCAGAGAAAACTAGGCCTGGCCCAACTTGTTAAAGTAAAGTGTTGCAAAATTACACCCGCAAGGCTCCATAGTCGCAAGAAAAGCTACCTTTTTTCCTCCAGTAGACCTAGCACCCTGACTTGCCTATCTGGGTCACACAGGCATGACCCTAAGCAAGCAGTGCATGGCAGAAATCGAGTGATGACCGTATATAAACACAGACATTTTGGGCCCGATTCATGGAATATTTGCCCGGTTCAAAGTGTATTTGCACTGCTGAAAAGTGACTTTCCACTGCCGCACAGGAACCCTGATTCATGGAACCGTGTAAAGTGTATTTTTGCAGTGCAAAGTCTGGGCAAAGTCAGCGCACAGTCATTTTTGCAGTTCAAAATGAGTTTGCCCGGACTTTGCATGGCAAAAAAACACTTTCCACAGTTCCATGAATAAGCGTTTGTGTCGGCAGTGCACGCTCACTTTTCAGCAGTGCAAATTCACTTTGAACCAGGCAATGATTTCATGAATCGGGCCCAGAGTGTCAAATTGAGAGTGTGCGCGGAATGCAGAGACTGTTACAAAAGATTCCGAATCAGAGCAGCACCACATCACTCAGTGGGGTGGGATTCAGAAACGTGGCCCCAGCTGTGGTTCATTTCAATGGTCCCATGCATAGGCTACATGCATTGTGCCAGTGCACAACTCATCTGAACATATAAAGCTATAGAGGACATCACCAAAAAAAGTTTGAAAAAAACAACAGTCTTCTTCCAGGAGGTCTTTAGAAAGGATGGGAAACTTTTTTTAAAAAAAAAGTAGTTACAGACAACGGTATGCAGTTCAAGTTAATCGAGAGGAAAAAATATCTAAAAGAAAACATAAACCAACATCTTCGATCAGCTCTCTACAACCCACAAGGCAATGGGCATGTAGAAAGGGCAAACCGCTACACAAAGGGTATTTTGCCAGGGGCGTAATTTTAGGGGGAGACAAGGGTGTTGGTCCTCCACACCCCCTCCCTCCACCCCTCCCACAACTTTCGTGGCATACCAGTTAGGTAGGGGCCCCTTTCCTTCAGATGTCATGCCCCCCCCAACATTTTCAGCAAGGTTACTCCACTACATTTTTCCAGTGGCAGTCACCACAGAAGATCACTGCTCACAGGGTCACTCCCTAAAGAATTACAGGAGTCTCCCCGTTCTTGCCAATGGACAGAAGGTCTGCAAAGAAATCCCTCTCATGGAGAACAAGTAGAGCAAAGACTAAGCTAACAAAGATTAAAGGAAGCACAAGTCAATAGAGAAGTGCTGCATCATGCCAGATCACTGGTGGGAAAACATGGAGGCTGGAGTGGGTGTCTCTGCACCACAGACAGCCCACAACACTTTAGGAAGGAAAGAAGGAAAATTAAGCATGCCAGACTGGAAAAGGCCACCATCACGAAACCACATCAACAAAGAAAGACGTCAGCAGTAAAACCAGCTGAAATATCTAAGGGCTGCATCATGCATGGGAACATTTAGAGAAAAACCTTTTTGCGCTCTGAAACACTTGTGTACGAGCGCGATAGAAATAAAATAAATAAAATACATATCAATCAATCAATACCAAAGTTCAAGGACAGTCCCAGGGAACCAAGAGTGAAAAGTAAAGAATGCCAGGGACTAAAAACCAATGTCATGAACTGATGTCCCTATTTTGCTTAAGGAAAGAATATAGTGTAGTGTGAAACTTAACCGCAAGCACCCAGCCAGGGCCTGCACCAGGCAATGTCCCCCGTGTGCACAGGAAAGAGTGTGTGCGAGGATGAGCGTAGAGATTGGCAAGAAACGAGCTGTGATACACCTCATGGAGCTCTAGTCACATTCAATACTTTCTATGCAGAATAGGGTGACCAGACGTCCTGGTTTTGCCGGGACCATACCGGAAGGAGGAATCCTGTCCCCCGTCCTGAGAGTTTTTTAAATTTAAAATGCATGTCCGGGTTTTGTGTAAGAGAGGCTGAGTGTAGCAGAGAATTTTCTGTCGGTTGCCGACATGTACTGTTGTGGGAGGCTATGTGTGGTTTGTTTCGTTGTTGCGGTGTAGTGACGTTGGTACAGTTTGTTGTGCTATAGAGATATGGTTGTGTTTAGTTTACAGTTTGAGAGGTGTATGCAGAGGGATGCGTTTTTTAGTGGGGTTGGTTAGTGGCGATACTTTGTTGTACTGCCTCAGTTTTGGCTGCCTGTGGCACATATCCCTGCCAATGTTGTACACTGTGGTGTGCCACAATTCCGACTCCTATTTTATGTGCAGAAGTGTGGGTTGTTAACAGGGCTATTTGGGGGTGATACCTTCTCCACCCCTGTGTTCAGACTAATGGATGTCTACATCACTTTACTCTCTGGCACATCTCGGTGTGCAGCGACCATCACCTCCACGGGCCCCTTACAGAGGAGGCACCTCTTCCCTGTTCCTTTGAGCTCCCTGGGCCCCATGGTCTATTTGTCCGGTCGTCACTCTTTCCCCTTTAATTCTACTGCCCTCTGTGCTTCAATTAGGTTGGTCCCATCTCTCTCCTTTATTTCCGGTAGGGCCCTCTAAGGGAACGGGTATACCTGGGTCTCCCTCCCATTCAGAGGTCTCTCTACTTCCCTATATTTCTCTTGTGGTCTGGCCTAGTCCCCATCTTTACATTTGTGTATTCATTCCATGGGGCATCAGTGTTGCTCATTCATTTGTGTCCCGTTCTGAGTTGAAGAGACAGGTTTTTAGAAGTTATCTGAATTTTAGATGGTCCTTGGTCCATCATGGTTTATATTTCTCTGGGGAGGGAGTTCCAAAGTTTAACGGCTGGGCAAGAGAAGGCTGATCCACCAAGTTTTTTCCTTGTGTACGGTTTATGCTCCAGGTGGATGTCGTCGCTGGATTTGAGTGTTCTGGTCGGCTGGTAAATGGTGATTTTCTTTTGTATGAAATCTGCTCCCTGGCTGTGTATGGCTCTGTGTTTTATGCACATTTTTTTTTGGATGTAACTCGTTTTTTGTCTGGCAGCCAATAGCATATTTAGCGCTGGAGTGATGTGGTCCCTTCATGAGAGTTTGAGGAGAAGGCTGGCAGCTGTGTTCTGTATACGTTGCAGTTTCTTCAGTAAATAATCCGACATTCCAAGGTGTAGGCTGTTGGAATAGTGTATCCTGGACATGATGAGGGAGATGACGGCCAGTGTTTTGTGCATGGAGGTGAGGCATGGTAGAATCTTTTTGACTGTATGTGGGTGGAAGAAGCATTCCTTGCTTATCGTGTTTACTTGTGGTTCTAAGGTTAGCTCGTTGTCCATTGGGATTCCAAGGTTTTTGATCATTTTGGATGGTGAGGGTGTTGCTCCTTGTTCTGTCGGCCACGGGGTTTAATGTGCTTAGGGTGCTAGTCTTACTTTTATGTTTCTAACCTGTCCCGGATTTTCATTTTCAAAATCTGGTCACCCTAATGCAGTGCCGCTGCATGGCCATCTGCAAGGAAGTTTGAAAGAAGCAGCAGGAAAGCTATTCCAGTTCCGTTGCGTAGCATCATTATATTCATGTAAGCCTTAAGCACAAAACCTCATTTTTTTTGCCTCGTGTGACCTTGATGGGGGCCTTTACTTTGCGCCTCTTTTTTGAAGTGCTGCCTACTTGGAAACATGGAAGAACAACTTTCTGATTTTGGAAATACAAAAACAACGGTATATGTTGGACACCACGCTGTAAAGCAAGGCCAAAAAACAAAAGCGCCACTGGACTCAATAGCAGCGCGTCGGCGGGATTGGAAAGCACCTCAGAACCGGCCCCTTAGTGCGTCATTAGCTTGCGCACTTGGAGCTGGCCTTGCAGTTCCGTACAACTGAATATATAATGGTTGATCAATAAACACGTCTCAGCTGCTTGACTGCTGTTTCCTCTCCTTGGATTTAAGTTAACACACAACTCTTCGTGTTTTGCAGACACCGCCTTTCGTCTCGTCTCTGAGCGGTGCCTCAAGACACTCACTGTAAACAGCCAATGCGATTTTTTTTGTTTTCCTGTGAAGGACTTTATCGCAGAAAGCGTCTGCTTGATTGGACGCGCTGACCCCAAGCTTCTCTCCGCGGCCTGCTGCTTCCTAGCCTGACTCTGCCTTTGTAAGCGAAGCTTAAAGAGGAAGCGGGCACTCTCAGAACACTTACGCGCTTTCTGCGCGATAAAACCCCGTCTGCTGTGAAATTGGACATTGTCACTGCCACGGTAGGCGAGGTAAAGGCTTGCAGTGACCTGTCAGCTGCGCACGCAACAGCCACTACGGAGAATCATTCATAACATGAGCTGGCAGCGGCACCGGCTGCCAAGGCCGCTTCCATTCATGGCGGCGCCGTGGCTGGGTCAGGAACAGAGCGCAGCTGGCTCTCTGCAGGCTCTTCCTCAGCCCCGTTGATGTCATGTGGCACACAGCTGGCGTGCACGCATTTGCAGCATGTGCGCATGCGCCGTGATGCTCACGTGTTCTTCACGTGCACGTTGCACACTGGTCTGTACCGCATCGTTACCGGGACAGCAGCACCTGGAGCCAATCTTTTAACGCCCTAGGAAGTCGTGATGCACTCACAACAACCAGATATTATTTAAGATTTGTTTTTTAAATATAACTTTTCATATTGGGGTGTAGCTGCCAAGCTACTAGAAAAAAGTACCTAAGACATACACATAATTTGCGAGTCACCAGCGCATGCAGGATTGTCCCCCATTGGGTTCCCTAGCTACCACTGTACTCTTATTTTTTGTTAATTTATTATTTCGTGTTTTGTAAGGCACCGCCGATGAGTACCGCCTAAATGATGAGACGCTTGATACTCTCAGGGCCCGATTTACAAAAATGTTTTAACATGAGAAAGTCCCTTTGCAAATGAGGGCCTCAGTTTGCAGGAGATCCCTGTTCCTAGCGCCCACACAAGCTGAGGAATTGGTCATTTAGTTCACTACCCGCTATCCACACAGGCAAGAAACTGGATGCCGCCCATTCGTGGGCCATATTAACGGATGACTTAAATGTGCTTACTTCAAAGTTTCATTTTGTAGTTCTGTAGTAATCGTCCTCTCTTGCAGTGCCTGTCTGTTAGCCTGTATTTGGTCTTGGTTCACGTGTGAATGTTCTTGGTGAATGCAGACACTGTGTGTGATCTTCAGCACTTTTTCCTCGCCATTATCCTCTGCCTTGTGTTCCCCACCCTGACCAAGCTGTCATTTAGTGGACGCAAAGGGTTAGAACTGCACCCCCTTTGCTCCCATTTGCAACTGCATTGCCTACCTTTGATATGTCTTCGAGCGATTTTTAAGTTATTGATCCATTTAGAAGTTATTGAAGGTTTTTACATCCGCTTCCTTTGATTACGCAAGGGTCAAGGGCTATGTGGGTTCCCTTCCCATGTTGCCATCTCAATAAAAGGTCACATGCCTTTACTCACATTCTACCACAATGAAATAGCCGGAGTGACCGAGGCACTCGAGATTAATTATTTTGCACGGTGCAAAGTACTTTTCACTGGTGCAAAGTGACTTTGCACTGCCAACAAACACCATGGCAAAAAGACACTTTGCACTGTTCCATGAATCAGGGTGTTTGTTGGCAGTGCAAAAAAGACAATTTGCACTGTTCCAAGAATCAGGGTGCTTGTTGGCAGTGCAAAGTCACTTTGCACCAGTGAAAAGTACTTTACACCGTGCAAAATATTCCATGAATCAGGCCCTAGGTGACTTTCCCAAAATTGATCAAGTCGTCAAGTCCGGATGACCATGATAACATATCTTATTTTTGCTGTGAATTTCTCTAATTTCCAGCAGCGACAGTGAGCGCTTTCGGGCATTAGTTTGTTCAATAACTCAAGCATAAACAAAATTTAGTCTGCATTCCAAAAATTCTGCTCTCATAACCATCTCTAATACATTTTTCATAACTCTGCTTTATACCAGAGACCAGTCACTAGGTGCTGGAGCAGGACTCGAATCCTTGTTGCTCAGTGTTGTCTTGCTTCCACGACAAACGCATTGCTCCTGAGCTATCCTCCTGGCCTTTCATATAAATGGAGTAAAAAATTAATATTTTATTTATATCATGCAATATTTATATACACTTTTATCCAAAGCAGTATCTTAAGACTATCCCCCAACAGTGTGGAAGTTGGTGGGAAAGACAAGCGAGTGAATCGATAAAGCAAAAGCATATTCCAGAGGCATGGGCCCACCGTTCCTATGCACTCTCCACATTACTCTGCAGTAGGGTAAGGAGACATGCCAACGAAGAGCAGAATGCTAGGGCGCTTTGCAGAATCCCACAAACATTATTTCCCAGTGCTAGTGTAAGATCATTCTGCATACTGTGTGATCTTTGCCCTAATCTGTATCTGATGGGGCAGCCGAGGGGGCGGAAGCCCTCTCCAAAACTCTGAATGCACCCTACTGTTCTGATCTAGGTCACGTCTACTTTATTCTATAAAAAGGGCAGCATCTACCAATAACGTGGCAAGACAAAACATAATTGTGTAGTGTGAATTATTGCATTGGTGGATATTAATTATAATTAGTACCCGGCACTTCGTTCCACGGGATTACACTGAGAGGTGATTAGCTCATTTTTGAGCCATACCACAGTGTAATCCCGTGGACGCACATACGTGCCTGTGTTTGTTCCCGGCGGGGGGGCGTGGCAGCCCCTCAGCCAATGAGGAGGCTCGAAACGGGGCAATCCCCGCTCCGAGCCTCCTCAAGGCTGGAGGCTGCCTTCGTCCCCCGCCGGGGTCTCAGGTAAGTTTTTTTTCTCCACCCCCCTCCTCTACAAACTAAGCCCTCTCCACCCTCCCAACCCCACTTACCTTCTTTTTTCTTCTTTTCTTGGGAGCGAACGCGCTGGGATCACTTCTGTTCCCAGCGCGTCTGCTCTTGTCTGCTCCCGATGGCTGCCATGGAAAGGGAAAACAGACTACGTTTTCCCTTTCCCAGTGGCCATTTTATTTGACTTTTTTTTCTGTTTCATAACGCAGCAGCGTTTCGGAGCAGAAAAAAATGCTATTAGTACCCCGGTCTAACGGGCCGGGGTACTAATGGCTATAAGCCCTGAGACAGCAGGCCAATACTGCTACGGTAATGCCCCCAGGCCCCGGGGGCATTACCTGGGGCGGTATTGGCCCGCTGTCTCAGGGCTTATTGCCACAATATTGTCTGAGTCCTAGGTTTAGTGAGCAGACATCAACTTTCCGCAGCACCATCATGTAGAAAATGCATGCAGTGATTTTATTAAATCTGTAATGACATATGTACATTTGTATTTCATTTTAGCAGCATTGATCTTGTGAATAAATGATATTAACACATGGAGATTGTTATTGAACGCCTCTCACCCAATCAGGATTTTAAGAACACAGCCAAAAACGATCAGTATTGACCGTTTTCCAGGCGTTGTATCTTCAGAAGTAGCCTGGGGAACATCTGATACCGTTTCTCTGCGCTGCACAAACAGCAATGCAATTTCCCTGCAAGATTTCTTTCAGCAAGACACTGGAACCTAATTTAACACACTAAAGAAAAACTGCTCCCATTAACGTTGCACCTAACGTAAGCACATTCGAAAAGAATTCCAGTTCAACCAAGTTTACAATAAAAATGCATACACTCTTATTATTTAAATATTACAAAATAAAAACACTTTACTAACATGTTTTGTGTACGTTCCACACTATTTAACTACCACTTTATACTTCACAGCTCAACTCCAAAACATGTGTGACGATCAACCATGCGCTAATAACCTTATAGGGCTCGGGAGTGGTCCTTATCCCGTGATAATGACCCTCCCTCAACAATAATTTGGGGCTGGATCATTATCGAATGACAATGACCTCAACATCGGGCTATAAGGCTATATTAAAACTGCACTTCTTGCAATGTACCTAAATACAGTTACAGCACATCGCAACTCAAGTTATTTCCATTGATTTGACTCATTCTCTTCGGTATATTTTTGAATATCAATTTCTGATCAGCAATGAAATTAAATTATATTGTTAGAATGAAATTTCCGCTCACAAATACCGCCCAGATTTAGTAGAATAAACAGCAACAACGTTCAGGAACCACACACTCTTTTAAAATAAAGGGCACACTGTTGTGGAAACATTGTTTTCTGTGGGCTATTCCACAATCCCACCAATATGGATTGTTTTGTCCGACAGAGCGGACATCCTGGCAGCAGATGAACTCAGTAGGTGTCCCTAGTACGTGCAGGGAATACTCATGCGCCTCGGTGGACTCTGTATTCTGAAGTTTGCCTGGAGGCTGAATCCATACAGACTACCAAGCTTGTGCAATCCGTAGGAATCCTGTGTAATGAAGGCGGCCATGTCTCCTATGGTCCTGCCATGGTGGCGGTCTCAGATTGTCATTTGGCAACTGTAGCTCACAGCCTTACAAACCAAGCCATCAGGCAATCAGTTATTTCACGAGGGAGTCCTCGTGAACAATTTCAAGAATCAAGAAAGGCATTGGTGTAATTGTTGTCACCACTCGCCCACAAACATTGTTGCTGCTCAGAACATTAACCATGGACACCTGCAAAATAACCAAGGAAATAAGAATTTCCTATACCGTTGCTGGCAAAGTATAACAGGTGCACACCTTTTTAAACCTCAGAAACTATATTGAAATACTTCCCATAGGCGACAAATACAATGAGTGAGCTCACAGACATTTTCATCAGATTTTCATGTGGTCTTGTGGGTAAGTGACTCACTCCTGGTCATAACCAGTGCGCTAATCCAAGAAAATAAATTGGAGAGACTCTGATGGGAAGTGACGTCACAAGTGAACAGATGCAAACAAATAAAAATGCACATTTCATTAAACTTTGCTTTCACAATTAAAAAAGGGCATTTCCCAAGAGAACATATTTCCTATTAGTACCCGGAGGGTGTGTGCGAAAGCCATGGAGAAGGCCCAGAACGGGGGTATTACCAGACAGTAATCCCACCACCCTGAGCATCCTCAGGGCTGGAGGCCGCCATCTTCCACTGCCGCGGACTGAGGTAAGTGCTCCCTCTCCATCTCCCTCCCACCCCATCCTCAGATTTTCCTCCCCCTCACTTATCCTCAATTCTGTCCCCAGCGCGTTAGCTACTGATCTGCAACATGCTGCCATGAAAAGGAAGAAGGGACTACGTGTAGTCCCCTCGTCCTTTCCATTGCGGCCATATTTTTTGTTTACTTTTATTATATTTTTGAAATTGCCGCCATGGAAAGCGAGAATGGACTACATGTAGTCCCTTCTCCCATCCATTGCCGCCATTTTGTTTGTTTACTTTTTTTTGACTATTTACAATGGCGCCATGGAAAGGGAGGACGTACTTCGTTTCCCCTTCCTTGGCGGGCATTTTTTTTTCAGTTGCGTAAAACCGGCTCATTTTGCAACTGAAAAAAATAGCTTTTAGTACCCCCGTTTTATGGGTTGGTGTACTAATAGCAATAAGCACCTTGCGGGGGGTGCAGTACCGATTCAGGTAATGTCTTAGGGGCTGCATTATAGGCCCCGAGGCATTATGTGAAGTGGTAATGCCGCCCTTGCTCGGGACGTATTGCTTAAATGACACTGCCGGCTAATTACAGAAGGTATGTACGCAGCTTTTAAAGTTAAGAATCATGTCATTTATAGTGGACTGTCAATAAACGTCTTTCACAGGGCTGTTGCAGGTGAATGTTGTGGTTTTGTGGTTAAGTCTCCTGCCTCTCGCCTGTAAGAACTGCGTTTGAATCCTTGCTGAGGCATCATTCATCCCAAGGCAACTGGTCAACAATATGTGACATTTTATAAAAATCCTTAAACACACAGAGGAGACTGCATTCGCCTTGGTTTCGGAACTGTTTTAAACACAGAAAACACTGCAGGTGCAGTATTCGTTTGGACAAGGGCTTGGTGTTTTTCTAAATCTGTGGTCCAGAGAATTTTGTTTTGCTGTACCCGGTCAAATCAGGCCCAAATTCAGCCCTCCTTCTGCGTGTCTCTGGCTCTGCTGTACGTGTGCTTGCCTGTGCATGTGTGTAAAGTTCTGCCATCATATGCTCAGGTGCTTCCACTGGCATAGTAAATTGGGCCGATTTAAACCAAACATTAAAATGTCAAGACACATGTAGCAGTTATCGGAGAACATGGGTCATTATGAGTTTTCCTATATCCCAGCAGTAATACCGTTACCAGCACTTGTCTTCGGGGATTACTGGCAGATTACGAGTGCCGGTTTAAACGGTAAATCCGGTGCTGTAAATACTGGCAGTTTTTGGACAGTAGGGGTCAGATTTCCAGCATTTATAAACGGACCGGAAAACTTGTAAGTACCCCTAGTATGTGCTTTGTGGGGCGTAATGTGAAACTGTCGGATTTATGTGATTATTGCAACGGCCGAAAATGCGACTTTTTTTTAAACCCCTTTACACCACATTATATTCTATACCCCCCCACATATATATGTGGTGTAAGGGGGGGTCGAAAAGAAAAAGCATTTTTGGCCATCGTAATTGTCAGGGCGACATCTTGGTACGATTCCAAACTGTGCATTTGCATTAATCAGTACACATTAAGCAAATATACTATTGATGAAATGGTATTGAAACAAAGGCCTTGACAGATAATGTAATGATGCCTCAGTGAACTGAGGCCAACGGATGAGTGCACTGCCTTTGAAAAGTGCCTGAACGGGGACTGGATATGGCATGCCGGAAATGAGAAAACCATGCATTCAGCTGCAGGATCATCTGTGCCCGCGTTCTGGTTGTAGCCCAGGACAGAAGCTCAGGTTCTACAACCAAAAGGCTAGCTAGCCCCGAGTCCCATCAGTCCAGACATTAGCGTAGCCACGGATCTTTTACAAACCTAGAAACATCCCTGCACCCAGCAGGTGGCACAATCTGTGGAGTACGGAGGCAGGAATGCAGGTGACAAGAGGGCTTGATAGGGAAGAAAGAATTAAAGATTGGGGCAGGGTAAGGACGGGGTGGGTGGTAAGAAACATACATAGGGAAAGAATGGCGATACCGGGAAAAAAGGACTGAGAGAAAAAAAGTAGGGGGTAAGTGACACCTCTCTGTAAAAAAATAAGCACTAAGCAGTGATGGCTTAGAATTCCACTCCAGCTACCGGGTGTAAATAATGACATCCAAGAGAAGATGTCAGATTTACCAAGGCAACGGGCCTCATTACGAGTTGTGCTTGCGGGTGCTTTTCATTCCGCCAGGTCGCAATACGAAGAAATGACAAGCCAAAGATGCAGCAGAGCAGTGATTCGTCAGAGTAGAAACAGTATGAAGGGAATTTGGCACGCGGAGATGCCGACATAGAAGCTGTGAAACAGGCATGGCTATGAGGAAACGGACCAGCCAATTGTCAGGGGGCTATGCAAAACTGGCATGGCATTATGCGCTTAGATGCTGCGTCGTGTGCCACATGCTTCCCCACTTGAGATTTATCAAATGTAACTCTGCCACTCACATCGCCAAGTGGCAGTGAAGATGAGGGATGCCTGAATAACTGGACTGTGCTAGGGCTTTCATGCTAAGGTATGTAGGTTCAGGGAATCAACAGACCTTCTAAAGCTGTAATAAGCGGTGTTGTCATTATTACCCAATGACATGGTATTCAGTTTTCTCCTTTAGTTCCTCACTGCATGTGGGCTATTAGGGGGAATCTACCAGTTATGTCTGGGGTAAATTACTGATGTTCACTGCAATCGTTTCTCAGTTCACCCTGCTGTGAGGTGTGGGTTGTGTCAGTTTCCTCACCAGTGATATCAGACAAGCAGGAAGAAGATGGTGAGGGGCAGCAGTGGCTTGCTACCCTATACCAAGGGCAGCTGCACAAGTGCTCAGAAACATTTTGAAAAGTATCTTCAGGCGTACATACAAATGTGGAGGGAGACAAATTGAAAGTAAGTGAAGTATATTTATCGATCGACACAGCTACAGTGGCAGAGTCAGTGAGAGTGACTGCCCCCTTGGAATTCCCTCTATGCATGTGCACAAGTGAAATGCATGCATGTGTTCAGAGAGGGCCAGGGGTGGTGCCAGTCAGGGCAGGGCCACACGAGCATCATCGATGAGATTCTCAGTGGCAATACTGGCATATATTGTGAGTGTGACATCAAGTGTGCAACATAATGATTTATGATGGAAATACTGAATTACATTGTGGGCATGACATTTTCAAAGCGATTTGCAGTGTAACTGCGCATCTCATCAGCAAATTTATTTTCAGTGAGAAAACTGTCCTATATTGTGTGTGCAGCATCAAGGAACAACATTATGGCATCAATGTTGGCATATATTGTGCACGGCATGCTGTCATATATTGTGGGTACACCACCATGGAAGTACTTTACAGAATCATATCATCAAAGTGATTTATAGTATCAATGCTGGCACATATGGATGTCCAGGGTGCTAGAGGTAGAGAGGAGAGTCCAAAGAAGGGAGACAGGAAGGATGAAGGAAGATACAAATGCAGCAACTGATACACATGCTCCATTGGTCAAATGACGAAGACGGAGACTGGCAGTGTGGGTGAAGGCATCATCAGTGGACTGGAGAGGTCAAGATGGGAAGAGAGGAGAGACCAGGAGAGTGAAGTGGCACCTATGTCAACCATAAAGATGAAGTGTTTGCTTCCTATCTCAGCGCCCACCAAGGTTTCCTCATCAGGGTGGACTGTCATGGATAGTACTGGGCACGCGCAAGCTTTCTGTGGGCTGTCCTAGTCAGGATAGGTGTTTGTGTCAGGGAACAAAAATTGTTACCTCCCATGACGTTGGCCCCCCGCTAAGGTGCAAGTATCCTTTGTGGGCATGTGTCCTCCTTGTAAAGCATTGGGCGGGGGAATATGTGGCTGGGCAATTTGTGGGTTTTGCATTTGTGCACTTGGGGGCCAAGGATACAACTGGGTGAATGCCTGATGGATTTCATACTGTACAGAAGTTTGCATCTGTCCTTGTGGCTGGGGCAGTGGGAAATAGTTGCTTTATCCGATATAACCTGCCCGGGCCTGCTCCTACATTCTTTTGCAAAGTGTCCTCATTTCCCGAAGCACCAACATTGCGAAGGCCCCATATCACCACATCAAGGTCCCATTCCCTCAAAATCCCCAAAACACCCCTTCCCACTCTGAACCCTCCTCTTCCCTGCTGCTGACCTCCTTGCTACCACTTGGGGCTGGGTATTGTTGCCACCATCCCCACTGTCCTTGTCCACTTCCTCGTGGCCACAAAGAAGCTATCCTCACGTCTGGGAGTGCCTGGGTGCTCCCTGTAGTTTCTGCCAGTGCAGGTGTGGGCGCCGTCCCTCCTACAGCTATTTTAGCTAACTTTGTCAGTGCCAGTTTTGCTTGTTCTGCCTGTATCAGCTGTGCTGCTTAACTTTCGTGCTCCTTAAATCTTTTACATTGGTGCAATATTATCGTCTGAATCTGCGCCCACCCCTTCGCTTCAATACCCCCTATTTTGTCTAGTGCCTTCTACACTTCCTTGGGTAAGCCCCGTTTTATAACAAAATAGAAAAGTGGAACTGATTGGTCCCACTGGTCCCCCGTCTCTGCCCTGCACATCTCTTTAAGTTCATTAATGTACTGTGCAGGGTCTTCATCTTCACCCATAGTGTACTGCATTATAGACTGTCCATCTGGGGTGTCGAGGTATGTTCGCTGTAGTGCCTCCCACACTTGTGCCCTAAGGTTATTGAAAGATGACCCATTGTGTGCATCATCATCCAATTTGCTCAGTATATCCCGCCTTAAGCTATATACTCAGCCTGATCACCAACAATTGCCACCAACAAATTCATATCCCCAACCGCTAAAGGTACGCCTGCCGTCTGTTTTTCAAATGCATAAATCAATTTCCCATTGCCTGCAGTGAGGGGCGGGAGCGCCTTGATCCAATTGTTTTGTCAATCTGTGCCCATGGCTCACAATGTGCCCTACCCGACCTTTGTGCAATAGTGGCAGCTGCGTGGCCATCCTCCTCCCTTCCGTCCAGTCCTCCCTTTCTTCCTCACTACAGCCACTCAGCCAAACCTGTTCCTTAAACTAGTGTAACTATTGTTGCTCTCTACCCACAATGTTATCACTACCGCCCGCTGTTCCTCTGCTTCGTGATCCTCAAATTAATCTATTCTGTCCCATTGATCCTCCCTCAATTTTCTGTCTGTTTCTCTATGTGATCTCACTGTCCAATATCCTGTGCTCCCAACTTGCCCGCCCGTATCCTCCTTCCTTTGAACGTGCACATCCTTTATTGCGTACTATCCAGTCTAAATAAAATGTCCCCCACCCTCCAATCATCTAGTCCACCCTCTTTTAACCTTCTCTCTGTCTGTGCTGTTGTTCATCGTGCCAGCTCTACTCATGCTGCTTCCTGCGCCTCCTCTAATTCCTGTTACCCTTTACAGTCTTGGGGTGGGGCGGTAATTGGGGTAGGAACATTGCGCAGGTGGCTAGGGTGGTGGCACGGAAGTGGCTGGGGTGGGCAAATAGGTTGGGTTAGTGTATACCATTGCTGGGTGAGCCGCAAACGGATATAATCCCTTATGTTCTGTTGAGGTCCCACCCCCTCTGTTACGGTGGCTCCTGCATGGATATCTCGCATCCCTCCCTCGTTGGGGCTCTCCACGTCCTCAGTAATTTTCCAAAGATCTAAAATCTCCTTCCTCTTCTGCAGCTGTCTGCCTTTATACCTCGCTGCTAAATATGTGCTCATGTGTTCTAGCACTCCCTTATTATGGATGCCCGGCTCTGGCCAGGAGCGGTCCATACCCACTGATGTCTCTACCACCCGCTGCTTGTGCTACTTTTTGATCTTGTCCCTGTAGAATGGCAGCACACTATTAATTTTAGCAAATAACGCATACTGACCTCTTAAGCTTGCGTTTGCATGCAGCGCACGCTGCAGTTGTCAAAGTCGATCCCAGGCTTCTGTTCCCTCCTCCATGTCGGCCCCAGTCAAAATCCCCCTCCCCCTTTCTTTCACACAACCAAAACCACACTACACTCACTGGAAACATTTAAAATACCATACCTGCAACAACCCACTATGGGCCTCAACTCGTCACAAATAAAAAGTCACAATACACTAAAACAACAAACTAAAATAATAACTACAACAACAAATACTACTATAACTGAGCTCCTATTAGTTCGCCTTCGTGTCACAAAGCAAATGGTAGCATCATCTCCCCTCACTCGGGAAGGTTCCCTACACTCCTTTATTTTCCTTCCTTATTATTCCTCTAAAAAATGTGCAATTAAAAAGTGACAAATTCTCCTTTACCACACAATCAAAAACACCCTTCCGTCATTTCATTTGCACAATCCCCATTTTCCTCACATACTCATGCTTCCCTACTTGTTATCACTTGCAAGGGTATCCTCACATATCCATGTTCACCTGATCTAACTCCGTCACAGGGTCCCAACAATGGCCTGCACTCTCCCCAGAGCTGCACCCTGCTTCAAAGAGCAGACAAGAATTCTGTAAAAACGTCTCCTGCACCCCTCTGGAAATGACACGCCTGGGACTGTTTGCTGCAGGTGAGTGCAGCCTGAATGTAAGCCCCATCACACTCACACCAGAGAAAATACAACCCACTAGGGAAAATGGCCCAAAACACCGCTTGCAAGGATAACAAGTATTTATTTCTACAAAGCAGAAATGCATCAGCAAAGTGCTCTGCTGCCGCCGAAGGTTCTGGCAAATTAGGGCTGTTCAGTAAGCTAAAAGGACACCTGGCATCATCTATGTTGTCATTGCATACAATGAAAACCCGCAAGGCTGGTTGGGGACGACCCTATACATGGCGGGCCACTCCATAGGGGATGCTAGGCCATTGTCTGTCTCTGTCCATGTGGGTGCTGCTGGGCTCATCATCCACAGTAAAACTGAGTCTAATAAGCAATCAGTTTCTTCTGAAAACAAGACTACTCTTTTATTGTAACAGCGCACCTGGTAAACACTGATATGGGTCCTGGGGAGAGCTGAGGACACACCATCATCCATACGTCACTCACTTCCAGATACACTAGCAGCCTCCAGAGGTCCTCCACCCTCGCTTTGAGCTATAATGTCATCCCTCCTTGGCACCTCGCAGCAAAATCAAGTGGCTCAAATGTGAAGGCAAGATAGCCTTGCTTTCTGATCTTATTGATCGATTGGGGATCTAACAACTCTATGGTTGGTGGTCTGGGCCTGGCTGACACCGCGGTATGTGGGAGTCTTGGGATCGAAGTAAATGAGGGCTGCAGCTCTGCCGCAAGGGGTGTTGGGGCAGAGGGGTCATACTATCTGTATCGTGTGAGGGTAACTGCCAAGAAGTGCTCTGCTCCCTTCTCATTGCCTTACAGAGCACATTCTTCCTGGGGCGCCAAGGCCTACAGCCTATGAGACAATGAAAGACTTGCACTTCCCTGAAGCTCACTCGTGGTGTGGGTTGTTTGTGATAATGATGCAGGCCTAATACTAACACGTTTAGTGCGTTTGATGCGCTTGGACCTACATTCCAAAATGGCCAATAACAAAAATGGTGTTTACACTTGCCTCTACTGTATATCTCCTAATGCATGCACTACGCAAACATGCACTCTACTAAGCGCACACACCCCTGCCCCCTGCTCTCTTGAAGTGAGAGCTATTGTTTGTTTCTCATTCAGGATCACCTAGGGGCTAGGAAGACCCACTTTCCATCGCAACAAGAGAGGGGTTGTAAGATGGTTGGATAGTGGGATGTCTGTTGAGATGAGAGCATTCAAGGTGTGTCCTGCAGAGTGGTTTGGGCCAGAGAGAAGGATAGTGAGGGAAAGAGTGTCACAGAGGTCGCGAAAGAGTACTGTAGCCACATCCAGAGAGTCGAGAGGGATGTTAAAGTCCCCAAGGAAGGTTTGTTTGGGAGAGGAGGTAGGAAGAGAGGAGGACAGGTCTACCCATTCTGAGAGGAAAAGAGAAGTTGGTGTGGGGAGCCTGTAGATGGTAGCGAGAGTAAGAGAGAAGGTTGGCAAGACATACAGCCTGCAGACGAGGCTTTCTAAGGATGTGTAGGTTTGAGTGGGGATGATGGAGGCAGAAACCCACTCATGGAAGATCAGAGCCACTCTGCCGCCATGCCAGGAGGGTCTGGGATTGGACAGGATCTTGTAGCCTTCAGGGAAAGAGTGTCATAAGCAGTGACAGAGCTGGCCTTGAACCACGCCTTAGTGTGAACAAGCTCGTCAAGGTCAAGGTCTATTGTGCAGGAGAAGGAGCGAGATTTGAGGGTAGCTAAGTGGAGCTGGTTGCCCCCTTTAAATGATTTGTGGTGGGGGGACAGGAGTGGGGCCACCACTGGGGGGGGGATGAGGGAAGGAGGGATGGCGAGAGAGGGGGTGATGTTGAAGAGGGATGGAAGACGCCATTGTGATAGACATTAATGGTGTATTTGGAAGATGCAAAGTGTCTTTCATTAAAGGCCTTACAGGGTAAATGTTGGCATATATTGTGGGCACAACATCATAAAAGCGATTTATAGTGGGAATGCTTGCATACATTGAGGCTACAGCATTGTAAAAGTGATTTTTAATGTTAATGCTCAAATATATTGTGTTGTGGCATCATAAAACATGTACTGAAAGGCTCCTGTGTGCTGCTATTGAGCTTGTATCTATTGCTGTTTAGAATGTGTTACCAACTCTACAGAACCAGTTTTAAACTGTTGGCTTTCCCCCCGTTTTCCTCCAAACGGTGTCATAAAATGCACCAGTTGAACTCATTATTTAAAAGAAGAATTCTCAGAGGAGAACCCATTCAAACACTCTTAAATTGCTGAGGGCTCCTTTACTACAACTAGTTTCCCATGTTTTTTAGGGGAAATAGTAATACTCTTTCACTCAAAATATTCATCAGCCTCCACTGACCTTGAATCAGTTAAAATGACAGTGGAGCCACCTGCCTGCCTACTGGCATCAAAATCTGCTGCCCCTGCCCCCACCCCGCAGCTAAAATATCACCAAGGGCAAACGGCCCTGCATTGAAATATAAACTATGAATTAGAACAAGCACGCACATTATTACTGCGTTTCGTTTTTATTACAACTGACTTGACACCTTTGCACAGCGCCATTTTAGGTTGGGCAGCAGTAAACGTGTCTACACAATGATAAACTGCATTTATGCTCAGCAGGCCTCACATACTTTTTATGATGTGTTTACAGTTATACACTATGACATTGTGACACATGCTGACCTACAAGGAGAGAATTTTTTAGATTATAAATTATAATTGCTTATTTATAACGCGCTTAATACCCAGAGGTTTCTAAGCGCAGACCCAGGGATCGAACCTGTGTTACCTTCTGTAAACGAGTGTGCGCCTGACCACATTACTTTAAAATATGGTGCACCCTGAAATATGAATAATAATGTAGTATATGAAACAAAAGTAAAAGGAGAAAGAAGCAAAAATACAAATGGCGTAACCGTTTTCATAACACTGTATGAATACTGAATGCGCATGTATAAAAAATGTAATACATGCACTCCATGGGCGTCCTCACAACACAATACGCACGTAATTACATGGAAAGACTTTCATGCAAATCTACTTGGAGACTAGGAACCCTCCGGGTATTGTTCGATGCAGATCCAGGTGATTAGACGTGCATTTTCTATGCATGAATTGTGAGTAATTTATAAACCAACGCAGGGATGAATATTTAAACGGTGATAGCAGTCTAACAGAGAGATAGAACTTTGCCAGGCTGAAAGCATACACTTGGCCTGTGGTTTCCCTTCCCCCAAGCATGCCCTTCTAAAGTTATTGCCCGCAACCTAAGATCTTATGCACATTGTTTTTCTGACCAACCCGCCATGACTGAAGCGTGAGATAGCTAGCCGTACCCACACGGGCCATCAACATCCTGGCCGAGCTACTCTTTCTAGAAATATCATTTGGAAAGTACTGCTTGGCTATATCATCTGAACTTTACCCATCCTGTCCGCCAACATTTACCCTTCGAGAATTCTCTCCATGCCACTTCTTCTTCTGCTACACCCCTGGAGCTACTCAATGCTTACCACCTCAGTACTTCCTGGAAAGATGTGTGGTGCTACCCATCCCCCCAGCCATTATTTCGGAATTCCCTATGAGCCCAACCTCTCCCTACCCAGCCCTTGATCAGATCTTCTTATAGCTCGGCCCTGAGCACATGTACCACCGACCTTTACTTTACCGGAGAGCACATGCGAAGCATGAGCACATACAAGAGCTGCTTGCTTGCCTCCTACCTATCCATCGCACAACGCCCACCCTCCTCGCCCCTTCTCCCACTTGCCACCACTCCCATGAAGGGCCACGTTCACCCACCCCATCCAATTCTGCCTCTCTCATTGATTCTTGGCATGACTAGGATAGGTCAATGAAATGCCATACTGATACCAGTAGTCCATGGCCTAAAACCAGCAAGTGGACTGTTTCTTCATGGCGGAAACTTGGCATTCACATAACTATTCTCTTTCCTTCTCGTGCATCATATACGACCATATTTTTGAGATGGAAACCTGGAATTCATACGACTGCTCTCTCCCTCCTTCTCCTGCTCCATATACCATGGCTTCTGTATGGTAGAAATTTGCTGTTCACGTGACTACTCTCCCTCTCCTTCTCCTGCAACATATACCATGGCTTCTTTATGGTGGAAACCTGGCGTTCAAATGACTACTCTCCCTCTCCTTCTCCTGCTCCATGTACCATGGCTTCCTTAAGGTGGAAACCTGGCGTTCACGTGACTACTCTCCCTCTCCTCTCCATCTCCATGCCCCATGGCTTCTTTATGGTGGAAACCTGGCGTTCACGTGACTACTCTCTCTCCCCCTCTCCTGCTCCATGCACCATGGCTTCTTTATGGTGGAAACCTGGCATTCACGTGTCTACTCTCTCTCCCCCTCTCCTGCTCCATGCACCATGGCTTCTTTATGGTGGATGCATGGCGTTCACGTGACTACTCTCTCTTCCCCTCTCCTGCTCCATGCACCATGGCTTCTTTATGGTGGAAACCTGGCGTTCACGTGACTTCTCTCTATCTTTCTCCTGCTCCATATACCATGGCTTCTTTATGGTGGACACCTGGCGTCCACGTGACTACTCTCTCTCGCCTTCTCCTGCTCTGTATACCATGGCTTCTTTATGGTGGAAACCTGGCATTCACGTGTCTACTCTCTCTCCCCTTCTTCTGCTCCATGGCTTACTCATGGCTTCTTTATGGTGGATGCATGGCGTTCACGTGACTACTCTCTCTCCCCCTCTCCTGCTCCATGCACCATGGCTTCTTTATGGTGGACACCTGGCGTCCACGTGAATACTCTCTCTCGCCTTCTCCTGCTCTGTATACCATGGCTTCTTTATGGTGGATGCATGGCATTCACGTGACTACTCTCTCTCCCCCTCTCCTGCTCCATGCACCATGGTTTCTTTATGGTGGAAACCTGGCGTTCACGTGATTACTCTCTATCCTTCTCCTGCTCCATGCACCATGGCTTCTTTATGGTGGAAACCTGGCGTTCACGTGTCTACTCTCTCTCCCCTTCTTCTGCTCCATGGCTTACTCATGGCTTCTTTATGGTGGATGCATGGCGTTCACGTGACTACTCTCTCTCCCCCTCTCCTGCTCCATGCACCAGGGCTTCTTTATGGTGGATGCATGGCGTTCACGTGACTACTCTCTCTCCCCCTCTTCTGCTCCATGCACCATGGCTTCTTTATGGTGGAAACCTGGCGTTCAGGTGATTACTCTCTATCCTTTTCCTGCTCCATATACCATGGCTTCTTTATGGTGGAAACCTGGCATTCACGTGTCTACTCTCTCTCCCCTTCTTCTGCTCCATGCACCATGGCTTCTTTATGGTGGAAACCTGGTGTTCACGTGACTATTCTCCCTCTCCGCTCCTGCTCCATGCACCATGCACCATGGCTTCTTTATGGTGGAAACCTGGTGTTCACGTGACTGCTCTCTCTCTCCTTCTCCTGCTCCTTATGTCAAATGAGAAATTATATTGTGCCTCCTATCACAATAAATATACGTATATTGGCCTACACCAAGCTGCTTATAAGTCGCTTGCGAAGAAATCCGTGTTGCAAGGTCCTTACCTTAAAAACAATGTAAACCGCCATTTTAGGTCAATCCGCCATTCTAGGTTTGCTTTGTAAAGTCACCCTGTGAGTTAAAATGGTGGACGATGTCATTCCGAAATACAACATGGCTGTCTTGACCTCTGTATGTAGCTAATATGTAACTTGCCTCCAGGACACTTGTTGAGGTTGTGATCTGAGACCTTGTCCTTCGTTGAACTGTGTGTAAAGGATTACTCGTGCAATGAAACTAATCTGCGAGCATATGTTAAGAACAATGTATTCAAATACTGAAAGTAGAAAACTTGTTTAACTACATTGTATTAATGTTTGAGAAGACCTGCATGGAAAATTCCAGAATACACAGTTGCTGTATAGGCTTGTTGATATATGTATTAAAAGCAAACCAGTTACATGTGGATGTGCGAAACTCTGCATGAACCCTAGATCGGTGATGTAATAGCGGAATATTAACCCGGAGTAGGGCTGGACATCGTGGTCACGAAGAGTATAAAAGACCAATGCATTCTAATGTACAGCGTCTCTCACTGAACACACTGAACCACGCTGGAGTTCGTTGTGTTGCAGTGAGGGTCGATAGCTATCTGATTTTGCTCTGTTCTTCGTAACTGGATTCAGTATAAAATAAAGTACTTTGGATGTTCCTTTGTAACCCGTGTTCTGTGTATTTCCTTTTGGGGTACTCAGCCTCGACATTTTGATTTTGTTTTCACACTTAGACTACTCTCCCTCTCCTTCTCCTGCACCATATACCATGGCTTCTTTATGGTGGAAACCTGGCGTTCATGTATCTACTCTCTCTCCCCTTCTCCTGCTCCATGCACCATGGCTTCTTTATGGTGGAAACCTGGCATTCACGTGACTACTCTCCCTCACCTTCTCCTGCACCATATACCATGGCTTCTTTATGGTGGAAACCTGGCTTCACGTGACTACTCTCCCTCTCCTTCTCCTGCACCATATACCATGGCTTCTTTATGGTGGAAACCTGGCGTTCATGTATCTACTCTCTCTCCCCTTCTCCTGCTCCATGCACCATGGCTTCTTTATGGTGGAAACCTGGCATTCACGTGACTACTCTCCCTCACCTTCTCCTGCACCATATACCATGGCTTCTTTATGGTGGAAACCTGGCTTCACGTGACTACTCTCCCTCTCCTTCTCCTGCACCGTATACCATGGCTTCTTTATGGTGGAAACCTGGCTTCACGTGACTACTCTCCCTCTCCTTCTCTGCAACATATACCAAGGCTTCTTTATGCTGGAAAAGCCTTCACGTGATTACTCTCTCACTCCTTCTCCTGCTTCATACACCATGGCTTCTTTATGGTAAAAACCTGGTGTTCACGTGACTACTCGCTGTCTCTCCTTCTGCACCATATTCCATAGCTTCTTTATGGTGGAAACCTGGCGTTCACGTGACTACTCTCCCTCTCCTTTTCCTGCAACATATGCCATGGCTTCTTTATGGTGGAAACCTGGCGTTCACGTGACTACTCTCTCTCTCCTTCTCCATATGTCATGGCTTCTTTATGGTGCAAACCTGGCATTCACGTGACCACTCTCTCTATCCTTCTCCTGCTCCATATACTATGGCTTCTTTATGGTGGACAACTGGCGTTCACATGACTAGTCTCTCTCCTTCTCCTGCACCATATACCATGGCTTCTTCATGGTGGAAACCTGGCATTCACGTGACTGCTCTCTCTCCTTCTCCTGCTCCATATATCTTGGCTTCTTTATGGTGAATCCTGTGTTCACGTGACTACACTCTCTCCCCTTCTCCAGCTCCATGCACCTTGGCTTCTTTATGGTGGAAACTTCGCATTCACGTGACTACTCTCCCTCTCCTCTCCTGCTCCATGCACCATGGCTTCTTTATGGTGGAAACCTGGCGTTCATGTGACTACTCTCTCACTTCTTTTCCTGCACCATATACCATGGCTCTTTATGGTGGAAACCTGACGCTCATGTGACTACTCTCTCACTTCTTTTCCTGCACCATATACCATGGCTTCTTTATGGTGGAAACCTGGCGTTCATGTGACTACTCTATATCCTTTTCCTGCACCATATACCATGGCTTATTTATGGTGGAAACCTGGTGTTCACGTATCTTCTCTCCCTCTCCTCTCCTGCTCCATGAACCATGGCTTCTTTATGGTGCCAACCTGGTGTTCATGTGACTACTCTCTCTCTCCTTCTCCTGCTCCGTATATCATGTCTTCTTTATGGTGGAAACCTGGCGTTCACGTGACTACTCTCTATCCTTCTCCTGATCCATGCACCATGGCTTCTTTATGGTGGAAACCTGGCGTTCACGTGACTACTCTCTATCCTTCTCCTGATCCATATACCATGGCTTCTTTATGGTGGAAACCTGGTATTCACGTGACTACTCTCCCTCTCCTTCTCTGCAACATATACCATGGCTTCTTTATGGTGGAAACCTGGCATTCACATGACCACCCTCTCTCTCCTTCTCCTGCTCCATGCACCCTTGCTTCTTTATGGTGTTAAGCGGGTGTTCACCTGACTACTCTCTCTCCTTCTACTGCATTATATACCATGGCGTCTTTATGGTGGAAAAGCGTTCACATGACTACTCTCTCTCTCCTTCTCCTGCACCATATACCATGGCTTCTTTAAGGTGGAAACCTGACTACTCTCTCTCTCCTTCTCCTGCTCCATATATCATGGCTTCTTTATGGTGGAAACCTGGCGTGCACGTGACTACTCTCCCTCTCCTCTCCTGCTCCATATACCATGGCTTCTTTATGGTGGAAATCTGGAGTTCACATGACGACTCTCTCTCCCCTTCTCCATCTCCATGCACCCTGGCTTCTTTATGGTGTTAAGCGGGTGTTCACCTGACTACTCTCTCTCCTTCTCCTGCATTATATACCATGGCGTCTTTATGGTGGAAAAGCGTTCACATGACTACTCTCTCTCTCCTTCTCCTTCTCCTGCACCATTTACCATGGCTTCTTTATGGTGGAAACCTGGGGTTCATGTGACTACTCCCTCTCCTTCTCCTGCTCCATATACCATGGCTTTTTTATGGTGCAAACCTGGCGTTCACGTGACTACTTTCTCTCTCTCCTCCTATATCATATACCACAGTTTCCTCATGGTGGCATTCAAGTAACTGGTCCCTCACCTTCTTCTAAATCATATACCAATGTTTATTTATGATGGAAACCTGATGTTCATGTCACTGCTCCCTTCCCTTCTCTTCTATCAGTCACTTTATGTGACTGCTCTCTCCATCTATATCAGACCACATTTTGAGGTAGACACGTGGCTTTCACACAACTGATCCCCACCCTCTTCCTGTATCAGACCACGCTTTGTGGTGGAAACATAACATTCACATGACTGGACTCTATCCTTCTCCTGTATCATGCACTATGTTGTTTTATGATGTAAACCTGACGGTCACATGATGGCTCTATCCTTCTCCTGTATCATGCACTATGTTGTTTTATGATGGAATCCTGGCAGTCACATGACTACTCTCTCTCCTACTGATGCATCATATGCTACCATGTCTTTATAATGTAAACCTGACGGTCACATGATGGCTCTATTCTTCTCCTGTATTATTACTATACTACTGTTTCTTTCTGGTGTTAACCTGGCAGTCACATGGCTCCCCTCTTCTTCTCCTGGTTCATATATCATGGCTTTATTTATGACAGAAAACACATCCACATGACTGATCTCTCTCCATCTGTATCTTTGTGGTGCAAAGCTAGTGTGCATATGACTTCTCTCTTTCCTTCTCCTGTGTCAGATATCACAATGTCTTTGTGTTGGGATCTTCACCTTGATCAGGGGTCTGTAACCTGCAACACCAATGATCCCTGACCACTGGCTGTGCTGCCTGAGGCTGATGGGAGTAGTATTCAAAAACATCTGGCGAGCCAAAGCTTATAGACCCCCTGCCCTATATCTGTAAAACTTCTGGATCGACCAACCGCCAGAGGCAGGAACACACATATGGTTTGTAATGTAATGCTTTGTGGCCTTTTCACTGTTTCTGCTGCTCCTCAAATCCAGGGTGTGGTGATATAATGATGACTTGCGATAATCTTTTTCTGGCCCACCTCCTGCGTTTCGATCCCCATATCCCACCTTTTCCCCCACTAATAGCTTTAGAGATAGCATTCAGTTCACCTCTGACTTCTGAACCATCTGCCCCAAGTAGACCCTTATCAATGAGCACTCTCTTAATACACTTGTTGTGTATTGTGTGTGAAATACTTTTGGTGTCTTCAAATAGTAGTGATGTGGCACTAACTTGCACATTATTAATGATAAAGCAAATACACTATGGTGCAGCACTAACCACATATTCTCATTCAGCTGCTGCTGGAAAGGAAAGTCGAGGACATCATTAGGTCTGCAGATGCCTCCTCCACAGGCAGACAGTTCGGAGGATGAATTTGTGAGCAGTGAGCATAAGACTCCTTAGGGTCCCATAGCCATCTTTAATCTTTTCGATGCTGACAGTGGAGGTGGGTGTTTGGTAGAAGTTGATGTGGAGGCAGGGCTACACTGCTACGTCACCACCATCATGACCTAACGCGTTAGCAAGCCTATCCTCTCCAAAGCAATAGAGTGAGTCAGACAAGAATTAAGCATTCATAGACAATCCGGCGTGGGCCGATCGGAGGTTATCAGTCTGAGGACCGAGCTAAAGACCTGAGCATAGCGAAGGCTTTTAACAAGAGTCAGCAGACTGATATCACCCAATCCAGCAAGCCAGAGAGAGTAAGGGGGCCATTCCGAGTTTGGAGGCAGCCATGGTGCTATTAGCACCATGGCTGCCTCCAAACCCGGGTCTGGGTCCGGTGTCTCTGAATGGTGACTTACCGGGTCATTCCAACCTTGGAGGACCCGGTAAGTCCCCATTGAGAAAACCATTCCCCATTCACATGTGAGCCCCCGTAGGGCTCCATGGGAATGGGGAAGGAGCCCTATTGCGGGCCTTTTATTAGCTCCATGGTCCCTTAACGGGTCCCGCTAAGAACGGCTGGTCAGACTCGGAATGTGGCGGTAGGGGGTTAACGGCACCGGCATCCTTACCGGTGCCGTTAACCCCCTACCGCCATACTCGGAATGAGGCCCTATGAATGCTAGTGGCACCCCGGGTTGCCAATCCGGTAACCCGGGATGCTGAGAGCATTGCATTTTGTTTGAATGAACGGGACGCCTCACAGCATCACGTTCATTCAAATAAAATACTTTAGCAAGATTGCCGCCACAGAGCTGGAAGAGAGGCCTCCATACAGAGCACCTCTTCCATTTCCATGGCAGCCAGCACGGATAACGGGTGTAGGCAGCAGCAGCGGTGGCAGGTGCCGCCGGTGCAGAATTCAGGTAAGTGGGGAGGATTAAAAGAAGAAACGAGGGCGGGCGGAGGGAAAATGGGGCGAAGGAAGCAGCCATCAGGTTTGTTCGGAACGCAGGCTTAGATCGGTAGTGTCAGCCTGCGTTCTGAGCAACCTGATTGGTTGCTACCCCTGCCCTGGGTGCTATTATGAATCAGAGACCAAGCATTCTTTGACATTGAAGAATCAGTGACAAAGCAGTCACTGCAGGGAAAATTCTGATGCCAAATATTCACTGCCATTGAAGCGTCAGAGGCTGCCAGTAAGATATCAGAGAGCAAAGATATACAGCCAGTGAGGAATCAGAGTTCTGGCAGGTCCATCCATTGAACAATCAGGCTGCCAGTGTTTTCTGCGGTTGAGAAATCAAATTCCAAACATTCACTGCCATTGAAGAACCAGACCAAAACGCTGCATCGAAGAGTCAGAGAACAGTCACCATTGACAAAACAGATTTCATACATTCAACGCTATTGAAGAATCAGCTTCCAAATGTTCAGTGCCTTTGGAGATTGTCTAGAACGCGCGGTGCTGTCGCCTGTCAATGCTCGTCGATGAGTGTCCATCACCTTGGGTTTTCCAAAGGTTGACTACACTTTTGTGTTACTCATTCACCTCCTTCCTCAACGAGGAGGCCAGACATGGCCATTTCCCCTGGAATGTAATTTGTCTTGTCTAAATCCCATTGCCACCTTCTTTTCTCAGGATTTTCTGGGGCCTTTATTATTAAATATTAGCTGTGGGTTTTAATAATGCATGATTACATGTGGTGGCAAGATAAGTCGTCCCACCTCAAACATGGTATTTGGACCTGTGTCTCAACTACCTGTTTTTAAGAGCCAATCACTTTGTTTGGTCATCAAGATGTACTATCCCGAGTTCCTTCTAAAAACATGTGGATTTCCATTAGCCCACAGCAGATAGTCTTAATCTATTTATTTTATTTTTGCAATTATGTAGCGCCCACAACCAAAGGTATCATGGCACTGTCACAGAATGAGTGGGTACATACAGAAAGTACAGTCAACAGGTTATGCATATTTGTTAAAAAGTCAAGTTTTCAAGAGTTTTCTGAAGGCAAGGTGTGATGTTTCCTTTCTCATGTGGCCGGTGAGAATGTTCCAGAGGGTCGGTGCTGTAACACAGAAACTAGAGTCCCCAGCTCACTGAAGATTGAGTAATAATTAGTATGATCAGCAAGTAAAACGCTCCTTTCAAACATCTTCATTTAGCCTGGATTGTACACATTTAACTCCCCAACCAACCAACGCGACCCTTCAACCTTCTGGGGTTGATAAATTCAGTACCGTTGAAATGGGTAATAATAACACACCTTATTACAATGGCTCGACACAAGAGAAGTCCAGTATGGCGAAGGTTTAGTTAATGAAAGCATTGCAAAAACAAGGGACTAACTAGAAATTCCTACACATGTGTAAAACCTGTGAGCAGCTTCAAAATCTTACAAAACACCTGCCATCCGTTACTGTGTCATAACATGCCTGTCTACGAGGTCTTTGATGTTACCTGCACTAGGGGGGTGGTGCACATAAAGATCTGCGTCTCAGCCCCTCTAAGTGCGAGGGAAAGCTAACTCGATGTATTAATACAATAGGTTATTTATAACGCGCTTAATACCCAGAGGTTTCTAAGCGCAAACCTGGGGATCAAACCTGTGTTGCTCCGTGTCATCTTGCTTCCAAGGGGAGGGCGTTTGCCGCTGAGCTATCATCCTGAGACTTGCTATGCCCTTAAAGAGAGAATCCTGCAGCCCCCGGTCTCATCGGTTAGACAATTGTGATTTGCTCCCATCAGCTATCCTGGTAATGTGGGCCATTAAAATGCTTCTTTGGATAACTCCTCAACAGCTTTTTGCTCAAAAAGGCTTATAACGAGGTTCAGAGGCAAAGGTCCCTAAATGAGGGCCACGATGAGGATTGCCTCTAAATTCAACTTGTCTGTTATCCATCTGAAAGGCTATCTTGGAATATGAGATGAACGGGGAGGTAGTGTAAATATCTTAAACAATCTTCAAATTGTCCCTTGTTATGTGTGAGTAGCTCATCTAGCTCTGGGTGTGCTTATCCTTATGGGACATGGAGCTTTGTATTTTGCATTGTAACTGCAGAAATACAAGTGTGAACAGGCCATGCATGAATAACTATGGTGTTGTTGAAATGTCTTCAGTTGAAGCAGTAACATAGGAAGTCATCTTTCTCTCAGCTTCCAATGACATTTCCACCCTTCCCCCACCTATCTCCTTTCCACTTGGTCCTCTTTGATAATGACATACGACTGAAACAGTTCATTACTACCACCGCCTCTGCTGCTCATATCATCCTCCTCAACATTAGGAAAAGTGTTCCTTTTCTTGCTAACCGCTCCACAAAAACTCTAATTTCCACTCTGGTTCTGAGCAAACTAGACTACTGATCAAACCTACTACTTGGCCGTTCTCTCTACTTCTTCTTCCCTCTAAACGAAGTCATCAACTTTGCTTCCTTCACTCCCTACAACTTATCAAGAATCCTGCAGCCACTTCTATCTACCGAAAACGTGCTTTCTGGCTCTCTTTGCAAAACGTCTCTCTATTTAAGTTCCTTCTGCTAGATTAAAAAGATATCAATGGTCTTGCTTCTCAATACCTCTCTGATTGAATTTCTGTTTACTCACAATATCATTCCTTCTGATCCCTCTCTACCCTCAACCTCAATGTCCCATATCCTCCCTGTGTGTGCTCTCGCTTCCACTCTTTCTCCATACTCGCAGTGCTCCACTGCCCATAACAATCAAAGCCAGCCTAACTGTGGATCTCTTGAGAGCTCGGCTCAAAGTCCACTTATGTGCTTAAGAGGGAGCTCTCTCTACTCTCTCCCCTCCCTCCATACGTTATCTCACCACTGCCTGCAGTGACGCTTAATAATGTATATTTAATTAGTACTCCTCTCTTCAGTTCGTAGCACTTGACCCCTTAGGTTAATTTAACCTTTATAATCCACTTGTTTTCTTATACACATTTTGTTTTGTCTCTGGTGTATGTCCTAATAATTGTATACCCTCAAACTGGCTCACCACTTGTTCTCATCTTTATGTTATTGTACAGGTACCCTTCATGGGACTGTTTCCGTCATCTGTAAATGTGTGATTGTAAATAAAAAAATAAATAAATAAATACACACTCACTGTCACACACAAATGTGTCACCTCCAGGGCACCCATCTACCTCGACCATTGCCTTACAGGCAAAACCACACCCAGAACCCTCGGATCCAACGCCAACACCCACCTTCTCATTCCGCCATTCAAACCCCACAGAACAGTAAATTTGAGCTTCACGGTAGCAGCCCCCAGAATCTGGAACTCACTCCCACCAAATATCTGCAACAAACCCTTCCTCCCACTCTTCAAGAAATTACTGAAAACTTTGCTTTTTAATAAATGCTAACAGCCTTGACTGTCCAATCCTGCCTAATGTTCAACGGTCCTTGCTTCTTGCTGTCTCAAATGTACCAAAAAATCCTGTGAGCTCTGCCGTGTTTCTACTAAGTTTTGCAAGTAATCTTTGTAACCAATAATCTTGTAACTATGTCTGTAAACAATAATTTTATGTAAGCTTCAAGTATTCTGTAAACTACGCCGTGAAAGATACCTCAGGGCTTGGGCGTGTAAACAATTGCAATAAATAAATAAAAAAAATGAAATAAATATGTTCTTTAAAACTCAGAGAGCAGATTATCCTGCCCAACCTTTTAATTCCCCAGGGTATGTGAAAAAGAAGAATTTTGTTTTGGGGCGGGTGAGAGCCCATTGAAATTAATGGACGGGTAGGAGGCATGGCGGGTGAATGCATTTATTCCAAGGCGGATGACACCCGCCTAAATCGTGTGCGTTGAGAGGTATGGTAGGGAACAGGTCGAAAAGAGGCATTTGTAAATTGCTGAACAGAAGCTTAAATCCTGGGATTGTTGACTCTGTGTTTGATCCTTCATAGAGTGATAACAGGAGTGCGTTTCAGTTTAGTAGTTGTGTAGGAATTACTTATTAAGTAATAAAAAAGAAAGTATTTGTGGTGTTCACACACACTATAAAAATGTCCAATATTCTAGCTAAACGTCTATGGCGGTGCACTCCCACGCCTCTTCCTCATCTAATGGAGCATTTTTCTTTTCCCTCTGCTAGTGTTGACACCTGTTGCCCAACTGCCCCCCCTACTCCCATCTCCCTTGCACTTCTTGTTACTGCTCTTGCACAACCCGAATGACGCAAGGCCTAGTAGGACCGTTATTGTGGTTTTCTTCCCTGTCTCCCACCTTTTTTGTCTTGTGGCGCCTTGAAACACCATTTGCTCTATAGCGGACTTATCAATATTCAATCAATAAATAACTAACTAACTAAATAAATACATAAATAAATAAATAAATGTAAGCCATCATGGGAGATAACACGCCAGGTGCATTACACTGAAGGATAATTGCAATTGACAAAAGTGCTTTTGTCAGCAGGCCTTTATCATGTTCGGACTGGCCTATATGGCAATAGGGCAATTCCTGAAGTGCCAGTGGATCAGGCCAGTGCAGGCTGGTTGTATAAATCTATATAGACCAGTGTAATGACCTGGTTCACTGTGCAGCTGGTAGTCCTGATCAATGCTACTGGAATGACGTAACTTAGACTGGAACACCCCCATTTAAAAACGCTTTGTAAATCAAACACATTTGCTTCTAGGTAGCACTGACATAGAATTGACACATCCTGAATTGCAATTTGTGAATATGGACCACTTTTTTATGGGTGCACTGGACAGTTTTTTGTGCCAATCCGACTCTGGCCTTTATTCCTGAGCGATTACACCACTTAGGTGTAGGTGTGAAACATTGTAGCAGAAGATCTATTTACATTTTCACAATCAGAATCACTCATGAATTCTTTACAGAATTATCTGGTTCCTACTAATTGAGCTAACAACATCAAACTCTCACCCCACCCCCAGCACTGCTTTACTTTTGTGTAGACTTAACTGTCCATTTATAAGTTGTGACTAGTAAACTCAGGAGGATGCTACCCTCCTGAGCCAGTCGGGAGGCTAGCTCAGGGGCAACGTGCTCGCCTTGGAAGCAATATCACACAGAGCAACACAGGTTCGATCCCCAGGTCCCTGCTTAGAAACCTCTGGGTATTAAGCGTGTTATGAATATCAAATTGTAATTTATTTTTAATAATAAACCCTCAATAAGCTCAACAACGTTTTTCTCTGTACAAGAGGCTATTGTAGAATGAGCCCAGATTAGACCACACCATTTTATCAACCATTCGCCTTGAGTGGGGCTCCAGGCAAATGATACCTTAGAACGGAAATATATTAGCAGGCAATTCTGTGAGTCTGTGGGCCTCAGATGCTTTTCTGCATATCAATTCGTAACATCATTTTAGATTGTCTTTTGCATGAATATGTAGATTACAGCTGTTTTGCATCTTAACTGTATAATAAATGCTTAGAATGTTAACTGAGTTCGAGGGTGTGCGGTGCGCGCATCACGCGCCTGGTTATTTCTAGGCTTTTAACAATAACTGTATTGGAAAAGGGGATCGGTTTTCCTAGAGGAAATGTACACTCTTAAAAACAAAAAGTTTACAAACAACGCTGTTAATAGTAGGGATTCATGCGGGCATTCGAACAGTACAACACCGTTCCTTGTTTCGGAAAGCTGTTGAGGGATTGGCCAAATTGTTATCATAATGAGTTCTCTTTAAGGGAATTCCATGACAGCAGACCACGACCGTGTATCAAGTAGGGGTAAGAGTTAACAGGATCCTCCCCTTTTGTTTGTAGGTAGGCTATATAATTAATTGGTTTGACCTGGGGCCCATGAATCCCCTTTCTAATTGTAACCTTGATGGAGAATTGGCAGATAACTTTCCTTGGCTATTATGTTGAAGGTCATGAAGGGGGAGTAAAGAAAGTCCCCTATGGTTCCCAAAGAAGAAACAGGGTCAGTTCTGGTTGACAGTCAATACTAACTATAAGCACCTATATTAAAGAGTGACAACAGGCACCCTTGGGGGATTACATTTATTCACCCATGTTCTTCAGATTTTTGGATAGAAAGTAAGTCTTATGGGAGTGTGACAATAATGTGTTTTTTATGGTTTTTTTTATTTATTGCATTTGGTTTCACGCCTAAACCCTGGGGTGTCAAGGCGTAGGTTACAAGATTACTTAGAAACTCAGCTTGCCATACATACAGGGTTATGTACGGTTACAGGGTGATGCAGGATTTCAACTTGCAGGTCTAGTAATTGCAGTCAACATATAATCAGTTACAAGGTAGTACAATGTTACAATTTTACAGTTAAGTATTTACAGTCACAGTTGAATGTTGTAATGGTGGTCTCGTAGTTATTTAGAATTTGTTAAAGAGGCAGGTTTTGAGGATTTTCTTGAATTTTTGGAAGGAGGGCTCATTACAGATATTGGCTGGTAGTGATTTCCAGATTCTGGGGGCTGCTATTGGGAAGCCGGAGTTACCTGTTCTTACATTCTTGAAATGGGGGATGCATAGGTGCATGTCTGAGTTGGATCTCAGTGTTCTGGTTGTGATTTTGCGTGTTAGGCAGTGATTGAGGTAGCTGGGTGCAGCCCCAGATATACATTTATGTGCTATGGTGAGGGTTGTATGTAGTATCCTAGCTTGAATGGGGAGCCAAGGGGCCTCTCTCCTACGTTGTGAAATATGCTCTCTCTTTTTTTAATGCCTAACGCTGCTCTGAGTGCTTTGTTCTGGAGAAGTTGCATTTTGTTTATGGTTTTTTTTAGGTCCTTAGAAGTAGAATGTTGCAGTAGTCGATCTTGGCCAGGATGAGGGCTCTGGCAATCGTGATGCAGTTTTGGGGCGTGAGGAAGGGTCTACTTTGGCCGTATATCCTGTAGATGAGGAGAGTGCGCTAATGTGTTTGCACATGGTATGGCTAGAATCCAGGTAAACCCCTAGTGTTTTGACTTGGTTGGAGATGTTGATTGGGTGCCGTCAATTACTATGGCAGAATTTCGAGGGTGAAGTTTACTTAGTCTGTCTGGGGATCCTACCATCAAAATCTCTGTTTTTCCTCCATTAAGGCAGAGACTGTTAGTCGCCATCCAGTTCTGGAAGATGGAGTACATATTGTTGACAGCAATGGTATCCTGCTCAAGGTTGCCTGAAATGGGAATGCGTATTCGTGTATCATCAGTGAAGTTGGTGTATATTGCTCCCATAGCATCTAATGCTGCAAATAGTTCTATTGTGCATGCGTTGTAGAGTGTCAGGGACAGGCAGGAACCTTGGGGGACACCCAGTGGGACTGTTACTGGGTCTGCTGCTACATCGCCTATCGCTACTCTCAGTTTGAGGTCTTCAAGAAATAATTTAACCCAGGCAGAAGCGTCCTTTGAGAATTGGAAGTTCTTCGGTAACGTCAGAAAAACTTTATTATTGTCTACTAAGTCAAAGGCTGCGGATAAGTCAAGTAAAAGTAGAATACACAGTTTCCCTGAGTCCCTGATAGCATCCATTTGGTTTTTTAGATCTAGTAGAGCTGTCTCTGTACTGTGTCTTGGTGGGAAGCCTGATTGTCTTTGCCCTAGCAGCTGGTTATTTTCGAGATGGGATTGGACTTGTGTATATGCAATTATTTCTATGATATTGAGTAGGAAGGGGACTGTGGTGAGGGGCCTGTAATTGGTGGGGGTGGTGGGGTCTAATGATGCTTTTTTGAGGAGTGGGGTGACCCAAGATTCTTTGATGTTGGCTGGTATGGTCTTGGCGTTAAATGAGGCATTGATGAAGTTGGTGATGATGGGCGCAAGTATGGGGGCAAAATCCTTAACTAGTTAGGCGGGGAAACTGTCTCCCTTACAGTTTGACGGTTTGAGGGAAGCTATAGTTTTGAGCACCGTAGCTGTGGTGTGAGTCAAAGCTAACGTAATTGGCTCTGTAGTGGGTGTTAAATGTTTTCTGTGCATCGCTGTTTTATTTTGAAATGTGTTTATCTTGGAGGCTAGTGCGTCCTGGGTGGTGGTGCACCATTCCTTATTCACTTTAGCTAGGCTAGGAGGGGTGATGGGAGTTTCTAATTTTCTGATGATGGAGAATAGTTCTTTACTGTTTGAAGAGGCATTAGTGATGTGTGAGTTCAGTGAGTCGGCTTTCTGGGTAAATACTTCCAATTTGTAGGCTATGGAAATTAGTTGAAGTTCTTTTTTGGTCTTGCTGGTAGGATTTTTCCTGAAGCGGTGTTCTAGTTGCCTTTTTTTACTTCAAAGTTCGATGAGGTTGTCATTGAACCATGAGTTGCTGTGTTTTAGCTTGGGGAGTTTGGGTCTAAGAGGCACTATTTCTATAGCTGATTTAAGACAGATATGGTAGTGCGGAGCGATGTTCTCTGGGTTGGTGTCCACTAGGGTGCACATTAAGTAACTTATTTAGCACGGGGGATAGATTTTCGGGCGTGAGTTTTCATTCATTTCTCACTAGTATGGGTGCGGGTGGGGTAGTGGGTGGACTAGTGACCTTAGTTAGCATGATGTTGAATTTAATGAGGGAGTGATCTGTCCACAACATTTCAAGGATCTCTTCTAAGTGGACTGTGGTGTTCAGTGTAAGAATCCAATCTAGGATTGATTTTATTTTATTTTATTTAATTATCTTGCACATAATCTCCTATGGTGGAGAGAAGCCGGGAAGACTAAATGGATTTTGGGCGCCGGTCTTACGGATTTGCAGCTCATGTGAAACAGACAGCAACTGAAAGAGGTAGGTTTTCAAATTTTTTCTGACGGTCAAGTTGGAATTCTTTGTTCTGAGTTCGATGGGGAGTGAATTCCATAATCAAGGGCCCAGGAATGAAGAACGTCAATCCACTCTCTGGACAAAGTGGGATACAGGGACTACTAGAGGGTGTTGATCAGAGGTATGCAAAGCTTGGGGTGGGCGATAAGGAACAGGTTTTGCCTTGAGAGAAGAAGGGGCAAGTCCATTCATGCATTTCAATACAAGGTAGAGGATCGTAAAAGTTATTCTCTGTTGAACTGGTAACCAATGGAGGTTTCTTCGATTCGGTGAGGCAGACGAATATTTAGGGACATAAGAAATGAGCCTCACAGCAGCATTTTGTGCTTTTTGTAGCTGTGCCAGTTGTTTTGCCAAAATCCCTGTCAGGATGGAGTTACAGTGATCCAATTTGGAATGTATCTGAGAACCCACCACTACGGGTCGATCTGACTCTGGAAGGAAAGCTAGAATAGGTCATAGACGACGAAGGCGGAAATTAAAGCTCCTGAATATTTTCCCCACACGGTGGTCACATTCCAAGTTAGATTGCCAAATACACCCCACATCCCTTGCCTGACTAGCAAAAGAGGTGGAGAGGTCAAACTTGCATGGGGCAGCAGAGTACCTTAGATGGGATGTTTAGGGTCTTTTTTGGGCCCAAGAGAATAACCTCAGACTGGATAAGTCGTGAGAGACAACCCAAGATTGAAAGCAGTCCAAACTGCCATTAATGCCATGTGACAGCAGCAGTACAGTCTAGAAATTCCAGTTCACGAGATGTCCAGAGCCAATGTTCCTTATATATTTCAGTGACTCATATCACACATACACTGAAATGTGTAAGGTGATTTCATCCACTACGGGAAACGGCCATGCAGATATCTTAGGCAGAGTCCCAGTAGGACCGCGATAATACATATTCATTAATTAACCATTTTGTGCCCCGTGCCTCGGAGATGGTTAGACTTATTTTTTGATTTAGACATGCACGTGCATTGAGTACACTGATTTTCAAATTTTTACCTAAAAAACGCTAGAAACCTGCAAGATGCGAGATCACCCACCCAAGGATGATGCATGGATGAATGCTTTTTTGTTGACCCCAGAATCATCCAAATGCACACACATTCAATGTTAGGTGTCCTTCTCCTCCCTTGTAGGGTATGGGTTTTCCCCTAGCACATCATTTTTAACATGGTTCTGTTGGAGTTGCTGGAAGAGGGAGATGCTGGTGCCCATAGGAGAATGCAGCATTTTTGTTTCTTTTTGCCATGACATGCCATACCAGCTCCCCAACAAAGCAGAGCCCTGCTCACTTCAGGTGCCAAACTGGAGTAAAATACTAGAAGCACTACCTTCTGAGAGGTATGTAGAAGATATGTAGAAATTGAGGGTGTGAGGTTTTAGGAAAAATTTATCCCTTCGCTGAACTAGTTCAAAATGAACAGTTCCTCCTGCTGCCAGTTTCAGGGTTTCTGCGGGACAAGCTCCCAAGTCCCTGTGTGTGGCAGTATGAGAAAAAGGATGGAAACCCTGTGTGTGTTGGCGCTGGATTAGTGAAGAATTTACTGGTGCCATGGGTAAATGATGAGTCATGACACTTAATTGTGCGTGAAGTCTTGATTTAATGAGCAAAGAATTGCCACAGTTTGCGGAGCACCTATAGTGCTATTCACATGGGGAAAGCCAACACGAGTTTCGACCAAGGGTCTTTATCAAGGTTGTACTGTTTTTGACAAAGTGAGAGTGCATGTTGGTGACGTGGTCAGTTGCCGTGAATGGTAACGATGCAAGTATGGAAAAACATTTGTCAATTGATATGATGACACACATAGTTCATATATACAATGTGTTGAGGTGCGGTTCGAAAAGCGTGTTGGCTTTCGCCATTTGAATAGCACTACAGGTGCTCCAAAAACCGTGTCAATTCTTTGCTCATTAAATCAAGACTTCACGCACAATTCAGTGTCCTGACTCATCATTTACCCATGCCACCAAGGCAACAGTGAATTCTTCATGAATCCAGCGCCAACACAGATGGGGTTTCCATCCTTTCCTCGTATGTAGAAGATAGCCTTTCTACTAAGCCTACTTTGAGTTGGAACCTGCAGTAGAAGGGAAATCATCAAGTATGTCTACTTCAGGATGCAGGTTAGAGCTACTCATGTTACTCTGGAACAAGTAGGACTCATTATGTGGAGAGGCAGAAGACTCTTCGATGGGACACATAAATAATTAATTAGGTTGCCTCAGGGACAGATCTGTGAATATTGATAGGTCCATTTATGAACAATTCTCTCAGGCCTACTAGAAATTGCAATCATCACTCGGGGATACAATAAAATGTATGTTCTAGCTCCCACACAGGCCGTACCCAGAGAAAAATGGTGACACGATGGAGCAAACGTCTTAAAAGTGGAATTCATGCATTGGTGTCTGGAGGTAATGTACGCCGGCAGACTCTTCCTATCTACCGACATGTGCTGCCTCACCATTGCCAGAGCAGTTTTTGGATTGAGACTGGACTATTGCAACACCCTATTTGCTGGGTCTTCTCTGAGCAGCATCAATAAACTCCAAATCATTAAAAATAATTCACTTAAGGCAGCATTGAGCATACCAAAACATGAGCACATTTCAGCAGCAAGGACAAGGGCTCACTGGTTACCCATTCTTGAGTGTATCATATTCAAGACGTTAGCCCGCACTCATAAGTTCCTCGCTAACACAGCCCTGAGGTACCTGTCGCAAATATTTGCTAAAGCCCATTCCTCAAGGCCTACCTGATCGCCCTATACCATCTCCAGATTCAGTAGGAAGAAATCAGGGGCGGGTGCAGTTTCCTGGCCATCACTGCCAAAGGTTGGAACTCCCCACCCCTGGCTCTGACATCTGGGCAATCTTACTGGACTTTCAGGAAACAACTTAAAACGCGACTCTTCTCCCACAATGTGTGATTGATAGGAACTGTAACTGTTTACTCATCTGTCTTGAAGCCTTACTTTTGACACTTCTGCCTGTAACCCGCGCATTGATGCCCTTGGGCTTACTGCGCTTAATAATCCAAGAATAAAAAGAATAAAATAATAAATGCGTGATATCACCATAACATGCAACTTAACTCAAACTGGCCAGTTTACCACTGATAAATGATTCCTATATATTCTACTCAGCTGCTTGAGACCTATTGAAGCTTTCCATAGAGACAGTAAAGAGTTTATTAACTTGACTTATAAATAAAATGTAAGATCACAGAACAGGAACATTGAATTAATGTGCAAGTACATAGATCCAAGATAGTGAACAGAAGACTGAAAACAATTCTGTACTGGTGTGATTTGCAATAACACTCGCCCAAACTCTGCTGACAGACATATTTCCAAATCAGAGATGGCTGAGCTAATTACAAAACCCGCCAGGCAACTTAACGTTTGCCGACTGACAAAAGGATCAGTCAGAGGAACTTTTAGGGGAATAGAGAACATGGGGTGTTTTTTGTCCTGCTGTCGATAGCCTTCCTTCACCGCCTCAACACATCATGCCAGCAGGTCAATGAATGTACAGGAAGCATATTAATGGGCAGACTGTGACTTCACAACAATACACAGTGCAGCGGAAATTCACCAAAAAGTACTAATTCCCTTTGACAAATGTGCAGAAATGCGTGCCTCATTTTTTGTGGGGCTTATTTTCAGTATTCTGCCCATAGAGTTAGGTCGACATAAGGGAATTTTTTTTTTAATAAATCCTGATCACCCACATTTCTGGATGACATTGATTTGTAAAAAAAAAAAAACATTTTGTGGTTTGGGTGAATACAATTAATTTAGGCCCCTCTGCCGTATAATATATTTTCAATATGTAAAGTCCTCTGTGGTAGAGTAAGCTAGCCTAGCAAAGTGCAGCATTTTTTGATAAAGTTATGGCACTGTTTAGGCATCCGCATGTCAGTGGGCTGATTGGTGTCATAGAAATGAAAGACAGACTAACTTCTGTTATGACTAAAATATATAGATAGCCAACATAATCTTGTATGCTAACGAAGAACAGGGATTGGTTACAGGGGTTTGGTGTTACTTTTTTTAATATGAAGCACGGAAGTATCGAAATCTACTCTCAAAAACATACATTTAAAAAAACAGCTTTGTGTATACATTTCTATCATCTTACTGTAGGTCGGAAAAAGTAAGTTTGAACATGTTTATTTTTTTGTAGTGCTTAATGTTTTGTTGTCATCTTTCAATTGCATTTCCCTCGCAGCCCTCCTGGGTTCCCTCTTCTAGGTCCTGTGAGATATATGTATGGGATCACTAGTAATGTGGAGAGTACTTTTGCACCCTATCACCAGCGCCACACATATAGGAAAGAATATATTTTTATTAATTATTATGGAAAGCTGAATAATCTAACTATCTCACACGCCATGCCAAATTCTCTGTGGCACCAAAAGAAATATTTTATACCAGTACACAGCCCTACAGATAAATTGTGTATTGGCCACTTTTACTCCCTAAGAATTGGCAAATTCTCCCCAAAAATTAAAACATGGACTAAAGAAAAATTTGGAAAAAACATGTAGCAAGCATTGTGTGCCCCTGCTTTCACCCTCACAGCTCCATAGCTATGTTTGGATCAGTAAAGCACACAGTCTCACAGGAAGAAACTATTTTAACTGCCTGATTGGAAGAAGTGAACCTATATCTTTTAATGTGCATGAATAACTAGGTGCAAAAAAGTATTACAAAAACATTTCTGTTTTTCAGTTAAAACATATTTTTACTCACTTAATACTCTCATTGGGCATTGTACTTACATTTTCACTACCTAGAAAATCATTTTACTTTAAAAAATACTCCCACTTCCAATTCTTATCTGGGGCACTGCCAAAACATGTGCGTTTTTGCCTTTAAGTCTCAAGTAAATAGAATACAGGTCAAATGAACATTTCAGTACTTTTATCATACACAAAATCCCTGAATGCAAGAAGGATTCTGCACCTTAAAATATAACTATATATGAAGATGAATTTAAATAAACTGCAATACTAAACAAAACTTCAACACCCGCAGTGTTCTTGATTTTTATCTCCCTGCATGCTTGACAATTCTAGCAATGCTGGAGCACAACAAACATTTCAAATCAAACCTTTTCCTTTATTTTGGAGACCCTTTTCATCACCACTCTGAAATGCAAAATCTCCCTTCTCTCGGGAAACACTTTTCCTCATTCTACAGAGATGTACTTTTAAATCAGTGACTGTCCTCTTTTAATCTTGAGAAGACACTGGGGGTCATTACGACCCTGGCGGTAAGGGGTTAACGGCGCCGTAAAAGGCTGCGGCGCAGTTAACCCCTTAGCGCCTTACTACGAGGTCCCTTTGCGGGACCCGACCTGAACGGCTGGTCTGGACCAGCCGTTAAAGTAGGGACACCCAAAGGGACCTTGATGGCAATTACGGTACCGCAATTTGTGGTACCGTAATTGCCACCTTCCCCATTCCCATTGAGCCCTAGGGGGCAAAAATGGGAATGGGGGAAGGGCCATGGAGAAAGGGGGAATTACCGCCCCGCCAACCTTGGAATGGGGTGGTAATTCCCCCTTTCTCCATGGCGGACTCCGGCATGGATCATGGTGCTAATAGCACCATGGTTTAGTGCCGGAGTCCTAATGAGGGCCACTGTTCTACCCAAACACAAACCCATTTACTCAGCTGATCATTTGGGACCTTTAACAAGGGTCTGTGGAATGTCGTTGTGATGCACCCCTTCTTTTAGGAAAATGTGGGGTTGGCAAAAAGAAAAGGAAACCTAATTACTTTATAGGCTATATTTTTTTATTCATACTGGAAGGAAGGTTGCTCATTTCGAACTTCAACAAGATTACTCCATTTAATTCAACTATATGGGAATTGAAAATGTGTTTAGCAAGGGTCTTCTGCCAGCCCCCACCCACTTATTAAGAGGAAGGCATGAAATGAAGCAGGTCCCCACAAGACTTAGTTAGGATGGACAAATTAACTTACACAATGATCTCTGTGTCTGCGCATAGGAATGGACAGCCAGGTCATCCGGGCTCCCAAAATCATCTCATGGCCACAGGGACTCAGACAGCCTCTCCTGGTGAAAGGTTCCAGTCTCTCCTTACTACTGGTTTACTCCAGTAATTGCATCAGCACTTCCAACACAAATGATATCAGGCAGTTTTCCTCATTCCTTCATTTCCAAGGCAGATCCTCCTTTCCATTGTATGACTGCTTATAAACCCATAATCACACCCACAAAAATGTCTAAATTATAATATGCCAGCTTATTGGCTATACATTTTAATTGGTCAACTATTCTCAGTCTCAATCTCCTTATCCAAGGGCAGGCCTCTTTTCTCTGATTAGTCCCTTCGGTATACCAAGGCCAAATTTAGGAGGGCATTTACCTTTTCACATTTTAATTTTTGCACTTTCAAAGTTCCTATATGGCAGCTATTGCGAATTTACAGTTAAACATAATAATACTTACGTGACTAATATGGTCTGCCCATGCTGGTTCTAATGAAACGTGTCCCACCTCCACACAATATTGCATGTGCAAATGTTTTTTTGTTTGTTTTACTCAAAACTTATAACAGTTCTTAACATATAGGTTTCTATGCATACATCTAATTCATTAAGCTATCGCCTCTCTGAATCTCTGCTTTTTGACATTTTCTCAGAAGTTACATTTTTTTCCCAATGTCGAATTGTTAGGGGAGTTTTGCCACTAGAAAAAGTTCATTAGCTTTCCATATCTAGGTTATCTTTCTACGACTTGTGGTTCCTGTGAAAACCAACAAAATATGATATTTAATACAACTCAATGGCAAAATAATCACATGCATATTTCAGTTTTCACATTACATCTCATCAAGCCTTAATTAGTGGTCTGGCCACTTGTCTGCCTTTCTTAGTGTTCCTGCCACACAGTTCATTAGCATTTTTGTAAGTTCAAAGATCAGACCATGGTTCTGCTTATCTTGATGAGCATAGCAGATGGCCCCACGAGCATGCTCAGGGAAAATTCCCCGGGGAACAACCCTGTGATCAGTGTCTCTCAGTTCCACCACAAATCAAATTTAAATACATATATTTTTAAGAGTTCAACTCACTTAATGGCAATCTTTCCGTTGACCCAGCACACCAATAAATTGCTCTGCCATGCATGCAACCACTCTTCTCTCTGGCCATGACACTTCAAAGCAATTTTCTTTCAGCTGGAGAACATGAGCAGAGCATGTGGTGGGGGAAGTCACTGTTTTTAACTTTTAGGGGAAGATTCTTTGCATTCACACAAGCCTTCTGTGCTCTTAATAACATAAATAGTTGCTTTCCAATCTGCCACATTTACTCTTCATGTGGGCCTTTTAATATCTTACATCATGCCGTCAATGTCCATATTTATATCCATATATATATGGACACCCTTTATGCTTTTCTCTCTATATCGGAAAGGTTAGACTTTAGCACCAGTCACATGTTGAAATGCAGGTCTGTGGTTTTTAACTTGCATGGAAGGCCCATGTTGTTTTCTTGATTTTCAATATATACAGCCTTTTGATTTGTGTCAGTGGAGAATGAAATGCACCCCTTTCAATTTGGCAGTCATCTCTGTGTGTTTTAATGCACTGCATTTAGGCCTACATTTGCATGGCCTTCTTGAACACACCGCTTTCATCTTTTTGTAGTTGAGAATAAACCGCTGTCCTTTTTGTTGAAGAATCACATTTTCCATATATCTTTTCTGCACACTTTAGACCTAATTTGGCCTTTCAGTTGATTTAATCCTGCATATTATGTTAGAACCACAGCACCCAAACAATGGCCTATCTGCATCCCACTCATCTACCCTCCTGCCAAAAAGACAATATCACCAAAGTGTGATGGCAACAATATCTGCAAGACACATACAATGACTGTACGTCTTCAAATACCATGTCTAGAGGGGCTAGGTGTGTGGCTGAAAGCCCAGTATGGAGGGCATTTCACCTATCTATGTGTGAAATAACGAGGGCTTGGACCTATGTATGGATTTTGTTCGCGGAAACGAAGTGTATGATTTTGCATAGTGTGTGGATCTGTATCCATGCAACATTTTTGGATAAGTGCTTTTGGAAGGAAAGGCTTCTGTTTACAAAGAAGGGATTGGCTGAGTTTGACTGTCGAGGGGTGAATCCTCCCAGACACGTCATTCAGCTATTGTTGCATAAATTATTGTTTGGTGGGGGCGCAGATGAGGACAAATTCGGTCTTGGTCGGGTTCAGTTTAAGGTAAGCATTTGACATCCATGTTTGAATAGTAGCCAGCCATTTGCAAGGGCGAGTAATGTCCTTGGGTCCACTGGCCTTAAGGTACAACTGAGTGTCATCAGTGTACTGGTGGATGGCTATGCTGGGGTCATTTAGGAGAGTTCCCAAGGGTTCTATATATAGATTGAAGATGATTGAGAGAGACACGAACCTTCGGGGACCCCACGCGTGACTCGGAGTCCATTGAATCTGAATGAGCCCACCTGTACGACCTGGTGCCCACCGGATAAGTCGGATGCAAACCATTTTAGGACAGTTCCAGAGAAGCCCATCCTGTCTCGAGGAGGCAGGGGAGTATTTGGTGATCAACAATGCCAAAGGCAGCTGAGAGGTGTAAGAGGACTAGGAGACACGAGTTCCCGGTGTCAGTGATTCTGAGCACATCATCCACCACTTGGATGCTTGCAGTCTCAGTGCAGTGATTATGGCTTTAAGAGTAAATACTTTGTTGCTTTCCTTCATACACATTTGGGTACAAACGTCTAACTTTTCATTCACAAGTGCCCTTGGTAGGGACTAGCCTATTTATAATGATAACTAGACGTGTTCAGGGCTTAACAGAATCTCCCGTTTTGAGACTCCCATTTGCAGAGATCCATTTGCGAGACCTTGATAAATCTGCTACCTGATGAACAAATAGGAAACTACTGCAAAAATACATCATTGTTGCAAAGGATTTGCCCAGAAGAAAAGATGCATGCCCTTAATTATACAAAGCGTATATTGCAAGCATTGCTCCATCTGTGGCAACCAAAATAAATTGGAAAACGGTGGGAAACTGTCACTGCGGCTCCTGCATGAGGCTCATCGCTGGGGGGGGGGGCCTGTACCTAAAACAGCACATCCACAGTGACAGCAATGGAAGACCTTCAGGGGTCTACACCTTGCAGCTCTGCAGACGCTCTGTCTCTGTCTCATCCTTCAGCCTTGAATATGTTGGCTAAGGCTGATGGGAGTTGTAGTCCAAAAGAGAGCCAAAGGTTGCATCAGGTCTGAGAAACCATTAGAAAGCGCTCGTCCTACAACCTGCTCCTGTCCATTTCGCAACAGGCAGAATAAAAAGAGTGCTTTAGAAAGCAAAACGATCCTAAAATGCAAATGAAAAATAGAATTAAGATTTAAGTTGAAAGGGGTGGTCTTGAAAAGCGAAAGCAATATTTTTAACCAACCGGATAGCCCTTCCACTCTACAATAATGATTTTCAGGTGTGGTGAGTCCAACAAGATACATGAGGAACGTTTATGATTTGCTGCAATTGGGCAGCCGGCAGCGAGCCGTATTATTACGGAAGTGAATAAACACCATACCGAAATTACTGATATAGTGTTCACAGTCGATCAAAACGGATATCTTTACAGCTCCGATTTAGGAACAGGAGAGATATGAGGCATAGAGCGCTTGCTCCGACGTCAGAGTGTTCGGTTTGTTTACGGAACCCTCCTTACCTTTCTCCTGGCAGCATATTGCTGGCTCTCTTAACAAAGCAGCGACTCACTCATATTATGTCCGCATGCTGCTCAAAGCAATTGCTAGGCATTTCGGTGGTGGCAGGGCTTTCAAGCAACTGGCCGCCCAGTTTAATCAGGAGCGAGAGAGAGAGTGAGAGAGAGAGAGAGAGAGAGACAGAGAAAACAGGGGGAGAGAGAGAAAACAGAGAGAGAGAGAGAGAGAGAGAGAGAGAGAGGGATACCTGAGAGCGGGAAAACGGGGAGAGAGAGAAAGGGAAAGAGAGAGAAAATACGGAGAGAGAGAGTGTGTGTGTGTGTATGAGAAACTGCGCATGAGAGAGAGTAACCCTACCAGTTCAATGCAAAGGCAATGCCAGGCAGATGCCTCTCCCTGGGTGGCACCCACTATGGGGCGAGGGCAGATCATTCTGTAAGGCAGCAAATAGTTCTCCAATACCAGAGGAGCTGGGCCCCTAACCTAGTGTCATAAATAACTGCTTGCCTTGTCTGTGACTGTATTTAGCCCATTGGGGTGCATTGGTCTCACCAAACAGTTGAGACAAACAAGTGAGGCCTTTATCACAATGCAACCTTTGCACAACACCAGGTGGGTGTATGCATATCTTCACATAAGTATGTGTTACGCTCTTTTCAGAGGCTTTTGAAGCAAAGGATAAGAGCCGTGTATCAGGCAACAGTGGTGGCATTTGAAAATTGATCGCCACATAATCCAAGAATGCTTGCTGCGGGAGTTGGCTTGGGGCTGGCATAGAGCCCCAGCACTGATGCAATATATGTCTGCCTCCTGGGCATCATTTTAAGACATCGATTGTACAGTCCTGCCAGTGTTATAGCAGGCACGGTGGCAGTAAGCGGACATTGTTGTAAGGCACAGCATGTCGCATCACAGGACTAAGAAAATTTGACCACAACACAGCCATCCACAAGGAGCTGTATTGGCTACCTCTTAAAGCACGTGGCATGCTTAAGACTGCCTGTATCACCTACAAAGCAATCACAACCAAAACACCACTCAACTTGGCAGGGAAACCCGCGCTGTAAGAAGGTTAGCACACTACCAAAGCCACAATATATCCAGACAGGAAACAAATACAAGAGGGGGGGGGGAAGGAAACAGGCCTAGTCCTACTCAGCTCTCTATCTCTGAAACAACTTCCCAATTCATACTCTTCTGTCGCCATCCATCCTAGACTTCAGAAATACCCTGAAGACTGTTCTTTTTAAAGATCATCTTGACAATGGGTGATTGCTCCCTTCAACTCTATTTGCATTTATTTTGTATTTATTACATTTTTATATAGCGCTTTACGCCAAAGCGCTTTCTGCCCATCTGAAGTTCCGCTGCCCCCAACTATTGACGCTCATGTTTTGTCACAGACGTTATTTTCTACCAACATCTGAAGCTTATAATTATTTTGACTACCAGAAAAAAATCCTTTTGTCCTGTGCCCACTGGCTCCCCAAAGCAAAACTCTAGCATTCCAGTGGTGCTGGTTGGTGGTGGCAGATCTCCCAATCAATAGCTGCACAGGTGGTGTCTGTTTAAGCCGATGCTCATGAGTGCGCTTTATTTTATTTATTTATTGGGCATTTGTATGGTGCCTATACAGCAGAGAATGTTTCTAAGTGCCACAAGGCAAGGGTGGGAAGAGGGGGGGTGGGCGGCAGAGGAAAAGAACAGTAAAACGTTCCTACTAGGCCTTGTGACATTCGGATCGTGCAAGTTCAGTAAACAAGGAAGTGCAAGGGGTGAGATGCAGTTCAGGCGGAAGGAAGGAGCGGGAGCAGGGGGAGGGGCCCCAAGGTGCTGGGGGAGAGGAAGTGCTAGGGAGGGAACTCCACGGGCTGGCTAAGCACTCAGGAGTACAGAGACGGCAAGTGCGTAGGTAAAACAGCGGAAGGGAAATCAAGTGCATGGACAAGGGTGGTCCAGCCTCAGTAGGCTAGTCAGGCAAGGGTGCCTGAGTGCAAGAGCTGGTCATACTGCATAAGACTGGTCGGGGAATGGCCTGGCCCCTGTATGACTCAGACGGGACCAGGGAGCCAATCGTAAATCATTACTTCAAATGTGTAGCCGTGGAATTGCATGAATGCCTCTACAAGAGTATTAACTGAAGACCAAGCTATTTGCGTATGCCGAGCTTTCACAAAAATCAGGGTTTTCCCAGGTCCGCTTTGGTCATCTGGCCACTGCAAGCCAATCAGCATTCACTATTTCCAGTGAGTTGTTTTGCGTCAGCTGCTTCAGACGCGCACTGTCGATGACGAGGAAGTGTTTCTTTCCCCGCTGAACGCCTGAAGGGCTTCCCACAGAGCGGCTTCCTGATTGCCAAAAAGCTAGATGTACAAAGTGTTGGACTGCACAAAGAACAGTGACAAATAAGACAAGAAAACTAGAGAAAGGGCGAAATAAATCAACAAAACATAGATCAGGCTAATTTCTTTGGTTTAGCGACATTAGATTTTCAAGAAACCATATATTCATTCACAATAACGACCGTGGTTCCGGTTCCAGGACAATGAAACAATGTGCGCACATTTTTCAAGAATTTATATTTCTGCTCTAAATCTCTACAATATACACTTAATATAATCGTTTATCGCCGTTTTGTGCCAGTTTTTAGCAACCAAATCGTTGAATCAACCAGTTTTGACTAAAACTATATTATCACTGCTAAGTATATAGTTGTATTTTGCTGTCATTGTTTTATCACTTAAATCTCACGTTAGTGCAGGCACACAAAATCATTTTCACGAGTGTATGTATTTATGTAGACACACTTTCTCTAGGTTTATTTGACAATACCAGCGGTATTGAAACCCATACGCCATGTATATGCTATCTGAGTAATTTCCTCAGAATGTCATATTCCTCAAGAAATATAGATAGAAATATAGGTTGCCACCAACCCTATAACACTGAATCCAGAACCTGACTTCCAGGCTTGGGAAGTCAGGCGCCGGATTGTATAAGACCCCATTCGCATGGAGTCCTATTGGACTCCATAGGATTGGCGACTTGGAAGCACCGACACTGTTGCTAACAGTGGCAGTGTTTACGTAACAACTCTGTCTACTGGGACTGATGCGCCCGGCAGGGTCACACCTGCCTGGCGCAGCAGCCCCGGCAGGCAGACTTGTAGTGTGCCGTACGGAAACAAGGGTGCGGGTAAGCTTACCGGCACCCTGGTTTCTGGACCGCCACACTTGTAATGAGGCCTAAAGTATTATGAAATCAACCATGTCAGTTGGAAAAGATTTTCTCTAAGCACATGAATTAATTTGAATATTCAAAACAAAACGGACCAGGCAATATGCGCTCCAGTTAAGTAAGTGACCATTGCTCCTCATTAGAAGTTCCAAATAAAGAGTAGCAGGGAACCAATTACATTAAGGCCCTTTGTTTTATCAGCCTACCTTCACTTCAAAAGTAAACAAACCAGTAACTATCAACCTTGGTGGCAATACCTGTCAAATATAGTGAGTTTCAGGTCACCTCACTCCATTGCCTGACAAGTACCTACATGTTAATGCTTTCTATTTCTTTGCTGCTTCTTAGCATGATGAGCATGAAGCGCCTTTACTACTACTTCAGGAGCTATTCTTTATAAATGTTTACCTGTGAGTTCATCTGAATTGCAACAAGAGCCGCGGTGACCATCCTGATGCCCTGTTGATGTGCGCCATAGGAACCTGCCTGGTACAAGAAAGCATACTCGTTGGTGAACCATTCCATTACTGGCTAAAGGACAGAGCAAACTTCATAGAGTTCTTTGTTAGTCCTTAGGATTTTAGCACTTGAGTATTTATCGCCTACACAAATTCAACCCCATAACATGTGGGTAATACTCGAACCCGCCCACCATGTCGCAGCCCTTTCAGTGCATTAGTTAAACCGGCTGTTTCCCCACATTGTTTGTGAAATTGGTAGGTGGGGGCGGGTTTGGAAATAATTAAAAAATGATTGCAAACGTAGTGGGGGTGTATATGGGGCTATGGAGGCTCGCCACCATCTAAAACCAAAGGCACCAAAATCATGGGTAAACAGCCACCACGCCGAGATGGGCCAGATCCGGTGATAGTAACTCTTTCTAAGAGCCCTAATGATCACTTGCAATGCTCAAGTGTGAAACTTGTGTCCGCTCAACTCAATGACCTTTGCATTGAAAATGTATTTGATGCAACAAAGAAAATATGACCAAATATGACCAAATATGACCAAATACCAAGGTTGGCTCTAGGATTAATTAATTAATTAATTAATAGCTTAAAGCCAGTATCAATTGATGTCCCCCCACTGCCTTTTTTACTTACATGTGTCTGACCTCAATCAGTTCTTACAGAAGGTTAATAATTACGGTGTGATGTTAGGGATATTCATATATATATATATATATATATATATATATATATATATATATATATATATATATATATATATATATATATATTAGTGTTGTTGTCAGACGGTTTGTTTATTTCCATTTTTATATAATGGTTTTATTCATCAGGGGCGGATGTGTAAACTATTCTTTTGACCGTGTCAGTACATCATTGATTCCAATTTTGTACTACTACTGTTGTTTATATTTGGTGGTACCCTGGAACCATGGCCCTGCCCTACATGGAAGGCGTGCTCCCGATTATAATTCATGGTCATTTTGCCATGATTCACATTTCTATGCACTTACTGCAATTTTTATTGTGGCGCCACTTGGCCTTTAATTTTGCTATTTTTGCCATTCCTTTCCAATATGGCCGCCGCCTCTTCCATTTGTCCAGGTACCCATGTAGTTCCAGGGAAATAGTAAAAGGACTTCCTTTGTCATATTATAAAAGTGCTGTAGTCCTTCTTCTCTTCGCGAACAACCACTCAGTTGAATGTGAAACGCGTTGTGTGCGGGTCGTGTGTACTGGCGTCCTGCCTCTGTTTTTGCCGCTGCTCCCCAGCCGTATCTTGTGTATTTTTTTGTTTATTTTTTGGTCACATTAAATACTCTAAGACCTTTACTTTCTTTGTGAGCTGTGCTATGTGTGTTTCCTCATGGATTTTGGTCTTTTCATTGACCGCAGAGAGTGCGGTTCACTTTCTCCTCTTTTTTGTTCCATATATATATATATATATATATATGGCTTGTGTATGCTTATAATACAATTCTCTTGATAAAATACAGATTGGAGTCTAACAAAATCTAGATAAAATTTGTAAATATTCAATGGAAAATGGTCTGATGATTAATATCTCTAAATCATCCATTATGCAATTTCAAAGACATACAATTGGAAGCAAGAGGACAAATTCAATTGGTATCTCAATGGACAGAAGATGACAGAGGAGAAGCAAATCTACTATTCAGGCTTAACGATTATCAATTCTGCCTCAAAACTTGATTATCATAAGATTAAAGCTAATACAATTCCTCCAATGGTTGCAAAGTTAAAAGGCCCTATTTTCCAAATGGAAGCTTTGCTTTTAGAGCCTTTTCATTGCTTTATATGCAAAAAATCATCCCTTTTCCACTATATTTTATTAAGATGTCACCCTGGGTTTCCAGTAATAGGTTTATTAGTTGGCAGGGGCGAAGCTGGCGAACTATCCGAGCGAAATAGGAGTTTTCCTGAAAAAAATGAAACTCTTCATGAGTTAGATGATCATGAACTCTTTCTGGAACAAAAACGGGTCTTAGGTTTAAATACTACCTACTATGCACTTTTCATTTTTATGAGGCAATGTGAGGATTTTATGAATCTGATTGATTTTATTCCCTGAAAATGTTCCTTTATTAAAAATTAAAGTGTTAAGCTTGACTTTGGAATGGCGAATCCAATTACTAGCATTTGGAAACTTAAATTCTTATAGTTGAGTACATCAAGAATGTTCTTACGTTCTTTGCCACACAGCCCTAGATTTGCACATTTCATAATTGGTGTAATGCTGGGTCATTAATGCTTTTTCGCTTTTATTTATTGCAAACATATGAAATCATGGATGCCTGAAAAGTGATTACGAGGATTTGACATGCATAAAGATGGTAACGCATCTAACATTTGTTTTGTCCAGAGTAAGATGTCACTACTTTGAATGAATTTTTCATTAGGTTGAAATGACTGGTTTTAAGTTGTTGTAGAGTAGGTGGATGCCAGATAGGGAGGTTTCTTTAATTTTAGCTCTATAAAACCTTGTAGCTTTATTGTATGTATTTAGTAAGTTCTCATAGGAAGTGTTCTTTTTATGAGACAGTTTTGCCCATTTGCTAGTGTGCATTTATATTTTGTATTTGCAATGTGTATTGCCGCAGAGTGCATCAATCTCGGACATTAGGGTGGCGGCCAGGTGTTCTCAGGTTGTGAAATGTTCCTGGACAATTAAAGCGTGCTAAGTCCAGCAACGCCAAAAGGCTCATCGCAGACAGGACTGACCCGGCCTGTTACCCAGAATCTTGGGTTCATTTTCAGCATTATTCTCCATGTGCACTTCCGCCTCAAGTTCATTCAGACTTTTAGGTCCAATTTTGCCATCCTACCTCTTCAGGCGCACTTGCACGCTACAATTGTTCAGGAACATTTCACAACCGGAGATCACCTGGTCTCCACCCTAATGTTCGAAATTAATGCACTATGTGTCTTGCCTCAGTGCAGATTGTATAAACGACCATGTGCCTTTAATTTCCATTTGGAATATTGCCAACAATTGTAGGCCTTGATAAAAACCCAGGAGGGGTCGAAACACGTGTTGGCTGACATTCTTTTCAGACTGTTATGTCTTTTGTGACAATGTTATATAAATATGATTGAGCTCGAATAACCAATTCCTGTGTATACTCATGTCATTTGTATTAGCCCAACCAATGGCAATACCATAATAGAAGAATTCTAGTTATCCTCAAGCACAGTTTCACTCTGCCCCAGTGCAGCTGTGTTAAGGACCACTGACCGGTTTGTCTTAATTATTTTAGCTCCTTTTGAGAAGTTCTTTCTCTTTTTTGATTAAGCATGAAAAGCACATATTTTAATCGGACAATGGTGAAACAATGCTTGTGCTGCTCCGCTACGCTTATATGCTTTTTTCATACAGGGAGGTTGGGTAATGGGCCTTCTGGTCTACTGATAAGACTACGGAGTCTAGGGAAATGTGTAATTTTCTAGTTTCGAAACTACAGTGGTCATATCTTTTTCATCCTAAAAACGGATCCATGGAAATCTGGTCTGAATTCTTTCTGGACTTCTTCTTGTCCCCCTCAGCTTAATAAATATTGCATGCCACAGAACAGAGCGTAAAGGTTTATTGGACACGGTTTGCTAACCACAGACACTTGCAGATACTTTGTCAACAGTCCTAAGTGCTCTGCTATGCTCTCAGTATGTGCTCAGTTACTGAGCACTTTTGGAAAGAACTTTTAATCAATTTCTTATCATATCCTAGATATCATGTCCCCAAACAACCTCTCTGCTCCGTACTTTGTCTTTTGCTAAAGCTGCTTGATTTCCCCTCAGTACTGCACGGACGATTTTACAATCATCGCCTCAGATAAATAGAATTATGCACTTCAAGATATCAGGGTAAGCAATGTTTATTTCAAAGCAGTGATTATTTCAGGATATTGAATTTTTTTTCCAATTGGATTTGGTGGCAGTCATTACCTAATATATGTGGATTCTCCCATGTGGCATTACGTGGCATATATTGTATTGAGAGGCTAGCCCGGGCCAATGTGCTCCCCTTGGAAGCAAGACGTCACAGAGCAACACATGTTCGATCCCCGGGTCCGCGCTTTGAGAATAACCAATAACAATATATGTACTATATCAACTATTAAAAGGCGTAACCTAATTGTACGTTGAACATTGCTTGCAAACCAATGAGTTCAGGATCACAGTATTTAGACTTGTTTCATGTGCTAACTTATTACATTCTTTTGAAAAGATCCTGCTTATCAGTTACTCCCAATATGGTAGCCAAAGTAACTGATTCAGGTTTTGCATAATATTTAGGGCACATTTTGCCACAAAGGCCCATAGGCTCTAAAGCCTTTGACTTTGGAAAGCCTGAAGATTGCTCTCCTAACCCCACATTGTAAATTACATGGTTTAAATCTATGGGACATTCTGTTTTGCCTGTTATTTACAGGATCGAACCTTTTTTCAATAGGTGCCCCTGTGTATACACTAAAATTAAGATTTTACATACTTAGCTGTAGTTATTGAAAGTGACAATGTTAATGATAACAAACACATAGGTAACAATGTAGACACAGATTTAAACTGCACGCTAACCTGATATCAAGAAAGCTTAGCGAGTTAGGTACTTGTTTCGGAGATGTATGTTCAATCTGCACACATTTGCTTTAATCCCACCAGGACCAACTCAGGCCAACTCAGGCCTTCCACTGCAAGAGCTGGATAAAGTGAGTCCCAAAAATGTAGACAATCATAGCACATACTATTTGCATGTTTACAAGCAGGAGGAATCTGGCATGAAGCACAATCTACACATCTTGTGTTATCTAATTATAATCGATTTCACAGGGAATGTTAAAAATCAACCAATTCATGGAGAGCAGATTCATTAATGAACCAGTCATGTGATGAATAGACTTTGGAATTTGGGACCATAATGGCTGTGCTAGGGGAACACATGTTCTTCAGAATGCGCACCCATGATTGGCCAAGTATAACCATGTTTGATTGGCTCTATATTTCCCAGAGAGTCAGTGAATTGACGGTGTCTGTTCTATGATCGATGTTGATGTTGAGGAGTCCAGCACAAGGAATGGCTGATAAACATCAACACAGTGTTTTAATTAACCTAAGGCTTTCTGCTATTTGATTATAGGGAAACCGTTGCCCTTCTATGGGAATACGTTGGGCTAGATCAATATTCACAGATTCAGAACGGAGCGCAATGATCAGTTGAGTGATGCTGAAAGTGAACTGAAGGTCAGGCTGCCTAAATGAGTGAGATCAGTTGACATCTACTGCTGGAGAAGACTGTTCTATGGTGCAAAATTGGCATTTTTAATAAATATAACATATTCAAGTAAATTTGATCTCCGTCAGCATTCAACAAATGGCAGTTTTAACAACGTAGCAGAGATCTGCTGCTTTTGATAGACTTAAAGCAATTTGAGTTCGTAGATTGGAGCATCCAAACGACAGTGACAGCTGGAAGCAGAGGCAGAAAGGGACATAGAGGGCTTTGCTCAGTGGTAAATCACTGTTTTTCCTGGGTCTCAGTAATTGTGAACAAGTGACAGATATTGGGGTGGGAGAATACTTGAGAGCTATTAATAACCAGAAGTTAGCAAGTTTGCCCTACTTCAGGCCTCGAGGGCCAGAATTCTGATGGGGTTTCAGGATAACCCTCATTAATACTAGTGAGAAAAATGTGCATATATTTAGAAGCATTGTATGCAAATTTATTTCATGAATATTAATGAGGGTTATCCTGAAAATCCAACATGTGTCTGGCCCTTGAGGCCTGGAGTTCGACAACCGTGAGTTAGAGAATAGCCCAGGAAGTCCAACTTTGCACAAGCAAGGAATCAGTGATGTTGTAGGGGTGCGATATATGGGTGCTGTGGAAATGATACAGACAAATGAGCTGCTATTAGTGCCAGAACATCAAAACTAGGGCACAGACACCACAACACAGGCAGTGGGACGGGCCCTGGCATTGATAAATTAACAGGGATCCTGGGACACTAAGATGGGAATGCAATTACTGGGACAGAGGCCGTGACAAGGACATGGACAATGGACAAGGGAGAATAGCTCTGTGGCAGCGCACAGGTCTTGGAAGCAAGACCATGCTGAGCAACACATGTTCGAATCCCGGATCCGCACTTGAATCCAAGCACGTTTTATATAACCTGCACTTACACAATCTGAATGTACAAGGCCTAGTAGGATCATTCCCCCTACACCCCCCCCCCCTTGCCTTGGTGCACCTTGAGACACACACGTGTATAGGCAGATAATAAATGACCTATACAACAACAAAAAAGCACTAAAACGTGAACACCAGAGATTAACAGTAAATTACTGGACACACCCCTTTGGACATGGACATGGATCATTCAGTAAGCTACACATGTGCTAGAACTTAACTATGACAACATGAATACTTGGACCCCAACCATGGGACACACAGACACTAGCCCTGACTCAGAGACAGAGATCCTGACAAGGAATCACTGGACACTAACACTAAGATACTGCTCTGGACAATGATACCGGGAGGATAGCTCAGGGGCAACGTGCTCGCTGTGGAAGCAAGACGACACGGAGCAACACAGGTTCGATCCCCGGGTACGCGCTTAGAAACCCCTGGGTATTAAGCAGGTTATATATAACCTATCATATCATACCGTACAGTGACACAGGAACACAGACTCTGGGACCTGCATCCTGGTGCATAGGTCCTACATCACAAATACTGTCAAGGATACTACTGCAACACAAAGAATGACTCTTACACCCAGACACTGGGTGTGGCTGCCAGATACTCACACAAGGGCACTGAGGCACGGACAAAGGATACTAACACAGTCACTGAAAAACATACACTGCACCACAAGGACAACAAAACTGAATGCTAACTCCTCTGAGACATTGACATATGGGTTCCAGATGCCAACAGAGGTACACTGAGACAGGGGAATAGGACTCACACTAACACATTGGAGCACAAACACTGGACACTGGCCAGTGAAAGGTGATGCTGAGACGTGGGACTAACCACACAAGACACTAACACGGAGACACTGAGACACGGGAACAGAGAACTGACACTCAGGCACCAGTGCACCACCATGGCGCTGACACTAAATGGTAACAATGAGGCTTTGGGATATGGTCTTAGCACAAGCACACCTTACATGAAGACAGGATACTCTCGTATGGCCCCGGCGACTGAAAGCCATGCAAACTGCCCTTTACAAATACAACATACCAATAACATACAAATTATTAGCACATCAAATACCAGCCAATAAACACAGTACGCCACAAATAGTATGGTTGTTAAAGGGTGGAGGCACAAACAACAAGAACGAAAGTAGTTCATATTTAAAGGTTCCAGCAAGTGGAACACAGGAGGGTGCATTTAGAAAAGCAGCACAGATGCAGGCCAAGCAGTGTGGGGCACGGGGGCGGGGGCAGGGTGGTGGGCAAAGGCCACATTCACGAAATAGCACAAGCAGTGAAACCATGAAAATAAATCTGTCTGGATACATTAGTGATCGGGGAAAGTTCAAGAGTAGAACTGTGAGGTCAAAGGTGGGAAGGGGTGGAGAAAGATTGGACCCTCGCTTCACAAATACCTTGGCAACATATTCACAAAAGAAAGCATTGATGTATGGCATTAAAGGAGGTGGCACAGATGCCCCTTTATGGGAGGAAGAAGGGCAAGGACAAAACTAAACATAGAGGAGGCATTGGGGCCAGATGTGGGACATCATAGGAGGCCGAGTGGGCTTTGAGGGCACATCAACCACCACTGACATCCCGGCGTAATCACTCTCTGGAGAGAGATGGGGTCACGGGCCTACAGAGGACAGGCTGAGGCTGGCGATTCTTGGCCTGGGAGCCTGACCTCAGTGAAGGGGAAATTAATGGACACAAATGCAAAATAACCTGGTTTCAATTTCTGACGGGCAGAGGCCCAGACTTCCCGAAGTGCAAAGCGTCAGCAGGAGGAGGGCCTGCCAGGCGCGTGCACGGGCCTATTTCACTGTGAGCTGGAAGAGGAGGGCCGGGACTACTTGGATCCCAGGGAGGTCTTCGATGCTATTTTGCACAGCAAGCTCACGTTTTAACCCTATAAACACGGTGCTTGTTGGTTGGTAAAGCAAATTAAGAATATGCAAAGAATGTGGAGCCTGAATTGTCTCGTAATTTCATGTCTTAATGGGAAGGAATGCAAAGTGGCAATAGGCTCTGTGCTAGAGCCATCATTGCATTTATTTATTTATTTACTTCAGTATTACTTATTAGTAAAGCGGCTTGTTGTGTCCGGTCATCTCACCGAAACACGCTGTCTACAGATTTCATTTACGCAGCCTTGATAATGCACTGCAAAAGTTAAATCGAGCGAAATTGCACACAAGGAAACTGCGGTCCAAAAACAAAGGTTTAACCCTCTGGAACACCAAGAGCTTCTGTATGAGTGTGGTGTAATGGAAAGCATGTGGTATTTTATAAAAACGCGTATTTTTTAAATACCCTCTTTTAATGAGTTCGGGTCCCCATGGCATAATTACTGTATGTGGTACTTATAAAACACTCCATATATACCACTTCTGGTACGTGCTATATGCCCCATAGAGCAAATAACTCATGCAATGCCAACTCAATATTAGGTGGTACTTGAAAAATACAAGGTATTTAAAATACCACATGCTTTTACTGTAAAAGCCATACTCACAATGAGAGGGCACACATGAAGGCAAGACCTAGCTCGTCATCAGAGGCGTTGGTACGGGGGGAGGGGGGCTGAGGGGGATATAGCCCCAGGTCTTTTGGTTGTAGCCGGGTATAGAAGCTCAGGGTCTACAACCAAAAGTCTAGCAAGCCCCGAGTCTCACAGTCCCGACATTAGCATAGCCATGGATCTTTTCCAGACCGAGCAACAACCGTGCCCGCCATCCAGTGAACAGTTCCAGAATCCTACAAGAAGGGATCGGGAGAGTATGAGATCCTGATTCTCAGAGAGGTTTTCCAATGGGAAAATGCACTTGACCAATGTTTTATGGATCAGGCCATCAGTCGTGTTAATACAGAAACTGAAAAGAACATTTGCCAGTAGGATTCTAGGCAAGGAGACAATCTGCTAAGCGGTACGTCTGACTGCCACTAATAAAAGTTAATAAAAGGCTGAAAAAAAGGCATGGGGGCCAGATAACAAAGATTTCTGCTGGCAAAATGCTGGTAAACAGAGCAGAAAGCATAAGCTTTCGTATCTGGTCTTGTTGCTCCATTTTCCAGCACTGGGCCAGTGCCACCAGGAAAACCGGAATTATGGGTAATTCAGCATATTTTGTTATCTGGCAACATCGATCCCCATTTATGCCGACTAACAAAGCTTTTCCTGTCTAATTTACATGGGTTTCACCTTTATTGTGCACTCCCCTTTAGCAGAGCTGTTGCAGGGTACTTTTAGGCCGTTTTGAATTTCTTTTATGCTTGTATTTTAAGCCCACACCTGGCCTGAACTACTATAATGCTGTAGAAGAAAGGCATGTAAATCACCAACAAAAATAAAATGCACCACAAATCAAGATAGACTATACAATCCTGGCTTGGGGGCTTTTATTAAAAATCTGAAATTCCAACGTTTTTGGTGACCTGTTGTCTATCCCACTTCTGTTTTGAGCTTGTTTTATGAATGCCAAATCCCTTCTGCTTATATCTGTGTGTTTTTTTACTGTGGCTCCTGGGCTCCCAGGTTTTTGAGACCACTCTGTCTCACTTAGGTCCTTCCCCTGACACAAATCCTATTGGTGACTGGTAAACAAGCCCCGCCCATCCGTCATGGGATGAAGATATTGTCACACTGATCAGAAGCAAGTGTCAGGCAGGCCGGATCTCTTCATCGGCTTCTGACGATTGATCGTTGTTCTAACTCGCTTAAGATGGATGCTCTGCCCGCCAACCAACGTGATGAATTGCTCCTGCAAAGGGACCACTGGAGGCCTAGCAGCACCACGCCAACAAAACCCACCCAAAAAGAGCCAATGTCTTAACTCTGCCGATTGATGTAAACAGGAGCAGGAAAGCGGGATCAAAAAGTTTCCGGGCAGCAACAAAACAAAATAGAAAGAGGACTATTGATTTAATAAACAGGGAAACAAGTTAAGCAGCAGGTACACGAGTTGTTTATTACCATTTTGATGTGCACAAATGAGACTTGATACCTGTTGTGGGGGAATCCCTGGCCCCCACCGTGCTGTTCCATGAGTCCCGGGCCTCCCCTCCATTCCAAGCACTCACACGGAGACATGGTCAAGCTCGGGCTACTGGGTCGCAATGCCGCAGCCGAGAACGCCTCTTTTATTTATAGGGCACATGGCGGAGTGCAACGTCACTCCACCACGTGCTAATCCGTTAAAGGGGCAGCACCACAATACCCCATATTAAGGAGTCGGTGAGAAACAAGATGCCAAAGAAAGCTTGGTGCTGCGAAGAAAGTCGGAGGCCGGTGTTATGACAAATTACAGGTGAGCAATCGCAGTGCTGATGCTAACGTTCTTTGCCCATTCACAAACACAGACTGCTCGTGCACAGTTATATACGCCTCAAACAAGCCATGCAAGGCAAATCTAAGAGTTTTCCTGGATTTAGGAGAGGTACCAGAAAATCGAGTGCTTTATTTTTTAACGACAGAAAATAAAATTCACACACATGAACTTCATCAAAAACACATGTACGGTCAGATCCTGCATATGATGAGACTGCCGCCCTCTTCCCAGTACACACGCTTGTGTAACTTTATCAATTAAATGATTCATTGATACAGGTAACGTATTTATCAAAGATACTTGCATTTACTTGACATGGGGTGGACTGGGAATTAAGAGAGGCCGGGAAATAATGTTCTAACTTGCTCCATATTACACCTGTTCAGCAATCCCATCCCTTTTCCTATGAGAACATTTGGAAATAACCACAGAAAAGAGGCCGAGGGTGCAGAGATCTCCGGAATTCCCTACAGGCCAGTGCATGTCTGTACTTGATTGACAGAAACCCACCAGTATACACTTACTTAACTTGTGAACTGTCTGGGGATGGTTGAAATGCAAGAGAGCTTGAAGAGGTCCCCTAAGCGCGAAAGCAGGGTATGAGAGCCCTGGCTTGTACTATGGGCCTGATTTACAAAGCGTTTTTCAATGGGCTTTTATAAGCAAAGAAATCCGTGTCTTTCGTGCTATGGCACTCCCCCAATTTCCCTACAACTCACGTAAAAGACTTGTATTTGGCGTTGCAGACAACGAATCATACATTTATGCCAATTCAACCTATATGATATGTCGAATGCCCAGAAAATAAATTTCATATCTGTTTGGAGTACAGATAGGAGTGAGATGACACAAAATCACTCATTGACCGGTCATATCCAGGCTAATCGCTCTAACCATTCCCACCTACAACCTGCGCCAAGCCGCGGAAAACACATCCTCCTGGCATCTCTTCTAAAGCTCTATCAACCATTAAAATCAAACCTTGACCCCACAGTGTTATTTCTAAGCAGCCTGCTGAGAATTAATGGCTTAAATGCAGCTGTAAATGCGCTGCTGGTATATTAAAAATGTCTTAACCAAATGTATTTTTAGCCACTTGATATATGTCTCTTCCTTTCACTGAGGTCCTGTTAAAAACAAGCATTGAAAAAGCAAAGATTTTGGCTTATGTATAGGTATGGAGTGTGCAATGCCAGGCACGGCTACGATATGCCCAGGTAATGACACTATACTATTTTCTAGTTGTGCCTAGAAAATTCCTATCCTGTTGCAACACAAAATCCCAAGCTGTTGGCTTTGTCAATGCTTGTTTCCTAATAAATCTTTCTAGAAACTAACCTTAGTCCATTCTACTTCAACAGCTCTCTGCTTCTATAGACAAAACACGCTTCTATACACAAAACAATGGTCGACATACAACACTCTTTGACGTGTAGCAGATATCTTTTTTTAAAAATTATTATTATTACTTGTATTTAATCATAAAAAAAGATTTTTACAAGAGTGAATTTCATCTGGTCGATTTCATATTCGCATTGCGTCTTAACATCAATGCCGCCCTTACAGTTAGATTAGTTGTTAGGCCATTGTAGGCCCAACCTCTGGTGTCAGTTTTGTTTTTCCCATTGCCAAGTTCAAAAGTTTAGCGGCTGCCGTAAGCCATTGAGACTTTTCTTCTGTAATAAGGCGATTCCACCAGATGTATTCGTTTCCCGCAAAGGAGGTGGCCGTCAAAGGGGTGAAGTAGGCAATCCTGGCTTGATGGAGAGCAGGGCAGCGCATCAATAGATGTTTTATCGATTCAATCTCTTCGGGGTTTGCACAGAGTCTAGAGGTTTTTTTCACTGAACCGGTTCTGGTCGCTAGAATTTCTTGGGTTGGTAAGAGATTTAGGCGAGCTTTTAAGAAAATTCTCATCAGTGATTTGTCGGGGTATCTATTGCATTAATCCATAGGTTCTTTCAATTTATTCATATTCATAGGAAGGTGGGCTAGAAGTTTGTTTGCTGATGCAAGTTTTTCAATCGTGTTAATCCAGTCCAAACATTCCAGTTTTATTTTGATCCTAGTTGGATTTTCCTTCAGTTCTTCTCCGGTACACACTATTGTCTGTAGTTTTTGTTTTTGGTCCATAGCCCACAGATTTATAGTATGATTGGAGCCTTTTTCAAATTCTTTTGCCATCATTCGATAGATTTCGAGACTCTCTGGGTGAATGATTTTTCTATATAGCTGAAGAGAACTGTGGTCCACCACTGCTTTCAGGGACAGAAGGCCAAGTTCTCGCCTTATAGGAGCTATCGAGGTCGAGTTTGGTAGACCCAGGACCGCTCTCCATATGTAGCCTTCGAGTTTTTGCCAGAGTAGTGGAGGGATTGAAGGTGTGGCGTCCATGGCATAGGTCAACGAAGGAACAATCTTCGTCTTGTAGTAGTTTATTGCCGGTTGAAGTGAGAACTTGCCGTATTTTCGGTCTACTAATCTCAGTTGCGCTGTTAGATTTTTTGTTTTTGACCATAAGCTAGCTTGCATGCTGCAAGATTTCTTCGAGCTGTCAAGTTGTACTCCCAGATATTTGAATGAGTCCACCACTTCAATTTGTGCCTCGTTGAGATGCCATTGAAACCGCTCCTTCTTTTTACTGGCAGGTTTTTGTAGGATCATTATTTTTGTTTTAGATTTGTTAATCTCCAAGTTATTTTCCTGTATATAGGTTGAGAGATTATCCAGTTGACGTTGGAGACCAACCTGGGTCAGATCAAGTAGAATTAGGTCATCCGTATACAGCAGTCTTGAGATTCTTGCCGACCCTATTTTTGGTGGAAATGACCTGATCTTACTTTGGCTATCTTTGAAATCCCCCAGAAAAGATATAAACAGCGCCGGAGCCAGAGGGCAACCTTGCTTTACTCCGCGACACGTCGGGATGGAATTTGATAGTAAGCCTTGGTTTGTTTAGGCAAACTTTTATGCTGGTGTCGCTATGTAGACTGATTATGGGCTCCAAGATCAAGTCCGGACAGTCCCATGTCCTCAGTTTCGCCCACAGTTTCTGCCTGTCCACTCTGTCGAAAGCTTGAGATAAGTCGACAAATACAAGAAAGATTCGAGGGGCTCCTGTCAGGACTCTTTCTTTAAGTATGGTCAGACACATTATGTTTGCGCTGGTACTTGCATTTTTCTGAAAACCTGTTTGCAGAGGATCAAAACATGTGGAGGTAAGTGCCCATTTCCGAAAATGTGACAAGAGGGTGGAGGCGAAGATCTTTCCAATAACGTCAAGAAGGGCTATTGGCCGATAGTTCAGGGGGTCTTCTCTGGAACCTTTTTTAAAGATTGGGACGATCAGTGCTTTTGACCATGATTCTGGAACAGTTCTTTTTTCTCTGCACATTTTGAAGATTGAGCTGATAAGATTACACCACTCGTCTGGATGTTGTTTTAAATCGCAGTTCGCCAAGCCATCAGGCCCTGCTGCTCTTGATGAGTTTAGTTTCATTATTGTGGCTTTGATGTCACTTATGTCCGTCAAATCCACCCACGGTGAGTCGGTTGCTCGTATAATCTCCTCCTTGTTGCCTTCTGGTGGTTGAAACAAATTCAAAAAGTGCATACTCCAGTTTTCTTCCGAGACTGGGTTAATCATGTGTGAATTTGAGAGCTTATTGGGTTTGTTTATCAGTGCCCAAAAGTCTCGGGATTTTTTGTTGGCGAGTGCCTTCAACATCTGTTCTGCGTCCGCTTGATACAGGAGGCTTCTTTTTCAGCCATTGCTTGTAATGTCTTGTTTCCACTTTAAGAGTTTCCCAATCTGATGGTAGGTTCCAAATTACTGCTTCTCTTCTTAGTTTTCTTATAGCTCTGCGTTTGGCGACCAAAGTTGCATTGTATTCATGGGTGTGCTGGTTCGACTGTGTGTTGAAATTTTTTCTTGGCTTTTTGAAAGCCAGAAGAAGTGGAATGTAACTCGATCTAGCCACATCATCTTGCAATGCAGAATCAGACATTAAGGTTGTGAACTGGTCTGTAAGTTTACAGACGTCTGATCCGATCATACGTAAACGAGTTTGTTGCGGATTAGTCTCGATTTTCGGATCGTAGAACTGCGACTTGGTCCCCTTGTTTCTGCAGGTGAGATTCAGTAAGTTGTGATCGCTATGGCTTGTTTTAATGACGCTGAAGGAGGCTATATTGAGATATAGAGATTTGGAGACAAAGATGTAGTCAAGAGTGGCCGATGACGAATCACGTTCCCAGGTTGGAATCAGGGCATCTGAGTCAGTCACCATGGCGGAGTTAAGGAGATTACGAGATTTCATAATTGTTTTCCATGCCAAACCCCTATTTGAAGCTGTTGAATTTATGGATTGTTTTCTTGGAGTCATGCAAGATGTTACGCAATTGGTGTTGAGGCCACTGCAGATCAGAATATTAGAAGATTTATAGTTAATTGCGATTTCGTCGATTGTGTTGGTCACTTCCTCACACATGTTCGCAGTTGAGGTCTTTTGAGGGTTCCAGTACACATTTATTATTGCTACAGCATCCTGTGTTCCAGACTTTGTCAAAAAGGTTTCCGGATTCCATGTGGTTAGAACTGCCAAGATTTCATAGGTCCGCTTTATGACCTTTATGATGGATAGACCGGAACCAATCCGGATAGCTGTCAGTAAACCAGACGAAGGACGGCCTAAAAGTCCCTTGTGGGCTGGAGATATTTCAATGCAGTAGCCGTCAAGTGCCGGTTTTTCACGCAGCCACGTTTCTTGCAGACAGATGATGTCGTAGAGGCTCAGGTCGTGACTCTCAGGTTCTGTAAAATGAACATGTCCCCTAGTATTCCATGAGGCTATGCTTAGGATTTCCCTCACAGGTGTTTTCGAAGATGGATGGGATGTGAGTAGCATTGACTTAGCATCCCCAGATGATTGCTATCTTTTCGACCCCGGAGTTAGGGCACTGCGAAACCAGCTCCATTTGTCATTCTTTGTTGATTTTTCTGGCTCAGTCGGGGTTTGCTTAGAGACTCTTCTTACGGACCTGTCATTGAACAGCGAGGTTCTTCGTTCATGGTCTCGAAGACGTGGGGTTGTAGCAGGTTTTAGACACCGATCAGACTTGTGTTTTTGTCTCCGATCTTCTCTATGTTCAAATCTTTCATCGCTGCTTGTCTTATGTGTCAGGCGGCTAGTTCCAGAAACTCCTTCCGATGAAGTGCCGTCGGATCTCAGGATCTTGTTCGATACTGATATTGGGCTTCTTCCCCTTCTTACTGATCGATATAAATCTTCAGTTCTGGATTTGAATCTAGAGTTCTTTTTTGGGGAAGTTCTGTTGTGAAGTCTTGGAGATTCTTTGGGGATCGCAGCAGGAATCTCACATAAGTTGAACTCCAAGTGTGCTAATTCCCCGTATACATCTTGGGAGAGTTCTTCCAAGGCACGTTTTTTGATGTGCAAATACGCCTTTGCTAGCTTCTTTCTATGATATGGCTCAATTAGGACAAAATCGTCCGATTTTAGGTTTCGTAGAGTTTTTACCTTCTTAAGTGTCTTGAGAACCGTATTGCGATTTAAGACCATGTAATGGTCGATTGTGGTTTTTTTGTTCGATTTTGAAAAGACGTGTCTCTGTTAGAGACGGACCTCTTTGTCTGGCATGTTCGTCTCTAGAGCGTTTCGATGGACTGTTTCTGCGGTTTGTATGAGTGCCTGGCACTGGAAGTTGTTTTTGATGCTTCTGACCCGCCGAGTCCGGTGCTGATTTAAGATTTTTCGATTCTGGTTCAATCGTTTGTGCCGAGGGAGTAGTTACCTCGATAGGATCGATGGTTTGGTCACGGTACCCTTTTGTATTCACTGGGCTCGTAATTCCACCTTATGCTCCATCCAAATGTTGAGTTAGGCCCATCATCGAACTCTGGACTATAAATTCTTTGATCGACCTGGGAGAGGTGGAAATGCAAATTACTGAGTTGTTGACGCTTTGAGTTGACTGAGGTAACTTCGGGGTTTCTTTTGATGATTCCTTTTGTTTATTTCTCTTTGTCATCAGGGAACCCAAAGCCGACACTGTTTGCTCTCCGCTTCCTCTTGATTTGTTGATCGTTGTAATTTTCAGCAATGGTTTACTTTTAGTCGTCAATATTGTCGTTTGTTGATTTTCTGTAGTCTTCTGATGTTTAGCCACTATTGGATTGGCTTGGGGAAGCTTTTCTGTTTGTTTTTTAAAGACTGGTGCCAGATCTCGTGGCGTATCCGGCACTTCGGTCTGGGATTCTTTTTCCACAGTAGCCGGAGTAGCTGGTTTAAGACGGGACAGGAGGTCTTCCAGTCGGCTCAGTTTTGTGTCCCATATATCTCTCTGATCTTTATTTTTTTGGTCCAGCGCTGTAATGAAACCTTCTACAAATATAAATTTGCTATGCATCATTGCGGCTAGGACCGAACTGTCTTTCAAAGAATCATTGATGGCTTCATACAGCTTTCCGAAAGGTGCTAGAGCTATTGTAATTGCTGACATGATTATTGGGAGATCTGTTTTTTTTAAGGCAAATCTTTGTTGCCTGAGGCTGTAATTTCACTGAGTCTTCGATTTTTTGGGTGGGATCTGGGACGTGGTGTTTGTTGAGATGCTAGGTTTGAAGCTTGCAAGTGGTCGTCAGATTGAAAAGACCTCACATCTGGGACCCGATGGTCAGGGAGAGGCTGTTTTTCTGGTGGCGTCGAGAATGGGCCAGCTTGTGGTTCAGGGCTACGTTTAGGTGTGGACGAGATTTGTTTGCCACGTGTTTGGGCAGAGTCTTTAGGGCTAGACAGCTTGGTTAACTCATGTTGATTGTCCTCTGCCACACGAGAGTTGTCAATGCTAGATCGGTTTGCACCGATTGCGTTGCTGGTTATTCCCTGTGGTTCTGGATCTTTGTTAATTTCTTTGTCCGATGGAACCTTGTTGATAAGGTTTGGTACACCCCTTTAGGGTAGCTCTTCTTGTCTGGGCGCCTCAAAGGCTTCTTTCGATCCCATTAATTGGTTTTTGATGGCCGTTTGAATCTGGGCCTGATTGGGCGGCCCAGAGGTTAGTTTCCTTGCTTTGCTCATGGGTGGTAGGTCCTGAATTGCCTCCAAGATTTCTGCATCTGATAATTCTTTGGTTTGGTCCAATTTTTTTTTAAATTTTGAATTGCTTATTTATAAAGTCTTTCAGTGCACTGGAGAGAAGGGGTGCCGGGAGGGTTGCCTTTCCTGTTTTCTTTGCTCTACTTAATTTTGTTTTTGCATTTGTTGTAATCTTTTTTTTTATCTTTTGACTTTGTTTAGTGGCTTCTTGAGAGTCTTTGACTTCTGATTCCGGTACAGTAGCTAATTCCAGATGGGAACTAGACAAATCTGAAAGCAAGTCCGTATGGAGAAGTGTGTTTGGATTCCTTGGATGGACGGGCAAACCCTTTTGGGTCGCACATGGCACTTCCACTTCTGTTTCAGCATTTCCCTGAGCGGAAAAATCTGCCCGATCTGTTAATGGTGGGGCCCGAGGGGCCAAAAGACAGTCTGTATTGCTTGACACTTCTTGAGAGGCGTGGTATTGGGCCTCCACCGTTATTGTCATTGAGTTTGCAATGGAACTTTTGTCCGTTGTGGAGCCCTTTATGGGGCCCTGCGGTTCAGACAGCAGAGCAACGACATTCTGGGCGGGCTTTGCGCTAAAGTCTTGCACCCTGCGAGAACTCGCCGGGCTCAACTTTTCCGCAGTTTCCGCGGTTAGTGTCAGAGAGGAGTCCCGTTCTCTGGCGGCATCCGCCTTTACCTTTGCCCGAGGCGACCCACTTCCCAAGGGGCACATCCCACACCCATCGCCCACGACCGGCTGCACAGGGGTCCGTGCCAACTGTCCTTCGACGGGTAAGCCCAGAGCACCCCTCGTCTGTTTTCGAAACGGGAAGGCAGAGCCTGTCGGGTGGGGGAGCGGTTGCCAGAAGAAGAAATGTAGCGAGCCGGCTGTACCACAACAGGACGGAAGGCGCCGGAGGACCCCAACCCCTGAATCCGAACCACTGGAGAAACAGGTATGGCAGGTAGTATGTGCATGTTAGGCTCGGTGATTTCAATGGGCGTTACTGTTTTTGCCGTTTCTGAATCAGAAATGTCCGACACATTAAGGGTCGTATTAGCCGATAGACTTGATGATTCAGAAATAGTTGTCGAGGTATTTAAGGGTTCCGCCTCGACCCTATGGGCAACTTCCAAGTTCTGGTCCTTACTGCCAGTAGGACCGTTATTTGTGTCGGAAAAAAGATAGTGTTCGCCATGTTCGTTAAACTCGTACTGGTCGTGGGTACGACTATTGTTGTCTTCGGTGGTAATCTTTGTTCTTTTAGCTTTTTAAGGCTCGGCGGTGATTTAAATTTGATTTTCTTGTTGTCAGCTGTTTTCAGGAAGCTCCGTAGTATTCGGAGGAAGGCCTCCGAGGAAGAGTCAATTGTGGCGGCGTTTACAAGCTGTTGAGGCCGGGTCTCAGGCATACCAGTCGGCTTCAACGGCTCCATCGTCTGCAGCAGACTGCAGACGACTGCTCACCCTCTGCTCACGCTCCGCTCACCGCTCCGCGGTGTATGACTGAATTAAAGTGTCTTCCAGCAAAGGACAGCATAGAAAGACAAGCGTGTGACTTCAGACGACTGCTCACCCTCTGCTTAATACACTGCTCTGCTGCTCGACTGCCGCTGGCGTCGTTCCTGTCAGTGGTAATATGTGAAATAGCAGAGATCTATATACCGAAGACTTGCTAAATCTTCCACTCAAAAAAATGTTTAAAAAAGAGGTCAAAATGTCCACCAGCTTTTTGGCCTCACCAATTCAACATTATCTCTCATAATATAGGATGCAGAGACACCATGACCCTTGTGTGATGTGCTGAACATATACAGCAGCTGCATAGTGCCTATGTGTTCCCTACATTACAGAAACAACAACAAACACATTGCAAGTCCAGGAACAGATGTGGCTGCGACAGCAGGCCCTCTGGTAGGGGTGTGAAGCACTAGAATTTTATTTGTATCAATATAAAATGATGTGGGTAATACTGTTTCTGAAAGGAGAGTCTGCTAATCAGACCCCCCTTTCATAAGGCTCCATGCCAAAAGCATAGTGCATACATGTGCCCTAGCTACGACAGTCTCCAGACAACTGCAGCACCTGCTCTTCAGTAGGACACAGCGGCTTCAAAGGCCACATGTACATTCCTGACAGTTGCTGTGAACCAACGTCACTGCAGACAGAGACTGCAATTTAACTTCTGCACCTCTGATAGAAAATGAAATAATTGTTGCCTTATCCATCTGGTGGCGTGGTATACGCTAAGAATACGCTATGACTGGTTATGGTATGGTGACTGATAAGAGCACACAATTAGTAAAGCAACACCAATTTGATATCATGCAAGTGTTAATCCTGTGAGCCCAGACCAGTTATGTGAGGGCAATGTGTATTCGTGGAAGCCTGGCTATCTCCACTTCAGCAAGTGAGACAATAGGCAGGATTCCAGCTTCCTTTGAGTCCCTGGAGGAAGGTTAACACCTCTGATCATGCCACAGGAGATCTCACCAGAATATTTCCTGGTAACACTGCTCCAAAAGGGCACTCACATAAGAAATGCCGGCCTACCACCAAGGTGCTACCAAAGGCCCTTAAAGCGCATGCTCGGGAAGGGGATGGAGTTAGGGGAGGTACACAGGAGGAAGGTGACCCTAGAAAGGAACCCAGCATCTTGCTTTTCTGTGGGGCTCTCTTTTCTTCCTGTCAAATCCTTCTCCTTTAGAACAAAGCACTCTGGGAAGGATGCCATCAAGTAAGGGTCACTTCTTACAGTGAACGGGATTGAACACCTTACAGCAGGCTTGCTTCTGTCCAGTCCCCTGTGACCTTTTACCTTTATAAGAAAGTGGTTTGCCACTCCTTCCATGATTTATCTGTGGACATTCAAGAAGACAGGAATTCACTGGACATCCATTGGGAGTGCAGCCCATTCCACAGCCCTCTAATAGTGAGGTAAAGATAGAAGGAATCCAAGGCAGAGGAGAGCTCTGTCCCCTAACCATTCCCAGGGAACAGTGTGGGTGACTGTGGTTAGGGGCAATGTCTGCCCCTCTGCTAGCTGCACTAGAACTGGGATACTCACTAGAGGGTAAGGATCGCCAGTAGGTGCCAGCCAAGCTCCACCGAGTGAGATTGCAGCACAAAAGGATTTACCCTATCCTAGAGCTCCTTGATTGGTAATCATCAAACTGAAGAAGTCCAAGATAGCCTGGTTCTTGTTATCACCGCTTTGATCCGACTTTTAAATGCTTTAACCGAGACAGGACCTGCAGTGCTGCTTTGCACTTTTTCGTGTCTTCAACCCGCTGTTTGCATCTTCAAACTAGTTTGACGCCACATTGCAGTAGCGGCGCTCATTGCTGCCTCGACTCCAATACTGTTTCACTGCTGAGGAAGCATTCGACTTGCCACATCTTTGAGCACCATATTAAACCAACGGGACCTCGCCTCAACCCAACTCAAATATCGATGCCACCGCTGATAACAGTATTTTGGGCCTTTTTCAAAACGTATTGAATCAAATGCTGCATCAAACTGCACACAGCCCTATAATGGGCCTGATTACACGGACGCGGTAAGGGTTTACCGGTACCAGTATTTTACCAGTACCTGTAAATCCTTACCGCCTTACTACAAGGTCCCTTTGCGGGTTGGGGAATTTAACGCCTGCTTTTTGCAGGCGTTAAAAAACCAACCTGCAAACGGACCAGGGAGCTAATTACGGTACCGCAATTTGCGGTACCGTAATTAGCGCCTTCCCCATTCCCATAGAGCCCTATGGGGCAAAAATGGGAATGGGGAAGGGCAATGGTGGAAGGGGGAATTACCGCCCCGCCAACCTTGGAATAGGGCGGTAATTCCCCTTTCCACCAAGGCGGTGCCGGTATTTTACCGGCATGAACCATGGCGCTCATAGCGCCATGGTTCACCGCCATCCGTGTAATAAGGCCCAATGAATTTAAAGCCCTGTTTTGCACCTTTTCTTGAAAAGGCATATCCTTGAACAGGGACACTGCTACAATTGCTTGCCTGGTCACCACTGCTCGAGTACCCATAGTGCCATTCTCTACAAGTTCTGCATTTTCTGTGATCTTTGCATGGGTTCGATTTTTGCTGGGGGGGGTTTCTGTTCAGTTATTTGCATTCCAGATTCTTTCAATAATGTACATGTCTGTCGCATATAACTTTGGACATTCTTTTCTTGTTTGACTCCTTGTACTATTGCTGTTTCGGTTGCTACTGCTATCACTTTACACCACTCCTACGAGTATAGCTTGCCCTTTGTGAAGTTACCACGAAAGACCAAGGAGGTGTAACCATCGGGCTGGGCCTGTTCTACGTGTATGATTGGGATCACTGCTGATTTAGCAGCAGTGGGAAGGTGAGTAGGCGTTCTTTACGCCACTACTCATCCCTGTACTCCTACAGAGCAGTAGTCATTTCGTCACAGTGCCTACTGCCTATTTTCTGGAAGAACCTCTCTCTTCACTGCTTCTGTCCCTACTCTTATAATGTGTACAATATCCCGGAAGTCATGATGGCTTAATGCACTCCGGTGTGCGTCTGACCGTCCTCCCCGCCCCCAATAGCACTTGAGTTTTCATGTGGCTTACTTGCAATGTGGCGTATTACGAAATTCCAGCAAAATAACATAATAAAGTGGGAAGGAGGCCATCATCTTCCACTAAACAATATGTGAGAAAGAACGGTGGTCAGGCGGTATCCAGTGGTTTCAGCAAAAACAATTACAGAGAGGGAATTTATAACGAAACAAAAACAGCGGAAGAAAACACAGTTTTTGTTGAAACATAGATGAGGGTGGGGTAAGGGGTTAAAACGGGTGGGGAGGGGTTTGGGGAGGGCTTGAACACATATGGAAATCGAGTGCTTGGGAAGGGAACTCCCTGGAGGGACCCTCCGAACAGAAAAAGAAAATTCAGTGGTTGTGTCGGCTGTTTTTGTTTCGTTAAAAATTACCTCTCTGAAATAGTTTTCTCTAAAATCACATAGAACGTCTCAGACGTTGGCGTGATAACTATATCTGAATGCAGTAATGACTCGTTAACAGAGGCGTTGCTGGCAGGGCAGAGGACGCTATAGCCGCAGGTTTTTTGGTTGTTGCCCCGGATAGAAGCTCAGAGGCTATAAAGAAAAGGCTGGCTATCCCTGAGTCCTGATAGTCCCGACATTAGCGTAGACCCAGGTCTTTTCCAGACCTAACAACGCCCCTGCTCGTTAATGACTTTTTCTCATATTTCAAGAATTCCTCCTTGTACTCCAAAGGTGCATTTATTGGAAAAGTGATGTTTGGAAACATCATCTATGCCTTGTTAATATAGCCTTTATAATATAATACATCATAGTAATGGAATAATAATGAGTTCCATGGAAGAGCCCTAATGGCGCGAAGCACGTGTTGATTCAGCTTTACTGTATTGCACTATGATACTGGATGTTTAACAAAAGAATGTTCCCCAAGAATAGGATGCCATAATTAAATCAATGAATCAGTGGAGTATGAGTACTTTTAAAAAAAAAAATCTTCCCACACTGAGGTGGGGGGCCATCATGCTTTCCACATAATGGTTGGTAGCATCGTTACCTCAGTAGCTCGCCAACGACAATCTCAGACAAGCCCAGGCGCGACGGGGCAAGCAAACAGCCACCGAAAGATGAGTACATGCACACACAACATCAACATGCTATTTTTGAAACCTTAAATAGTTATGCTGCAACGTTCCTCAAAGCACATAATATGTTATTTAGCTTTTATGCTTCACCAGGTGTGCACCATGGTGTTCTCAGAGTGCCTAACCTTGTCTGGAAATGTGGTAGACTTTAGAGTGCAGAGAGCAAGGAGCAGTGGAATGGTGAGAGGATGGGGAGATGGAGTAGGTGCCACAGACAAAAGGAGTGTTGGTGATGCAGCAGGGGGAAACATGATTTGCCTTAGGGTGGGTGAATGCCAGTCCTCTTAGGAGGACCATTGATCAGAAATGCAGAAAAGAAGCTTGGCTGCCAAAGTATTTGGGATCCACTGGGATCCAAGGCAGATTTGGAGAATAGCAAATTGGTGCGCAATGCAATGTGTGGATGCTTGAGGACAAACCCATGAAGTCAGGTAGCCTATTTGCTGCGTATATATTTATACCATAACACAGGGCAAGCACTGGGATAATGAGTCTGGAACTGCCAAGCCTAGACTGTTTGTGGCCTCGTCAAGGAGAGACTGTGTAACAAGGTGAATGCTGATGGACAGCAAATGGCTAAGAGGTATTAGCATGGGTTTATTGATGACATCGAATATTGGCAATATCTGGCATGTCAACCGTAACATCTTATTGTTAGGTATTTATTCCATGTTCACCTCCTGTTAGGATTCATTCTAATTCTGAAGATTACATGAAAGATCCAAATCATGAGAAAAGCTGCTGGATTGTACAAAGTAGACTCGGCCTGGCGATGCCACTCAAATAACCCGGGCAGGTAGCTCTCTGCTATCACGATGTGGCGGAATAGCTCTCGTTGTGATAAAAGCTAAAAAATAGAAGCACAAAAACTGCCAGCGGGCACTGGCAGCAAAATGTCCGCAGTTTATAAGAAACACCAAAGGCCAATGATCAATTAAACCCAGACAATATTCTTCATCCTGTCCCCCCACCCCCCGTTCACTTTTTGCGGCGTGAAACATCATTTGCTGTATAGGCGGATTATAAATAGCAAATAAATAAATAAATAAGTCCCCCCCTTCCCCTAACCGCTTCTTATATAACAAACGTTATTGTGGTGATTGAGAGGCTAGACTTGAAGCCCCGTTCTTCTGAGAACATTGAACATTGCCTTCTCTCTCAAGCAGCCAAAGCCAGCTAACACTGTCATGCCCCAAGACCCAGACTGGTTAGTAACAAAACTAAAATAAACCAAACTAAAAGAAGCACAGATTAATTTGCTTCAAACGCTACTAACATTATTAACTCTTCCCTATTAGATGGGGTGTTAGTCTCTAACTTCAAAATATAAGTTGGCTGACTACTGTTCAATATAGACACTCTTACTCAAGAGCGCCAGCACACTCTAAGCGCACTCCTCATTGTCATCCAATCATCATAATTTACTCTCAGGACTACCTTTAGTTCTAAGCATGTCCTCTTCGTTTAACATTCTAAGGTCGTCTTTAGAGGAGTGTAGTCAATTCTGACATAAATAAACTCTCTTATATAATGATGCAAAGAAGACCTAGTGGGAGGATGAACCTGGTCAGATGTTCATGCTGGCCTCCTGAAGACTAGATAAGGTAAATCTACTCTGCTCATAATCCTCCAACATGGCTGATGCGAGCGGCATCTTCTGATGGTGGGATGCTTAATGCATCCTGTTAGGGTTGAAGCTGAGCTATTTGGGTGCGCTTTTCTGTAGGCCGAATGAATTCAAACCTTTTCCATCTTTGTCTTGGGCAGAGACTCAAGTGGGAACCAAGCTCACATATCCTCTCATTCCTTATGTAATGCTATTGAATGTTAGGTAATGTTATGTAATGTAACTGCCACTTATAATGAGCTCTGCTGCCATTTGCATGATCTCCGTAGAGATATGAAAGGAGGAGGTAGGCTGTATTAGGGCGGGAGGGAGGAAAATGCAAAATAGATTTGCTGTTACGTTGATGGATGCAGAGCAGAAGAGCCCTGAGCTCTGTGTGTGGTTCTGTTTGTAAGTGCTCAGTGTTAAGAGCATGGACGCCTCTGGGTCCAGTCTAGGTGGAGTATCTTGTGCCCATGGTGCTAAGATGCATTGGCCAGGGTGTGTGAGGTATTTTGGTTTAGGTGTGTTGAGGTGTGTATTCAGCTGGTCAGATAGCGAAGCGAGCTGAGAGCTTCTTTCTGACATGTCGGCGTAGCCTGCTGGTGCAGGTTTGAATCCCAGTGGAGCCAACTCAGCCTTTCATCCGCCCGAGGTTGATACATTGAGTACCATGTGGTGGGTAAAGATATCAACTGTCATTACAGGGCTTTGGTGCCCTTGGGTGAGCTAGCGCTATATATAAACTGGTATTATTATTCAATTGCAATGTGCAGTTGGCGTGGTTGGTATGAGTACTTTGCACTGGAACTGAGAATTTAAGGTGCAAGGAGCATCCAGTGGATACCTTAACATGCAGCTTGGGGAAAGACGCAGATAATCACTCACTGCTCCAGACAGCTCCAATTTCACTTTGCGCCTTTCAAACAGTTGCTGTCTCTCCTGAGAGGATAACAGATACAGTGAACACCGTGTATAATTATAATCTTTTTTTTTATAATACGCTTAATACCAGAGAGTGGCCTCTAAGCACGGGATTGGGATTCGAACCTGTGTTGCAGTTTCTTTTCCTGCCTCCACGATAAATGCGATGCCCCTGAGATATCCCCCCTGAACAAGGATTCTTTAGTTGGAAGATGGGAGAGAGAGCCTGGATAAGCCTTACACCATCTACACAGTGCACATCATGAGTGACCACACCTCTCCCATGTCTTGGTCAGGTTGAACTTTAGTATCAATCTTTAAAAAAGGGAATCGTACTGATCCCTTCTACTACCGGCCTATTTCACTCCTCGATTCTTCTTCAAACATCATTGCTAATCCAGTGTTTAAGGAATTATAAAAGTGGGTGGAAAAAATGTATCTACTCAGTCCACTACAGACAGGATATAGGATGCAGTTGGAACCATTATGAGTGGTTTAGCCCTTAAAGCCTGCCTTTCCGATGTAGGAGCTTATTCAGGGAGAACATTACATATAGGAGCAAATGATCTAATCTCCACATCTGAAAATGTAGACATCAATAGACTGTGGTCTAAAATGTTGAAAAACAGTATTGATCCAGCTTTATTGCCAATGATTCAATTACTCTATTCCTTTTTTAATTTGTATTTATTTATAGTGTAATTGGATAATTAAAACCTTAAACATTTACACAACAATAAAATTTCATATCACAACCAATTCAAATTCCAAATCACTTATACAATATTAAAACTTCGTATCATGTCAAGTTACATTTCTTGTGGCAATTTCTTATCTCAACGTATGGGGTCAAATAAAACATTTCTACAACATTTCTACAACATTTCATCCAATAACCATTAGTATCTCATTTCATCATTTCATTATTACATTGATTATTTACATCATTGCTCTGTCTAATTACATTTCATAAAACATAATTTAATTTCCTAAATGAGATAATATCCAAGCTAAATAAACCCAATCAATTTTCCTATTTACATCAACTAATTCCATTATCTAGTAACATTTCATAAAACTAATTTGATTTCACAATACTATTGTCAGTCGAAGCTTCCAATTTTTTCTTTAATATCTCGCTCCATATATAGTGGGCTGCGCTAATATACATCAGTGTTTCGGTTGCATAAATACTTGACCAAAATTGGTCGGATGCAACCATCTCGAAATCATAAAATAGGTCTTTATATCCTCTATAATATAATTCCAATAAATTCTCACAGTCCGTTAGGAGGTGTCTTATTGTTAGTACCTCCTTTGGGCACAGCCTACACAACCTTTTATCGCTTGGAACACCCGTCCAACCACCAACATATTCATAACAAAGAAGTACATTGAATCTTAGTAGCATGATAAATCTGGTAAGATCACGATTACTCTTTTCCAACAATTCAACTAAGGTTAGACTTAATACTCTGGGATATCTATCAAGAAAAACTTTGCTGACCAAAGGAGTCTGGCAGAGGTGTGTAGTCACCCCCACTCTTTTCATTGATTATATAGCAGACCTTTGGGATGCAAGTAAAGAGTGGGCAGGATTTGTGCTGATGTGGTCATGGTTCAAATTAAACTGTATCGCATATGCGGACGATATCTTGTTAATGGACCACACACCTGGCGGCCTCCAGCGTCAACTTGACGGCGTCAATCAGTATTTGAATGAGAATTCCCTACAAATTAACACCTCTAAATCGTATGTAATAGTCGGTACCACCAAGATAAATTGCAGGGAATATGTGTGGAAATTGAACAATGCAACCGTACAGCTGGTCGACTCAATTCGATACCTAGGATACGAAATTGGGGTGAAGAAACAAAGGGAGAAGGAAAAATCCTGTCTTGTCTTTCCTTGATGGAAAGGATAAAGAGAAAATTGTGTGCATACTATCTGCTTCCTATAATAGAATTCTATAGAGTCAAAGTTTTGCCCATATTCTTTACTGATGCAAACTGATGCACATTACTGATAGGACATTCTTCGATGTTTTGGAAGGAAAAATCCTGCAACAAGTGTTGGGGCTCCCCATCTTGGTGCCCATAAGTCTCATCAGACTTGAGCTGGGGTTAGCGTCCTGGGGTCACAGTTTGTTAGTAAGACTCTGTATATCTGATTTATTCTTTGGACAGATCAGGAGAGAACTTATTGGGGTATCACCTACATATTTTGTTTTGGAAAAATACAAATCCATTTATGAAAAAACTAAAAATGAGTAGCGATAAGTTCACAAACATGCTGGGTCTAGACAGCTGAGTCATAACAAAATGTAAGAATAAGGTTAAACAATGGGACAAACCTAGTGATCTATCAGATCTGAGCTGCCTAAATCTGTACAAGGGAAAATACTTATTGTATATACCTTTTATCAAGCTAAGATCCTACTTGGCAACAATCCGAGCTCAAAGTACCGCGATTGGTATTTCAAATTTAGCTTAAACTGCCTTCCGACTCTGGAGGTGGTAAGTCCCAAGCTGGGAGTACCGCGTGAGCTGAGACGATGCAAAATGTGCGATCTGAGTATGACTGAGTCTCTGTTCCACCTGGTGAAGCTTTGTTCCAAATTCAACAACCAGAGAACATACTACTTTGAATGATTTGTTCACTCAACATCTACGGTTTTAACTAATGATCTATGGCACAGGTTAATGATGACCTCTAAGCTGTCATTATTAATTGAGTTAGTAAAAATGTTAATCGTCATCTTCTCTGAGATCAACAAAGTTACTGAGCAAGGAATTGTGGATTTAAACAATGTGTGTCAATGCGAATTCGATCAACTGAAATAAGGAGGATTTGTATTTGGACTGTGCTTTCTGTAAGGTTTCTATTTTAAATTAATATTTTTTTTTCTCTTTCTTCCTTTCTTTTTTGTTTCTTCTCAATTGTCTTGTCATCTTCAAATGTATTATTGATGATTGTAGAGTTGATTTTTTGTTATGAATTGTTATAAAAGATTGTGTATATGTACAATTTGCACAACTGATATAAATAAAACAAAATAATAATAAGTGAAGCACTAATGCTTATGGAGGCTTGAACTTTTTGGTTCAAAGAAATGTCTGCTAGAGATTTTTTTTTAAAAACACGTGCTTATTTCCCCGTTCTTAGTATGTTGGTTACCAGGGTAATAGTCACCTTAAACCTCACTCTCACTTGTTGGTGTGCTCTGCTCAGTGGGCCGCTAGGACTTTTGCCCATCAGAGCAACGTACTTTGGGCAATGGATGAATTATTTATCCCAGAATTCTACCTCAGTGTCTCCAACAAGCCTTGCACCATCTACACAGTGTACACAGTGCAAACGGGCACAAGCCAAAACTGAGATTAGCCCTCACTTGCACTCAAGTTATATGTCCTCATTTGCACTTAAGAACATGGACCATGTGTGTATCCAGGAGAAAGGCTTTACGGAGCATCCATTAAGAAAACCCTCAAATGTATTCTCGGGGCGTGCCTTAAATGCGCTCACGGAGGAGGCACAATTATAATAAAGAAGGAGGAACTTAACTGCACTTCAGAGAGACTTATAATTATAATAAAGAAGGAGGAACTTAACTGCACTTCAGAGAGACTTATAATTATAATAAAGAAGGAGGAACTCAACTGCACTTCAGAGAGACTGTTAACTGATTCACAAGGTGCACTCGAGAAGGCGGTCATAAACCACATTAGAAAGAGAGGCACTTAAGGTCATCCTGGTGAGATGTCTACAATTGCATTTAAGGGAGAGGATCTTAACTACGCTAAATAGATAGTACTCAATCAGCATCAAAGAGCAAGGCCTTCAACTGAATAGAAGGTACGGTGCACCTGCGAATCAAATGTATAAGTACTAAACTCCATCAAAGAGAGAAGCCTTCAAATACATAAAGGATATTGGTCATTTGTGTGTCAAAGAAAGAGACCTTCAAATGCCTCAAATGGGGAGACTTTCAAAGGCTTCGAAGCAATAGTTCATTTGTTCATCAAATGAGATCATTCAAATGCATCCAATAGAAAGACCTTCAAATGCATAGAAAACGTGGATCATCTGTGCATAAAAGAGAGAGCCATTCAACGGCGCAGTAGAAGTAAATAGCCTGTGCCTCAAAGAGAGAGGCCTTCAAATTCATCAACGAGAAATACCTTTAAATGCATAGAATGGGTGCATTATCGGTACATCAAAGCGCAAGGCCTTCCAAAGAATCAAGAAGAGAGACCCCAAAATGCATAGAAGGGGTGCATTATCTGTACATCAAAGCGCGAGGCCTTCCAAAGAATCAAGAAGAGAGACCCCAAAATGCATAGAAGGGGTGCATTATCTGTACATCAAAGTGCGAGGCCTTCCAAAGAATCAAGAAGAGAGACCCCAAAATGCATAGAAAGGGTGGTTTATCTGTACATCAAAGCGAGAGGCCTTCCAAAGAATCAAGAAGAGAGACCTCAAAATGCATAGAAGGGGTGGTTTATCTGTACATCAAAGCGAGAGGCCTTCCAAGGAATCAAGAAGTGAGACTTCAAAATGCATAGAAGGGGTGGTTTATCTGTGCACCAAAGAGAGATCCTCAAATGCAATAAAGCGGGAGGACTACAAATGCATGGAAGAGATGTCTGACTAGTACATCAAAGTGAGAAGCCTTAAAATGCATTTAAGAGATGGATCATCTATGCGTCAAAAAGAGGGGGGGTTTCCAGCACACCCTATCAATTCTCTCGTTTTACATTGGTTACGTCTACATTTCCCCTAGACCCTACATCTTTCTCAGCATGGAAAAGAGATTAGATATGGTTGCAGGCAAAGGTTCTACGACAAGGCTTGCATATGCTCTGAGAATGTTTTGAGACTGAGATATAAGGGTTTCTCCCTTTGGTCCACTTCCCACATGTTTTTTCTAAACTCGTGTTTGACTTCCTTGAGTGGCACGAGAAGATCTTACTTTATAATACGCGAGTTTCTAATCGTTCTTCGACTGCATTATTCAGCATATGCTCAGCAACTCATTGATCTGTAGCTGACCCTTTAGTTTGTAAATAGTAGGCAGCAAGCTTTATTCTGACTGGGTTGGCACCGGAAACTCTGGCAAGTTCCTCACTCATTTGTTAGATCTTTGCGCGCAGGGAAATCCCTAATGTTATATTTGATAAGGCACCCTCCAACTTTTCCAAACAAGTTCAGCCCTTTGTTGCCCAAACTGTAGCCAAGTACAGTATTCGAGGACAGGGTCTCTGCCTAAGCCACCATACTTCCAGTTGCCACTGTCAATGTCACCATGAAATGGTGCACGCTGTTGAATAGGAGCAGTCAATAGCTTTTCCAGCTAAGTTAGCCGTCGAATCTCAGGCCCAGGTGCCTGGATTCCCCCTCAGATTCTATTAGCCTTGGCTACCAGGATCAATTTCCTCAAACCATCTTTTTCAGTTTCTGAAGAGCGCCTCAAATTAGGCTCTGGCTTATTCATGGCTAAATATCTAAGGAAGTTCAGAAGCATGTGCACCTCTCATTCCCTAAATGCAAACCTGTTGCTTTTATGATCAACACATTTTAAAGGCCAGCGGGCACTGGCATCCATTAGGGGTGACACAAAATGTCCAGGTCTATTTGGAAGTGACGGGCATACAAAATCCAGTGGAACTCATTTGCTGCAAAGCCGGTTCTTTTTAAATGAAATGCAGCATCTATAAGTAACTTCCTAAACATGGGTGGCCAGTTGGGTGCGCAAAGCCCATAAGAGCCGGATGTGTGAAAACAGAGGCTTTGCTTAAAACCTTTGTCAAGACCGTATTTGGTGGTCGCTCACTTTCCGACCATTGATCCTACCACCAACAAGCGACCTCAGTGGGTTGAGCGTCCATTGACGAGATTTGCAGGTGACTGCTTCCTGTTCCAAGCCACGTGTCACTCGTGATCACGTGGCAGAACTCATCTGGGGTTACTGTGGTTGTGTTGTGTAGAAGCAGCCCGACCCCTTCAGTGCAATGATGCTTCTTTATGGCGCCGTTGGACTGATTTGCATATGGTCGGCTTCCATTCCCTTTGGCACAGACATTCTAAAATATGGTGGAAGGTTTGTTGTTCCCACCCAGTAGTCTACAAGTCATAGCTAAAGCCCTTCCGTTCTCTGGCTATGTGGAGAGGGTAGATCCTGACATAGTGACCTTGCACCCATTGTCGCGGGAGGATAGCTCAGGGGCAACATGCTCGCCTTGGAAGCAAGACAACCTGCAGCACCACAGGTTCGATCCCCGGGTCCGCGCTTAGAAACCTCTGGGTATTAAGCGCGTTATAAATAACCTATTATATTATATATCATATCATTGGCTACAGAGCCAGGTAGGCTTTAAGTTGCCAGGGGGTGCTTGCTGTTTTGTGCAGAGGAGGGATGGCTTCACAGTGCAGAAAGGAAAGGTATCTTTATACAGTACGTTTGATTGATTTGCAGGGCACCGTCTGTAATGGCACAGGCAAGCTAAGAAATTGTTTAAAAAATGAGTATGTCCTGTGGAAATGCAAATGATTTAGAATGGTGAGCGCAAGTATTTCCTTCTTATTTCTTCTTGTCTGTGTCGCCTCTCTTGGGAGTGGAGTCTTGCTTGCTGCACCCCCGGACTCAAGCTTCACAGCACTGACAAGTTCCAGAGTTTGCGCCTGCGCAGTTGCTGGTGGTCTTGTGCAGAGAGGATGTGACGTCACACAGAAGGCCAGACGGCTTCATTAGGGGCGGAAATGAACTGGTGTGCATGAGGGTGCTTCTCTTCTGTAATGGCACAGACGAGCTAACAAATGGTGGCGCCATTCCCAGTAGTACAAGCAGAACCATGAGAATGTGTATAATGGATAGTCGTTTCTGCTTTACCTCCCTAGATTCCTGACTCGTGGTGCCTATGGACTCAAGCTCCACCGCACTGACTGTAAAGCCAGTGAGGCCCACACTTGCTTGGGGTTGTTAGCTGTCGTTTGCTGCTGTCTTGTATTGGGGGAGGGAGGGTTTAACATCACTCTTGCCGCCTGCAGGCTTTGTTGGTGTAGTTAATCTGATTAGCATAAGGTTGGGACCTTTTCTACTAAAAATTCTTCCCCATTTTGGGGAGGGTGGTAGCACCGGTACCGTTAATAACAGTACCGCTGCTACCATCAAGTTCTGCTTGCGGGTGCAGGTGCCGGTACGGCCCCCAAGTCCGACCTGGCAGCTGCAAAGGCACCCACGACCAGAACTCGTAGTTCTTACCGTAAACTTGCAGGTACCGTTGTTACTGTACCGGCAAACTCGTAATGAGGCCCAAGTATTGGTGCTTTATAAATAAACTATCATATCAAACAATCATATCATTGACACAAGGGTTGGCAAAACATATGTTGTTCTCTGCTTTGTCCCCCTGCGTAAGTGGAAAATGGGTTGGTCTGGCTACAAGCCCTGACCCACTTAGCCCCCAGGGGGAGCACTACCTGTCGCCCACCGGGCCTGAAAAGCCTGCAGCACGCCTGAAGAGGCCTGCTCCTAATTGCAGACTCATCTAGTGGGGAGCTGTGCCCTCACACTTCTGCCTATCCTGCTCCTTTGGGTGGCAGGGTTGAGGTCCGTCTGCATGAAGTTGGTTCTCTACTTGAATTGCACGGAAGATATAAAACATGATTGCAAGTGCTGTCAGATGGAAATCCCAGTGGTGTTGATGTCTGAGCTCGGAAAGTCCCATCACATGTGTGGTTCTAGAATCCCAGCACGTCAAGGCCAGCCTTGTATATTTCTGCGGTCACTGAAATAAGTACTGTTGAGTTTGGATTGGTCAGTACAGTATTAACAGACCGCCAACATGTCCAGTTAACGTGGCACTGCCATGTCTCAGTATGTGCACACTAGGGTGACCAAACGTCCCGGTTTTGCCAGGACAGTCCCGGAATTTAGTACCCTGTCCCCGTTCTCTAGATTATGTTCCCATTGGAAACTGCGGTGGTCCTGATTTTTTGTAGTAGGTCTTCATAGCTCGTGGGCAGGACGGCACAATCTCACACAGAAGAAATGCTGCATTTCACAATTCAAGATAGCGTTAGTTAGTCATAAATGAATTATAATATGTGTTTATTTGAACAGTAACACTTAAACCCCCTTCTCCTCCAAACGCTACTGAAGAGTAGTGCCTTGACGGCCACTTTCAAGAGCCAGTCCTACTTTTATGTTAGTTGCCCTGTCCCGGTTCTTTACTTTTTATATCTGGTCACCCCAGGGCACGCTCACTCCTTTGCATGTCCGGGGGCATGCACGTGTTGGGGTACCTCCTAGAGGTGTAAACGGAATGTGCAGCTGGGAGGCCTCGCCACTCTAATGTCTTGTGGGTGGCATTTCAAAGGCAAGCCGGAGGCGTTCTCCTCGGCTCTGAGGCCTGCTAAGTCGCAGCAAGCAGGCAGTCAGGCAGAAAATGAGAGTTATTAAAACAGGCTATCACACGCAGCCGATCTGGAGGCACGCCCGAGCCGAGCAGAACCATGTTGATCTTAGAAATAGCTCTCAATTTCAAGCCATCCACGCTCCCTTTACGCTTGAGGGACACCAGGACGAGCAACAATAGCGCGCGGGCTCGCCTTCAAATCAATATTGCAAACAGCACTTGGGTGAATTAACTGACCGGGCCCACCGCGTGCATCGAAGCCGGGCTTCGGGGCTCGTTTGAAGCGCCAAGAGGCATTGGTAGCACCAGGCGGGAAGGGGAGGTGATTCGTTATAACTGTGGAACCAGGAGACGTTTGTCCCAGTCCCGGCTCCCTCCTACATACATACATCGTGTGACCTTGGGAAAAACTCTTCCTATCCGAGTGCTTCTGCTGGCTGTAAAAGTCGGAAGAGCTTGGAAATTACCACACCCCTTGGGCCCCCAAAAAATGTCGGGTAAGAAAAAGTGAAACACTCCACGTGGACCTGTGGAAGAAGACCCATCTTGATCAGCAGTGCACACATTTGGAAATCTAATTAAAAATCGAACTGCAACGCCAATCTCTCCGAGTAACGTGTTGTTGCAGACATCATGGACACACGCCCTCGGTAATAATATATTGGGCAGAGAAGAGGCAGTGAAAGGACACAAACACAGACAATGGTTGCGGGGGCAGGGGGGCGGGAAGAAAGTAGGCGCTAATAATAGAGAGAGAAAAACAAACAACGAGGACAAAACGCCCAAATTCACACGGCCTGCTTCATAACGACTGGTTCCCTGAGTCCCAAGCCAAACCCCTTAAAAGAAACAATGGGAAAACCAAGTACCAGCTCCTTGGTCATCGCCACCTGCACGCATATCCTTTTACATGACATTCAATCCCTTGGCCAATCCCAATAGATAGCTCGGCGGGTTAAGCACGCGTTGCCGTGAGATACCGGCTCGCATCAACGCAGGCCTATTGATGCCATCAATTAGGGAGATATCCCCATTTGCTGCCAGGGCGCTTAAAAGAGGGTTGTCTGTTTTAAAGCGATTTATAGAAAGTGATTGTGGATGACACACGTGGACATGGACGCGGATGATGGAGACGGGCTCGGCAATGTGCTAGAGCGTCGCGTTTTGCATTCCAGGCGGCGGAGCAGTAGCGCATTCCCCTCGGCCCCCTGCAGAGCTGCCTGTCAGCAACACGAAATGGAAAGCGGCGACATGACAAGACCGACCACCCCGGTGGCACCACGGGGGTTGGCTGGGGTACGTTTAAAGACCATACACCGACTCTGGTGCTTTCAGCTCGGTCCGGTCAATGGACCAACACAAGAGTGCTCAGTGGGTTGGAAATTCGCTGCATTCCATGTAGTTGGAATCCCGCCACTGCCGACTCCGCCTTTTATCTTAGCACGGTCCATGCAGTGTTGACACTCCGCTCCTTGTGACTAGCTCCCGTCAATTAAGAGATAAAGAAAACATCGGTGTGTGGCGCGTATGCACAACTCAGGGAGTTCACACAAGTGGCACAAAGCAGGTGCCGCTGCTCCGGTCTCTGCTGTGACCAAGGCATGGCACCAGCGCAGCGCTCGTGAGAACCACACTCTGACCTATTTGGAAAAAGGAAGCTCTATTGTAATGCACATTTATATCATCTTAATCGACGTAGATCGCGTTTCCAGGAAATCCATGGTACTCTTTGAGCCATGCAACATGACCGCCGTGTGTTTACAGTGCCAGTGTCCGGGATGCCAAGCAGAGCATTATCGGCCTTAAACGAACATCGCCTCGTCTTGTCCTGGGCATTGTGCGAAAGAGCCTCAGAAACACACGGCGGCGCTTCAGATCAGCCGAAGAGATGGCTCAGCGGGTCAACGCGCCTGCTACGGAAACCCCTGTGCAGCCTGATCACAGAATCGAAACTTTTAGCTCGGTGCAGCCGTGATTAAAAAACGGGGAATATTGTACAGCCCCGCCACCCCAAACTTCTCCTCCACCCTCCTCCCACTCCGCTTTTCATGTGCCAATCTAATCGGCTCGCTGGCGTTTAAGGCACATGGCACCCAGTGCTGCATAAAGTGCTTACTTGAGGGGAGTGGCCAGTGTGTTTCGCGCACAGCAGGGCGCAGAACCGTTCTGGTAGCGCATGGCGATTAAATAGCCTCCGCTATGTAATCCAGGCTGCACGTGTACAGTCCTATCCCGCCTCACTGCTCCCATCAGACAAGAGAACTGGCTACAGTGCGCGGTTTATCCAGGATCACACAAGCTAGTCACGTCGGAGGGACCGTAGCGCCTGCCTGTTCCAGGACCTGAACACAGCCTCTCCAACAGCGAAAATCAGTGCTTAACATTAGAATAACTTGTGCAAGAATGTGTTCCTTCCTGAGAAAATAACACACACGCACACACATACGGCGCACACACACACGCGCGCGCTGCAGGAGTGTAAGCAGATGCTGCCAACCCCAAAATTGCTGTAAGCACAAAAGGGCACCGAGCGCCAGGCAGCGCTGGTATCTGGCAGGTGTACCTGTGCAGTGGCGAGTCACTTCATAAACACGCTTATTTGGCTCGTTGGTTAGAATGGACTCAGAGAAAACACACAGTGCATAGAAAGGTCGCCGGGAATCATCGTGTTGAATGTGGTACGGTGTGTGCGGTGCGGTGTGGTCCGACCCTCTCTCTGCAAGTAAACTGGCCCAACAGAACGGCACGCTGGCTGATACACAACTGCACTTCCAGGCGAGCAGCGAGAGAAACACTGGAACTCACAAGCCCGCAGCACACACTGAAAATAAACCACATTCAACCAACACTGCTGCGAGGTGGGCAGTTGCGGCTTACGCCGAGCCCCTAAAAACATGTTTAGCGAGCGCCCACTTACCCAGGAAGATGGCGATCAGAAAGTAGCGCATCTCCCTCGCCGTGCCCATCCTGGAACACACACTCCTGCTCCCACCTTTAACTCGCGCAGTTCGGGATAACTTTATGGAGATGTCGGGGCGCGAGAGGCGCGCCGTTCCTCCGGAGAGATGTGTGAAGTCAGAACGCCACTAAATCGTCCAGAGAGCTTTTTGGGAGCATCGCTCGCTACTGCATCCGAGCAGTGGGGGGCAAGCAACCTGGGCAGAACAAGGTTCGGGCGACGAGGGCTAGCACATCCCCAGAATCCACTGGTCCTTCCCCAAAGTTTGCGTGCGATGAGATCCCAGGAGTGGCGTGCAGGTGGAAGAGGAGGGACGGACTATCCCTCTGTCCTGGCAGGTCGCAGGGGGGTCACATCCAGCCAGTAAATCATGCCCTGAGAGCCTCTCGGGTCGTGATGGCAGGTCCTCTTCTCGGCGTGCGCGCCTGCTGCTCGCAGAGGATGCTGCCGCGAGAGGGTGTGGGGGCTGGCGGTCCTCCTCTCTGGAGCACCGGCTGCTCTGTCTGGGGCGCCGCTGCAGTACCGGCAGCCGCCGCGGGCAGGGGAGGGGGCGCAATAGCATCTTAAAGCAGCCGGCGCCTCAGGCGGACAGCATGTGGGGTCCTTTTATGGCCGGGCCGCGCTCGGCATCGTCCCCCTTTAAGGCTAGCAGCAGACCACCAAGGAAGCCAATTGCCCCCCTATTGTGCCGGCTCCTGATGAAGGGACATCTGTGAGCTTGGTATTTAGGAAATTCGCAGGAAGCTGTCTATGTAACAGCGTCCGCGACTGACCTTGGTTTGCTTAATCGATAATTTAATTATCAATACAACCATGGCTTGTACAATTAATAATTATTATGGCAAACGCCACAGCGGAGTTGTCTCTCGATGCTTAATTATTTAGGCGTCATTATTTTCCAACTTCGCGAACTTTAAAATCTCCTTTTTAACCCTTCTCCAAAGGTTCGTCAGCTTATTTATTTATTTATTTGAATATATGAACTTACTCCGCACAGCTGTCCTTACCAGACAGCCTTTCAAATTAAAACGAAAAGAATGCGGCTTTTAATAAACATTATCGTTATTAACATAATATTTGTGCTATCCAGTATAACTGTTAATGATTTTCATGTGTTTACTATGTTGCATTATTATCTATCATGTTAATTAGTAATGCTAATATTAATATCAGTAATACTATTCTAAATATTGTTTATATTATTCATGTTAACCCTACTATCATCACAGATATGATATGATAAGTAATTTCTAACGCACCTGTACACAGGTGTTTCTAGGCGCGACAAGACAACGGAGAGAAGACAGAGGGAGGACAAAACAAGCGAGCTTCCCTTTACTAGGCCTTGTGTCATTCAGATGTGCAAGGGGTGGGGGCTGGGGGGAAAGTGCCAGGGAGAGGGAAAAGGGAAAGAGGGCAGCATTGCTCAGAATAAGTGCAGCGAGGGCACACAGCTCGGGGTAAGCGCAAGGAGGCACAGCATGGTAGAGGTTACAGTTACAGCTCGGTAAGCAGTCTTTCCATCGAAAAAGTTTCCAACAAAACTTTTCCCATTGAAAGTTTTACAATGAAAATGTTTCCATCAAATGCATATATGTGTGAGGTAAAGGGTTAATTTTGTTTGGGGTGGGTTTTTAAGGGTAAAAAACAGGGGGTTGAGGGAGACCCCCAAAAAAATACAAAAAATGCATTATATATAAACATTTTCATTAGAAAACTTTCGATGCATTTTACTTTCGTTGGAAAGTTTTCGATGCAAAGATTATAAACCTTACAGCTTCTAAGTGCATGGTAGGCCCGGAGGCAGAGTAGGGGTGACTTATCAAGAAAGCGCCTGGTACCCAGTGAGACTCTGAGGGTAGGCAAGCAGCCAGTCAGTGCAGCAGACAGGCAGGTCAGGTAGGTCAGCAGGGGAGGGAGAGAGAGAGAAAGCAGAGAAGAGGAAAGTTTTGAGCTGCTTCCGGAACTTCAGGTGTTCCAGCTCAGGTTAGTGAGGGGCAGGGAGGCCATTCCAGAGGGAGGCACCTGCAGAGGAGAGAGATCTACCCCCACTCTCTGCCTGGAGAGGCGTCTGAACCCTTAGGTAGCTGAGCAAAGGGCTCGATAAGGAAGGTATTTTGGAAGAGAGAGTTGATGTAGTGCGGGCCCTGGCCCCAGAAAGCCTTGTGTTTTGATGACCTGTCATGGCTTTTCTTTTATGTCATCACATTTTCACTGCACCTTTATGGAGCCACACACGTTGATGAACTTGCGAAAAAAGGTTGGAAGGGCCTATCTATTGTTTTTATTTTTTGTTCATTAGTTTAGCGCCCAGACCCGGAGGTATCACAGCGCTTGTACATGAATTGGCAGGGCAGGCAGGCATGAACAGTAAAATAACAGTGGAGTACATAAAGGATGCAGTGTCAAGTTGAGTTCAGTTATGCTGAAAACCGACACAGCCAAAGATGCTGTTCTATGCTATGGTGCAACTCACAGCACCTATCATCACATTTTAATTCTCCACTCAGAGCACAGGGAAATGTCCATTGGCATTTCTGTCCGGCAGTTCAGCAGAGGAATATCTGACAATTCACCTCTGAGCAAAAGTACCACCAGCAACCCCGGACGTGGTACATGTTGTTTAAGTATGCCTACATATAAAAATTAAAAAATAAGTAGTATGCTTGTATAGTCAAACCTGTTAGCATGTCATTGGTATTTTCCGTTGTAAAGATGGACTGGAAAACCCAATTTTAAGCAGAGAATTAGAGGCCGGAAAGTCCCACAATCAATAATGTAATTAGTTAAAGTGAAACGCGAAACCCAGCTCTAATAACAATCAAACATAATGCAGGGACTGTATACAAGCATCAAATCTCGCAGCTTTCTGAGCTGCTCATACAAAACTACAGATTATAAACCAAAAACACGTCATAATGACGATATCAAAATACAAGACCTACGGGGTGAGGGGATTGGTTAAGGGATACACCCCATATACATATCTATATGGGTTAACTTTCCAATTGGGTAACACTTATCTAGTGGCTCTCCTGGGACTACCTCTAAATTGATAAGAAAAATAAGACATCACCTTTACAACTAATGATTGGTAATCTTAATACGTATTGGGCGGCCTGGCATTGAGGGGGTTTCATTGGTTGCCATCTTGCTGACCAATCTTGGGCAACTGACAAGTCATGAAAACATGAGCTAAACTGGGAGTAGGGGAAGAGAGGCCCACAAACTGCTTATGTACTTCAATAAGAATACCATCCCTCATCTCCTAGGCCATGGACCAGAGTGATCTGCTTTGTAGTTAACCTTGTACGGTGCACTGTGTCTGGAAATATGCATGGGGAAAGCCATGTGTCTTCTCTGTGTCTGTTCTAATGAATAGACAGTGTTCATTGAATTATGGGTCACCTGTGAGAGGACTGTGTTTTGAATTAGTTCACCCTACATTTCTGAGTATTTATCTACTATTACTTCAAGGGTTATAGTTTTTCTCTACCACTAGAGACTTGGTTGAGCTTACTTCTCATCAAATCTTTTAACCTATAATTACCCTGCATCTGGCTCACAATGGATGGATGTTCTTTTCCAAACTTTAATTAATTCGGAAGTTTACTTCTTATGTTTCGGGAATCCTTATCTGGTGTCTTCTCAGCAGCATGCATACCCTCCCTAAATTCTTTGGAACCTTGGCCTGGGCTGTGTAGCTACTGTCTGTGCCCTGCACAAATATGTTTTTCAGCAAATTCAACAGTTTTAGTTTTCGTGGAGCCTTGAGGCTGAGGGGTAAAATATAGCCTCTGAATTTCAGAAATAAAGAGGCCATTCCAGGCCAGGATTTAAGAGTGAAGCTGGCCGGTGATATCTATTGGAAAATGCAGGCCAGTCCAAAACACGTCTTTTTCTGACTTAAGACCATGTGACATGGAAAGAAATGGGCCTAGTTAAACTCTACTAAAATGGACAAGTGCGCACATGGAGAAATTAACATACTTTTCCCAAATGAACTTACCTTTTGGAAAGGCCTTCTTGGAGCATTAAAGGACACACCGGTTTTTCTTGGTAAATAATGGCATATGCATCAATAATACCAAAGAGATACTCACGCCTTTTAAACTGTTATATCAAAGAAATACATTACATATGGACAGATTTGAAAACTGCAGCAGTGCACACAGGATGAAAAGAAATAGTTGTGCATTTGAAGCTAAAAATGAGGAATAATGCATTTTTAATTTAGAAATAAAGTCAAATGGCAGACTGCTTTTATGGAGTGATGAAAGACTTGTTTTCAACTTGATTCCCTTTGCTAACTATGGCCTATTTTGTATGCAGGAGATTGTTTCATTGACCTCTGTTCTAATATTGTATAAAGAAAAGATTATATTGTGAACAAGAGACCCTGGTGCAGCATTGAAAGTTACAAAGACACGGTGGACAAATTTAATATGCCACCCTTTCAGAATAGTAAACCGTAACTTGTTGTCTCTGAGATGAAATCCCCATTTAACTGTGAACTCAATAGTGTTTCAGGATCCTGACCTTGCAGCCCATTGGTTTGATGAATACCAGGGATGCCAGACTGGTTTCAAGTAATTGCTTAAATAGACAGAGAAAGAGATCAAATTTGTGGTGAATTACTGATAACATTATTAACAGAAGTGACCTTAGGGTTAAATATCCACATAAAAAGTGCGTTAGTTCTAAACAAAGACCCTTTGAAAATCTCAAGACCTTGGCTGGGCCCATCAAGGCAACAGGTCTCGCTGTCAAACTCAATGCTAAGATACACAAATAAGTAGGATGATAGTTATGGGAGTTGCTGATAACATGTCCTGCAGAAGTAACCTTATGGTCAGGCCTCCCGATAAACAGTGCATTCAACACCAATCAAGGCTTTGAAGCCAAGGAGAGAAACAGTTACGATAAACCAGATGGCTGGTCATATGTCTTAAGAGGAATAGAAACTGGGAGCCATGTTGATTAAACGTTGAATACAATTTTTTCCTAAATAAAAGGAGCATCGTGTGTCCTATCGAGCCCACCCGGGTTCAAATTAAAGGGGATAAAAAGCCAGTCAGAACCCCGTAAAAAATGAAATATGTGTGATGTACACAAATTCAGTCATGGGAAAAAATATGATCCTGCCATTTTCATACATGTGAGAAATGGGAAAGATGTCAAAGGGGTAGAGCATGAAATTAAGGTGTAATTGGAAATGGTTCCATTTTCAGCTATTTCGGTGCAGCAGCAAACCACGTAAAACAGTAGCTCCACCCAGGAAGGGTGTGCTGAAATAAAATATGTATTGTCCGACTCCCCATAAAATATAGAATTAAAAAATACCTATATTCATGTGATTATCTGAAAGACCAAGAAAGTTGTAAATTATGAGGTTTTTCAGAACACAAAATGTGAAACTCACTGTCAGTTTGAAATGATGTATTTTTTCTCCTCCCTAAGCCTACATCATACACTCCTCTCAATTGCTGGTCCTATCAGCAGGCAGGGGGCGTGGTGGGGGAGGGGAAGTGAGCGGGCTAGCCAATGCTGACCGTGGGAATTATGACCATAATGGAGTGTCATCACTCCTATAAGCGGGTATGTTTGCATCAGAACAAGGCTTTTTCTGACTTATTCTGGGAGATAGCCTGCTGCTGGACTCTTGCGAGGAACAACTAGCAGAGAGACAAGGGGAGCTACCAAGGCCATTAGGGTAAACCTTGCCTGCAAACCTGGTAGCTCTATCTCGGAGAGGCCTATTTGGAGGGACCTTGCTGTGGGAGAAGCCTGGTGTGAGCTGCCTAACAAAAGAGGGTTCTAAAAATACAGCTGGCTGCCTGAGATAAGAGCAGAGAGTCCCCGTATAAGTAGACCCATCCCAAAAAGCCATCCATTGTGTGGGAGCTACCTGCCCTTATACCTTTCTATTAGTGGGGAAAAGAGGGGGGGTGATACTGTGTAGGCCCTTTGCACACATTTCTTGAATTTCGCTTAAATTATTTCCCCATAGAAAACCAACCCCTATGTTGAATTTGAATTGTGTTGGGAACAGCCCACCTTAATCCTTGTGGGGGAAGGGAGAGACACTGTTTAGATCTTTAGCACATTTGATAAAGTAAATCAATTAATTCCCATATAGAAAATCACAGGATGAGTGTTGTTAGATTTCGAAACAAACAAAGTTCATGCCTATTGTGTTAGAGCCGGTATAGCCCATAAAGACTTGGTTGACTGTTTTCTGAATCACTTGACTTCCAGTCCGGAAGGGAGGGTGTCCATAATCCCAGAATAGGTAATCCTAAACGCTACCTTTCAAGTGATGCAGAGGGTGTAAAACAACATTCCCCATTCATCCCAATTCATTTAAATCAGAATTACAAAGCATTGCTTTCATTTTCATATCTGTTGCAAAATTGATTTTTCCCACTGCATTCCTGTCCATAATATAGCATTTCTAGTCCAAAACAATTTTCCCATTGAGCTTCTTTCCCAAACCTTGCTTTCCAAATCAATGCCAAAACGAGTTTCCCATTGTGTGTACCTTGCCTTCCAATCAGAGGGGTCATATTTAATTGATTCCTTGAGGGTGCGGGTTGCAGGGAGAAAGAGTTTTGCAACTAAATAAAAGTGTCACTGTGTGTTATATTTGTATGGATTCAATTGCTAGAAATCTGATGTAAATTGTGAAGGCACATCTCAAAATTCGACCTATGTTGTTGTAATCATGGAGCGCCATTGTGATTTGTGATATTGTGTAGTGCCACGGCGTTGGTGGTTGAGGTTTGTGATTATCCTCCTATTTTGGTAAAAACCTTAATAAATATATATTCTTCCTATACACCAGCCTGGTTCCTAGTCCGTTGGTGACACAGGGTAATTGTTGGGGTGGGTGCGAGACGGGTTGGCGGCCTCACCAAAATAGAATCCGTAAGCGCTTTATTGTGTGCCACCTGGCTTGGGGTTGGGAGGAGGAACTCCCTGAGTTGAGTGTGACTGCCTAATAAACTGCAACAAGGCCTCTCACTTACTTCAATGCATGCTGCAACTTCCATTTTAGAAAAGATGACTGCCCATTACTTACTTCAATGCATGCTGCAACTTCCATTTTAGAAAAGATGACTGCCCATTACCACTCTGATTCTATGTTAGTGTGCTATACTTGCATGTGGTTTAGGTTTCATTCAGCCTATATTATGTTCTTCATGTCTCTATGGTTGCAAATGTTAATATTCTTCATGTGCAGATGCATATTTGACCGGGTGTATTTTCTTCGTGTTGAGTGCATGTTTGCTTCATGTCTAGTGGATACTTCTGTGTAGTTCCATCGCCTGTCTGGTCATTCTCGCCATCTTTAACTCACATCGTGCTCAACATTTGTTGTACCTGCTTGGGTTATGGGCAGTATGGTTCACTCAGTGAAGGACATTTCTCACCAGGCCCGTATTGAGCCAGTGGAGGGGCATTAGCTATAGGTGACATATTCATCTGTCCCTCAACATTCCCCCTCTGGTTGAATTCTTACCACACCCTCGTTCTTGCCCTCCTCGCATAGGGTACTTTGGGTATCCATATTTTAGTCACCCCCCTCAGGTCTCCTACATGTCCTATGTGTTCCTCCACACTCCAGGTCATATAGCTGCACTCCCCATTGAAGTTGAATACCCATCATCCAATGTAGTTATAAGGGTCTTGTAGATAAATACATTTTGATCCTAGAGGGACAATAGGACGTTCTTTCATGTGGACATAGGGTAGATTGTCAGTTTGTGTGTATTCATGAATGTGAGTGTCCACGTTTATTACTGCTTCCTTCCCAACGCCTCGTTTGGCAGCCTTTTATGCTAATCATCCAATGTAGTTATAAGGGTCTTGTAGATAAATACATTTTGATCCTAGAGGGACAATAGGACGTTCTTTCATGTGGACATAAGGTAGATTGTCAGTTTCGTGTGTATTCATGAATGTGAGTGTCCACGTTTATTACTGCTTCCTTCCCAACGCCTCGTTTGGCAGCCTTTTATGCTACTAGAATGAATATTACTATGGCTATTAATACCCTGAAGGCATTAGCCATCTAGGTGGGGATCCATGAGAACAGATCAATTAACAATTCATAATTCTCAGTTACATCTACCTCCACCATTTTCATGTGCAGGTCTATTAACATGGCTATGGTCTCTGAGTGGGTTCCATTGTCGTCATCATGGAATGGTGTGTATGTGCAGTAAGAAAGCCCGATTTATGTGTACACACCCCCTCTATGGCTGTTATCAGATCGAGGACGTACCTGTTTTGGAGAGTTATGAGCCGAATGGTCCTCAACTCTTCTTTTATGGCAGTGAAGCCTTTCACAGTTGCATTAATTGTTAGCAATAACTCCCATCTGGTAATTTGTAACCATTTTGCATTTGTATTTGCTTGCAACCCCGGAGAAAAGAGGGACGTAAAGAATGCTGTTACTCTCTTGAATAACTTATGCTCATCTGGTACGTCATCAAAAGCTTTAATTGATTTTGGGGAAAAATAATTTCCACTCTTTCTCCGCTGAAAGAGATCTTTTGTCGCTCCAATGTGTATCCATTCGGGGAAAGCCACAAAATTGTATGTGACTTGGAGGTACTACTAGGGCTGGTGTTCCTATTGTTTCTATGGAACACAGACCACCCCAATTCGGGGGGAGCTCATATAGGCTCTTGAACCACAGGCCCAATAGTGGTCCATTAATACCACTGTGCCTTCCTTCATCCTGGGTAAATCATAATTCTTTTTGGACCCCTTTATTTTCCTGTACCTTTACTGCACCTGTATTTTATATGCATAGAGAGGGATTAATCAAAGGGAGTTTGTGCAGTGGACCTGCTCATTCTCTACCCACGTTAGCATTCTAGCATATTTAGTCCATGCTTGGAGGCACTCTTTGTTTAACTTGTTGACAACCACCCGTGGTTGCTCTATAAGTACCTCTGTTTTACAATCAACCAGTCTGTCGGCCCAGCCGTTTGGAGAAAATATGTGTCCGTCTATATGTAACTGGCCCCTTTCACAACATCCAGCTATTTCACTTCCTCGTTTGTCGATGCAATTCAAGAATTTGTGATCTTCTCTTATCATTTTGCCTCTTCTCTGGCCTGATAATGTATAACATATTACCTCATGTTGTTTTTGATTATTTCTCATCATTGGCACCTACTTTATAAAATGATCTACATGTGGGGAAACTTGCCTTTTCGTCACACATGTTGCAAGCTGCGTCAGGCAGTGTGCTGTATCTAGGGGTACTTCTGTTGCTATAAACACTCTAGAAGTGTTCACCGCATAGGGGAGAAGGGAGCACAAATAGCAGCCCTCTTTAGATGTCTCCCTCCCTACATTAGTCATGTGTGGATACCATACATTTTCTTTTTTTAAAAAACATTTTATTTTGGATAGTTTATTATAAACTTTTCACATCTTAAAAAGCAGCAAACCTTGAATTCATCATTGTCCCCATATAAAAAAAACATCTTAAAACACTTCACAGTTTAAAAAGGATGGATACCAAGGTCCACGATGGACCAACTTTACAAACAGTTATGCCCACAAAAACACAGTACGGTTTCTCTCCCAACAAAAATACGCTCCACCATTCATCCACAGACAATGGGCCTCATTACAAGGTTGGCGGTAAACCGCTGGTGCGACTGGCGTGTTTCTGCCAACCTCGTAACACCATTACTAATGGTGCCGGGGCTTCTGTGACGAGTCTACCTACTGGGACCACTGGCCCAGCAGTGTCAGACCTGTCGGGCGTAGTGGCCCTGGCAGGTAGGCTCAGAGTGTGGAGCTCAAGATACAAGGGTACCGGTAAGCATACCAGCACCCTTGTTTCTGGACCGCCACACTCATAATGAGGTCCAATGTTCTCAAGTTTTCAACGTACATTTTTAAATGTAAGGTTCTCTTTGGGGTTAGGGCAGGGCAAGAAGTTATCAAATGTTTTATGGATTCCGTTCTTTTTGAGTTCTTACAGAATCAACACATGTTTTCTTCCCACCGCCCTGTTTCCTGGCAAACAATAGTTCTTTAGTAGGGTATAGATTTAGTCTTAGGCGCAAGAACTGATTTTCGATGGTACCTGCTAGAAAACGTCATCAAGTATCCAAGCTCAGTGTTCATTGATCGAGATTCAAATGATAGGTCTAGCGCCAGTTTGTATTGCATTCTGTGGGCCTGGGTTTATATCCAATCCTGCCTTCTCAGCTTTTGCTTGACTGCACAATGGTTGCTTATCAGACTCTCTATAGACATGCCCAAAACGTGCCAATGTGTCATGTTTTTATCATTCCACTTCGTCAAGGGCCACGACAGTACTTCTTTCCAGGGTGAAGTTAATATTTTATATGGGCGGGCAAAATCAGTCATGGAGATTTTCTTTAGCAGCAGTAATGCTTTCCAAAGGAAAACAGAGTGTAAAGATTGAAGCCACAGTTCGTATATGATGGCCACTGTTAGGGAGAATTCTCAGAAATGTGCTAATTCCTCTCTACTTTAGAGACCCCTAGCACTTTTGCTGGACTCTAGGTCTTTTTTATTTCTAACCTGGAGAGAGAGAGATCTTTTTCCCACTCTTTCATGTATTTTTCTTATGATTTTGACTGTGTTTCTTTTTGGTTTCTGGAGCCTGACAAACTCCATAGACATCTTTTTGCAGTGTGTCACACAAAACCTGTAGTGCAGTGACACAGGGAAGTCTTTTATATTTCCCAAGGTTTAAATACCTTACTCTTGGATTAACTACTGTTCCAAGTGCAGTAAAGTGAAATTGACTTTGCTGTACATTGTAACTTTCTAGACCCAGCACACACTATCTTACAATAGGGTGCTGGAGGGATTACTTAGTAGTCCCTTTGTCTAGGTTCTCATATAACATTTTTTATGTTACCCTTTAAACAATGAAGGGCTGGTGGCTGGGGTTACATTTTACTACTGTGTCATGGCTTTACCTTGGGCTGCGTTCGCAGCTACAGTAAAACACCCATGGGTGCCATTTTTGTCAAAATGGCCTGGTCTTCTTTTTTCACCATTTCTTGTTGTTTTGGTCCTTCTTAAGATTTACTCTGTGCACCAAACCAGCTTTGGTCCCTTTGTTCGTTTTGTCTTTGGCGGGCTTCATGAGTGAAACCCACCTCTGGCTCCAGAGTGTCTGGTGGGGGCAGGAAGTGAGGGAGGTGCCCGAAACTCTCTTTGCCTAGTCTCCTAGGAGACCCGAATGCACTCTGTGATGATTGGCTGGCTGGCTGTCCTGCTGGGTGATTGACAACTAGGCTGGAATGAATGGGAGAAACCTACATAAAAGGCAAGGCTTTTTGGCTGGAAGGCAGAGTCGACCACTGGACGAAGGAATCCGAAGAAGAACTGGAAGAAGATGCCTGCTGCATCTACTGGACCATTGCTTTGCCCGATGAAGCCCTTCTGCTGTGCTGAAGCTCCAAGTTCGCCTCAACAGAGAAGCTCTGCAAAGACGACTTCTCCCCTTGAGTTGGTGGGACCAATCAACTCCAAAGTAAGCCACCTGGACATCCATATCGGAGTTGGTTGAAATTTCTACAGAGTGCTGCTGGAAACCGTAAAGCCAGGGAGAGGAACACCAGTTTGTGTGTGTTGCTTCTAAGTTGGCCAAGAGCTCCAGGAAGATCCTCCAGACTCTGAGGAAGCAGGACTGACTGAGCCTGAGCCTCCTCAACAGAGTTTGGCACCCCAGAAGCAAGGAAGGTCCATCTCAACAGCCAGGAACCGCAGTGTTGCTATTTTTGGTAATCGCAAGAAGTTGAAACACTGAAGTGCCACTTGTTTGAAAGTTTGCTGGTTGCGGTCGGTGACCGTTGTGGTGTAGGAGTGCCCCGAAGTCCTCCCTCTTGTCCCCACGACTGAGGCCCAGGAACAACAGGATCTGCAGAGCTTCACAGGAACAGAGGTCATTAGCTGTACCTTTTTCTTCAAACCAAAAGTACTGTAAAGCCTGAGGGAATCTACCTCTCACTGTAGATTTGCTTGCTCTTCTACTTCACAAGTCTCCTGGCTTGTGGCCCTAGACTTGATTCTTATTTCTTCATCAAAGACTTCTAAAAACACTGTGCAAAGACTTTGACCCACCTTCAAGAAGTGCCTCAGTTACATTGACATTTGTCTATTGACATTGGCTTAGCCATGTTCCCTGAATTACTCTTCTCTCCTCTGTTTTGTGTTGTACCTATCCTTCCAGGAAGGGGTTAACTTAATCTGCATTGGGGGTTTCAAAGGTATGTGCCTGCTTAAGGAAATATTTGAGACCTCTTGTTTATTCTGTTTAACCTTTCTTCTTACACACTCTCTGCCTACTCTAGATGCAACAGTTCTATATTAATGACCACACGTATCGTAGTTATTTATGTCACCTGAGGGTGTAGGAGTTGTCTGTGTGTCATCCCCAATGGGAAGCTACTGAATCTAAGAAACCTAAGAGTGTAGATTTGTGAAGTGTTTTTGAGTGTTGTTTTTATATTGTTCCTTCTGAAGAAGGCTTACGGAAATGACTGGTAAATAAATTAATCATTGTTCTATCAAGAAACCTTGAGTATAAGTGTTTATTTGAATACATGTCACTGTGAATCTCTCTGTAACTTTACCGCTCACATTTACCCCTCTTGAGAAATGCTTGGCTGCTAGGCCACACTACCAACCTGTGTCGTTCAGACTTATACCAAAGGGTGGGTCCCTATTGCCAGAAGGCTAAGGTTGTTGTAGTGCACTCTAAGGGTACTACCATGATTCTTTACCTAACAGCCACTACTGGGAGACGTTTTGGTAGTCCCAAGATCTTCCTCCAAAACAATCCCTCCAATGTCTCTCAGATGTTCCACGACAGATTTAAACCGGCCTTGCCTACATATGTTAAAGCCGGAACAACTTTCTGGTTATAAAATGTTAACATTAGGATTCATTTAAATTTGTTGTGTCTTGCATGTAATATAGAACCCTGTAAGGCTAGCATTTTGGTTTTTGATTCAAGTTCTAGAACTCAAGGATGTTCATTCATGCTCTTGTTATAGCAAATTCCCAAATCAAATACGGACTCCACTTGCTCTAGGTGTTCTTGTCCCACCCACCATCTGAAGTTGGCTCCACGTTTTCCACTCAGTGCACCTAGTACCAAGATTTTAAATTTTTTTCACATTTATCGCTCGATCATTGGAGGCCATATATTCTTCCAATTGATCTAGTCTTCGCTGCAGCCCAATTTGGGGATGGTCAACCAGGACCAGATTATGAGCATATATTAGCTGTCAGAGGGGACGCCCATTGGTCTTTGATAGAAAAGATTTGCCTGGTTTAAACTAACATTCATAACTGAACGATGCACATCATACCATACATTCTAGGCAACATGAATAGAATCTGATATATAATGATTCACATGTGCCCAAAATCATCCTCTGGCATGCTTCTTTTTAATCTTTTCACTTGTGTGCTTCCCACAGAAAATGCATTTATTGCAGCTTAATTTGTCATGGTGATTGTAGATATATTTCAATATACTGATATATCTGTATTATATAAGACCAACTCCCTCAAGGCTATAAGTAAAATAAGGTAAAGGATGCAAAATATGAAAAAGGTTGCCATGGGCATTATTGCTAGCATATCTACCTTCTGCAAATAACCAGGAGTATTATTTCTTCTCCATGCTACCTCCAAAGTCGTAATGAGGCCCATTGTCATATGCAGTTTACTCATCAAATCTCTCCCCAGTATGTTGACTGGCATCTTGCGGGAATACAATAATGCCATGGAAAGATTGTGTTCTCCTATAGTGATAGGTAAATTATCAGTAAAAGGAACCATGCTTGTTGCCCCAGAAAAAACATGTGCATTCATGGCAATGCCTGACATTGGGTACTTTCCTCCTTAACACAGGGTCGAGTCATCTCAGTATCTACAAGGAAGTAAAATGTTTTGTCACCTATGGTTACCCCGACTCTCGGTTCCTCTTGTGGGTCTGGTGTAAATGATACACATCATGTCTTTCTGTGGGCTGCCCTAGTGTGAGTATAAGTTTAGTTCTGTGCCGGTGAAAGGTCCCCTCAAACTATCATCATACCCCCTATTCTGCATGTGTGCGCCTGTGGCAATATGTTTGTGTTCCATGGTGCCACTGTATTCTGCTGTATGGGTCCTTGTGTTTGCATCAGTGTCTGCTAAATCTGCATCGGGGCTTGCTGTGTTTGCATTGGTACTTATTGCATTTCCATTGGCCTTCCTTGCTGTGTAGGCTTCATTTGAGGTGCTTGTGTATGATATTGCGTGTGATTTTGAGCAATTTTGCTTCCTCCAGATTCCTTTCCTCAATTTTCTTTTTACCTTTCTCTTGTTTTAACTGACAGTTGTTAACTATAGTCAACTGAATCTCTGGCTATGGTTTCACTTCCATGCCCACTATTATTTTTAATTGTCTCTGTACTGCCTCAGGCAGCCTCAGGCACAAACTGTGATACAAAATAGATATAGTTTTGTCCCACGGTTCTCTAATTTCTAGCCACCATATTTTCTAAATCTCTTGAATATAAGCAGTGGGGTTTTTGTCGTAATGCATCTTATGTGTCACAATTGCGCTCATGTCTGACGAATTGGGATACTGAACCCCAAGTGCTCTCCATACATCAGCCCTACAATTATTAAAAGATGCTCCATCATGAGTGGTGTTCTGGGCCGTCTCTCCAGCATAGCCTGGTCATTTCCAAATGTCATCTGCCCTTTCGCCTTTTATGGCAGCAAGCAAGATTTTTATGTCACCCACCGCTAACATCATTCCTGCTGTCATTCTTTTGAATTCATATATCCACTTGCCCGCTCCTGACTGGAAGCTTACAAACTAAATTATGTTTGTCTATCTGTGGCCATGGAATATATTGCGGCCGTTCTCCCTCCTTTTAATTCTCGTAATGGATATAATCCCTGCTTCTCTGAGGGTGAATTGCTTGTCTGGGGAGGAGGATGAGGAGCCAAGGGTACTGTGCCCTCCCTTTTATGCTGATTAAGCATCCATTCTTTCACTGGTGGTTCCTTCTTATCATCCCGATAAATTTTTCGTAATTCCAGAATGGCGAGTCATTTCGCCAACTTCTTCCATTTGTATGCAGCATGTAAATATGTCATCATGTGTTGCAGTACTGATCATGAAGGAGTGCCCCCTTCTGCGGCCAAGGCATAAACATCTTACCAGCAGTGTCCCAAATCCACTTGGTGTGGTACTTGGACAATTTTGTCCTTGTACCAGGGAAATGCTTCACATAAATGAATAAGGGAAGTATTTCCCCAGATGGCATATCACAATTTAGTCTGCCGATACTTACTAAACCTCTATTTCAATTCTAACATACTATTCTATTTCAGTTCACCTCTCCTTCGTACTCTTCCCCCAACAATGTTTCCCTTTACTCCCAGCTCTTCTAAGTCTATCTCCAACACCACACCATCTACGTAACAACAAAATACCCAGGCAACAAAACAACAACTGCCCATGCTCCAGACCGCGTCCTTCGGTCCAAACTACAACTTCACATCCTTCAAAATATACACCAATATACACAAAAATTCACTTTTCACAAACTCTAAACCGTCATACATCTTATGGCTGGTGGTAGCAATCTCTACACAAATGAATGCAATTCAAATACAATACAGACATCTTCCCAACTCGCCTTGTGAGGAACTCTTCTCTTCTTATCAAACCGTGGAAGGGTGTTTACTACACAATCTTCCAAGACCTTGTCCCGGGAAATATCATCATCATTAATATCTTGTCGCAAGGTTTAGTACAAAGTCTTCTGTGACCTTGTCACTGGCTATCCATCATCATCAATCCACAATTCCCAGAATACACAAACAATTCCCTCCCCCGTTTCCATTTTACTAGACCAATGATATATACTTACATCTGTGGATCAGCCGAGGGCCTTTGGTATCGAATTTCCCCAATCATCCAGCCGTCCTCCGTCCTACCGGGTGCACTGCAGGGATCAGACAGAAATCTTTCCAACGGGGCTCCTGTTGACTTCTCTGTTCATGCGTGATATCCGTCTCTGCAGGTCGCCTCGCAGTCTTCAGGTCACGCTGGGAAACGTGAACAATCTGAGTGCACTGGCAAACCATCAGCTCTGCTATCATATGTAAAGATGGTCTGGAAAAACCCAATTTAAGCAGAGAATGAGAAGCCAGGAAGTCCAGAACTCAACAACGGAAATATTCGAAGTAAAAGCAAAACCCACTTTATTAATAATCCAACATAAAGGAGGGACATCATACAAGCATCACATCTTGCAACATTTGGAGCCCCTCATGCAAAACTAGAAGATTATTAACCAACACCATGTCATAATGACAATATCAAAATACAAAACCTACTGGATAAGCGGAATGGTTAAGTGATAAACTACATATACATTTCTATATGGATTAACTTTCTAATTGGGTAATACTTATCTACTGGCACCTCCGGGACCACTTCTAAATTGATAACAAAAATAAGACATCACCTTTACAACTAATGATTGATTATCATAATACGTATTGGGTGGCCTGGCATTGGGGGTTCTCATTGGTAGGGATCTTGCTGACCATCCTTGGGCAACTGACAGATCATCAAAACATGAGCCAAACTGGGAGTAGGGAAAGAGAGGCCCACAAGCTGCTTATTTACTTCAAGAAGAATATGACCCCTCATTTCCTAGTCCATGAGCTAGTGTGATCAGCTTTGTAGTTAACCTTGTACGGTGCCCTATGTCTGGAAATATGCATGAGGGCAAGGCAGGTGTCTTATCTGTGTCTGTACTAATAGACAGTGTTCTTGAATTATAGGTTATGTATGAAAGGACCACATTTTGAGTTATTTCATCCTGCATTTATGAGTATTTTACCTACTATTAATTCATTTGTTATCGTATTCTCTACCACAAGAGACTTGATTGAGCTTCCTCTTCATAGAATCTTTTAACTTAGAATCACCCTGCATCTGGCGCACGATGGACGGTTATGCTTTTCCAAACTTTAATTTATTCGGGAGTTACAACTTGCGTCTTGGTAATCCTAATCTGGTGTCTTCTCAGCAGCATGCAGACCCTCCCGAAATCCTTTGTAACCTTGGCCTGGGCTGCATAGCTACTGTCCGTGCACTGCACAAATATGTTATTCAGTGTATTCAGCAGTTTGAGTTTACGTAGAGCTTTGAGGCCTCTCGTTTACTTCAATGCATGCTACGATTTCCTTTTTAGAAAAGCTTTCTTAAATAACATAATTTACTTTCTATATGAGATTGAGCTTCATAATATATTATTGTTTAGAAACATGTGCTGATTAGTGTCTTTTAATATCGATCCTGAAATTTATGATACTTTGGAATGTGTACATCATAATTCCACAATGTATACACTATCAAAGTTCTGATAATTTTCGTAATAAAGTGGTCATTTATTCAGTGCAAGTTTTAGTTTGGACAGGGATCTTGAAACAGATTGTGTAGGAAAGCTAATAGTTGTCCGTCTACCTTGTGGGGGGACTTCTGCTTGTGCTGTCAACCTGCAATGGTTTTTCTTCCTTTATACTGTGGGGGAAAGTCTGTGCATAGCATTTTGTGCATTATAATATTGATTAGGAACTGCAAACTGCCATGTTTAAACACTGTTTCTTAACTGTGCAAGGTGAGGCTTTAGGCTTTAATTTGCATGTCTTTGCGAGGATGATTCTTTGCCTAGTGTGTAGGTTTGTGCACCTTCATATCTCTTGCTTCTGACCTGTTTCCTTATTGTCAAAATTAAGCATGCTTTAGGCTCCCCCTTTCTTAGGAAAAGCCGCTTAAGCAGAAGGAAGTAATCATACTGTGGGCATGCTGGGCTTCCCCAGAATATATCATATTATGCTGTTTTCCCTGATAACATTGCCTTAACTTGCCTTAACATGTAAGAACGCAGCTGGTATCAAAGACCTGTATAGTGGATCTTTGTTCCCTGCTTGTAACATTGTTTCAGTCTAATTCCTTGCCCTGTTTGGACCTCCCCTTCCATTGAAATTCAAGTGCTCCTTTGGGTATGAGAGAATGTTGCATGGAGGGAGGGGGGCTCACTTGCGTTGAAGTCTTGTATTGTCATTGGTTTGTGTTGTCCTGTTGCCTGCTTTTTTACTAATAAGTTGTTCACCAATCCACCGGAATAGTCGGTAGTAATTTTTCCACAAGTTTGGTGCCGGCAATGTCGAATACCCGCTGTCCTGCGTCCAGGTGCAACGGTCGCTGGGAGCACCCCGCGGTGAACCACAGGGGCCCAGGAGAGATGATTTTGTCAGGGGGGAGAGCGGGCCGGAGCACCCGGAGACTCGGGGAAGGTGGACTGAACAGATGCAGAATAAGAGCAGACTGAAAATCGTGGGTTGGTGAACACAGGTAATTGCATAAGTGTATCAGTGTATTGCCATATCTTATATAAATATTGTTTGAAATGGGGTGGGGTAAATGTTTGTCTCTGGTCTCTCGTTAAAGAATTCTGAAATCGTAAATCTGTTGTGAATATCCAAGGATACAAGGGGGAAGGTACCTTGCCTACAGAACTGCTGATATGAATAAGAAAGAAAAAAAGTGGTTGGCCACTGCAGCATAGATAAAAAATACTGATTTAAGAGGACAGGAGTAGCGTAGTATGGACCAGGGATTAGGATGGATATATTCTGTATGAGACATATTTTGAGTATGAGAGCGCCATGGCTGTTTTGTCGAAAACCATACCTCGATACTTGAAACCCTAAATGCACGACTCAGTTGCTACGCTGCTTTATATTTCACTCTCTACAATATCCTTGTACGGGAGTTGTAACAGGCTCTGTTTCTACCGATTATCTGTCTTTTCTTTGACTCTTAACTACCCAAGTCTATGGGCCTTATTATGAGTATGGAGTGCCATGGCTGCCTCCATACCGGGCTCCAATACCGGGTTCCTGCAATGAGGAATTACCGGGTCATTCCGACATTGGAGGACCCGGTAATTCCTCCTTGCAGGAACCCATCCCCATTCCCATTTGAGCCCCCATAGGGCTCAATGGGGAGGGAGCTAATAACGGTGCTGTCAATAACGGCCCATTATTAGCTCCCTCTTCCCCTCACAGGACCTGCTAAGGACGCCTGGTTTTACCAGGCGTCCTTGGCGGGTCCTGCAAAGGGAACCTCGTAATTGGCACTCCTGTAATGAAGGGTGCCGGTCCCGTATTGGCACCCTTCATTACGGGAGCGCCAGGGTTATAATGAGGCCCTATGAAACAAGCTGAAATACCCAGCTGCATTGTGGGTAGCGTAATAGGGGAAATAGGCTGTGAACAAGCAGTCATCGGAAATCTGACCAACACCTGTGGGTGTCTCTGAGATTTCTGTATAGGGGAGGAAAAACTCTCAGCTGGTGATCCCTGAAGCTTTCAATTCATATGACAGAGTGGTCAGCTATGAGCTGTACTCACTCCACCAGCCATGGGACACGATAGTGCCTCGATTCTGATGGAGCTTGGAACGGACCTGGATCTGAAATAAATCATACCTTGTCATATCCCTGTGAGAATAGGTTCAGGTCAGTCTAAACAAGGGCCAAATAATCCTAAAGGAAGTACATCACACTACGGTCCTCATCACAAGTTGGGTGGTATCCTGGCGGTATTGACGCTGGGATACCGCCTGGGCTAACAGCGTTACTGTCAAACCCCTCAGCACTATTTGCACCGGATCACGGGTTTGGCAGAATGGTAATTCCCCATTTCCCATTGGGCTCATTCTGGAATTCCCCATTCCCCATTGGGCCCAATAGGGAATTTTCGGCACAACTACCGGCAGCGGCATTACCGTGCTATTATTGCACAAAAAATTGGCAAATTCCTGGTGGATTTGGAGCTGGGGGTGAATGCTGCCAAACCCGTGGTTTGACAGACCCTTAAATGCGGTGGTAATAGCGTTACTGCCGCATTTATGGTTACCACCAAACTCGTGATGCGGCTGTGCATGTTTACTCACTACTCACCCAAATCTTGTAAGTACCTGGATAAATGGTACAAATATACACAGAGTGAGTCCCCTAGACACTTCACCCAGGAAGGCATTAACCTAGATAAGATAAGAAGCCTACGCAAGGCGTTAGAAAAGAATAGTGCAAATGTACACCACTGTTAATGAGACAGCTATAGAGACTGGTATTCCAAAGCTACTAAGAGACAGACTCAGTCCAAGACCCGGCCACTGAAAGACACGTAAGAGAAGCTCCATGAGCAGATAAAATCCCTCAAAACCGAGTACTCTAACCTGCAGGTACCGGCCCATAAAGCCGGGTACAAACATTTATATCCTGTAATGCAAGGGTAGCCCCTGACAAAGGAAACACCGGAAGACATTCTGGACACTTACAACCCTGCCATTTTAAATGTTTCACCCAGCCATTAACCAGCTAGCTCAGACACTACCCAACTGCAACCCATTGGCCCTTTTACCCCTGAATTAGGAGCCCAGAACGCCAGACGTTTTTCACCTTTCTCGGCCACATTTGAAGGCTTCCCAAATATAAAGCACAATACAAGTACTGGCTCATTTCTGCTCAGACAGCTCACTGGAGGAGGCAATACGTTAGTTACTATACATGCACCCTGGAGAGCTACTGATTTGTTCAACAGTGTGGAGAGATTCCCAAAGATAACAGAAGATCCTGTTAAGTTCCAAGAAGAGCTTCAGGTTATAATAGACTGTTATCACCCCACATCTGTTGATTTAAATCAATTATTACAAGCAGTGCTGCCCACAAACATGATTGTTTCGAGAGAATAGCTCAGAGGCAATGTGCTCACCTTGGAAGCAAGACGACATTGAGCAACGCAGGTTCGATCCCCAGGCCTGTGCTTAGAAACCTCTGGATATTAATCACGTTATAAATAACATATCATATCATATCATTTTACCCTGCTGAAAGTGTGCTCCATCTGGCCAGCTGAAGCACCTGCTTCTGCCAGCTACTTGAAAATATGTACTGACAGACTGTTGGAAACCTTTTCTGGGATCTGCCACTGAAAGACTGATTGGTCAAAAAATAGTGTGCAAGCAAGCCAAGTGTGAAAATCCTGCAGAATATCTTGAATGTTTGAACATATTTTGAACAATACTCTAAGATCGTTGACACAGCCATTACAGCACCATAAGCTCTGGTGGCTCAATTTGTCAGGGGTTTGCAACTTAAGGTATCAGAGGGAACTAAAGCAATGTTAATAGGATTTAAAGGAAAGGGTTTGGTGGAGGATTTATTGGCTGCACAGCACTTCCATGAAAAGAGCGAAAGACAGAAAGAAACTACTAAAGGCAGACTTATGGCGTTGCAAATACAGAGTTTACAACCTTCCCAGGGAAGAGGAGGGTTCGGGTTTGCCCTATGCCAAGGGAGCATGAGCGAGGGTGGGGAAGAGGGAGAGGCGCATCCCAATCACATGAACCAGGACAACCCTTTGAAAGGTATTACACCATCATGAATGGTGTTCAGTGAAACTAGTGCAACGAGTTTGGACACTAGAAAACAAAATATCCACATCAGCCTCAATATGACCATCAAGTCAGAGAGTCAAGCACGCCAAGCAGAATGACTAAGTCCCAGACTCCACCGTCACCCCTCCAGACTGATAGTTAGGATTGCAAAGGGGTCTCTGAACTTGTTGCATCACTCATACTGATTGTTTCTACTTCCCCCTACTTTGATTGTGTTATTGCTGGTCACAGGATTTCATGTTTGGTTGACACTGGAGTATCACGTTCTACAATGAAATGTTTTGAGTCACCACAATTTATGATTCTGATAAAATTGTTAATTCTGTATGGGGGTACACCAATACCCCATCCTGTGTCTACCCGCGTATGGTCACAATAGGTCCAATTTCTGATCAACCTACATTTCTGTTGAGTCGCTGTTCCCCCATTAATTTATTTGGATTAGATTTATTGTGTAAGCTAAGTTGCTCTATTCACTGTTCCCCTATTGGTGTATACCTTGACATCCCTGCTCACAGAGAGCACAAGGTGCTGGCAGTATTACAGGAAATCACCCATTTGAACCCTGAAGACTGGGCCAACACTCCTTGCTCAGGTCAGGGACTGTTGGACTGAGTTCCAGCCAAGTTATGGTGAACCAATGTGAATTACACTGGTTATATGGTTAATATTGAACCAGTCAAAATTACTCCTGATTATGATATGAATCCTGCCAAACCCCGGCCATGTATACATCAGTGTTCTATTTCCCGACAAGCTGAAGAAGGCATTCATATTGTAATAGAATCCTTTCTGCAACAAGGTATTATTGTACCAGCCCACTGTCCCGGCAGTTGCAATACTCTGATTCTGTCTACAAAGAAGCCAGGTAAAGAGGTTTATCATTTTATTTTGGACTTACATGCAGTTAATGCAGCTGTGCTACCAGCATTTCCTGTTGTACCTTCCATCTTGTCATGCATTTCCTAAACAGCTAAATCTATCACAGTTGTAGATTTGGGTTCAGCATTTTTCTCCACACTTGTACATCCTGACAGCTGGGAATCTGTTCGCATTCACCCATAAATCCATGCAATATATGTTCACTAATCTTTCAATGGGATAGGTAGAGAGCGCTGCTCTATTCTCTCAAATTACTCATTGCGTTGTTAATGATTCTAAGTCTGTCTTGCCTAATGATGGCCTGTAAGTGTCTCTATTACCGAGCATGCCAACTTGCTTAGAAGTCTCTCAGACTGCTCAGGTACTTTACTTTCATACTACTGAAGATATACCATGTTATGACATGCCTGGATGTGATGTTTGTTCCCATAAGGATGTATGAAATGAGACTGGAGTGAAGGTCTCATATGGAGGAAAGTCTGGAATTCAACATTTTATGTACTCCCCTAGTACACTGCTGCATTATAATATTGAGTAGGCACTGCAAACCGCCATGTTTAAACAATGTTTCCTGTCTGTGCGAGGTGAGGCTCTATGCTTTACTGCACATGTCTTTGCGATGAAGGCTCTTCACCTAGTGTGTAGCTATGCCCACGTTCATGTCTCTCCCTTCTGATGTGTTTCCCTTTTGGCAAATGCAAACATATTTTAGGCTCTCACTTTCTTAAGAAAACTGGCTTTAAAAGACGGAAGTCAACATACTGTAAGCATGCTCGCCTGCCCCAACCTCGTGTGAACATTTGAGGAGTATATTCTGCTTTGCTAAATCTATCACGTTACCCTGTCCTCCCTGAAAACACTGTTTTAACATGTAAGAATGCAGCTGGTATTAAAGACCTGTATAGTGGAGCTTTGTTACCTGCATGTACATTTTTTCAGTATGATTCCTTGCCCTGATTGGACCTCCCCTTCCATTTAAAAATGTATGTGTTCCTTTGGGTGTAATAGAACATTGCACATGGGGCTTACTTGCATTGAAGTGTTATATTATTGTTGGCTTGCACTGTCCTGTTGACTGATTTGTACTAATAAATTGTTCACCAATCCACCAGAATAGTCAGTGGTAATATTTCCACGACAATAACGAGCATTAAGTGGTTTTCAAACTCACATGAAAGCTCCATCACTTTGACTAAGGCAAAGTTTAATGTGGACACTAATAGCATTTGTAAATCAAAGCCATTACATTGAAAACAGGTTACAGTTCATCAATGTAAGAATACACTCTGGTGATCACGTGTGAGACATTGATTTCTAAAACAAATCTATCTTTCTGTATTTTGTCAATAAGGTAAATGAAATATGTTTCTTTATATAAACAGAAATGTTTTTGTTTTCTTTTGATATGTATTAGCCATTTTAAGAAACTTAGAAGTATAGCCAATATTTCCAAGAAACATTTAAAGAACGTTAAACAATTCTTCAAATTTCCAATAACAAAAAAGCCTCTTGTGAATGATGTTAATACAATGTGCTCATTAGTCATTTGTTATTATGTGATGTATTTCATGTACAATAAAGACTGTTTTCTCTTGGGAAAAGCAGTGCAACTCGACTGCCACTGTCCTTGATTTGTGTGCTTATATGTACAATGCCAAAATATGTCTATTATTTTATTGACTATACATTCTGCAACCCCCTTTGTGCTGAATTCCATTTCTGAAGGTGAAAATGAAAGGGAAAAAATAAGTTATATCAAATCCCTCATTTTCACCCGAGGCCTGCACAATCTGGGGGATGGGGACATTTTTCTGTTTGTCTTTATTGAAAGTTTCAGAATTCTAGCCTTTTTTTCCGCATGGTTCTTTAAAGTTCCTGATTGAATGTTCATGATTTCCCAATGGTGGTATGTTCCACAGGAAAGAAAGAGCAATGCATCATATATTTATATCAATGTTCCAGTTTCTTCAATTGATGATTATTCTCCTTAGTTCCTTGGTTCCTCTCTCCCTGGCAGTACTTTTCTTTCCTTTAGGGATTGGCTTCACTCTTGCACTGTTTCACCCAGGGCTGCATGACCAGTTTTTAAGATCTTTGGTTAGTTATACTAGAGGAAAGGAGTAGAATGGCGGGTTTAGTGTTAGGCATGACCACAGAGATCTATTGAACTTCCCTTCATTAATATTTTAAACAATATTGTATTAGTACAATCGAAGTAGTCATCACTTCATATAAACATCCTTATTTAACTTCCTGAACTGATTCCAATTCATCTTCCCTTTGAATTTAGGTCAAGGTCTTACTCAGAAGCCTCCTAAGTGATGGGTACACACTGTTTCTCAACCTATTTAAGTGCTGATCATGAATGGCAGTTCTTCAGCTGATTAATATGTACCTGATGTTCTTCTGCCAGATTCCTTTTTGGATTGCAATTTTATAGGCAACTTGAGATATCTTTACTATCATTTCAAACAATCCTCTCCAGGAAGGTAAAAACATAATCTCCGGATTGGTTCCTTTGCTAGTTATATAGTTAGACTATGCCACCCACCTCATATTCCTTTGTTGAAATTCCAAAGTCATAATATGTCTTGAAATTAGTACACAGTCCTCAAATATCCATTGGGTCTAGTTAAAAGCATGTTGGAAATGTTTTAGAAGACATTCAACATGCCCATGAGTAGCAGAGGCATTCAATATCACCTGATTCTGTCTTCAGTATAACAGAGGCTGAGGTTGCATAATTTGTTCTGGCAATCATAAGCTCAAATGTGGACATTCATGTGGCTGAAGAAGGGGGGTAGACCTCAAAGCCATCAGCAGCACTGGTAATCACAAGTTGCAACTGGGTTCAGAGCCCCCACAACTCCTCTTCAGGAATTGTTTTTTTGTATCTTTCTACCACTCTGTTAGATGTAGGGATGTAGGCAATGTGAAGTTTCCATTTCTTACCTATGATTTACCACATATTTATCATCACTTTGCTGTTGAAGTGAGAAACCCATCAGACTTAAGACTAAATCAAGAAAAGTTGTGGTATGTGCCTTAAATTCTGTGGCTTGGAAAAATGGAATCCTCTTCATAAATAAGCATTCAACAGTCCACACATATTTATTTCCTTGTGCAGAATGGCTCATCTTCTGCCAGTGCTTTCTTCATACACCTAATGCAGGGAATTGAGCTATGCCTCCATCTTATCAGTAGTCTGAAACCCTATTCTTCTACATGGTGATCCTTGAAACAGTCATGCATATCTGTCAATCCATGATCCATTATAATCATGTTATTTTAACCACGCCAGATCTCTAATGGTTAGCCTTCATAGAAAGAATACTGGAAGTAATACTTAAATTAGTACATATTTTATCTCTCTGCTAATACCGCAGTGGCATGTGAAGGCCTCAACTATAATATGTTCCCCATGAATAAATTGCTAATAGGTTTTCAATACTCCTACAGTGAGAGGAGCACTTTCTCACCTTAATTGAGCTTAACCTCGACAGGTGATAATGTCTTACTTTCATTAGAAATACCCCTTTTAACTTGGTCATGCTTCCCATACAAGACCACAGTTAAATGGTTGTTGGAGAATCCCATTTCCTGGAAGAACTCTGTGTTCTTTATACAACAAACAACAAGCAGCTTTGGAAAGACTTATGTTTTCTGTTTGTGAGCCACCTCGCTACCACTACACCTCTGCCTTCAATAGATAGACTAAAGGCTTTATGATTTCGACATAGTTCTCTATGAAGCTACAACTGTAGGTGGTCAACTATAATTCACATGAATTTGGGAGGATCTTCAATTTCAGTAAAGCTTTAACCTCCCTTTTCATAATTACCGTTAAGGTCCTTTGCTGCGATTTCATATGTGGCAGACCTCCGCTATGTGCTATTCCTCAATTTTACATCCTACCAGTAGATCATCCACATATGTCAAGTTCCCTCTTTCTCTGAGGTCAGGTAGCATATTAAATGTATACTGCCTGTTGAAGTATCCAATGAAGGACATATAGGTCCATCCATACCTTTGACCACCTAAAGGAAAAGGCAAGTTTATATTGGTGTTCACAGAATACAAAGACAGTCCAATATCCAATTGTCAAATCAGTGGCAGAGAATACTTTAGACACTTGGATCTGTGCAAGTCATTGATCAACGTGAGAGAGTGGCCACCTTGACATGTGTGCCATCTTAGTCATCGGTTAACTTATGTGTGCACAGAGTCTCCATTGACCATTAGATCTTAATATTCTCAGTACTGTATTGAGTTCGACAAATGATTCCACAAGATTCCAAATGTTTGAAAACCTTTGTAAGGAATTCCATGGACATGGGATGCAGTGTGTACTGTCTCAGGAATACTGATGCCCCAGCAGAATATATGGGTCTGTGGGAATATTTGTCCATAGTCATATGAATCAAGAGAGAAAATGCTCTGAAAATCCAGAAACACCTGTCCCAGTAGTTGTTTTGGTCAGTGAGCTCACATGCATCATGCAGACTAAAATGTTCTTTGACTATCCAAAGGATGCCTAGTTGTACATGTTGCGTAGACATTTCCGATGTATCCTTGAGTTGGGTGTAGTGATTTGTTTCTGGTGTCTGTCTGGATGGATAATTCCATAGGATTGCGGTAGTTCCTGGTTCTTTGAATTTTACTTAATTATCCATTGTGTCACATGCAACATCCTGCACATTATAGAGCCAAAGGGAGTACACCAAGAAATTCTCTCTTGTTGTGTGTAGAGCGCATCAGATTGAATACCATCAACTTGTTGTGAAAGTCATCAGGTATTTGACCAAAGATCGTATTTGTTAGAACCGTTGAAAAATATTTGGAATTAATGGCCATTCAAGTAAAGTGTCCTGAGACAGAAATGTCAAATTGTGGAAGCATATTTGTCAATCAATATTCTAACTGGTATAATTGTTAAGGTGTACTAATGGCAGTGGATGTAAGGATACTACTTGTTGCTAATGAATGTTATTTAAAGGGCATGGCTACCGCCAGGGTCGTAATGAGGCCCATAGAGTCGAAAAGTGTGCTATGCAGTCTAGTGGGAGGGCTATGTTGTGATTTCAATACAGCTGATAAGGTTTATGGGCGGTATATAATACGGCACTATAAAATATGTTCTCCATTTTTAACTGGTGCAGTCTTTAAAGTTATCTCAATATGCCATAAGATACACAATGGCTTATGGGCTTGCATCGAATTTATAGATATAGAATACGCTACCCATTTTTGAACACTCAAGATTTCCATTGTGGATGTCTTGTGTCCTCATCCTTTAAGTGTTCTGAAGAGTAGTGTCCAACAGCTGTTGGTGAGAGATGGTACCAAAGGGTTGACATGGTTCACTTGCTAGCTCTGGGCTCAAAGTTGGCCATGGAGCATCATAAAACCTATAGCTAAGTACAGACTTTCTTTTAGGTTAAGCATCTTCTAGTACATGAGCTACAATGTTCATCTGTGTGTAGGTTTGTAAAGCAAATATTGGACATATTTTGCCTTTGCATAAATTAGCACTCAAATCAAGGACAGTGGCAGTCAAATCCCACTAATGCACGAAATGGCGACTGACTGGTGTTTCTGTCTTCTGGTTCAAGATGGTGTATCTTTTTAGGTTCATGTGTTCATGCAGCTCCTCACAGGTCTAACCTACATACTTTGTTGGGGGTTTGTTTCATTGGAGGATGGATACACTTTCCAGATGTCCTTCCGGCTTGCCATTCCTTCCACTGAAACTACATGATCATCACTGTAGACTATGAATGCTGGAGATGGCCGCTCAGATCTCTAAACTACTTTGGGCCAGAACGCTGACTGTTTCTGTCTGAAACTGCTGAAGACTGAGCAGTGCAATGATCCCACTAAACTTTGGAAAGTGTCTAAATAGCATCAGTACCTGTATCACGATTATAGATGGATAGATGCTCCATACACTGTATGTATGAATGTCTGCGGGCGGGAGCCGTTCCGCCCGCCTCGTCTGGCACTGGCAGGAGGGACCACACCCATCCACAGACTCGTAGTGTGCCGGTCCGGTAACAGCGGGGCTGGTAGGCTTACTGGCACCGTTGTTACTGGACCAGCACACTCATAATGAGGCCCAGTGACAGTAAAGCATGTACTCATTTAATGAGAACAGCTGAATGAAATGCGATACTTGTTTTTAATAGCTTTGTAAATATAACATCTTTTCTAACATTGGAAGACTTCTGGAAGCATGCTTTGAATAGAGTACACATATCTTTGTCTTTAGACAGTTTTATTTTTTAAAATATAATTGTGTGAGGGAAAAATAGGAATGAAATTAAAAAGAACGTATCGATAGTTATTTGATTTGTTTTTAATTAATGGCTTTCTGTATGCTTTAAAACGTTCTTTTATGATAATCCAGAAAGCAATCAATAAAGCAATAATAGTGTTTAAAAGGAAAACAAATTGGAATTGCCGCTAGGTTTAAAAATATAATAGTACAATAGGAAAAGGCGTTGCAAGCCAATGCTTACAAAATTACTTTTACAATTTAGGTAAAAAGATATATAACCACGACGGGCATACCAACCCAATAGAAACCTGAGATCAGGCACTGCAATCCTCCTTGTGGTCCCTCCCTTCAAATCAACAAGAAGAGCGGGGCCCTCCTTCTCCATCCACGCTCCCAGAACTGGAATGCAATTCCCCTTAGCATCCGCTGCTTAGAGGATCACCTTGCATTCCAGAAGGCCCTCAAGACCTGGCTTTTCCCACCCGCATCCTGCGTAACCCATTCTGCCCTTTGGGTTACCATAACCGCCTGTCAGATAGGACGAGGCAGCAATGAACCCTTCAAAGAACGTATTGAGCGATGCAGAAAATAAACCACAGCAGACCGCAGGACAGAAACCACGCCACATTAACAAACCAAGAAACCATCCAGGACACACCAGTATGTATTGCACTCCATGTTGATGGAAGATAGCTTCAGGCACGCCACCCACACTTACACATCTGCTATTATACGCTACTTGAAGACACATCGCACAGCACCTTAGAATGCAGCTATGTCCCAGGACAAACATTCGGTCTAACTGGACACATAATCAGTCTCCTGCATTTGCATGCTGTCCAGAATGTCTCACACTACCCACCCACAAGCCATCTCGACATGGTGGCTAGCAGGGACTTGGCCACCCCTACATTCCTTCTTATTGGCTAAAATGCACACACACATTCTAAATTCCACTGATGTATCTCCCATACCTTGGACTTCGGTCCCCCGAGGGTGTTCACCTACAACACTTTTAGTCCATACCATTGGGAAAAGGAACCATACAAATGACAAATTACATTACATAACCAGGAAGCATAACCAGAAGAAGCCCAAAGAACATTCTGCAACTTTTTGAAGAAATTATAATAGGACAATATTCTGTATGATAATGATCCAATAGGAAAATAAAAAGCTATACAGACACTCTTAGGGGCAGATTCTCAAAAATGAATACAAATGAAAAAAGCACAGACTATTATCCACCTCTTTTGGATGCCAGAGCAACAGTGTTGAGAATTTGCCCCAGTGTGTGCATTTGGGATGCCCACATTCAGATGCCCGTCGTGTATTGGGCTGCACCTTTTTTGTGGTGCACGGGATGTTATGTGCTAGTGCATCTCATCCCCGGAGCCAAATAAAATGGTTTTGAGAATGATAGTCTATTGATTTACCGAATATCATATCATTAGAGGGAACAATATTAGAATTGATAGAAGGAATATGAGATGCAACTAGAAAAACAGGGAAGCTTTTGGACTAATTGGTCTTCATAATGAATTTTGCCAGAGATCTTAACACCTTTCCCTACCCACGATATATATGATTTTAAGCACACCCAAGATGAGGGCATATCACTAAGCATTTCACTAAGCATATTAAATAACGCAATCACCTGTGCATTTTTTTTTTTAACCTGGGGTAAGATCCCACAATACGTATTACCCTCTCTCATTAATCTATTTGGACTTTTGCTGTGATCATTTCTAAAAGCACCATCTTTATAATAGTGAAGCTAAAAGGGCAAGAATAACAAGGGTGAAGGCTCATAATGACACCCTGGTTTAATATAAAGGGTTGGAGAGAAGGATCAACGAGTCATAGTACAAATAAAAACGCCTTTAACACTGTTAAGTGGTAGCTAGGGTTTATGAAAAGTTACTGCAAAGACGGGGTTAACCAATTCGATAACCGCACGTATGCCAGTGTTGCACAGAAAGCCACTCGCTGAATTAATCATACATGTCTCTGTTTTCCATTTTTACTGATTTTCACACCTAAGGGCTAATGGAGATCAAACTGTTTTCTTACAGTATTGACTTGTAAAAAAAATAGAAAAAAGTCACAAAAAATTAAACTATTAATTGAGTCCAATTAGTCCAAATTCTGTGCAACGCAACAAAGACTACAACATATGAATCTCTAGGGTACATTTTTCCATTTGTAAGAATGTTATGTTGTTATGTTTATGTTAAGTAATTTGTAATGCGCACCTGGTACCCAAAGGCTGATGGGCGCAGACTAACAAACACAAAACAGAAACTACATATACATCAGAGCTAAAAGCTGTCCATGGTTAACACTGACACAGCTCTAAGCGAAGAGCAGTGTTTTCAGCTTTTTTTAAAAAAAGTTCTGTTGAAACCAGGGTTGTTATGGGAGTAGGGAGGGCATTCCAGGCGATAGGAGCCGCCTAGAATAAGGTAGTAGTTTCATCTAATAGCTGTTTATAGAACAAAAAATAAAATACGGCTAAAACACTGCTTAAAATAGGAATTGATAAGTAGATAGACGCTGAGAAAAATACAAGGAGTCTTAAACATTCATGATTTCCAGACAGAAGCATTTGTAATCGAAATTGAAAACGGAGAAGACTTTGCCACAAGTGGTCCTTTGAAGGAAGGATGACAACTTGGCCCTCTACTCCTAGCTGCTGCATTTCTGACCATGGACCAATGCGTGCAAAAGTCCTGGAAAGCAAGCAAAAGGGCCACTTGGCCCATCCTCTCGTGCAGAGCATTATTTTAACACACTCAGTGCTAGCTTTACCGTCTGGCGGGAATAATTGCCATCCACCTTTCTGACAGAAGTTTTTCTCCTGTGTGGGCAAGTACGTTAAAGATACTTGGGCTTCTATAGCATGGCACAGAGGCTTCCTATTATGCGTTACAATCTTATCTTTATTCAATAATAATAGGGAGAGGCTGCTGCAGAGTCTTTTGGTCTGTGTTTGTGCAAGACTCTACAGGTTTTTGCTCCAGATTTTTTGAGGAACTGAAGCCCTTTTTATTCTCTTTCCACTGCTATTACCTGGATACTTTAAAATATCCAGCAAGCCGCGGAGCGGCCGCGGAGTCTCCTGCAGTCTTTTGGTCTTTAGGCTCTGCAGTCTCCACGGCACTGCTATATTTCACTCCCAAAGTTCATCAAAGGATCCTCGTGAAAGAAAACCTCCGCTGGCTGAACCCTCACAGCATACCACCGCCCCCATGCCCTTGTGGTGAGTGACAATACCTCCCCGCCCTTCCCGCCTGTTCACTCACCCGCCACACCCCGCACCCCACCCTTCCACGTACAGAACCCTTCCTGCCCACCTGTGTGATCCGCCATGTTCTCACCTCCCCCCTCGGTGCATCTCCTTCCTCTGCTCGAGGATCGCGCTGAGTGCTGCGGTGAGACTTCCCCTCTGTCCGCTACCCTCCTCGACAGATCCTCACCAACAACACCGGCGCCCACTCTCACACCCGGCAATCACCCCCTCGCGCTGCTGCCCCGCCTTTCCATTCTTGACAGATCTGCAAGACTCCTACGTTCCCCCGTACCCGCACTACGAAGACAACGCCCACCCTCCACTGCTTACCGCAACAACAGTGCTAAGGCCTCCCTCCCGGCGCCTCCCCCTCCTTTGCTCATAGACCACGCTGAGAGCTCCCTGCCACTTCCTTCGGGAATTCAACTCTTCTGCCCGCACCGTCTGCCTCCCGATACTCCAACAAAAAAACCAGACCTGTGTTCGAGCCTGCACTCTGCTGTATAACAAGTCACAACCCCGGACGACGCCTCTCCCCCCCCTTGCTCGCGGACCATGCTGAGAGCTCCCTGACACTTGTTTTGGGAACTCGACTCCTCTGCTCGCACGGTCCGGCTCCCGCTACTCAAACAAAAAACCAGACCTGTATTTGAGCCTGCGCTCTGATGGAAAACAGACACAATCCCAGACGGCACCCCCCCGAAACCCCGCCACCTGGCAGGATTATTGTCCAACGAACAAACAGCAAACCCACGCTGCAACCCTGAAAGCACGCCTAATCTACACAGTGCCCCAAAGCACTACTGCACTAGTGCCTCAACAATGCAAATTATCCAGAAGAAGATCAGACCTGCATACATAAATTTGCTACAGACTGTCATTCCATTGGCGCTCTATTTCCAATCGTTTCTCTATGCTTATCCGACAGTGCCGCAATAGAGACTGCTCAGCACTAATTCTGAAGTACTGCAATCAGAGAGCGAACAAAGACTCCTAAGGTTTAAGAAACAGGCAATCGCAGGGCCCCCCCCCTCCTGACCTCCTACACCACTAATCATCTTGTACCGTACGTAGCAAATTCTTCCGTGCAAGAATGCTTGAAGCAGCTACTACACATGTGAACAACGAGATCTTCTCCAACTTTGTTATTGCCTATCACCATTCGCTGGGTGCTGCACGAAGTACACCACCCCCGACAAAACCACTCCCAAACCTTAGAGAAGATACAAAGAACTTCACTCCTCTGCTTCGCTTTTTCAAACTTTAAGCAGGCCCTCTGCTATATCCTCCAGATGACATTCCGGAGCCTGCAACTCAACCTACCACTCTGTCTATCACTGCGCAAACAGACTGAACGGACCAGTCCTACAGAAGACCTTGGATCACCTCAGCCAGGATTCCGAAAGGGTCTGGCTCCTGGATCTACACAGAGCCCCTACAACAACCTCTGCTCAGGAAACCGGAAGGGCCTGTCCTTGGGATCCTGTAGCCCACAAACAACTTGATACTCATCGACCGCATCTGTTGAGAGACCGAAAGGGCTTGTCCCTTGGACCTTAACAGAGCTTCTTTAATGTCCTCTATTCAGGAGACTGAAAGGGCTTGTCCCTTGGATCCTGTAGCTTACAGTTTCAACATTGCACTTCCAATTTCCTACTCATCAACCATATCTGTTGAGAGACCGAAAGGGCTTGTCCCTTGGATCTTAAAAGAGCCTCTTCAACGTCCTCTACTCAGGAGGCCGAAAGGGCTTGTCCCTTGGATCCTGTAGCTTACAACTTCAATATCGCACTTCATCCTCTGTTAGGAGACCGAAAGGGCTCTGCCCTTGGATCCTAACCGAAACGCAACAACCTCTATAGCACAGCCTCTACCAAGGAAACCGAAAGGGTATATACCTTGGATCCTGCACCACAGTAACACCAACGCTCCCTTTCTCCGGTCAGGAGACCAAAAGGAAACTGTACAACAACCTCAACTGAGTCACTGTCATACTTTCACCCAGGAGACCGAAAGGGGCCGCACTACAGATCTCAATATAGACCCTAGTAATAATCAATAATAATCAAAGGAGAAATGTCGGCAACTCGACCCAAACAGCAACCCATTGTGCGTCCTAAAACAAGACCAAGAACCAAACTCAACACCGCCGCCATGTCTGCCCTAGACTCTTCACAATTAACCTTGTAACAATCACTCTCCAGATCCCATACGACAAAATCTGATCTGAATCACCACCAACAGAAAGTGGATCTGGACATTGAGCATGTCCCCATCACAGATGATCCCCCCAAAATAAAGTCTGATCTTCCGACTCCAGAACTAAATTGACAATCGAACGATCAACCAGTCTTACCGAATCAGATCAATATACAAGCACAAATCCATAGCACCATCGCCATGATTGAACATCATGACATCCAAGGCACCAACATCCACAACGATCCTGAACTAGCTTCTGCTCGACTAGTAACCCCCGCTAGTCAGTCATCCAACGATGTTCAACCAACAGAAAGTAACTCACGACGCTATGTCGAACGGGAAGAACTACCATCACCGACGTCTCGAAACCTACACCCTCTCCAGCAGCAAAACACTACTGAAAGTGTAGAAAACTGAAAACCGGACTCCATTACTAACGATACTTCGACCAACGATATCACACAATCAAACTGCAACACTAAGGCTTCTATTCCACAAGAACGACTTGTATCACCACTAGGAGACACATTGGCCAGCAACCCAGCTTCTGCACCAACAGACAAAACAACCAACTTATCTCACAATCCTCCTGCTGGCCTACACCAAGATTCATCTGCGCCATTTTTTGATTCACAGAAATACGAGCATTCTAATGATACTGCCAATAACCAACCAATAGAGCGTAACACCCATACACCCAAGACTCAGCCTGCCACCCTAGAAGAACCAAGTGCGATCACGAAAGATTCCAACATTCATGAAGTTGGCAAACCTCAATCAGATGAACCACGACTTACCACTATCTTACAAAAACCACCAACCAGTTTAACACAACAAACAAAGAAAGAAAAAGCAAGACTAGCCAAACTGGCATGGTTACACACACATAACTCAATCAAACTTGCTGAAGCTCCGGAAAACGTCGACAATCAAACTACAACCAAGGCAAGAAGACTTTCAATGGATATTACAGAAATTGAATCAATCATGCTAAGCCTCGACAAACGAAAAGAAATATTTGGCAACATAACAGGATACCATCAATCACAGCTTACTTCAACCCCATGCTTAACACAAGGAACCGGTCAAAGACCCAATCATAAGAGAAACCGAATTAAACCGATCAAGAAACAAAAATATTCCTACTCGATTCAATTATGATACAGATGAATCCTACTACACACCTGATCCTACGACCAAGAATAAACAACCCACGCCTCAACTGAGCGCACCATAAATTAAATCTACCAACACGACATTCAATAAACTCGAACACGAGGATTACACCAACCCCAGGATTCCGACGACCATGCTCAACCTACAAAACATGCTTATTGCAGTGCTATCGCAATCCATGATTACTTTTATGAAGTTACACAAAGCCATGAACGATAATATCAAGGACCAAGTAACTCTTTTAGCACTGATACACTCCAAACAGATCTACATAGAGAACTTCATAACCACAATCGAATCTCGTTTGAATTTGGAAGCAGAACAATCCAATTGATGGCAACAATGTCTATCAGAAATAGCAAGAAGCGATCGCCAAGAAAAAACCAATCTAAACACCAAGGCACTAGCTCTACTCAAAGCTCATCATCAACACCAAACAGCGCACAAAGCAACTATAATGATCGATCAAGCTACATTAGCTCCCTCAGTTAACGATACGTTCCAAAAACCAATTGGTGGAGTCCGAACCATTGGCACATGTCATACACAACGGAAAACTGGACCTGCCATAACCTAACATCCAGAGACTCAAGATCCTAACCACTCAATTAAGAACACTACAGAGCAGTACCAGATCTTCTTGAGGGATAAACTAGCCACTACCATGAAACCAGTACAGTCAAAACCAAACAAAAAATGACAAACAGGCTCAAGAGCGTTCCTCAGAACAGTAAAGATGACAGAACAAAGGCATCCACTACCAACAGAGAAGATGACGGCTCAAAGTCATTCATTACCTGCAGAGAAGATACCCTGTCCCTCCATAAAGGACAACAACCCAAACCAGCAGCAACATACTGGAGTCTTACAGACCCATGGACAGACAGAGCCACCATCCGAACATTCCACCCAAGATGAAGACCTCCTCAACCTTTCAATCCATGGAGACCAGATAACAGACGACACACTGCCACCCAGGCATCCCACAATGCCCTCAAGCTTCATAATAATAGATGAGTACACCACTAATCACGAACCACAATCATTGGACATGTATGAAGAAATTTCTGAGGACTCATTACAAGAAACCTCAGATATATCCCTCAATCCCAGCTCCTTCGCCTCATCAGTATCAGAATCATATGACCAAATTTCAGACGACTCTCTCAGTTCACGTCCATCAAGTAATACCGATTGTATATTTCCCTCATTTGTCAATCTGCTACAACAAAACCAAATCTATGAAATCCACATCGAAAATAAAACCAACAGATCTGAACCACTAATACTCAACAGAACAAATACTCTCTGCCTTTTCTACAGCTACAAAAAAATAACAAAAAAAAAGATCGATCTAATAACTTTTAAAGACGACAAGCATCTAGATAAGATCGTTGCTGAACTATCTGACACAAATGACCAAGAACTGATCCTATCAAAGCACGCCCAGCTCCTCAAACTTGGCTTTAACTGCTGGGCATCTACATCAACAAGAAAACATCAACCAAGTAAGCAGATGAGCAACCACAGCGAGGATCACACAAAAAATGCTCAAATTCTGACTCACGTTCGACAACCGGTAAAACCAGCTGTTAAGGTCAGGTCCCGCAAAGGGACCTCGTAGTAAGGCAGTAAGGGTTTACCAGTACCGGTGCCCTTACCGGTACCGGTAAACCCTTACCGCATTCCGTGTAATGAGGCCCTATGACTCTAACCAAACCACAATCAAAAACAATACACCAACCACAATTTAACATCAGTGGAATCCAATTAGAAAATGTCACAACATTCAAATACCTCGGCATATTAATCAACCAATTCAAGACTGAAGAACAATGGCTGGATAAAGTGGAACAAAAGGCACAAACACTGGCACGCCAAGGATGCACACTCCATAGAAAATATGGAAAATTTTCATTCAGACCAATCATTGCCTATTACAGCCTAAAATACACCCCGATAATAACATACGGAACAGAAGCAATGATGAATACTGAAAAAGTAAACTGGATGAAATTTGAGTCAACCATTTGGCGTAAGATTCTCCACCTTCCACACTCGTATCCAATGCTGAGAATATGATATGAACTAGCAACACAATCTATTGGATCCATTGTATGCTGGAAAAGATTAGACATCTATCGAAAACTACTATCTGACGAGAAAACTGCTGCAATTCAAATTCTGAAAACCCAACCAAACACCTTTAACGACACAGTGCTAGAAAAATGGAAAAACTCTATCCTTAAAGAAATGGAACAGGAAGAGATGTATCCGAAGAACTCCTAATCATGCACCCCCAAAATGCCAAAACCAAACTCTTACAGAACGATTGGATCAGAACCATTGAAATAAGAAACAGCTACAAACAGACCCTCCAATGTAACAAAGACAACAGAAAAATACATGAACCACAGCCGTATTCGCTATCATTCCCAGACCAAACCCTCAGATCAACATTTCTAAGAATTTGTGTGAACATTTTACCAACAAACTCTCATCTGGCCACAACAAGACGGATTGCCAGATCACAAAACTACTGCCGCTTCTGCAAAGCTCAAACAACACCGGAAACCATACTCCACCTGGTTATGGAATGTCAGTCCATCGCATCTGAACGCAAGTAATGAGGCTCCTACTTCAATCTCGCATCGCAACAAATGAATACAGAAGAAAGATGGGCTGCCATCCTCAGTGGAAATAACAACAAATACATATACACAATTTCCCTCTTCCTCTCCAGCATCCTTGAACTCAACGGAAGAAAACCCTGAATCACAGCAAAAGAATGCTCTATCTTTTTTCTTTTTTTTATTATTATTATTTTTTTTTCATACAGTCTCCCCTTAACATATCCAATTCACAACGATGGAAAAATTTGACACCAAACTAAAACATAAAAAAAGCAAAAAAATAAAAATAATAGGCAGAGTGAAAAGAAAAAAGAAAATACAATTGCTGTCATAATCTCCCTCATGCCCATCCTAGTATGACCATACAGGCATCCAGTAGTCCTTAATCTGTGGGCGGGCCAAAGACTGATATGCAAATGGGAATTTCCCTTCTGTGAAAGCAACAGTGAGCTAAAGTGAAGCTGCATGCTCTTGAGCCGGTACCTTCCCAAAGAACAGGTGATTTAGCTGTGTCCGTTTCGCAGAGGGGCGCCTATGACTTTAAGAAAAAAAGGTGATTATTTAATCTGTGTTCCATTAACCCACAATGTCATATTCCCCTACTGCTTAATTTTGAAAAACATTATCTAGTTTTGGTAATCTAAGGATCTATTGGACTTTAGCAGCCTTAACAGGGGCTACCGTGCGGTGGTGGAGCCAGGCTTTCAGCATCGTCACTGAGGGTGAGAAGATTGAGGGCAGGCATGCCCGCTTCCGGGGAGCAAGTGAGGGTATCTCACTTTCTGGTGCTCATGCTGCATCAGTTCTGCACAGGACATTTTGTGACAGGTTACTAGAAAGTGCTGAACGTGGCAGAACCCACAGAAGAGTGAGAGTACCTATGGCTGTCAGTTGGGTTGAGAACACAAATATTTTTATTTATTCATTTACTTATTTATCATTTATATAGCGCTGAAGCAAGACCCGTAGGTATAGGAGCGCTGACAAGACCTACTACAAAGAAGATAAACAAATGAGAAAAAATAAGAGAACCGATAAGAAGCTTAGTTGCTCCAAAAGTAAGAAAAGACTTTGCGTGGAATAAATGCACTGTGCTAGGTGCGGAATAATGGAATCAAAAGCGCCCAGAAACTTGCAGCGCAATGAAAAATTAGTAGAGCCCGGCACGTCCACAACTTAACCCCAAAAGCTTTTGCGTCAGACCCATGGCAAAAAAATAATCAAGAATTACTTACCAGCACTCACCATTACTTCCACTCCTCTCCTGCAAACGACAAGTTCTCGTTGCAGTATCCCCACTAATCTGCACCCAAACCACCTACATTAAGACAGCACCCATACATCCAGCTTCATCCTAGTACCCCACTAATCTGTGTCCCAACCCCATACATTAAGGGGGCACCGACAAGTTCACCCTCATCTCAGTACCCCCAGTAATCTAAGCCACAACCACCTGCATTAAGGCAGCATCCACAATTCCACCCTCATCCCAGTACCCTCACTAATCTGCATTGGAGCCACCTGTATTATGACAGCACCCACAATTACGCCCTCGTTCCAGTACCCCCACTAATCTGTGCCCCAACCCCTTAAAGTAAGGCAGTACCCACAAGTCGCCTATTGTCCTTGTACCTCCACTAATCTTATCCCCAACAACCTACATTAAAGCAGCATCCACAAATCTGCCCTCATCCCAGTATCACCACTAATCTGTGCCCCAACCTCCTACATTAAGGCAGCGCCCACATGTCCACTCATATCTCAGTACCCCCACTAATCCGCACCCCAACTGACTACATTAAGGCTGTATCCACAAGTCTGCCCTCATCCCAGCACCCCCACTAATCTGCGCTCCAACCTCCTTAATTAAGGCAGCACCCACAAGTCCGCCCTTGTCCCAGTATCCCCATTAATCTGCACCCCAACCACCTATATTAAGGCAGAACCTACATATCCGCCCTCATTCCAGTACCCCTAATCTGCCCCCAACCCCTACATTAAGGCAGCACCCACAAGTCTGCCCTCGTCCTAGTACCCCCACAAATCTGCGCCACAATCCTCTACATTGAGGCACCACCACAAGTCTGCCCTTGTCCCAGTACCCACACTAATCTGCATCCCCACCCCCACAAATCTGTGCCCCAAAATCTGAATCATTCTACGCCCTCTCCTCTCCCACAGAGTACTTGCCCCAACAAGGTGCCACATCACAATAATATACACCAAATACACATCACTCCAATGCCCACTCTTACTATTACAATGCACAGTACTGACACAAGGAGTTGGATGAAATGTGAAATAACTGACTGAATATCTAATGAACCATCTTGTTTGCAGCTGTCCATGAGGAATCCCCTGTCCACCTAAGTAGATCACACACACTCCCACGTAATTTGGCTACAACATTTTATGACAACATCTCACTGGATGCCCCCCCCACGCCCCTTGCACATAATGACCCAGCAATCTTACTCCCCCAGATGTACAAATCTTGTTTCTGCTGAACAGTCAAAACATTATGCTGGCACAAACTCATGATCTGTTGAGAAAAGGTAGAGTCACATATCTGTTGGGGAGTACCGTAATGTTGGAGAATACATCCAACGGCCCAAACGTGCATGAAAATACAAGCTTTGAAAGTCATTGTAAGAAAGCTCAAAGAGGACAAAGAGAACCTCACAATTTAGGACAAACGAGACGCCAGTAGCCATGCTTCAGCGAGCTATAATTCACATTCCTTACATTTGAACACAACCATGTGCCCTTAATACATACAGCAGCATTTACCACTAGCCAGGAAAACTCTGAGGGACTCTCATAATGCCAGTGAATGATATCAACTATCTATACTAATTGAATGAATAACACATCTAGGCCTCGAGATCTAGTTAACCATCTCTGAAATATGAAAACCCCCACCTCGTCAACAGAATGCACCAGCCAGGCCCTAGTTGAAAGGCGTGCACATACCAAGTTGCAAATTCCTACAGCTAGACTAAATGCTTCGTAGTGTTTGGTCAAGAAAAGGGGGGCAAATTCATTCCCAGCCCTGAGTTGCAGTAGTGAGGTCATGACAAAGCAACAGTGAAAATATTAGACCCCAGAGATGAAGGATAAAAACTGAGCCTGAGTTCAAAAGACATATAACAATTTATGTTCCTAGGCAGTGCATTCAAATGTATCATACTAAAGGTCATAAGCCAACAGGAACCGAGCAATGAGCAGTAAGGAGTATGCCTGTCCAGACAAAATGAGTGAGGCACAACACTGCCCTCTGTAGGGAAAATTCTCACAGAAAGGGCTCCAATTGTAAAGGAGGGAGCCACGGGAGAAACACCATTGCACACATAATAAAATTCATTAGGCATCAGTAACATTTCTGGAAACCTATGCACAATCCTCACAGCACATACACAGCACAAATTAGTGGTGAAAAGAATGTTTATTATATTGCAAGCTGCATACATATATTCACATCAGTGTAAAGGAATGAAGTTTGCAAGCAACTAAGCCCCCAGCTCATGAGGTCAGAGGCAGGGCAAACTAAATCCTGAGAAAAGGTAGGTGAAGAGAAGCAAGTAATGTTTTCAAAGACGAGTTGCAAAGTTGAACTGCTGACGAACAGTTCATATTGATGGGAATGTTAAGTGCCAAATGATTAGGTCAATGGGAAGGGGATGTAAAAAGTTCTAATTTCATTGTCACACTGTCACATTTCACTCCATGCATATTCCTTCTGAAACAACCAATGAAAAGTAAGGCTTAGATAATATAGACTTAAAAAAGTACTACCCAATCAGCACTATGAGAACGGAGCTGATCTCACTGTCAAGTGATTAATAAAATAACATCTTAATCAGGACACAAGGATAGAATAGGCTAATAGTGCTAGATAGCGTATAGATTCACCTATGGTTTGGAATTGGTCCAATCAGAAGCCGAAAACATTTGAATAATCTGTAGCATTTGCTGTTATTTCTCTTTTGTAATTTACTATATAACCAGCCATTTTTCATTATACAGTTTTATGTCTTTTTGATCATTTCCGGCCTAAGCTGTGTGTGCGTTATGATACATTTTTGTTTTTCTCATATCTCCTGCATTATTATTTGGCTCATTGAATTGAATTTTATTATCAATTGGGGACTTGCCTTACATACCCAACAGCCATTCACTGTCCCTACAATGTGATGAACAGGCTTGCCGGCCTTGTTCTGTATGATGATGGAGTGAGCTTTACAATTGTTGTAAAAGCAGCAACCCTTGCCAGCTAGCTATGCATCTTGAACAGCCATGGCCCAGTTCACTGTGGAGCACTTATGCACCTCAAATACTCTGGCGTCTTGTGTCTATCAGGAACAACACCAGGCAGACATCCTCTTCCAACATGATTACTTGGAAGCAGTACAGATGAATCCAGGACATTCGCCTCTTCCATGGCTTCCCCTTGGATCACACTCAGCTGCACAACAACAGCCAACTATATGTTTACTGCAGCTACGCTTTGGTTCCTTGATGTTCAGGTGACACAGTGCACATGTGAGGTGTGAAGCACAGTGAATCAGAGAGAGACCACATCCCTTCTTGTCATCCACAATGGCAATAAGCTATACCAGTTTTGGAAGTGTGAGCACACCCACATGGACAAGCAAGTGCCATAGGGGCATGCAAACAGTTGTGGTAGCATAAAGGAACACAACACAAAAGAACATGAAATCTTGAGAAGAGAATGGGTGTAGGTGAATGAACTGTCAACAGCTGTGGAACATCTGGACATGCACCTAAACAAATGAGTACCCATTCTCAATAAGAGACCCAAAACCCCATCATGAAATATACCGCTAATCTCCAAATATCTCCCACATTGTCACTATTAGACACACAATCCAAAACATACTCAACCAACACTGATACACCAACAGCAAACATGAAATGCCCCTGCAGAAGGAATGGCCTCAGGCAACCATCCCTTGCTACCCCACCCTTGCGATGGTCCCTCCACAACATATGTCCACATGAACATATGGGCAATTCAACCAACGTAATGCCACCATGCCTACCTCAAACAACCACCAACATCAATCAATACCCATGAACACAATAGAAGTGCCATGCCAATCACAGCATATATGGTTGACACACCCACGTACACCACGTACATTAATGACCAACATGCATTGAAGTAGCCACCAGATGTGTATGACAAAGACATGAAACACGTGCAACTCCAAACATGTGATATCCCCACATCTACCATCGTCCACATAAGTATATTGGCCATGAATGCATTATGCTAAACATCACACTCACATGAATAAGGCACATATGTCCCACAGCAAATAGGACAGTACCAATATAACCAGAGCTTGTACCCTAAACTTACATGACAGCCATAGGACACAGTTAGTTGGAGATCATGTGCAAACAAAAGGTGCACAGGGTCAAAGAAGCACAAAAACATGCATACACCAGTAAGCCAAGACATGCTTCACATAGCGCAGAGACAGCAAACGGTGGTGTTCAACAGAATATATAAATATTTTGAGGTAAAGCAATGATGGAAACTGAATAATGGTCCATAAATAAATAAAACAAAAGTAAACCTGCAACTAGTGAACTATATACAATAGTCGGCGGGCTAATCCATGCTTATCTCAGACAATTCCGCAGCCAAGGCTGACTCACCATTCACATCTGCCTCTTGCAGGCAGGCTTCCATTGTTTGCTGTAGGGTTTGCAGGGCCTCTGTCATCCTAGACTCAATCTACCCTGCTACCCTGCAAGAATCTTCCAGGATGGCAGCCTGTGTCCGCATCAACCTCTCTTCAACCTCGGCTCTGGCCCGGGCAATTTCCACCTCACGTGCCCACTGCCACTCTTCATCCTGCTACCTCACAAATTGCACTTGTGATGACACCAGAGCCTGAAGGCGCCTCCTTGCCTCCTCCTGCTCTCAATGGCATCCATGATTTGCATCCTCACTGACAACATCTACTATCTGTCAATGTTTCTGCGGTGTAGGTACTGCCTCAGACTGGATGATAGTCTGCGTCAGTGGAGTATAGTTCCTGCACTGCCATCAAGTGCATGGTGTTCCTCCACAGCCTGTTTCCCTGTATGTTCTTGGGCAGACTTAGTGAGCCCCTCATCTGCCATGGTGCCGTCCTTCACGTCCACCAGGAACGCAGGCACATCCAGGCTGGCCAATGGCAGGACAGTGGCACAGGAGCCCAAGGTGGTAGCTGGCATGGAGGCCTCAGTTGAGTTGAGTGGGGCACAGATGATGAGGTGAAGGAAGGGTCCATTGCAGTGGCCTGCCCATAGGGGCCACCGGAAAGCAGTGATGTTGCCAGTTGAGACGGGAGGTAGCCCACCTGCCGGTAATACTCTACAAGCAGCTGATGGTTGCTTGCAAAACATCACATATAGCTGCCTGCCACCTCAAGCCACCCATGAGCAGTGGCATCACTGCATCTCAGATGGCCACATCGTTCCGAAGTGCGGGCTCTGTCTAGGTGGAGGCATCAGCGAAGAATGGTCAGTCTCGAGAAGATGGCCCTAGGACAGGAGGTTCTTCTGATCCCTCTACAGTGGACTGCACAGTCTCCAGTCTCAGGGCCAAGTGTGTGGCATGCTCATCCCCCTTTGCCCCCCAACCTGACACCATGGGCAGGCCTACAATGGCCTCCACCTACTTCTCCACCATCAACCCAGACACCTCCAATGTGGACTCCATGCCTTGATGCCTCTGTGTGGTAACATCACCAACACCACCCTGTCCCTTTTATGCTGATGGGATCCCAAGCCTCCACCTCAACAGCATTGCCATCTGAATGGTATGCTCCCACAGGAACATCACTCTCAGAGGAGCTGGACACAATGTGGCATGTCTTGGGTCTCCACCTGTGTCTGGAGGCCTTGCCCCTGGGATGTAGCTCCACAGCACAGGCCGTACCCTCTTCTACAGCCACACCAACTGTGGAAAAGGGAGCAAAGAACATAGGAATCAATCATACGTGCCAATGCATGTACTCTCTTCCCATGGGCATTAGTAAAATGCTGTCAGCATTAGTCAACAAGCAACTGCCTCATGCACACAGGCCCATGCTTGGAAAATTGGAAAGAACCCAGTCTCAGAACAGAAAGCAAAATGACAAGTCACAATGATGAGACATGCACATGTGAACACAGCACATTATTGTCTGGCCACACACAGGTGACAGCAACTAATCGCATATCACAATCACAATGAAGCTGTGATCCAAGTGTATCCTTCAGGCAGGGCTATGGAAAGGGCCCCTGACCATATGTGTCGGTAGCAACAAAGGCACTTCTTCATTCAACCACATCTACCAACATGCACGCTGCCAGTCCAACATGAAAGTGTGCAACACATACATGCACCCGTTTCTGAGGATCAAGCATCAATGCTCTCGATCCTAGCACAAACAAATGTCATGAAGATATACCATGTTTGCCTCCTCAATCAGTGCCCCGGCAGGACCCAATGTTGATCCGGATAATCAAATGCACTATCTTGGCTTGCCCACACATCCATACTCGTGTTATATTCTCAGCTGCTGAGTGGAGATGATGCAGTCATCATACACAATTGAGCAATCCATAGAGAAGCCTGCATGAATGTTCCTCACATGCCCTCAACATCTCAATCTGGCAACTATTCCTGTCAGAGACCTTGCTGTCAGCATCTCACAGTGCATGCACATGAGTATACTTTCTCAACAAAGGCTATGAGAGCTCATTCCTGCACCTGTCCACTTCACAGATGTGTGCCATTGCATACCTTCAGTGTCGGCATGAGGCTGCATGCCAGTTGAGGATTGTGCAACACACATGCTGTGAAAAGCACTAACTTGCTCAAGTCATGCATACCCATGCTGGACATGTGCACCCTGTGAGTACTCACCAAGGACCTGGGAATGGGCCGCTGGGTTGATCCTCTCCAGGATCAGGAGGTGAAGGGGCGACGCTCGATGGCGGCCTGCAGATTGCACTTCCATGGAGGCACCTGCCTCATGATCCGCCTTTACCTGGCTCTCGATTCTAAGGTCTTCCCAGCACTGATGGCAGCTGATGGCAGCTGTGATGCAGAACAAAGAGGCATAATTTGCCAGGACATGCTAATGCAGGATGGCAACTTCGGCAGCTGAGAAGTTGAAAGCTCTCAGCCTCACCTCGGGGGTGCTTGTCGATGTTGCTGGCATGATACACCTGAGGCAGGTTGGGTGAAGCTGCGTCCTGACTATGCACACAGTTGAGCTGTGCTGGTGGTATAGAGGTGTTGAAGTCCTTGTATGGCAGATGAGGTGATAACAGAGTCTGACAGGAGAGCCACAAGAACAAACTATCGGGGGATACCAGTCACTCCAAGGCAGTGCTAGTGGTCAGCAGCCAGTGACAAACTACCAGGCGACAGGTTATGAAGAGGTTTGTAGGCAAGGAAAAGCTGGAGGAGGCAAGATATTGCACAACAGCAAGGCACATGGTTCTACATGCCATCCACAAGACAGCAGTGACAAAATCAGAGGAAGGGTCATGAAGGGCACACACATTCTGTACCAGAGGCAGAGCGCATATGCACCTAATTCTGTAAATAATGTGCTCATGCGAGCCTCCAACCCACATGCGCATTCCCAGGCTGAATGCAGGCAGGGAAATTTAATGGGAACTACACAGATATGGAGGCAGCGATATTTAGGGGGTACCACATGGATTTCCTACCATGCGTGGAAGTGGCATAATATAGGGGGTACTACGCAGATTTGGAGGCCGTGAGATGTGCATGTACCTTGCAGTGAATGGGCTCCATGGAGAGGACGAGGACTGGTACGATGGCAGAAGTGTCCACCTGCTAAACATGGTGGTGAGCCCACAGGTGCTCCAGTACCACCAAGGGGTAAGAGGGCCCAGCTTGCAGAGCATGCCCAGGCACAGGCATAACCCCATGAAGAGGCACAGGTGAAGGAGACACCAAGGAAGAGGAGCTTCACAGATGATGAGCTAACAATCCTCTCAGATTACGCCGATGAACACAATGTTGACCTGTACCCCTGTCACTTAGCAGTGGAGGAGGTCACAGCTCTCATCAATGCCTGTAGTGTGAAGGGGTGCAGAGCAGAAGAGGTTCACAAGGGGATGGTTGACCTCATGAGGTGGACCAATGAGAAGTTCAGCAGCAATTTGGCCTCTGTCCAGGCTACTGGAGGTGGATCACCACATGTGGATTAGTTGATTCCATTTGAACAGGTCACCAGTGACCGCATCAGTAGTGAGCAGGTGGTTGGAGTGGGAGGCATGGACATCTATGCAGCCACATCAGGTGAGTGCCAGGTTTCTATGATATTAATACTTTCTGCAACACATATATGTCATGACCACTGTGAGGAGGCACACGTTGTGCCACAAGCAGGCTCCCACCAGAATCATGAGGGCCTTAAAACTGCCGTAAAAGGAGCCAGTCCTGGCGCCTTTGGCACCGGGCTCATATGTAAGAAGGAAGGGCTGTTCAAACTAGGTCCCATTTATGTACATGGGCCTTTAAATCCAACATGGAAGCACCCACACAGTCTAGTTCAAAGAACCAAGCCATGCGGTCTAGTGGTTTGGGTGTGGCAGGCCTGGAACTACTTTCCCTGGTACTACTTTACCTGGGCTATATAAACCACACCCTGACTGCAGGACACGCTTTGTGTTATTCTGCAACCCGCAGCGTCACGCTCACCGTGTCCAGCTCCTGGTCTTCAGCATCTTCCTGAAATCCTGCAAGAAGAAGAACAAGATTATTCTGTTTTACCTGAGCAAACACCATCCAGCACTAAGCATCTCAACTGGGCTGCAATCTGTGGAAACCGAGAGAAGAAGAAACATCACTCACCTGTGAGTACTAGCTTAAGGACTTCCGGCGAACCGTTACCACAGCTGCTGTTCGAACATTGCGACCTGCAATAACGAGAAAGGGAAAAACAATATTAGAATGCGTGCTTCCAAAAAATCGAATTCCATCCATCCAGAGCAGCACAGCAACATCTGCAAAGGAAAAGAGACATATTCAGGTTCACTTTCAATATTAAACAACCGCACAGCGCTGTACTTACCTTAACGGATTCCGGGATCCTGTTTTTCATCACGCTCTCATCCACTCGCAGCACCACAGCGGCCTGTGAAAAGAAGAAGAAGAAAACACAGATTAGCTTTAAAAGGCAATGAAGACAATGAAGGCAATGAAGGCGCTGAGCTTCGTGCTTTCGCTTACCTAGAAAACGTGCCTCTCCATCCAGCACGCCAGCATCAAGACCTTCGCACCTGAAAAGAAGGAGATAAAGACATTAATGAATTCCCACCATAAATAGAACAAAGACTTACAATGAACAAACCTACCTGCCTACCAGCAGATTTGGGGTCACAGCAGGCATGGACCCAAGGAAGGAGTACTGCACCAGTGAAGCAACTCAGGCTGCTCGCCAACAAACGTCAAGCGCACCTGCACAAGAAATGCAGGACGGATAGCTCACCCTACAAATAACTAAGATTCATTATTCAGCACTGGGCAACTACGAATCCAGGGTTCCATATCTCAGAGCCTTCCAGACGCCCCCGGGGATATCAGTTGAGCATAACAGAACACTTAGCCTTTAAACCTTATCCACCTGGGCGTCATGGAGACATCTGAGACTGATCTGTTAGCCCAGCTTTTGGGACAATTACGCGCTGAGGTACACACAGTCCGGCAGGAAACAAATGACTTAAAATGAGAGTTAAAGCCATGGTCTAGTAAAAAATGTTATTTAAAAAATAGATAGGCAACATAAAAAAAAAATACTAGCATTCTCTTTTTTAAAACTTCCTATGTAAAATTTTGAGCTATTCAAGCTCAAAATTAGCAAAAGCAAGCACATGGGCGCATCCATTTTGTGAAATGGATGCCCTCCTGTGCTGGCTTTTGTTTTTGCGGCACTAATGAAGGACAAGCCAGCCAGCTGTAGTAAACAAAAGCTACCGCTGGGTGGCATTCCCTTCATTAGTGCTGTAGGCGTAGGACGGGGACCAGAGACCAGAGCAGGAAAGCTGCAGCTGAATCTCGGTAAGTGCTATTTATTTTTTTTTAAAAATAAGCACTAGCTGCAGTTTTTTTTCTACGTTTTCCGGGCTGGAGGAGCCCGGAAAACTTAGAAATAAAACCGCAGCTTTAAAAACGTTGTATTTATGTTTGCGGTCGCTTTTGAAGCGACCGCAAACATAAATACAATGTTATTGTGTTGGAAAACGCTGCGGTTTTTCTTTCCAAGTTTCTCAGGCTCCTCTGCCTAGGAGGAGCCTGAGAAACTCGGAAAGAAAAACCGCAGCGTTTCCCAACACAACCGCATTGTGTTTCTGCCTGCTGTGGCTATCACTTTGGGTCTCCTGTGCTCCCTGCAGGGAGCCCGAGAGCCCCAAATGGGAAAGCAGATTCAGGCAGAAACACAACACGGTTGTGTTGGAAAACGCTGTGGTTTTTCTTTCCGAGTTTCTCAGGCTCCTCCGAGGCAAAAGAGATCCAGAGACAGGCCAATTACACCCCTTGGCATTTTGGTCACGTACATTCTCACCATCAGAACTTAACTATGCAATTACAGACAAAGAATTGTTGGCAATAAAATCAGCCTTCAAAGCCTGGCGGCAGTATCTATTAAGTGTCAGACATACCATCACAGTAATCACAGATCACCGAAACCTTCACTACCTAAAGTCAGCAAAAGCCCAATCGTCATGACAGTTGCAGTGAGCTCCATTCTTCGTACAATACGATTATGCAATAACATACCGACAGGGAGTTCGGAATGGGAAGGCCGATGCCTTGTCTCGTAGGGGTGTTGAAAAGAAAACGAACAGTCCCCGGGACCCTGTTGCCATCATCCAATGTGGGACTCACCACCACATTGACATTGAGTGAACTTCAAGATAAGATTTGAACCTTAATGAACCCCGAGAGCTTGCAGAAATGGAATTCCCAAAATGAACATCACACGGTTCTGGATGGATTGCCCTACTTAGGGGAACGACTACATCTACCAAGGATCTGTAAATATCTACAAGAATTGGTCATGCCTGGTTATCACGATTCCCTGATCGAAGGCCATCCCGGAATTGCTAAGACTCTAGCCAAGGTTAAACAGAATTATTAGTGGCCAACCTGGCGTAAGGCCATTGCTCCATTTGTTCTATCCTGTGGGATATGTGCACAGAATAAATCACAAAAATAGAAACCAGCTGGCCACCTACAACCACTGGATATTCCACCGGCTCCCTGGCATACTCTTTCTCTTGATTTTATTACATACTAACCTCCCTGTCAAGGTTTTAATACCATTCTGGTGGTCGTAGACCTATTCACTAAAATGGCACATTTCATTCCATTCAAAGGACTTCCTAATGCTACCGGTCTGGCAAAAGCATTTCTTGAACAGATTATAAAACTGCATGGTTTCCCCTCAGTCCTAATCTCAGATCGTGGAAGCCAATTTGTATCCAAATTCTGGAGGAAATGTTGTACCATGGCACAAATAGATGTTCGATTATCCACCAGCCATCATCCCCAAACGGATGGACAAACAGAAAGAACAAACCAGACATTAAAACAGTATCTACGTTGCATCTGCATCAAGTGGAAGAGAATTGGAAAGACTTGTTATGGATAGCGGAATACGCATACAATAACTCCATACAGACCAGCATGGGACAAAGCCTGTTCTACACAATATATGGAAGACATCCACGTACCTCTGAACTAGACTCCTCTACGACCTTGGAAATGCTAGCAGTAAAGACTCTCCACACAAGCATAACCCAAGCCTTCAAAAGGGCAAATGAACATCTATTGAAAGCCAAAGTTCGCTTTTAATATTAAACAACCGCACAGCGCTGTACTTACCTTAACGGATTCCGGGGGCCTGTTTTTCATCGCGCTCTCATCCACTCGCAGCACCACAGCGGGCTGTGAGGAGAAGAAGAAGAAAACACATGTTAGCTTTAAAAGGCAATAAAGGTGCTGCGCTTCGCGCTTTCTCTTACCCTGAAAACGTGCCTCTCCATCCGGCATGCCAGCATCAAGACCTTCGCACCTGAAAAGAAGGAGATAAAGACATTAATGAATTTCCACCAAAAACAGAACACAGACTTACAATTAACAAACCTACCTGCCTACCAGTAGATTCGGGGTACAGCAGGCCTGGGCCCAAGGAAGGCCTACTGCACCAGTGAAGCAACTCGGGCAGCTTGCAAACAAACGTCAAGCACCCCTGCACAAGAAACGCAGGACGGATATCTCACCCTACAAATAACTAAGATTCATTATTCAGCACTGGGCAACTACGCATCCAGGGTTCCAGATCTCAGAGCCTTCCAGAGGCCCTGGGGATATCAGGTGAGCATAACAATATATTTGTATTTTGATTATTATTTGTATATATTTGTATATATGATATGTAACTTAAAGGTTTGGCGTATTAAGAAAGTCACTCAGTGCCTTGGACACTTGAGGTTATTGCAGTCTGTCGCACTTGGTAAATACCGGGAAGTATTACCCCCTCCTTCAAACAGAAATATTAAGGACCTTGGTACTCTTCGAGTTGAACCAGGACCAACAAGACGAAATCACATTAGCAAGGATTAATTCTTCGTTTTACTTGCACATTTATTAGTATATGCATATATTAATTTGCATATTATTACATATAATAGAAAAAGTGTCCTTAGGTTAACACGTGTTTCAGCCTTGATCCTTTTTCAAAACCAGACATTTTCAAAACCGAACAACAGTTAGATCATTATAGATGTGTTGGTAGTGTGTATCATGTGTGAAATTAGACAGAAAAAAAGGGATTGGCAAAAGGTAGGATTCGAGGGTAAAACAAAGTAGGACAAATAACAGATTTCATTAGTCATGTTTTACCCTTCCTTATATAATTTATCTTCGGGGTTGTCAATCTATCATTTACATTATGTATTTTATGTCTTACTCACCAATTCACTTATCTTGCATGTCACATGAATATCATGGGTTTTCGAACTTTCGCATTCCGGGGTTAATTGCCTGTTTCTACAATGGAAAAATTTACATTATGATTTCAATATAGTTTCCTTCCAACTAATCATAATATTTGTTCAAAATTAGATAGGTTCATCTTCCCTAAGCTTAATCAACTTCCTGTGTGTGCATTTATTGACCGAATTAATATTATATCTGCCGTTTATGTAGCTTAACTCAAACTCTTCTTCGTGCTTTTAAATCCCGCTCCCAACTGTTTCTACAGGTAACATGGTATAGCCATTCAGTATGCCCACATTTTTTGCAAATTGTGCATCACAAATTATCCAGCATTACTTAACAAATCGATTCCACATTTCTTAGTCATATATTAAATCAAATTCAAGGGTCTTATGCTCTGCCCCCACCTATTTAAAAACCTTCGTGATACAGATAATTTCTCCTTACATATGTGCATAGTTTAGATAGATTCATTAACCAAATGGTAGGTACCTCCAATAATGGGCATTAGCAGAGTTATATTCACTTGACTTGAGTCTCGAAGTTGTATCTCCTTGCGATCACGTCCTGTGCATTAGGACGCGGTCGTCATCTTGGACATCTTTATTTACAAGCCACGGCCACCGCATCACACGCTGCATCACCTTTGATAAGTTCTTAGAGTGCATACCTGTAAAATGCCCCTTCCTCCATGTCACTGCCAAATACTTAGGTTTCCTCTGGCATAATTCATAACTCGGAACCCTACATATGTTTGCATTTATTCTTTTGGTTAATTAATTTTTTACTTTATGAAAAGTTATTCAGAAAAAGTATTTATAATATAATTGTATCTTTGAACATCATTCAGGATTAATACTAGCCTTTCATCCCTTATTATTCCAAATCAGACTATTAAATTGGGTCATTGTAACATCCCTCATGTTGCAATAGTTCTGAATATGGCTAATTACCGTAAGAAATATTGAAGCAGAGTTACACTCAACAGGAGCGATTCCCTTCATGATATGCATCATTTAACTTAACCAATCTATTTTTCAATACCTTGTTATGTTCATCATTTCATGTATCTAATAAATTCCTCAATGTATTTGATCAATTACTGGATACCAGCTTGATGGAAACAATCCTTGTCCTCCAATATCTGATAATGATTTATAAAAACAAACTCATCCAATTGTCCACGTTTAAACGAAACTTTTTTGTTCAAAACTTACATATGATGCTTGCCACAGTTTGCCTTACTAGGCGTTCCTTGTTTCCCCCCTCTTACTTAATATTATTCTCTTCAGACCTATAAATCTAATTTCATGCTTATTACGCATCTGATGGCCCTTCTGCTAGTGCTGAGCCAGGGGTAGTCTAGGGTCTTGGCTGTTGATAGAGGACATATGTTCCCTGATTCGAGTTTTTAATGGCCTAATTGTACTGCCAATATATACCTTCTTGCAGACACATACTAATGCATATACAACAAAAGGCATTTTACAATTTACTGTTGTGATATGCAATCACATCTTGTAGTACAGTTGGTTGGTTGTGGTCTTTCTCACCCATCGATGAGTACCATGGTAATGAATACATGTAAACTTTCACTGCAAGTTGTGCACCCTGGAAGGTGGGTGCTTGAACCACATTTGCAGTTGATATTGCTCTTAAAGCACTCATTACTGTATGAAGTATTCTTTGGAATTGTCGCTATATGTGGCAGTAGCCTGCAAGACACATGTCATTGGACACACACACTACGTCATGCTTGTAGATAGTGCTTTGTGAACACTAATTGGGTACTACATTGTCCCATTGGTGTTAAGATCTTTGGACAGAGCAGCTTATCTGCAAATCCAACATAACCTAGAAGCCAACAATATCCGAGGCATGCAACAATCAAGGTTCTGACCAGGCCACGGAACTGAGTCAGCTTTACTCGACTTAAAGATCGAGATTGATGAAATCGGGGCTGAAGGCAAGCCTGCTTTGCTTCTCCTCCTCAAAGTATCAGCAGTATTTGACCTGGTAGATCATAAAATCTTCGGTGAGCACCTCTCCATCTCAGCCAACTTCAACCCCCCCTCACCTTTTTCAATATCTCTTTGCCGCTAGCCCATCATTGGCAATTAAATCATCAACTGAGTGATAAAAAGGAAATAAGATTTGCAGGTTTGAAAAAGGTGACTTTAGCACCAAGAGGAGGCAATCATGAACTCAGATTGAGACAGGAGGAAGCAAAGTTATTTTGCAAATTTAGAACGGTAGAGAGGGGCCTGAATTCGGACAATGAGATGTCCTCATTTCTATAAAAATTTGATAATTGTATTTTGAGACTTCCGAACAGTGAGAATTTAGATCCTGACAGGTAACTAAGAATAATCTGTTTGAGGAAGTGTACATATTAGTCACAAGCTTTTGTCAATTGTGAACCAGAGTTAATTTACTGGGAAGACACACGTAGACAATGAGGCACTGGTATGTTAAACAATTAAATGTCAGTAGAAACCGATTTGGACGTAACCAGGGAACGTATGTACATGTCACAAAATCAATTTTTGAAAATTGGAACAGTTAGAATTTGCACATAGATGAATGGGACCAGTCATATTAAACAGCTAAATGATAGCAGAAGTAGAACAAGATGTAACCAGGGAGCATATGTACGTGATATAATATTCATTTTTCAGATATTTGGACCAATTAGAATAGGGAACTCAATATACACTAACCAGGTTATAAATGTCAAAAAATAATGTCAAAATTAACTAACTGATGACTAGAATCATGAATCTAAGTATTTACCACTAGGAAACAAAGGCGCGCCTTGATAAATGAGTATTTTACTAATAAGATTCATTGGATTTCAAAACTCATGTGTGTATGAAATTACTGTAATGGAGACAGAGTAAAATTCTTTTTAATAAACAAGGTACCAGCACGAAGCAGATGTGAGCCTTTTTCCTGACCAAAAGTAAATATTCAACATTTATCCAGAATTATGCTATGGAAGGTGTCCCAAAAAATGGCCGCCAGAGTAAAGATAGATGAAGGACTAATCGTGGTTGTCATGACTCCGTGACCACAACATATTATCTCTTAGATCAGGGACAAAGGTGGAAACAGACAGACACACGGGGAAAGCCTGGAGAGACTAAGGTAAGCTATTGGGGAACAGCAATTAGGAGCGGAATGAACAAGCGTTTAAATCCCAACCCACTAAAATGGGACAGCTCTATGGGATACAAGTGTTTGTTTTTTGGGAAAGAACAGTGCAACTTGCATAGTTTTTTCAGGTAATTTTAACCGGGAGGCAACGGTAATTGTATTAAGAAACAGTGCAACAAGGATAGGACAAAGATAGGACAGGTCAACGGACATGTTAAAATTAACAAAAGTATACACAGGCACGAGTTATAATTCATTGGATGCAGAACTAATACGAGCGTGTCAGCAGGCACACAAATAGTAACTATTGTTATTCACCCAATAGGGTGGGATTTAACCAATGACCATACCAATACAGATGGAAACAATTAGGTAAGAGGGGCTTTTTCATTAATAAACCTCGATCTAGTATGCAGACCTGTACAGTTACTTGCTATATGTGACTGTTAGACATATGAAGGCTAATAATTCATTGTTTCTTTTCTTTCTGTGTTTGTTTTTTCTTGTGTTTCCTTTTAATGCGTATTAACTGCATAGTTATGAGGTTTGTTTCTCCTTCCTAACCATCCTCCCTTTCTCCCTCCCTCTTTTTCTGTGATTACACAAACAATGGCAATAACGTCTCAACACACTTGTATTATATGGTTTTTGACACGTTTGTTTTAACATACATATATGAATTAATGTATGTATAAGCTTTTGTTTACTTTATATACTTTTCCTTGGTGATTCACAATGCTTTTTGCAAATTGTAACTAAACACTGATAATGCACAATCCATAGCAACAATACTATTTTCTATGAACATGAAATAGAAGAGAGGAACTAAATTACAAGCATTTGCATGTGAATTAGCCCTGATTTGAGGAAGACGTTGGGAACGTCGAAACATGTGTCATCACATAGGGAAATCTATACAAAAAACTATCCAATACAGTGTAATCTACTTTTTTGGCGCATGATTATATGAAGCATCTTTGCTTTACTGTACACAAATGGAGTTGAGGGATCTACTGTCTGCGTCTCTCGCTTCATTCACATGCGACACACAGTTGGAATTTCCAAAGAATAGAGGTCGCTTGGGTCCACCAGTTTGCACCAACCAAAGGATCCCTCAATCAACTTGTCTATCATATCATACTATGCATAATGAAATCGTGAATGTTTTATATTTTTAACCTTTAAAATTATGTCTATATATTTTATACCGAACTCTGGTGCACTTTAAGAATACCTTTTTATTAAAATAAAAGTGCCACACATGGCACCTGTAAAGCTAGTAGTCTTCATATTCTGAGTATAAAGCAAGGTTATGATTAGAGCAGAGTGGAGTCGTCCCAAGCAGGATTTTATATTTAAAAAAATACATTATAAATCATTATTTTAGGAAAATGTATTTTAAATCTTCATGTTTCAAATCTATCCGTAATAATAATAACAGTATTGTGTTCTTATATAGAGCTTCCTGCCAGACTACTCCAGCTGCTAAGTGCTAAAGTATGTGTTATAATGATCACATTGTTATTGATGTCTGCCGGACGAGAGGTTAAGTCAGCCATGCCGCAGGATTCATACTTGTGAAGTGTCTCACGTTAGACAATATTCTACCCATTGTAAGGAAGGCATGGTATCAACAGTAGACACAGACACAATAGATTCACGTTTCAAAAACCTTTATTTTGTAGTTTACTGGGGTTGTTGAAACCCCTAACTGGCTCTAAATCTAAAATGGGAGTAGTCTCGACAATAAACTAAACAATAAACAAGTCCAAATCAGTCTAGTCAAACTAAAGGCCTATAATATGAAAACCTAACCTTGCCCTCCTTCTCAAATGACAAATGTGTAAGGGGAATACAAAAAGCAAAAATAGTGTCTCAGAAGAAATGTCAGAATGGCTTAGGTAACAACCCCCTTCCCCACGTTCAGGAGCACAGGGTCTCGAGAGTTTCTTAAAAAGTATAGGTGGATGGCACAGTTCTATCAGTCTTGGACACTCTGGTTTGCTGGTAACATTCAACAGTTCAGGTTTGGGCCTCAGGTTTTTGACAGTTTAATCAATTCTTTAGGCATAGTCTGCCTTACCACAAATACACAGTTCTGCTCTTGGCTTACACTTTGTCACTATTCAAAACAGGTTTCCCTCTACTGGGCTCAAGCATGCCTCTCTTTTCACATTCAACTCTTCACTTCATCAAAGTACAGCAGAGGAGTTCCTCTGCCGCGTTCAAGTTTGTATTTCTATTTGCAGGGGTTCCCTTCCCCACATTCTGTCCTTCACTCTTAATTTTCACTTTACCACACTTCACTAGAGGCTTCCCTGTGCCGGGCTCGAGCATGCCTTTCTCACAGTTCTATCCCTATCCCTTTTTACTGTCGAAGACTTTCAAAACTGCCAGGATTTTACATAGACCTCTACATGACCACTTCAACCTCCTTTTAAAGAATTTGAAAATCAACAATCTTCACAACACCAATGCTCCTTGGTACTTGTAGTTTTACTTTTGCCCTCTTGGTATCTTTCAAAGTACACACGCAACACCAATGCCTCTTGGTACTTGTTGTTTTAGTTATGCCCTCTTGGCATCTTTCAAAGTTCATGTCCTCTTCATGAACTCTCGTTCGGGATTGCAGTTACTTTCTTGCCTTCGTTTCCAACTTTCCATTACTCAGAACATTTCAGAGAGACTTCTGAACGTGTGATTCCGCTTCGCAGCACCACTCTGTTACTTTGTATTCTTTTCTCAGCATTCAATCATTGTTCTCTTCATTGAGTGTTTTATTGAAACACGCGTAACCTTGTTTCTTGTTACATGCCTCTTTTGCTCAGAACACAAACCGAAAACCAAGCTTTTGTTTGCCTTTGATAACTCACCGGTAGTGTTAATTGTGCTTCTATCTTCAATGCTTTTCCCGTAGCAGTCAAGGCCATTACCAACGCCTCCTCTGCTCCTCCCCAACTTTGTGGTTGACCCGGAGGGTAGGGGCGTGCCTGGAAGCACTTTTCCGCTCACTCGTTTTCGGTCGTGGAACGCTTACGTCTTCCCGAAAGGATGGAATTCTCGCCATGCTCTCTCTCATTCTCCGTAGCAGCTGATCAGCCCCTTGATCTTAAAACATTCGTAGCTTGGTTCGCTTCAGCCCGAAAGAGCTGTTCTTTCTCGTACCCAGCCTTGCTCAGAGTGTGCTTGTGCACACAACCTTTTATTATCCTGACATGAAGTGTTAGCAAGTGGCAGGTTATTTAATTATTAGCACGTGCCTGACTCTGCCTGATCTCATAAGAGGGACAGAGCCATTGCAAGTCAGTAGAGGTAATCCCCCTGGCCTCATTCCTCATCTTCCTTGGCTCAGTACTGTTGTCAATGTGCAGTGGGGAGCAATTATGAGAGTTGTAGTTTCCCATGAAATAAGCAGGGATAGGGGTTAGATGGGTTAAGGAAAAAGGGGGATATCATGTCGCATCATCAGGTGCTACACCCAAACTTCCAGAGGACCCCCTGCACAGGTGATCATCCCTCGCTTGTCCACCCCAAGGGTTTGTATTCAAAAGCAATGGCCTTTCCCTGGCCACCTGAGTACGGGATCCCTGGAGACTAGGCTGTGAAACCCCCTCTTGTTTTTCACATCATGTAGCTACCCACTCTTGGCAAGCTGACCACTTGCCAAGATTAAAAGGTAAAATAGTAAAAGGCACTCTATGCATTCCTCATAGGTCTTAAGATGTCTGAGGGTATTGATATGAGTATAGATTACTGTTACTCGAGTATGAATTGTACATTATTTACCGGCTTTTAAATGGCTATTGTAGATTGCCATGTATTATTATATGGAAAGAATGAGAAGCATTGCATATTAAAGTTACAGTTAGAAGGCTGTGGAGAGAAAGGATGCCAGTGGTTACAGACCTGAAAAGAAATGCTATGGGAGGAAAGGCCAACACAGGTCCTGGAGGTTCTGCAACAGGACAATCTGTTGTTAGATAAAATCAACCGGGACATGCATCATTTTCAGATTATTGCGTGCAGTATTTCTAAAGTAGCCCATAAAGGTTTGTGGAAGTAAGAAGACGTGGAGAAACACGGGCTCGATCCCTGGGTCCGCACTTAGAAACCTCTGGGTATTAAGTGTGTTATAAATAACCAATTACAATTACAAATGGATAGAAAGACTAGTAACAACCTTTCTGATTATTGTTCTGGGTTGGCAAAGCGTCGTGCAATGAAAGCATCACTGCACACATTCTGATGCCCGTTGGATGCTAAACAAAGAGGTGCATTCTCGCTTCCCTTAAGGTGAAAATGTTTTTTGAGGCACCCGCCCCAGTATTTAATCCAGCACTTATTCTTAACTGTGAATGGTGGTGAAAATGGGTTTTCTATAGGGTTTCTATTCTGACTTTGCCTTTTTATTTTGAACGCCAATAACAGAGAGGCAAAATGGAGCCCACAAGCAATACAATTAATACTAAACCAATGTAAACAATACAATGAAGTGATAGAGCACCATCCATGCTCCATCTGATCCGCGACAGGTTTGCACTGTGGAAAAAAGAAAAAGAAAGAAAAAAACGAAAGAAACCACATCAGGGTACCACAAAGACACGTATATATACACATAGATAATATAATTTGGTTGCGATTCTTACTTGTGAAAATGAGTTGCATTTCGGGTTCCCTCACTGCCTCGTAATCATGCATCATTGGAAATTACACATCTCATCAGGAGATTGGCAGTATCCCGGTGGTAATTGCGCCGCGATACAACCACTGCAATTAGCGTTAACGCTACTCGGTCCAGCGCAATATACACCGGGTCACGAGTAGTGGCATAGGTGGAATTCGGGTCCATTGGACCCAATGGGGTTCAGGGCACTATGCCACTGAAAAACGCCCTCTCCGCCGGCACATTCACCTTCAGCTTAGAGCTGGAGGTGAATCCATCCTGGCAGGGCCGAACTCGTGATTGGGCCAGCCCTTAAATGCAGCGATAATAGCGTTGCCGCCCCACTCAAGGGCTAAGGTCCAACTCGTGTGGCCTTTTCAAAATATCTCCTGGGATAAAACTTGTAGTGAAGAATTTGATATTTGGAATGCCACATTTTTACCGTTTTCTCACTACTCGAGACCCGCCGTGGTCTAAGACAGCCTCTTTGCAAAAGAAAACGTGTAATCTGCTCAAAGCTATCGCCGAAATCCATGTGAAAAGACATATACATGCAGACGCAAGGTCATTGCACCCCGTCAAAGTCGCCATCTTTATGGATTGAAGCAAAATGGCTTTCTGTTATGAAAAAGCTTCAGAAATTATGTGCAGTGCCCCCCTCGAGCCATCAGAGGTCCGCCTGGCTGCAATAAACCGTATCCCCTTTGGGTGTTTAATCTGATATATTCGTTTTTTTTTTATTCTGTCTACAGTAATCTTGGAAAAGATTTGTAAGGATGAGTTCAACGAGGAAATGGGGTAGTAACTCCCAGTGAATGGATAGCATTTGCTAGCTTTGCATGTGGGGGATAACAGCCTGCAGCGTGCACATCAAGAGCTGATTGTTCTGCTGTTCCTGGGTAGCGTGCTTGTCCGCGGAGCCGGGACGCGTTAAATGGGGCAATCACTTGCAAACTGCCACCGAGGAGCTGTCAGGCCCTCTGGTGATAGGGCTTGTAATGTACTCGGCTGTCAGCTGTGCTCAGTTGGGGTGATAGAGTTTAGCAAAGCGCAGGGATGCTGATAGAATAAACCAGACTGGGGGGCCACCTTAAAGGAATCCTTCAGACTCAAACATGGTAACATGTTTTTCTTAATGCAGCTCTTGAGGTTCCTGGCATTCTTTGGATTTTGCCATGCGGGTTGTTGGCAGATTCAATAGATAAATGAAATGTATGGACTGTTTGGACCTGGCAAATTAGCTGTTGCCTAATAATCGTTTTCTTCTAATTTATAAGTGGCGTGTGCCCCCATTCCATACTTCACTCATGCCTTGCCCACCTCGTGTTGCCACTTGCCTCGCCCCCACAATGTCTTTCACCCTATCTAGAAATGTATATATTATGGACTGGCAATCACATTTCTACCAACAAACAGTGCACTATAAAACTATGGAGATAAAACGACTTCAGATCTACATTAATGGTGTCTGCTGCCTCACTGGTATTGCCTTTGTTAGTTCTGATTTTGATTTTGTTCAAATGCAGGTCTGTCCTCATGTGGGTTGATGATATGAACCACCCACCCCATTTTACTCGAATGATTTATGTATTAAACTTGGTGGATCAAGCCAACAGTTGGTTTTCAGTGAGGTTTCTAGTGATCAAGGGTAGCCTCGTCGGAAAAGCAATCGCTATAGCAAAGATATACGCCGCTAATGTGAATCAGGTCACATTCCTTAATCAAGCGTTTAATGTTAAGGAGGATTGGGGGGAGGGAGCCGGCCTGGTGGGGATGATTTTAGTATGATAACGGACCACGGAGTAGACTAGTGGTCTGTAAAAGGGGCCATGGCTAAGAAAAAAGGACGGGACAACCAGGAATTTGCACAACTGCTTAAGGTTATCTCCTCTGGGATCCTATTTTTATTTCCTTGACCCTTTTGTGGATCTGGTTGCCGCTCTTCAAATTACATTTTCTAACCTCTGGTACTGGGCCAATTGTTTGAGTCCCTTACTGACCCTTACCAACAGTTTGTACATGAATCCACTAACCTGTTTGGTGGTATCCTGGACCTTGTTTTTTCAGCAGACCCGGTCTTCGGCTATCACCCGCTAGGCCAGTGCTCTGGTCCGATCATTATTTAATTCCTTTTTCGATTCTGGGTATCACACCCCCACCCGAATCCGGGCCCAGTGGCTATTCTTAAACGCAACTGGCGGGGAGTAGGCTAGATAGTTGCAGTTATTACTGACAAGTGTAAGAATGCCCCTACATTGGAAGTTACTTTTTTAGGTCAGACATTTCGCGATGTTTCTCCACTTAAGCTTACCCGCCCCTGCCCGCGGAATCATCTTTTTGGACCTTGGTTCTCTGCTGAGCTCAGAGCTGCTCACCTGGAACTGAGGAAGGCAGGGTTTTCCGGAGCCTTACCAACGACTACCACGCTACTATTAAGCTTGATATGCAAACCTTTGTTACTGGTAAGGAAGAGACAGTCTAAGGAGCTGTTTGCAGTGGTGAAATCCTTCTCGTCCACCGCCGTATTACTCCTAGTGTTCTTTCTACTCCAACCCTGTGTGATTCTTTAGCAAAGTTCTTCATCACTAAAGTTGCTGACATTGCGAACATAAATATTTGAATTCCCAGATGGCATTAAAACCTGCCAAGTTGAGGCTGTGACCGTGGTTTCCCATTTCTACAGAGGCAGTGGCCAGGGCTGACAGGCAACTTAAATCTGCCGCCCCATCTGACCCAATTCCCTTAGGAGTACTCAAAGTGATCCTGCCTTGTATGATCTCCTGGGTTACCAATGCAGTCAACGTCTCATGCCAAATGAGCGTTATCCCGGTGGAGCTTAAACAGGCTACTGTCCTTCACCTTCTGGAAAAGCCAGCACTGAAACCTTTGGTTTTGGCTAATTTCCGTCCCATCTCTCTTCTTCCGTTTCTCATGTAACTGTTGGAGTCTTTGGTCTCACCTCTTCTCTCGCCTTTTCTGGAAACATCTACTGGCCTTCATCCTTTCCGGCTGGGGATTGGAACCAAGAGTATCGTGTGCCGGTTATAGATGATTTGGCCATGGTGTTGATCGGGTGGAGTAGGAGCCGCTAAATCTATCTGCGGCATTTGACACCATCAGCAACGCCATCCTGCTATCCCGCCAGGCCAAGGCTGCCTCTCTGGTCCTGCCCTGACTGATAGGGGTCAATTGCTTTCTCTTTCTCTGTTTCTGTCTCCTTCTCACTCACTCGCCTGTTGTGTAACTCAAGGGTCCACCCTGTCCCCAATGCTTTTCAACATGTATGTCCAGCTGTTGGATGCCTTGCCTACCGCGCACAAGATGTTCTGTAAAAGGACTATGCAGAGTACAAGAAATACATAGAGATGCTGGAAAACTGCTGCTGATCATAAGTGCAAACCGACCCAAAGTCGGATATGTGCACAAGGTGAAAGATCAGTGAGACCTTGACAAAAAACACCATTATTGGGGGAAAAAGCTCAGATACCACATCAGCTTAGCCCAGGAAGAAGGATATAACTAAATATCTGAAACTCGCCAGCAACAACATTTGAAAACAAAAATATGTTTTTTTGTCTCTTGAAGTAAAATAACTACTGATGTGGATGTTGATAAACAGTATCAGTACATCATATACAGTAAAAGTATGGAATTACTGTACTTGAGTTACTAATGAGAAAAAATAGTGAGCTCTGAGTTAACAGTGTACCTTTGATTGTAGGTTTATGTTTTTTACCTCTTATATGAATTTTGTGATAAGGAGAGATTATGTGGAAAAACATTAAATAAGTATTATGAAAAAAGGAAATTACTGTACGTTTTTTTAATGTAGTAAGATTGTAATAAGTTAGTAAGAAAATGAGGGTAAAAGAGTCTTGAGTACGCTGGCACCGTTGAATGTAGAACAGTATGATATTGCTACAATTGGTGAGATTAGGATATCTACCAACATGATTCGGGGGTTGAATTTATTTTGGTGCCAAAGACTAATAAGCAACACTAATGCCAGCATTAGTTATCGCACAATTGAAAGGGTATGAGCATTTCACACTTATATATATATAATATATTCGATGAAAAAACTTTGTTAAAGGGACGTTATGGTTAGGTTGTGCTACTAAAAACCTATGAAATTCAGTGAAAAACCTTTGGTAAAGGGACGTTATGGTTAAGTTGCGCTACTAAAAACCTATGAAATTCAGTGAAAAAAGTTTGTCAAAGGGACGTTATGGTTCCAAGTAAAACCGAAAAACCCTTGAAATTCGCCAGTTATGGTAAGCTAAGCAACCATAAATCGCGCCACCACCGTGCACTGCTAAGACTAACACCCAGGACATCAAAGATGACATCACAAATGTCATTGATGACATCATGATGACATCACATGTGTATGTACTTTTCATGAAATATGTGTACAAGGGATTCTTATTATAATGTTGCGAAACAAGTGTCAAGGATCATTGCAATAAATATTATACCCTAATTAGTGCATTGAACGATGCATTGATATAAATAGCATTCTATTGTGGGGTTCTATCTAGTATACTAAGCTACTCATACAGAAACATAACATTGTGTGCAGTGTACAAGATGAAGGTATAATATTCGTAATGTTAATATGTTGAATAATGAAATGATAATTGTTTTCTTAATAGATTTTTGTGTACTGTGAAATATGTAATAAGTAGCTAATAAAACACATGTATTACATAATTGCATCACTATAGACAAAACACAAAGACACAAGAACACATACCAATATGGGTATATACAGGGAAAGTGAAGTTAGCAAAAAAGCACAAGTAGTAGCAGAAACAATTGATAATTTAACTGATTATTTTCATGCAAATAAATGATTGCTCTGTTTCAAAGCTGCTATTTACCCTAGGTATATGTATCACTTGATGTGATTGGACCCTAAGGAAAGTAGTGTGAGTACACTGAATACAAATATGACCATATACAGGGAAAGTACAGCCATAAAAAAAAAAAAAACAACAGAACTATCAGAAAGTGCTCATAAGTCTATTGATTATCTTCATGCACAAAAAGGATTGCTGTCTTTCAAGCTTGTGTCTTCCCGTATGTATATGTTTCATATGATGTGACTGGACTCTAAGGGAATTACTGTAAGAACCTACTTGAAGGATACGTCTACAAATAAAATAACATTTTTAGTTTCTGACTGTTACTGAAGAAAACCATGTGGCCTAGATATGTCAGCAAAAGAAAAAAGAGTGAGCCAGATATGTGATGTCATCAGTGATGTCATCAATGACATTTGTGATGTCATCTTTGATGTCCTGGGTGTTAGTCTTAGCAGTGCACGGTGGTGGTGCGAGTTATGGTTGCTTAGCTTACCATAATTGCCGAATTTCAAGGGTTTTTCGGTTTTACTTGGAACCATAACGTCCCTTTGACAAAGTTTTTTCACTGAATTTCATAGGTTTTTAGCAGCGCTACTTAACCATAACGTCCCTTTAACAAAGTTTTTTCACTGAATTTCATAGGTTTTTAGTAGCGCAACTTGACCATAACGTCCCTTTAACAAAGTTTTTTCATTGAATTTCATAGGTTTTTATTAGTGCAACTTAACCATAACGTCCTTTTCAATAGATGAAGACCACTAACATCTTATGTCCTCAAAGTGGGAACGCCGGGTGGTAAAAAAAACAAAAAGATTTTCCTTCCTACACCGGGACGCCTGCGGCGTCCCGGTGTAGGAAGGAAAATCTTTTACCAAGTAGGCTACCATGGAAAGGGAAGGCGGGGTGTATAAAGAACACAACAGGGCATGAGCGGGGGGTGGGGGGGGAACAGGGGAGACACATGGGCATGAGAGGGCACAGGGTACAAACGGGGCATGAGCAGGGGATGGGGGGAAAAGGAAGGAAACACGGGGCATGAGCGGTGGTGGGGGTAACACGAGAGAGACACGGGGCATGAGCAGCGGGTGGGGAGGAACATGAGGGAGACACGGGGTATGAGCGGGGGGTGGGGAGGAACACGAGGGAGACACGGGGCATGAGCGGGGGGTGCAGGGAACACACGGGACATGAGCGGGAGTGAGGGGGAAAGGAGAGAGACAAGGGGCATGAGCCAGGGGTGGGGGGAACATGAGGGAGACACGGGGCATGAGCGGGGGGTGGGGGGTAACACGAGGGAAACAAGGGGCATGAGCGGGGGGGTGGGGAGAACAGGAGACAGACATGGGGCATGAGCAGGGGGTGGGGAGAACAGGAGACAGACACGGGGCATGAGTGGGGGTGGGGAGAAGAGGAGACAGACACGGGGCAGGAGCGGGGGGTGGGGGGCAACAGGAGACAGACACGGGGCATGAGCGGGGGGGTGGGGGCAACAGGAGAGAGACACGGGGCATGAACGCAGACTGGGGGGTACAGGAGACAGACACGGGGCATGGGTGGGGGCAACAGGAGACAGACACGGGGCATGAGCGGGGGGTGGGGGGAACAGGAGACAGACACGGGGCATGAGCGGGGGGTGGGGGGAACAGAAGACAGACACGGGCATGAGCGGGGGAGTGGAGGGCAACAGGAGAGAGACACGGGGCATGAGCGTGGGTGGGGGGGTACAGGAGACAGACACGGGGCATGAGCAGGGGGTGGGGGGCAACAGGAGAGAGACACGGGGCATGAGCGGGGGGGTGGGGGGGTAAGGGAGACAGACACGGGGCATGAGCGGGGGGTGGGGGGCAACAGGAGAGAGACACAGGGCATGAGCGGGTGGGGGAACAGGAGACAGACACGGGCATGAGTGGGGGTCAACAGGAGACAGACACGGGGCATGAGCGGGGGGTGGGGGGCAACAGGAGAGAGACACAGGGCATGAGCGGGTGGGGGGGTACAGGAGACAGACACGGGCATGAGTGGGGGGTGCGGGGGTACAGGAGACAGACACGGCGCATGAGCGGGGGGGTGGGGGGCAACAGGAGACAGACACGGGGCATGAGCGGGGTGGGGGGCAACAGGAGAGAGACACGGGGCATGAACGTGGACTGGGGGGTACAGGAGACAGACCCGGGGCATGGGTGGGGGCAACAGGAGACAGACACGGGGCATGAGCGGGGGGGAACAGAAGACAGACATGGGGCATGAGCGTGGGAGTGGGGGCAACAGGAGGGAGACACGGGGAATGGACGGGGGGTGGGGGGTACAGGAGACAGACACGGGGCATGAGCAGGGGGTGAGGGGCAACAGGAGAGAGACACGGGGCATGAGTGGGGGGTGGGGGGAACAGAAGACAGACATGGGGTATGAGCAGGGGAGTGGGGGGAACAGAAGACAGACACGGGGCATGAGCGGAGGAGTGGGGGGAACAGGAGACAGACACGGGGCATGAGCAGGGGAGTGGGGGGCAACAGGAGAGAGACACGGGGCATCAACGCGGACTGGGGGGTACAGGGAACAGACACGGGGCATGGGTGGGGGCAACAGGAGACAGACACGGGGCATGAGCGGGGGTGGGGGGAACAGGAGACAGACACGGGCATGAGCGGGAAGTGGGGGGAACAGAAGACAGACACGGGGCATGAGTGGGGGTGGGGAGAAGAGGAGACAGACACGGGGCAGGAGCGGGGGGTGGGGGGCAACAGGAGACAGACACGGGGCATGAGCGGGGGGGTGGGGGCAACAGGAGAGAGACACGGGGCATGAACGCGGACTGGGGGGTACAGGAGACAGACACGGGGCATGGGTGGGGGCAACAGGAGACAGACACGGGGCATGAGCCGGGGTTGGGGGGAACAGGAGACAGACACGGGGCATGAGCGGGGGGTGGGGGGAACAGAAGACAGACACGGGCATGAGCGGGGGAGTGGAGGGCAACAGGAGAGAGACATGGGGCATGAGCGGGGGGTGGGGGGGGAAAGGAGACAGACACGGGGCATGAGCAGGGGGTGGGGGGCAACAGGAGAGAGACACGGGGCATGAGCAGGGGGTGGGGGGGTAAGGGAGACAGACACGGGGCATGAGCGGGGGGTGGGGGGCAACAGGAGAGAGACACAGGGCATGAGCGGGTGGGGGGAACAGGAGACAGACACGGGCATGAGTGGGGGTCAACAGGAGACAGACACGGGGCATGAGCGGGGGGTGGGGGGGTACAGGAGACAGACACTGGCATGAGTGGGGGGTGCGGGGGTACAGGAGACAGACATGGCGCATGAGCGGGGGGGTGGGGGGCAACAGGAGACAGACACGGGGCATGAGCGGGGGTGGGGGGCAACAGGAGAGAGACACGGGGCATGAAGGTGGACTGGGGGGTACAGGAGACAGACCCGGGGCATGGGTGGGGGCAACAGGAGACAGACACGGGGCATGAGCGGGGAGGAACAGAAGACAGACATGGGGCATGAGCGTGGGAGTGGGGGGCAACAGGAGGGAGACACAGGGAATGGACGGGGGTGGGGGGTACAGGAGACAGACACGGGGCATGAGCAGGGGGTGAGGGGCAACAGGAGAGAGACACGGGGCATGAGTGGGGGGTGGGGGGAACAGAAGACAGACATGGGGTATGAGCAGGGGAGTGGGGGGAACAGAAGACAGACACGGGGCATGAGCAGAGGAGTGGGGGGAACAGGAGACAGACACGGGGCATGAGCAGGGGAGTGGGGGGCAACAGGAGAGAGACACGGGGCATCAACGCGGACTGGGGGGTACAGGGAACAGACACGGGGCATGGGTGGGGGCAACAGGAGACAGACACGAGGCATGAGCGGGGGGTGGGGGGAACAGGAGACAGACACGGGGCATGAGCGGGAAGTGGGGGGAACAGAAGACAGACACGGGGCATGAGCGGGGGAGTGGGGGGAACAGGAGACAGACATGGGGCATTAGCGGGTGGTGGGGGGAACAGAAGACAGACACGGGGCATGAGCGGGGGAGTGGGGGGCAACAGGAGAGAGACACGGGGCAGAGCGGGGGGTGGGGGGTACATGAGACAGACACGGGGCATGAGCAGGGGGTGAGGGGCAACAGGAGAGAGACACGGGGCATGAGCGGGTGGGAGGAACAGGAGACAGACACGGGGCATGAGCGGGTGGGGAATCAGGAGACAGACACGGGGCATGAGCGGGGGGTTGGGGGGGCAACAGGAGATAGACACGGGGCATGAGCGGGGGTGAGGGGAACAGGACACAGACACGGGGCATGAGCAGGGGGTGGGGAGAACAGGAGACAGACATGGGGCATGAGCGGGGGCGTGGGGGGCAACAGGAGACAGACACGGCACATGAGGGGAACAGGAGACAGATACGGGGCATGAGCGGGGGGTGGGGAGAACAGGAGACAGACACGGGGCATGAGCGGGGGGAACAGAAGACAGACACGGGGCATGAGCGGGGGGAGGGGGGAGGGAGACAGACAAACGGGGCAAGAGCGGGGGTGGATGGGAGGGAGAGAGACACACAAGGCATGAGCGGGGGTGGGGGGAAGGGAGAGACACACGGGGTATGAGCGGGGGTGGAGGGGAGGGAGAGAGACACACAGGGCATGAGCGAGGGTGGGGGAAGGGGAGAGAGACACATGGGGCATGAGCGGTGGTGGGGGGAGGGAGACAGACAAACGGGGCAAGAGCGGGGGTGGAGGGGAGGGAGAGAGACACACAAGGCATGAGCGGGGGGTGGGGGGAAGGGAGAGACACACGGGGCATGAGCGAGGGCGGAGGGGAGGGAGAGAGACACACAGGGCATGAGCGAGGGTGGGGGTTAGGGAGAGAGACACATGGGGCATGAGCGGGGGTTGGGCGGGAGGGGGAGAGACACACGGGGCAGGAGCGGGGGGTAGGCGGAAGGGGGAGAGACACACGGGGCATGAGCGGGGGTGGGGGGAGGGAGAGAGACACACGGGGCATCAGCGGGAGATGGGGGAGAGGGAGAGAGACACACGGCATTCGTGTGCAGGTGGCAGATCCCACTCCTCGGCCCTCCGCTGGCCACCGTGTGCCGATGGCGTGAGCGGGGGGCTGGAGGAACAGGGGAGACACGGAGCATGAGTGGGGGTGGGGGGGACAAGAATGACACACGGGGCATGAGCGGGGGTGGGAGGAACAGGAGACAGACACAAGACTTACTGTGCAGGCGGAGGAACAAAGATGGCGGGCGTCCAATGAGAGAGCACGTCAGATGTCTGCGGACATCACGCAAGCTGCTTCCCAATCACCATCCTGTCCGCGGAGCGAACAGGGACGTGTGTCCGCAAAGCGAACACAGATATCACACATTTTTTTCACTTACATTTTTGTCATTTTTTTTAAAAACTACTGGACGGATTTACACCAAATAAAGCAAAGCACGCTTTCGGGACCAAGCCGCCACTCCTGCCGCAAATCTGGTGTAAATCCGTCCAGCGGTTTGGGCTATAGGCGTGAGCAAACTTTTTTCCCCCTATAACTTTGCCCCCCCTTGACGAATCCTCACCAAACTTTGCAGAAAAAAATCAGAGTGACCCAAATACTTTTTTTGCAAAGTTTAGTGAGGATTCGTCCAGGGAGAGCGAAGTTATAAGCCGGCCAAAAAGTGCTTTTTTTTTTTTAGAGAGTTTTAGATAGAACCTCTTGGTAGAAACCCTTGCCACTATTTGGTTATAAACATACTAATCGGATCTAAGTGTAAAGATTTATAGTACACTTAATGTATGGTATGTATGGAGCATGCTCATTGTTGATAAGTGAGGTGTATTCTAACATCTGCCACAGGTATTGAAGCACATTATATATGACAAACATACAGGGGATGTGGTTTCTCAAATTTTGCTACAAGGGACCAAGATGGTGGATTTTTTTTTTTTTTATGACAACCATAGTTGTGCAAGCTGCAGGAAAACGGATGCCATGGGGTAACATGATTATCCAAGGTAGTATTAGGGATAAACAGTAACAAAGTTCTATCTTCATGGTGAATGTATTTTTAGAATGTTACACAATTTCTCTTTTCTGAATTGTGATGTGTGTTGGAGAAACACATGTAAAGCATAGTGAATGTGACCAGCCTAATTCTATTTGACGTATGGATTCTTATTCCTCAAGTGTCCTTCACTAGAAATTCGGATACATATGATTCTATTAAGTTACATTAGATAAATAACAAAGAGGGATAGCAGCAGTTCCATAGTGTTAGGACAACCCAAATGTGCAATTCAAGAGGGCAGGTGACGCAATGGGTTCTGCCCGCGGAATTTGTTACCGAGATAAATACACGTAAAATCAAAATGGCGCATGCGCTAAAATACACGCGGGACGCCCGATGTTCGTGGATTTAACCAGAGACTTTAGGTAAGAAAAAGCATTTTTAGATGAATAAGGGCTGCACTTTTGACCCAACTGGAATCCGATATGGGTTTACAAATACATTGTAGGAAATATCACATTCAACAATTGCTGTATTTAGAATTATAGACTCGGTATCACATAAGACTAAGGAAGCTGGAGACTATGAATAATTGGGGCAGCGCCATGATATGAGATGTACAAGTATTTTCCCATTTTTTCTCGCATCAGATGGCACTTAGAAGAATGAGCTAATATTTGCAGTTATTTCTGCTTGAAGGATAAAGGCAAGTACTTAACCTTGACATTCAAGTCACATCCAATACTATTTTCTTTTCAGCAATTGTGCCAACATCGTATGATGAAAGAATTAGATACTTGTCTATGTAAGGCATACACTTAATTACTGCACAGGGTAAGTGCAACAATGGCAAATAAAACAAGTGTAATGGATCAGCCTATTACAATAGTCTGAAAGATTATCTGATATATTACAGAAAAATGTATTATTGAAGAAGAATACAGCATCAGGAATAGATACCTAACATTGATATGATAGTATGGTAAGTGTCACGACTTGAATTTGATTCTATTGTATGCAATATAGTATTTAAAAGAGAGTCAAAGTTCATGTTGTATTTGTTAAATGAATGCATCAGCAATAAGGAGGAATGTGATTTCATTAGGAACATATCTTAGCCTTGAGAACGACCTATAGTCGAAACACGTGTCAGCTATCAGTTGATATATTTAATCTCTTCACATGGTGTGACTAAATAATGAAGAGTTGTCTAGTGGGCTATCAGCAATATGTATAATTCCATTTGATGTGTACGGTGAAGATGATCTGCAAGATTGTAATAGGCTTGCCTTCTAGGGGGAATGCCTGAATAAGAGTGCACGAGCACTATCTGTTGGCAACAACAGCTTTTGGGTGTACATCCATTGGATGGTCACATCTGCTCCCATAGTTTCTATTGCTACTCCTATGCCTATGACACCCATGTCCGGTCTGTTTTGATCTTGACCAGGCTGAGGTGTCAGCATGCTTGTGTGCGTGCCTGGCGGCCGTGACGGTGTGGATGAACAGCAACTGGCTCAAGCTTAACTTGGACAGAGGTTATGGTAGTGGGTCTTCCCCTGGGTCTACTCTTTGGGACCCGTCTTTCTGGTCGACTGCTCTGGGTGCCTCTCCCATCCCAGTGACAGCGGTCAAGAATCTGGGTGCCTTTCCTTCTTCCACACTGTCAATGGCGCCCCAGGTTAGTGATGTGTGTAAGATGGGCCACTATCTCTTGAAGGTGCTCTGCAAGAGCTTCTCATTCCTGGCGGCCTCTTTGTGACCCCTGGTTGTTGCCTCACTAATCACTAGTCGCATAGACTATTGCAATTCCCCATTTTTGGCTCAGCCTTTGGGTCTCATACATCGGCTGCTGCGCCTGCAGACTCTTGCTGCTCGGGTTGCCACTTCCTCTTGTTAAGCGGCTTCACTTCAACACTACAGCTAAGTCAATGCCTAGTCTGGGATGCTGAGGGAAAACCTTATTGATATATTATTAGGTCCAGTTCATGTACCCTGGATGACAACCCTTATATAACACCCCTCTCTTAGAATCCCCCTGACCCCACTGAGCCAAGAAGTAGGTCTGTTTTGCAAATTTAAAAGGTTTATTTGAGAAATATAACAATATATATCTATCACACTTTTATAATAAATTAATATTGGATATCACACTTAAAATATGACAGTGATCAACAATGGATAAGGTTCTACTGGTAAACTGATTTGGTTACTTAGAAGTAGGATAGAGGATGAGGTAGCTGAAATGCTTTATGGTTTCAAGGAAATGCAAGGTGGAATAAATGCAGTACAGAAAATAAACTGATATGGTTTCACAAGAGATAATATGTTCACTTTTCCCCTGGTGGCAACTCACCCCCCCCTATAAGCAATGCAAGGAGATGGAAGTAACACACACAGTCTTCAGGAATACAATCAAATACAATACGGAATTCATTTCCCACCCCAGCAAGCTTAGACAACAGGTATGCTTTTTAAAACACGGGCAAGAGTGCTTTGTAATGTGGTGGCAAGGAAGTGAAAAATGCTAAAATTGCTTTTAATTCCCGACAGGTGGTTCAGGGTGAGTGGTGGACACTTTATATCAGTTCAGGTCAGCCCTAACAATGGTTCAGGGATGGTTATTAGGTTGCACACAAATTTTAGCAGTTCAGGCAAAAGCGGCTATCTTTTTACAGATGATGAAATCAGGCCAAATCGCAAATCGCGGTAAATTTTGCGAGTGCCTAAAGCTTTCAGAGGAAAGTTAAATCTCGTTCCTAGGACAAACGGTTCCGGAGATACGGACGATTTTGTGAAGGTAGTTTTTCGGATTTGAAATTTTAAAGCTCAGAATGACAGATGACAGTTTTCAGTTTTAAAGATGACAGAATGACACGATTCTAGGAGGCAGTTCTAATAGGCTAAAATAGTTTGAATTAGATTATTTTAACTAAGAGATTGGTTCTGCACAGTTCTGCTAGGTACTCACAATATAAATTTGAAATAGGCCTCGTCACGGATCTGGTCAACACGTCCAGCGGCGGTTCTCTCTGCTCGGCGGGTCAATCAGGCACCGGTCCTGCTCACAGCGATCCAGATCTCTGGTTCTGCTCACAGCGGTCTGGGTCTAGTCTGCGGTTCTGCCAAAAGTTCTTGGCAAAGAATTCAAACAGCTCGCCCGGCTGTTGAATAGTTTGGTTAGGTTTGCTGGATTCTGAAGGCCTGCTGAGTATACTTTTGCTTGCAGTGGGCCTTCTAGGTTCAAAGTTCTGTAGTCTCTGGGTCTCTGGTTCTGGTCTCTGTCTGGATGGGATGTCGGCCGTCAAAATGCTCAGCAGAAATGGAAAATGAATGTCTCTACCTGTCCCAGCAGTCTCTTTTTATGTGTTTTGGAAGTGGGTGTGTGCGTGGCATAACTGAGCCTGCCCCTCTCTACTTGTCATTGGCCCAGTTCTCCCCTCTCCCTTGATTGGGGAGCTGGGTTGGGTGTCATCTTTATGGCTTACGGAAAGGCACTCCCCTTGTCAATGTGCACACAAATCTATTTCTGATCCAAATACATATTTCCCAGATACACAATTTGTTGAATTTACATGTACACATTATATATTCCTTATGGTCCATGCTTGTCCGCCTCTGATCTTCCTGGGGGCTTGCATTCAAAAATGACAACACTTTGCGCTTTTTGACTGGTTTACCAATATCCGACATTTACCAAAAATTACACAAATGTGCGCAAGGAGTATGGACATTAATTGATGAAGTGTCCGATTTTTAACATGCAGACATTTGGAGTAAGACCCTATTTTCCGCTAGCAACCCCCCAGAATACACCACAGGGTCCTAACACCTCTTAAAACGTGCACAGAAAAATCACAAGAATAATGATATTACTTATATAATTCTGACAAGTCCGTACTATGAGTTATCTATCTTTTTAAAACTATGCCCTGGTCAAAAAGGGGTGTGGCTTCCCACATCACATGGTGGAATAACTGGTTTATCCACTTCCCCCAAGCTCAGCTTGCTAGCAGAGGCACTGCCCCTCCCAGTTTCCCCCAAGAGGAAGCCACTTTACAACCCCCCCAAAATAACATTTGCCTGAGCCCAGGACAGGGCTTTGTTCAACCTCCTGCAGGTGCCCCTCCCCTAATTTAATCAGAGAGGTGTCATCTCCTTTTGGTGGGGAAGCAGGATGCAGCTAGGCCTGGGAAGAGTGGCTGAGCAGGTTTCTCCTGTCGGGGGTAGTTGTCAGGCAGAATTCAGCTAAATGTCACTTTAGTTCCCAGTGTAAATCAAACTTACAATTTTTACATATACATTAAATAATTACTACCTTCAAGTCATTTCAGAATATAGTTTTACATTGTATCCGCCTCTTAGCAAGTGTTTCCTTGGCCTGGTTTGGGTTCCTCTGTTCAGTTTTACACAAAAGTCTGGTGGTTTTAAAACGCTGGCTTTCTGATAGTGGTGAGTACCGGTATTTCATCCATTTTTGGGATCTGTCTTGAATTACTGCATTTCAATAGAGTGGTCTTTTGATTGATAGTATAGGACCCTTGCTTAACATTGTTTTGATGGCATCCTTACAGTAGAGTGGTGATGTGGAACCCCCCACAAGAAGGTTGTATCTTTGGAGTGGTCTTGTGCCAACTGCACAGTTCTCCTGGATTCTGGCGTGAATATGGGCGGCGACAGCTCATCCCCACATCCACCCAGTCTATTGATTTAGTTTGTTCTGGGATAGAATAATGGGCGGCGACAGCTCATCTCTACATCTACCCAGTCTAAGGATTCACCATGGGTCAAAACCCTTGACAAACCCCCCCGCCAGACTGCGCTTTGATTCGAGTCGAGGGGAAGTCGGGTGCAAAGGATATTTTGAGCCCTGTGCTGGTATGTCCGCATTATCTTCTTCCAATTCTGTAGATGGCACAGTTCAGCATCTTTTCCTCCACCCAGTTGGATCGATCGGTTCTCCTCGCCGGTCCTGATGGGAATATTGGGCGGTACCCCAGGCCCCTCGGGTCTCTGCTCCCGGTCCCCGGTCGTCCTCCTTGGTCAGTCTCCATGGTTTCCTCTCTCCTAGGATGATAAAGCAAAAGCGGCAATACACATTCCTAGACATCTTTCCACCACTATTAATGGTGTGGCGAACATGTACATTTTATACATCCGAATGCATTTTGCAGTCTGATTTTAAAAACAATATATAACAGGGAACATTTGAATTACGTTACTATATTTTTGATATGTGGAATATTTTAGAGTTTGAACTGACTTACTCTGGAGCAGCCCCCTCTGGTATTGCAGAGGACTCCTCCAGTTGCTGCAGGGTGTGCCTGGGATGGCAACACTTTAACTGATTTATATGTACCCACTTGTCTTTCCCCTCTGCCGAACTGCCTTTAGGGATGCGGATCTTGTAAGCTACAGGGGAGATTTTTTCTATAATTTCAAAGGGTCCCTTCCATGTAGGCAATCATTTTTGCTGTTTGGCCTGGTTCCTTTGGAAATTGTATAGATAGACCCGGTCTCCCACCTCGTATACTTTCCTGGTGGTTTTTAGGTCGTAGTGGGTTTTCATGCTATCAGCTGATCTTTCTAGATTCCGCTGAGCATATGCAAAAGCATGTTGGCGGTGTTTCCTCAAATTCTCCACATACTCATGAGTTGTGGAGGCATTTATCAATGTCGGCTCTTGGGTCCTGTAGAGCAAATGTTGAGGAAGCACCATCTTGCGTCCAGTCATCAACTCAAATGGTGACATTTTGGTTGCAGATGAAGGGGTAGATCTGATGGCCATTAGGACCAGAGGTAATCGGATATCCCAACTTGGCCCAGAATGTGCCACAAACTTTTTTAATATGCTCACAATGGTTCGGTTGTATCTCTCTACTGCTCCAGAAGAAGCTGGCCTGTAAGCAATATGTAGATTCCTTTTGACCCCCAGTATCTCCCACATCTTTGTCATTACCTCGCTGGTGAAATGGCTACCTCTGTCTGACTCAATCCTTTGAGGTAGACCAAAACGGGAAAAGATGTGGTTAATCATCAGGGCAGCTGCTGTTTCTGCCTTGCAGTTTGGGGCCGGGAGACATTCCACCCACATAGTAAACAAGCATGTAACGGTCAACATGTACTTGTTTCCTCTAGACGAGCGAATTACAGGGCCTACAAAGTCGATTTGCAAATCTGACCATGGCAGTGTCATCCCCCTCTTTTGGAGAGGCGCACGGTGTGTGAGGGATGATGGCTGAAATTGTGCACACAGAAGACACCCCTTCAAGTATTGGTCGAGGTCCTGCCCCATGTGTGGCCAGTATGCAACCTCTCTTAAGATTTCCAGTGTTGTGTGAAACCCCCTATGACCGGCGGTGGCCGCATCATGGGCGTGACTTAACATCAGGCTTCGGAATGAGGTAGGGACCACCCACTGATCATGGCCAGCTTGGGATTTCCTTACCAACAAACCGTCTTGAATTCAGAACCTTTTTGGACATTTTATCAACACTCTTAGGTCCTCTTTCCCAATGTAATCGGTATCCATCAGGGGAAAGTTCTCAGGGTCCTCAATGTGTTGGTAAAACTTACCAATAATTGGATCCCCTTCTGAGCTGTAACTAAATCAGCATCAGGGGTCTCCTTACTCCATTGTGCCGTTGAAAGCTCATTGTGAGCAGTTGTCTGGGACCTGGTGATGGCAGTGACCTGGATTTCCCCCAACAGGGACTCTATTTCTATTAGATCCCCTTGGATGGCCCCGGTTTTGGCCATCTGATCAGCTAAGTCATTTCCAGTTTTGTCTGGTCCCTCTACTTTGGAATGACCCTTGATCTTTTTCCAGTAGATGGTCACCCAATTCCATGTGACCAGATCATCAATATTTTGGATTAACTTCCCATGTTTCAAGGGTTTGTTATTAGCACATAACATGCCTCTGGTTTTCCAATTAACCAGGTGCTCCACGAACCCGTTCCGTACATAATCCGAATCTGTGATTATGACCAGTTCGTGGAGTTGATGTTGGACAGCAGTGAGGATGGCCTGATGCACAGCCATCAATTCTGCCACCTGATTACTTCGGGGACCAATTTTGTATCCAGCGGAGGGTTCAGGGGACTCATTCACCCATGCATTCCCTACGCCGGCCACCAGGTCTTTCTCCCCGTTGTTGTCAACATGGTACGAGCATCCATCCACATAGACAGTGGGCATTCCCTCACACTTGTCTTCTTCAAAGACTTTGTGGGGGGAATTAAGGTATGCTTCCATGTTGTCCTTGATTTTTAGACTTTCGTCCTCGAGACAGTTTTCTCTGGCACAATCATGCAAGTCAGCCAGACCTTGCGCGAGGGGCCTCTTCTTGTTTTGGCCATATCTGACCGCCACAGGAAAGCCTTGCATTGACAGAATCCAGGAAGTAATTCAGGAATTACTCACATTTCCGGCCTGGATTCTGTCACTTTGGAGTTATTGCAGAGGCTGGTGTGGAGTCTCCACTATGATGTGTTCCCCCTGGATAAACGGGCGGTAATTCTTCAATGCCCACACCGATGCCAGGAGTGCCTTCTCACACTCGTTGAATTTTTCCTCCACAGAGGATAAAGTTTTGCTCGCATAGGAGATTACTTTATTGACCTTGTCATGCTTTTGGTATAATACTGCCGTCAAGCACGTATTAGAGAACCCCGTCTCCAGGAAGAACTCCTTGTTTCTGACAGGGTAAGCTAGGCAAGGCGCTTGTGAGAGGCTTCTTTTGAGTTGTTTTACTGCCTCGGCTTGTTCTGGACCCCATTCCCACTTGACCCCCCCCTTCAGGAGATGAATCAGGGGTCTGGTGATCTCTGCGTAGCCCTCAATGAACTTTCTGCTGTAATTAGTCAGTCCAAGGAGGCTCCCTAGTTCCCGTAGAGTGGTGGGGTCTTTCAGTTTCTGAAGTGCTTCCACTTTCTTTTCCCGGGGACAGAGACCCTGAGGAGTAATCTTATGCCCTAAGAAATTAACACGGGTTCTACACCACTGTGCTTTCTGAAAGGAAAGTTTTGCTCCGGCGGCCCTCAACTGTGTCAGAACATAACGGATCTCTGCTATGTGTTCCTCCACAGATGAACTTTTGATGAGGACATCATCTACATAAGCCAGGTTACCCCTCGCACCCAGGTCGGGCATGGCCTTATGTAAGAAAATGGTGAATTCAATGCTGGAGTTGAGGTATCCGAAGGGAGTCCGGGTCCATGTGTACTGCTTGCCCCCAAAGGTAAAAGCCAGTTTGTATTGGTCCTCCCTACTGACAGGCACGGTCCAGTATCCATTGGTCAGGTCTATTGCAGTGAATACCTGTGACCCCTGGATCTGGGCCAGCCCTTGGTCAATGTAGGGCAGAGGCCATCGGGAAGTATGGACCCATTTGTTGAGCTCCCTAAGGTCGGCGCAGAGTCTTCACTGGCCGTTTGCCTTCAATATTCCCAGCACCGGATTATTGAAGGTGCTGTGTACTGGATGGATTATTCCCCGGGACTCAAGGTTCTTAATTATTTCAGTAAGGGACTCCATGGATGGGAGAGGCAAATGATATTGCTTCACAAACACTGGAGTCATTCCAGGGTCCGTGGGAATTGTTGTGGTGTGGATGTCGGTGCGACCACAGTCATATGAGTCTACAGCAAAGAGATCTTGGAAATCCAAGAAAACTTGTTTCAACTTTTGCTTCTGTTCCAGAGTCACGCAGGCCTCAGCCCGGTTGACCCTCTCTTCCACCATCTGCCTGAAGCCTGGAAAGACTTCTGGTTTGGCTATCTCAGCGGCCTCCTCCAGCTGGGTGGAGAAGTCCCTGGTCAGAGTGCTGATCTGGACTGGAGGCTTCAGGTGGGAAAGGCAGCCGTCATGGACCTGGAAATCACCTCATCCCTCCTGAAGTCACAAGTCACATCTTCCTTACCATAAGGGCAAGAAGTGTACACCAGGAAGTTCCCCCCATGCCAGGTGAAAATCCTGTCTGGTGTTGTGTTGTCATCACTGTCACTGTCAAAACAGTCCTTGGGGATTGGTCTTAACAGTTAATTTCCTTGATCAATGGAAAAATGTCGGTTATCAACCGCCATTCCAATAATGGTGCCTGCGGCTAGAGTAATACTCTTTAAGTCGCTGTTATCCACCTCTATTGGAATGGTGTCATGTGGTGTCATGTTCTATGTTGACTAATGGAGTTGGGTTTACCCCCAACCCTTGCTGTTGGAGAGAAGCATTTAGATGTATGTAAGCATCAGGGTTTTTCAATTTTTGTCCTCTTTTAACTTTCACTTCCAGGGAGAATTGTCGGGTCCTTTCTGGGATGGTGACTTTCTCTTTAATCTGAATTTCAACTGCATAAGGTAGCAATTGAGCTGACCTAAATGCTTTTTCTGGATCATCAAAGCCCATGGGATTATCCGCTAATCGGGACCAAGCTTTGAAGTTTATTAGGTCCACACTAATTGCAAAGCGATTGAGAATGTCACTGCCTAAGTAAAAGGTGGCAGTGACATCTCGCACGACCCAACAATTATGGACTATGCTCTTGTTGCCAATGGAGATTTTGAGCATACACCTGCTTGGCAGGAGATGTTTGGAATTAGGTACTTCCAGGTCCATTTCCCATTTGTCTATCAGTTTGAATGTGGGAACGGCTGGATCTTTTGGGAGTTGGCGGAACATGGCTTCGCTAATGAAGCTCTTACCGTTGTTCACACACACTCGAGCGAGAACAGAGTCCTTCCCATCATTTAACTGAACAGGGATGAACAACTGCTCTCCAATTTGCTGAATATCAGCCAGGCTCTGAGCTGATTTCACATCTTTCTGGACTATAGGAGTGGGAGTTTCTGATTGTGGATTAGTAAAGAATTTCAGGGTGTTTCCTTCCAGTGTGGAATACCACCTTAAACTGGAAGGAAGGTTGATTTTCAGAAATAGAGAGGACCCCCCATCACCAGTCTGTTGTCCTACTGCTATTACTGTCACGTCTGGAATTTGGTTGTTCTGGAAGTGAAATTCTACTTGGTCAGATTTTTGTTCAACCATGTGGCAGGTGCCATTTAAACTAACATGGTTGACACTCTGTTTTAATTTTATTGGTCGGCTATTCTGGGTCCAGAGGACCTTGTTTACACAATCTATTAGGGGTGACAACCTTCTCAGGAGGTCGTTCCCTAGTAAACAAGGGGTGCCCTCTGGAGTTACTACTATGACCGGGTGTTTCACCTTGTGTCGCCCAATTTTGATGTCCAAATCTGCAGTCCCCTCGACAGGAATTTCCTTCCCGTCAAAGTTCTGGAGTTGTCCAAGAAGAGAGGTGAGAGGAATACGGTAATTCTCCCCCCTTCCTGCATTCAGTTCATCAAAGGCCCTTCTGGACAGAAGGGTAGCTTGAGATCCAGTGTCCACCAGCGCCAAAATTGTATCTTCCCTCCTTCTCCTCAAGGGGGCACAGATAATGCACATTTTTGGACAACTGGTGGGCTAACTTTCTGGTTTTGGACATTGCTAGCGAAGAGATTTGGGCAGAATTCTGTGAAGAGCCTGGGGAATCTGAAAGAAAAAGTTGGCAACTGGAAATGGTTTCGGGTTCTGGGCAGTCATCAGGATGGGTTTGACCCATGGGATTTTGGTATTGTCGTTCTGGGATGAGATGATGGGCGGCGGTAGCTCAGTCTCCATATCTCCCCAGTCTGGATTGGAATCCCTTGGGAACCATTTTTCTTTGGGAGGAGTTCCCCCATCTCTAAAGGAGAAGATCCTTTTCCCAGGATCCTTTGACGATTCCTCGCCCTCAAATTGGAAGATCTGTACCTCCTCCACAAACTGGGCCTTTTTGGGTACTTTGTTTCTTCTACCCCCCCTCTGCTCCTTTGGAGGCAGACTTTCAGGGGCAGGAGATTTCGTTTCCGGTTCCTGGGTTTCCAAGGGCTGTTTACAAGTTGGGAAGGAAGCTTCCTCCAAGGCTTTACACCCCCCTTCCCCTTGTGCCTCCTCCCTGGGAACCGGTGGGTTATCGGGGTTCTGCCCCCGTCATTGTTCTGGAGCACCAGGTCCAGAGTGTGGGGCATTCTGCAGTGGCATGATCATCTGAGGGTTCTGTTGAACCCTCAGTATGTGACCCAGATCTTGTGCCATATTTTGGACCTAGCGCTCAAGTTGTGAAACCCGCTCAGGCTGATACGGGGCTCTATTTTCTCCCTCGGCTGATCCCGGGAAGGGTAGCTATCCCTTCTCTGGTAATACCCTGGATTGGGAAGATTTGGGTACCCCTCCACCCTTGGCCTCCCCTCTCCCGGATTAGGTTGTCTGGGCTCAGGGAATTGGGGAAAGAAGGATGGATGATTTTGGGGCTGGAAATTAGGTGGATACCTGGGGAAAAAGTTCTGCCCAGGATTTGGTGAATTTCTGTCCTCCTGGGGGACGTTAGGAGGGAAGTTCCCGGGTCAGGTGCTTGGCCGGATCCCCCCCCTTGGGCTGGAGGAGTCCACACATAACCCAGGATGGGTTGGTTTCCATTGTAGCGGGGACTTACATAATCAGGGGAGCGAGGGACCCCATTTGTGGGACTACCTCCTCGACTCCCTGTCTGTGACTGGCCCGAGGGCCTTCTGGGCTTGGCATTATTAGGTGCAGGTAGGTTTTTAGGCCCCCCCCATCTCCAAATCCAAAACGGGTTTGACTTTTACCTCTGCCACCTTGGCAGCAACAGGGGTGCTGTTGGTTTTGGGGTTTTTCTGCGCATTATTTTTATTTTCGATGGGCTTCTGCACCTCATAGATCCGGGTAGCCTGTTCAATGACCCAGTCTAAAGATCTTTTCTCATGAAAATCTCTCACGAGCTGGGTCATTATGTATTTGGGTAAGGCATGGAAAAACGTATTGATAAACTCTCTGCTATCCATGCGCACCCTTCTGGTGGTCTGCGCAAAAGCACGCTTTAATTCTTGCACAAACTCTTGTGGGGCCTGATCCTTCCCACATTGCAAATTGTAGGCTGCCTTACGAGCCTCTTGAGGATTTCTGTGCACAGAAAAATGTTTCAAGATGGCCGCCCTATATGCGGACCATCTTGAATGGTTTTGGTCCTCCAGCCCTGCAAAGAAACTGGAGTATTCTGGGGAGAATGTCCATTTGACGTACTGGATGCAGCTACTGCTGTCCTTCAAATGGAAAGTCTCCATCATTTGCTCATAGAGCTCCAAGTGTTCAAAAACAGAATACTTGGCGTTCTTATGATAAGGCGTGATGACACACCTTATTGCCTTTATTTGTTTCAATGGGTCCTTAAGCAAGGCCCTTTTTGCCTTATTGGCCTTTTTGGTTCGGGTCACCCTGGTCCATTCATCCTCTTACTCCGAAGCACTGCTCCCAGAGGTGCCCGTCTGATCTTCCAGGTTTTCGCGGAATCTGCGAGCCTGGGAATGGCTGGTAGAATGTGGAGACCTGGTCTCCTGCGTCCTGTAACGCTCAGAGGAGTCTTCAGATCCCTCCTTGCTGCCAGGATTTGATGGGTACCCCCCCACTGACCTAACTGGGCAGAGGTTTTCAGGATGCCCTTAGTCGGCCTACTCTCCTGGGGTTCCCCACTAAATTGCACCGTGCTTGGGTGCCCATACCCGGATGCCCGCCCATCCATTCCTGGGAGGTACTGGCCTATGAGCCCCATACTTCTAGCTGGATAGTAATCTGCCATCCCCGTGGCCCTGGGCTCATGTGCGCGAGGGGACATTGGGGTGGCAGAGTCCAGGGACTGGGAGAGATGAAGGCCTCTGGTACTAGGGCTCCTGAGGTTATGCTCAGGAGTTTCTCTTTCCCAGCGAACCTCATCTCTATCCGCCCCTGCTCCCTGTTGCAATGCAAGAGCCTGCGCTTTCAGTTCCTCAGTTAAGGCCTTACTAGACTCTATCAGGCTCTCCTGCATCGCTACCTGTTGCTGGAGCCTATCATTGTGCTGGCAGAGAGCCTCATTCTCTCTCTGTGCCTCCTGATTGGTCCTGGAGTACTGGGCCAGTCTTTGCTGCAGGAGGGTTACCTCCTGAGCTGTGTCCCTATTGGCCTGCTCCTTTCTTGCCAGAGCATCCTCCACCCTCCTGGTGTGCTCTAACAAGTTCTGGTGTTCTTTTTGGAGGTCACCCAGTCCCTGGAGGGCCAGGTGTCACGCCGCCTGTCTTGGAGCTTCCTTACCAGTTACGACGCTCCCCGTCCTGGAGGCTGTACTCGCGCTTCCGTCTTCGGGTTGCTCGGCGCATGCGCGGGCGGCCGCTCTCCGCGCATGCGCCGTGCGCAGAGTGCTCGATTCAGGGAATCCTGCGGCCCAAGTCTCGTTGTGGGCTGACCAATGCCTGGGAAACAGCACGGCTTGCGTTGCAAGCCTTCCAGGTGTTGGTGGTCACATATAAGGAGCCCCGGCCCTTATCCAAACCGCGTCTCAACACGGTTTGGTTCGGACCGTGTCTACGCTGGTTCCTAGTTTACTTGCCTGTTTCCTGAGCCCTTCTGCCTTGCCATGTTCCAGTCTGTTTTCCTTCTGGTTCGCTTCTTGCTGACTTCCTGTTCCCTTCTCCTTCCTGGGGTCTGGGTTCCTGGATTCTCCCTGGCTCCCTCTCTGGTTTTGGGGTGGTTTCCTTGCTGGCCTTTTTCCATTTGGTCCTTGGTTCAACTGCTCCTTCTGGTTCTCCTTGCCTGCTTGCCTCTGTCACTTGCTGCCTGTTGCTGATACTTGGAAGAACTTTTCAACCTCAGCCTACTGGTCTTCATCATACTTCATCTGGAGCCTATTACCTTCTGTGAACCCAGAACTACCCAGAACTATCGACAAGGAGGCTCCCCCTGTCAGTGCTTGCACTGTCCCGACGCCACGCTAATCAGGGGTGAGCGAACCCGTGGCGTTGGGAGCTGGTTCACCTCCAATCCGGTTCCATTCGGGCTGGAGTTGGGCTGGTTTCCCGCGCCATCACTAACGTCTCCACGGAACATCAGACAGTCTGGCATCATCTTCGAGACCCCAAACCGGACGAACAGGTACGCAACGCCCTCGTGACGCTATCTTTAACACCAGGTGATTTTCTTCCATTTTCCTTTTTCAGTGGCAGACTTCCTGGCCTAAGGTATCCCTTTCCTGACTAAGAGCCTGCATCATTGCCGTCAGGTCGTCCCTTTGCCTTTGAAAGGCACCAGCTTTCTGGTGCTCCTGGTCAAACTCTGCCTGGGTATCCAGGTCTTTCAAAATCAGTTTATTGCTCTCTGCCTTCTCCCTATCTAGGTGGCTTTGCAGGGTGACTACCTGCTCAGCACATGCCCTATTGAAGTCTAACTGTTGCTCCAGATTTTTCTGGCTCTGCAGTAGGGAGTCCAAACCTTCTTGGTACTCCTTCTGCAAGGCCAGAAATCTGGTATCCTGGTCCGCCTTTTCCTGTTGCAGCACATCCATATCCTCCTTTATTTTAGTGATGTACTGTCTGCTGTCCTTTTCTGACTCCTGGCTCCTGAGCAGCCTCTGCTCAGAAGAGTCCAGATCAGATTGGGCCTTCTCTAACGCCATCTGTTGCCTATTTGCCAGATCTTGGCCTTCAGCACATTTGTCCTGCATGGCTCCCATATATAGGTACAAATATGCCGCTATCCTGGCAATCTTATTATGTTCGTATTTGGCTTTAGGGGCCATATATAGTTCACTCAGGGCCACATGTAGGGGACCCTGATCTCTCCATGTATCTGAACCTGTTTCAGTGACCTGTTGCGCGATTGCCTGCAACCAGACCGTTTGGTCCTGATGAGTCCACTCACCTCTCACAAATAGCTTATGTAAGAAGTACTCTCTGGCTCTTTTGATGTCTACCAGTGTCATCATTCTGGAATTTGAGTTCCTTCCTGACTTACAGAAGTTTATATTTTATTTTTGCAAAACAGACCGTTTCCTTAGAGCGCTCCTTTGAGGAGTGCTTTACAGCGTAACACAGCGTGGTGATCCGACCGGATGTATGTCTCCTGTCAGTTAGCACACTGTATTAATCTGCACAAGTGATAGTTCTAACCCAGAATCTCCGGCTACGAGCCCCCACTTTGTTAAGCGGCTTCACTTCAACACTACAGCTAAGTCAATGCCTAGTCTGGGATGCTGAGGGAAACCCTTATTGATATAATTTTAAGTCCAGTTCATGTACCCTGGATGACAACCCTTATATAACACCCCTCTCTAAGAATCCCCCTGACCCCACTGAGCCAAGAAGTAGGTCTGTTTTGCAAATTTAAAAGGTTTATTTGAGAAATATAACAATATATATCTATCACACTTTTATAATAAATGAATATTGGATATCACACTTAAAATATGACTGATCAACAAAGGATAATGTTCTACTGGTAAACTGATTTGGTTACTTAGAAGTAGGATAGAGGATAGGTAGCTGAAATGCTTTATGGTTTCAAGGAAATGCAAGGTGGAATAAATGCAGTACAGAAAATAAACTGATATGGTTTCACAAGAGATAATATGTTCACTTTTCCCCTGGTGGCAATTCACCCCCCCCTATAAGCAATGCAAGGAGATGGAAGTAACACACACAGTCTTCAGGAATACAATCAAATACAATATGGAATTCAGTTCCCCCCCCAGCAAGCTTAGACAACAGGTATGCTTTTTAAAACACGGGCAAGAGTTCTTTGTAATGTGGTGGCAAGGAAGTGAAAAATGCTAAAATTGCTTTTAATTCCCGAAAGGAGGTTCAGGGTGAGTGGTGGACACTTTAAATCAGTTCAGGTCAACCCTAACAATGGTTCAGGGATGGTTATTAGGTTGCAAATGAATTTTAGCAGTTCAGGCAAAAGCGGCTATCTTTTTACAGATGATGAAATCAGGCCAAATCGCAAATCGCGGTAAATTTTGCGAGTGCCTAAAGCTTTCAGAGGAAAGTTAAATCTCGTTCCTAGGACAAACGGTTCCGGAGATACGGACGATTTTGTGAAGTTAGTTTTTCGGATTTGAAATTTTAAAGCTCAGAATGACAGATGACAGTTTTCAGTTTTAAAGATGACAGAATGACACGATTCTAGGAGGCAGTTCTAATAGGCTTAAATAGTTTGAATTAGATTATTTTAACTAAGAGATTGGTTCTGCACAGTTCTGCTAGGTACTCTGTACCTGTCCCAGCAGTCTCTTTTTATGTGTTTTGGAAGTGGGTGTGTGCGTGGCATAACTGAGCCTGCCCCTCTCTACTTGTCATTGGCCCAGTTATCCCCTCTCCCTTGATTGGGGAGCTGGGTTGGGTGTCATCTTTATGGCTTACGGAAAAACACTCCCCTTGTCAATGTGCACACAAATCTATTTCTGATCCAAATACATATTTCCCAGATACACAATTTGTTGAATTTACATGTACACATTATATATTCCTTATGGTCCATGCTTGTCCGCCTCTGATCTTCCTGGGGCTTGCATTCATAAATGACAACACTTTGCGCTTTTTGACTGGTTTACCAATATCGGACATTTACCAAAAATTACACAAATGTGCGCAAGGAGTATGGACATTAATTGATGAAGTGTCAGATTTTTAACATGCAGACATTTGGAGTAAGACCCTATTTTCCGCTAGCAACCCCCCAGAATACACCACAGGGTCCTACCACCTCTTAAAACGTGCACAGAAAAATCACAAGAATAATGATATAACTTATATAATTCTGACAAGTCCGTACTATGAGTTATCTATCTTTTTAAAATTATGCCCTGGTCAAAAAGGGGTGTGGCTTCCCACACCACATGGTGGAATAACTGGTTTATCCACTTCCCCCAAGCTCAGCTTGCTAGCAGAGGCACTGCCCCTCCCAGTTTCCCCCAAGAGGAAGCCACTTTACAACCCCCCCAATATAACATTTGCCTGAGCCCAGGACAGGGCTTTGTTCAACCTCCTGCAGGTGCCCCTCCCCTAATCTAATCAGAGAGGTGTCTCTGATTTGGTGGCAAAGCAGGATGCGGCTAGGCCTGGGAAGAGTGGCTGAGCAGGTTTCTCCTGTCGGGGGTAGTTGTCAGGCAGAATTCAGCTAAATGTCACTTTAGTTCCCAGTGTAAATCAAACTTACAATTTTTACATATACATTAAATAATTACTTCCTTCAAGTCATTTCAGAATATAGTTTTACATACATACATACATAAGAGGTGGATACATTGTATCCACCTCTTAGCAAGTCTTTCCTTGGCCTGGTTTGGGTTCCTCTATTCAGTTTTACACAAAAGTCTGGTGGTTTTAAAACGCCGGCTTTCTGATAGTGGTGAGTACCGGTATTGCATCCATTTTTGGGATCTGTCTTGAATTACTGCATTTCAATAGAGTGGTCTTTTGCTTGATAGTATAGGACCCTTGCTTAACATTGTTTTGATGGCATCCTTACAGTAGAGTGGTGATGTGGAACCCCCCACAAGAAGGTTGTATCTTTGGAGTGGTCTTGTGCCAACTGCGCAGTTCTCCTGGATTCTGGCGTGAATGTGGGCGGCGACAGCTCATCCCCACATCCACCCAGTCTATTGATTTAGTTTGTTCTGGGATAGAATAATGGGTGGCGACAGCTCATCCCCACATCTACCCAGTCTAAGGATTCAACATGTGTCAAAACCCTTGACACTTTTCACATGGCGCCCACCTCAACGCTGTTCTCTGCTCTCTTCATTGGCTACCAGTGACTGAGAGGATTACATTCAAATCCATTTGTCTAGTCCACCGGGGGGCACTGCTGCCAGGGGGAGGATTATGTTCAAGACAAGTTTCAGCCTTATATTCCTGGCCGGACTCTCCATTCTGGTCTGGCTGGCCAAGTTGTCCTCCCAACATTTCAGCTGATTAGAGTAGGAGGTCATGCTTTCTCAGTTGTAGCCGGGAAACTATGGAATTACCTCCCTATTGCCATTAGGGACATGGGGAACCACCTGAAATTTCGTCGCTCTCTAAATTCTCTGTTATTCTAGGTCTAAGTATCTTTGAGCACCAAGCACCAAGATTTTTATTATTTTGCCCTAGCACCAAGATGCCCCTTGGGGCGCTCTTTACATTTTGTTAACATAACATAACATATACAGAGGACGAAGAAGAGGAAGCGGGACAAATCACATCTTATTGGTGGCGTCCAGGAGCTGTATTGCTCAATGTTGGGAGAGGTATAAAATCCCTTCTGAGAAGGAATGTGTTAAAAAAGCAAGAGCCATACACGAAATGGAATACATAACACACCTAATGGACAGTCAAAGAGAAATATAGAAGCAGCCTGGCTCTCTTTCTTTGACAAATATGGAAGGTAGCCCGCCATTGAAGTGGAACCACGATGCATGGTATTATAATAGTAAATGTGGGATGTACATGGTGTTTCAATTATGATGCGTGAGAGGGAGAAGAGAGGGTTCTGGGAATTTACAGGGGAAGGGCGTCTTTCTCTTTCTTAGTTTTGTGAATGTAACCTGTTATTGTGGTTTTATAGATACTTCAAAAAATGACACTAATGGGGTCATTACGAGTTTAGAGGCAGCCATGGCGCTATTAGCGCCATGGCTGCCTCCAAACCCGGGTCCGGTCTGGAAGAATGGGGACTTACCAGGATATTCCGACATGTGTGGACCCAGTAAATCCCCATTCAGTTTACCATTCTCCATTCCCATTTGAGCCCCTATAGGGTTCAATTGGAATGGGAAAGGTGCTAATAACGGGCACGCAAATTGCGGGCCCGTTATTAGCGCCAAGGTCCCTTAACGGGTCCTGTAAAGAACGGCTGGTTAGACCAGCCGTTCCTGCTGGGACCCACTAAGGGACCACGGAATAGGGCGGTAAGGGTTTACCAGCACCGGTCTCCTTGCCGGTGCCCGTTAACCCTTACCGCCCACCTCGTAATGAAGCCCTAAAACTTGATTTTGAAAAAAAACGTGGTGGTTCAGATTTGGTCTAGCCTTTACAAATGATGCCTATGTTTATCAGATATTTGGCAGAAATTGTGATGTGCGACTGAAATAGTTTGCCTGCAGGCTCATTAGTATTCATGCAAGGCATGGAAAACAGCCAATTTAAGTGCAGATGCACAGCTGGCATACATGTATACCTTTTTGCCAAGTGCCAATGGCAAAATCATTTCACAAAAAATATGACATCCCATAGACACATTTTAAACTCAGCCAATGTCAAAACTGAAGATTTACTCACTGACACAGCTGACTGGAAATGACACAAGAAACAACCATGCACTGTGCAAAACACACAGGAGCCATCACCCCACTACAACGGCACTATAACACGTGAAGAACAACAGCCAGAAACAGAACATTGCACACTGTGCTGCATATTGTAAGACAACAACAAAGTGAATGTCTGCAAAACATGTAGCAACTGCCAAGTCTCGTGGCCACCACTGCTACAAATGGCACCACCATCTTATGATGGGGCTTAATCTTACATGCATACATGATGATCCACTATTTCCCCATGAGCTATGTGAAGCACAAGAACACTGCCTCAGTGTCACACTTAAGCAATAAACACCTCTGGGCATGGGCATTGCTGGGCCAGTTAATGCACTGAGCCAGCTAGAAGCCAGAGCGAAACGAGGCATTTCCTGCCCCTGCGCAGAGGGGTTTATTGCTATTAGTATCCTGGCACATTGTACCGTGTACTAAGAGGTTTTTCTTTGAAGTTGAGAAATGACGTGTTTACTGTTTCTCAACTTGTGAAAAAACTACAAAACAAGATGGCCGAGCATGAATTATCCAGAAGGGAAATACATGTAGTCCATTCCCCCTTTTAGTGGTGGCCATTACTGGTATACAGCTCAGACCGCGAACACAAAGTGTTCCAGGCCCCGGCGAGGGACGAGGGAGCGCAAAGTAAGTGGGGTTGGGGTGGGGAGGAGGGGAAGTGGGTGTTGGGGCTGCACTTAACTAGTACGGGTGGGGAATGTGGGGGTCTCCCGCTTCCAAGGAGGCTCAGAACAGCTGTTTTACCATGCAGTAAAACCGCCATTCTGAGCCTCCTTACTGGCTGGGAGGGCACCACCCCCTTCGCCCCTAGCTGTGTACTAGTAGACCTGAATTGCCTCCACATAACCTAGTACACCATCTTGATGTTCCATTGTCCCTGTGACTGCCCTGCCAAGGTCCCACCCTGAATAACCAATGGAGAAAACAGCCAAATAGCCACCAATGTTTAGGGGTAGTAGCCACAGACCCATTAAGTGTATTCTTTCACGGAATAAGACATGCCTGTGGCTGACCAGCTTCAAGGGTAGACTTCACTCACACAAAATGATTGCAAAATCCAAAATATGGAGCGTGCTCCTCTATTATGTGTACTTGCACAGTGCACAGCACTTTCAGCCCCACAAAGTATCTACCGATTCAGGGCTTGTGACTGTACACCACACACAAGGAGCACGGGTATGCCAACTCTCATGTACACAACAATAGTGCCCACAGAAAATCAGACAGACCTTATCATCAATCACTAGTGACACTCAGTTCAATACATCTGGACTGCACACTTCCAGCAACACGCACACAGGAATAATGTTACTGTGTAGATTAGTAAATCTATCATACAAGGAATGGAGATGTGCACATAGTTATACATGAATTGTGAGACTCCTCCATGGGAGGAGGGGGGACCAATGTATCACAAGGGCATAGCTGTGTCTCCGGCTGTGAAATACAGGATCCTGAGACCCATCCACCACTCATGCATATTTAACCCATGTTAAACGCACTACTAGCAGGAAGGCTACTTGAATGATGTGTGGAGGCTATACATGACATTCTAAGGTTGTGTGGTGGTTTCTTCTTCACAGCCTTTATTCTGCATCCTTTCCCCCTAAAATAGCTGTCAGTGGAAGGTATTTAACAGCTTTACAAAACTATGTTTTTAAAATTATTTTTCTTATTTAGCTTCTATAAGGGGTTATAGGTCATAGTACCGAATCAAAAGGATCGAATGACAAAAGGGCAAAAGGGTCGAGTCAATTCGACCGAAAAAAAGGATCAACATTTTTTTTTTGTTTTTTGGGGGGATCCGTCCCCAATCCCGTGTTTTTGGTGTAAACACACCCGTTTAACGCTAACCTAGAGCAAAAAACAAAGAAATACATTTTAATTTATTTTTCGATCCTTTGGTTTGCGGTTGAATGCACTCTCACCTTTTGCATTCGATCCTTTTGTTTTCGAAACTTTAACTGGACACCACTATAAGGCTGTGCGCTACAGCCTTATGAATAACCAAACCAGAATTTCGGGTCTGCACAGTACACTTAAGGGATTTGCCAAAAACATATAAGAGTGTTCAGCAATCTATAGGATGAGCCCTGCGTGTGCTAGCCCTCCCTTTTCCCATTGACATATCTCAAAGCCTTCATAGGCCGAGACCTCATAGTTCCTGTGCCAGCCTTCACTGTTCCATATTTCAGCTGGCCACGGTATCCTGGATACACAGAATTGTCCATGTATATATATATATTGATCCTTGTTCCATCTCTGCATTTAGTCCATGGTCTTTCCATGGAAAAAGTACACAAATAGAAAGGCAGGCACATATCTCCATTGCTATGCAAGGACCTCCTTCATTGTGTTAAAAGTGCATTGACCAAATTCTGTCCATAATCTATGGAAATTGCTACTTGGTCTTTGCTGTTTGTTTCGATCAAAATAGTAACCTGAATGTTTGAGTTAACAGAACTATACAAGAACTATATTTGTTCTTGACATAAGAACCTTTATGTATTTTAACAACGCAATTATTGTCAGTGCATCAATAATCCCTCAAAGAATCTGCATCATTCTCAAAGGCAAATTAAATACAGGCTGATGCAGAGTGAATCATTTACACCACCCAAATTCATTTTGCTATTTTGCTTTATTCTCAAAAGCTCAAACGTCCCCATCATCGCCTTTGCAACTCCTCCCCTGTTCATGTAAGGTGTTAAGGGTGAAGAGAAAGTACCATGTAACATTTGGGCTGCACTGCAAGTATTCTTAAGGAGATTTACACAATTATAATAGGCAGACAATATGTAAACACTAAAAGACACAACATATTTTGATTAATCAATGTTCCTTTTTGCTTTTATAATATGTTTATTCGAAACTTGGTAGAACATCATTACCCATTTACCAGTTTACATTATGTCCAGTTATCAAATTACGTCATTCTGTGTCTATGAGTGGTAATTCCACCCCAGCAGTATTACAGTCACTGTCGGGAATGACTGCTGGAATTACGGCCATATTATGACCTGGCGTGCGCGCACAGACCCCTATTGGCGGAAATGGTAATACAGTCTGGCGGATTCTACAGCCGGCAATGGCCATCGGGCGGTAATACCACCAAAATCACACAGGTATTTCAGTTACCACCAACACACCGGCCGGTAGTACCATTGCTGCAGGCACAGCAGCCAATATTACCACCACCGGTAATACCAGTGGTGGAAATAACATCACATCCGGAACTGGAAGCATAGCAGTGGCCATCTTTAAAAACCATTCCATTCCGAATCACCCATTTCCTGTTGCCATCCAGTCCCCATACGTGTGGTAGCATCATGTCACAGGAGAAAAAATATGCCCCCCAGAACTCCAGCTGCGGAGGTCCAAGTCCAGAGTTCACTGCACTGCCAGATTTACTAGTGGACATGCAGAGGAGCTATTTCAGAGCAGGCAGTGGGCAGTGGGCATCGTTCCCTGTGAAGCTAAGGACTGCACAAGTAATGGGATGACCTGATGCTGAGGGTCCTTAGCCTCATTGCCAAACACAGGAGTGAGAGAGCAGCCACAGGCATTGGGAGGAGACAGCCAGCTCCATCTTCCACATGGAGGGCAGAGAGGGGATACGGAGCGTGGAGGCCAGCGCAGGGGCCTAAGGCGATGGCGGTAAGTCTATCTTACCCCATGTTCATGTGAATGCAGTGTTCAAAAGCATGCGACCCCCAGCAGAGATGGGCAAAGTGGACAAGGGAATGGGACAACACATAGCAATCAGAGCAGCTGCTCAGTGAGTACACACATGTGCCAGAGGTAGCAGGGAAATGTAGCAATGCACATGCAGCACTGTAGGTGAAACGTGCATGCTAACATATGAACACATGAGCAGCACCCATGTGTGCCATGATCGTCCATGTGTCCAAGTGATGCCCCAACACACCCACAACAAGCCACCTTGGCAGGCCAGCAGGCCAGCAGGCAATGTGCACATGCATGCACCGTGTACACCTTCAGCTGGAACTACGACCACCTAGTAGTAGCAGCACTCCTTGGACCGATACCACCCATGCCAATCATACAAAATGTGCATCGCTGGAACACACACAATGCAGGCACATCATCTGCCTCCACCTATGCATAGGCCAGACCCCTTGCCAGCAGAGGCAAGCAGCAGAGCAGGGCAGCAATGCCACCACCACAGCCACCTCTACCTCCTTTACCACCACAGTGGATACACCAGAAACTCTGGAGGATGTCACCATCCCAACAGCGGTGCTCAGTGGCCCCTTCAATAGCCAGGCAGGTGGCACGGCTGTCAATGAAGCTGCCTTTGCCATCCCATAGCCAGCACCTATTGTTGTACACACTGCTGCCGTCCCTGCTCTGGCTGGAAGGTGTGCTGTAGCACCTTGTAGCATTTGTTGTGCTAGATGGATTTACAAAGTAAAAACCTCCGACCCAATAACTGGACAGAATCAAAGGAAATGGAAAAATACTGCTTTAATCTCAAGAAGTAAAGCAGGGCGAATACACACACATCAACTCGACACATGCAGGATCACACAGTTTTTTTCAATCATGCGTAGTTTATATAATGCTAGATGCATCATCTATGACATTATCCTACGTGGCAAACTTCAAAAACCTATTGAGGGGTGGGTTTGGATTAAGGGATTAAGGGAACAATTCTACATATAGAATGCATGAGTGTTAGTCTCTCATTGGCAGCCCCTTGTTTCTAGGACAGACCCTGAGCTACTTCTAGTCACAAAGTATAAAGTAATCATCACAGCAGAAAATATGGCAGAGGACTCATATTCTGCAATATTGTGTGAAAAAGTGCTTGGCAGGCTATTTTAATTGGTTGGCAACCCACATCCAACCTTGGACTTGTTAGCAGCACATAAATAGAAACGAAACCCAGGTGCTTGGAGATACATCAGATCTTCCTTTGTTTCACAATTAGGCCATCCTGTTTCATCGGTAGGCCTCATGCCAGTGTCTTCTGTTTTGAAGGTTGACCATGCCAGTCTGCATAGTCTCGGAACATTTGAGGGATTGTATGTACACCGTTATCTTAGCACCAGGCCTAATGAATAGCACTTGTGAGCTCTTCATCACGTGTTGTAAGACTATGAATTTGTCCATATCGACTGTGTTTTTAACCTTATTTGATTCAACTTTTGCTGGGTGCAGTTCTTCTTTTGTTTTTTAGAGACTTGCTCACTCTATCCCACATTGACTTAATGCCTTTTAATCACCCAATATTTGGCATCAGTAACTGTTTGTATTCTTTAGAAAATATGTCCTTGCGCATGGTCTGCTCATAGACTCCCTTCGTGGTTTTTCTTCATTTCTCAAAATAGCATTGTTGGTTCAAAGCCTATGTGCTGCCCTATTTTGCAAGGGAAACAGCTACTGCACCGTCTTTCCACATTTAAGATCCTGGGCTTGTGGTTTTGAGGTAATTGGGTTGTTTGACAAGAGCTGTCATCCATCATGTTCTGATGGTAGTCCTAAACATTGAATATGTACCTCTATTAAGTAAGCTTCAATGTATTCTTTCTACCTTGCCTTTTCAGTGTATTTCAGCGTATTTACAGTTATTTACCAGGGGGGCCACTTCATTCTTATTTTAGTTACGTCATTATTCTTAAGTATTTTCATATCGTTTCAACATAGGGTCATACATCTACTTTCGGACCCTCTTTTGCTCTTGTACGACTTTGGTTAATGTACATCCATATCGCGCACCTTTTTATTCATGGCTGCTTTTTGACAACTCAGCAAGACAAATCCTTCTTGGTAGGTTTCCTACACTGTTTCAACATGAGGGTATATTCTGAATGGCTGCCTGAGTGCATATCGTTTTTCATACAGTTGATGTGGTATGGACATGTTGCATAAACTTGTGCATTGGTTCCCAATTGAAGCTCCTCATCTGTTACTCCAACAGGATGGGGGCGAGGGGGCGTTGACTAGGGAGAATGCGTCCACTTGCTCCTCAACATTGACCCCTCTCATCACATTCTCGACCAGACTCTTCAAATCCTCTTCTGAAATTCCTGCTTCATCTTCTTTAATCATCTCATCATATTTTCTTTTCTTTGGAACCCATATTTTTCTCACCTCCCTCAGGTGGCCAGCATTGTTTATGTGTTCATGTTCATCCACACTCCAGGTCATCCATCGACAATCTCCCTCTGGTGCATGAAATATCCATCGTTCCAGATATTGGTTCCGATCCTGCTGATAATAGAGCTTTGTTCCTCGAGGTGCAAGAGAGCGCTTCTTTATATTTTCTTGGATACCTTCTTCTGTTTGCATTTGTTCTCCGGTATGTTTGTTCATGTCAATCATTATTTTAGTTCCAATATCTTTTCTGGCTGTTTTCTGGCATTGTCCCAAGATGATTCTTATGAGACAGAATCCCAACAATACTAATAGCAATATTCCTCCAAGCAGTTTAAAAGCATTTGCCAACCAAGATGGAATCCATCCAATCAAGGATGAAAACCAATCATCTTCTGCTGTTTTATCAGTTTCATCTTTCGTCTGTGTATGCAAGGTTGTCAGCATCGTAATTGCCTCTGTCAATGTCCCATTTTCTCCATCATGAGCAGGTTTAAATGAATAGCAAGAAGGTCCAAACTTGGCGCATACACCTCCTTCCTTTGCTGTTATCAGATCCCGAAAATACCTGTTCTGGACAGTCATCAGCCTGATGGCTCTCAGTTCGTCCTTTATTGCATTGAACCCTTTTATTGTTGCATTGATCGTCTGCATATAAAAGGGGAAAGAATCTGAGAGACCAATTGTTAAGGCAGAACGCAGTAAAGATGGCAAAGGACACTACAAACCAAAAAATGTGGCACCTTTGCCTGTTTACACTGCGTAACTACAATAATATAACAAAAGAGCACTATGTAAGACATCCAAGAACAGGTGCTAAGATTAAACTTCGACATTTTGCGACTTGCAACACTAAGTCAGTAATTTATGCACTAAGCTGCTCCTGTGGGATCTATTACGTAGGGCAAACAGCATGCAAAAGGAAAGAAAGATGTAATGAACATAAGAGAAACATCAGGACGAACAACAGTCGCACAACACTTTACAGAAAAAAGATGTAATGTGGCACAATTGACATACCAAATACTTGAGGTAGTGCTTAGAGCCCCTAGAGGAGGGAACCATGCGAAGAGATTAGACCAACGTGAACTCTGTTGGATTGACAAACTAGACAGCATGAATCCACATGGTATGATTGAGGAGTTCCACCTGGGGGTATTCTTGTGAGCAGAACATCAAGATGATCAACAAAAGTGAGATATCTTTTAGATGAATACTGCCAGATACATTCCTATCTGCTTGAGTGCCAAACAACTCCTTGCATAGCCAACTTTGGGCAAAATGATAGATCTCTTGAGATACATTACCCTTGGATCCCTATTGCAGCCAATATCCGGTATTTACTGATAGGTAAACAACCAAAGTGGATATGCTTTAGGTTAATGCAGCCATGTACAGCCCTACCTACTTCTGTGTCGAGCAACACACAGCACAGCCAACCTAGGGTAATAAGATATATTACTTTGGATTAATAACCCTTGGGTTTCTATTGTGGCTAATATCTAGTCTGAATAGATGTGCCTAACAGAGGGACTGTACATACTGAGTTTAATAAGATATGTATATAACCAACTAGCCCAACTCCACCAGTTGATGGAAACAACGTGCAATCAGAAGCTTTGGATCATTTAAATGCATAGGAACTGTCAAACAATTGCATACTGTGAGATGAGTGCTGATTGAGTAGCATAGATACATGTACAGCAATTTCGCGTGAAACTAGCTATATGAAAAATGTAGCTTCAATAGATTGTGAACATGAGCACCCTGTACACATTTAGATATGAAATTGACCTATGAGGACTAACGGCAGAATTCAGCATACATATCGTGGGCACCGCATGGTGACTTCATTTGTTTACATCTGATGTCACCACGTGGATGCACGCACACCGCACAGACTATACACGACAAATGGGGATGAAGGAGAGAACTGAACCACCATTATTCACAGACAACATAGACTATAGATACTCCTGAACACAGAACAGAGATGTGAGTACAGGCTACATTTGTCTAACCCACAACAACTACATATACGGACGGTTAACCTCACGATCCATATCATAATTTTGCATTCCAGATACGGCAGGAAGAGCAGGATCAGAGTGCTGCTGCACTAGCTATAGGAATAGCACAGCGCTATTTACACGGCGGGAACAGAGTCTTTATGGACCATATACCTCTATAGGTAAGTGGATCAGACAATGAGTGGGAATGAACAGCATTAACATAATGTGGAAGCAGGGGTTCACAATACAGATGAACAATTATTATTGTTATAGAGTTAAAGCAAAGTGAGTGACACTAGCCCATTACATTGACTGGATGACTAAAATCTTAACCGGCTTGAGAGAGAGAAAATAACACCATATTTATTACTCGTTGGCAATAAGGATGCACAAGAGGCTTTGTCCCTAATGACAATAATATATTATCTACTACATAGATTCACGTCACCCACCGGGCCCCCTCTTTACAAACGGAATACTGGACACTACAGAGCTCAAGCGCTATTTTGAAGCGGGCTTTCTACTTCACATCTAGCTAAAAGGTAGAATGATACCATATTCAGAACACCCGCAGAATTTGAGTAGTGTTACATTAAGTAGCAAATTCTATAACAGTACATATATCATCCAACTTGTAGGTCACTTTCCTAATTTGAACAATTGAACTCCGACTAACCTAGTCTCTACCAGACATCCACATAGCTGACTGCAAAAGGATGCCCATGAGAGGTAGGGGATTGTGAAATGAGCCATGTACATTAGATATTGAGAACAGTTCTTTTGGTAAAAAAAACAGATTCACTAATTAGAAATCTGTTTTTTTGATTACACAGAAATTACAGAATGAATTAGAAGATAAATCCCACAATAAGAACATTGTTTAATGGTTTTGCTCCTGAAGAAGGGATTTAAAGTCCCGAAACACGTCAAGCTCATTATTTATTTCTTTTTTTAAATTTCCGTTTATTGATTGCACCAAAATATGTACACAGATGCATTGGACAATATGTACAGAATATTGCTGAAATATATCACTTCATGAGATTGATTGTTTTCGGTTTGTTGATTTAAGAATTGTATATCTATTTGAAATATTATTTTTGCTTTTGGAGATATGATTGAAATACAATTTAGAATGAAATCTGAGTGACAACTCTTTTGTGAATTATTCTAATATTTACTAGTAAATAAGTGGATCTTCCTCCCACCAAGATACTTTTATTCAAACAACTCCAGATATCTGACTCGCTAATACCAAATCAACTATTGTTTGACAAAAACGTAGTGTGTGCAGGGGACGTGAGTGTTCCACAGCATGTGAACACTGTTTCCTTCTGTTCGTCTGCAGTGGTTCCCACCTTGTAATCTGGAGCCACTTGGCATTTACTGCCATTTGAAGTCCTAGTATGAATATAGACATCATTATCATAGAGGTTTTTCTGAATCGTTTATACTTATCTGGAATGTCGTTGTAGGCCTCTATGGACTTTGAGGAGAAGTAATTCTCTCTTTTTAATTAACGAAGATGAAGTGATCTCTTCCTTCTGTTATACTCATTCATTTTTGGGAACTCTTCAATATCAAGGCCACTTTGGGGAATCGCAAGTGCTGGGACATGTACATTCGCTAAGAAACTCACTCCTACCCAATCCTGAGGCAACTGCATGCATGCTCTGGGTCTACAAGCCCAATATCGATCAATTATAACTTAATTTCCTCCATTCATTCCAGGTAGTTCAATTATTTCTCCAAATCCTTTATTTTTTCCAACATAGACCTTGCCATCGTTCTACATGCCCATACACCAACAGCTACGTTCTTTCCCAGCATCCTGGTTCTCCTGATTTTTTCAGTCATGTCAGAGCAATTCATTCTCTTATCAACAACTTGTCTCTTCTCACTAAATTGGGATGGATACATATGTTTTTTGTTTGTCCACTCTAATCCACTCCCCATCCTTTTTCTCTATACATATGTATTTTTGTATGGAAAAGTTTGTCTTGATCGCCATCTTAAAGTTGCCCACTTCCCTTTGAATTGGCTTCTTGTAGCGCAGGCTGCTAAATGACTGAGTCATGGTGTATCATCTGGAGACATTTCTCTTACAATAAATGTTCTTGCCACATTCATGGCATACAGTATTAGGCAACAAATATAGCAACTTTCTTCTGAAGTACTCTCTCCCACCTCTTTCATGTACTGATACCATCAATTATTTGCCAAATTAGCCGATTTGTCTAACTAGGAGTTAATGCTTTCATTATTTTCTCCAGCATCTCTTTTCATGCGGGAAAAGGGTTTTTTAACATCAGAACAAAATGGGGTTCTTGGTTTCTTAATCTGGAAAATGGGAATAATGGGACTGGTAGGGGATGTCTTATTTCCTACTTTCTCACTGCCTATAATATTTGTGAATGCCAATGTTATAAGGAGAATGGTCAAAATCAGAATACCACAAAAAATGCCACAAATTATTCTGTTTTTGGTGTATATTTTTCTTTGAGCTACAGCTCTCACTTCTTTGAAAATTTCTATTGTCAAAACTTTATTTTTGCTATATGTCCATTTTTATCGTTTCATTCATGTCATACATTTATAGCAAGAACTGTAAAATGATCGCCAAAACAATTCTTAAAACAACTAAGCCATTTTTTGGTTCTCCCAAAAAATTTCACTATATTCGTATTCCTTCTTATTAACGCTGGATAAGAATGAAGTATATAAGAGAAAACAGCAAGTAAGAATGTATGACGATTGGCAACATAAAAGCTCAAATATTGGGTTCCCTCTTTGATTATTCCATAGTTTTTTCTATTACACTTCTAGAGTAGATATTTAGATATTATTGCAGGTGAATTAAGCCATAAAACAAGCTTAATCTAAAAGTGTTTTGTTTTCTTTATCCAACATTTTGACCTTTAATCTTTTGGTCATCCTTTGCTGTTCTTCTCTTCGCTGTAGACACTTGCTTCACTGGAAATGCTTTCTTCGCTGTGGGAACTTGCTTCACTGGAAACGGGTGCAGGAGAGGTCAATGTTGTTTCACTCTTATACGGTTTGACATCATGGAGATGGATCCAAGCCCTTCTTCCTTTTATTTTAACAGCAGTAGGTCTTATGTTGTCCACCTTACATGGGCCTTCAAATTGAGGGGCACTCCAAGTGCATAGAAATGTGCCTTTTAATACTTGGTCCCCTATATATACTGGCAATGCCATCAATGAGTTTTAAATTCTTAGGCAAATTGTCCTCTTTGTTTACATTTGACCCATCCTGTTGACGCTTGATCTGTTGAGAATTAAACAAAATACTTTGAGACATCGTTTTTAAATAATCATGCATTCCATCACCTAATGACGTTGCTACACTGTGGGCACCCGTATTTTCACTTGTTGGGGGGTAGGGGTGAGAGGAGTCCTCATTCGGACTCCAGTCACCAATCCATGGGTTGTTAAATGTTGATTCCTCAGTGCATATAATGCAAGAGGTACGCAATGTAGCCATCCTTTGTATAGTGTTACCTTTAGCTTTGCGATCCGTTCCTTCAAACGTCCATTTAATTGATCACATAACCCATTATCTTGTGGGTTATAGGCCGAAGCAAACTTATGCTTAATGTCTAATAGTGAGACAACATTTTCAAAGAGTTCATTCACAGAATGCAGTCATTGGGCCTCATTACGACCCTGGCGGTAAGGGGTTAGCGCCATCGTTAGCTGCGCCGACCCCTTACCGCCAATCACGAGTTCCCTTTCCGCCATGGCGGTTTTTACACCTGCTTTTAGCGGGTGTAAAAAACCATGGCGGTAAGGGAACTTGGTGTTAATTACGCCACCGTAATTTACGGTGGCGTAATTAACGCCTTCCCCACTCCCATTATGCCCTATGGGGCAAAAATGGGAATGGGGAAGGGTAAATGGGGATTGGGGATTTACCGCCCCGCCAAGGTCGGAATGGGGCGGTAAATCCCCTTACCGCCATGGCGTTAACGTAGTTAGCACCATGGCGGTAAAGTCACGGCCCTGGCGGTAACTTTCCGCCAGGGTCGTAATGAGGCCCATTGTCGGATCGCAAAACTTCTCACACCCCCCATCTTTAAAAGACCTTGTGAACCAAAAACTTTGTGGCACATGAAGCATCAGGATGCATGCATGGTCCTGCCTCAATACTTCTAGAAAAGGGACAAACTATAACTATGATGTATCGATAGCCAATACATGTTTTCAATACATTTTCTATGTGCAAATGGTGGAAGGGGCCATTAGGTCTGGTAATTACTCCTCTCACCGTTCACATGGTCTGCCCTGCTGTACATTTTGTGCACATAATACAATTTACAATGAACTGCGCCACCTGCTCACTGAGGTTGGGTATGAAGCAGTCTTCTGATATGGTAGCAACTAGACTCTCTCGAGTCACATGCGTGGGATAGTGGAGCTGTTCCAATGTTACTCTCAATAAAGCTAGAAGCATAACTGGCTTTCCTTTGCTATCCTGCCTCCAAATAGCCTCAGTGGGGGATGAAGAACAACCCCACTTTTTCCATAACTCATTTTCTTCCTGTGATGCTAGTCTTGGATCTCAGTTAACTGTCCTATAGACATCATATTAAATCCTTCTTTAACCAACATACATCGACATTTCACTTACTATAATTCTTTTAACTCATCTTCACACATAGTTGAGTAATATTCAGCACATTTGCCTCTATGAGTGCGGCTTCGTTCCTGTGAGAAATAAGTCTGTTCTTTTTGAATGTGCTCCACATTTTATGATGGCTATGGTGTCTGGGAAGCTCAAAGCTTCAAGGAGTTTGTCTAATTGTCCCACATGTTGCACTGGAGTGCCGTCTGTGTGGAGGAAGCCCCTCCTCTTCCAACATGCTAGGCTTGCATGTACTGTTAACATCACATAGATGTAGTCAGAGTACACCATTATTTCCTCATTCTTAAAGCTTTGCAGTGCATCAATAAACGCAAGTGGAGTTTGCTGGAGACAGAGTGCTGGAGTATTGCGTGCCGTGCCTTTAATTTTTTATCCCCTCCCTGCCCTGCCGACTCAGCTGCTGTTGGACATATATTCACTCTCCTCCGCACAGCCGAGCGAAGTGAAGACAAGTGGAGTTTACTGGAGTTCGGTGGGTCTCGGTGCATGGTGTGCGGCGGAAGGCGTTGCAAGCGAGGAAAACAAAAAATAATAAAAAGACAAAGAGAGAACAGCTGCAAATGCTCACCACGAACAGTCCCCCGGGTGCAAGAACACGTCTTCATGTAAGATGCGGAGAAATCATATGGTTGTGAATGACCTAGTGGGGTTTAAATCACTGGGTGGGCAGCAGCAATCTGATATGCTGACTGCCGAGATCCTGATGGAAGGTGTGAGCGATGACCCGAGGTTGTCAAACAATGGGGAGTGGGGCTAGAACGAAGGTTCTGATCCTCAGGAAAAGAACGTTTGTCTGAAACAAGCAAGTGGGGGCGAGCAGGAGGGAGTGAAGTACGCCTCCAGTGGGCTGACTGACAACAACATGCTGACAATAGAATCAGCGGTAGTAGTACAGAATCAGGAATCATGCACCAATGTTACACAAGGAGCATTGAATAGCCCTAGCCGTAGGCCCAGCAGCCTACAGGAACTATCCAACCTCAAAGGGGACAACAACAGTGGATTACATCTATATATAGAGTGGAATCTTTTTGTCCACAAATAAAACTCCCCTTTACTAAACCAATAGGGCATCAACATAGACAATATGTTCCCCTCTCTTAAAATAGACTGAAATATCCCCATTTCACTGTACCTTGTTTTGGGATAGAGCAATTTACATTCTAATCCCTATAGTGGGAAACCAATCTTCCAGACATTTAACAATGGCCGCCATGTTAGATCACAATCACTTACCGCGTACACCTTGTCGCGATGACGCCAATACGCAGCGTATTAGAAATACAAGGCAGGTCATGTGATCGAGTAGCAATCGTTTGTACCTGCACACAGATTTTGAAACGCTGCAACCGCACCTGAATAGAAGTAAGTGCGTCCGTGTCATATATTCATTGCCTCACTTAGGGAGTTTTTCATTATACGGCTTCACTATATGTCGTTTCTTTGAATTTATTTCCACAAAACGCTCGAATTATAAGAGCATTTGGCAAGAGAACTTCCCATACCAATTTGGTAACAAGAAGCATTTTCTAAGTGTACCCACGAAAAAACACATCTGGGAACACATAGCCCCACGGGCTTAGCAGGAAGGTGAAGGTAGGAGTAAATACCCGCCATTCGTTTTTACATTATAACAATTACGCTTGTTGAAACATATGGTCACCATTCCCTTGTATACACTGTTTTCAATGCAGCTCGATATGGTGCCGGCTGACATTTGATGCATTCCTTTGTCAATATGGACACATCCGTTGCAGTAAAAATAGACACCGCCCCATACTTCTTGGAGCGTCGGTTTTGAGAAAATATGAAGGTATGATTATGGTTAGAAACCACCACTACACAGATACACATATAAGGTATTGTTTCTTGTGGATTACATTAACGTATGTATGCCCCACAGTTTGGAGTATATAATCAGCCATTTTTTGACTTGAATATAATGAAATTACTATTAGTCGAACTAAAGAAGAAAAATAGATTAGGACAAGCAAATTGGGTCCGAATAACACCAAGTGGTATATCTATTATTGAATATCGATATATCTATGGTGCACATGTAACAATGAATGAAATGGTTGGACATATAAAGAAAGATGAGGCAGTATTTTTAAATGATCATCCGTAATGGAGTTGGTTTTTAATAAAATTATATATTTGTGTTTTTCTGTTTAGATACACTGGCTAATATAAAGCATTCGTTGTGAAATACATGACATCAAACACCAGTTGTCTTTTGGGTGTCCTGACGAAAGCCTTATTTGGATGACTAGACGTCCATGCGACAACAAGCTTATGCATATCATCTTGTGGTTTGACTTATATAAGACATCCCTCCACACCCTCATCAGCCCCCTCGCATCAAGCCTCCGGGAGCTGATGGTAGAACCAATGGAAAAGTGAGGGACCTTCGCAGTAGAAGACCGGGCCTATTTTCAACAGATAGTGATGGCATCTCTATCAGTGTCCCTAACACCATTTACAAAATTGGATGAGCTACTGTACAATTCTCTACAGGATCAATCTACCCTCATCACAGCCATCTCAAACAAGATGGTGGGTTTAGAATTTCTGGCTAACAGGGTGGACTTACGTTTGGATAAAGAGGCGGAAAACTCCCTAATGTGGCAAAATCGCCATTGTGATCTTGCAAGGAGGGAATCTGCGGACAAAGCCTTGTTGATGGATGTGCTGTTAGCCGACTGCAAGTCGGTGAGATCTCAATGCAAACAATCGAAGCCTGTAGAAGTGGCTTCCCCGCACCAGATATCGACAGAAAAGGAGCCAAATTCAGACAAGGCGGTGATTGTGATCACGTCAAATAAACCAGTGTCCCTGAAACCTTCCAGGGAGGAAAATATCTTCTCAATGTTTAAATCAAACAAGCTTCCCGAACCCAAGGAAGACTCCATATGTGGTAACAAGAAGCCTACTCAACAGAAACAAAAATCGAAAAATATGACATCTATGACCAAGCGGAAATCGAATGGGTCAAGAGCCTTTTTGAGAAATCTGCGCTCTCCACCCCCAACGGACAATAGACCCACATCAAAACATGCAAGGAAAGAATTGACGCTTCCTTTTGTGGAAGTGTTTGGCGTTCTCTAGAAAACATCTCCTGCTGAGAGTCAAGAGAAAGTAGTCGATCTTTCAAACTCCTGTCTCAGTGATCTAATTGAAGAAATTGAGAGGTGGAAGATGTTGACAATTCTAATGTGTCAAAATTGAGATCTAAATGGCCTTAGCTACCCAACCTCAAAATATTCCAAAGCAAAGGTCTAACACCAAGCGACTGCAATCAATAGCACAAAAGAATTCAGTGCGATTTGAAACAATGGAAGAAAAGCGAAAGAAAATTCAGCAAATATCAAGACCAATGGATACTCCCGCGGAAAGTGTGGCAAGGGCCAAAGGAGAGTGGGAGTCTCTGGGTCATTTTCAAATATTGGAAAATAGAAATCTAAAACCCCGAGAAGTGGTGGCTTCAATGACTAGCCCTAAGATTTATCTTCAGTGAATTATCGCTGGGCCTAATGTACCGATCTTGAATAGGAGGAATGTCTTGAGACTGCTGCACTGCATCCTACCACTGTGACAGATATCCACAGATGACATCAAGGTTGTGGAATTCGTACTAGAGAACAGGACGGATTGGGTTATTCTGCACATAACCTCACAGGCGATGAAGGATTCCCTTTTGAAACAAAATGAGAAACTCTTACCGCTAGGGTATGATATAAGTGAAAACCAGGAAAAGATTAGAGCCAACTGGAAGGAGGCGACAGACAATAAGAACAAAACAAAGAGTGACTCAAGAGTAATCATGAAGGATACACAGGCACGTAAGCCAAAGTCTCCGTCCTTTACAAAAAGGGATCTCATTCCGTTAAAGTGCACAGTGGAAAACCAGCACAAAATGCCCAATACTAATGGAGAAAACAAGTGGACACAAGGAAGGAGGATAGAGCTTTGGATTGGCTACCAGGGGCTTTAGGAAACCCTGGCCAGGAATAGATTGTTGGTCTCACGATGAGACATACCCTCAAAGTTGCTTCGTGGAATACGAGAGGATTTCGAGCTCTCTTTATTGAAAAGTCCCTTCTTTTGGTGCAGTTTGATATACTGTGCTTCAAGAGACATGGCTTTGATCGTTCCCCCTATGCAAAGGTTATTTAGCCTATCTGATTTCAGCTCCCAAAGGAATCATCAGACACCCCTTCTCAGCCCTGTTCACTCTGATAAAATAGGAGTCGGGTCTGAATGTAACTAGCTATGAAAACCCTAGCGCATCTGTGCAAATCATGAATTTAACAAGATCATCTAATGGACAGTGCATTCCCTATCTCCTAGTCGACATCTATTGGAGAGTGAATATGGCCAAGCAAATTAAATTTGTCCATAATGAGGGCAGTGAATGAGGCCATGAGAGAATGGGATGATGCAAGGATAATTCTATGTGGTGACCTTAATATCAAACTTCTTGATAAAGAAGAATGCCCATTGAAAGATTGTGAATGGGATGAGAGAGTGTGTAAGTGGATGACAGGTTTGAGGCTGAGAGATATGCATATGCACAATGCGCAAACAGAGGGAGATATCCATGTGGATATATGTGGAGAAATGGGTTATTAACATCTTGTATTGACTACTGTTTTGTGTCCTTAAATTGGAGAATGAAGGTGGATCAGAACATTATCTTCGCTGGAACCAGTGAAATGTTTGGAGAAAATGGGCGAGGTGGAGTTGGAATGGGGTAAGAACAGGTTAAGGTTGAGAAATAAGGACGTTACCAAAACAGTAAGTAAATACAAAGTACTGATCCAAACGAACCCGAATAGGGTAGACTATTTTGGGATCCTGAAGGATTTTTGTTAGAATGTGAGTAATATGGGTAAAAGAGTTCTGACCCCAAAGCATGTCTATGACATGGAAGTGGTGAGGTTGGGTGCCAAATGCGTGCTTCCATTCGAAAGATTCAGAAAGACGGTGAAATGTTAAAGAAGTTGAAGTAGGAGAATGGGATAACACCCTCCCTCCAATCTCATCCAGACCATGGCCTATGGGATCACGGCCCAGCCATCCCCCATGAGAGGAGTTCACTTACTTACCAGATGACAAAATACCCTGTTTCAAAAGCTTACACATACTAGGAGTATGCCCACCAGCAAGCCATGCTCAAGCCAACGCCTGCGACATGGATCAGCTCGACTAGAACAACAGCCACAAGTATCCACATCGTTAGAGATGCCATGACGACATAGCCAACTGACAAGAACACATGTGCCACCATGCACACTGGTCAATCACACACCAACCAACACAAAGAATATACTCAGTGCTATGACGTAGCGGACTGACATACTCACGGACATGGATCATTGCTATTTTTCACACAGGCCTTCTACAGCACCGCAGAAACGCAAGACGCCTGAAGAGCTTGTGTATATGCTTGCTGATGCTTTCTCGCTATCTATCACTATAAAGACGCTACCATGTATATCTAATGCTGTGTATGGCGCTTTGTCACCCTGCGACCCCCATAATATGGATTATGTACTGCCACCCACGAACTAGGCCCAAGTAGGCCGCAAGCAAGAGTCCCGAGGCAGGAGCCTCACAAACGAAAATCCTCTCAGAACGAAATACAAGTGCTGACCATGCAGAACAAGCCCCAGCGAGAGCCCGCAGCCAAGGCCACGATGTTGCAACCTGCATGCCGCGCGCCCAGCACCAAGGTTATACCTACAGGTGCCAAGCCCTCAGAGACAAAATACAAAATCCAATGCTCATAATTCTACTCCAGCTACGGTCTCCCCACACGTGACTAAGCCAAACTGTCAAGGTGCCAAGCCTACGAGACAGAGAACCGCCAGGGTCCCAACTCTGGGACACAACCAGCAACAGCGAAGCGGCAAGTTGGACACCTAGAGCGATGGGAAAGACCTGCTCACCAGCCCATAAGCAGACCTGTCCATTGTCCGCACAAACACATAGTTGCACATTGTTGCTAATGTCAGGTACACCGCGAGCTGGGAAGGACGATGGTCCCAGGTTTGGGGGCTCGCGGGAGAACCAATCAGAATACAGAGAGGCTCACCACTGACGCTATTACTCTTAGCCAATCACCAAAGGTCCCCTTGTAACAATTCCAATGTAACAACTGTTAGGGACAACCCAAGTGTACCACCTGACCCGTCCTCACCCACTAACATTTCTTCCCATAGGAGATCTATACTAACCCTACCACTCGAGGAACCAACCTGAAGTGGCGATAGGTTTTGTGATGATTTTCCCAGGTGACACAAGTAGCGCGTCATACTGCTGTAAAAAGGGCCTGCGAGCCCCGCTAACGACGAGAGCCACTCCGGATGCATACGGACTGAGCTTATCCCTGCCATTACTCCAATAAACAGCAGTCACTGCCTTGCTCCTTGTGTGCGTGTGTCATACTCCTTTTGGGACGCGGGAGGAGTTGGGGCCTCCCCAGACCCGGAGGTCCGCAGATGGCTCTGCCGGCCCCCGGGAGATCACCCCGACAAGTTGGAGGCACTGCTGAGATCTGTTTGAGGTCTACTACCCTGAGAGCACCATTTCAGGGCCTCTTGCAGCGGGGAGACCCGGCAGCGCGGCCCCCTCTGCCGTTGCCCCTTTTGGGAACTACAGGACCATCGCGGAACTGCGAGAAGACCGGACAGCGCAACCCGGATAGTGTCCCTCGGGAGCCGACTTGAGAAGTATCCCGCCTGCGGTTGGCGAGTGTCCAGACGTGGTCCAGACGAGGGGAGGTGGCGAGCCGCTTTGGAGGGGTGCACGTGGTCGGGCGGCCCCGCCTCAAGAGGACTTGGTGAGTATGACACACCCAACAAGCAACGTAATGTTGTGCAGGAAGGGGAAGGAATTGTGAAAAGGGTGGTGGGAGGTGTTTACAGTGTGACGTAAAAGATTTGATAAATAAGTGACGATAGGCAAGTGAGCGGTGGCTGGACAGGCACGAGGGCCGTCTTCTACCGCGTCACGGAGCGAATTGGGTGGAGCCGAAAGGCACCACATGTGGTTGTCAGAAGGCACTGATTTGTCAAGATTGCGGGCACCTGTAGGAAAGGGGTGTGGCTTTCCTATGAATTGGCGTTATAGATCAATGAGTAGATGAGGATCCCTACTAATTGAGTGGTGAAGCTCATTAGGTAGATGAAGTTTCCCCGCAGGAGGTGGCTAGATTGTTCCCGAGTGCGGAAGATGGTTGGCAGGTTAAGCTCCCCCGGTGAGGGGCGTATCACACGCGATGCGACGCAGCGTCAGCAGTCCGATTATGAGAGTTTATTGTGGTTTACCTTGCTCCGGTTGAAGCGAGAGGACAGCTGTGGGGTTTACGAGGGACAAAAGGGGTTAAAACTTATTGCGCTCTCTTTCATTTTGTAAAGGTTTCTTACCGGTAATAGTTTGAAGAAGTTGGTGACGTCACCCGCAGGGCTTGTATAGGACACCGCGACCATCTCGGGTTGATCAAGGGGTGGCTGGGGGATAGGAAGTGGAAAAGGGTGGGATAGAAGAGGTGAGGAGCCGCGCACGGAGAACGCCGGTGCCTCCCGATAAGGGAGGGGCAAAAGAGGGAGAGGTGGCCGCGCACGGAGAACGCCGGTCACGCTCAGCAAGGGGGTTGGAAAAGGGAAGGGAGAGGTTTGAAGAAGAAGGAAAGGTGGGGCGGCTGTAAAAGCACGCTACACAGGGCACACAGCCGCAGGGGGCTTCGTACGCCACGGCCGTAGGGGGCCATATTGGTGACATCAAGGGGGACAAATAATAAAGGAAAAGAACTGTATATTTTGAACTTGTATCAACTTTCAGTGGACAGTCCGAAGTCCCCAGTTTACGGGGCCAGGTAAAGAAGGTTGATATTGAGAAAAAAAAACTGTAACATGGCTACATACTACGGGTCGGGGTCTGGAGTGAGGGGAAACGCTTTAACTACACTGCTCCAACACATTTGCACGTCACTATCACCATACAAGGAGAAGATTAGTAAGTATAGTATCGACTGGACACAAGGAACAGGCAACAAAATGCTGACACCATGGCTGCCTAACGGCAGCTTTGACTCATACACCCAACACTCGCTATTGACATACATACATAACACGTACAAAGGAAAGAAATTAGCTCACCATATAGAGATGTTTAACTTGTGGAAGATGTTCCAGGGAGCCAGGCCAGGGGCAATGGGGATGTTCACTATGGAAGGGGCAGCAGAGGAGAAAGAGAGCCAAGAAACAAAGGGAGGCAAGGAGGAGAAGGAGAACAGAGGGGGCATGCGCACGGCAAGCATCAATGCACTATGCGCAGAAGAGAGCAAGAAGGAGAAAGAAGGATCAGGTACATCATCAGAGGAGGAGGTGAAAAAGGAAGAGACAGAAGATATGCCTTTGGCGAAGGTAGTGAAGAAGGAAGAAGGAGGGTTGTACCCAGTGACACAATTAAGAGAAGCCGGCAGACAACAACTGACAGCCGCTGAGGGGTACTCTAACCCCGCATACAGCCCTCCACCATATGCTGCTACAGTTAGCTACCAGAGGGGGGAGGAGGTGACGAGCACGGTAGGTTCAAACTCCACGCAGGCAGGCACGAAGGGAGAGAAGAAAAGTGGGGAACACACAGCAAACATATGACCAGACGAATGGATAGCAGCACAGGTGCTCTTAAAGCTCTGGGGGGCACTAACAGGGGAAGAAGAGGAGGCAGTGAGGAGGATGACTAAGGAAGACGCGGATAACAGGCAGACAGAGACAGAGGCGAGTAAGACTCTGTCACAGGCAGAGGAAGAGATGCTGGAGGGAAGGTTGGCTGAATTAAGAGACGCACGAAGTGCACTGATCAGACAGCTCGAGCAAGAAGCACGAGGAAGGAAGGAGAGAAAGGAGAGTAGGGACGAGCAGGAGAGGATGAAGGAGTGAATGGAAGAGAGGAAGAAGGAAGCAGAGCGGATGATGGCAATAGCAGAGAGGGTGTCACTCATGGAGCAATGGGAAATCAGAGGGAAGGAGGAAGAGAAGGATAGGGAAATGGAACTGTGGACAAAGAAAATACTATCTGAAAGCGCCCGGAAATATGAAGAAGGCAAAGTAATAGAGAGCATATTTGAAAAGGAAAGGGAATAATGGAAAAGGAAGGAAGAGGAAGAGAGGATATTAGCGAAGGTAAGTGCCGAGGTGTTGGAAGAAATAAAACAGAAGAGAGTGGAAATAGGTGGTGAAATAATAGAGAAAAAGGATGAAGAGAGTGGGGATAGGAGGGTGGAGCGCGGAGTAAGAACATACACACGCCAGGACCCAGAGGTGGCTACAACATCAACTCAAGGGGCAGCTGTTAAAGGAGAAGAACACAAGGAAGCAGACTTAATAGATTTATGGACGGTGACAGTGGGGATCGTCTTTTCTTGATGGATTTTACAGCGAAGAGGAAGAATGTGCAGGGAAAAGTGGAGGAGATGGCAATGGGGAAAGTTTAGACAAACTGTACATTACATGCACCAACCGCGAGTCACCATGGTCATGCGGAAGAAGGGAAGAAGATAAGAAAGGTTAAGAGCAGGTAAGAGGGGTAGAAAGGAGAACGTCACAACCATTAACACCGACACCAGTACAAACACCACGCCCTCTACCAACACAACATCCAGCACCACGCCCACTGACACCAACCCTTTCACACACCCCATACGTCGACAGACTTAAGGACCTCCTAGGGTGCAGACAGGCAGAATGGGTAATCATGCCCACAATGAGGGAGGACGGCAAAAGGAGAGGGAGGAAAAATGAAGTGGACGATAGAGCAATTAATTGTAATATTGATATGATTGAAGAATTACCCGACACAGGGGAGGAGGATGAATACACTGACATAACCCCACGGGCACGGGGGGAGATGAAGGGGTACAATCTAATGCCACTTCTGGAAAGAGGAGGAGCCAGACCACACTATGTTCCCTGGAAGCATGCAGATAAAGAGAATATTAAATGCAGACTCCCATCACTAAGTGGAGGAGCAGGAAAGTGGATTTATGAGATGGAAAAACACACTGAGGGGCAAAAGTTAGCGGTGGGGGACGTGAAGGGACTGCTAATATCAATATTGGGGGATGCTGCAGATGAAATATGGAAAAGGGCAGTCTTCCCAGGGGTCACTATAACTGACACATCACATGATGGAGTACCATTTGCCAAATGCAGACATGCGCTGTGGCAGGCTCTAAGGGTCCAATACCCAGACACGTCAGACATAGGAGCTATAACGTCACGCAAGATGCGTGAGAATGAAGATCCTGTTGATTACATCCAGGAGATTCAGGAGAAGTGGCGCCTGGAAACTAGGGAGCAGTGGGATAAAACACCAGCAATTTTTTACCATATCTTGGCTCTGTTTGAGTTAAGGAATAGGCCAGGGTCAGAATACCACCTCACACCCCACGAGGTGGTGACTGGATGTCAAATGCGCCTCCCACTTACGCCACCATCAAGGGCCTTGACCGACTATGACAGCTCTGCAAATGTTTTTGGTGATGAAATGTATCAATATGTGTCTTCCTTGATTACTAGTGTCGCCTTTATCTCTCAACAGCTCGAGTGCATGCGGGGCAGGTCGAAAACCACTGGACAAGAAGACACAGACGAGGAGCAAGGACAAGCTAACTGGACTTTTGCGGAAGGAGACCACGGTCTCCTCCTCAACTTCAACCGCCGGTGGAACAGCCCTCGCTTCACTGGGCCCCACCAGCCGGAAGCAGTAGCTCCTCGAGCTGTAAAGCTGCATGATAAAAAAGTGTGGAACCACCTGCATGATGTCAAGCCCTACAAAGATAAGACCCGCCCTTGCGTTGACAACAGGGCCAACGCAGCAACAACAACAACGAAGGACAACACAGCAACAACTGCAACAAAATACAATTGGGACACTGCCCCTGGCCCACCCTCATCCACTGACTCTAAAAACTTTGGACATTCACCCACAGCCCACCCCATGGTCACGAGATCCCAGGTCAAACAAAACCCCTGCCCCAGCAAGCCCGCCCCTGCCACTACCCAAATAAAGGACATTGCCTAACAAATTGTTAAGTTGCACCACACTTGCAGACACGTGCATGTTCTCTTTTTCTTTTGTCTCGCACATGCAGGTATTGCGCACAACTGTTTCTGTATAAGGAAGAGTGAAGAGAATAACATTGCGTTTGTAGCCCAGGGGTAAATGCTGCCCACAAATGACAACACCCCTGAAGCTTTGTCACACCAATTTGTATATGCTATAAAAAGACCAAATTATTTAAAGAAGAGAAGGATACGTGTATATTACAACACGTTCATTTTGGCCATAGAACAATCATTCCCACATCTCCATGGCCACTTACCAGCTCTGAGAGAGAGGTCACTGAGATTAGCGTGGAAACAGCTTTTCGCCTGGGCATTAAACGACTACCTGATAGGGAGAGCTTAACAACTAACACCTTAATGCATATCTGTTAGAGATTTTCAGGCGGGCACCTTTAGCATCACAAAGAATTAGCTGCAGGACCGCAGCAAAGGTAAGAGCAAAATGCCAGTGATATTAGCTATTGTATTAAAAATTGTATGAGTATTAGTTATCACTGGTCTTCTTGCTGCCTGTGTCTAGCAGACACGCCATGCTTCTCGAATTATGGCTGCACCTAAAACTAATCTACCCCCTCCCACAGCTGCAACAGGTACGGTGTCAGGTGGTACAAGTGACACAAGAGGTAATGGGAATAGGGTTAAACGTAGCACATATGCACATAACAATGGGATTGATACATATCTCACAGATTCAGCACACATCACGAACAACATGTGGTATCAGCACATGTCCAAAATTGGTAAGCAGACAACTAAGGACAACTGCTATGTGTGCTCGCTGATCCCATACGCCATGAGCACGTCAAGGACGTTTGTAGCTACTGAAGTACCGGCAAGGACAGTCAAATGCCTAATATACATGGCACTGTTCCAAACAAAAGGACGATTTAAAGGGACAGTGGTATCATTGCAATGGAAGACAAGAGACTCATACCCTTATGAAAATAACTTCATCAGAACTCTTAACATGTACAACAGCTACCGCCTACACACTCAAGGGTTCAGATACGTAACGGATGGCCCTGAAAAAGGAGAGACGAAAAAAGTAATGTTACAATACCTGCCGTGTGATTGGTATGCAAGTAAAATTGCGGGTGAACAAGGTTGCTGGGAAAGAGCTCTCATTGTAATATATGGGAAGATATACACGAATGAAGGATGGACAGATGGAGTGGTAGGGAGCAATATGGTAACAAACGAAAATGCGAACTCAATAAACGAAACAAACTACAAGTGTTGGATGGAGTGGGTAAAAAGTGTACCACTGTTAACATGGCTGGAGAAAGATGAAGATCCAATAACTATACTACCACTAACTGCACCCACACTGTGCTATCAACACAACGGTGATGTCGATGTTGGGAATAACAACAACTGTAAAAGTACAATATTGATACCTGAGGGGGGTGTCGGTACAGCTGTTATAATGGATCACTATTGGGCCTGCAGCTATACGGCATATCACACACTATCTCCATCATGGAATGGGATATGCACTATGGTACACATCAACGTACCATCCCTGGTTGTGCCTCAGAAACACGTCAACATGGCTAACTTCCCCAAGATAGACGAAGGAAATAAAAGGAGGAAAAGGTCTGTCAGGTTTGAAGGAGGTGAAGAGAAGAACGGCGCAAACATTCTGTCAAGAGTGAAAAGACAAGGTGAACCACTGACAGGAAACTACCTGTTCCGGAAACAGCTCTCACTTCCATTGCACTAGAACACAGGCTATTTAGCAGAGCAGCAATATTCTTCTCATCAATAATACACCCACAACTACAGGCATATGCAAATGCAAAATGGCTCCAGATTACCCGCTGGGAGCTAATGATGATGATGGCTTCAACGCAATAAAAGAAGAACTCAGGGCGGTACGTATGGTAGCACTACAAAACAGATATGTGCTAGACCTCCTCACGGAAATGGAAGGAGGAGTTTGTGCAAAGATAGGACAATCATGTTGCACATTTACCCTGCTAATGATGCAGACAATGGAACGCTTACTGAAGCAGTATCACAACTTGCCCTGATGCACTCGAAAATGGTTGAAGAAAGTAAAGGAGTGAAGAAAGATGACAGCTGGTTCTCCTTTTTGCGGTCATGGATGCCCTCATGGCTGTCATATGGACTGAAATTGGTAGTTGGCTGTCTATTAATAGGAGTGGCTGTGTTAATAGGAATGAGGGTTTGGAAAGCAAGAAAAGCATGTACAACGGACGAGATGATGGAAATGGTCGGCATGCAGGCCCTGCTCCCAGCCGAAGACGACAAGCACACGGACATGATTATAGAAGAAAGAGAAAGGTTGCATAAACAGATACTTGAAAATCACCTAGACCCGCCATCTGTGAAGGTGGAGAACCCGAGGAACCCGAGGAGCTATGTTGGAAGATGGGTATACTGTAAACCCGGCGGCGGATGCGTTTATATGTACTGGTCATTTGAAGATCATGTCAACCACTACGGACACCTGGCTGGAATAATGAAAGTATGGAGAGTAAAAGGAGATAAGGAGAAGGATGATTTTGTGGTCGACAAGTCGACCAGAGGGGGGACTGAAGTAAAAAAATGGGATAACACCCTCCCCCCAATCTCATCCAGACCATGGCCTAGGGGATCACGGCCCAGGAATCCCCCACGAGAGGAGTTCACTTACTTACCAGATGACAAAATACCCTGTTTCAAAAGCTTACACATACAAGGAGTATGCCCACCAACACGGCATGCTCAAGCCAACGCCTGCGACATGGATCAGCTCGAATAGAACAACAGTCACAAGTATCCACATCGTTAGAGATGCCATGATGACATAGCCAACAGACAAGAACACACGTGCCACCATGCACACTGGTCACTCACACACCAACCAACACAAAGAATATACTCAGTGCTATGACGTAGCGGACTGACATACTCACGGACATGCATCATTGTTATTTTTCACATAGGCCTTCTACAGCACCGCAGAAACTCAAGACGCCTGAAGAGCTTGTGTATATGCTTGCTGATGCTTTCTCGCTATCTATCCCTATGAAGACGCTACCATGTATATCTAATGCTGTGTATGGCGCTTTGTCACCCTGCGACCCCCATAATATGGATTATGTACCGCCACCCATGAACTAGGCCCAAGTAGGCCACAAGCAAGAGTCCCCAGGCAGGAGCCTTACAAACGAAAATCCTCTCAGAATGCAATACAAGTGCTGACCATGCAGAACCAGCCCCAGCGAGAGCCCGCAGCCAAGGCCACGATGATGCAACCTGCATGCCGCGTGCCCAGCGCCAAGGTTATACCTACAGGTGCCAAGCCCTCAGAGACAAAATACAAAATCTAATGCTCATAATTCTACTCCAGCTACGGTCTCCCCACACGTGACAAAGCCAAACTGACAAGGTGCCAAGCCTACGAGACAGAGAACCGCCAGGGTCCCACGTCTGGGACACAACCTGCAACAATGAAGCAGCAAGTTGGACACCTACAGCGATGGGAAAGACCTGCTCACCAGCCCATAAGCAGACCTGTCCATTGTCCGCACAAACACATAGTTGCACATTGTTGGTAATGTCAGGTACACTGCGAGCTGGGAACGACGATGGTCCCAGGCTTGAGGGCTCACGGGAGAACCAATCAGAATACAGATGGGCTCACCACTGACGCTATTACTCTTAGCCAATCACCAAAGGTCCCCTTGTAACAATTCCAATGTAACAACTGTTAGGGACAACCCAAGTGTACCACCTGACCCGTCCTCACCCACTAACATTTCTTCCCATAGGGGATCTATACTAACCCTACCACTCGAGGAACCAACCCGAAGTGGCAATAGGTTTTGTGATGATTTTCCCAGGTGACGCAAGTAGCGCGTCATACTGCTGTAAAAAGGGATAGCTCAACAGGACACAGAGCATATGCTAAAAATGGTATGTGCCAGGAATACGAGAAATCTTTGGTAATTGATAAACAATGGAGGAAACTTCAGGACGGCCAACTCTATAAGTATGGTTGTGGAGGAAGCCTGGGTATCCCATTATACCTCCCTATTTGTCGATCCGGGAAGAGTAGAGAGAGAGGGAGGGGGCTCCGTATCTTCGAGATGGAAATTTGTATTTGATGAGGAGGAAGCCCAGGGAATGATTGGGAATTTGAGCTCATCTAGAGCAGCAGGGTCTGATGGGCTATCTAACCAAGAACTGAATAAAAATAAGGACCAGTGGGGGAGGCAATCATAGTCATGATATTTAAGGAGAGAGATAGGGCAGATCCCAAGAAATACCACCCCAGCGCACTTCTTGATTCATTGGGGAAATTGTTTGCAATCTAGCTATTGAGAGATCTAAATACATATGTGGGCAGGAGTGGAATTTTGGAACCAAGACAAACAGGGTTTGTTAAGGGTTTAGGGACAACCCTTAATCTCTTTATTATTAATATTCTTAAAGAGAGGGCCCTGGACTCAAAAACATGTCTATATCTTCCATTCATGGACCTCGAACAGGCTTTCAACGGGGTAATCAGAGAAACGCTTTGGCTTAAGTTGAGAGCCTGGCACTGCCCCGTCGACCTGGTTGAGGCCATGGAAGCTATGTATTCCAACTTCTTAGTACGGATTAGATTGTTGGATCATGGTTATCTGACCAGGAAGATGCCTACATATCGGGGATTAAAACAGGGGTATGCATTAGTCCCCCTGTTGTTCTGCCCCTATATTGCTGATTTGGCAGTGTCCCAGAAGGACGTGTTAGCCTTTCCTCCTACAATCAATTTTGCTGAAGTCCCCAGGGTATTATTTGCAGACGATTTAGTCTTTTTGGATTTGACGCCCATTAGCCTTCAGAGGAGAATTGAGACATTCAGAACATTTCTTACTAGAAATGGTATGACAGTCAATGTGGTGAAGTCTAAAATTTTGACTATGATGTCTGCACATAAGAAGAAGGTTGGTGGTTTCACATGGACAGTGGGAGATAAACCCCTTGAAATAGTGGAATTCATTATATACCTTGGGGTGGTGGTAAAAAGGAACCTGGATGAAAATTATCAATGTATTCCTCTAAGGTCCAAGGTTTCTTCCTTAACCAACCAGGGAAAGGCCTTCCATCGAAGGTATGGGAGGTTCTCTATGGTACTGATCATTATGTTCTATAAACAGAGGGTCGCCCAGATTCTCACTTATGGGGCAGAGGCCGTTCTGCATCTGTCCTGGCAAATCTGGGAAAGGCTAGAGGGCTTCTTTTGGCGGCGAGTATTAAAACTCCCTAACTCGCTGCCTATGAACTCGATTAGGAATGAACTGAGATTGCAATCTCTCGTGTCTCTAGTGTTATGGAAAGCAGTGGCCCTCTACAGAAAAAGATATGAACCTGCAGTTGCCCCCTTTGCTATCTTTGACCCTGGTAAAGCAGGGCAGGATAGATACATAATGCAATGGGAAAATATGGTGGAAATGATCTGGAAGAAAAATGTATTGATATGAGTGAGCTGGTGGGAAATCCTGTTAAAGCCAAAAAGAAACTCCAAGTCTTAAATTGGATTACAACAGTGGAGAAATGGAGTCAGGATAAACTGCGACAGCCACTTGATTGAGAGCCAAAACGTCTAAACTGTATACCAGTATATCTTTAAAAATGTCCATCGCGGTATATAGAGACCTCCTTCTTAGATGTCGATTGAACATGCTGAATACAATGGGCAAGGAAAAGGCCTGGGATTAGGAATGCCCAATTTAGATTCTGGAATGAAATAGGAGGTGTAGAAACAATGTTTCATTTAGTAAACACTTGCAAACCACTAAGGGAAGTGAGGAGAACATTTCTGAAGGGGAATATGAGCTCCTGCGGGTCATTGAGGCCCACACAATGGTGGGAATGGGTGCATTTAGAGGAAAGAACCAGCTTAACCATTGCTGTTATGAAGATAGTGGCATTTATACTAAAAGAAGCTGTGAAAGCGGAGGGCAAGCGAGCTGGAAATAGAATGAATTAAAAGTTTCTCTAAAGTGGAGGTTTTTGTCTTTGTCTTTTCTTATTTTCTCCCCTTCCTACTGCCCTTCTTGGTTGATTTGTTTTAAACAAGTAGCGATTTGAAACCTCAAGTGGGTTATTTTAATTGATTTATTTTATTGATTGCAATGTGAATAATGTGTTAATGTGTTAATGGAGGATTGTTATGTTAAAGTTTTAAACTCTTGTTCTTTTTTTAAACCAATAAAACATTGTTATGAAAAAACAACAAGAACAGATAATTCTGCAGCCTGCGCTGAATAGGTTGACGGTAATCATCTGCTTATTAGTACTTCAAAGGTGCCCTATCGGGTCACCCTTACTACTGCCGATCCCGAATGTCTCAACCCAGTTTGTTGGTCAACCTTGGATGAACCATCAATGAAAACCACTGCCTTTCTTCCCAGAGCATTCTCTCTAACATGGAGAATATCATTGTAACATTCAGTGTAAGTGACACAGTCATGCACATCATCATCGTCTCCCACTGGTTTGGCTAGGAACGTTGCTGGATTCACTGCTCTACACCTTACAATTTTATTTTGAGGGTTTAAGATAATTACTTCATACCCCAATGCTCTTTGATGGGCCACTGTGCTCGTGAAATTCTCTAAAATTTCAAATGACGCATGCTCTGCAAACAGAGTTAAGTAACTTCCCATAGTTATACTTGAAGCCTTTTCTATGGCACATGTAGCAGCCCCCAAGATTGCTCACATGAATAGTGTCCTTCATAACTTGATCTAAGATCCCACTGTAATAAGCTAATGGTTTGTGACCATGTCCTAGTGTTGTCCATTGAATAAGGACTGCTGTCATCACCTCTCCATTTCAATGAGAAAATAAGTCAAAATCTTCTATAATTTGGAATCCCTAATACAGGAGATGTGCTAATCGCATTCTTTAATTGCTTCAATCATGTTGTCCGTCCACACCAATTTAGTTTTAGTCACCTGTGCTTCTTTGAGTGCTTACCAGAGTAGTCGAATATATGTGCTGTAGTCAAAGGCCCAAGCCCTGCAGTAATTGCATAGACCTGAAAATTGCTGCATTTGTCTCACTGTGTTTGGCCGCATGGTACCCATAACAGCTTCTGCTCTTTCAGGTGTCAATATTTTGCCTTCATGCGATATTAACTGTCCTATGTATAACACTTCTTCTTGACAATACTTTAATTTTTATTTGTCTGCTTTGTACCCTTTCTCTGCAAGAATCGTCATAGGTTTGACAGAGTCTTCTCTGCATCTCTCTTCTGTCTCACTACACACTACAATGTCATCTACATATTGAATAATGGCGCTTTCGAGCTTGACATTTCCTGAGTCCAAGTCCATCTGAAGGGCTCTGTTAAAAATGGATGGGGACTCACAGTACCCCTGAGGTAATCAAGTATGTTTCAGGCAAATGGTTCTATATGAAAAGAAAGTCAAATCATGTGAGTCCTCGTGTAAGGGAATTGAAAAAAATTCTGTTTAGAAATCGACAACAGTAAAATATCTGGCTGTTGACGGGATATTGCATGATATTATTGCAGGGTTTGGAACTTCAACTATATGGTCTAAGGGGCAAAGGTCCTGAATTAATCTCCATGATCACCCTTGAATTTTTCTTAATAGGGTACATGGCCGTGTTGCCTGGCGAATCTGATGGTTCCAGAATGCCTTGTTTCATTAGTGCAGACATGGTTTTGAATATCCCCTCATCCGCTTCTCCCGACATCGGATACTGTTTTGCATGTGGCAAAATAGCTCCTGGTTTAAACTTAATTTTCACTGCTCCTACTCTTTTAAATAAGCCCACGTCATATGGACTTATGGTCCATAAGCTACTTGGCACTTTTTCCATATCTTCCTGAAAAAATGGCAGCAACATTTCTGCCAACTCCATTCTCTGTGGTACCTTTATACTCTCAACTTTAATCCAATAAGTGAGACTTATAAAGAATACTAATTCGTCATCCTTAAACAGTTCCTCATCTGTCAGGTCTGGCAGTGTATATCCTTCACTGATGACTATCACTGTTCTCCATCCTCTTCCCTCATCGTCTGTCCCATGAAGCATTACCCTTTCTTCTCTTACCATTGCTGGTTCCAATTTCAAAGGAATAACTTGCCCTTCCTCATCATCCATGACAGTTTCTGGCCTGAACAAAAATGTATCCGGCAGCCTTATTATTTTACCTGTTAATTTAGATAACCATGATAGTAAAAAGTGCATTTCATATAAGAATACTTACTCATCTCGGGGGCCTCCCCGTAAAGCTTTCCTTCCTGCAAAGGCTAGTATAAATTCCCTCACATTTATATAATGTATCCCTGGGCTTGAACACACTATGCCTTTGTCAGTAAAAGATATCGTAATGTTAAGTTTTGACATTTGATCACGTCCTAATATATTCACTGGTGTCTGTTTGGAATATAGCAATGGCATAGACATGTTGTGTTCCCCTATAGAAATAGGTTATTCATCTGTAAATGGAACTAAAGTCGTCACCGCAGTAAATCCATGCGCATTCATGGCAATGCCTGACATTGAAAATGTTCCCTCACAGACACATGTACGAGTCGCTCCCGTGTCCACAAGAAATGAGTATGTCTTGACTCCTATCGTCACCTTAACCCTTGGTTCCTCTTGCTGGTCTGGTGTTACAGATAATACTGAACATATCAGGTCATCCTGTGGGCTGTCTTATTGTGGGTACATTTCCTCCAACCACAGTCACACTCCCTAGTTTGCGTTTGACTACCTGTGTAGCTCCCGTATCCATCTGCCATTGTGATGCACCTGTCTGTTGCATTGGGATATATGGTATCTGTGAGTGGGTGCCTGTTGCATTTGCACGGGTGCTTGCTGTTGCTGCCCCTGTAATGATTACGTTTGAATTGGTACTTGTTGGAATTGCTGCAGTTGTGACACTTCTATCTGCATTGGCGCTTGCTGAAACTGCTGTGGTTGTGGCGCATTGCCTGTTTTCTCGTATGATCTTGGGCATAATATCCTTGCGTGTCTGTGTTACATTGTGGAGCATATCCCACCCCCCCTCTTGAAGATTGCCAATTCTGCTGTGGCATGGCTGCTCTACTACTACATACTCAAGGCATGTGCCCTTATTTTCCACATTTTCCACATTTCCAACATGTCAATGATTGTTCACCATTAAATCCTCCACTTCCTTGAGGTTTTTTGAAATCCTCCTCGTCCTCCTCCTTGAATCCCATTCCCTCTGCCTCACGGCACATAATTATTCCCATTCTGATCTTGGGCATTGACTATATTATTTTGCTGTGGGTATTGTTCTCTTTGCGCTGTGCTTCCCTCACTGCTTGTCAACACTGCTCCCTCTAGAGGTATTCAAATTGGCGCGAGAGCCCAGCATGAAATGTTTTTAAAAAAAAGTGTTCTTTTTTTTTAGATTGGAGGAAATGGGCAGGGACGGCTTAAATGGTCAGACTGCAATATAAAACTGTCTCAGGCACCATTGAAAAAGTGGCCCACATTTTCAAAGGGATATTCATTCCATCACAGACTGTTTGAATAGTACCCAAGGGGGTGTTTTATCTTAAAATGTAAGCAAATTGTGATATTTAAAGAATATTTAATCATCAACAATTTATTCAGCAACAACAGTCAAAACTACTAGCTGCATAGTGAAGTAACTCATCAAACTGACCCTATAAAGTAGGCCATTTTGACAGGCCCACGCTAGCATTTTGCATTTTTGGTACGGACATTGCCCTTTAAGCCAGTTCGAGCCTGGTGACTCATCCATAATGGGCGAGGGTGCATCCACCCAGTGGCACCCTCAACCATTATGGTGGAGCCGAGGAGCTAGCCCAGTGAAACACTGAGAACTCCCTCAGCCTCTTTTCCAACTGACGGAGTGCTCCTGGGCTGGCAGAAATGTCAAAGGGAAACACAGTTTCCCTTTGACAGTTCAGTTCCCCAGCCGCACATGCTCACTGAGCCATGCAATGCTGGGGGTGTTTTGCTTCACCAACCTTGAATAGCTCGTTGGACATGCTGACTGAGGCACTGCATGTCTGTATGTGCGAGGGGGGAGCTCCTGAGAATCCTCGCACATGCGGACAGAGCAGCCTGGAGCAGGGTCGTTACAGCACCCACGCGCAGGCCCCTGCAGAAGGTACGTTTATGTCCATTTATTTTTTATTTACATATATGTATGGATGCATGTTGCTTGTGTTATGAGTGAGGTATGCTAATGAGTGCTTGTGTGAATGATGGAGTGATTTCTGTGTGAATGTGTATGTGTGTGTGTGTGTGTGTGTTTGTTTTGGTCCGTTGAGCTGATGTTGGCGAATGGGGGGTTTAAGGGGGAAGGAGGGTTGTACAACAAAGGCACTTTAAAAATGCCTTTGTTGCACAATCCCCCTACCCACCTGCCAAAATGATCTCTCCTTCTGAGGGGCTGTGGAGACCAGGGGACAGGGATGTTAATTTTTAACTGGATATCTATCATAGGACGTCCAGCCGGCAATGGCCCTGGGACTGTGCTGGGAGCAGGGCGAGGGTGCCCTGGGACTGTGGTGGAAGCAGGATGGGCAGGAGCCATGGGATAGGGGTGCGAGCAGGATTTGGAGGGCCTATGGTCTGTGGTGGGGTGGGGAGAGCACAGGGTCTGGGCTAGGAGTGGGATGAGGGAGGCCAGAGACTGTGATGGGAGCAGGTGGGGGAGCCCACGGACTATACTGGGAATATGGTGCGGTAACAGCGCATGATAGTTCAAAGCCATTTGGACTTACTGTCCATTTTGCATATTTGCGGGGCCCGGCATGCCCACATTTTGCTTGGGGGGGCCCAGGCCCAAAAAGTTTGAAGACCACTGGCACTTTGGTAACTTTTTCTGCACCAACTTCACCTCTTCCTTCCCTCAGCTTTTTTCTTATCTTTTTCTTTTAATATTCTACAATAATGTACGATTGCCAATCCGGCCATGATTTTGCTTTCATTCCCACCTGTTTCTTTAACTGCCTCTGCACTGGTTCTGGCAATCCCTGAAATAATATATGGTAAAATAATGCTACAGTTTTATCCCATGGTTCATGCATCCCTGCGCTCCATTTATCTTGAATATCCTGAATAAAAGCAATGGCGTCTACATCTTGCCTCATCTTCTGAGTCAATATCACCCCAATATCCAATGTATCTGGATATTGTACTCGTCATAGATCTGCTCTACAGTTATTGAATGGTGCTCCATCATGCACTGTATTTTGTGTAGTTAATATTGGGTACCCTGCTCTTTTCCAAATGTCATTAGATCTTTCCCCCAGAATGGATGACAATAGGCCTTTTATATTGCCTATAGCTTATATCATTCATGACGTCCTTTTCTCTAATTCCTTAATCCATTTTCCTGCACCGGACGGCAAACTCAGTAGTGTGCATTTTAAATTATCCCTATCCATCTGGGAACATTGTAAATATTGTGGTCGACCCCCTCCTTTCTCTCATAGTGGGAACTGTGAAAACCCTGATCCTTTATCATACCTACCCACGGTCCTTTTCTTCCAGACAGCATTATCATCACCTGCTTGTTTTCTCCATGTCAATGCCCTTAGTGTGTTCACATAGGGTGGGGACGCATCCCCTGTACTGCACAATCGTACTTGTAGTTGTTCAGTATATGGTACTGGTTCTGGTGTTTTTTTATGGGGTTCTCTAGATCTCGCCATTTTACCTCTTTATCTATGCTTGATTCTCCTGAAAATCTGCACGCGCCTTCTTCTTGCGCGTTCTTATTTTGTTTCCTTTTCTCATCTGACATCTTTATACCCCAACTTGAGTGACTAGTGTCCTCTTCCACACCCTCAAGATCTAACCCACTTAAGGATATAATCCTATGATCGTTTATTCTGGCATCATCTAAACTTCCTCCTGTTCCCCTAAAGGATGCTCCTTGTTCACCCTCTTGAGTCCTGTACCCTTCCTCATCCCTCATTTGTCTTTATAGTTTTCCCCTCCTTGTTCCTATGCTCTCCGTATCTTCTTCTGTTCATGTTGGCATATCTAATGGTCCTCGCCATCCTGCACGGGACGGTTGCGATCCTCTCTCTTTTTCAGTTTGCTCTTGTGTTTCTATGGGTAATATGCTTCTATGGCATAAATATTCAATCTCAGCATCTTTAAATCCCCTGCTTCTATTAATTTGTTCCTCCCTTCTCCTAATTTCCCAGGATTTCTCTTCCTCTCACCTCCTTGCAACCTACATGCTTTCAATGTGTGGGCTTCTACTTTTTGCATCTCTTCTAACCTCTCTTTCTCCCTTTTTGCCTCATGCTTCCTTCTCTCTCCCATTTGTTTACATTCCTTGTCTCTCTCTTGTTTATATAACCTCTCTTCTTCCTTCTCTTTCACGTTTTTATCTTGTTCTTCCCTTCCCCTCTTTCTTGTGCTCCACTAATACCTTTGCCAAATAACTTAAATAGTATTTATCCTCCCATCCATTCATTCTGTACTATTGTTGTACCCTTACCCATATCTGTTGTTCTCCTTTGTTTCTCTGCCTCTTCTTCTTCTATCTCTATCTGTTAATCTATCCTTATTCTCATCACACTGCTTCCCTGCATATATTTACGTTCTCTTCTTTTGTTCTCTTCTTCTGTCTCTTCACTAATATAGGCAGAGGGTTCATAGAGTGCCCGCTGCTGTTTTCAATTCCTTTAAAGGGAAAAACTCTCAATGTCTTGTTTCTCAGAAGGGGAAAGAGGAGCTGAAGGTATTACGGCTTCCCCTTTGAGTTGACTTAGCATCCACGCCTAGTAAACTGGGTCTTCCTTCTCATTCTGATACATTTTCTAGCGCTCTAATACTGCCGATCTCATCTGTAGCTTCTTTCCCTTATATGTGGTATGCAAATATGTCATCAAATTTCGCAATACTATGTTTGATTATGAACCTCCTGGAGCCCAGGGCATAAATGTTTTATGATTGTGCCCTTAATCCATTCGGAATGGTACTGCATAATCTTGGCTGTATATCTTGGTAATGTCCTACATAGGTGTGTGAGAGGTGTCTCCTCCATTACGACAAGCCGATTGAAGCTGTCAATACTTACTCACATTTTTCTCTTACTTCCAAATTAATTAAATATATTGTTTCAATATTTTTGAGTAGACACCATCAATCGCCACTCGTACTCCAAAAGATCAGGAGGTTTCCCCTATCTTTGTTTATTATTTTTTTAAACAAAATGTATTCAACATAATTTTTCTTCCTCCTTCGTTTGTACTTTCTATTTATTATTTCTATATCGTTCTTGGTTTTTTAGTATCTTTAGATTGTATTCTTTACTTTTATTTTAGTTTTGATCTAACTCTAGCTTTTCGATCGACGTTGATCCATTGTCAAAAGCTGTAAGGAAAACATTGTTTTTAATTTATTTATCTTTCTCTATTTTTTCTTTGTTTTTGCTGGTTATTTTGTAAACACATTGGGCCTCGTTACGAGTCCGGCGGTAACCGTGGTGGTAAAACCGCCTGGTTACCGCCAGACTCGTATTACCATTCCACCTCCGTGACTCCTAGAATTACCCGGTGTCCCGGGAGTCAAGGAGGCGGAATGGTGTTAATCCCCATTCCCATTGAGTCCCATAGGACTCAATGGGAATGGGGAAGTGGAAACACCGGTACCATCTCGTGATGGTGCTGGTGTTTCCACGTCCACCTGCAGGAGGGAGGTGTTCAACCCGCCAGGTCAGACCTGGCGGGAAGATCACCTCCCACCTGCAGGACTCAGGATCAGGCGGACCAGAATTAACAGTGGCAGCGGGTTTACCACGACTGTTAATTCCGGACCGCCCAACCCGGATGTTGTGGTTAAGTTGCCCTACTAAAAACCCGTAAAATTCACACAAAAAAACTTTGTTAAGGGGACGTTATGGTTAAGTTGCACTACTAAAAACCTATGAAATTCACTAAAAAAAACGTTGTTAAAAGGACGTTATGGTTACAAGTAAAATCTAAAAAACCCTGAAATTCGCCGGTTTTGGTAAGCTAAGCAACCATAACTGCCCGCACCACTGTGCACTGCTTACACTAACACCCAGGACATCAAAGATGACATCACAAATGTCATTAATGACATCACTGATGACATCACATGTTTAGCCCCTTCGTTTTTGTTCACTGCCATATCTAGGCCAGGTGGGTTTATTTACTGACAGTCAGAAACTTAACTTTCAAAAGGTATTACATTTATAGATATTGCTATTCTCACATGTTCTTACAATACTTTCCTTACAATTTAATCGCATCTTGTGATGTACATATATAGGGGAAGAAGCAGGCCTGAAACACAGCAATCATTTTTGTGCATGAATACAATCATGTAGATTATACACAGTTGCTAATGATACTGCCTCTTGTATGCTTACTTTACTCTCCATATATAAGCCCCATATTTGTATGCATTGTAGTCTATTTATGTTTTGTGTGTATTACTAGAAATATGTAGTAAGTGATGCATTATTGTCAAATTAGTACATGTTTCACAGACCAGAAAAGTGTGATACAGAAGCATTCAACGTTTATTATACAACTTTGGAAAGTAAAAATATAGCACCTCTGTGGTGTATGCTGCAGCCAATACCTACATTTCTGTATGAGTAGGTTCCTGTACTAGAAAGAACACTGCAATGGAATTTTCTTTAAAACACTACATTGCGTGATGAAGTATGTAGTTTATTACACATGTCCTGATAATCCCTGATACTTTTTTGCCAAAATTACATTCACAACCACTTGTCTGAAAAGAAAATGCACATGTGATGTCATCAGTGATGTCATCAATGACATTTGTGATGTCATCTTTGATGTCCTGGGTGTTAGTGTTAGCAGTGCACAGTGGTGTGGGCAGTTATGGATGCTTAGCTTGAATTTCAGGGTTTTTTAGATTTTACTTGGAACCATAACGTCCTTTTAACAACGTTTTTTTTAGTGAATTTCATAGGTTTTTAGTAGTGCAACTTAACCATAACGTCCCCTTAACAAAGTTTTTTTTAGTGAATTTTTCGGGTTTTTAGTAGGGCAACTTAACCATAATGTCCCTTTAACAAAGTTTTTTTTAGTGAATTTTACAGGTTTTTAGTAGGGCAACTTAACCATAACGTCCCTTTAACAAAGTTTTTTTTTACTGATATATATATATGTATATATATATTCAGTGAAAAAACTTTGTTAAAGGGACGTTATGGTTCCAAGTAAAACCGAAAAACCCCTGAAATTTGCCAGTTATGGTAAACTAAGCAACCATAACTCGCATCACCACTGTGCACTGCTAAGACTAACACCCACAACATCAAATATGACATCACAAATGTCATTGATGACATCACTGATGACATCACATGTGTATTTACTTTTCATGAAATGTGTGTACAAGGGATTCTTATTATAATGCTGAGAAAAAAACTGTCAAGGATCATTGGAAAAAATATCATGAGCTAATTAGTGCATTAAGCAATGCATTGATATAAATAGCATTCTATTATGAAGTTCTATCCAGTATACGAAGCAACTCATGCAGAAACTTAGGCAGTGTGTGCAGCATATATGATGAAGGTACAATATTCATAATGTTCATATGTTGAATAATTAAATGATAACTGTTTTCTTATTGGAGTTTTGCGTACTGTGAAATACGTAATAAGTAGCTAATAAAACCCATGTATTACATAATTGCATTATTACAAACAAAACACAAAGAGACAATAACACATAAAAATATGGGTATATACAGGGAAAGTGAAGTAAGCAAAAAAGCAGAAGTAGTAGCAGAAATAATTCATGACCTAACTGATTATCTTTATGCAAATGAATGATTGCTCTGTTTCAAAGCTTCTATTTATCCTATGTTGATGTATTACATGATGTGACTGGATGCTAAGGAAAGTAGTGTGAGTACAATGTATACAAATATGAGCATATACAGGGAAAATACAGTAATAAAAAAAAAAACTATCAGAAAGTGCTGATAACTCTACTGATTATCTTCATGCACAGAATGAATTGCTGTTTTTCAAGCTTGTGTCTTCCCATATGTATATGTTTCATATGATATGACTGGACCCTAAGGGAATTACTGTAAGAACATATTTGAAGGATAAGTCTACAAATATAGTACGTTTACAATTTTTAGTTCATGACTGTTACTGAAGAAAACCATGTGGCCTACATATGTCAGTAAAGGAAAAAAGAGGGACACAGACGTGATGTCATCAGTGATGTCATCTTTGATGTCGTGGGTGTTAGTCTTAGCAGTGCACAATGGTGGCGCGAGTTATGGTTGCTTAGCTTACCATAACTGGCGAATTTCAGGGGTTTTTCAGTTTTACTTGGAACCATAACGTCCCTTTAACAAAGTTTTTTCACTGAATTTCATAGGTTTTTAGTAGCGCAACCTAACTATAACGTCCCTTTAACAAAGTTTTTTCACTGAATTTCATAGGTTTTTAGTAGCGCAACTTAACCATAACGTCCCTTTAACAAAGTTTTTTCACTGAATTTCATAGGTTTTTAGTAGCGCAACTTAACAATAATAAGTCTGACTTTGTGTACCTGTAAATGGAACATACTGAACCCCCTCTACTGAATTTGATGTCCGCGAACACTTTTAATGTCCGCGGAAATGTTCGGACAACAGCACCACTACCCAAAAAGTCTGGGGGGGTATGTTTAATTGTTATATCATAACATATGAGCATTTTACAAATTCACAAACCAGCACACATACACATTTATGTAGTAATAAATAAGAAGTGTAACCCATATATATATATAACACACTAACCATTCATTTAAATACAATATTTTCTAAAATGGAATATACCAAAAGAAGAAAGATAGGCTTCCAACACGTTTACCTCACAGAAACTCCACAACTAAGAACAACAGCAGATCTACAGACCACTCAGAACACACCTTACCTGAAATAGTAAGTGTACTGCATTTTACTCATATATTTGTAAACTTTCTGTATTAGATACAAAAAAGAATGATATTATGTTTTTTTCTCACAGAAATGTCTAGTACTCTGGAGTGGCTAGAGGAGCATTTCCCAAGTGACATATATATCTTTTTTTGTACAGACCATACAAAAATTGAAAATACTAATGAAAAAGCTGTATTGGATAAGACTCTTCAGCACATAGAAGAAAAAATTGACCTACTCTTGGCAAATTTTAATAATTTGAAAAACTTTGTGGAGGATCACTTCAAACAAACAACTACATACCATTGTCCCACATGTACCTGTCCCCCCTCACCATATCCCAGTCAATTATCCCCAAACCCTCTCCATGAACCAAAATGTTTTGATGAGACTCCCATCCCTTCTTCACCTTATATAAATCCTATTGAAACCCCTAATTCTCCTGTTTTTGTTTCAGTTTCTGCCTCACCTTCTCTATCATAAATTTAACATACATGTAAAATGAAATAAAATTATTATATTGTGTCCTAATTCATTTTTCTTTTTTTTTTAAAAGCAATTCAGGTGTCCGCGGACAGCGCGGGTGTCCATAAAGTCAGTGAAAAAACGAACACTATATCTGTCCATTCTGTTCGCTAGCAAGTTGAAACTGTTCTAAGAACACAAGCAGTGTCCTGAAATGTTCGTCAATGGACGAAATGTGGGTGTCCTGATGATGCTGTCCGTATTGTTCGGTGGCAACATGAAAGTGTTCTTAGAACATATTATGTGTCCTGAGATGTTCATAAATAAACAAAATGGAGGTGTCCTGAGGACGCTATGCCTGTCCGTATTGTTCGCAAGCAAGTTGAAATTGTTCTCAGAACACAGGCTGTGTCCTAAAAATGTTCGTAAATAAAGAAAATGGGAGTGTCCTTAGGATGCTCTGCCTGTCCCTATTGTTCGCAGGCAAGTTGAAACTTTTCTAAGAACACACCCGGTGTCTTGAAATGTTCGTCAATGGACGAAATGTGGGTGTCCTGAGGATGCTGTCCGTATTGTTCGCTGGCGAGATGAAAGTGTTCTTAGAACATATTATGTGTCCTGAGATGTTCGTAAATAAACAAAATGGGAGTATCCTGAGGACGCTATGCCTGTCCGTATTGTTCACAGGCAAGTTGAAACTGTTCTAAGAACACAGGCTGTGTCCTAAAATGTTCATAAAGAAACAAAATGGGGGTGTCCTGAGGACGCAATGCCTGTCTGTATTGTTCGCAGACAATTTGAAACTGTTCTAAGAACACAGGCTGTGTCCTAAAATGTTCGTAAAGAAACAAAATGGAAGTGTCCTGAGGACGCTATTCCTGTCCGTATTATTCGCAGGCAAGATGAAACTGTTTGAAGAACACAGGCTGTGTCCTGAAATGTTCGTAAAGAAACAAAATGGGAATGTCCTTAGGACGCTATGCCTGTCCATAATGTTCGCAGGCAAGTTGAAACTGTTCATAGAACACACGCAGTGTCCTGAAATGTTCGTCAATGGACGAAATGTGGGTGTCCTGACGACGCTGTCCGTATTGTTCGCTGGCAATATGAAAGTGTTCTTAGATCATATTATGTGTCCTGGGATGTTCGTAAGGAAACAAATTGGGAGTGTCCTGAGGACGCTCTGCCTGTCCGTATTGTTCGCAGGCAAGTTGAAACTATTCTCAGAACACATCAAGTGTCCCAGAATGTTCGTAAATAAACAAAATGGGGGTGTCCTGAGGACGCTATGCCTGTCCATATTGTTCGCAGACAAGTTGAAACATTTCTAAGAACAAACGCCTGTCTGTAACTGTTTGTTTCACTTGTGATGCACTTTTAATCACTCCAGGACCCGAACAGTGTCCGTAGAACACCAACGCACATGCGCAAAATAGTTTCAATGCATTTGGTGTCTTGCGGACACCCGTTCCCTTCGCGGACATGTTCGCGAAGCTATCATGTGACCGCGCCCATGATCAGCGTATGTTCTGATTGCGAACACTGTTCGTGTCCCCGAACAATTTAAAACTAAATTTTCAAGTAATCTACAATATTTTCCAACATAAACTCACCCTAGATCAAGTCCCACATAGTAATCCTGAGTTTCTACATACTTTTTGAACCCTTTTTTCTCTTTGATCTGTCCGCGGACAGCGCGCATGTCCGCGAACCACGCACAATCACCCCTATAAAAGACCACGCCCTAGAGCTCATTCTCATTGTGTTTCTGGCTATCCTACAGAACACAGCAAATTCTGCTGCCAATTTGCAGATTTCCATCGTGAACTTGATGGCATCCGTGGCTCCACTACTGCCACCTGGTGCTGCATCTGCCTCACCACCACCTCCCGAAGGGCCTGAAGAGGGGAACAGGAGTGAGGATGCACAGGAGGAAGAAGAGGATGATGAGAATGAGGTAGTGGAAGTCACTACTATCAGCACTCGGTGTGAGTCTCGGGTGTGGCGGTTATTTACCATTCGTGGTAATGGTCCTAAGGCGCGTGCGAACCAAGTCACCTGCAATGAGTGCAAAATGGTACTCAGTCGCGGGAGACATGGTTCATAAAGCTTTGGGACAACTACCATGAAGTGACACCTAAAGTCATTCCACTCAGGGGTCGTTCGCAAAGTTGTACCTTGCGAGGAGTGTAGCAGGTTGACTTCCTCTACTTCATCCTCTGTTTCCTATCCTGTCACCACAAGGAACACTCCTGTGGGACAGCGTATTCCTCAAGCTGCCTCACAGGCTATACGCAATGCTGATGACCCTTACCTTTCGAGGGTCACAGTTGTGTGTATGTACTGCGATGCAGTACTGTGCAGGGGGAGAGACTTTGTAGTGCTTTTGAGGCTATCGTTTCAGAGGACGAAAAAGTCTGCTCACTACCCAAGTGAAACCCACTCTACATCTTCCTCTATCCACTCGCCCTTTCTTATCCCCGTGGTTGGTGTCCCCCCTTACACTCCTTTCCCCTCCTCTCCTAGTGTGTCTTGTATAAAAAACCAAAAAAAAAGTAAAACAACAAAAATCTAAAAAAAAAGGCTCTTTTCAGAGCCGCCTTTTACAGTTAAAAAATAGAAGTGAAAATAAATGAAGCAGGACTCTGTGTATTTTTTAGAAGTCCGCGGACAGTCCGCGGACATGTAAAATTTTGGGGTGCTACCCTATCATAACCATTGCAGTTTTATCTGGGAGGAAGTGGTGGCTCTGAAAAGAGCCTTTTGGTGGTGCTTATTTGTGTTTGAAAAATTTGAAATGCTCAACACCTACTATAAAATGGAGGAAACGTTGCAACTGTGCCTGCACTTATTTGTGCCATATATTTTATCTTGGCGCAAATAAGTGCAGGCACAGTTGCAACTTTTCCTACAGTTTACAAATGGAGTAGAGGAACTCAGTGTCTCCGTAGTGACCTACACTAATGCGACAAAGAACCAACCACAAAAGACAAAAACCCTAAAAAGGCTAATAATCACCAAGTAACCCCGATTTGGTCACAAAGGTACAGGCCTATGATATCTCAAAAAAGTTCCTCAATGTTAGAATACTATAAAATGGATGCTGTAATTCCAAAAAAGGCCGCAATGCATTTTGTACATATCTCAAAAAAATCTGCCTACGAACAGTACGGACAGACATAGCGTCCTCAGAAACCCTCATTTTGTTTATTTACGAACATCCCAGGACACATAATGTGTTCTAAGAACACTTTGAACATGCTTGCGAACATGTGTTCTTAGAACAATTTGAAATTGCTTGTGAACAGAACAGACAGGCATACCGTCCTCAGGACACCCCCATTTTATTTATTGACGAACATCCCAGGACACATGATGTGTTCTTAGAACAGATTCAACTTGCCTGCGAACAAAACAAACAGGCTTACCGTCCTGAGAACACACCCATTTTGTTTATTTTCGAACATTTCAGGACACCGCCAGTTGTCTTAGAAAACTTTCAGCTTGCTTGCGAACAATACAGACAGGCGTAGTGTCCTCAGAACACCCCCATTTCGTTTATTTAGAACATTTTAGAACATCCGCATTGTCCGCGGACAAAGCGAACACAACAGGGGGGGGTCTACCTCCTAAATAAATAAAACATTTAACCCATCTCTTACTCCCCCACCCTCCCCAAACACTTTCACACAACAACACACTGTACTAAATAGTATTTTTCAACAAAGTTTCACTGCGCTGTCCGCGAATCCAAGATGGCGGGCGTTCAAAAAATCTGACGTGCTTCACGCTCTTCACTGTCCAATCAACGAACACGTTGCATGTCCGCGGACATGACGCAAGCCGATTGGTCAATCAGGACACTGTCCGCGGAGTGAACAGGGAAGTGTGTCTGCGGACCAAACATAGATATCACTAATTTCTTGTTACCTATTTTTTGCTCATTTTATAAAAAACTACTGGACGGATTTTCACCAAATTTGCAAAAGCACGCTTTCGGGACCAAGCCGCATCTCCTGGTCCAAATTTGGTGAAAATCCGTCGAGCGGTTTGGGCTGTAGACGTGAGCAAAGGTTTTTCCCCATTCAGTCTATGGGAAAACAAGAAGTGTTGGAACCCCCCTTATAACTTTGCCCCCCCTGAACCAAAACTCACCAAACTCTGCAAATAAATTCAGAGTGACCCATATACTTTTTTTGCAAAGTTTGGTGAGGATTTGTCCATGGAGAGCAAAGTTATAAGCCACCCAAAAAGGGCTCTTCCTATGGAAACAGCAACTTAACCATAACTACACAGCCACTACCGTGGCTGTGTAATATATATATATATATATATATATATATATATATATATATATATATATATATATATATATATATATATATATATATATATTCAGTGAAAAAACTTTGTTAAAGGGACGTTATGGTTAAGTTGCGCTGCTAAAAACCAATGAAATTCAGTGAAAAAACTGTGTTAAAGGGATGTTATGGTTAAGTTGTGCTGCTAAAAACCTTTCAAATTCAGTGAAAAAACTCCCGAGGCGACGCACATAAAATAACTTCTTTCTTCCAGCTCGAAGGCGCGATGGATCGGGAATTCAGGTAAGGATCAAAGGTATTGCTCTTGTTCTAACCTTTTCTCCTTCTTTCTCCCTTTTTCTAGGAGCTCCAGACTCGAGGCGGGCATGGCAGAAGACTGGATGCAGACTTGCAGGCACGGTGAGCGTTACGCTGCTGGATGCAGAATAACGCGAAGTGTGTGCTGCTCTTCGGGCGTGGTTTAAATAGCCTCCAAAGTAGTCCCAAGTGAGTATTCCTCCCCAGCCCCACCCAAGTAAAAAATAGTCCCTAGATAAAGTAGTCCCTTCCAAGCCTCTTTTGGCTTGGAGCTCTTGCAGCATGGTCTCCATCAGGTAAGTTTGCAGCATGGTCTGCATCAGGTAAGTTTTAATCTATGAGCCTGGCGCCTATGGCGCCAGGACTGACTCTCCATATGAGCCTGGCACCATAGACGCCAGGACTGCACCCAAATAGCCCCAAGCAGGGGTTGTTGGGCTTGCTTGGGATAACTTGATGCCTGCTTCCGGGGGAGCTGGACTTGGTCTGGGTCCCCGGGGGTAGGCATCATGACAGCACTCCTCCCAAGGCCACTCCCAAAGTCGTTTTTCCCTGTGGTTTTGGTTTGTCTGGGAAATTTCGGTGGAATTCTTTCACCAATCGGGGAGCATGAACATGGTCACTAGGTTCCCATGACCTTTCCTGTGGTCCGGAACCTTTCCAGTCGATTAAATAAAAAAGTTTTGACTTTATCAGCTTGGAGTCCAGGATGTTCTTAACTTCAAATTCGGGCTCCCCGTCTACAAGGATGGGGTCTGGTGGCTTGGTTAGTCTTGTCCCTGGTTGCACTGGCTTCAAAAGTGACACATGAAAGACAGGGTGAATTCGCATGTTAGCAAGTAAGTCCAACTTGACAGCCACCGGGTTGATAATGGCCTTAATAGAGTAAGGTCCCAAATATCTGGGGTTAAAGGTCTGTGTTCCCTTTAGAGGTATATGTTTTGTGGCTAACCATACTTGGTCCCCTATCTGGTATTGTGGAGTATCACTTCTATGTGATCAGCATCTTTCTTGTATTTTTCTTTCGCCTGTTTTAAATGTGCAGTTGCTTCCTTAAAGGCTTGTGTAATCGTAGCGTGCAGATGGTCCAATGTGGGCATTTCTAAGTGTTGGGGTGAGTCAAGGTCTGAGGTTCGAGGATGGTGCCCATATAAAGTATAAAAGGGGCTTTGTCCAGTTCCAGAGTGTACTGAATTATTGTATGCATATTCGGCAATCCAAAGAATGTCTTTCCAATTACTCTCAGTCTGATGTAACATTCAACGCAGGTATTGTTCGAGAGTCTGGTTGGTCCTCTCTGTTTGACCATCGGTTTGGGGGGGTGACTGGTCGATAACCTCACATCGATTTGCGCCAATTGACAGCATTTTTTCCATAAATGTGAAATGAATTGACTGCCCCGGTTAGAGACCAATACGGACGGAAATCCGTGTATGCGAACAATGTTTTCGAGGAACTCCTTGGCCAGGATTGAAGCTGAAGGTAATCCCTTTAAAGGAATAAAGTGGGCCATCTTGGAAAAAAGATCCACAATAACTAGAATGGTGTTAAATCCATTGCATGGGGGTAGATCAGTAATAAAGTCTAACGATAAGGTGTGCCATGGTGTAGGCGGAATGTCTAAAGGTTGTAAGAGTCCAGCTGGTTTTTTCTTTTGACTTTTGTTTTGTGCGCAAATGCCACAAGACATCACAAATGATTTAATATCCTTTCGCCAGGTGGGCCACCAGAATTGTCTTTTAATTTTAGCTTCAGTTTTTGCAATACCTGGGTGCCCCTCCATTAGGGTATCATGATAACGGGAAATGACTAGCTCTTGTAGTTCTGTGTGCGGCAGAAATTGCCGCCCTTGGTAATAAGGCAGGTCATTGGTGACAGAGTAGTTCGGGCCTTTCTTTACCCAGTCCTGCAGGGCTGTAGGATCAAAGAGTTGCTGGACCTTTATCTCAATGTCCTCTAGTGTCTGTAGAGTAGTCATGCCAAGAATCCTTTGTTCAGAAATTATAGGTACTGGTTCTGGGTTCACTTCTGCCTCTCCCATCCCTATTCGGGATAAGGCGTCTGCTTTACCATTCTTACAACCTGGTCGATCGAAATCGAACTCGGCAAAGAACAATGCCCATCGGAGTTGGCGTGACGATTGGGCCTTGGCTGTCTTTAAATACTGTAAGTTCCGGTGATCGGTGATCACAGTAATGGTATGCCTGGCACCGAGAAGATAGTGCCGCCAAGCCTTGAAGGCGGATTTAATGGCTAATAACTCCTTGTCGGTAACTGCATAGTTTAACTCGGGTGCCGAGAACTTTCTGGACCAAATTGCTACTGGGTGAAGCTGGCCAGTTTCAGGGTCTTTTTGCAACAGGACAGCTCCCATGGCTAGACTGGATGCATCAGTTTCCACTATGTATGGAAGTTCAGGGCGCGGGTGCTTTAATACAGGTGCAGACGTGAATTTCGCTTTCAGCTCTTGGAAGGCTTTTTCAGCTTCTTCAGTCCACATAAAGCGTTTATTTTTTCTCAAGAGTGCTGTGATGGGATGTACAACATGTGAAAAATCCGGGTCGTATCTGCAGTAGAAATTGGCAAAGCCGAGCATGCTTTGTACTCCTTTAACTGAACTTGGTGATGGCCACTTAAGGATTGCGTCCACCTTTCGTGAGTCCATTCGGACTCCTCTTGGGGTCAGGATAAACCCAAGGAATTCAACTTCTGTGGCAAGAAAAACGCATTTTTCCAGTTTTGCATATAGTTTGTGCTGGCACAATTTCTCAAGGACTGCTCGGACGTGCTTCACATGGTCAGATTCTGAAGAGGAGTATACTAGAATATCGATATATACGACAACACAAACGTCAATGAGTTCACGAAGGAAATCGTTCATGAAGTATTGGAAGGCTGCTGGTGCATTGCACAACCCGAAAGGCATCACCTGGTATTCGAATAACCCATACTTAGTGTGAAAAGCAGTCTTCCATTCGTCGCCCTCTTTTGCACGTACCAGATGGTATGTCCCCCGGAGATCTAACTTAGTTTATATGCAAGTGTCCTTCACTTGGTCTAGTAATTCAGGGATCAGAGGCAATGGGTATCGGTTCTTAACAGTTATCTGGTTCAATGCGCGGTAGTCGATGCACGTTCTGAGGTCACCTTCCTTTTTGGGCACGAAGAACAAAGCTGAAGATGCAGGGGACTTGGATGGGCGAATGAAAACATTGGCAAGGTACTGGTCTAAGTATTGTCGTAGGTGAAGGTTCTCAGGTTCCGTAAGGGCATAGATCCTGCTACAAGGGCGTTGTGCACCGGGTATGAGATTGATTTGACAATCGTACGATCTGTGAGGTGGTAAGGTGTTTGCCTGTTCTTTTTGGAAGACATCCTGGAATTCTGGAGGTAGTTGCATGACTGCTGTGGTTACTGTGGCCAGGCCTGCGTTCAGATTTTTCTTTGGGTAACAGGTTTGCGCACAATCCGGGAAGTTTATTCTCTTCTCTCGCCAATCAATACAAGGATTGTGTGTTTCCAACCAAGGTATCCCCAGTATTATTTGGAACTGTGGGGCTTTGATTAGATCAAACACAATAGTCTCTCGATGCCCATCCTGACCCAATAGTGTCATCTCAGTGGTGGAATGAGTTACAGGCCCAGAGGCAATTTCAGTTCCATCGACTGTGGTGATGACATCTGAGGTGGTTTTTCAGCAGAGAGGTAGATTCATCCTGGAAGCCAATTCGTAGTCCACATAGTTTCCTATGGCCCCGCTATCAATGTATGCCCTTACTGCGTGCATACGCGATGGCTGCCTTGGATCTATGAGGACCATTGGTATGATGAAATGCGAGGTCTGAGTATCCTTCTTCATGCTCGGCAAGCGGACCTCTACGCTTGTCGGGCGTGGTCGTTTCCCGAGTCTGACTCCTTATGGCCTTTATCAGCAGCTCCTACCACCTTCTTGGGTGGTTTTACAGGGCAATCCCATAGAAAATGCCCAGAAGTTCCACAATATAGACACAATTGCATTTGCCATCTCCTTTCTCTTTTCTTCTGGGTTAAGGGTCCTTTAACCCCTCTGATTTGCATGGGTTCTGAAGCATCTGTTCCTTTGGGGTAAGCGTGGGTTTTGACCAATACCCGATTCTCAAATTTAGCTCGATCAGCCTTTCTGTTCTGAAGTCGATGATCTAACTGGTCCACTAAGTCTATATATTCAGCGCAGTCTTGAGGTGGGTTCACGACTTGAGCCAAGACATCCTTGAGTTCTCCTCAAAGCCCTCGATGAAATAACGTGATTCGTTTTACCTCAGGCCATCCAGTTTCCACTATCAACCTATTAAAGGTCGCAATGTAGGATAGAAGGTCCTGGTTACCCTGTCGTAGGGACAAAAGTTTGTTATCCAGGGCCTGTCCTTGGGAGTGCCGGGCAAATAGTCTTTCCATGCTTATTTGAAAGCCTTGAAAATCCCTAAGAATTGGGTCATCCTGCGTAACTAGTAGAATCGACCAATCAGCTGCACTGCCGCTGAGATATGACAATACAAAGGCTACCTTGGCTTGATCGTTTGGGAAGGCTCCTGGTCTGCATAAAAAGTGTAAGCGGCATTGGTTCATAAACACGGTGAACCTTATGGGATCTCCGGCAAAGCGTTCCGGCGGAGCTAATGGAATATTTCCTGGTAGGTTTATTTGCACAAGGTTACTCGATAACACAGGAGCTGGATTTCCCCGGAACCTGGTAGGGGTGCTTGTCCAGCCTGGCTTTGCAGTAGTTGCCTAGCAAGGTCATCAGTTCGCTCCTTTGACAAAATCAGTTCTCACCTAAGAGCATTGGTTTCTTGACAGGCGGAATGCACTTCAGCCCTCAGTTCCCCTAGTAATTGGGCCAATTGGTCAGTTTCTGAGGTATCCATAACGTCCGGGTGGGAAGTTGTGGGTAGGCTTCGTGTTCTGTTACGCTCACCTGGCTTCCACAGGGGCGTCGATCTGAACTGGACAGCTGCGGTCTCCACCAATGTGACGCGTAGTGCCGAGATGACGGACTGGACTGGCCCACTTAGATTTGTTTGCTTGGCCCGTAGGAATATTCTTCTGCAAATGGAGAAAGGGAATTAACCACCCGTGGAGTTTAGCGTTAACCCCACCCCCCCACTCCCGCTGTTCTCCCCACTGATCACCTTTGATGCCTCTTCTTATAATCTCACCTGATGGTTTGGAAAGATGAGCTCTCCATCCTGCATTGAGCGCAGGGGCGCGTAGATAACCAGTTGCTTCACTGGCTCGAAGGAATTGGTGAGTTCCAGAACAATATTGACTCTGAGATTCCTGGCAAGATGCCGTAAGTATGCAGTTCGTAAGAGTTCAAATGCCTGACTTTCACTCTTGTCCGATTCCTTCCAGGTTGCAGCTTGACCCTAGCGAAGAGTTCCTCGTGGCAACGGTAATGTTCAGGTAAGGATTTGTATTATCCAACACAGTTCGATAAAATAATGTCATTATGTAACCTGTTGCTTTCTCCCTTATTCCGGTGCTGAGAGAAAGTATGAAGTCTCCGGGAATAATGCCTCCGGCGGTAAAATCAGGTAAGTCTATTGTGGTGAGGACGTTTCTCCTTGTTTGTCTCTTTGTTTCACCTTGCTGTCCTTTTGTTTCCCTTTAGGGGCCGGGGTTCGGCGAAGATGCAGTGGAGGCTGCGCCGACCCGTGAAGAGGATTAGTACCCCCGGTGGTAAAATCAGGTAAGTCTATGGGGGGTAACTAATATTGCCTCTGTGTATTCCCTTGGCTCACCTTGCTGTTCTTGTCTTCCCCTTAGGTGCCGGAGTGCGGCGGGAACATGTATGAGGATGCAGTGGAATGTGAAGATGCTGCGAAGGCCGGTGAGTTCAAAAATAACTTCTTTCTTCCAGCTTGAAGGCGCAATGGATCATGAATTCAGGTAAGGATCAAAGGTATTGCTCTTGTTCTAACCTTTTCTCCTTCTTTCTCCCTTTTTCTAGGAGCCCCAGACTCGAGGCGGGCGTGGCAGAAGACTGAATGCAGACTTGCAGGCACGGTGAGCGTTACGCTGCTGGATGCAGAATAACGCGAAGCATGTGCTGCTCTTCGGGTGTGGTTTAAATAGCCTCCAAAGTAGTCCCAGGTGAGTATTCCTCCCCAGCCCCACCCGAGTAAAAAATAGTCCCTAGATAAAGTAGTCCCTTCCAAGCCTCTTTTGACTTGGAGCTCTTGCAGCATGGTCTGCATCAGGTAAGTTTGCAGCATGGTCTGCATCAGGTAAGTTTTAATCTATGTGCCTGGCACCTATGGCGCCAGGACTGACTCTCCATATGAGCCTGGCGCCATAGACGCCAGGACTGCACTCAAATAGCCCCTAGCAGGGGTTGTTGGGCTTGCTTGGGATAACTTGATGCCTGCTTCCGGGGTTGCTGGACTTGGTCTGGGTCCCCGGGGGTAGGCATCATGACAGACAGATAACATTTCCCAGAATTGAGACAGCGGACACACCGGACGTAGCAACCCCGACGGTGGCTGCTCCTGAGTGCATGACCGCACAACCGCTGCTTCCTGGTGACTTTGTGTACATTCAAAATTTTGTGCATAGGTGGAACAACCCTCGGTTCCACAGGACCTACAAGGTGGTGTTTTGCACTCCCCTCACTGTGATGGTAAAGGGCCTGCGATATTGGGTCCACTTCTCTGACATCCGCAGGGCACCTCCAGACAGCACATTGGCACTTCAGTTGTCTTAAAGGAAGAGCTACCCGTGCCCTATCTACCTCACCGGCCTGTGTAGGCACAGTCAAGTGTGCAGTGTCACACTCCTCTAATGGGCCGCAGCTCTGCGGCTAGCTCTACCTCCATATTTTCTTTTTTCGGGAGAACTCTCTCTCTCTCTTCCTCTCTGTAAAAGTATGTCTTGTACGTCTCTCCATTTCTGTGTTCTGTGTATGTTGCTTTCATGCACAAATGACAGAATATGAGACAATATATGGGCCTATGCCTATTACTGTGGAATGACTGTTATTGCAGGTATATGTATGATGTTGATGCTATTATTGGAGCTTTATTCAGTATGTTATAGGGGGAGTTCCTATAAAGAGGAGGAATGGGACTGTATACTTAAATGGGACAGTACATACAAATGTGAATAATATTAGTGGATTTACATATATTAGTAGCAACATGAATGTTAAAAATAATAATGGAATGCATATAGGAGTAGCAATAATGTTCATACAAGTATTAGTGATGATTATAGCAGGAATAACATGACAGCGAGCGTGCATGCACAATAGGCATAGAGGGCAATAGTAAAGAGTTTGTTAGCATTTAGAGGACTGTTTAATAATTCAGAACAATATGATGATATTTTCGATAGCACTGTTAAAACTGGCACCCCTGAGAGCATGTATAGAATAATGAAAAAGGAGGCCAAAAGAAGTATGATATGTATCAAGGAATGGATTTGCATGTGATTGAGGATATACGCCATTCTGAGTTTACCAACAACTGGTATACTGACATGAGTGGCGTGGAAAAACCGTTTTGAATGGAAGCTGTTTTGTGTGGTCACTCATTCCACTCGTGACAGGGGCTCCCAAGGTGATAGTACTGCAAGAAGTCCCAATTATAGAGGCACAATGCCTAGTTCATCTTGCACTATGCAGAATAAAAGGAACGTCCCAGGCACACAGTGTGCAAATACAAATGGTGGGCCGAGATCTTGTGAAGTGCAACGACAATCCAAATAACATCAAGTGTGTGGAGCTACCCTATTTGATGGTGAAGGGGTGTAAACATGTCAACAACAAATGGCAGGACACCACGCTACATTGCCTGGTAGAAGGACTGGTAACATATGGCAAGGAAGCGATAGTGTGAGTGGACAAGTTTTGTGCACAAATATGGACAGATCATATCACAAAGTTGATGTGGATTTCAACAATAGAAAAGCTGGTGCGATTGCACAGGGAAATAGTATATGGACTTTGTTTCCGAGGCAAGGGTACGGTCTTTGTCGGCTCAAACAAACGTTGCAATAAGACCCTCCTCATTTCAGACATTAAGAAGGGAATGGCTGTGATGGATTACTACTGAGTCTGTTGCCAGGAAGCTTACTTGCACCTCCCACCATCATGGAGGTGCTGTTGTTCGCTAGCCATGCTGCACTCAGATGAACACCTGAATGGGGAGCATGACCTGCCCAGGAACCAACTAACACCCCCCCCCGTATTCGAAAAAGAAGAAGAGAGCCCATTATCCATACAAGAACTCTGCATCTTGCCAGGGAAGGCACAGTTCCAACAACTAAAGAGGAAGAAAAGATCGAATTACATGTACAAAGACTCCTCTGCATTACGTGCTTAAATACCAGAGGAATACTGATGCTTCAGCTCAGCAGAATCCTTTTCCGGATCTCTACTGTTTCCGGGACTGTAGGCTGCAGCAAATGCCAAATATCTGCAAATCGTGTGCTCAGAGCTGATACAGCTCACAAATGACACAGACAACGGGTTCAACGTGATCAAGGTTGAGTTGCGTGCATCAAGACTTATGATGATGCAAAACCGCTATCTGCTGGACATGTTAACAGCAATGGAAGGCAGGGTTTGCAACAGGTTTGGCGATTCCTGTTGCACATTTGTTATTCCACATCGTTGCAACCCTCCATGACCTGAGTGTTTACATGAAGAAGGAGGGAGGAGTACAGGAGAGTGACTGGTTCACCTTGGCATCTAACTGGGCACTGTCTTGGCTCAGAGCGATCATGATGTCGGTGATGCCCATTATCGTGTTCACCCTAGTTATCTTCTGCACCTGCCAACTGAACCTTTGATGTGCCAAGAATGATGGTATCAATTGGGGTTTCAAAAGCGCCCACAAGACAAAAGATAGTGAAGTACAGAAACAAAGTGGCCCTAAGTCTGAAATGCTCCCCATCCCATATGAAAATGAAGTTGATCACCTATACTCCACTATCATTACTCCACCTTTGGATTTAGAGGACTACACAAAGGTTTGGGTGGACCTAGCAGGAGATGGGGGATGCATGTATATCACCTAAGGAATACGTGCGTTGGGGCAGAGTTTGCAGTCAGTATGCAGGGCTTGGATGTAAATAAAGGGAACACGGTCATAGGTGGAAGCAGAGAGGAGACAGTGGGAGAAAAGGGGTATTCAGGATGTTGTTACTGCAAATGTAATGACAGTGGGAATGTTGGGAAGGGGGCAACCCCAACCCACCACCCTAAGCGCTTTAGAGTAAGGCAAGCTGCATTCGAAGCACTATGATGGGCTCAGAGGGAGGGGAGATGGTGTAGGATCCCACCCCTTATAAATCAACTCACATTGTACATCCAAAGACATGAACACAACTGACTTTTTGTGTAGATGTTAGTGCATTTTGCTTAGATGTTAGTAATCATAATTAGGAGACAAGGTCTGCTTGGCAAATGCAGCATTTCTTGCACTAGGCCCTAATTGCGAGACGTGGGAAACTTCCAGCCATGCCCGAGCTCCCATGAGAATAACACACACCCCCAACTGCCATGAAGTTCCTTTATTATTCTAACAGTGCTGCAAAGACGTTTTTCTACCCAAAAGGAATGTGCCCCACAAGGCCACGATCGTAGACAGGCGTCTGGTGTGCATGTTATCTCACACTGGTTAAAGTCTGACATGGCCCACCCCCAGGCAAACATGAGTTGTAGCCCATATAAATGACTAATCCCCAAGATCTTTGAATTCCATGGCACTAGGTGACCTTCAGCCATGACCCCTAAAGTAACAAGTCTTGATTGTTTAAAGAGAATGAACATTGCAGGTCTGTGAGCTACAATCATTTGATTTTTATTGCGAGGTGGTGGGAAGAATAAATTATCATTTGAAACAAGAGTGGAGGCCTTAGGGCTGGATGGCGTGACTGGAAGTGAGTGAAATGTGTCTGTGGAGGTCAGACGGCCCCAAAACCTCCTTTGTGTCAGTCTTAATGCCTGCCAGGTGCACAGTATAATGTTGAAGTAGCATTGTGTTAAGAGTGCAGTTCATTTGTTCTTTGACCTTCGTCAATGAGAAGTAGATGATCTCTGCAGCACCCACGTGATGGAAGACGGATGGGCTGGGCTGGAACTAAAGACCGGCCATCCCTTATGGAGCAGGTGGAACCTGTGTAGACACACACAAACCAGCCGCACAGGTTTTTACTGTATGGTATTGCATCATGATGACGATGTGTCTCCTCTTAAGCCTCTGCTTTCACCCTTTTTCGGCAGAACGTTCTTAGCAGCAGAGTTCTTTTCTGATGCTCTCCTCTTTGTATGAGATTAAAACTTGTTATCCTTACAAGATCGACTTGGTCCTTTCTTCCCTAGTGGGTTGTATTCTCTCTGGTGTGAGAGTTCAGAGGTGCGCTTTCAGTATTGTTAAATGATTAGTGGGGAAGTAGTTGATGGAAGTAGTGTAGGTTGGGTATGGTGGGTTTATGATCGATCAGGGTGGGGTTGTGGTAGGGTAATACGAGAGTGAAAATGATCTTAGTTGACATAGTAAATAGAAGGTAAGAGCTAGGAAGGGGTGGTAGTTAAACCATGGAGCAATTGACTCTTGAAGAAGGGTGGAGGGCAGTGGCAGAAGGCCAGAAGGAAGAGGGATGGGCAAGTGATACAGAGATTGAAGATGTCTTGGATGGTAGAGCAGTGAGTGGTTCATTAGGGAATGTGGAGGATTTATATAATCTAAGGTGCGATGTGGTGAGTGCAAGTAGAGAGGGTAAGTTGTAGGAAAGAATGTGAAGGTAATTAGCAAGGATGAGGAAGGATGGGTGTGAGAGAGGAGATGTGTGGTGCAGAAAGTGTAGCATTGTAAAATAATGTGGATGGCCACCGGAAAGCGCAAAGTGCGCAATTTGTATATTTGGCTGTAGACTTGTTGCCAATAAATATGCTATGTTATGGTATCCTAGTAAGGTATGCCAATTTCTTTACCTTTTGGTTCTTAGAGACTTGCAAGTGTTGGGCTTAGTTGTGAAGCTATTAGGAAGAAAAGGAGAAGAGCATGGTGGTGTTGATCGGTGTAGATCAGAACAAACCGGCTGTGTGTGTGCAGGTAAGCTTTTAGGTGTTTTTGAAGGTGTGGTGTCTGGTGAGACCATGGACATTTCCTGGGGTATGTAGATTGATAGCAAGTGTGCATCTTTATGGTGACCCAGTCAGGTTCATGAATGCATGTCAAATGTTCATGTCTAGATTGTGGCCAAGGATCTGGAGTATGGAGTTTTTCAGTGTTGTTATGATGTAGTGTTTTCTCTTGGGTGGGTGGCTGAAATGTTAGTTGGTGTTAGACAGCGAATTAGCTTTGGCTGAGGCACTGCTGTGAGGAGCTGCTGTGATTGAATTACATCTATCTGGTCCATCAGTGCCCAATGAATGGCATAAGTAGCCTCTGGGCACTCGGATTACCACACTCCATCTACACCATTGGTCCTTATTAGGTTTGAATTGAGCCTAAAATCATTATCTGCAAGAGGGAAGTGGAAACTGCTCCTGTTCTTCCAAAAATCGGTTGTGCCTCCGGCTACATCTCTGTATGGGGATCTAACTGATTTAATGAAGAAGGAGAATAGTGGTACAGTGAATCATTTTAAAGTGTACTGTACAGAGCTGTAGCAGGGGCTGGGTTTCTGTGGGAGTGATCTAATCACTAGAACTGGGTGTGTGAAGACCGCCTTATAGAAGGCTTACTGGATTACCACCATGCAAGATTTGCATGGGTATATACAGGATTACCAGCATGGAAGATTTGCATGGGTATATACTGGATTACCAGCATGGAAGATTTGCATGGGCATAGACCGTATTACCAGCATGGAAGATTTCCACAGGTATAAACTGGGTTCCCATCATGGACGATTTGCACAGGTATAGACTGGATTACCAGCATGGAGGATTTGCACGGGTATAAACTGGGTTACCACCATGGACGATTTGCACAGGTATAGACTCGGTTACCACCATGGAAGATTTGTACGGGTATAGACTGGATTACAACCATGGAAGATTTGCATGGGCTTAGACTGGTTTACCAGCATGGATGATTTGAACAGGTATAGACTGGGTTACCACCATGGAAGATTTGCACAGGTATAGACTGGATTACCCACATGGAAGATTTGCACGGGTATAGACTGGGTTACCAGGTATAGACTGAATTACCAGCATGAAAGATTTGGATGGGTATAGACTGGGTTACCACCATGGAAGATTTGCAAAGGTATAGACTGGGTTACCACCACGGAGGATTTGCACAGGTATAGACTGGATTACCACCACGGAGGATTTGCACAGGTATAGACTGGATTACCAGCATGGAAGATTTGCACGGGTATAGACAGGGTTACCACCATGGAAGATTTGCACAGGTATAGACTGGATTACCAACATGGAAGATTTGCACGGGTATAGACTGGGTTACCAGGTATAGACTGAATTACCAGCATGAAAGAGTTGGATGGGTATAGACTGGGTTACCAGCATGGAAGATTTGCAAAGGTATAGACTGGGTTACCACCACGGAGGATTTGCACAGGTATAGACTGGATTACCAGCATGGAAGATTTGCATGGGCATAGACTGGATTACCAGCATGGAAGATTTGCACAGGTATAGACTGGATTACCACCACGGAAGATTTGCACAGGTATAGACTGGATTACCAACATGGAAGATTTGCACGGGTATAGACTGGGTTACCACCACGGAGAATTTGCACAGGTATAGACTGGATTACCACCACGGAGGATTTGCACAGGTATAGACTGGATTACCACCATGGAAGATTTGCACGGGTATAGACTGGATTACCAACATGGAAGATTTGCACAGGTATAGACTGGATTACCACCACGGAGGATTTGCACAGGTATAGACTGGATTACCAGCATGGAGGATTTGCACAGGTATAGACTGGATTACCAGCATGGAAGATTTGCACAGGTATAGACTGGATTACCATTGTGAAAGATATGCACGAGTATAGTTTGCTAGCTCATCTTTCTAGAGAACACAAAAGTATGGGCTTTGCAGCACTTTATTTAATATGCTTCCCTGATGCCAAGGTGAAGAATATTTTATTAATGTTTTGCTTTAATATAATACCCACCAGTGTTGACTAAAAGAGGTCTCATTCCCCCATATCTCCCTTATTGTTGTCACTGTAAGAATATTACTGAATTAGAAACATGGGCCGCCATGGAAAGGGAGAAGGGACTACGTGTAAAGCATTGTTTGCACCTGCATTCATATGCATACATTTTTAGGCAATTGAATCGTGATTTGGGGTTAGTACCTGCATGCCAGGGGAGTGACTGTAATGGTAAGGGGACAGGAGACAGCTCATTCTCACAGCAGTCCTTAGGTGTGTGGTTTGAGACGTGAAGGAGAGAGTTACTGCTTGTAACATTGAAGCTTCACCAGAATAGTCTCATTAAAATGCGTAAAGAAGTTGGATGCACTCACACAAGTAAGTTTGCCCCTCCCTCACAGCCCCTCTCCCAACATTTGAAGGGTGAGCGCCCCCTGAAATTGTTACCCTCTGTGCATCCATGTATAAGGGCACTCAACCAGGGGTTTTGGGCCCCTAAATGGGCAAAGAACTCCTCTGTGAGTCGCAGCGTGATTACAGCACACAGATGGGTGTACGCTATGTTGCAAATACTGTCCTTATATGCGCTTTTGTAAAATAAAAGCAAAAGTGCTAGATGCATATAGAAACTTAGCTTTATTCATTAGTAGAAGAGTGCTGAAAACTATGCCGTTACTCTTGTTGCTGTTAATGGTATTTCGATTTTTGTGACTGTATTGTTTCTGTGGGAGAAAGTTGTGTGCACTTTTCAGCACATAAAAAAGAAAACAGAACAAGGCTAAATCGGCAGAGGCCTCGTTGTACATGTTTAATGTTCTCTGCCGATCGAAACGCAATCACGTGATGAAGTTTTCCGTGATTATCAAAAACAAAGCAGAGCAGAAAACGAGCTCAGGTGAAAGGTTTAAGTGCACACCATGTGGGGAAAAGCTTTTCACATGAGGCTTCAAATTGCTTTGTTAGGAGATGGTGTAATTGAAGGAAATGGGCACTTCAGCTGTAAGTGCCCATGCTTAGACGAGCACGTAAACAGCGACAGCCTCGCCACCACCAGTGAACTTCAAAAGAGGCATTTAAAGGGGACGCTGCCCACTGCAAGCTCCAGTTCTAGCAACCCTGGGCCTACTCTGGTCTGGGGCAGACAGGGACAGCAATTAGGGATGGGCAAAAAACAGCGAAATATTTCTCTGCCGTGTCACGAATCCACACGCCTTGGCTCTACCCTTATCCATGCGCATAACATGGAGGAGGAAAGGCAGCAGAAAAGCAGGGTTTCTTTGCACATTTCATGATTTTGTCAACCCGGATATTTCTAATGATCGTTCAGAAATGTGACGCATTTCGCAAAAAGTGAAACCAGATCACGCACGCCACTCCCGGCCGCCTATGGAAATGCGTATACAGCCTAAAAAAAGCAATGCAAAGAATTCTGATGGATTCTGACTGGCCGTGCTGTAAGAGGTCAGTTTGCAACAGAGCTCCAAAGCCGTTTCATTTGCAAGTGGGAAAAGAGGGGCCATCAAGGGGACTGATTCCTGAGTGTTGTGGGCTCTTTAAGAAGGGCCGTGAACGAAAGGGCCATCACGCAAGGCACGCGAGCAGTGAATGAGCGGGGCCCAATAATGAGATGGGTGTGTATAAAACCCGGAACGTGCACAATAGAGACCAGGTGGTCGGGTGTTGTGTGCGACAGCACTCAGTGAAACCCATAGCGGAGAGATCCCGCAGCTCCCGCCTTATAAGCGTCCCCCCGGGAACCCAACCGGAAGTCAGGGCCAGGGGGAGGCCTCTTCCGCCTGGACAGAGGAGGAAGAGCAGAGGCTGGCCCTACCCCTGGAAGGGGGTGGCCAGAGGGGACAGCCCGCTATATAGGCTGTCCCTCTAGCGCCCCCTGCGGGGGCAGGTCAGCCTCTTACCTGCCTGTGTGCTGGCTCCTCGTGTGAGCTCCATTCGTTTGATCCAGCGGCAGTAGGTGGACTGGCGGTCTTCACGACTCTGCTTCTCTGCTTCTATATATTACATGTTTGGGCATTCCGGCGCTTTGAGGAAATAGAATAGGAATAGGCGCTACACAAATACCACATTACATTCCTAGAGTTAAATAATGATGCAGATGAGAAGATGGGTGCAGGTTGTCAAATAACACTTTTGGGTCAAATATAGCATCTAATCTAGAATGGTGTTCAGTGAGGGTCGTTGTAACAAGGTGAAACTTGAAATGGTATTGGGTTATCATTATTGTTGAGTGTGCACTTTATTTTGGCCACCATCTACTTAAAGTGTAATAAAAGAACATTACGGTATTTATTAAATTACTGAAATAAAAAATAAAAAAATAAAAAAAACGACTCTGCTTCCAATGCTGGAGGTGCCGCTGAGCCGTTAGAAGGTGTCCAATAACAACTGTGATCCATTGGAACAGTTTTGGTGGTTTGACCCTGGACTATTAAAACAGTGACCATTGCTGGGCTCTGTGAGCAGAGTCAGAGCACGGGTCATCAATGACTGTACAGAAAGAGGTTGCAGATCCACACAGCGTGCTTGTGAACCACTGAAGTGTATCTGACAAGGAATAAGGTGTGTTCAGTTGTACAGAAAACTGTGGTGAAACTCCTCTGGGTGTTCACCCACACAGTGCAGCTGCTGTATTTATACAACTGTCCTTCAGAATCTCTATTTCTGTGAGCGGGATCATGGCCCATGAAGTGGAGGAACCTCAGCTTGCGGGAAGATTGCTAAGGCAACAAGGGTCATTGGCCCCACTTGTAAAGTTCGACATTTCAGGTACTCCATCACGCCTGTGTCCCAGATGGAATCTATAGATTGAAAGGCTGGAAATGCATTTCGATGCCACTGGGGAGTTAACCGATAATGCCAAGAAGCAGACCCTACTGTATTCTGTGGGACCTGCAGTTCACAAGGTTTTTAAAACACTTCGACCTGCTGACAATTCATGAACGCCTAGTCTACTCCCAGCTCTCTGCTTTTGTCATCAACCTTTCCCTCCTTCCCTCCTCTCAATCTGGTTTCCGCCCTAAACACTTCGCTGAAACTGCTCTCACTTATGTTGATTCTCTCCTCACTGCTTGCTACTCTAAGCAATCCTCGGTTCTCATCCTTCTTGACCTCGCTGCTGCCTTTGAAACCGTCGATCACCCCTTACTTCTCAACACTCTTTCCTCTTTTGGTTTCAAAGGTTCTGTTCTCAATTAGCTCTCCTCTTACCTTTCCTCCCGCTCTTTTGTAGCCATTTGGGGCAGTCGCACCTCCTCTACGGTGTACCCCAAGGCTCTGTTCTTGGCCCTTTTCTATTCTCTCTCTACACCTCCCTTCTTGCCCCCATCATCTCTTTGGAATTTCCCACCATTTTTATGCTGATGACACCAAGCTCTTCCTTTCCTTCTCTTCCTTCACTCCTGATCTACACCTTAATCTCTCTTTCCTGTCTTACTGCTATTAAAAACTGGATGTCTTTCCATTTTCTCTCTCTCAACGCTGATAAGACTGAAGTCCTATTCTTTGCCTCCAATACTGTCCCCCTCCCCCTCCTCTAGGCATCCACTTTGACTCCTCCCTCTCATTTTCCCCACCATATCTCTCTTACCTCTCGTGCCGTCGCTATCACCTGTTTAACATTCCGCTCCTCTCTCACCTTCCACACCCCTAAACTTTTAATCTCTTCCCTCATCTTCTCTCGCCTCTTCTTTTGCTCATCTATCCTCTTTGGACTCCCTGCCACTCATCTCGCCCCCCTCAAATCCCTCTACCACTCTGCTATCCGTACCCTCTGTCTACTTGCTCCTCATGACTCCATTTCCTCCTCGCTCTCTTACCTTGGCTGGCTTCCCTTTCATTCCTAACTCAAATTTCATTTCCTCTGTCTTGTCTTTAAATCTCTTCATGACCTTGCTCCCCCCTCATCTCTCCTCTCTCCTATCATTCTACACCCCTTCCCGCTCCCTCCGTTCGGCTGACCTCTTCCTGCTCTCTGTTCCCCTACCCCCATGTGCCTCTTCTCGCTTTTGCTCCTTTCAGCTCCTAGCCCCTCTACATTGGAACTCCCTACCTCTCTCTATCTGCTCCATCCCACCTTTTCCTCCTTGCGTACTTCCTTGAAATCTCTTTTTCTCCATTCCCCACCCTGAAACTGCTTTTTCTCTCTCCCACATGTCTCTCCCCTACTTACCTCTCCCTACCTACTTCCTCTCCTCTTACACTCACCTGTCGTTTTCTTTACAGGCTAATTGCTCTAGTCACTGTTTTGTTGGTTTGACTCATTTTTTTTATAATTGCTTCTACTGTTATAATCTACTATGTATCTTGTTGTCATAATGTGAAGCACTTTGGAGTAAAACGCTATATGAATACAATAAATACAAAAATACAAATACAAGCACTGCCGCATTGAGGGAATACTTCATCCCAATAGTGAACATTGACTATGAGCGTTTCCTGATGAGATCTAGCAAACAGAGAGAGGGTGAAACGCTTGATGTTTTTTTCCATGGCAGACTGCGTCCGTTGGGATTTACATGCACTCTGGCCACTGAAGAGGAAAAATGAGGAGACAGATAATGAGAGAACCTGGAATCATGCTGGCAAGGACACTAAAGTAGGGCAGTTTGCATGAGTTGGCTGATGTAAGGGTGTCAAAGATGGACGCTACCATGAAGGCTATAGAGCTAGAAGACGACTGTGCAGCGGGGAAGGACCAGACGAGTAGGTCGTTCAAGAAAAACACGTGGTGCGAGAAAATGAACCATTCAGAGGAGGTGTGTATTTGTCCACATTGTGGGTATGATCTACCCCAATCTCGAGATTGCCCAGCGAAGGGTCACACATGTGGGAGGGAGATGTGGTATCCAAAATAACTTTGCTAGAGTTTGCCGTGCACCAGGACCAGCGGTACAGCCAAGAGGAAAGGCAGTCGGCCAGGGGTGATGATGAGAAAGATGTTTTCTTCATTTCCAATGTGTTGGAGAATAAAGACTAATCAACCAAGGTGTGATGAATGCATACACAGCACGCATTCCCCTGTTCTCATTGACACAGATGTGTCAGTGAACTTCATGCCCAAATCTTTACAGGGCTCTGCATGATCCCCCGACAATGGACATCACCAAAATTTGTATTCATGTTTGGGGGAACCAAGCCTCTGCCATTGGATGGCGTGTTCATCTCCTCAGTACATCATGAAGGGGAAATGATGAAGGCCAAATTCTACGTGACGAAAGTGAGCAAGGAAATGCTGTTGGGCCGTGCAGTAGCTGAAGCTCTAAAGATTGTGAACTTTGCTTTTGGAGTATACGTGGAAGATGTGCAATCGCTCATTGACCGTTTCAGTGACCTATTCTCAGGAATTGTAAGGATGAAAGGTGAACCCATTTGTCTTCATATAGATGCTATTCTCTCTTCCGGCTGTCCCTCTGCTTCTGCACACCATTTGCACACTCTCGTCGCACCCCACCTCCCAATTTTCTTGAGGTTTTCCTTGCAGACTCCGGATGCCAGAGCACACCCGGTGGGAGAGATATCAATGACAGGAAGAGGAACACTGTTTGGGTCCTGCACTGTCATCCAGTGAATACACTTAAACAATAAGCCCCGAGCTGAGCGAAATTTCGGTTCTGAGACGCACCAGCGTTTCGCAACTGAAAAAAAAATCACAAATCAATGCCTGCCAAGGAAGGGAAAATAAAGTCTGTTCTCCCTTTCCATGGCAGTCATTGAAACTAGTTCAAAAAGTAAACAAACAAAATGGCTGCCATGGAACGGGAGAAAGGACTACATGTAGCCCCTTCTTCCGTTCCATTGCGGCCATTAAAAAAATAGGAAAAAAGTGAACCAAAAAATGCCCGCCATGGAAAGGAGAGAAGGGTCTACATGTAGACCCTTCGTTCTTTCCATGGTGGCATGTCGCAGATCGGGAGCGGGCGCTCCGGTAACAGAAGTGTTTCCAGCACGTCTACTCCCGAAAAGGAACAAAAAAGCAGGTAAGTGGAGCTAACGGGGGATTGATGGGAAATATGTGTATCGGGAGGGGGAGAGGGGCTAGGGGAGCACTTACCTCATACCCTGGTTGGGGAAGATGGCTGCCTCCAACCCTGAGGACGCTCGGAGCAGCAGGATTACCATGTGGTAATGCCCTTGTTCCGAGCCTTCTCATTGGCTGAGAGGCTGCCACATTCCCTCCCCCCTGCCGGGTACTAATAAGCATTTCTTCCTGTTCCACTTCTCTTGGATCTCTTGGATACTAGCCATTGTACTCTCACACTCGCACAGGGTTACCCAGGGAGTGACTAACAAATCAAAATACATGAGTGCTTAACCGTGGAGGACTGTCTATGTGCCTGTGGCAATGGGAATGTCTATATGGCTATAAGACACACTCATTGTTGCATATCATAATGCTAATAAACAAAAATGCAAATATGCAAATGTCTCTCTTTGTGCTGTTTATTTTGAAATAGTACATTACAATCCTCACATAAACTGTAAGTGACACCAAAAATGTATGCTCAAAGCAAACTATCATCAACATCCCTATCCTCAACAATCATTTTGAGAAGACGAGGTTTGCAGGGAAAGTGTCTGGGGTATTAAATGGAGATTCTGTAAGGAAATGACTACTGGACTGCAGGAGTACAGGGATGAGTAATGGCTAAACTGCCTACTCAGCACCATCCTACTTCTAGACCAGCAATGATCACAATCAGAAATGTGAAACAGACATAGCCCAATGGGCAATGATAATCATACCGTATTGTATCGGTCACCTAAAAGCGTGGTAGGCCGAGGGATGAGGCGCAACTGTCCAGAGGCAAATTAGCGTGTTGAAAACAATGTCATGAGCCGGGGAGTTCAGGTTTAGAATAGATCGGTTTTAATGCATTTGCGAAATAGAAGGAGGTTTTCAATTTTGCATAAGTCCAGAGGGCGGTTATTCCAGAGTTTGTCTCTGATGATTGAACCCAATCTGCCATAGCTGTAAGATGTTTGGAAGTGGGCAATTAACATTAAACATTGTCAGTCTGTATGGTGTTGTCTGTGGGCAATAAGGGCGTTGGCCATTTGAGTGGTGTTTTATGTACAATGAAGCTTGACGATACAGGGTTTGTGCACCAAGCCTAGAAGTTTGAAGGAGACTTTTGATTTGATACGAAGCTAGTGAAGTGACTTTAGAGTTGGGGATGTGTGTGCATGTCTAGGGATGTTGCGCACAATGCGGGTTGCTGTATTTTGCAGTAGTTGTAGGGAGTGGATGAGGGATCAGGTGGTTCCTGCATAGATGGAGTTGCCCTAGTCTATCCTGGCTCCAACGATTGCTCTAGCGATGTTGGCGGAGTGCAAATCTGATACTAAGGGTCAGATTTGCCTGAGTAGCATCAGCTGGAAATCCATGACGTACAGCATGTTATTTAGTTTGGGGGACATCGAGATAGTAGGGACAAACCAGTATGGAAGAGTTTTTACAGCACTAGATGGAGAGATGTTATGTCCTGATTGGGACAATTCACGATTAAGCTTCTGGATTTTGGAGAGATGCCAAGAGAACTGACAAATAAGATTTCGGTTTTCTCTTTGTTTAGAACAAGCCAGTTGTTAAACATTCATAATTAAATTTTTGAATATGCTGTATGGATTTTGTTGTAGGTATTGAGGGACGAAGGCACTTTCAAGTTTGAAAATAATCTATGGGTCACATTCAGGACTGATAACAATCTGTGAATTTTGGAATTCGGCACCGAGATCCATTAAGAGATCATGCAGTGGTTTACTGTACAGATTGAATGGTACTGGAGATATGCAGGCATCGTGGGGCACACCAAACTCAACCTTTATTGTTCAAACAAAATGGATACTATTTTCACCAGAGAGTTTGTGTTTTTAAGAAAGGTGTCTACCCATGCTGTTGTTTTCTCTGATGCTCAGCCAGGCCATATAAGGATTGTTGAAGAAAAAGGTTTTGCTCATGCTTATGCCAAAGGGCTTTACATCAAAACATATTTCCATACAATATCACACAACCAATACTGGTACTTATTTATCAATTTAGGAAGGGTGATGACTGAGTTGGCCTTGCCGGGATTCAAACCAGCACCCTGCAGATCAAACACAGATCGCTGCAGCGAGCACTCAATCCACTGAGCTATCTAACTGGCTATGCCAATTTAAGTTTATTTAACATAAATGTAATGCACGTTCACTAAATAAGGTGCATTGTCCATTGCTTTTCATCTCTATATTGTTAATCCCACATAGCAAAATTGTCCCAAACTAATTTTCATTGCAAAACGGGTTTTTCTTTGTGAAGTCATGTTACATAATTGTCCCATACCGTTTATTTTAATATCTGCCAAAAAGTAAGTTAATATATACAATATATTATACACATTGAGTTAAGCTTGTTGGTTATACATTCATGGTTATACATTTCATTAAGTAAAATAGACACCATAGCATTTCTTCTCATTTGTGTGTCATGTGAATATGGTCTAATTCAGCTGTAGTCTTGTACATTTGGTCTGTGCTGATTCAGCTCACTTCCCAAGACAAAAGGTCCAGAGGTCAGCTCTCCGTCATACCAAGACCGACAGTTATACCATTGTCTTGGGAAGATAGCTCAGGGTCAACGTGCTCGCCTTGGAAGCAAGACAACACATAGCATCACAGATTCGATCCCTGGGTCTGCACTTAGAAACCTCTGGGTATTAAGCGTGTTATAAATAACCTATCATAACATACATGAATCCATTGGCTGAGTTTAACAGTTACAGCAGAGTATATTCAGAACATATGGTAAACCTTATAAATGCAGGAAGATAGGGTGCTTACATTCTAGAAACTCAAGTTCTGTGGAACACAGTTTATGAGCAGCAACTATGAAAAGGTCATGTGTTTGTTAGTGAAACAATGCTTCAAAATACGATGTTTTATGTACAGTCCTTACACTGTTAACCTGAGGTAGATAAATAGCCCCTTAGCTATTGTGCGACAGCTCATGGTTTGGAATTTCAGTTGCCTTAGTATGTTCTGTCAATGATGGACTCTGATAAACCGGCAATGCACAACATTGGAAAAAACAAAGCGAATTACATTTTTTAAATGGCACCAAAACAAAAACCATATTATCAGCTATAACTTAAGTACACTTTCTTGATTTAAAAACTGTAAACATATTTTAATTCAGCATCATACTCCCCATCACACATGTAAAAACAAAATATCTTAGTAAGCCAAATTATTCATGAGTTTGTACATGATTTATATTGGCAGTTAATGCAACATGAAGGCTGTCCTAGGATTTATAATTGTCATAGTGTTTTGGAAATATAGGCCTCGATAATGTTACAGGTCCATAACAGAAATGATGAGGGAGATATAGATGCAGTCCAATTTGGTTATAACTATGGATGGGAGGAGAAAAAAACCTCTCCGCATCAGAGGGCAAAATACATTGAACCAATCAGAATAAAGAGGAGTATATTGGAATTTTCAGTATTTGAATAGAACCTATAATAGGTCCCGCCCAATGAGAAAATGTAGCATCAAAAGATGCTGCATGACTGAAGTTTATCAAGTATTTAAGGCCAAAAATACAAGAGCTGTGCGTGAAGGATTCTTATTCAAAAGTGCTGATTGAAGTTCCACCTGGATGTAGCTGATGGAAAACCAACTTCAAAAAGGTTATTACCGGAGTGAGCCTGATGCAGAAGCTTTGCCCAAGATTGAACAAGAGAGGAATGTTTAAAGCATGGTATAGAAAGGGAGCACAGATCACTTGGTGTAGCTGCCTGGAGCTCTTGATGGCCCTACCAGTCTTGTGTATTTGAAATGCAGATCAAAAGCTAGTTCAATAACTACTGTACATTTAGAAATAAGTCCCAACAACTAGTTAAGCCTCTAATAGCAATTGGAAGTCTTTTAAAGGAATCGTTTACAAGCTAGGTCACTGAAAGAGAAGGGTTGTGGAGTACATTTAAAATAGTATGCCCACTGATTGCATGATTGTGCAGGGCCCAAAACATTATCTAAAATGTACCTCATAAATGAATTCCTGAGTTCTCACAGGGGCAATTTATATCTGGATTTGTGACATGATGTACGACATGTTTTATAGATTTACCCACATTGATAGACTTGTTGACCTATGCAAACCATAGTTGATATAGTTGATATAAAAAAAAATGCTGAACAGAGTTATACCCCTTAGATTGGTATAGGAATGAGATTAGTCTGTCAATTTATGCCCAAGAAAATATTGTCAATTTAAATAACCAATGCCATTTTTCTAAATAACATTGGGCAAAAAAGATAGGATTCCACAGTAACCTAATGTAAATTAAGATCAAGTGTTGTTTAATTCGTTATCTCAAGTGTATTTGTTACCTTTCATATGAATCAAGATTTTGTGCTCTACAAAAACACTTCTATCATAAACCCAAGCCTGTAGACTAAACATCCAAACATAAAATATCCATTATTGTATTAAATATGCCAATCTAGAAGCCAACATTACCCTCCATCTAGAAGACAATTACTCCTAGAATAAGAAGTTATATGTGAATTCAATGTTTTTCTCTGATCACAACACTTGTCGATGGTGATAGAGGAAATTAAGTGAAATGTATATTGTAAAATGTTTTCTCTGATGCCAATACTTGCCGATGATAAGTGACATATATAACATACATTTTGTATGAGAATATTAAAATGTTTATTCCTTGAAATGTGATGCTAACAAGCAGTGATAATTTGAATATTTATATTGGAGAAGATTACATATTTTTGTCTAGCATATGTATTGCACTTGTTTAGATCTCTTTGGGCATTAGTGGGATAATAACAGGCTGGTTGGTTGTACTTTTTTTCTGTGGACAAGCTGCCTGTATTTAAATGGAATATTGCAGGTGACATCCCTAGGATTCAAAGTTGGGGGACCACCTTTAATTATTTTAATGTCGTTTTTTTTTTAAAGAAACAGAATATTCATATAAAAAAAACTGCCTGTCCCAGAATTATGGGGTCAAATTTCCACAGCAGAGTTTGTAGGGGTAAAAGATATGTTTCTCTGTAAATCAAATGTTTCTCTATAAAACAAATGTTCAAAATTGATATCTTCTACAGATAAAGGCACTACAGCTCCTTGACCATTTGTGGAAACATGAGTTGAGGGCAGGCTATACTCTACAGTAGGGTGTGAGGTGATAACAGTAGCAATCCACACAGAAATAGTACAAAGACTTTAAAATAAAAAAAATATCCAATGAACGCTCTTTAAAATATGAATACGCTAATTAAACAATCAAGAATGCTAATATTTAGCTAGAAAAAAACAACAACATAAAACCTACCACTGTGGAAAAGAACAAATGTTGAACTGGTATAGAATAACACTCTGAGTTTTTGAGAAGGGGTGAACAGGGAAACAATTGTAGGAATGTTATTGTCCAAAAAGGACAAGTCTTACAAGAAAATTATTCAAAAGGAGGCTTACAGGTCACTTGTGTCCCAAAAAGTGGACCACTGGACAGGATCTCTTAACAGGGCTATGTTCTTGATCTTAGGTGGTACGATAGCAAGGAACCCGACATCTCTGCGCTTTCCTTGCTGTCGAACAAGGGTCGAGAAGCACGTCATCATGTTGATCCACGCGGCAAGACGCATTGTAATGAGGCTCTGTATGGTTCAAATTACCATTCTCTCTGGTGCAGTTTGAATGGTCCCACATCCACAGATTGGTGGTTGAGACGAGGTGAGACAATATTACCACTTTGTCATGGTGAGGTTCTGTTGGTTCCTTGAAGAAGCAGTGACTCAATAGTGTCTGCAGCAGTGAGGCACTATTCGAGTTGAGGTGGCGAAGAGCACTATTTATGAGAAGCAACATTAAGCCAGTTCGAAGGTGCAGATGCGCAATTTGAAGTTAGGCAGTGCCAAAAGCACCACTGTACCACCATCCTCTGAAAGTTGGCAGAGACATTTTTTAAAGCCAAAGGACAAAACAGTGAACTTGTGGTGACCTTCTGACCTCTCCTCCTCTTTGACAACTAGGTCGACCCGCCAGTACCCAGCAGTGAGGTCACAGGAATTCATGTACTTGTCAGAGCCTAATCTGTCAATCAATGAGGTGAGCATCTGTCTTGGTGATGGAAGTAACCATCTGTAGTCCACACAAAAGCAGAGTTCCATCTTCGCATTACTAGACCTTTTAGGTACCAGTAGCCTGGACTAGCACATGGGATATGTGATAGCTCCATAACCAAAACGACCAACATTTTAGTGACCTCGTGATAGATGGTGTCCTTTACCTTTTCATACATGCAATGTATTCAACCCTTCACTTACTTACTGACCCCAGTGTCAATATCAAAGATGCACCAATCTATTTTACCTGGAGTCACTGAGAAAAGACTCACAAACTGGCCCAGCAGCTGCTGATGGTTTCGCAATTGCTGCTCTGTTAGGTCTTGGGAGATCTGAACTCCCTCCAGAGACCCATTTTCTGGACTTTGCATGCAGCAAATCTGGGAGAGGATTTATCTCCTCCTTAATCTAGTCATCTATTTTGAGTCAACACTAACTAATCCCAGCTGCAATGAGGATTAAACCAGTTGACATGAAGAACCCTGTGCGTCTGCTTCAGAGCTATTCTATAAAAGATGTCGTTAACCTCACTGATTTTCTCAAGCATCACATAAGGCCCAGTCCACTTATCATGATCATGAAGGGTGCTGGGCACGGTAGGTTCCATAATCCAGACTATGTCATTCAGTATATTCGGTCACTTTGGCCTTTTGGTCATGCCCGTCTTTTATTTGGCTCTTCGATGGCTTTGAGATTGTGTGTACTCTGTTCACTGTACTTCACCATTTTGGATCTAAATCCTATGACATGGTCTAATATGTTATTGAGTTTGTGGATTATCCTCTCATCCAACACATCCCAGACTCAGGGCATGCCTAGCAGCATGCCAGACATTAGCTCTGAGGGTCTGAACCCTAATTCACACGTAGGCACCTCTTACTGGTGAAAAGAAAGCATGGTAGGAGAATATACTATTTTCTTCCCAGGTGCTTTTCTAAGTCAACTATTCTGCCCTTCAGGTCTGGTAACCCTTTCAAAAAGCACATTGTTTTTTTACTCACATACCTGTTGACAGGCTTCACACACTCCTTCTGGTCTCTTTCATTTGTATCCACTAGATGCTGATGTAATTCCCTTTCATAGTTTTAAGACCATGCTTGCAGGTGAATTAATTATATATCCCTTCAAATGTGTCAACTTTGTGACCTGTGACCTACCCACTCAGATACTGATGCACAAAAATGCATCAAAGGTTTGATTCCCCTTCTTTTTATGTGCACTGGTTAGGAGCCAAGAGAATAATTAAATCAGTTACAACTGTCTGTAAAAGGGGCTTCTCCCCACATTTCCTCTTCCACCTCCTTGAGGTGGATTGTGAGTTCCAGCGCCTTGAACTAGTCAAATATGTTCTTCCTCGCCTCATAATGTTGGACTCGGTCCTCAGGGATGTGATAGCTTGGCTTTCCTTGGGTGCCACCACTTGAAACACTCCCCACCTCACTAGAAGGTTGTCTGTGGGTCTCCCTTTTTTCCTCCAGCGCAGATCGAGCATCACTTTATCTTTCTGTTTTTGTTCTGCTAGTGTTGCTAATTCCCTTTACAAATCTACATAACTGTATTTAATAAATACTTCACTTTCAATCATTTTACAGAATACATGCATATCCCAACTTCATACAGAATCATTTGTTTTTGTTTTGGTAGGGCCAGACTCTTTTCCTCTAGAGGGAGCTTCCGAGCATCTGGGTCATCCCCAGTGAGACTAGGCTGAAACTTGGCCAAGGCATGGGACTTAACATGGGACTTAACTAAAACGCTGGAGTTAAGTGAGACCTGGGATTTTTGAGAGACCACACTGCCCACTCCCTGGGATGTATGGTGCGAGTAGCTATCACTATTGTTGCCCCCACATATCTATGACCCCCAGAGAAATGGGTACCTGAGCTTGGGGCTCCAGATTATAACTGGTGCTCCTACACCCCCATAGCTTCCTCAACAATTGTATAAAAACTCTAAAATAAAAGAATGTCCAATTTAGGTTGTATACACACATATATATATATATATATATATATATATATATATATATATATATATATATATATATATATATATATATTTTTTAATTAAACAATCATGAATGCATCTAAATAACTAGAAAGACACCAACAAAAACCCACCGCTGTGGAAAAGAACCCAGAAAATACAGAACTGGAATTTTTAATTACAATTACAATAGGTTATTTATAACGTGCTTAATACCCAGAGGTTTCTAAGCATGGTCCCAGGGATCAAACCTGTGATGCTCTGCGTCGTCTTCCTTCCAAGGCGAGGGTGTTGCCCCTGACCTATCCTCCTGAGACAATAGAAGAGCAGTCGTGTACTTAAGCCGTGTGACCAGCCAACCAATTGCAGCAATGCCACTGTTCAAAAAGGGAAGGTCTTTTAAGAAAAGGCTTGAGAAGGGGGCTTAAGTCACCAGTCTCCCATAAAGAGGATCAGGGGACAGTACCTAGTTCTGGATCTTGAGTGGTTTGACAGCATGGAACTCTAGTTCTCTGAGCACTCCTTGCAGTTCAATAGTGGTCAAGATGCAGAGAGCCAGGCTGATCCAGGCAGGAAGTTCACGTAGAGATGGGGATCTGTGTGACTCAAGTCGCTGTTTGATCTGGTGCAGAACTAAGGGTCTGATAGGTTCAGATTGGCAGGTCAGTCAGTTTGAGACAACGGTATTCCGGGATTGAGGTGAGGTCCTGTTGGCTCCATGCAGTGCTCAAAGACGCAGGGAGTTGAGGGTGTGTGCAGTGGAGAGCTAGTCTTTAAGGTTATGTGGCAATGAGGGTGATATTGGGAAATTAATGTGTATGAAGGTGGGATATATATGCACGTATTCAGCCAAATGAATTGAGGTGTCAGTATTTATTAAATACAGGTGTGCAGGTTTGTAAAATGTTCATATAAATTTGTACAAAAAGAAGAAACCAATCATGGGTGTAAACTGAATATTTTTTTTAAATCGAAAGTGGCAAAAACACTAATTTAGATGTGTTGTATTCTGTTCTGAGCAATTGGTTTTGACCAATATTGTGTATAACAATGTTATGAGAGCCTGTAAGGGCAAGACTGGGTCATGTACCCTCTTTATTAGAGACACACTTGATAGCTGCCATGCACAGCTGACATGCACACCACAGTTGGTGGCTACCCACACATGTATCCAGGTTGTCGCCATGATCGCCACCACCAACATGGCTTTGCAGCAAGAAGACCTGTTCTTCCACATTTAACGTCACCTGTATGTTGGCCTGAAAAATGGATTTCCACCAATCATTAACTGCTGCAGTCACCTGTGAGAGTAATAAGGACGGACCTGCAGAGACTACCCGTGATGCACAATCTAAGGGCTCTTCTGTAGCAGGCATACGCACGCATTACATCACTTCCTCTTGACGCACCAGGACAGCAAACAACCATAACTCCTTCCACACCAGCTGCGTTTGCTGCCCCAGAGGCAGTGGCAACTAATGCCTTATCATGCCATAGGGCTTTTCAAGGAGGCAGACCAGCAAATAAATGGGTGCTAATGGTGGTGAGGAACCCTGTGTGGCCCCTGTAATCAAGACAACAGATTGCATGCTGCTTAGGTGCAGATGGAGTAGACACTCCATCCCCAGGAACTTCCTCGTGCCATTAAGGCATCCTCTGGCAAGAATTGAATCACAACCGAGTTCAAGACTTTGGCAAACCATGGTATGTGGGTTATGGCATCCTTATTCTGGGTCTCCTCCGCTCTGCTCATTCTATAGAGGCTGGTCATCTGGTTAACACACTGCAAGCAGAGCTTTGCTGGTTGACATGGCATGGTTGATATTTACCCATTGTGTGCCACAGACAGGGAAATCCACTGAGGTGATGTCATCTCGTCAGTGCTCTCTGCACTTGTCCACGTGTTCCTGGTGAGATGCGAGGTTTGGAGGGGTTACATACAGATATATCAGACGAAGCAGTGGCCTGTTTGGTTATTGCTCCGCATTCAAAAGTGTGCTCTACTGCCTGGAAAGCAAAAACATGTTATAGAAATGTTGAGATTATCCACCAAAGAATTCCTCTCAGTTGGTCTTCTCAAGTCCACCTTGATGGAATGTGTTTCTGAGGTTGATTAGTTGCCTTTTCCTCTGTCCTATCTCAGTGGAATCCTCTTAACCCCCTTATAGAATTCTATCTTTTGATAACTCGTGATTGTTCAACCCTCCTCCCAACTCACTGGCCCGCAAGCCTCAATTTATTTATTTATTTATTTATTGTGCATTTGTACGTTGTGAGAATTGATTGGTACAGCCTTTTGCCCCACCTTGGGCTACCTCTTTTTCACCTATAACCTCCAGTGAACATTTATGTAGCCGTTGCACAGATAAGACTTGGAGAACGGCCTACTCCGGTCCCCAATCTTCTACAGCAGGGGTTCTGCAACCCGTGGTTCGCCAGATGTTTTAGACTCCAATTCCCATGATCCTTTGCTATTTTGTATGCTGGCTGCGGATGATGGGAATTGCAGCCCAAACATCTGGATAGCCAAACGTTGCAGGCTTCTGCTCTAGAGCCATCCCCTTCTTGCAACAATAGACCGCCACCCTTAGCTGCTACCCCCTTCCCACCTTCTGAACTTTCCCTCATCGTCCCCTCGCTTTATAACGCCCTTTTTCCTTGTGTTCATGTCATTTCTTAAGGGAGACTTGTAATGAGCGTACATGGCCTTATCATAGGTCCATGTCACATTGCGTGTTTCTACATGCCAATCTCTGCTCTATGGAAAGTATTCCAGAACCCTGGGGCAGACCATTGCCATGTATTGCATGAGAGAGCATGGATTCTGATGTGGCCATGAACATGTAGTTCCATAACATGACGTTGCAGCACTGAAGTGAAACTATACAGCCACACTCACAGCATGCATACATCTCAAACAGAAAATCACATTGCATAACATCAAACACTCATTTTGATTGAGATTGGCAGAAAAACATGTTTACTGTCGCTTTCAAGAATTGACCCTCCCAGTACATTAAAATTGATTATAAATTTGTGCAGCTGTGCAATTTTGATAAAGGGCCACTTAGGGTTTCCATTTGTGCTTGCCTGCAGCTTTACCAACAGCTTTTCATGGGCGTCGACTCCTACAGAGGTATCCGCCACATATGTTTAAGATAGATAGTTAACAAAATATTGATACAGGATATATGTCTATATGTATGTGCCTATGAGAGAGTGACTATGTGTTGTGCGTAAGAGGTAGTGTGTGAGGGACAGACAAAGAAACACACAGAAAGGAGGCAGCCATTAGCTATCTATCTATCTATCTATCTATCTATCTATCTATCTATCTATCTATCTGTCTGTCTGTCTGTCTGTCTGTCTGTCTGTCTGTCTGTCTGTTTGTCTGTCTGTCTGTCTGTCTTTCTGTCTGTCTAGCTATCTATACGTCTATCTATCTATCTATCTATCTATCTATCTATCTATCTATCTATCTATCTATCTGTCTGTCTGTCTGTCTATCCGTGAAAATGGACGTTATAGTTGCAAAGCAAAACAACTAAACAAAATGTGTTTAAAGTTCTGGTTTCTAAAGCCACCACCCTCAGAAAAACAACACAGAACCTCAAAGCAGGCCTCATGAGGTCTCTTGTTCAGCTGTTCCTCTTGGAGACCCCCAATCCCTACGCAGTAGTCACCGACCATGAGCAGAGTTATAATGTATGGTCCTTTGGCCAATTACTGCCCCCTTTAAACCCACCCATCGTGAACACTGGCCTTTGGGTTTCCCCATCAATTTTTTGCAAATGATACGCACATATTTGTTTCCTTCCCTACTCTCAAAGCTGATCTCTGTGCATATATTTGATTGCCTTGCAGAAATCCGCCATTTAATGTCTCTAAGACCAAAGTCCCAGGTCCCAATGCCCCATTTTCATCAATCTGCCGATCCCTGAATGCGCACAGCCTTGTGGTCCTTTTTGACAGTGATCGCAAACTCCCAAACCGCTAGCTCTACTGCTTCTAGGATTATCCATCCCAATATAAAGACCATCCATACTGTCTCCACCTACCGCTACAACAAACCTCATATTCGTTGCAATACTCAGTTGCATTCATTGGTCTGCCTTCCTCCCCCTTGGTATGCCCCTTTCTTCCTTTTCTACACCTAACAAGTACTCACATCATCACAGGCACTCTGTATAATCTCGCATGCTCTTCCCGGCTACCAGTGACCACTTCCCTGCTGCCAGGGCCACCAGGAGAACATGGTCCTTATTAAAATTCCTATTGTTGGTCTTCAAGTCCTCATGGACGTGCACCTCATACATGGGCAACTCTTTACCTTCCTGCTTCCCTCCATCCATGGGCAATCCCCCTATTTCCTAACTAACCTGCATTCACTCCTACCCCCTCCTTGCCCCTCACTACTGGAATGTACTAGCAACCCTCATACACAATTACAATCGCCTCTTTTGAATCTGAACTGAAGCTCCGCCTCCTAAGCCCAGAATGAGTACTCTTAACTGCCGCCCCATTACTCTCCTACCAATCCCACTCTGCCCCCTGCCCCACTGAACGTGGTATTAGTACATATTCACACCCCTTGTCGGGTCCCTGGGTTATGAATAGTGTCGCCCCTAACATGACCTGGTTGTTCAATCCCTATTATTCCATTTTATGTAAAACATGTGTTTTAGGATTACCTTATATTATGCTGCTCCGTTATAAGTGTTTCTGGCACCTGGCGTTTGCCATATAGTCTGTGTCTGTGGGGGCTAGTGACCACTGTACACACATCAGATTTCTGTGGTCCTCCGCAGGGCTAGTGTTAGCCTACGGATTCGCCATGGTCATTGGCGGTGCCAGGTCATGGACAAGGGCCATGCAGCTGCAACACTGTCACTGAGCATGGCCTCTTGCCACGTCCACCAGGGACCACGTTGCGTAGCTTGCGGGTGACTGGGATATTTCCATGAATGAATTATGGTTACTTTAGGGACAACAACTGATTTTCTGGAGTTCTGGATTTGTAACTTGTGGATATCCTCCTCCTTAGGTGCAATTGAGGACTAGAAATCTCTATTAACACTCAAACAAACCCTTTCGAACACTGAGCTTCTCCGGCGTCTTCCCCCTGTGACCAGCTGCAAGGGTCGCTTGCTCCTCTCTTTATTTTATGGGATCATTCCAACCCATATTTCTCACCACTTACATTCCTGGCTCATTTTTCACACATCTGCATAGGATGATGCTATGATCAGTGACCACGGCTTGAGGGCTGTTTTTACCCATGCATCCAAGCCCTACCATAAAACTGTGCAGTACTGGCATTGAAAACATCATGATGGCCAGAACTCCCCAGAGAGTGCACAGGGAAAACATGAAGAATAGGCTGCCACCCATTTTTTTGCCTATGTTGTGAGCACAGGAGGGCACTGCCTAAAACCACCATTGGGCTACACACACAGTAGCCTGAAACCATTGGGAATGGCAATGCCGATTGCCAAAAAGCAACTCAGAACTGTGGGGAATTCATTTTCTCAATCCCAAAAATGGTTGCAATACCGGTACTCACCACTATCAGAAAGCCGGCGTTTTAAAACCACCAGACTTTTGTGTAAAACTGAACAAAGGAACCTGAACCAGGCCAAGGAAAAACTTGCTAAGAGGTGGATACGATGTAAAACTATATTCTGAAATGACTTGGAGGAAGTAATTATTTAATGTACATGTGAAAATTGTAAGTTTTGATTTAAACTGGGAACTAAAGTGACATTTAGCTGAATTCTGCCTGACAACTACCCCCGACAGGAGAAACCTGCTCATCCACTCTTCCCAGGCCTGGCTGCATCCTGCTGCACCTGCCAAAAGGAGCTCACACCTCCCTGATTGAATTAAGGGAGGGGACCTGCAGACTGCAGGAGGTTGAACAAAGCCTTGCCCTTGACTTAGGCAAATGTTATATTGGGGGGCCGTAAAGTGGCTTCCTCTTGGGAAAACTGGGAGGGGCAGTGCCTCTGCTAGAAGCTGAGCTTGGAGAAAGTGGATAAACCAGTTATTCCACCCTGTGATGTGGGAAGCCACACCCCTTTTTGACCAGGGCATAATTTTAAAAAGATAGATAACTCATAGTGCGGACTGGTCAAAATTATATAAATAATACCATTATTCTTGTGATTTTTCGGTGCACATTTTAAGAGGTATTAGGACCCTGTGGTATGTTCCTGTGGATAGTAGCAGAAAAAAAGGTTGTTACTCCAAATGTCTGCATGTTAAAAATCTGACACTTTATCATCTGAAACCCATATCCCTGGTGCACATTTGTGTAAAATCTGGAAAGGTTTAGAGGTCGTTATCTGGATGAAAAGGGGAGAATTCTGTCATCAGAGGACACGACATCGTACAAAGACAGGGATCGGATGGTTTGGTGCTAGAGAAAATATGTAAACTGGACCTATAATATGAGAAAAATGGTACATAGATAAATATGTATTTGGATCAGAAATAGATTTGTGTGCAATTTGACAAGGGGAAGTTCCTCTGACCATAAAACCTACAGCATCACTCTGGCACTCCATTTCTTCCCCCCAAACAAGGGAGAGAGGAAAGCTTGGCCAATGATAAGTGAGAGGGGCAGGCTTAGCTAGGCCCAGGCACACACCCATTTTCAAAACACATAAAAAGAGACTGCTGGGACAGGTAGAGACATTCAATTCCATTTGCTGCGGAGCATGCTGACCGATGACTTCACATCCAGAGATCCAGACTTCAAATCCATCAATCTCCAGAACCTGTAGCAGAAATTAACTCCAGAATTTGTAGCAGAGAGGCCTGAATCCACCAGCTGAATCCTCTTCAGCAGGCCTCAAAACCAACCAAACTATTCAACAGCCGGGTGAGCTGTTTGAATTTTTGGCAAGAATTTTTGCAAGAACCTGTAGCAGTATCCACAAAGCAGTGCTGTATCCGGAACCCGAGAGAACCACAAACCAGACCGGTGTGAGCAGATCCGGTGCTTGACAGACCCAGAGAGCAGAGCTGACCCAGATAGCCGGGACTTCAGAACCACCCGCCGGAAGTCCCGTCCAACCTGACCAGACCGTGACGAGGCCTATTTCAAATTGATATTGTGAGTACCTAGCAGAACTGTGCAGTTAACTGATTAGTTAAAATAATCTAATCCAAACTATTTTAACCTAAGTAGAACAGCCTCCTAGAAATCGTGTCATCTGTCATTTTTAAAGCTGCACAACTGTCACCTGTCAATTCTGCAGCTGCAAGCTGTCACCTGTCATTTTGAGTTTTACTTTAAATCCGAAAATCTACCTTTATTAAATCGTCCGTATCTCTGGAACCGTTTGGGCTAGGAACGTGATTTAACTTTCATTTTAAAGCTGTGATTCTAGGCTTTCCTTATACTTTTTGTGATTTACGCACTCGCGAAATTTACCGCGATTTACGATTTTGGCTCAATTTCTCTACTTGTCAAAATAGCAGCTCCATTCTTTCTTTTGTTAAAATCCGTTTGCAACTTGGTAATAACTCATAGAGCATTGTTAAAGTGAGCCTGAACTAATATAAAGTAGCCATCACCTACTCTGAACCTCTAGAGGGAATTAAAAGCAATTTTAGCACCTTTTCACTTCCTTGCAAACCACATTAAAGTAATTTGCCTGTGTTTAAAACTCATCCCTGTTTTCCCTAAGCTTGCTGGGAGAACTGGAACTGTGTATTGCATTATAAAGTGTGATTTGTTGGGATTCTTGAAGACTGTGTGCTCTCCTTCCATTTCTTGTATTGCATAGGGGGGGAGTGAATTGTCAAAAGAAAAAGTGATCATATTACCTTTTGCTAATATCATAACAAGTTATTTCTGTACTGCATTTTATTCCACCTTGCATTTCCTTGAAACCATCAAGCATTTTCAGCTACCTCATCCTCTTCACTACTCCTAAGTAACGAAATCAGTGTACCCCTGTAACATTATCCATTGTTGATCACGGTAATATTCTGAAGTGTGATATCAGTTATCAATTTATTTATAAAGTGTGATAGATATATATTGTTGAATTGTCCAAATAAACCTTTTAAATTTGCAAAACAAACCTACTTCTTGGCTCAGTGGGGTCAGGGGGATTCTAAGAGGGGGGGTGTTATACAAGGGTTGTCATCCAGACTACTGAACTGGACATAAAAATACATCAATAGGGGTTTTCCTCAGCATCCCAGACTAGGCATTGACTTAGCTGTAGTGTTGATTGAATATCGCTTACAACCTCTACCACTTGGGCCCCTCTGAAGACTGTTTTTCAGGCCGAAACATGTTTGCGAATGCTTGTGGTCTCATTCAGAAGGGATGTGACCAAGCAGTTCAGACTAGACTGCCTCTTTTGGAGTAGGACCAAGCCTGATTTGCATATGGTCTTTCCCCTTCTGTAATGGCTTGGCAGACGAAGAACGATGGTATGGAGGGTTGCTAAGAGCAATGCCAGAAGGTAAGACTAATTCTAAACCTTCCAGCCATCACCTCTTTTATTTTTCTGTAGTCACCCTGAGTGGGACTGATATGCCCAGACGTGGGTCCCGTGCCCGTGCCTGCTGGGCCTAGAGACACAAGCTACTCCTCACTGATGTCACCCAACGAGGCTGAAACATATTTGGGGATGCTTCTGGTCTCGTGCAGAAGGGATGTGACCAAGCAGTTTGGGCTGCACAGCCCCTTTTGGGGTGGGGCCAAGTCCGATTTGCATATGGTCTCTCCCTTTTTGTAATGGCTTGGCAGGAGAAGAACAATGGTCTGGAGGGTTGCCCAGAGCAATGACAGAGGTTAGGATTAATTCTAAACCTCGCAGCAATCATCTCTTTTGTTTTGCTATTTTTCATTCGGCAGCTTATTTAACCACACATGTATGACATTTTAAGCACATTACCCTCAGGTTATTGTATCTACCTTTACTCCGACTTCACTATAGATCCTTTTTCAAGATCGGCTGAATTACTTCTAAAGCTGTGACTATGATCCAGCTGGCCGATATGACTTAGAAAATAATCATTTCTGGTGGATCACGGCTTACCAGGAGTGCTGATATTTTGACATTACTTGTCCCCTGCTACACACACCCCTGCCTTTCTGCACAAGTCTTTTCTGCGTCAGCTCCTAATGGGTGGAGTGCCCTCCCGTCTTTTCATTTACCCCTTTCCTCAATTGAGTTTTGGAAGGCTCCCAAGACCTATCTATATCAATTTGCCAATTTATAATTTCATTTTGATATTTTGTATTTTAGTTAATAATTTTTAGGCTGTTGGTGTTAAATATTTTATAATTTTTATACTGTTATTTTGAATTTTGCTGTTCAATTATCTTGCCTTGTAGCCAGGGCTCCACGGTATAAGATACTAAAAGAACGGTAGGAGGAGAACCATGGCGCTAATAGCGCCATGGTTCATGCCGATAAAATACCGGCACCGCCTTGGTGGAAAGGGGAATTCCCCTTTCCACCATTGCCCTTCCCCATTCCCATTTTTGCCCCATAGGGCATAATGGGAATGGGGAAGGCACTAATTACGGTACCGCAAATTGCGGTACCGTAATTAGCTCCCTGGGTCCCTTTGCGGGTTGGTTTTTAACGCCTGCAAAAAGCAGTAAGGCGGTAAGGATTTACTGGTACCGGTAAAATACCAGTACCGGTAAACCGTTACCGCCTACCGTGTAATGTGGCCCAATATATAATGATAGGGTTGCGTTGTTTTGTGTTGCAGTCATAAACTCCTTTTAGAGAAAGTGTTTAAAGGTTTTTTAAGATAAGCATTACCATAGTGCCCTTTGAACTGAAGATTCCACTGATATGCATGTGTGCATATAATGCTTCTAAACGTTTTGTTTTCATATCTAAATTCACAGCAATAACTTTCATTAAAATGGATATTATTGTTAAGTTTCACTAAAAAAACATACATATTCTGTGAAACAACGTTTTACCATGAACATTATAACAGCAATTAACAATAGTATGGCGATCTTGCACAGAGCTTCATTCCGGACTCCTGCCACTTCGGGGCGCTGTATCATAGGTGGTATCGGCCCTCATTTTGAATGGTGCTCGTTTTAGCGTCCGCAGAATGACAAAAGGGTAATTTATTTTATATGGGTAAATATTTATGTATTTATTTTCATACAGGGAGGAACAATGGTCTTTTGCTCCCAATAACATGCACTAGATACAAAACCAGCTTTGACAGGAAGCAGTGAGCTTCGACTAATGGGGTGAGTTCAAGTGACATTCTGACCAGGTTGAAGAGGGGAGTAAATGGAACAGTCACCAGGTAATTCATGGGTCTACATGCATAGAATTAAGGACATTTGACACGAAAGGACCAACAAGAGGGTCTCATGCCTGAGTGTACCCTATGGGGGATATTGTAGTCAAATATCTAATTCAGAGTTTGGGTTTGCCCTCTTGTGAGGTACATAAGATTGCTTTAAAAACTGCTTCATAGATGCATAAAATAATTTGTATTAGATTTCTCTATCCACAGGGTATAAAAAGAGGATACACATATATGTATTTCTATTGGATACTTGTATTCATTTTTCAAAATTTCCTCAGAATTCAGGTCTCCCTTGTCATTTATTCTGCTCTGGTCTTTTTCATAATTTTACCAGAGTCTTTTTAGAGATAATGATGATTCACATCTTTTTTGAGGGGGAGTGAGAGAATTTGATGAGGAAGCCCGACGAGTTTCAGGAAAAAATGTATATCTGCTCGTCTGGGTTTGTTCCTGGTAAAGAAGCCACAAAAAGCCTACCGCTTTCAGTGGCACAGGCTAGATAAAGGCCACATTCACCAGGGCTGGGCTGACACTTAAAGGTTGCTGTGTCGACAAATGGGTAAATGGTTGGATAATGCCAGGAGATCCCACCTGCAGATAGAGGGGGAAGAGAGGGACAGAAAAGGCACCATTAATGTTGTTCCACAATAGGAAATTACATGGGTGCTATCATCTAGTAGACTGGGACTAGGTTTTACCTAGTTACAGGGGTCCCCACGAGTATCCGTGTAGAAGGGAAGATTAGGTAGTGCACTCCTCAACGAGACATGGGACATTTGGCATGCTCAAAGATCTGCAAGAACAGACAATGATTTAAGTCTTATGGCAGAAGGGTCGAACGCCATGTGGATAGAGAAATCTAATAAAAATTATTTTTTCATCTATGAAACAGTTTTTAAAGCAAACTTAAGTACCTCACAAGAGGGCGAACCCAAACTCTGATTAGATATTTGATTACAATATCCCCCATAGAACCGATCAACCTGAGTAGAATTAAGGACAGCCATGATTGGACATTTTAAGTGCAGGCAGGTGGTACCATGATGGGTGAAGCACTAGAGTGGAGGCAGAGACAGTGAGGGACGGTGACACGTTAGAGGCGAGGAAACCATGTTAGGTGGAATGTAAATGATGAAAGGTAGCTTAAGAGGGTAACTTGGAGGCGAGGATGGAGGAGTTTAGTTTGCTTATCTTTTTTTTTCTTTTTTTAATAAGTGCTTATAGCTGGATAGCCAGCTTTTTACACTAAACATGTAAAACCCATGCAAGTATATTTAAAATCATGAAACCAACATTTTCCACAATCAAGAATACAAAAACAGAATGAAAACGTCCCTAAAGCTTACAGCTCACTTTGTACTGAGCCTCCTTACTATCATGGCACCTGCACCAGCTGTCTCTTGCCCACCTAAAGACAAGAACATGAGACTAAGGGCTAAACTGTCCCAACTACATGAACCATCATCCTACCATACATTTAGGGGCTATACCAACCTAACTAACCCAACAAACAAACAATCTCAACACACCAAGCCCGCTCCTCTGCCCCTAGGCTCCCCTGCCACCAAACAGCTCAAGCCGTGACCTTAAATAAAATGATGCAACCCACTACTACTTTACCAACTAGCACCCTTCCGCTAACTGGCTCCCTCATTAATGCTAGATTCATGGTTGCCTACGCTACTGAGATCTCAGACACCCTAACTAATGAGAACCTAGACCTGCTATGCATAACTGAAACCTGGCTCCATGAGGCTGCTGGCCCTGCTATTATGCTAGCAATACCAGACGGTTACCAACTGCTAAGAGCTGACAGACCCAACACCAAAGGAGGTGGCTTAGCTATTATCCACAAAGCCAACCTGCCTATCAGACTAGCTACTACCATGCCACTCCAGTCCTGTGAACTCCTCATTGCCAAACTTCAACTCTCATGCAACTGTACTCTCACCATCTATGTGATCTACAGACCACCTGGACCACTAGATACCTTCGAGGACGACCTAACTAGTATCCTGATTAACAATACAAAAGACCATGCGCAAATCCTACTATCAACCTTGGTTTCAATGACTGCAACGACAAACATGCCACATTGGTTACAGCACTACTGCACGACAATGGATTAACGCAAAAGGCCACCACCTCCACCCATTCCAAAGGTCGGACCCTTGACTGGGTTGCTCACCTGAACTGCAACATCAGCATCACTAGTATAACCCCTCAAATATGGACAGACCACCATCAAATTTTGTTCTCCGCCTCACATGACCTTACCCATCCTAAACCAATAATAATGGCCCGTCACTCCCCACTAGAAGCAAAAAGACATCACAGCAGAACAACTCCTCCACACCTCCTCCTCACCCTTAACAATGTAGACAATATTACAGACCCGTCCTTACTTGTGGAACCCTATAATAGCACCATGACCATGGCATTAGATCTGATCGCCCCCACCAAAATCCGTAAAGGCAAACAACTCTTCCACCTGAATAACTGGTTCACACCTCAACTGAAAGACCTTAGAACTCAAAAAAGAAAACTGCAATCTATATGGCGACACTCACCTTCTGAGGAGAACAAAATCAAGTTAGCCACCCATGCCAAACAATACAAAAAGGAAATCCTTAGTACAAAAAAGAACACTTACAACGACAGAATAACCAAAGCCAAATCTGACACTAAGGAATTATTCTCCATCCTGCGTGAAATGGAATTGCCCATACCGCAAACGGATAATACTCCCAAAAATAAACTTTGGTGCACTAACATACAAAATGCCCTTGCAGGAAAAATTAGCTCTCTTCAAACCAAAATTGCAATAAAAAAAGCTGCCTTGCTATTGCCACCGGAGCCCACTCCCAAGGTGCAGCCCTCCCTAAACCAGGCCAATAACACTCCTCACCCCTCTAGCTTCAAACAAATAACCATACTTGAGACAGAAAAAAATATACTCTCCCTAAAGCCATCTAATTGCAAAGGAGATAAATGCCCTCCTCAAATTATAAAAGATGCAGCAAGAGACCTAGCTCCCTTCATTTCAAAACTGATCAACGCCTCCTGTATGACTAACCTAGTGCCCAATAACCTTAAACAGTCTTGGGTCCTACCCCTGCTAAAAAAACAAACTCTCGACCCTTCCATCCCGATAAACTACAGACCCAAAACTACCGTCCCATTCCTACTCAAAATTATCGACAGGGTAGCCTACCTGCAAATCCAGGATTACCTTGAAACCAACAACCTTCTAGGCTCACGACAATCTGGCTTCCGTCCCTTCACGGCACTGAAACAGCCCTGATTGATCTTAAGACTCAAATTGACGAGTTGAAGGATAATGGAAAATCAGCTATGCTACTGCTCCTTGACTTATCACAGCCTTCAACCTGGTAGATCACGCAGTTTTATGCAATCACCTTGGCTCCGCTGCCCAATTTTCAAGCGATGCCATAACCTGAGTTCAATCCTTCCTTGCCAACCGGACTATGAGAGTCTTCTCCCCCCTAGCAGCTGCTGATCCCATACAAGTCTCCTGCGGTGTCCCCCAGGGATCATGTGTATCTCCTACTATGTATAACATCTTTACCAAACCCTAGTTTGACAAGTTGGATAGACTGGGTGTCATCTACACTAACGATGCAGATGACACTCAGATCCTCATCCCCCTCTCGGGAAACTTCTTGGAAGACTCAGCTTTGGTAAATAAGATATATTCAGGCATGGATGGCATCCAACGGCCTATGTCTGAATGACGGCAAAACAGAGATTCTGATCCTCGGCACAGAGACAGCGATTACAAAACTCAACCCTAACTATGCCTCATTTAACATTGACAACAATGTCATCAAAGTGATGCCTGCAGTCAAAACCCTTGGGGTCCATCTGGACTCAGCACTCACTTTCAAGAAACAAAGTAACTCCCTAGCTTCCTCCACAGCCTATACGTGTAAACTGATCCGAGCGTGTAGGCCGTTCCTAACGGAGGCTAGCTGTATTACCTTAGCTAATGCACTTATCATATCCAGATTGGACTATTGTATGCCCTATATGCTGGATCTAACAAGTATATCCTTAACAAACTCCAATCTCTCCTCTTAGAGTAGCCTTAAACATACCTAACAGAGCCCATGTCTCCACCGCCAGAAGGAACATCCACTGGCTACAAATTAAAGACAGGATCACCCTCAAAACTCTCTCGCTCACATCCAAATGCCTCATTAATATAGATCCTCTCTACCTAGTAAACAGAATCAACAAGAGAATCTCAATCCGCCCCACAAGAACGGCCAACGCCTTCACCTTGCTGGTGCCTAGTTACAAAAAGAGCACAGCTAGCGGCGCCAGCTTCCCAGTCACAGCTGCCCAAATCTGGAACAAACTCCCCTTAGAACTCAGAAAGGACCACCCGTACCCAACCTTCAGGCGTAAGGTGCTCTCATGGATACGCTCCAATGACATCTAATGTGATCCCCCTCCTTAATAGAATCACTCGTCCTGATTGACACCCTCCTGTCTATGCCCTGGCTAACCTGCCCCCTAAGGACCCCGATCTCCACTGCTAGTACCCAGCTACCTCACTGGACTCCACTGGGACTACAAACTTTGATTGACTGCCACTCAGCTCTTTCATGCTCCCGACACCTGGCATTCAACTGCACAAGTATATTCAGACTGTAACATTGTTGAACTTTCATACGGCCTATTTCCTTTTGCTTCCAACACCTGGCATTAACTGTATAAGCACATGTTGAACTGTTCCTACTGCTTCCTTATGTGTGTGTCACTGTAACCAAGTTCTCAAGTATCCTTGTAATGTTTGCGCCCGGCTACCTGTGGGTTTGGTTTTGCGCTATATTAAATAAATAAACAAACAAACAATAAATAAAACTAAATGATGAAATAGACATTCAGCAAGGAACAGCAGCCAACATTTATTTAACCCACAGCCAATGTCACCACCAGCGACTTCGCTCCATATACTGTACCCCAAAATTGGTCACAATGATAGTACTGACATTTAGAATAACCTTTCTCATAGTTAGGTCTAAGCACAATACATTCCGTTATATGACGTGAAGTTTCCACTTGTAGTTTACATAGCTGGCAAAGGTGCTCAACCCTCAACACACCCTTCCACGCACCCATATACTCAAGAACTGGTAAAATACCCAGACGGAGATATAAAATAAATTGAATTAATGCCAAAGTGCACAACTTAATCAAATAACTGTGTGTGGAGATTCAGTGCCCTGCTGTGAGTATAAAGCGTATTTTCTTTTATTAGCCAAGCCAGCAAGAGACCAACACTCGGTCATGTGCTATCGACTTCGCACCTAGGTTTCTTAAAAACACGGCTGCTTCCGAGGCTAACGGAACTGGCAAACCTATATACAGACAATGACTGCTGACTGTAACCTCCATGGCCCTGTACCGAAGACTCCTCGAGCAAAGCTTCACGTGACTAAGAGTGTTCATTTTGCCCTAGAGCTTACAAACAGCCATCTTCAATAGCAGCATAAGGGACTGCAACCCCAATTCCAGTCTAGCAGCCTCCAGGGGAACCGCCCCCGGGGGCCAAGTAATGAGTTGAATATTTTGGTCACTAGCTTCTGCAACCGTAAGAGTGCCTGCTAAGGGAGAACATCCAGAACGTTCAAAATACCTGGAATTATGGAGATCTTGTATGCAACAATCATAGCCTCAATGGAACGTCCCCACACGATTACTCTTTTTATCGCAAGCCATTTCTGCCAGGCTTTAGGAGGGATCACCTCAGAGAGGTATACGAGTGAAGGAGATTCCTTCACTCCTATGAGTAGGCCTAAATACTTTACTCCTATGAGTAGGCCTAAATACTTCACTCCTAATGAGTAGGCCTAAATACTTATATTCTTGCACTTGTTCTAAAAGGGTGCCAACAATCCTCCACAAATAGGATACACCTCCATACGCCCTTTGTCATTATTTTAAGGTTAATGCGAAGGCCATTTTGTTCAACATGCAATTGTAAGGCATCTAGCGAATACTGTAGACCCACATCCGTCTTATCGAGAAGGACAGTTTCATCTGCATATGTGAGACAAAGTATGCCTTCATTACCGAACTGAGGGGGGAAATTGCAAGCAGTCTTCAGGGTCGAGGATAGATCTGCTACATATAAATTAAAAAGGAGGTTTGCTTTTCAACAAATCTGTGAGGACAGTTTCTGGGATGTTTGAGGGAAGAGCATTTCATGCCAGTGAGGCAAGAAGAGAGAATGAGTCACAGCAAGAGGAATCACAGGGAGGGTGAGGTGCCACAAGGGTAGTCAAGGAGGCAGAGACTACGAGAAGGCTTGTAGAGTTGGATAGAGGAGAATATATACGGTGGTGCCTTACCATGGATAGATCTGTAAACCAAGAAAAGATGTTTAAATCTGGCCCTATTTTGCATTGTCAGCCATCCAGCTTGGTGACAGTACGAGGCAGTAGGTGTGAAGTGAGGGAGTTCAAAGAGAGTCCTGGTAGCCAAGTAAATGATCTTGTTGAGAGGACAGAAAGCATAGCTGCAGAGACCAAAGAGGATGCTTAGTTTAGAGAAGACCAGAGTGGTTAAGAGATGCTCGGTGGTGTAGAAAGAAAGGAAGTGCCTGATTTTTCTAATATTTAGGAGGTACAGGCGAGCTGCCATTACAGTTCTGGAGATGAAAGTAGAGAAGGTGGGATAATGGTCATAGATGGCGCTGAGGTTTCTAGCTGAAGTAGAGTAGGGGAGAGGGGCAGATGTGAACAGGATAGGCAGAGGAAGAGATGAGAGAGTATTTGGCAGGGAAGAAGATAGCCTCTGTTGTGGTAGTGTTTAACATCAGAGAGTGTGAAGCCATCCAATATTTGATGACAGAGAGACAGTTGATCATTTCAATAGGGAGATCAAAGTAGAGTTCTAGAAAAGAGAAGAAGATGTGGGAGTCATCGGCAAAGAGTTGGTACGAGAACCTAAAGGAGGCGATTAATGTCCCAAGAACAGAGGTGTAGAGTGTAAAGAGGAGATGACCCTAGACAGAGCCTTGTGGAACTCCAACATTTAGAGGAGTGAATTGAGAGGTGTGGTTGCTCCAGGAGACATAGAATGGGTGAGGTGCCAGGTAGGAATGCATCCAGGCAAGGGCTCGATCATGAATCCCGAGAAGAAATACAGTATTAAGGTGATCAAAGTGATCAACAGTGTCAATGGCAGCGACGGGTCAATGGGAATTATGATAGAGGATAGGTTGGTGTGCTTAGCAGAGCCAATGAAGTTTGAGACGTTCATTAGGAGAAGTGACAGGAGCGGAAACCTGCTTTTACGGGGTCTCAAAGATTGTAGATGTCTAAGAAATAGGTAAGACAGCTGCACACAACCCTTTCGAGCACTTTAGAGTAGTGTGGAAGGGGAGCCACAGGGTGAAAGTAAGCCAGTAGATTGGGGTCAGCACCTTGCTTTTTTAGAAGAGTGATGACGGTAGCATTTATGAAAATAGATGAAAAGCAAGCAGAGTGGAAAGACAGATTGAATAGTAATTGTTTTGGAGGAGGGGTGTGTTTAGGGTGCCCTGTAGCCAGCAAGGATGGTTGGAGTGAGAGTCAATGAGGGTGAGTTAGAACTCACTTTTTTCTCTATCGAGAGAGGACCTAAGAGAGTTCAGGCCTGAGAGGTAGAGTGGCAGGTCCTCATGTAAGTGCAGAGTGCAATGTTCAGTTGATGCAGCAAGGAACAGTAGAAAAGTTGAGTCTCAGAGGAAGAGAGGCAAGATGGAGAGTTGTTAGTTGAGGTTTGGATAGCACGTCTGCCTTATTTGTTGGAAGTAGGTGAGAGATGGAGTAGTGGGAGTTTCGAGATGTGAGTTTTGGGATAGGGTCAGAAAGGAGGAAGTTGTAGCATGACTAGAGAATGTGTAGGTAGAAGCAGGAGTGAATGCATTATAGGTGAGTGCCACAGTGTGGAGAGACAGCACAGTAATTAGGAAGCTGGGGGTACTCACCAGTGCAGCAGGGAGCAAGGCAAAAGCAAAGGCCCGATGCAATGTACTCAATACATTTCAATTTTTTTAAGGTTATTCTTACCTTCCCCAGAAAACGCTAGAAATTCAACAAAAACCTTTGGTTGAGGTACATCCTGGCTCAGTTTCCTTTTAGAAAAATCCCTCAAATTCAGTGAAATTGTTTTTGTATCAGGACTTTTTTGTTACAATTCAAAACACCAAAAACAAATAACTGTGCATTCCTGGTTTGTATAGAAAACATTTCTACATCACCTGCATTATAAAAAAAGAAAACTACGCCACCGGCTTGCAAAGCTCTTGAGCAAGGGCACAATTATGGTTCCTTTAAAATCTAAATGCATTTTGAGGTTTTGTTGTCCCTGGAAGAAAGTGTTTCACCAAATTTATATAGTGACTCTGTAGTTCTAGTTAAGTTGAAATAGCCTTAACGAGAGCACTTTTTGGGATGCTTATAAATTTGCCACCATAACATGAAATTTCCAAAAAACGTCCACATATTATAGTTGTTATCCAGTCATGTTACTGAAAAAATATAGTAAAAAAAATAATAATAATAATAAATATATATATATATATATATATATATTTATATTACACAGCCACAGTGGTGGCTGTGTAGTTATGGTTAAGTTGCTAATCCCATAGGAAGAGCACTTTTTGGGTGGCTTATAACTTCGCTCCCCGTGGACGAATCCACACCAAACGTTGCAAAAAAAGTATATGGCAAAGTTTGGTGAGGTTTGGTCCGGGGGGGGGAAAGTTATAGGGGGGGTCCGTCCCGTAATTTCTTTTTTTCCCATAGACTGAATGGGGGAAAAACTTTGCGCATGCCTACAGCCCAAACCGCTGGATGGATTTTCATCAAATTCACGGCAGGAGCAGCAGCTTTGTCCCGAAAGCGTGCTTTTGTACATTCAGTGAAGATTCGTCCAGTAGTTTTTTAAAAAACGATCAAAAAGTAGGTCTCAAAAAATCCAAACACCGAAGACCTATGTTATAAGTACTGAAGTTATAAGGCACCATGGGTGTGATATGGAGTGGTGGTTGTGGGCAGGACCCACCCAAGACTGAAGTTATATGCACTGAAGTTATAAGCCACCATGGGTGGCTTATAACTTCGCTCTCCCTGGATGAATTCTCACCAAACTTTGCAGAAAGTGTGATATGGGTGGGCACATATAGACAGTTAAAATGTTTGATTCTATGGGTGTGATCAATGGGTGTGATATGCTGAGGTGGTTGTGGCCAGGGCCAAGAGTCTTGGGTGCATGGCCGCAGACAGTAGGCCGTAGGCCATGAACCCAATGCTCTAGGCCCTGGCCACAACCACCGCAGCATATCACACCTATAGATCACACCCATAGAATCGAATAGCTATCAAATGTTTTAAATCTATAGTTTCTGTACTGTTTGATTTGTATAGTTTGTATGTGAAATTTTGGCTACGTCATGTCATTAAGATTGTAGAGTTTGGTAACAAGCACTGTAGTATAACATATACATGGAAGTGAACATATTTTATTGTGGTGTATGATTAGATGTTTGCTTCAATGGTTCTGTTATTCTGCAGTATTTATGCTTTCTATTAGAATATACTTACTGTTTGATTTTTTGAGATTGGATATATTTTTTTCATGAGTTTGGTAACTGGAGTACATATTCTTTTTCAATTTCTGTGATAAAAGAAAAGAGCATGTTAGTGTATGTATTTTATAAAGACTTATTACATTGAATAATAGACATTTCAGCTTTTTTTCTACCCTCATATTTAGTAGTTTACAAACCAGTGTACTGTGCAATTTGCTCAGTTTCTGTGTTTGTTTTTCAAATCATTGGGTCTGTGGAAAAAAAAACATGTTGGATTAAAAAAAAAACTTTTTTGTTATGCTACAGTCTATTTGTTTGTTTTCAGTGTTCACTTGTTGTTTCTGGTTAATATTCCATCTGTTGGCTTTTTGCAGATTTTTGGAGCAGTTAGATACCTGTTGGCGTATTCTAACAGTTTACAGTTATTTAATTGAAGTTTTGTTAATGTTTAAGTACAGATTAGTTATTAAATTTTGGTTTTAAGAAGATTAAATAAGCGTTTGTAAAATTTGCTGGTAATCTCTGCTTTAGAGTAATGGTACTATCTTTACATTCAAACCATCCACATTTCTTTTTTATATATGCAGTGTAGTGACCTGCATTGGTTGTGGCTACTGCGTGGTAGATTATACATATTGTGTGAAGGTTTTCTTACCAAGTGATATTTGACCATGTGTGAATCCAGTCAGCTTGCATTTGTTTTTGGTACCATCTGCATTGTAACGTAGAAGCATTAGTATTACTTATTTACTGTGTGTTTATATTAGTAAGGAGGAGTGATTATCTGAATTGCAGGTAGTACATAATCTACAATGGTTTGCATTTTGTACAAGTTGCTGAAATGGAACGATTTCACAATTAGGTATGGATACATACACAAAGCGCTCATTAGTGATTTGTTCCTGTGTCACATTGTTGCAGAGAGTGCATGTATGTTTCCACATGTATAAATCTGGATGATTTAATTTATAGGTACGTTTTTGTTTTCCAGTACTTGTAGTAAGTACATTAGACATTCTTGTTGATATTATTGTGAGTTTATAGTGAATTTCACCATTCCAGCACAGTAGTCCAATTGTTGTCTTATTCCATGAACACTATACGTGTTGTCAGGATTGTTTGTTGCGTTTCTATGAGCGACTAACATTTGCAAAGACAATTGGTCTGTACTGTGTAAGTAAATGTTAGCAACAATTGGTGGCAATTGAAATAGACTATTCATTGCTACATTTGTGTAGCAACTTACAGCAGTTATATTTGAAAATTTGAATGGACCAGATAGTTCTGTGTCCAAGTGATTTTTTCGGAATATGTGTTGCTGCTTTGAAGAAGTACCTGAGTTACTTTGAGTAATAGGTTCTAAATTGATTGTGTAATTGATGAAGTATTAGCTTCTTTTACTCTCTTTGGAGGATTTGCAGTGATCCTGTTGCATTTCTGTTTGAATTAGTTTTCTTTTACAAGGTTTTCCTTTTTGTGTAACAGGATATGTTTTTAGATGCGGGGGTGTATAGTGAACGTAGTCTATTGTATTCTATAATTAAAGGAATATCAGCGTTTATTTTACTTGCATCAAAGTTGATTAGAAATAGACCGTCAAGTGTATAAAAGCGTGATAGCGCTAGGTAGCTCATGCCTTCTTTAAAGACTGTGTTACCAATGTCTATCAATGCTTTGTCTATGGTAAGACCTTGTGATTTATGAATGGTGACTGCATATGCTAGACTTAGAAGAAACTGTTCTCTACGTACATACATGTCTTTGAAGAGAAGGAATCGAGCTGTTGAGCACCCTATACTTTTTACTTCTGAAAGTTTGTCAAAGAGAATATTGACAAACTGAATGTTGCTGTCACGTGGGCATGTTTGAAGCCAACAACTGTACCCAGTGCTCCACTTACTAGTCCTTGCTCCACGCCAAGGTTACGTTTAAGCATTACTCTACAGTTTAAGGATAATTTTAATATTTTCTCCAAACTAGCTGTGTTGGAGATAGAATTTTCTAAGGTATTTAGTCTTGTTGTGGCTTGTTGACACATGGGTAGTGTCATATTATGTACGTCCAGTTTGTCTGTGGAGCAAATTTCAATTATTGTTTGCATTTCTTTTTCCAACATTGTTTCATTGAATTTGGAACAGCTTGCAAGAGTTGACATTAAGGGCATAAAATTGACATTTTTGTGCGCTAATTGTTCCATAACATCAGTAGCACATGAGTTATTGCCATAAAGTGCATGGATGTGCCGGGTTTTTAATATTGCTTGTGCTTCTTGAGATAGTACACCAACTCTAATACTTTTTAAAATGTTGGCGTAAGTGAGGTCTGCAGATTGGCGCATGTTTTCTGTTAATTCTCTGTATTGGAAATGTTGCCAAAGGTTGACATTTCCTATGCTGCCAACAGTTTTACGGCAGAGTTTGTGTCCTAAGGTTTTAAAAATAGGTTCACCTTTCACTGGTGTCAATTGAAGAGCTCTTTGTAGTTTGTTTTAAGTACTTTTTGCAATCTGAGGTGAATCAAAGCTGAAATAAAGCCAACATTAGGTTGGAGACCATGCTCACTTCATCTGTTAGTAGCATTTTCATTTGTTTTAACACTCTGCGTAGTTTCATTGCAGATTCTGTAGAAAGTTTGTAATAGTCTAATTTGTTTTGGTGTTCTACTGGAAGGAGTAGTAATCGGTGTAAAGTGACAATGCTAAACCTGTGGGGGCAGTTACAACAGCTGACAGTTTACTGAGATAATTAAAGCTTGCTCTATTGGATGTGCACGTTGTGCACATTTTCTTGCAGATCTAATGGTAAATAAACTACTTTACCACGAATGCCTTTCACCAATTCAGAGTGAGGTAATTTTGCTGTTTTTGGTTGAAGGCGTATAATTGCTTGAAATGGGTGCAATGTTTGAATTATGATGCTCTCATACAAATTGAGTTGTTGTAGGGGTTGTGGTAGTGGGAATAATTCCAAGTTATTTGTGATAGCACATGAAGGAGTTTGGTTGTTGTTAAGTTTTGTAGTGCAGTAACTGCAAAGTATTAAGGGGTCAGTTATTTCGAATTTGTGTTCTGCTACAAGGTAGAGAGCTAATTCAAACCATTTGGAATCTTCATTGTCTTCTATTTTGTATGTTATGTCTATAGTTTTTGTGTTACTTTGATAAAACGTTTTGCTGCAACACACAGACACATGGTTTGATACTTCAGCAGATGTACTTTTAAATTTTGGTATTTCTTTTTTGTATGTGTGTAGTAGAAGGTTGCCATGTGCAGAATTGTTGCTAGTCTCTTGTAAAGCTATTGCATTTTGTAAGTGGCTTTCATTTCCAAAATATTTTCTCTGGATACGGTCAATTTCTTCTTGTAGGTCTTTGGGTGTACCATGTAGAAGAGTGTTATTTAAATTGGCTAGTTCTAAAGAAGGACTTTTGGCTTAGTACAGTTTATAGACTAGATTTCTTACAGTTGAATGATGTGTTGAAATCATTTTGATATCATGGAAGGTGCTTTTGCAAATAGGTCCTGAAATGCAGGCTAATGAATGTCCTTGTAGTCCTGTGTATTTGCGCACTGGGCAGGTATCCATATTTTGCAGCACTTGCATTTTGATTTTGTCTTTACCTTTCACGTACTGATTGAGGAACTGACGTAAAGATTTGAAAGATTTTTTGTGAATGTTACACATTGACGTGCATGTCCATTTGTATGCTGGACGTTCTGGTTCAGTCGAATGGAGAGGTAATTCTGAGTTTTCTGGGGATATTTTTGTAAGCAGTATTTCTTGTCCCATTATGGTATTATACATTTTTTCATAACCTCGTCCACTGCGTTAGATGGCAATTGTGTTTGTTTGGTTTTGTTTGTATGCTTCTTCATTAAAATATGGTTCTGTGCTCGTGGTGTGACTCCATTCACCTCCACAGATATTTAAGAAGTTATTTTTGTTGACATTCCTTTTATTGAGAATTTATTTTTGTAATCTAGTACTTAGTTTTGTTAGTGCTTTCATTCTGTGTAACACTAAAAGGAATAACTTTCTTTTGAGAAGGATTGCAATGTCTATTAAAGCTTCTAAGATTAATTTTCTATGGAAGGTTTGAAGGGTTGTGCATGATTTGTCTCCTGTTTTTATAAGATTCTGAAGGACTCTGTGGCGAAAATCTTTTGCTAAAATACTTTTTGTTGTTTTGGTTATTTGCTAGTATATCAAGATTTATATTATCAGTTTTAGCATTAGTGGTAGCCGAATTCTTGTTGAGTATTTTTTGTTTGGTTTTACATTTTGATAGAGGAGGCAAAGTTTATGTACTAGAAGCTTGTTTTGTTTCACTAAATTACTGTATTAGCTGTTTTGTTTGAATGTTTTGTACAACCTCTGGTAGAGATGGATGCTTATTTTGGACACTTTTATTTTCATTTGCTCTATTTCTGCGTTGCTTTCTGCAGACTTACTTTTTGGTAGGCATTCTTTAGGGTCTGTTGAAAAAAAAAAGAAGGTATGGGTTGGGCCGTTTTGCAATGTATGTGTGCTGTGTGCATGAGTGTCTGAGTATGTTAATCGAAAGATGCATGTGGTGGTGTGTGATTGTGCATTGGGCAGTTACAATGAGTTGGGAAGACTATTCTTCTATTTGTGTGTTACTAAACTGCGGTTCAGATGAGAGTAGAAAGTGAGCTAGTGGTAAGGAGAAGAATTAATAGTAAACGTAATGGTATAAAATTAAAGAAGTTCTTTGTTTTGTAGTATTAACATTGTAAGGATTGAGTATGTTATTTGTGTTCCAAAAAAACAGGGATTTGTGTGCCTTTCTGCCTGCTAATCTCTGTTTAATAAATGGGTTTTTGTGGGCAGAATGGTTCAGAAATATCTATTTTTGTGGTGTGCAAATTACATGAATGAACCACACAGTGGGCCTCATTACGACCCAGGCGGTAAGTTACCGCCTGGGCCGTGACTTTACCACCATGGCGTAAACTACGTTTACGCCATGGTGGTAGGCGGACTTACCGCCCCATTCCGACCTAGGCGGGGCGGTAAGTCCCCAATCCCCATTTACCCTTCCCCATTCCCATTTTTGCCCCATAGGGCATAATGGGAGTGGGGAAGGCGTTAATTACGCCACCGTAAAGTACGGTGGCGTAATTAACTCCATGGTCCCTTAGCGCCATGGATTTTAACACCTGCTAAAAGCAGGTGTTAAAAGCGCCATGGCGCTAAGGGACCTCGTAATTGGCGGTAAGGGGTCGGCGCAGCTAACGCTGGCGTAAACCCCTTACCGCCAGGGTCGTAATGAGGCCCAGTGTCTTTGAGGAACAGTAGGAATATTAAGGTTGTATTGTACTTACTCTTCTTTTGTGGAATGAGCAGGTTTCTTCGGATATGTTGTTTGTAGTTCAGATGCTGCTGATTTTCAGGAGAGTGGTCTTCACTGCAATTTTAAAAGAAAGAAGTTAGTAATTGTGTGTGTTTATAGCACTGATGTTAATGTAGACGTTATTTTTTAAGTTTTTGTGGTAGTATTCTTGTCTGATATCTGAACATAGTGTATGCATGCATTTCATTGGACTATGTGCAGCGTTTATATTTTATTTACAATATGTTAGTTCAACATGCTTTGCAAATGAGTAGAATTTTAAGTGTATGAAATTCAATTGTTTTTTTAAAGGTGTGTTGTAGATACCAGACAGGTTTGGAAGTGACAGTTGATTATAGTAGATTTGAAAAATGTCAATAGGTGCATTTTATAGGTAGACATGACAACAATCGGGAGCCCCTGAGAGGGATATTTCACCACAGCAAACTGGAACATTTATTTAACCATAGGATTGCATTGGGATTAGCATTAATTTAGGCAGGAGACATTAAAAAATAGTGCCATTTTTCAATGAAAAATCGTGAGTCTCACACCTAAATCGGGAGGGTTTGCATGTAGGTATAGGTTACGCGAGAGACAGTAAAAAATAGTGCGATTTTTCAATGAAAAACCATGGGTCTCGCGCTTAAATCAGGAGGGTTGGCATGTATGCATAGGCTATACAGGTTTAGTGGCATTACTCTGTTTATATGCATTCATAAGAGTTGTACATGTATTCTGAATAAAATATGCATACCTGTCGTTTGTATTCATGCATGTGGATATGCATGGATCTGTAAGTAGAAATCTTGGAGACTTGTACAGTAGTTTTTGTAGTAGGTGCTTTCCAATGATATGAGACTTGCACTCAGAGTGATCAACAGTACATTTGAAGTGCGGAACTCTGATGATGCAGAGGTCTTGGATGTGATTGGTGGATGGTTGTGTGACTGCTTAGCTGTATCCAATGAGGGAATGGCACCAAGCGTGATGTGGAAAGGGTAGAAGGGCTGGCTAAGAATTACGTGCCGCATGGACATGGCGGCTGTCCGTGGGTAGGGCGTGCCACATCCGGGGTTTTCGAGCAAATCCAGTATGGAAAGGGGACTGTAGGAATCAGCCAATCAGATGTTGACGTTGTGGATTTGTGTAGAAAGAGAGTGTGTGTAGTGAAGATGGCAGAGTTTGAGAAAGTCAGGGTGTTGGTGCTCGGAGATATGTTTGTCCATGGTTTACAGCAGTATGCTCAGTGGAGGCATGTGGCAAACAATTTTGATGTTAAAGGAGTGGAGGTGGTGTGGAGCGCTGTGCCTGATTGCAATGTAGAGGGAATTCTACAGGCTTGTGAAGATATGCATAGGATGAACAGTCCCATCTGGTAGTTTTGCACTATGGTGCTTTCCATTTGGGCTACGCGAGTGCCCCTACCTTGTTGGCAGATTTGGAACAGTTGGTTCAAGCAGTAATGAACATCCTTCCAAATGCGAAAGTAATTTTTTCTGGATTACTACCTAGGGCAATATGGGACAATAGTTCGGTTTTTTGTTCTCAGCAAAACATTGCTAGGTGTGCAATCAATCGAGGCACGTGTGCTTTCATGCTTAGAGCTGGAATGTTTTTCTGTAATAATGAGAATATTGATTCGAGTAATTCTGTTTATTTTGAAGAAGATGGTATTTCTTTATCTTTCTTGGGAAATGCCATGTTGTTTTGGAATGTAAGGGTTGCTTTGGAGAAGGTTATGTGAAGATTTTAATTGTAAAGTAAGAAGAAAAAACCCTCCAAAAAATACAAAATAACAGGTGTCTGTCAGGCATCTGCAAAAAAACAAAAAAAACAGCTCTTTTCAGAGCCCACCACAAAGGGGAAATGGTGCACACCATTTAAATGTACATTCACCACGCTCAGATCTTCGATATGTTCGCAGACATGGCGGTAGTCTGCAGACAGCGCGTAATACATACGGGGATTCTGGGGTGGAGATGCATGCGAATGAGAATGAGCGGAACTAGGGATTGGTCAGTAAAGTTTAGTGGGTGCGTTGTGGAAGGAGAGATTATGTCAGAACGTCTTTTTCCTGAGAGAAGAACAGATAGCTATGGCTGTGTGTTTTCGAAAACAGATTTTCTGGATTTTGGGAGACTCACGGATCCATTGGTTGGAGGTGCATGCAAAACATTGTGGAGTAGCTGCAGATCTTGGATTCCCTCATGTGGAAGTGCACTGGCATGGAGTGCGTGGAATGAAGTGGCTGGACTTGGTACCTCTCTGTGCTACTTTAGAGACAGAGCATCATCCAGACATAATTATAATTCATTTTGGAGTGAACAGTTTAGGACATGCGTCTGGAATTTCTTTGCAATTTGCAATGAAAGAAGGACTTGAGAAGGTCATGGACATGTTTCCAAATTCCCAAGTAATTTTTTCTCGTATTGCGTAAAGACAAATGTGGCTGCGTTCTTCTTTATTTCGTCCACAAATGGAGAAAGCGAGGCGCAATGTCAATAAGGCTGTTTGTGCCTTTCTAAGAGATGGTGGCATGTCCTCTTTTCAAAAGCTTATGCTTATGCTGGCAATCAGATTTTTCTGAGAAATGTACAAAATGCATTGCAACCTTTTTGGAATTAGAGTGACCTATTTTCAAGGATGGCACTCTGTCAAGAGTGGCACAGGGCACCCAGGTAGGGTTTGGGTGGTTGTGTTGATGTAAGGTGGACAGATAAATACACACACAGTGGGAAGTTCAAACAGAACGAAGAGTAGGCAAGTGTAGCAGGGAAATAAAAGGTACAAACAAACTGGATTCCCTCTTGGGGTGCATGCAGAAATGGAAAAGAGTGTTCCACGGACCATAGGAAACTCCAGCCTTCTGCACAGATTGCTATAACAGAGGCCCACGCTGTATGCTCATGGCTAGGAACAACAGCTGTGGGTGTCTGTAACACTGAGCTTAAATACCGCCCTGCCCTGTACTGAGGCCGGCTAATTGACAGCACCTGGAGCAGCACACCTGAATACAATCTGCCTCCTCCCTCTCTGGTCGTGTGATGGTGGAAGCAGCACAGATCCCTAGGGCTCCTGGGGATTGTAGTTCCAATGCTGACGAATGGGAATGGCCCCGAATTGATAGTTGTAGCAACGTGCATTGTGGTACGTGTAGTTAGTTGAGTAAAATAAAAAAGCACCAAAGTCACGCAAATGGGAATTAAGGACCAAAGTGTGAATGGGGCTTGTTCCAAGAGTATTCTGTAGGTAAATGAATAACAAATAGTCCATGATGATCGCCAATGTGTGCGCCTATGGCGCAGGCATGACACCTATTTTGCAGTAGATATTTACAATTTCAAGTTTTTCAAACACACAAAAACACCACCAAAAGGTTCTTTTCAGAGCCACCACTTCTTCTCAGAGAAAAGTGCATTGGTTTTGCTAGTGCAGCACCCTAAAATGTTATATGTCCTAGGACTGTCCGCGGACTTTCAAAAAATGTGCAGGGCCCTGCACTGTTTATTTGACACTTCTATTTTTAAATTTTGAAAAGAGCCTTTTTTTGGATTTTTGTTGTTTTATTTTTTTTTGTTTTTTTTTCCACATGACACATTAGGAGAGGAGTGGAAAGGAGGGTAAGGAAGGGACACCAACCATGGGGATAAGTAAGGGCAGGTAGAGAGAGGAAGATGTAGGCTGGGCCTTACTTAGGTAGGTAGCAGGTCTTCTGGTGGTCCGTGACCGTAGTCTCGAAAGAACTTCGAAGACTCTCCCCCCTGCAGAGTACTGCATCGCAGTACATACACAATATTGTGACCCTCGAAAGGTAAGGGTCAACAGCATCGCAAATGGCCTGTGAAGCAGCTGGAGGAATGCGCTCTCCCACAGGAGTGTCTCTTGTGGTGAGAGGAGCAGAAACGGAGGATGCTGTAGAGGAACTCAACCTACTACGTTTATCACAAGGTACAACCTTGCGAATGTCCGCACTGTGGAACGAAGTTAGGTGTCGCTTCATGGATGTCGTACCAAAGCTGTACGAACCATGTCTCTCACGACTCAGCACCAATTTGCACTGGTTACAGGTGACCTTGTTTGCTCGTGCTTTTGGTACGTTACCATAAACGGTAAACAATCACCACACCCAAGACTCCCGGCAAGTGCTGGTAGTAGGGAGATCCTCGACCTCATTCTCTTCATCCTCTTCATCCTCGTTCTCTACATCCTCACGCGTATTCCCCTCTGCAGGCCCTTGGGGAGGTGGTGGTGGTGGAGGGTTTGGGGGTGGTGCTGAGGCAGATGTAGCAACAGCAGCCATGGATGCCATTAGGGTTGATGAGATAATCTCAGCAAGAGCAACAAAGGCAGCAAAAGTCAATCTGCAATAGCCATAAGTACAATGAAGATCAGCTCTGGGGTGTGGCCTTTTATAGGCGTCGAGGGGTGCGCCACGCAAACATATCGAACACCCAAAAAGGTTCAAAAAGTTACAAAAAGTATGTGGAAAGCCAGGGCCATGGTCTGGGACATGTGAAATGGTGAATTTTTACTGTAAAATAATTTGGATTGTCTGAATGAGTTCTTTTAAAATGTTGGGGAACCGGACAGAGTCCGCAAATTAGGACACACGCTCAGCGTGGGTGCGGTCACATGATGACGTCGGGAACACGTTCGCGAAGGGAACAGGTTTCCGCAGGACACCAAATGCACAGGAACGGTCATGCGCTTGCGCGCGGGTGTTCTACAGACAGTGTTCTGGTCCTGAAGCTAATTAAAAGTGCGACACAAGTGAGACGGACAGTTACGGATAGGCGCGATGATTGCAGGACATATGGGTGTGGTGCACATGTGTGTAGATGTTCTGCAGACTGTACGGCCAGATATAGCGTCCTTAGGACACCTCCATTTTGTTTGACTACGGACATCCCAGACACCGTGCGTGTTATTAGGACAGTTTCAACTTGGCTGTGAACGGTACAGACAGGTATAGTGTCCTTAGGATTCGTCCATTTTGTTCACTTATTGATATCTAGGACAGCAGGTGTGTTCTAAGAACAGTTCCATCTTGGTTGTGAATGGTACGGACAGGTATAGTGTCCTTAGGACACCCCCATTTTGTTCATTTACGGACATCCCGGACACCTGGTGTGTTCTAAGAACAGTTCCATCTTGGTTACGAATGGTACAGAGATGTATAGTGTCCTTAGGACATCCCCATTTTGTTAATTATGGACAGGCCGGACAGGCGCCCTGTCCGTGGACATTTTAACTGCTTTAAAAAAAAAAAATAAGACACAAAGAATTTCATTAAAAGAAACGTAACATTTTTTTTAAATTATATACATCTACACAATTTATGAAAGAGAGGGGGAAGCAGAAACTGATACAAATACAGGGAAATCAGGGGTTTGGAAAGGATGGATGGGAGGGGATGAAGGGATGAAAGTCTCATCAAAACGTTTATCTTGGTGTTGAGGGTTTGGGGATAGTTCACTGGGACATAGAGAGGGGGCACAGGTACAGGTGGGACAATGGTATTTAATTTTTTCTTTTATGTGGTCCTCCACTAACTGTTTCAAACCATTGAAATTTTCCTTGAGCATGTCTATTTACTGTTCCATGCATTGCAGAGTCTTTTTCAATGTGTTTTTTGGTGTAATATTTTCAATGTTTGTATGGTCTGTTAAAAATAAATATATATATGTATAAAGTAATGATTATTAATTTGCTTATATAGAGAAGTGTCTACCATTATTATCACTGTCTTCAGACATTTCCTCACGTGGAAAATTGACTTCAAGCCACTCCAAAGTACTGCACATTTCTGTGTGAAAAACAAAAATATATTAATTTCACTGTACATCATACAAAAAGTTTAGAAATATATAAGAAAAATGAAGTGTACTTACTAGTTTCTGGTAAGTTGTATTCATAGTGTTGTGTAGGTCTACTGTGGCTTCTAGCTCTGCAGTTTCTGTGAGGTAATTATGTTGGAGGCATATCTTTTTTGTTATGTATAATCCATTTTATTACATATGGTATTTAAATGGATGGTTGATGTGTTAGATATGTAGGTTCCACTGCTTATTTATTATTACATCTAATGTGTTCATGTGCTGCTTTTTGAACTTGTGCACTGTTTATATGGTATGATAGAATAATTTAAGATACCCCCTGAGTGTTTGGGTAGTGTTGATGTCGTCAGCGACCGTCCGCGGACATCAAAATCATTAGCGGGGTGTTCGGTATGTTCTATGTTACATGTATATAAAGTAAGGGAATCCTAATAAACATCTATCAAATTTACACTATGAAAATGTATATTCAATAAAACAACTTTGTTAAAGGGTCGTTATGGTTAAGTTGCGCTACTAAAAACCTATGAAATTCAGTAAAAAATCTTTGTTAAAGGGATGTTATGGTTAAGTTGCGCTACTAAAAACCTATGAAATTCAGTAAGAAAACTTTGTTAAAGGGACGTTATGGTTAAGTTGCGCTACTAAAAACCTATGAAATTCAGTAAGAAAACATTGTTAAAGGGACGTTATGGTTCCAAGTAAAACCGAAAACCCCCTGAAATTCGCCAGTTATGGTAAGCTAAGTAACCATAACTCACGCCACCACGGTGCACTGCTAAGACTAACACCCAGGATATCAAAGATGACATCACAAATGTCATTAATGATATCACTGATTCAGCCAATAAACATATATAAGAAACCAGGTGATTTACAAAGGTAACATTAACCTAGGGGGAAAGTGCTTCAAATGTATAGGAGAACTATTTAAATATACACAATTGCATTATTATACATAACTGGAGGCCCTTGTGGGGTCAGGTAGGGAGGATAGGGAGATCCCTCTTCAGCAAGTAGTGAAGTCTAAGCTGAGCTTTGACGAGATCCAGAGTTGGGCTACCTTGATTGTAATGGGCAGTGCGTTCCAGTGGAGTGGGGTGAGTAGGGAGAACATGTGGACATAAGAGGAGACTCAGGGAGGGTATTGGATGGTGAGGTTGAGTGTAGAGGAGGATCTGAGGGAACAGTATTGTGAGTAAACTGAAACACAATTAAACAGTGTAAGAGGATTCAATTCAACACTACAGCTAAGTCAATGCCTAGTCTGGGATACTGAATGGAAACCCTTATTGATATATCTTTATGTCCAGTTCATGCGTTCTGGATGACTACCCCTATATAACACCCCTCTCTTGGAATCCCCCTGACCCCACTGAGCCAAGAAGTAGTTCTGTTTTGCAAGTTTAAAGGTTTATTTGAGAATTTAAACAATATATATATATCACACTTTATTATAAATTAAAAATTGGATATCACACTTAATCTGAGCAGTAATCAATAATGGATAGTCTGGCACTAGCACACTTGTGAATAGGAACAGAAGAATAAGGTGGTAGGGAATGCTTTATATAAGTTCAGATGGATGTAATGTTGAATGAAAATGCAATACAGAAAATACTCAATATGATTTCAACAAAACAAGGTAATCACTTTTCTCTGGCAATCCCCTCCCCCCTTTATGCAATGCAAGGAAATGGAAGGAAAGCACACAGTTCTCAGAAATGCAATCAAATGTAATTCAGTTCACCCCAGCAAGCTTAGACTACAGAAGTTTGAAACACAGGCCCAAAATGCTTTTATATGTGCTGGCAATGAAGTGAAAAATATGCTAAAATGCTTTTAATTCCCTCTAGAGGTTCAGGTTGAGGATCAGTTGGTTTAAATTAGTTCAGGATTACTTTAGCAATGTTCTAGGAATGATTGGCAGGTTGCAAACGACTTTCTAACAGTTCTAGCAAGAAGCTGCTGTTTTCACACGTGGAGGAATTTTCAAATCGCGGTAAAATTCGCGCGTGCGTTTTTCGCGATTGCGGCAAAAATGTAGGGGGTAGGAATGCGGTTCTAGGTTCGTTGAAAAGCCAAGATCCCCAGCTTTTAGAGGAAAGTTACTGCAAGTCTCTAAGACAAACGGTCACGGAGGTATGAGCGATATGGTAAAGGTTGTTTTTCAGATTTGAAATTTTAAAGTTCAAAAAGACAAGTGACAGCTAGCAACTAGAAAATGACAGGTGACAGCTTTGCAAATGACAGGTGACAGTTAGGAGGCAGTTCTACTTAGATTAAAATAGATTGAATTATATTATTTTAACTAAGAGATTGGTTCTACACAGTTCTGCTAGGTACTCACAATATATTTTTGAAATAAATGGGCCTCGCCACGGATCTGGTCAGGTTTTAGACTGGACTCTGGTCTCGGCACTTCACAGTGATCTGGGTCAGCTCTCTGGTTCTGCTAACAGTGGTCTGGGTCAGCTCTGCTCTCTCTGGGTACAGCACTGCTTCTGGATCTTTCTGCACAGCTTTCTCTGGAGATTGATGGATTTGAAGTCTGGATCTCTGGATGTGGTATGGTCCGGCAGCATGCTCCGCAGCAAATGGAACTTGAAGGTCCCTATCTGTCCTGACTGTCTGCTTTTATGTGTTTTGAAAATGGGTGTGTGTGCAGCATCACTAGGCTCTACCCCTCTCCACTTGTCATTGGCCACTTCATCCTCTTCCCCTTGATTGGGGGAATGAAATGAAGTGTCATCATGATGAGGTCTGTTTATGTTACAGAGAACCCACCCCTGTCAAATTACACACAATCTATATTTTGACCCAAAAGACATATTTGCACAGGTACACATTTGTTTAAAATTACATGCACCCATCACATATCACAGGAGGCATACCCTGTCCAAATCTGCTCTTCCTGGGAGCTTGCATTCAGAAATGGCGACATTTGCACTTTTTAACTGGTTTCGCAATATCGGACATTACCCAAAATTTACACACATGTGCGCAAGGAGTATGGACATTAATTGATGAAGTGTTAGATTTTTAACATGCATACATTTTAAGTAATACCCTCTTAACTGCTAGCTTGCCCCCAGATCATGCCACCGGTTCTAAAAACCTCTTAAAATGTGGGCAGAAAAATCACAAGAATTATGGTATCATTTAAATAATTTTCACAAGTCCGCTCTATGAATGATCCATCTTTTTAGAGTTATGTTCTGGCCCCAAAGGGGTGTGGATTCCCCCCAGCACAAGGTTGAATTTCTGGTTTTTCCAGTTCTGCCAAGCCAGCTTGCTCTCACAGGCAGTGCTCCTCCCCTTTCCTTCAGGAGGAAGCCACTTTTACGGCCCCCGTAATAAAACATTTGCCTGAGTCAGGACAGGGCTTTGTTCAATTTCCTGCAGAGCCCAGGTAATTCAATCAGAGAAGTGTCATATCCCTTTTGGTGGGAGCAGCAAAAGGGCAGCTAGGCCTGGGAACACAGCTGTTGTGCAAGTCTCAACTCCTGTCGGGGATAGCTGGTGGGCAGAATTCAGTTCCTTAAGCCGGGCCCCAGCTAATGTCACTTTTAGTTACCCAGTTTTCTGCATTCAAATAAACTAACCATTTCTTACATATGCAGCTAAAATGCTGATTCTAAGTTTAAAACTATGACATTTAAACAATTGCAACCTATGTGACACTCAAAAGTAGGTCACTCATTTCTTTTAAACATTTAGAGTTTTAGTGTCTTTAAGTCCATATTTACTTAAACTGCTGAAATCCACAGCTCAGCCAGTCTTGTTATAAACCTTCAAGTCACTTCAGAATATAACTTTACATTGTATCCACCTCTCAGTAAGTCTTTCTTTGGCCTGCTTTGGGTTCATCTATTCAGTTTTACACAAAAAAAAAAGTCTGGTGTTGTTTTAAAACGCTGGCTTTCTGATAGTGGTGAGTACTAGTAATGCACCCATTTTTGGGATTTAAGAAAATGAATTCCCCACAATTCTAGGTTGCTTTTGGCAATCAGCATTGCCATTCCCAATGGTTTCAGACTATTGTGTGGGTAGTCCAATGGTGGTTTTAGGCAGTGCCCTTCTGTGCCCATAACATTGGCAAAATGGGTGGCAGCCTATTCTTCATGCCTTTCCCTGGGCATTTTCTGGGAAGCTCTGGCCATCATGATGTTTTTAATGCCAGTACTGCACAGTTTTTGAGGTAGGGCTCGGATGCATGGGTAAAAACATCCCACAACAGGTACTGAGACGCCAGACTATTGATAGTTTTGTAGACTAGAAGAAGGAACATGAAAAGAGAGCGGCTGTGCATATAGAGCCAAACAGTATGTTGTTGGTAGGTAGACATGGGAGAGGATCTGGGTAGGTTGTAGAGAGTACAGGTAGTACAGTTGAGGACTTTGTCTAGAGGGGGGAAGCTGTAGATAGGAAAGGCATTGCTGAGCATGAGAGTGGAGATTAGATTATTTGTAAATTGGTTAGTAAAAAAAGGATACATTTTCTGAATTTTTAGGAGGCTAATACAAGCTGCAGAGGCAGTGGTAGTGAGGAATTGTTGCAGTTGTATATGATTTTCAAAAAGGATCCCAAGATTGCAAGCCTTGCTTGTTGGAGCAATATATTCTCACAGTGAAGACCTCGTAGATCTGTTAGAATGTGCTTTTATACATTTTCTGGAGAGGTATCTTGGAGCTGTGGTAGCAAGGCATTTGTACGTTAGAGTCATGGTTTTGAATACGATAGGTTCCTGAATCGGCAGCCAACGCATACTTCTTCTAGCTAACGATATGTGGTCTTTTCTCTGGATATTCAAGGCTGCTCATAGCACATTATTTTTAATCACTTGCAGTTGTCTGATGTTCGCCACAGTGGACCCTGTGAAGATAGCATTTCAGTAGTCTAGTTTGGAGATAATCAGAGCTCTTGCAACTGAAAAACAGTTGTTCTATGAGGTGAAGGGTCTTCACGCATTAATGAGCTTGGTTGTGTAGGCCGCGGATGATGCAACTGTGTTTACTTGTCTAGTTAGTGAGAGGGATCAGTCTGGAAAACTCCCCCAGTGTTTTGATTTCTTTGGAGACAGGGATCAATATGCCTCCAATGCTAAAAGATTTATATTTAGTATCCAGTTAGTTTAGCAGTGTTTGAGATCCTATCATGAGTAGCTCACTTTTATCATCATTTAGACATAGAGAGTAGAGCGCCATCCACATTTGAATATTTTGGTAGACTTTACTTAGTGATTTCAAGTCAGTGGCATATGATCCAGAGACGGGAAGGAGGATTTGGGTGTTGTCAGCATAATTGGTATAGGATGGGCCCAGGGAGTCAAGTAAGATGAAGAGTGGCTTAGTAAAGATATTGTAGAGCATAGGGTAGACACAGGAACCTTGAGGAACTACACAGGAGACTGGAGATGGGCAGGCTGATGCTGTGTGGGAGAAAACCCTCATAGTTCTGTTTTAGAGGAAGGAGGTGATCCATGTTGTTGCATTTGTGGAGAAATGACCTGCTGAGGATAGATGCTGTGTGAGAAACATGAATATGTCTCCCTGACTAAACCCCAGGGATCCGTCATCCAGGTGGCCAGGTCACAGCCATCGCTATTGGATCGATTTCCTGGCGGTGTACCAGTGACGGAAGGATCACCTGGATGGGGGGTCCTTGGGCAGTGGGAGTGGGACACCGACGGGTGAGACATGGTATCCCCCTTTCTTCAATACCGCTTCCCCATCTTACCACAGAGGACATACAAAAACACTGCCCCCCTTTTTTCGACATGAACAATTTAGCACAACACGCAAGAGAATGGACTAACCAGCACCATTTACCTGACATGTCCGAATACAAGAGTCAGGCAAAGTCAGGCAATTGATCAAAATCACACACACCTGACGGTTCTTCCCTTCCCCACAGGGAAAAAAGGTAGAGTAAGAGAGCACAGTATGAGCACGGCAGACAGCACGACGATATGGAAAACCAAGAAGGGCAGTTCAAGAGAATGAGAAAGGCGGCAGGAATCGAGAGGATGGCGAGGAGAGAAGTGACCTGGCCCTTTTCCTCCCAGGTCCATGGAACCTTTTTGAAAGAGGACATAAGACCACAAACATAGCACAAGTGTTTTGCAGCAGATGTCAATGGTACACACGGCCAGCCTATGCTGATTCCTGCAGCCGTGGTATCCTTGATTCCAGTGAAGAGAAAATCCAAGCGGTTCATCACAGTCGATGACTTGAAGGGAGAACCGATAAGAACCGGGCTGTGTTGAATGAAAGTCACAAAGTGGCAATTTGAAGGAAGTTCAAAGAACTTTGAGATTGTGTAAGGGAAGACCAGCTACAGAGGGGACCAATACCAAGTGGGTGCTAAATCGAAAGACTCTGGTCGACCCAATCTTGATTGAAACTACAGATACCAGAAGGCCATAGGAGAGCCGCCAAACAGGTCAACGTGGCCATACAGGAGGTCAAGCAAAATCTGTGTGCAATCGAAATACTTTTATCTACAAACAGTTAAGAAAAGCAAGGGAAGTGTATCCTGCATTTACAGAAAGCATGGGAAGTTAATCCCACCATAATTGTGAAAGTAAACAGGGGTCAGCGCCCAGAAGAGGGGGGAGCCAGGGGTGAGCCACTATCATCCTAATTGAGAGCCACAGTGAACCCGGTGGAGGGAGGCTAACAGTCGAGAGGGGTCGGAGCCTGACAGAGGGGGGTACAATGGTGAAAAGTTGTCACCCCAAAGATTGTTGAAAGCGAAAGTAAAGAGTGAAGTTGGCAAGAGGGAACCCAGAAGAGGGATGATGCTAATGAAGTGACAAGAGTGAACCAGACTGGGGGATGCCGATAACGAAGGGTCAAAGTCCAAAGTCCCAAGAAACAGTGTGTTGACAAAGGCGAACCCGGATGAGGGATGTCCACTGGAACTGTTTAAAAAGACATTAAGATTTGTGAAGGAGAAAATCCATAGTGAACCCGGTAGAGGGAGGCTGAAAGATTCGAGAGGGGAACAGTGCCCAAAGAGGGGGACCCAGGGGTGAAGAAGCATCATCCCAAGTATTGAAAGGAAACAGAATCATTTTGTAAAGAGAACTGTATTTTCTGACAATAAAATTGAGAAGGGTCAGCGTCCAGAAGAGGGGGACACAGGGGTGATCCATTATCACCCTAAACAAACTTTAATTTGTTTAAAGGAACATTTGTTTTGTTTTTTTAATACTTCAGGCCCTTGAAGGCAAGAGACTTTCAAGAGCAACGAGACTTGGCCATCAAAGGTCCTGAGAACTGGAAGAAGAACTGTCGTCTCATGCTGGGGGATTTCGACCGTGTGCTGTGCTCCAAGATCCCACTTTACCCCATGCTAAAAATGTGGGAAGGGAGACCCAAGCTACCGCATCCTGAAATATTATTTGAGAACACTTCTTTCATTTTCTTGAAAGCTATCCCACACCTTTTTTGTATTAGCCTAAGGTTTGGCAATAGGATTCTTAGTATAGGCTCTTTTTATTTGACACAACGTGACTAGGACTGCCTGATTTTCATTTGGGAACAGCGTTCTTTCATAGATGGGTGAAATTTCAATGGTTTTTACCCTGAGTACATTTTACCTAAAAAACGTATTGAAATATAATATATAGTGTGGTTGGAAAAGTATATAAAAGGGTTGGGGTGGTCGGGAATAGGTAAAAAACCATAGGGGATGGGGGTTTGGGATGGGAACCCCCCCCCAACATAAAAATAAATCAATTTCAATTAGTTTTTTCAATAAAAAATACTTGGAAAAAACCCATCGAAATTTCACACATCAATGAAATGACATTCATCCTTTCATTTGATAGTCGACGCTTGCTCCCATCTTAGATTTAGGTTTAATTTAGGCATTTTTCCAAACTGCATCCAGTTTAATAAACACCCTTGAACTGTGATCACTTGTGTCTGTCTTTACTGTTGCCACCATGATTTCCTTACGTCTGAAACAAGATTTTATGGTCCACCAGGATGAAGCCTGCGGAAAGATCTAACAGGAGCAGGAGAGCCAATTTACTGATTGCGTTCCATGGCCAGGGCAGAATCCAGAATGATGTAATCCAAGGATTAATTATTGGATTCAAGATGTTTCTGGATCTGTAAGTATGCAACTCAGTCTAATATTTTAAGTAAGAAAGGGACTGTCATTATGGGACTGTAGTTGGTCGGTGTGTTTTGGTCGACGGTAGGCTTCTATAGGAGCGGGAGGACTCAGGAATTGTTTGAATTCAATGGTTCAATGCTGGTCGGGAAGGAGTTATTAATGAGGGCAGTGATAAAAGGTGCCAGCTCAGTGGTGTGGTCTTCGATGACTGGGTCTGGGCAGATGTCGCCTTGACAACTGGAAGGTATCAGTCCTTTTATGATTTTGTAAGACATTCACGTTGGAGACTGAGGTAAAGTCGAACCGTGGGGTATCGATGGGCAGGGATGAAGTCACTTCGGTGGCTGTTAATCTATTTTTCTTGGAGAGAATTTTGACTCGTAATAATGATGTTTTGTCAGGAAGGCCACTTTAGATGTTGGAGCACCAAACTGTGTCTTTGATGCAGCGGACTAGAGGAGTAACGAGTGACTCGAATTCCCTGAGTATGGCGAAGGGTTCTCGAGGGCTGAATTTGTTTTTTCAGTTCTCTCGTTGTAGGTTGAGCTTTTTGCAAGGATAGTGGCCTGTTTGTAGGTTTTGGCTAGGGATGTGAAGAGGTCTTCGTTGGAAGCTGTCGGATACATTTTCCAAGTGGACTCCCCTGCTCTCTTGGATGTGAGAAGGGTTTTGAGGTTAGGGGAAAACCATGAGTTGATATGTGCCAATGGTTTTGGTTAACGTTCTATCAGAGGAGCTCTTTTTTCGATTGCATCTAGGATAGTTTGGTTGCATAGATCAACCATTATGGTGGGGTCTGTTATTGATGGCTGATAGGCTGTAAGTGACTTTAAGAGCAGAAGCAGGTTATCTGGGTTTATGTTCCGGGCATTTCTCGCAGGAATGGCTGGTGAAGGCAGTGGACTAGTTAGGGCGTGGCTATTTAATGGTATAGTGAAGGAGATGACATTGTGGTCTGACCATGGGAATGGCACATTACTGTAACGTTCACCTGGTATCCACAGGGACTTTACTCAGCCTGTTCTGACCTCTTACGACCTCGAACCCTTCCCTGGAGGCTATTCAACTGGAGACTGGGCCTGAAACACAGGATTGGTAGAGTTTAACTCCCTATTGTCTCTGTGTGCTTCAACCCCTTCTTCCTCGGGGTCCAACCCTTCCCTTTGATCCACAGCTCACCTTGTTTTCTTGGATAGTGTGCTCTCCGTCCTGCTTTCAGTGCAGAGGCACGTCGATTGATGCGGGCTCGTTGCTGCCTAGTTACTTCACTGGCAAGAGTCCGACAGGTAAGTTTAATGAGTCTTTGGAACAGTTCTCTAACTTCGTTCCTTTCCCTCCTTAGATGATGGCCGGCATCCGGGGATGGCGGCGTGCTGCTGAGATGAGTAGCGCTGAAGATGGGTGAGAGCGCGATGCGCGATGCACCCCTTTCGTATTTGCATTGAACTGAGTTATTTTTCTGTATCTTTTAGGTGCCGTGACATTTTCAGCGCGGTAAGCGGCGCCTCTAGATGTTTCCACGCTAACCTGGAGTGTCTTTTCCCTCTTGCAGATGGATGAGAAGTTCCGGAGACAGAGTTCCCCCAGAGCGGCTGGGATTCAGGTAAGCGTTTGAAGCTCGTACAGTACTTAAAAATAAGCGAAGATTTGCAGAATGCTTACTAATGCCTTTTTTCTGTTCTTTTCCCTTTTCCTTAGGAAGCGGTGTGCCGGGATGGGAATGACACCGCCGGAGATGTCCGCAGAACAGAAGGAGCGATGAATGAGGGGTAGAAGTGCCGCAAGGTAAGGCTGTTCCTAACGGTGTTCTTGTTCTTGCAGGAGCTGAGTGCAGAAGAAAGATGCAGACCTACTGGAGACCGATCCGAACACGGTGAGTGTCACGCTGCAGGTGAAGAAAACGCAAACCATGTTTCTCAGCCTAGGTGTGGCTTAAATAGTCTCTGGGTATCCCAGGTGTCTCTGGGCTGAATCACACCCAAAAGACTAGACCGCACATGCAGTTCTGGGAACCGAAATATGTGGGGGCATCCATCTTGTCCCCATCAATGCACTACAAGTCCAATCCCCAATGTTATCCTATGGGAGTGAGTGAGTCTGGTGCCACAAGCGCCAAGTCTGACTCCAAGTGGGTCTTTGGAGGGGTGGAGAGGCTCTTGAGGGCCATGTAGGTGATTGTGGCCTGTCTCCAGCCTGACATCTTGGAGGGCTGGGGACATGAGGGACAGGAATCATGACAATTACAGAGTATAGACATGTTGCAGTTAAGATCTAATAGCCAATCTAGCATGCAGCCCTTTTCATGAGTCGGGTATGTAATGCGTTGGGTGAAGCCCAATGCTTCTGTAGGGCTCGTTAGCTCTAAGGCATAGGTGTCTGTGCTATCGTTAAAGCCTAGATTTAAATTGCCCATAAGGGCTATTTTAGACGAATGAGGTTACTAGAGGAGATTGGAGGAGAGACACTGGGCGATAGTGTGCTGGGATTTGAGGGTCAGAAGATGGTTTCTTCAACATGGGTTAGACATTTGCAGGTTTGAAGGAGGCAGGGAAGAGTCCAGCGGCGAGAGAGAGTGTTTGAAGTGCTCAGAGAGATCAGTGCAATTGAGTAAAACCATGGGTTGGCACTGCAAGGGATGGGTGCAAATCCAATAGGAGAGGTGGAGGAGAAGCAGTCAAGAGTAGGTGAGGTGGGGGAGAGATGGTGGACAGAAGCATGATTGGGGTGGGAGAGAGGGGAGGGCTGTGAAAATGTCACAATTTGTAGAGATATTAGAGAAAAAGGAGTAGCAATGTCATTAACAGAACGAGCAAGAGCATGTGGGGATACTGATTTGGAATTGTGAGCAAAGCTTGGAGGGTAGGCCAGTGCAGAGGATAGGGCAGCCAGTGGATTTTTTTAGGCTAAGAGTGGTGTACATGTACATAATTATCTCCAGCATCATAGGTTATAGCGCATGTCTGTTAAGGCGGGGTTGAATTTCAGAGGTGATCCAAGAGTGAGGACGGGGACGTGAAGATGTGAATAATCATGCAGCATAGAGTTGGCCAAATGGAGTAAAACGTTCACAGTGAAAGGCGGATAAAGCACCGTCAAGGGAAGAGGCATAAATAGTGAAAAGAGACAGGAGCGAGATCCTTGCATCATCAAGGTAAGGGGTGAGGCAGTCCAGCCTGAATTCATTATTAGTCAATGAAGGGGGAAGATGAGGAGTAGAAGGTGGTGGGACCAGGATGTTAAAGTGAAAATTTGAGATATCAGAAAGAGAGGGGTCAATAGAGAGGTCATAGGAGCAGAGGGAATTAGAGAAAGACATGTTCTCACCAGAGTGGGCAGGCTGGTCATGGAGGGAGGAGAGGCAGTGGTCAGATAGGAGGGAGTTAGGTTGAAGGCAGGTGGCTGCAGAGTGTTTGGGAAGTTTAAAGTCCCTGAGCATGATAATGGGGATGTCAGTAGGAAGTAAATCACGGAAAAGGGTCTGACTTGGGACTAAGGCGTTGAGAGGACCAGGGGGTTTATAGAGACCCAGAACCGTGGGAGGAGTAGGAGGGAGGAGTTGAATAGTGGTATTTTCATAAGAGGAAGAGTTGATGTCCGATGGGGTAAACGAACAGGGTTGAAACCCTTATTGATAAGGAACCCCACATTGTTGCCTTTCCCAACAGGTCATGGGCAGTGGGAGAAGGTAGAAGAGTCAGTGTGGATTGCTACGAGTGTGGCAATGTCATGAGGGGAGATCCAAGTTTCTGTGATAGCAAGAAGTTAAAGTTTTGGGTTATACAATCACCCATCCATAAGAAAACATTACACACATACCAACACAAACACTAGCACTCATCCGAGGCAGTGAATCCTACCCATACGGTGACAACACACAGGCCTCCCGAACCATCTCCCACATGCAAAACAATGCTCACAGATGCCAGTTCCTCCTTGTTCTGAGCCTATCCTATCATCACTAACACATCCAGACCTCCTTTCTTGCAGAGTTCCATGAGCCCCTGGAGACTGCCCTTGGGTGGTAGCGGTGCACATTATAAATCAACATAACAACATATGAGTCATTGTGGTCAGTGATGAAGGAAGACTTTTTGCAGAAGGATGGTGCATTCCAGAGGCACGTTGAAGAGTGATAGGAGGTGGGGCAGAGGAGCAGGTGTTGTGCAGTAGGTGAGGGGGTAGATTATGTTGGAGATCCTGGGAGTGCAGGAGCATCTTATTTGAGGGTGAGGGCAGTGCCATATTAAGCACTTCTGGGATCTGGGGAACGGACACCTTTGGGGCCTCCCTCCACCAATCCAAAAGGATCAAGACTATCTAGTTATGCCCCCTAGACATGCTGCCTCGCAGAGATCAAAATAGGCTAAGGTACTCCCTTTCAGTCACCTTACCCTCTTAATTCTTGAAGTAATCAGAATGATAAGCAAGTAGTATTACAAGGGCATAATTAGCAGTCCACAAAGAGGGTACTTGTGTTCTACAATATGCAGAGGACATTTTTTAACAATAACAGACATGAGAAAGGCATACCGGTTGCAGTATAAATGCACTACACAGATCATTTGAAAATTGTGGACATAATCCTGATTAGACAGACAACTCAGATTATCTCCCTCACAGAATGCAAAAGTGCTCAAACATGCATACAGGAAACAAATTGGAAGCAAGTAAAAGCTACACATACCATAGGATAAATAGTGGATGAAGATTAGAAGTTACCAGAAAGGTGTCCATATCCATACAGACTGAGATTAGAAGAGGGACATGGTTTACAGGAAGTGTTGCCATTAGAGAGCATAGTAACAAGTGGCTGTGGTGTGCAGTATATACATTCTCCCTATTATTGTAGAGAAAGCAACATTATAGCCAGTGAAACCCTGCGTAAGACTGTCTTGAAGATAATACCATGAGAACAAAATCACTCTGATGGGGGACAATATTGAAAAGGTTTAGAGACTGACCATTTTTACAGGTTATGCAATACAAAATGAAATGAGGTGCTCAACATCACACATTGGTTAAGAGGTCAAGCTGGGATTTGAGCCCCCTCTGCAATTTCTGCACTTCACCACTTTCTTTCTAGCACTACAATTAACTTAAATAATCGCATTTATAGAACTGACTTAGAAAATGGACACATCACTTAACCCATCATGACAATTTTTCAAAACAAAATGTTATGGAAGAATATTAAGCATTATGGAAATGATTTTAGCTTCACTGTCTCTCTCATCAAGAGAAGTAAAAAATACCAGCATACAAACTGAAGATCTTAAAAGACTTCAACTGGGTTTCTCTTTTGTATTTTAAAGTGTTAAATACGGCCAAAACACAACCATGTGAAATTATTATTTATAAATGTACAAAAAAAACCTTGAGTTGCACAAAAAAGCAAACCTTTTTTGTGTCAAATGAGAAGACCTTAAATGTACTTGCAAGAGGCCTGGAATATCTGGTCCACTCTCTTCTGTCTAGAAGTCCTTCCACTGAATGGCCTACATAAATTCTTGTCACAGAAGGCAGCACCCTAATGTCAGTGTTATTCTAGACGAACACTGCAATAAATCAGATAATTGCCCAGAATCAATCTATCGCCAGCTGGCCTCATCACCACTTGAACTAAAACTTTATGGTCAGCACCGGGAGCACCTAGGATTTACAAGTCCGATCTGAACAAACCAATTTCTAGACCTTCACCACATTAATCCTGCGTTTGTTTTGATAGGAATCGCTTAACAGGTGCAGGTACATTGCTGATAACCGCACATGTTGTGCTGTAATTCACATACATTTACACACATGTTATCTGCTTCAGAGATTGGAAAGGTTGAGTCGGCGTTACTGGAATTTGGCATTGTAATTTTGCATGTGAACTCACTTCTCTGCAATTAGTGCTTGTATTTGTGTTTCATAGATTACCCCGGAGCCTTAGATTGTGTTCATCGCAATAGACTCTGGGGTAAATTGCAGAGTTGGGGCATCTACCCCATAGTGCTGCATTTTATTAAATCTATGTATACGGATACTACAGTATCTAGCCATCTGGATAGGGGCGGATCAGCCCCATTTGCTACTAATAAAGGCTTAAAACAAGGATGTGTGATTTCCCCGGTTTTGTACAATCTATATGTATGGATATCAATGCTATTTTGAGTGATATTCACATCTTTCTTCCTAAAATTGGTGATATAGGGATTAGATGGCTGACATACGCAGACGATACTATTATAATGGACAAGACCCATATTGGTTTACAGAGGTTACTAGATGCCCTGTATACGTTTGCTACTGAGAGCAATCTTATAATTGCTATTAAAAAAACTAAGGCAATGATAATTGAAAATAAAATCGCCTTTTCTTGGAGAATTAATAATGAGTCACTGGAGGTGGTCGACATCCACCTTTATTCAGGTATACCTATTGTGAATCAACCTCTGATTATATTTTATGAAAATACATTATCTGTTAAAATTGTAAGCAAATTGAATGTGATCAAAAGGTTTTTTACTAAAAGAGGTGGTTGTTCTATGGAAGGCTTTCTTGAGATCTATACATCTAGTCTTACACCTAGTGAGTTATATGCCTTGGAAACAATTGAGGGTAAATATGTGACATGGTTTGATAAGTTAGAAGGGAAATTATGGAGATCTGTTTTAAGATTACCTAATGCTGTCCCTATGGAAGCTATTATAACTGAATTGGGTCTTGTATCTCTTGCCAATTTGTGGAAGATTCACTGTACCAGATGTTATGTTAAGATAATGCATACCCAAATGAACCAGGAAAGTCTATTTGGTATTATGGCTAAAGCTACTTGTGGCGGACAACAAAACTCTTTGGTGATGAATTTAGGAAAGCTTTAGAATCGGACTATGATAAATTCCATGGGGATTTTATAAACAAAGAAACGTTATGCACTTTATACTAGGTAGGGTTTTAAAACCAAAAGCTTATTTATTGAAATTTTGTAGCCATGATTTTAAAAGATTTATAACATGTCTTAGTTTTAATATACTTCCCTGCTATGTGTATATGGGGGCATGGTCATTGATTCCATATGAAGATAGAAAATGTCGATTTTGTAAATATGAAATTGAAACAGCTAGGCATATATTTACAACATGTCGTTGTTTGAGGTATTATTATAGGGGCTGTAAGAACTTGGTTAGTGATTTAAGGATGGTTGCTTGGGATGAATGTTGGGCTGCTTTTTATGCTGCTGATTCATTGCTGTACATTAGGGCTGCATAATATGTCTGGAAATAGTTTTTTAAATGATGTATTCATTATTAAGGTTGATATGAATTACTTTTGTTATTTTATGACTCATTCTGTATAATGTTTTCTATGATGATGTAACTGTCTAATTATTTTATTTGTACTGTATGTTAATGTATATATTGTTTTATTTTAATTGTTTACTTCCTGCATAAGGTTTTAATTAACCAACAAGCACATAATAAAAATACAATGATTGATTAACACACTGAACTATCTTCTGAACCATCACAACATTCACATTTATCAATAATCATTTCAGCTTTGGCTAATGGACATTATCAATATAAACTCCAGAGAAAAGGGAGAATGCTACAGGTGTTTTTACAGTAGTGAATGCACAAACTATGAATACCAAATTGATCACTGAAAGCATTACAGGATTAATTGATCAGAGCAGAATGTACTTAACAACAGACAGACATTACAGTTAGAGCCTCAGTAAAATAAAATATCTTAACATGTGCTATTTAAGTTAGATAGCCAATGGGAACTGACTTCTTTAGATCAGGCAGCCTTGTGCCCTCCTTCAAGGTGTGGACTTGGAGCAAAGGCCCCTTTTGCCCTCCCTTAAAGACGTTGTGCAAGTGCAGGATGAAATAACTAACTTATTATCCTTTTGTTGTTTGTTGGAAATTCTTGCTGCAGTTTTGTTAAAAGTACCTAAAAGTGGATATGATAATATATCATAATATAATATAATATAATATAATATAATATAATAGAATAGAATAGAATAGAATAGAAGAGAATAGAAGAGAATAGAAGAGAATAGTATACTACTATACAGCAGAAAAACAAATTAGATATATCTGGTTTTACTCGGAACAATCCACATGTAGCTTTTTGGCTGCCAGATTGGATACCTTTGAATCAGGTCTGTGAGCATACATACACACCCAGTAAGGGGCACATACATAGCTCTTAAAAAAGAGCCTTTCTTTGGTTGATTAGCAGGTGGACAATCATTTTAAGAGAGTCACATTTGATACCTGACAATTTATTGCAGTGTTCGTCTAGAATAGCACTGAAAAAAAAAGAGAAGAAATATGACATACTGTAGCTCCATTCAAGTTTCCACGATTATGTGGAGCACAAGACGAGGCCCCAGAGGGGTACCATATACATCCTAAATGTACATATACATTGCCCTTCTGTGGCAGAATTTGGGGGCTACATGATGGGCCAATGAGCCATCAAGTACGTAGGAAATGACGTTAGAGTCTTAGCCTTGGATGCAACCCATGCACCATATTGGTGGCACATCGACATATCTGGCTGCCCATGGGTCACCAACTGGATAAATCTGACCAGGAACCCTGTCCCTATATCCATACCTCATACCTAGGAGTCTTGGCTGTGGGACTTTGCTGTTACAGCAGACTATGCCAAGTGGTAATTTTGGGGGATGTAGACCTGTTACCACTTTTGGTTGGACAGACCACTGACAGTGGCAATGGCCATGGCCATTTATCTCTCTGGATGTTTTTGGATGGCTCAGGCATGTCTGAAGGCCGTGACTCTGCAAAAGTGGCAGCTGGCTGCAGAACATGAACAGTACCCACTTAAGGTGGCTACCTGATAGGCCTTTGGACAACCCAGGATGCCAGAGGGCAATGATCTGGGACATGACACAGGAATCAGGGGTGTGGCCGGAGTACCATGGACCCACTGGGTCCAGATGCCTCTGAGCCTGGCTGCAGGCCAGGTCCATTCATCATTTTCTATGGTGCAAATGGACACATGGCACAGCCATCAAGCAGACAGACATGGCTGCACACTATTTCTAGTGGTTTAAAAGATTGTTTATATCCCATACGTACAATAAATATTTAAGAATTCTAAGAAACAATAAACAATTTAGAAACTCTTCCATCTCATGACGCTTTAGAGAAGGGGCAGTGTATGGCTAAAAGCCTTGTCCAGGACATAGGAGCCACTGTCAGTTGTCGTTTAGGGGGCTGGGGATGTAGGGAAGTCCACCAATCAACCAGACAATAAAAAGCAATCCTCTAAGGAAGAAGGCCTAGTGCACCTCTTGCAAGGATAGCAAGGTTTATTTTGTGTACAAAAGAAAGACAGTTCCAGAGAGTAGTATACGACCCAACTGTCACAGAGATCTCTCAGTTAGTTCAAAGCAAGCACAGCATTTTAAGAGATAATTGTGTCACTCCTGACACAAGCAGTATACAGTATTCCTTCCCCACCCTCATCGGTTGTCCCCCATCTACATACTAAGTACTTTGACTGATTGGTCATACCCAATGTGTTCATACCCCCAGCATGTGGTGTGTTGCTCCGCCACCTTGAATTCTCTGTACATGATTGGCGGGAATTTAGGAAGGGTTCCCTTCCCAAGGTCAAATCACATGATGTGCATCTGGACATTTTCATGAGCTCAGTGGATACTTGCAAGGTCAAATTAGTCTTCTAGAATGAAGAAGCACTTCTCATGATCCCAGTCATGCAGATGCCCTGCCACGCCTGCCCATTGCAAGACTGGATTTCTTTTCATCACCTCTTGCACCTCGTAGAACAAATCACAGGACATCGAAGTCTGCGTTCCTTGGCACCAACCCCTCCTTGGGTCTTCAACTGGCCTGTCACAAGACCACACTAATCAGCCAAATTGTGAGGGATTTAGGTGTTCTGTTTTGTGGGCATCTGGCGGTTCAAATAGATTGACCATTATCCTGGGGTTCGCTAGTGCCCTAAATCTGGGTTGGGATGTTTTGGCAGCTCAAGACCTATGCCCTGGCTCTGAGGGGTATGTCCTTCAGGAACGGGAGCAGCCCTACCCGTACTTGGCCAATCACATTCCTTTCCAGTTTCTCAGGCCTGCAACAAGAAACTATCACATTTTATCTTCCAGACCTGGAGGTTAGCTCCCTTGCTGGGAAAGGGGATGGGAATGTGCTTCGGGACTAGGTGCCATGATGCGCTGCTGCTTTAACCGCAGCCTAGGCCTCAATTTTAGAGTGGCCGTGTTTCAGTATTTCCTGCCACCAACCTGGGGGCTATGTGTTACATTCGTCAGTCTTGTTGCTTCATAACTATATTATATTAATGCACACATACACACCCTATGTGTAGCCCTTCTTGAAATATATGATCTGCTATGCTTTTGTGCCACACACTACCTCTACTTCACATATTGCACACCCCTATCCCACCTACGGCCGTGCATCTTCATTTCTTAGTGTTCCTAATATATTCTCCCTCAACCTGAATTGTTTGGTGGGACAGGGGAGCTGGACATGTATCCCATCAGAGATTACACACTATTGTCTGTGACCACTTCAGAGACAGATAACATCAACTGGTCATTTTCGAGCCATGGCCAGTGGTAACTTTGGGTGGCTTCAAAGGGAAGTAGATTGGAGGAAGGACATTTCCCCACCTAGTTAATGAGTGGCACAGTCCATGGTGATTGCCCTCTACCAGTGTCTTTGGGTGTTTGGCAATCCCCCAGGCAACCTATCCTCTGGCCATTCATTCCCGGTGTTCCATTTTGTAGGTCAGGTTTTTCGGCAGGGTCTTGCCCTTGTCTGGTCAAATAGCAACTGGGCATGGCTACAGGCCAGGCCCAGTCAGCCTCTCAGGTGGCTTGGGGATTCAAGAGGCAGGACTCAGCCCTGGTCAAAGTAGTGGTTAGTGCCGAAAAAGTGACATACGGGTTCTCTGAATCTTTCCAGGGTTATGCACTAATAGTAGCCCATGGTTCTGTAAATATGTCAGAAGCATGGGGTAAAGTTGTAAAATCTCAAAGGAAATATTACTGTGACTTTGAATTAGTACCCGGGATGGTGCTTATATTTGGCGTACGAATACTGTCTATGGGAATGTAAAGGACTATCTTGAGGAGGCTCTCATAATTGTCCCATCCAGTTTTCCTTCAGGGGCATCGCTAATTTTTATGCCCAAAGAAATTCCAACAATAAAAACCTGAGTAGACTATCAATGCTTGAATACAGTGATTTTAAGGACTGATATGAGCTTGGTTTGTGAAATTGTGGATACTGTGTATGAAAGCATGGTTTTTGCAAATTTACACCAGTCCGGTGCTTGCCTCCTGCTATGGGTAAGAACAGGGTAAGAACAGGCAGTGAGTAGGAGAGGGCTTTAAGGACAACCTTCAGGTACCATGAACATTATGTCATGCCCTTCTGGTTTCACACTTGCACGTGCTCCATCTTTTCTTATTTATATCTTTGCCTTGAAGAAGGAGAAACTTAGTTTGGCAGTTTGCGCCTAGGTGCCAGCTCGCCAACAGTCCACCATCAAGCATTTCACAGATGAAAAGCATGGACAGTCCAATAAGAACACCTTACGACCAATAGGAACAATAGATTTATAGACGAGTCAAATACATTTCTACTGTATTTGGGAAACAGTGTCTGCTCATATTCCAGTAAAATAAAAACCTTTACTGTTTAGTATTTTTCCATTAGATTGATCATTTATTGCACCTAGTTGTCCCAGTACTATAATATAAGATGCAGTCAGGTCTACAACAAGAATAAATAAGTCCCTACTGCTCACATATCTGATCTATCTCCAGAGGAAAACATTGCACTAGCTAAACCGTTCTGCTCAGAATGCATTTGGGAACGCACTGGGCCTCATTGCAAGTCCGGCAGTAACCCTGGTGGTGCTGCCGGCAGGTTGCCGCCAGACTTGCAATATATACCGGCACCTGGCTTGCCGGAATCACCGGGAGATTATGGCCACAGCATTCCGGGAAGTCAGGCGCGGTAAATGTTAATCCCCATTCCCATTTGAGTCCCATAGGTCTCAATGGGAATGGGGACCACGGAAGCACTGGCACTGTTAATAATGGTACCGGTGCGCCCATGAAACTCTGAGGGTGGATGCCATTCCGCCCGCCAGGTCTGACCCTGGCAGGTGGTATGGCATCCGCCCACCGACCCGTAGTGTGCCAGTCCGGTAACAATGGTGCCGGTAGGCTTACCAGCACTGTTGTTACCGGACCGGCACACTTGTTATGAGGTCCACTGTCTGTATAGAAAAAAAACTGTCTGGGTACCTAAGTGCAAGAGTAGGAATTACTCTTAAAAGCAATAATATTGATCAATACAATTTGAGAGGTACTGTTGGAAAGGCAAAGCAATCGACCAGAGGAATGTATTCTTGCTGGCACCTGTCTCAGGATCAAGTGTGGATGGATGGCTGCATAGAAGACCCTGAATACCCACAGCTCAAATATTGACTTTCAGATTTCGAAGTTGGGAAGCTTAATGTTTTATGCAATTTACTAGCTGTCCAAATGCCCCACCCGCATGGCCCATCCGATCTACTGGTCCTGCTTGAACTAACGCCATGATTGGCTCCCACAGTATGCACATGTTTAAGACCTGCCTTCCCTGGAGTAGATTTTGGTCAGCTGTTTCTCATGGAGATCAAGGGGCTGGTTTTGAGTGATCCCATACACATATAGCAGTGCACATTCTGCCGAAGAAAGGAGGTAGGGTGTGTCTCCTCCAGGACTTTGACCCATTGCACGAATAGTGGTCTGTGTTGTGGAGCACCACTGACGCAATGGACAGTGTCAGTTGCACTGCACTACTATTTTGCATGCTAACCGTGCAAAGGCATCCTGGTAGTAGGCATTGTTGCACTTCAAGTTTACACAATTGATTTTGGAGAGGAAATGCACTGTATGTGTAGGGTTATTTTTTGTCCATAGTGCGCAACACCGAAGAGGAGTTAATGGAACGGTTGGGATCTTTGCTGACTGCAACCCTTCGCAATAAAGCCTCCCCGCTGGAACACAGATATTTGCTTTCATATCTGACCTTGCCCGTCGGAAACCCCTTAAGTGCCAAGGGGGTGAGTTTGAGTTTCAAATTTGTAATGTGCATATCCAAAAAAGATGCGGGCAGAAACTGCAACTGAGCACAGAGGTACTAACCGTGGAGGCAAGAAGGAAAGAAATTGAAGAGGACAAATCATTGAAACAAATAGGATTTAAATTTCTTGCGAAATAACAACAGAGAGTCGATCTTCCAAAGGTCGGCAGGCAGCGAGTTCCAGATACAAGGACTGCTAATGGAAAAACATCGGTCTCCACAATGGACCAACCTGGAAAAAGGGATGTTAAGACGGTTTTGGCCAGAGGACCTAATTGAACGCTGTGGGCAACGATGCAAGATTTTGGTGGCAAAGTAGCTCGGGGTAGTGCTATAGATGCATTTGAAGATCAAACAAAGGATCTTAAATAAAGTCCTCTTGTGTTCTGGAAGCTAGTGTAAAGTCCTACGAAATGAGGAAACAGAGGCGGACCTGGGAATCCTGTAAAGTAATCTGATTGCAGCGTTCTGAGCGACCTAAAGGCGATGGAGCTGTCCAGATGGAATGCCCATGTACGTTCATCCTGAATTCCCAGAGGGAATCATTGTAGGCTCCTCCCACCAGAGGCGTAGCCAGGATTGTCTAACAAGTGGGGCCTGGCGCTAATGTAGTTGGCCCACCGCAGTGATATTAAGATCTGCAAATACCCACACAGTGCTCATGAGTGGCATTTACAGATTTTGGGTGGGCCTTGCCCGCTCAGGCCATACCCTGTCTACGCCTCTGCCTCCCACTCCTGCACTTTTAAGCACACCTGTTTCCAAGACCATGCAGAAGTAGCACCTGCATCAGGGTTCACTGGCACTTTTATGACGCTAGTGCCCCCTTGATCACACCTCCCCATGCATGCCTCTGATCCATTATCACAGTAGGAAGCCACCACACGTTCACCATGGCATGCCCTACATGTGCATTGGTGTGAACCCCACTGTGCCAATTCCAGTATAATGGCCCGAGATGGAGTTTTCAAATCCATTTTGCACTGGTGTAAGGACTAATGCACCAAAGTATATAATTTAGAGTTCTCCATTAATCCATTATAAATGTATCTCTCTCAAGAACGCAGATAACAGGTCAACAGGTCCTCACCAAAGATATGTGTTGGGTGTGTAGTTCGACTATGGGCATGCTTCTGCTCGTGAGATGTGTTCTATACCATGGGGCTCTTATGGATGGAAGTTACATAGAGAATAAGTCTGATACTTGGACTACATATTGAGCAGGTAGAAATTCACATCGCACTTGAACATAGCAATAGCTCAGATCGTCTGTGCAAAGGGGATACATTACTTCTTGTAAAAAACATGCTAAGACATAGAAAATTGGTTACAAGAGCAAATTATTCCAGCTTCATTTCAGAGGATAATGTTTGGACAGAGATTTGCAAAACACAAGTATTGGAGGATACATGGCACATTTTAACATCTTTATTCATTTTCTTTCCTCAAGCAGATTAAGTCTGGATACCCATGGTGGGAAGGAGTACGCCATACCACTGACAAGTCTAGCCACTCTGAATCTACTATGGTGGTGATTTTGCACAGTATAAAAGCATGTGAACATAACATAATGGCCTGTGGTTGGAAGTGAAGGTTAACAGTGGGGAGATAACTGGTAGTGGGATGTGTATTATTGATTGGACCTACAAGTGTGAGTCTCTCTGTCTGTTTCTCCAACCCTGTATTATGTCCATCAAGAGAAGGCTCTCTGCCAGGATTACTGAAGAGACATATTAGAGAGGTCAGGATGTCTATCAGCTTTCCCCTGAGTCACAAAGTGTGCATTATGGTGAAAGCTCTGTCCTAGTAGGAGCCATTTCGATGAAAAAGAGTGTGTTCTAACACCTTGACGCGTCTTTTGTGCTAGATGGAATTACAATAATAGATCTTACACCAAATAGTCAGACAGACTCAAACAGTATGGCAAAGTACTACTTTATTCTTAGTTTAATAAAGCAGGGAGACCTGACAAACATCGGACTGATGCTTGCACACTCACACAGTAGTTTGATTATATGGAGGTTTTATACTTCAATATGCGTCATCTATGACGTGTTTCTACGTGGCAAAATACAAAACCAATTGAGGGAAGAGATTGGTGAAGGGAACATATGTACTTTATAGAATATATAAGAATCAGTTCTTCATTGGCTACCCTTGTATGTAGGTCCTGGCTTGAACTATCTCTAAACAAATATAGTACTGATTATAGTGAACAACATATCAGTAGATTGGCTCCTGCAACCTTGTATGTTAGTATGTCCCCCAACCAAATTGATTGATTTTCTTTCTATCCCATCCTTGGACTTTTAGCTCCTTAGCAGAACATATGTGAAATGAAACCAAGATATTTGAATTCCGTCGTACAACTCCCCATTTTCCCAATTACTCCATCATCTGTTATCGGTAGCCCATCAGCCAAAGTCTTTTGTTTGTAGTTGACCTTGTTGCTGCTCACTGTTCTGAGACATTCAAGGGAGTGTGAGCACAAAAGTATTTTAGCGTAAGGCTCTAATGCATTGTCTTTGTTTTAGACTTCTGAGTCGCATGTGAAAAGACGACGAATTTGTCAATGTCAGCCTTCCATTTAATGCAATTTAATTTAATTATGCAAGGTGATTTTGTTCCTCTTCTTGGCCTTTAGAGACTTGCTCTCTCTATCATATGAACTTTATACACTTTTAATTGACCAGCAATTTAGCTCTCACAGATGTTTTCATTTTCTTCCATCTATAAAGAATATCCCACATTTCAAGCTTATCCATGTACTCCCTTTGCACTTATCCCTCAAAATAGCAACTCCGCTCTGGGTTAACCTTGACTTTTCATCGGGTCTGCTCACAGGGCTGTATTTCAGAGTCTCCTGATTCTTACAGCCTTGGTCTGTCTCTGAGATAGCTTGGGTAAATTTGACGTGAGCTGTCATCCATTTTCCTAATATTACCATTCTTGCCACTTTATATATTCCTCTATAGCAAGCTTCTATATGTTGTCTTTCTACCTTGCGTTACTGCGTATTTACAGTTATTGGTCAGTAAGTTACTTCATCTTCTTCAGATCCATTATTACTTTAGCTTTAGGTTCCTGTTACTCTCATAACATCAGTGACATTGCTTCATCCTCGTCTGATTGTATTTAACGACCATCGACAATATTTGCTGATGCATTCTGACCTCTTGGCAGGCGGTATCCTTCCATATAGCTTTCTTCCATGCAACACCCTTTCATACATTCAGTGCAAGGGTACATTCACTATGGCTGCCTGAGTGCATAATGTCTCCCAAACACTCAATGCAGTATAGAAACAATATAGGGTGTCATATCTATGGTTTTTCTTTGACCGTTTCAATATGATGGTGGCGAGGAGGCGGGAACTGGCAAGAAAATGTTTATCTGCTTCTCTACATTCCCCCCTCTGGTCGAATCTTCAACCAAATTCTGTTCTTACTTAGTCTTTATCTCTTTTTCATCCTCTATCAGCAGCTTCCCCAAATCCTGCTTTTTTTTAGGATCCAAATTTCTGTCACCCCCTCAGATGGCCTGCTTTTTTTATGTGTTCATCCACACTCCAGGTCATATGACAGCACTCTCTGGATGGCGGACAGATTTCCTACATCCTACATATCTTTTTTGATCCTTGGGGTATTGGAACTTGGTTCCTGGAGGTGCAAGGATATTTTTCTTTATATTCCCATGGGTACTGGCTTCATTTTGCATCTGCTCACCTGTTTCAGCATCTATGCCAATCATTATCTTTATCCCAATAGCTGTCTTGGCTGTCTTCTTGCATAGTCCCACAATTATCCTTATGAGACAAAATCCGAGCAACACGAACACGAGTATTGCTTGAAGCATTTTAAAAGCATTTGCTAACCATGTCGAAATCCATGAAAATAGAGATATAAAGCAATCATCATCTTCAATTTTGTCACCTTCCTCCACCATCTTTGTGTGCAAAGTTGACAGTATGATTATCGCTTCCATCAAGGTTGCATTTCCTCCATCATGAGATAGTATAAAGCGTACAGCAAGAAGGGCCGTCCTTGGCGCACACACCTCCTTCCATTGCTGTAATTAATTCCAGGACATACTAGTTCCAGAGAGTCATTAGCATGATGGCTCTTTATTCTTCTCTGATTGCATCAAATCCTTTCATTGTTGGATTGATTGTCTGCAGCAACTCCCACCTTGTAATCTGAAGCCACTTGGCGTTTACTGCAGCTTGAAGTCCTGGCAAGAATATAGCTGTCATTATCATTGCCATCTCGCTGAACAATTTATGCTCATCTTGGATATTGTCATAAGACTCCATTGATTTTACTGCAAAGTAATTGCTTCTCTTCAATCGGCGGAGATCTGGTGATCTCTTCATCCCTAAATGTTAATCTACTTTTTGGAAATTCATCAGTATGGTGATCACTTTGGGGGAATCAACAATGCTGGTACATGTATCATTAACATAGAGCATATTCCTCCCCTATTCTTAGGCAACTGCATGTAGGCTCTGGAGCCACAGGTCCAATATCGACCCATTAACACTGCAGTTCCTCCATCCATTCCTGAAACTTCAGTTATCTGTCCACATCCTTTACTTTTCCCTACCAGGATCAGGCCATCATTCCTGAAGCATGTTGTTGCATTTCTCAGTGGTATTATAGAAACTGGTCCTGCTTCATTGTCGACCCATGTGAGTAACTTCTAATACTTGGCCCATGATTCCAGACAATTGTCAATCAGGATCTGCACTATACTTGCTGATCTTTCTTCAATAGATGTGCAGGGCAGTCCAATAGCCCTTCTTCCCATCCAGTACTAGTAAAAACATGTTCATATATCACTAACTGAGGTCTTTCTCCACATCTTTACTCTCCTGGTTTTTCAGTGATGTCTGAGCAATGCAACTTCTTCATCTGGACAACCTTTATCCATTGTCTTAGTTGTCCATCCTAATCCATTGTCCATCCTTCTTGTTTTCACACACGTATCTTCATATGGGAATACCAGTTTTGATCACCATCATAACATAGCCCGTTTTCCTTCAAATTGTCCTCTAGTTGTGCATGCTGCTAGATGACAGAGGCATTTTGTGTCATGTGAAGACATTTCTCTTGCAATAAAGGTTCCTGCCACATTCATGGCATATGGTATTAAGGAGCAAACATAACAACTTTCGTCTGATGTGCTTTCACGCTCCTCTCTCATGTGGTGGTACAATACCACAAGTTATTCTTCAAATGAACTGAATTTTCAAAGATATGCATTTTATGGTTCTCAACATCCCATTTTAAATCAAAATAAGCTCCTAGTTATAATGTAAAATAGGCTGCATGTGCCTTTAGTGCCTTTAATCAGGACAATAATACTTGTTTTATTAATACCCTTCAAATTAGTGCCATTTTCTTCAACACTTTGCAATGCCATATAAATAAGGAGAAAAACACAAATCATAATACTACCTGATATCACCATCAATATCATATGAAACACTATCAGTTGCTAGATGTTGTTGAATCTCTAAAATGTTGAAGCCTCTCCATCTTGTGTTTACTTTAATTATTATTATTTATTCATGTGCATAGTAGCTATCCTCCCAGTTTGGAGTCCAATTTGCGATTTTAAAGGTTTCCTCAGCCAGTAAAGTAATCTTGTCATTTCCATACTTTCCATTTTTCTTGTCAATTAGTCTCAGCAATGGCATCTTCTTTTTTCTACTTGTGCTGCTAGGGATATCAGACCCAGTTCCAATCTTATTATTTTTATTGGAATACTCTGGCCCACATCCACTACCCTTCTGCTCCAAAATGTTCCATCCACCACCTTCAACCAGGACAGATCTTTCATGCCTAGGGCGTCTAACCCGTATAGGATTGCAGCGGAGAAATTTTGGTTATAAAGAGACAATATATGAAGCAAGATAAAGCCATATGACTCCTTAATGCATCTTGTTATATATTGATTTGCGCTTCTTCTCAGCAATTATTGCCCCATTAAGTGATTTCAAGTCCCAGATATTTGTACTGTTTCACCCTTTCTATATCTGCTCCTTCTACCACCAATTTTAGGGGCAGCCACATTTTAGGAACAAAATGCATGCATTTGATTTTTTCAAAATTTCGGCTCGTCAGTCAGACCAACTGGACTCCGCGTATGTGTGTTTGGGTTAGCGCCATGCTGGTGCCTCACCACGTGTGCTGGGCCCAAGGACGGGGCCCAGCTCCAAGACGGTGCCCCTGCCGGGCAACGCCGTCCAGACGGTGCCCCTGCCGGGCAACGCCGTCCCCCTGTGTTCCCCTGGCCCTGTGAGTCGGGCCAGAGTGGCGACCCCGGCCTGGGTGCCCCCAGAGCCGGGTCAGCGGTAAGCCGGTTGCCACCTGGCCGGAGATCCGGTGATCCGGATCGGATGGGGTGCCCCTCCCACCCCTTGTGTTAGCGGCGTGATCGCCGCCCCTGCGAGTCCCGTCGGGTGCTCCCCGACAAGAGTATGGGGCTGCCCAGTGACTCGGAGCAGCCCCTAACAATAGCGACGAGGCAAGGGGCCCCGCATGCCCCGAAGAAGTTATGGTGCGGGCCCATCTCCAACGGGGCCCGCGATGTGGAGGAGCGGAAGGTGTTACCCCCCACATCCTCCTCGTGCTGCCCCTCCCCCACCCACAAGCCGCATGGGGACGAGCGACATACAAACAAGTGATGGCGGGTCCGACTCCAACGGGGCCTGCGAAGGAGTGACGGTTGCCGGCCGCTGCCCCCAACCATGTGGGGGAGGTGAGATCTGCGGCATCGGCCGCGTGTGTGGCTGACCCCCCACCAATACCTGAAGGGAGGTAGCTGGCCCCCGCGGGGAGCGAGAGGGCCCGCGGTGTCGGCCACGACGAGGAGGCCCTGCCCCTCCCCCACCCACGACGGGGAGGTGCGGCAAACATCGCCGCAAGTAAGAAAATGGCGCGGGCCCAACGACAACAGGGCCCGCAACAGACACAGGGAGGGAGCTGCTGCCCGCCCCGTGTGGGGGAGGAATGCCTGCGGCCTCGGCCGTTACAAATGAAGGGGCGGTGTCAGCCGCAATAACATACCCAGCGCCCCCCCCTTGCCGCAGCAAGCTGATGGTCCCAAGAAGAAATGAGCGGCATCCGCCGCAATGGTAAGGGGAGCTGCCCCTCCCCCGTGACCTGGCCGCAACACATGCTGGCGGCGCCTGCCACGGAGGAGGAGGACTAAAATGAGGGGCCTCCAAACAGCTGAGGTGGCCCGACAGAGGAGCGGCATCGGCGGCGAGGAAGAGGCGCTGCCTCTTCCCCAGTGGGGGGAGGGAGAGTTGTGGCGTTGAGGCCTGCGAGGAGGGGAAGAGGTGCGGGTTAGCCCCCTCTCAAAGAAGAGATCGAGCGGCTGCAGCCGCAATAACAAGGTGAGCTGCCTGCTGCTCCCCCACCCGCGGGCCGCAAAAATGAAGAGCGGCTGCCAGGCGGCGAAAGCAGATGAGGAGGTGGAGTTTCTCCCCCCACACCCCAACACGAGGGGGGCCCACCCCACTGGGCCCGTGAAAAGCGAGGGATCTCCAAAGGGGAGCGAATACAAGGATGGGGCGCTGCCTCTTATCCAGCAGGCGGCGAACTGTGCCGATGAAGAAATCATGATGTCATCACACACCCCCTCAGACTGTGGACTTGGCCGATGTGGCCCCTGGGCCTCCCCAGGTGCGGCTTTGCCAGTTTTTGTGTGACTGTGGTGTGATTGTCCTAAACAAACTCTGGTGAGGATGCAAGCTGGTTTCTGGCGACTCCACGAGTGCGGAAGATGGACATCAAAATTTGACATTCCCCCGAAGACTGTGAGCCTGCAGACATGGACTTGCTTAAAATGGCCCAGTTGGTGAGCAATGTAGTGTGGTGCACACCTGTAGATGTGGAGTGCTTTATGTTGTGCCAGTAACTCTCAGTGGTGCCTTTTAGTGACATAAGAGCCACTCACCCAGGTTAATAAAGGGTGTGCAAAGTAGTAGAGTGGCTCAAGTAGTAGTAGTGGTGGTTATGGGGGGATTTTGGAGTTTTGTTTTGTTGTTATGAAAAAGGAGGAGTGTTGCCTGTCTCCCCTGTTGGGAGACATGGTATTGTCCAATATGTTGTCTTGGTCACATGGGGAACCACGTGACCAAGTTAATAAAGAGAACAAGCGTTTTCCGGCTCGTCAGTCAGACCAACTGGACTCCGCGTGTGTGTGTTTGGGTTAGCACCATGCTGGCCATGCGCTAATAGCGCCATGACTAGCACCAACCTCGGAATGAGGGCGCTTGTCTTGCTTCTCTTAGGATGTCTTCGGCAGGGGACAATGGTTTTCCTTTATACGTTTTGATGTTGTGGAGATGTAGTCACACTCTTCACCTCTTAATTTCACGGCAGTGGGGCTCGCTTCCTCTACTTCATGGGGACCTTCAAAACGGGGTGTGCTCCAGGTGCGTATGAATTTCCGGTCTCCTCAATACAGTTTATAGGTTTGAGAAGATCTTCCATTTCATCCACTTGATTGTTTGTGTTGCTTCCTTTTGACACCTCTCTTCTGTTCTTGATCTGTTGAGACATGAAAGAAACACTTGCAATCATTGTTGTTAAATAATCATGCATCTCATCACCTAATGCCCTCCCTACACTGTGGACATCAGTTCTTACCCTCTTTGGAGAAGTCAGTGGGGTTCTCACACAGCGTCCAGTCACCAACTCATAAGGAGTCTGATGTTGATCTGAACCAGGCAGGTTTCTTAATGCAAACAAGGCAAGGGGCAGATAATTTAACCACCTCATTTTTAAAGTGATCTTAATTTTGGCTATTCTCTCTTTAAGGAATTTGTTTAATTTCTCACATATACCATTGGCCTATGGATGATAAGAACATGTGTGTGTTATGCCTAGCAGAAGTGCTATTTGTTCAAAATGTTAATTTATAAAAGGAGATCCATTGTCAAAACGCAAAAATGTGCACACCCCCCACTTGAGGAACACCTTGCATACCAGAAACCTGTCAGCGCACAAGGCATCAGCGTGTGTGCACGGACCTGCCTCTTTCTATCTAGAAAAATGCCATTCTACAGCCAGTATATATCTATAGCCATTGCATATCCGTAGCATATCTACATAATCTATATGTAAATGCTGAAATGGGCCATTGGGCCTAGTGATTGCTCCTCTTACTGTTTGCAAAGTGTGTCAGGCAGTATATTTCTGAAACACAGTGAAATTCATAATGAATTGTGCCACATGTTCCAGGAGATTAGGTGAGAACCACTTTTCTGCAACTGATACACTCTCTTGAGTCATATGTGACGGGTAGTGAAGCTGCTCGTGCGCTACTCTCAATAATGCTAGAGGCATAACTGGCTTTCCAGTGCTATCCTGCCTGCAAATTGCCTCAGTGTGGGATAAAGAACACCCCTGCTTTCTTCATCAATCTTATTCTTCTTGTGGAGCTCAACCTTGTACTTCAATTAACTGAACAATAGACAGCATGTTAAAACCCTCCTTTGCCAACATGTATCATCTTGTAATTTGTTTAATAGCCTCTTTTTCTAAACTAGATATGGGTGGAAAATAGGCTGCTTTTTTAGCCTCTATGTCTGCGGCTTGGTTTCTGTGGGAAATCAAATCTGCTCATTTAGAATGTGCTTTGCATTATTTTACAATTGCTAGGGTCAATGGGAGACTTAATGCTTTTATAAGCCTGTCCAATAGGGCCACATGGAGTGACATCTGCGTGGAGGAAGCCCCTCCTTTTCCAGCATGACATTCCTGCGTGCACAGTTGACATCTCATAGACAGAGTCAGAGTACATTGTCACTTTCTCATCCTCAAAGCTCTGCAGTGCTTCAATGAGCAAAAATAATTCTGCAGCCTGTGCTGAATAACTCAAGGGCAACCTCATGCTTGTTGCAACCTCAAATTCACCTTCTATATTCATTTTCATTACCGCTGCTCCATTACGCCTTTCCCCAGTTGTCTGGTCAATCTTTGAAGAACCATCAATAAAAACAACCCCCCCCCCCCCAACAGCATTTTCTCTCACTCAAGAGATTTCATTATAATTCTCAATATATGTTGCACAATCGTGTACATAGTCATCTTCTACTGGCTCTGCTATAAACATTGCTGGATTCACTGTCTTACATCTAACAATTTTAACTGCAGGTTTGGAAACAATCACCTTGTACCGCGATTCTCTTTGTGTAGTCAATGTTCTTTTGGGTTTCTCTAAAATTGTGAATAATGCATGCTCTACAAATAACGTTACTGAACCTCCCATCGTTATACTTGAAGCTTTTTTAATTGCAAATGCAGGAGCCGCTCTAGATTATTCACAGGAATAGTGTCCCTTCATTACTGGATCTAGAATCCCACTATAGTATGCCAATGGTTTATGTCTGTGTCTTACTGTCGTCTTTTGCGTAAGGACTGCTGTCATGACTTCTCCATTTGAATGGGAGAATACATGCAATTATTCACTATAATTTGGGAGCCCCAACACAAGGGCTGCACTGATTGCTTTTTTTCAATTCCTCAAACCCTTCAGTCATCTCATCTGTCCACGTTGTACTCTTATCTACGTGTGCTTCTTTAAGTCCTTTTAAAGTGGTTGAATGTATGTGCTGTAATCAAAAACCCAAGCCCTGCAATAATTGCTTAGGTCTAGAAACTGTGCATTTCGCTCACTGTTTTAGGTGCTATAGTTTTCATGATTGCTTCTGCTCTTTCGGGTGTCCCTTTTTTCCCCTTCATGAGAGATCAATTGTCCTATATACAAGACTTCTTCTTGACAATATTGTAATTTCTCCTTATCTACCTTGTATCCTTTCTCGAGAGTATAATCATGAGTTTGACTGAGTCTTTTCTGCACCTTTCCCCTGTCTCACTACACAACAAAATTTCATCTACATACTGAATTATTGCACTTTCGAGTTGTACATTACTGAAGTCCATCTGGAGGACTTTGTTAAAAATGGAAGGGTGCTCACAGTACCCCTGAGACAAACTAATATGTTTCAGGTGTATCGTTCTATAGGAAAAAGACGGTAAAACTTGTGAGTCTTCATGAAGGGTAATCGAAAATAATGCACTTTTTAAACAGACAACTGTGAAATATTTGTCTGTGGTGGAAATATTAAACAATATCGTCGCAGGGTTTGGAACTAAAAGAAACTCTGCCTCTACTATATTGTTTAAAGGGCAAAGATCTTGAATAAATCTCCACGACCCTCCATTTGATTCTTTGACAGGGTATATGGCTGTATGCCATGATGAGTCTGATGGGACATGGCGTGTTGCTTTGACCGTGGTAAAAGAGCTCCTGTTTTTAATTTAATTTTAACTGCCCCTATCCCTTTTAATAGACACACATCATATGGGCTCTTGGTCCATAGAATCTCTGGCACTTTCTATAAGTCTTTCTGGAAAAAAAGGTGGTCTTCTTTTTGCCAATGTCATTCTCTGCAGTATCTCTGTATTCTTCACTTTAATCCAATAAGTGATACTTATAAAAACACTAGTTCATCAACAGAATTATCATTTCTAAATAGTTCTTCACCTGTCAAATCTGTCAGTCTTTATCCTAAACTGAGGGCTTTCACTGTTCTCCATCCCCTTCCCTCATCATCTGTTCCACGAAGCAGCACTCTTTCTTCTCTGACCACTGCTGCTTCTAATTCTAAGTGAATGATCTGCCCTTCCTCATGGTCCATGGGAATTACTGGCTTCAGCAAGAATTCATCAGGTATTCTCAATATTTCACCTTCCAACCTGGCTTACCATGACAATAAAATAGTCTTCTGGATTTTAAGGCACTCCTTGTAATGCTTTCTGGCATGTAAAGGCTGATATAAACTCTCCCACATTCATGTAGTGTATCCCTGGAGTAGAGCACACTATTCAGTAAAGTAGAGTACACCTTTTGCCAGTAAAAGTAATTGTCATATTAAGTTTCATCATTAACTCACATCCCAATATATTAACTGGCGCCTGCCTAGAGTATAAAAATAATGGCATTGATGTCAGACCCCAGGCTGAAGACTCCAAAGATCCTGACCTCCCCTCTTCAACCTCCTCCTCACATGACAACCAGGAGTCAGAAGTAGCCTCTACATATGGTCTCCTAGAGAGATAGTCCTTCTTCTTCCTTCTTTCTTTCTTTTTTTTTGTGGACAGTGTCACGCTCCCGAAGAGAAGCCACAATGTCTAGTTGAAAACAACTTCACCAGTGGCCCCTTCCCCGGTAAGGGACTAATGGGGAAAAAGCTGTGAGGCATGAAAAACCCCAGCCAGAGGTGGAAGGTGGGCTCTGCAGGCTCGAACGAGAACTTGATCAAGATAGAGAAACTTCCCAGAGCAGCGGAGCAGGACTGGAACAGGAGCGGTGAGACGAAGGCACACCAAGGATGACTGCGGGAAGGAAAACACAAGGAAACCAGGTAAGTGAGTGGCGGAACATGAGAGAAAGATCCGGGAAACAGAGACGAGCTGCGGCGGGACCGCAAGAGAAGGAAAGGCTGCAGCGAGGCCACAAAGGAAAGAGAGGCAGCGGTGAGGCCGCAAGGGAGAGAGAGAGCCAGTAGGAAAGCCCAAAATGGGAAAGAAAGATGAAAACTAATCGCAGAGAACCAAAGAGGCAACAGGCTCTGAAAACGAAGCCCGGAACTGAAGCAGTTGCAATGCGCAGCGCGCAGGGAGGGCGTGGCCTATAAGCCTCCCTGAACACAGCGAGAAAACAACTAGACCGCTGCAGTATGCACCGAAGATACGTGGCGGCACCCATAATGGCCGGCTCGTAACCGAACTCGGGGCAGCAGGCGCCACGAAGTGAGGCGTGTGACAATTGACATGTCACCTTCTCCTTTGGAAATTGGCAATTCGTCTGTAAAAGGAATTAAATTTGTCACCCCAGAGAACCCTTGAGCATTCATGGCAGTTCCTGACATTGGATATTTTCCCTCATGGACACAGGAACAAGTGGCTCCAATGTCTACTAAAAATGAAAATGTCTTGCCTCCTATCGTCACCTTGAACCTTGGTTCATCTCGGGGGTCTAGTGTCACTGATAGTACTGAACACATCAAGTCACTCTGTGGGCTGTCCTATTGTGGATATAAAATCATCCCCATACCTGTGAAAGGATTTCCTCTTATCACAGTAACACTCGCCATTTTGGGTGTGTGTGCCTGCTGTGTTCCTGAAATTATGATCCATAGTGGTACCGTAGCCTGGTGTATTGTTGTTTGCTAAGGATGAGTCTGTTGTGTTTGCATGGGTGCCTACTGTGGCTGCCCTTGTGGCAATAGCATTTGCAGCAGTGCTAGCTGCATTTGTTGGGATTGCAGCGCATGTGTCTGAGCATTCACGTAATCTTGGTTATAATATTCCTGCGGTTCTACATTATATTGTGGAGCATAAACCACCCCCCCCTTTTGGAGCTTCCCAATTCTGTTGCATGCCTCCTCTGCTTCTGCATGTCCTAACTATATGCCCATTCTTCCACAATTCAAACATTGCTGTGGCTGCCCACCATTAAATCCTTCTCTTCCCTGAACATTTAGAAATCCACCTCGCCCTATTCCTCTAAACCAATTCACTCTTCCTCTTGGCCAAAAGTTCTACCTTCTCTGATCTGCGGGATATCCAGTGTTATTTTGCTGCCCCAAATGTGTCTCCTGTGCCATCCCTACTTCGTTACTTGTCAAGTCCACTCCCACAATGACCTTCTTGGACAATTTCTTTGGAACTCACTTCATCCCAGCCTGCTTTCTGTTGTCTGCTTTCTTCTTATTTTTCTCCTGCATTAATCGGCAGTGATGCACAATTTCTTGCTATGGCTGCGCTTCCATTCCCACCTGTTTTTTCAATTGCCGTTGCACTGGCTCAGACATTCCAAGACACAAAATGTGGTAAAATAATGCTACCAATTTACCCCAAGGTTCACACATCTCTTGCCCCCATTTGTCCTGTATATTCTGAATGAAGGCATTTCATCCTCTCCCATTTTCCAAGTCATAATCGCACCCATGTCTGACGTATAGAGATATTGCATTCTGAGCGATCGCCATACGTCCGCTCTGTAATTCTCAGGTGAGAAAAGATGCTCATTGGCTCCCGGTTAAAGAGCGCATAATATTCCTTGCCCTCACGATCACACACAGAAGCCTCTCTCCGGCCGCCCCGTCCTACCTAGCTGAACGACTACATCAGGTACCCGTCCACAGACCAAAACGAGACCAATACTCTCACCTACTCTCAGTCCCGGCATTCAATAGAGCCAAAGCCGGTGGCACCAGCTTTGAAGTGCTCGCCCCAAAATCCTGGAACACCCTCCCACTCAGCCTAAGAAACAAAGACTCTCGCACAGTGTTCAGAAAGGCACTAAAAACCAAGCTATTCAACTAGGCTGTTCCTTAGCAACCATGGAACACTTCCACATCATTGTCTTTGAACCTGTAATTCTGCCTTCTGAAGTATCTGTCTTAAGTTGTATCTCAGTGAATAACCGAGTCAAAATGCCTCTGTGCACTTTATACATCTAAATAAATAAACAAATACATTATTAAATGTATTTAATGACGCTCCGTCATGTGTCATGTTTTCCTCAGTCACACCTCATATCCTGCTTGCTTCCAAATGTCGTCAGCTCTCTTCCCTAGAATAGCTGCTAGCAGTCCTTTTATATCACCTGTAGCTAACATCATTCCTATTGCCATCCTTTTTAATATATAAATCAATTTTCCCGCACTGGAAGATAAACTGGGTAATTTACACCTTAAATTATCGTTATGTATCCGTGGCTATGGTATATATTGTGGTCATCGTCCCCCCTTATGTAATAATGGGAATTGTGAAAACACTGATTCAAAATCATATTTACCTATATTCCTTGTCTTCACAGCAAAGCTGGCCTCGCCCATTTGTTTCCTTCCTGTTAATGATCTCAACCTACTTACATGTGGTGGGGATATGTCCCCTGTACTGCATGATTGTACTGGTAGTTGGTCAACATAGGGTGATGGTTCTGGGGTCCTTCGTTTTGGGTCCTCTAAATCTGACCATTTTATTGCTTTTTTCGGCTCTTGGTTCTTTTAAAAATCTGTATGCGCCCTCTCGTTCTCCACCCCTTCTTCGACTGACATCATTATACCCCAGCTTGTGTGACTATTTTATCCTTCTGCGTCATGAAGGCCTAATCTGTTTAAAGACAATGGGCCTCATTACAAGTTTGGAGGTAGCCTTGGCGGTAAAATCAGCAGGCTGCCGCCAAAGTTGCAATTTTTTCCGGTGCCCGCAAATGGGCAATTACCAGGTCATTACGGCCCTGCCGGACCCAGTAATTGCCCATTTTCGGCCACAGAAAAAAGATGCTCCCCATTTCTATTCAGCCTTATAGGGCAGAATGGGTCTGTAGGATTGTTTAGCGTGTTTTGGGACCACAGAGCACAGGATCAATGTATAGCATGTTTTTGAAGTGCAGGGCCACTGCATGGGTTTGGTGCATTGATATAAGGTGGTACAGCGAGGCATGTGTTGCCAGTGCAACCTATGGACATGTAAATGAAAACAGGCTATGCAGTCAAAAACGATTTCTACAAATAAAATGCAAATAATTTTTTTTCACAGTTAAAAGCATTTTTTTTTTTACCTGAAATTCCTCTGTTGCAGGAGACACGTTTGAGAATTAATGAACTAACCTCATTAACAAAAAACTAACATGCTAACTCATTAATAAAATAATGTGTTCTCCACTGCAAAATGAGGCAGACTCTGAAAGTCTTTTTAAACACGAATCCAGTTTTTTTTTCTGTGCTGCTTTGTCCACAGTATTTGAAGGAAGCAAGGATTCGAATAGCAGGAAATCAGTTTTGTTACAGTTGCTTACTGTAAAAGATTTTTATTGTGAGCAGAGGGAGGATAGGACATGATAGAATTTTATTGGTTAGGACTTTGGTAGGAGGTAACCAGAGTTTTCCTGTATAATCTCGGGGAAGAAGCTAGGCAGAGGACATCTTGACACAGCTCGGAGAAGTACTGGGTTGATAGCTCGGGATGCCTGATTCCTAAAGTAGATTCAATACTGCTACAGAGACTGGGATTTCCAGTCAACAAGTCCCAGTTTGAGCGACAGCAAATGCTTGTCTTTGCTGGGTGAACCCCTCCAGAAGGTGACCAGCCAAAGAAGTTAAATGCTGAACAAGCCTGGTAATTATCTCGCTGAAGTGTGGGGGCTGTGTGTATGTGTGGGAATATATTCAGTCAGAGTAGGAGAGGAGATTCCTGTGTTTTAACCACATGTTTAATGTTGCAAATTGAATTCTTGTTCCTCGCCACTCTCTTTTCATTTTGTTACAGATAATGTTGTTACTGTGAGTTTTCCATTTATTTCTGTAAAAAAAAGAGTAAGCTCGTGTTGAAATGCAAGTTTTAGAACACAAAAAAATTATCTGAAAGCAGGCGGGAAGTGTGTTTCATTTTTATCTTGTCCTTTGTGCATCTATCATTATAACACTGGTAATATGGGATGATCTTTGCACAGTGCAATTGTCATTTTTAAAATTTGCTAAAAGATAAGACATGGCGGTAGCTGTGTGCATGAATCCATTCAGTGTATGAATGTGTGTGTTTTCTGAATGAAACATAATAATAACAAAATGAAATAACCTGCTGCCGAAGGTCTATGAGTCGGCAGAAAGAGAGGCCCTGGACATAGCTCACCAAACGTAAATAAGTTGGTGATAAATACCACATATAGCTTGCTGTCGTAGATAAGTCAGTGAGAACAGCCCATGGTGGCCCTCCAATTGGAAATGTGGTGTTGCTGAAATGCAAGCCTGAGGTCTCTCTAGTGATCACACGAACAAACTAAACAAAAATAAGGGGCTCTGGATATTGTGGTCACATATATAAAACAAAGGATGTATGCTCACCCATAAATACCACCAATAAACCACTAAATGTATCAGTGTGCTGAAATAATGTATGTATACTATAGTACTATATACCAAATCTAATCTGAATGCAAAGAGTGATTATTACTGAATTATTTTCATGTTGGCGGTTAGAAAATACCGCTAGGCCTCAGATCTATACAAAATGCCCAAAACATTTATGGTGCGTTGGACGGGAAAGTGATCACAGTGCACCTACTGGGCGTGGCAAGTGTGTCTCACACTGCCATCTGTACATTAAGGGAACCCATTTTATAATAACAGTGTGTTACTAAAAACGAATTTCAGAATGTCACAAAGGGAAACCACATTCTCAGACCTAGTGCAATATTTAGAGGCAAAGTTGTTTGCACATGGGACGTGGTCATCGAACAGTACCTTAGAATGGCATGACCGCATTCAGGGTGAGGTGCAGAAAGAAACACTAGACAATATTTTTGCAGAAGGCAGCATAATTCAGGTCTGCCTTACAAGGTTATTGAATGCAGCCGATAAAACTGCAGAGAAGGACTGTTTAATACGGCTATGCGCCAAGGTCTGGTTTATTTTGAATAGGTCCCTGTGAATGCAAGAAAATGATAACCAGCTAATTAACAGGTTAAAAACTGATTTAGATGGGGCAAGCAAAAAAGAGGAAATGTTAAGAGCAGAATTGGATGTATGCCAAAAAGACATGCAATTAAAATGCAGAGATTCTGATGCTCAGTTGTCCAAAAGCAAGAAACAATTTGAGGACAGTGAGCAAGAATTGGTACACTTAAAAGCCTTAGTGGACCACATTAGACAGGATAAAGATGAGATTGTTTCAGAAATGAAGATTTTACAAAAAGAACATTTTGAAAAAGAAAGTGATCTCCAAGGTGCAGAGCAAGAAATGGTTAAAATGATTCAAGAAAAAGACAAGCGAAACAAAGAATTCAATGAATGCCAAATGCAAATGTGCGACATGCAGGAGGTAATAAATAAAATGAGTGATGAAAACAACTATCTGCAAAATGAAGCACGCAGGCACCTTAAAAAGTGCCAAGACTTAGAACAACAAATGTACATTCTCAGGTCCCAGGAGAGGCGTCAGGGTACTACATTCAATGGAGTGGAGGTGAATTCTAGTTCTGCCCAAAGAGCTAGTGCTCCAGTGACTGGGCCGGTGACTGAACTTGGTTGCAGCGCCCTTGGGGGATTTGATACTCCCATTGGGGGCCACCACCAATCCTAGAAACCTGGAACCAGGGTTGAGTCACCAAGTGGTGCAATTCCATGCAATGCAACAAGTAGCCCCATAAAGATAATGAAATCCATTAAAGCCCTGATTAAACCATTTAAAAAAGGAGGGGAATGCTGCATTGAGGATCACTTAGAAGTGGTTCATGACATTTTTAAAGCGCTCCAGATACCAAAGGAACAGTACAGACAATATTTTCATTTAACTTTAGATGCCCCGACAGCCAGCATCATAAGGGGATTAAATGAACAGCAGAATATGACATGGGTGGAGTTTGAAAAAGAGATTAGGCGTCATTTTTCTCCTTTTCAGTCATTGCAGGAGGCAAAGAAAGTCGCTTACACAATCACTGCTGGGCCTAACACATCCCCTCGCCAATTTTTACAGGACTTAAAAAGGGCATTTTCTCGCTTTGATGTGACCCCAATTCCAATGAGTTTAAAACTGCCTACTTCTATGGGCTACAGAAAGACATCATATCACAATTGGTCCGTGAATTTGACCGTGACAAGTCCCTTGAATGGATTGTACATCAAAGCACAAAACTATATGAGGTACTCTATTGTCAGGGTAGAGAAAGTGATAAAATGAAAGATATTAGACCTAAATCTAAAGAACCCTCAGCCACAGTGATGGAAATCAGGTCAGCCAAAATGTCCCTTGAGTCTGCTCAAAGTCCAGGCAAAAATAATTTGGCACCTGAACAAAGTGTTAATCAACAAAGGTCATCACACTCTGCACCAATGTTCCAATCACATGATCCTAGTAATAGGGAGAGCTATATCAGCCCTAGGTATTTAGGGGATAGACCCCGGGCAGGATATCAGCCTGATATGTCAGGTATGAATAATAACCAAAGACAAAATCAAAATCAAAGAAATGATGGTCCCTACCAGACATTGGGGACACAGAGCAGATTTGATCCCAACACCATGATATATGGTAATCAGGATAGACCCCGATATGTGGATCGATTTGCTGATAATGGGAATCAACATAGGGGTCAGTACCCACAACATTAGAGACAGGACATGAGACAGAACATGAATTATACTCCACGTCAGTACAATGATTCCCCAGCAGGGGACTACAACCAAAGGATGGGTGCACCCCACTCCCCTCCACAAATGAATCAAGAGTTCAGGAACCATCCCAATAGAAATCACTCACCTGAGAGGTACAGAATATCCAATCAGGGGGAAAACAACCAATATCGACCTAGGCCACAGAAAGAGGATTCTAGAGAGATGGAAAGGTTCCAGTGCCTCGAGGCCCAAGTGAAAATGTTAGCTGAGCAAATAGGGAAGCTCTATACAGCGCAAAAACAACCATCCAAAGAGGGGGCTGATGGCCATAGCAATGATCGGGGGCTTCTTCTGAAAAGTGACTAAGTACTCATGATACCTACAGCGCCGAAAAGACAGATTGCCCTAATGTAATTTTGCATAATGACTCTGAGATGCCTAATGATGTAAAAGTGAAAGCACCAATGAATGAACATGTAATAGAAAGTGTAAATAATTCTAAAAGAGAGGTACGGTTTAACCTAGAGCTAAATCAAACATTGGAGATTTGTACAAATGAAATAAGAAAACCTGAAATTCCAAGAGAACAAAGAGACAGATTTAAGAAAAATGACTCATGCATGGGGAATACCAGTGAACAGGGAGTAAGTGGGGATGCTATAGCTCCTTCACTGGACAGTCAAAACGGTGAAAAAACACAGACAGAAAAAGGAAATACTCAAAAGGAGGGTACAAATCAATCACCTGAAAAATTCTTTGAGCCACATATTTTTGAAGAAGCTGAAAGGGCTGGTAACACACTAAATGATCACAAATGCACAGAATTAAACAATGACAAATTACTAAATGATGTTGTTACACATGTTCAGTTGGAAGGTTGTAATGTGGTCCCTGATGATACCCAGATGGGTGGGCGAACAGTGGCCACACTCCAAAAAACCTCTGAAAAATGGAGAAATGAATAAAGTCTCTTGCTCAGAAATGGGTAAAAAGGAGGGAAAACTGTCTTTCCATTTACCAATGTGCTTAGCCAAAAGTGAAAAAGGCCTGAGAAAGGTGAGCCCTGAAATTAGTAAGAATTCACACTTATGTGTATTAAAGGAAGTTGAGGACATATATTATGCACCCATCACTGTAGAAGAAAAATGCCAAACATTTGCTATGATTGACACTGGCGCACAGGCCACAATTATGTTCAAGGAGCTGGTAAAGAGTATCAATGAAGGGAGACCCCCACAGAATCAGATCACAGTGAAGGAAAATCAAGGTCCAGTGCATAACTTTAATGGGGAGGAGGTGCCCATCATAGGTGTAACTGAGGTTGACATAAAAATAGGAAAGCACAAAATGAAACAAGAGGTATTGATCACATCTATTTGTGAAATTCTATTTCTGATGGGGACAGATTGCCTGAAAAGATTGTCTCCTCTCATAGATGGGGTGAATGGAGTGCTGTGGTCCTTAACCAAAAAACCATTGAGACCTAAGAAACTAAAATCACAAACAAGCAACATAAATGAATGTCACACCGATGCCAAAACAAATGATGCTGTGGAGGTATATCTCCAGAATAGATGCATACCTAGTGTCACGGTTATATTAATGTGTCAAGACAAAATGCAGAGCGACAATGAAAAACTACCAGTACAAATATACTTGGACCCAAGGAAAAATTGACAGACTGCCATAGGTGACCACACATTACGTTTTTATTTAAAAGAGAAAACAATCAAACAGAATATTGCTCCTAAAACAGATTCAGAAAAACACATTACCACTCTTGCTGAAATCAAATGGACGATGAGCAACCATGGGTTCATGTTGGTATAAATGACTGTTTTAAAACAATAAAAGCCACTTTAGCGCTTGAACAGGAGAGGAGCTTCATTAATGAGAAATTGTTGCAAAAGATAATGGAGAGGGAAGTAATCCCGAAATTTAGGATTAAAAACCAATATGTTTCTGGGTTGGACAGTCCATGCTTTGAAAACCGAATTGCAGGCAGATGCATGCTTAAAATTAGCATTGGGCAGAAAACAATTTACCATAATGTATGGATAGTGAGTGGAGCACAAAATGACTTTTACATGGGCAATGACATCATGCACAGAATGTGTATGGTGTTAGATTTCCTTAATCAAAAATATGGTCACGCCTAGGTGGGCCGGCACCTGAATTTGAAGACAAAAGAAGGGCTTATCATTGTCCACAACTGGTTCCTTATGCAATCGAATTACAAATGAGGAAAGATACTATTATTCCTGCATTAACAAAACAGTTTGCAATAAAACTGAAATGCAAAAATGGACAGCAGATGAAAGACTGATGCATTTGTATGCCTGAATGAATCCATAAAACAGCAAGGCCTGTATTATGAATACATTCCATTGGTAGATATTGGTGAAGGAGCTGTAAAAATTATGGTAAATAATAAATGTTGTCAGGATATTCATTTAGAGGAAAACTCCCCATTAGGAATGGCCATACAAAAACCACATTATACGGAAGATTTAAATAACATGGTGATTGGAAATATCCCTGAAAAGTATGTAGATGCCAAGGGTGAGTTGCCAGAACACCTGGACTCTCAGCCCAAAGGAATATTTAAAATTCATTCTGTGTATCCTTATGATTCAAATGAGACAGTGTGCTGCCATCAAGAGGATTGCATAACATTTAATTTAAATGAAAATGAAACAGAAAATCAGCCCATTGAATTGGAAGCTGATATGCCAAAATATTTAAAAGTGGCAGCTTTACAAAAAGACACAGCCAAACAGTTAGAGGAAAGCACCAAGATTCCCTTACCAGAAGATTTTCCAGAATTTTCCAAAATGGTAGAAGAGCAAATCTCCTTAGCGGATGCATGTGACAACGATGAGGATAGGAACGAACTGAGAAAGAAATTTATGGAATTTAAAGATGTATTTGCAAAAGATGCTTATGATTGCGGTTTAACTAATTTACATGTGGCCACACTTCCGGAAGGGTGTAGCGGAGGTCCAGTATTTGTACGCCAGTATAGACTACCGCTGGCATGTTTAGAATCATTAGCAGAGATTATAAAGAATTTGGAAGCTCGGGGAATCATCAGGCCCATTCATAGCACATCCAATAAACCTATTTTAGGTGTGTTGAAGCCAAATGGTCAATGGCGGCTATGTGCAGACTTCAGGGAGTTAAATAAAAGAGTGCCAGTATCCAGATGGCCACTGCCATTCATTGATCAGGGCCTAGCTCAGGTACATGGTTCAAAAATGTTTACCACATTAGATCTCACCTCTGGATATTGGTGCGTGCCATTGGCAGAGGAGATACAGAATTTATTTTCCTTTACATTTGACAGGACTCAATACGCCTGGCTTAGAGCTTCGTTCGGGTACATCAATAGTAGGAGTGAATTTGGCATATTTTTGAGAAAGGCCATGCCAGATGCAGCGGAAAGAGGAACCATAGTTTATGTGGATGATGTCCTGATAAAAAATGAAAGCCTGAAAAGCCATTTTGATGAAATAAGACATGTGCTTGGCCAATTGCAGAAAGCAGGCACCAAAGTGTCTTTACAAAAAGCACAATGGTGCAAGAAAAAAGTGAACTTTCTAGGCCATGAAGTGACTGAACATGGGCTAAATCCACAAAAGAAGAAAATAGAGGCCATACAAAAACTAAAGTTCCTAAAAATGTGAAAGGGGTAAAAAGTGTATTAGGGATGACAGGCTATAACTGAAAGTTCATTGAAAATTATGCTGAAATCACTCAACCATTGACTAAACTACTTAAACTGAATACACCCTGGATATGGGAAAAAGAGCAGTCTGAGGCAGTAGCTAAATTGAGGAATGTCTTGTAAAGGCACCATGTTTAGCATATCCCATAAAGGGTAGGGATTTCTTTATAGAAATAGGGTTCACTGAACATTGTATGTCAGCAGTGTTATCACAAAAACATGCTGTGAATCACAAAACCATTGCAAAGGCAAGTAAAGCATTTTCCCAAGTTGAAATGAAATTCAATGAATGTGAAAAGGCCCTATCAACCACTGTGTGGGCGCAACAACATTTCCGCCCTATTGTTCAGGGAGAAAAGGTGATTATTGAAACAAATCATCAACCTTTGCAGTTTTTAGAGAGTAAAAGAATTAGTTCAGGTAATCTAGCGCAGTCCAGAATCACTTCATGGATGCTGGCATTACAAGGTTTTCCTGTAGAAGTGAGATATGGACAAAATAAAAAGAGCCCAATTGCTCAAGGGTTAGCTGACTTACATGACTGTGCAGCTGAACAAGTATCACACGAAATGGAAGTGGAACCTAGTTTGCAGGAATTTGAACAATCACCACACAAAGCTTTTGATGAAAAAACATGCAAGGATCTGCCAACCGTATATGTGGATGGTTGTGCTTTTCACATGGAAAATGACAGTAATAAACAATTAGTATCAGGAATAGGGAATGTCTGGTTGAAATGTGAAGGCGTCCCCAGTGTAAGGATGAGGATTGGAGCTAGAAGCAGTCAAGTGGCAGTATTGGTGGCCATTTATAAAGCAATTGCTACTGCAGTTGATAATAAATTCTGTGAAATTGTCCTGGTGAATGATTCTGACTATGCACAAAATAGCTTTGTGGAGTATTTACCTGGCTGGAAAGCGAGAGGCATGGTTACATACAACAAAAAGCCACTTAAACATGGAAAAATGATACAAGCCATAGACAAATTGGTGTCAGAAAATGATTTGACAATATACTGGAGAAAAATTTGTGGGCATTTAAAAGCACCCAGAGAGGATAAGGAGGGAAATGATAAGGCAGACCACCTGGCTAAAATTGGGGCTGTGATGGGAGAATTGCTACCTATAGATGATTTACGGGTGAAATACAAATTGATGCAGTAACACGTTCTAAAGCACCAAAGGAGGTAGATCAACCAGTGGTACAGTGGGGTCATGATATGCCAGACCAAGATTTGATTGAGGCACAAAAGAATGATCGAATTTTGGGAATCTATTATAATCATTTGATAGATCCTGAACAAAACCCTTTAACAGAAAATGATTGTATGGGAAAAGAAGAGTTGAGGGTGCTATTAAAGAATAAAAAACGAGTTAGACTGCAGGATGGACTCATGATTAGAGAGTCCATAACAGGACAAATACAGTGGGTGGTACCCCTTTCATCCAGAGGGCTAATGCTACAACATGCACATGATGCAATAACTACAGGCCACAGAGGTTCAAAAAAACATTGGAAATACTAAAAGATTATGCTTACTGGCCACATATGTCCCAGGATGTGGAATTATATACTAGAGGATGTCTAGTATGCGCCCAATTTAAACCTGCTTCACCAATGTATAGAGCCCCATTGATGAAAAGAGGCTTAACTCTTCCATGGTCAGATTTGCAAATAGACTATGTAGGCCCTTTAAAAAGGTCGAGCAGAGGAAACCGTTACATTTTAAGTGTGATATGTTTGATGTCGAAGTGGATTGAATGTATTCCTGCACCAGATTGTAGTGCGCAAACAGCAGCCACATTGCTGGTGAACCATGTGTTCTCAAGGTTTCGGTTGCCACAAAGAATTGAGTCAGACAGAGGAAGTCATTTCACAAGTACTCTAATGAGTAAGGTATGGCAAATACTGGGTGTGAAAAGGAAACTACATATCGGATATCGGGCAGCCTCTTCAGGTGGAGTTGAACGGAGCAATAGGTCTGTTGTGGACATATTAAAGAAATTTGTGGCAGAAGCAGGTTCCAGCTGGGATTTAGGTTTACTGTTGGTTTTGATGGCAATCAGATCAACTCCTGCCAAAGCAACAGGTATTAGTCCACATGAGGTCTTAACAGGTAGGAAAATGGTGTTACCACAACACCTACTATACAGAACACATGAGCAGACACTTGTGTGTGCATTCACAGTTCATGAGTACACTGATGAATTGAGGAAGCATTTGCAACATGCATTTGCTTTTGTGCAGAGAAATCTAGAAAGAGCTGCTGACAGTGCAAAGTCATACTACGATAAAAGAACATCAGTGAGAGAATACAGTGTAGGGGATCAGGTTTATAAGTTTCATTTTGGAAAAAGTAAACAGCAAAGTTCTAAATTTCTAGCAGCCTGGCAGGGGCCATTTCGAATTATAGATAAGGTTTCTCCTGTAGTTAATAAAATTTTAAAGACTGAAGGTGAAACACCAATCGAGCAATTTGTGCACGTAAATCCGATTAAGCCATGCCATCCCAGACACAAGATCAGGCAGCTTGAGCATGTAGAAACAGATAAAGTCCCTTGAATATAAAAAGGTGGAGTGAATATGTCTAGTCAGGAGGCAGTGACAGAGAAGTTAAAAAAAAAGATGGTTGAAATGGTACATAAACACTGTAAAATATGTAAATATATATAAAATATAAATAATATAAAAAGTAAATAAATTAAAAAAATTAATAATGGAAGCTCATTGTCGGTGTGAAGAATGAAAATGCATTAAATATTGAATGTTGTTTTATGTTTGCTTGTTCTCTATAACCTGTGCTTAATTTCAGAAGGCGAGAGAAAAAGGGCGGAATATTTTACAAAGCATGTTTTATTTTTGGCAAAATGGTGAAGTCGATATTATGCTATATACTTAATCTGTTTCTTTTCTATTTGATTTAGAATATTAACATATTTGTACCGGAGGTCACGGGAGACGATGGAGTCCCGGAGCCCACGTGGACGGATTCCGGAAAAGCCCTGAAGGGTGGGGAAGACCAAGGCTGCAAAGCGATCAGCATTGAAGATGACACCAACAATATGGTTAATGATGATGATATTCGGAGGGATCTTAAAAAATTCAGAAGCACAGGTTGTCATTGAACCTGGACCGGCATCTAGTATCATGGTAGAAGAGGCACCAGGATTCATCATGAGTGATAGAAGAATGATTTTCCAAAATATCTACATACCACTGAATCCTGAGATTTTGATTGAAAAACATTTGAACAATACCGGAATTAAGATTGAACAGACTAAAGAGTGGCTGGAAATAAAAAAAGAGGACTCTAAGCAGTCAATAAGAGATATATTGATGCAATTGGAGAAAACATTTGTGAATCCAGCAGACAATAAGAAGAGGAGAGGAAAGAGAGGAGCCGTGATGCTGGCGATCTCATTGGTAATGTCTATAATTGGAGCCATAATAGGTACCACAATATCAACAGCCAATGCCATTTCAGTAGGGACACTAAGCACTAAAGCACAACAACTGAGTGTTGACCTAGAAATAATACAAAAAACATTAGATGGAATCAGAGGGGGATTGGATGAACAAGTAAGGTTCATAAATGAAACTGCGATCATATTGAATGAACAAGCGGATGTGATGCAACGAGCAACTAAGTTAATTATTAAGCATGACAAAACACTCAGTGAGATTTTGAATATAATGAGTCCTGTGGATAGACTATTGACAAATTATATGAGAGAAGTTCAAGCTGCAATTTCACAATTGATTCAAGGACGTATACCACTGTATTTTGTTTCACAGGATATTATTCATCAAATGATAGAAAGGTTGACCAGGAGGGAGATTGATGTGATACAAGTAAAAATTGCATTTGAAATGGGTAATGCAATGCCATTATATATGGACTTGGAGAGGTTGGAGATGGGGTGTTTACTATGCACCCCATATGTGGCTCCTGAACTTATTTATCAGACCAAGTGGGTACACAATGTGGGATTTTGGTAAGAGGACAGATTTATTAAGATTAAGACTCCAGAAGTAGTGGCATTTCAATCGTGGGAACCTGAAGTTTACTTGATACCAAACTTGGAAACGTGTGTCAAATTTAAAGAACAAAACTATATGTGCTCGTGTAAACCGTTTGTTCCTGATGCCACAGACGCTATTTGTGGTTTGAGATCTGACCCAAGTTTATCAGAAGGATGTCAAGTGATCATTAGCAATATGGGGAGTGAAGAATTGGCACAGGCTAAGATGGTCAGAGGTAAATGGTTAGTCAGCACCTATTTAAAGAACATGACAATAATACATTTGAATCATGGAACATGTGTGGTTAAACAGGTGAAATATAATGTTTTTTACTTGCAGGTTCCAAAGGATACAATTGTGTCAATTGGAGGGTTAACATTGTTTCATGTAACAAACGATATTTGGGAAAGCCAAGTAGAAAATATCGATTTTTTTCAAAGGGACACATTTCCAATAGATCCGGATGTGGAGTTTTTATTGAATCACAAAGAAAAACATTTAGTGAGAATGAATTTAAAAAAAAAACAATATTACAGTTAGTGACCTGGGTATAATAGAAGTGGAAAGATTTAATTGGGGAACCTGGGGAGAACGCTCTATAGTGGGTTTGGCTGTCCTGGTGCTAATGATGGGTGGATGGTTGATTGTACTATCAGTAAAAATGAAAATGTTGCTAATTTTAGTAGCTAAGTCAGGAAGAGAAAGATATCCCAATACACATACATTTTGAAAAGAAGAAAAGATGCAGGTTGTTTTTTAAAATTGGCTTGGATCGTAGCCAAGTTCTAAAAAAAAAAGGAGGGTATATGTAGGATTGTTTAGCGTGTTTTGGGATCACAGAGCACAGCACCACTGCATAGGATCAATGTATAGCATGTTTTTGAAGTGCAGCGCCACTGCATGGGTTTGGTGCATTGATATAAGGTGGTACAGCGAGGCATGTGTTGCCAGTGCAACCTATGGACATGTAAATGAAAACAGGCTACACAGTCAAAAACGATTTCTACATATAAAATGCAAATAATTTTTTTCACAGTTAAAAGCATATTTTTTTTTTTTACTTGAAATTCCTCTGTTGCAGGAGACACATTTGAGAATTAATGAACTAACCTCATTAACAAAAAACTAACATGCTAACTCATTAATAAAAATAATGTGTTCTCCACTGCAAAATGAGGCAGACTCTGAAAGTCATTTTAAACGCGAATCCAGATTTTTTTTTTCTGTGCTGCTTTGTCCACAGTATTTGCAGGAAGCAAGGATTCGAATAGCAGGAAATCAGTTTTGTTACAGTTGCTTACTGTAAAAGATTTCTATTGTGTGCAGAGGGAGGATAGGACATGATAGAATTTTATTGGTTAGGATCCTTTGGTAGGAGGTAACCAGAGTTTTCCTGTATAATCTCGGGGAAGAAGCTAGGCAGAGGACATCTTGACACAGCTCGGAGAAGGACTGGGTTGATAGCTGGGGATGCCTGATTCCTAAAGCAGATTCAATACTGCTACAGAGACTGGGATTTCCAGTCAACAAGTCCCAGTTTGAGCGACAGCAAATGTTTGTCCTTGCTGGGTGAACCCCTCCAGAAGGCGACCAGCCAAAGAAGTTACATCCTGAACAAGCCTGGTAATTATCTCGCTGAACTGTGGGGGCTGAGTGTGTGTGCGGAAATATTCAGTCAGTGTAGGAAAGGAGATTCCTGTGTTTTAACCACATGTTTAATGTTGCAAATTGAATTCTTGTTCCTCGCCACTCTCTTTTCATTTTGTTACAGATAATGTTGTTACTGTGAGTTTTCCATTTATTTCTGTAAAAAAAAGAGTAAGCTTGTGCTGAAATGCAAGTTTTATAATACAAAAAAATTATCTGAAAGCAGGCGGGAAGTGTGTTTCATTTTTATCTTGTCCTTTGTGCATCTATCATTATAACACTGGTAATATGGGAAGATCTTTGCACAGTGCAATTGTCATTTTTAAAAGTTGCTAAAAGATAAGACATGGCGGTAGCTGTGTGCATGAATCCATTCAATGTATGAGTGTGTGTGTTTTCTGAATGGAACATAATAATAACAAAATGAAATAACCTGCTGCCGAAGGTCTATGAGTTGGCAGAAAGAGAGGCCCTGGACATAGCTCACCAAACGTAAATAAATTGGTGATAAATACCACATATAGCTTGTTGTCGTAGATAAGTCAGTGAGAACAGCCCATGGTGGCACTCCAATTGGAAATGTGGTGTTTCTGAAATGCAAGCCTGAGGTCTCTCTAGTGATCACACGAACAAACTAAACAAAAATAAGGGGTTCTGGATATTGTGGTCACATATATAAAACAAAGGATGTATGCTCACCCATAAATAGCACCAATAACGCATACCAACATAATGTATACCACTAAATGTATCAGTGTGCTGAAATAATGTATGTATACTATAGTACTACATACCAAATCTAATCTGAATGCAAAGAGTGATTATTACTGAATTATTTTCATTTTGGCGGTAAGAAAATACTGCTAGGCCTCAGATCTATACAAAATACCCAACATGACTAGGGAGGTTGGATGCACCGGCACCGTTTCTAACGGTGCCGGTGCATCCGACATGCTGTGCTCGCGGGTGCCTTTCTGCTCGCGAGGTCCGACATGGCGAGCAGAAAGGCACCCGCGAGCACATCTCGTAGTTCCCGTACCGGCAAATTTATAATGAGGCCCATTGTTCCATACTCGTCTGTTGTGACATCACCTGATCTACCCTTGGTTCCCTTTAATAGGGTTCTGTCTATATTATATTGGGGTTCGTACATTCCTCTGTCCCTCATTTGGCTATGTAGCTTCCCAAGCCTTTGCTGTATGTCCTCTGTATCTTGCCCAGCAGCCCATGCTGATCGCATTATTCCTTGCAGCTCCCTATGGGCTTTTGTGACCCTCGGGATATATTTTAACTGCTTACTTTATTTTGAACATCTATGAGATGATATTTTATTTCCTCCTTCGTTTACACTTTCTACTGATCTAATATTAATGTATTCTTTACTTATATATTTTCCTTTCAGTTTTCCCTTCCCGATTGACGTCAATCTCTTGGGTAAAATCATTCATTAATGTCTTTAATTTTTTTACTATTGTTTTATATTCATCAGTCTAGACACAACAAAACATTTATTTTAACAGTTTTTACAACCCCACATATGTGCACTTTAAAACATGTGTTTACTGCCTATGCCGGAATTTAATATCATAGTAGATTTATCCCACCTACATTTCACTCTTCACCTCTTTTGTGCTATATGGAATTATAATAATAGGTCTTAGACCAAATAGTCGGACAGACTCAACGATTTTGGCAAAGTACTAATTTATTCTTAGTTTAATAAAGCAGGGAGACATGACAAACATCGGACTGATGCTTGCACACTCACACAGTAGCTTGATTACATGGAGGTTTTATACCTCAATATGCATCATCTATGATGTCATTCTACATGGCAAAATACAAAACCTATTGAGGGAAGGCATCAGTGACGGGAAGATACTTTATAGAATATATAAGGATCAGTGCTTCATTGGCTACCCCTTATCTGTAGGGCACTCCTTGAACTACATCTAAACACATAAACTACTGATTATAGCAAACAAAGGATCAGTGGATTGGCTCCTGCAACTTGGTATGTTAGGTTGCCCTCCCACTGATTGTTTGGCATTGTATCCCATCCTTGGACTTTTAGATCCTTAGCAGCATGTACGTGAAACAAAACCTAGGTGTTTGCATCCCATCAGACTACTCCCCATGGTCCCAATTAGTCCATTATCTGTCATTGGTAGGCCATTGGCCAAAGTCTTTCATTTGTAGTTGTCCTTGTTGCTGCTCACTATTCTGGAACATTCAATGGAGTGTGAGCACACCACTATCTTAGCTTAAGGCTCTAATGAATAGCCTTTGTTTTCGACATCTGAGTAACGTGTGAAAAGACCACAAATGTGTTCATTTCATCAGATTTTATTTAACGTCCATCCACGATATCAGCCAATGCATTCTGACATCTTGGCACGTGTCATCCTTCCAAATAGCTTTCTTCCATGCAACATCCTTCCATACTTTCAGTGAGAGGGTACATTCTGTATAGCTGTCTGAGTGCATAACATCTCTCATACACCCATTGTGGTATAGGAATGATACCGGGAGTCCCACCTATAGTTTTTCTTCGGCTGTTTCAATATGATGGTGCAGAAGGGGTGGGAACTGGCAAGAAAACATTTACCTGCTCCTCTACAAGAGAAACTGTTTTAAGTTGGGGAGAGAGTTGGTGGATTTTGACATCTTGTTTTTGGTCCATATTGCGTGATCTATTGATATGTTTTCCACTTTTCTGCTGAATTTCATTTTGGTTATGTTTGCTGTAATAATTATTACCATTACTATGGCTGACACTTTTTTATGGTTATATAGTGCTTTCATGATGACTTGGCATCTCATATATACAGCATGGTTACACTGTGTAAGTACTTAAGTACTGTTTACTGGCGCACTGTGTAAGTACTTTAAGTACTGTTTACTGACACGGCGTACTGTGGGTCGACTTCATTACTGCCAGGAGTTCGTCAGGATTCCTCATTGCTGAGCCCTGTTACGGTGTTCTCACACGCCAGCCTGGAGGACATCTTTAGTTGAAACACTGCTGGCTGCTTGGCCCTTCAAAAAAAGAAAGAAGGTGACTGACTTGGCACGCTGTGCCCATGGTGCACGTGGTGCCTGTTGTGCACGTTGTGCTTATTGTGCTTATAGTGCCCGTTGTGCACATTAGTATAGTGGACTGTTACCTGTACTACTACAACATTTTCTGAAACGTTGTTTCTTTTTTTTTTCTCTTGTTTCCTTTCAAGGACCAGTGTTCCGTGATCCCTCCCCTGTGGTGGACACGCCCCCTATGACTCTTTATTTACCCATAAATCTGCGCAGCCGCACACGCACTGTGTAAGTACTTTAAGTACTGTTTACTGTTCACGGTGCGCAGCGTCGGGAGCGGGGTCATATGTGGTCTTGGGAATAGATGGGATTTTCCTGTGGAGTTTATTTTTCATAATCTGAAGGGGATTTTCTCTGTTGCAATATCAAGTGAGAACAAATTGTGTTTGTGAAGTGGATAGTAAGTAGGAAGGCTAGAACCATTTGCATCAAAAGGCAATTTGATTTAGGCAGTTTCTTTAATAAACCTCATCTTTACCTTCTTTTTATGGAGTCGGTTCTGAGAAATGGCAAAAAGCGGAAGGACTGCTCTTCCAAAACACAGCCCACAACTGAATCCCCAAAAAACGCAAACAAAAAAAAAAATAGTCCCTCCTTCTCACTTAATTTGAAACCTTCTTTTCTATCGATGTCAACTCACTATGAGGACATTATTCCCACCATCGAGAAGAGTTTGCCACCTGATAGTCATGAAATTAATTTAGGCTCAAAAGAAATATGTTCACTAAAAAAAGCGAATGAGGACATTACAAATGACCCATTTGCTGCTGTTGTCAACTCATTTAAGGAACATAAAATTACAGCAGAAATACATGAAGATAAATTCCTTCCCATATCAGATATTTCCATGCTCGCTCCTGTAATTATGGCCGATCTAGATAAAAGAGTACGCTTATCTCTTGGCCCTTCAACTCCAGTTTCCACTTCTGGGATCTGTAGAGAACATGTACACTTTCACAAACCTAGTGTTAAGGAGGTAATGAGTCCCCGCTTTGTCCATGAACAAAAAGAACAACACTTTGCTCAAAAGTTACAATTCCCCTCGACTAGCTCGCTTTATGCGAAATGCTCTCATGATTTAAAATCACAACATCCAACTTCCGTAGGCACAAATTTAAACACATCTGTTCCAGTGTTTAGCTTTTCTAATCCACCTGAATTACCCCTTTCACAAGAAAACCTTGAAGATGAACTTCTTGATCACATTAAAGATCTACCGATATTTACAAGAATTCTCAACCTTCTTGATCAAGGCTATGAATATTCCCATCTCCTGCTACAAGAGATAAAAAGGGACTTGATTACAAATACCTCACGAAAGGCAGAAATTGAAGGTTTCATACTGGCACAGGAAGCACGCCACAAATACCATCTGGATTGCCATCTAAGAGCAGCATCAATTGTTAAAAATGACTTGCCAAACCTTAATGCCCAGGTTGAGAAAAAACATGTAGGTTCACAAACAACGGATGATCCTCTTCTATTAAAGGGAATTCCGATGATGTTTGCTCAAATAATCCATCATAAAGAAGAACCTACGGTGGAGAATAAGAACTCTCCCCCAGGCGAAAAAATTGATTATCTGGAGGTGGCAAAAATTCAACACGACAGACTGCTCCAGGTCGAAAAAATCCTGGTACAGATGACTTCTAAAGATAACATTTTTGAGATGCTTGTGGCAGAAGAAATAGTCTGTTCCAGCACGAGCGTCATAGATGCTACTCCTGATAGTCCATCAACTCTGATCAATCTCATGGAAAAAGATAAAAATACTGAAATTCAAAAAGATGACCGGAATCCAAAAGAACATTTTTACTTTACATCAAGAAGGGCAAAAAAGAATCACCTGAAAGCTTTAAAAAGAAGGCACAAAAATAAAGGAGTAGCTGCCAGGGTGGAGGAAATGACAGAACCATTGTCTGAAAGTTCCAACGATACCAAAACACAAACAAGCATTAGTAAAGGATCTACTAGTGCGGTTCCCTCTGAACAAAATCTGAATCTAAGCGAGCTGAACGAGGAAAGCAAAAAAGCCTTGCAGCTTAACTCCTTGTTGAACAGGAAATTACCAAGAAACAGCTGGTAAATCTGAAAAAAAGGATAACGTAACGGTTTCAAGAGTGGAGGGTGTTGAGACAGAAGTGAAATTAATAAAGAAAGTAGACTTGACACTTAATCCTATCTGTATGGCCCAGCCACACTTAACTGCGTTTTTTAAAGACATCACAACGAAAACAACCGATGGCCTCTTGAGAAATGAAAAAGTCAAATCCAAAGAAAGAACAGAGGGTTCGACTTCAGTGCTAAGGGGGACAGAGGAGAAATGTGTAAATACTGAACTCCCTAAAGAAGTGGTTAAAAAAAGGACCCCGATGTTGGAAGCAAGCTCGAATTGTGACGGAGACTACATAGAGCCTCACGTAAAGCAAACACAGTCTACTGTTCACAATGAGAACTTGATTGAATCCTCCCGAATCCAGCCTCCGTCAGATCCTACAGTTCCGATTGACGGCATGGGATTGGCAGAGAAATCACAAATCATAAAGAAGAATCACGAAGAGGATGATCAAAGAAAGTTCACATATATCCCTCGGAATTCAACCATTCCAAAATAAGACAATTCTATGGAAGAAAACGAGCTTGAGACACCATTCCGAGATGCCTTTTGTCAACCTCTCTTGCATTTCCAAAAGATTCCTAATGAAATGAAAAATATAATTGGATGGAAAAGCGATGTTAAGATAAATGGAGCTGTGCGCATGAATCGCTCCTTTCTAATGAATGCGCTCTTCAAGATCCCATCGCTCAGAAGTCTAGTAACTAACGACATCGAATGGATCAGACTCCCTAATGAAAACCAAAACCGTATGTTGTCCAAAATGCTATCCCCTATAATAGAGAAATTGATTTGGGAACATCAGAGTGATCTAACGATCTTAGGGTTGGAAATGTTGGGATTCCCGCAAATTAAAGAAGCGATGGACTTCTTAGAATTCCATCCATCTCCTGTAAAACCTGTTACTAATACTAATGAAAATTCAACCTGTTCCAATGACTCCAATAAAAATATGATGGAACAACTCTCCGCACTTACAAATGCACTAAATGGGCTCAAATGGCTCGAGCCCTTGATCAAAACAGTCGCCAATCCAACTTTACCATCTGCATCATTATAAATTCATGACCTTAGAATTGTGTCGTGGAATTGCTTGGCTTCCTGAACCTGCTAAAATGGGGAGAGACAAAGGTAGAGTCCTTCCCACATATTCTGCTGGTACAGGAGACTATGGCTATCAATAAGCTAGAACTTGATGGCTTTGCTTCCTATTCTCACCCCGCGACCAAAGGGCTAGAAGGTAGATCTTCAGGTAGCTTAGCTGATTTGATTGATATTAAGTTGAATTTTACGATCAACAATGTATATGAATCAGATCTTTTTATTTTAGTGGATCTCACATTTGATGTGATATCGAAAGGAAATTTGTTCTTAATTTCTTTGTATTGGAACCCTTATCAATACCCTATTGAAAGAGCTTGTCAAATCCTGAATGACGCTCTCAATGAGGCTTTTGTCAAGGCACCTTTGGCGGAAATTATCATTGGAGGTGATTTTGTCAAGGCACCTTTGGCGGAAATTATCATTGGAGGTGATTTTAATGCATAATTTTGGACCAATAATAGTAGTTTGGTTCAAAACTCATTGGGCCTCATTACACGGTAGGCGGTAACCATGGCGCTATTAGCGCATGGTTGCCGCCGGTATTTTACCGTGTCCGCCTTGGTGGATGGCGGAATTAGCGCCCTACTCCCAGGTGAGCGGGGGAGGGAATTCCCCATTCACCAAGGCTCTTCCCCATTCCCATTTTTGCCCCCATAGGGCATAATGGGGATGGGGAAGGTGCTAATTACGGTACTGCAAATTGCGGTACCGTAATTAGCTCCGAGGTCCCTTTGTGGCACCCTACTTTAATGGCTGGTAAAACCAGCCGTTAAAGTCGGGTCCCGCAGAGGGAACTCGTAGTAAGGCAGTAGGGTTTTACCAGTACCGGTGCCCTTACCGGTACACCCCTACCGCCTACCGTGTAATGAGGCCCACTGTATTTCCAGTCATCATTTCAAAAGGGCAATGTTTGGAGAAATGTTCTCAAGTGTTGGGACTTGCATTTGGTAACACCTGCAAGTAATCACATGAATTTCACGTGGAAACGCAGAGGTGCAAAATCATGGATCGATCACATGTTTTCATCCAAGTGTTTATCTCGGTGGGTTTCCACTGTCACTACCATTGAGACCTTCTTGGGAGATCACGTTATGATAACATTATCGATATTACAATACTTTAAACTTTGCCCTCCTCAATCCCACCAACACCAATTCGGTGTGATAGACCATGTAAGTCAATCAACTGGTCCCCAGTTACCTGCAGGAAATGTACTGCTTTAGTAAATCGAGATCTCTGGAAACGTTTTGGGAGTAATCGTCTTGAGAACGCTGTAATTCTAAAATGGAACTTAATGATGATTGCATCTCATCTGGTGAAAATTTCTCAGACGAAGGGTTCCCACAACATAAGTAAAAATCAGGGAGTACAATTCAGTGTTGAGGTAAACTTACTTAAGAGGAAGAAAAATGCTGATCTTCGTGAGGCAAGGAGGTCAAGGTTGAGTTTCATCAATTCTGAGTATATACTAAGAAAAAAGAAAATTATATCTACTTATAAAGGCACATTAAGACAGATTTGTGTACTAAACAATATAAAGCAAAATCAAATAATGGTTGATTTTCTATGTAAGTGTAAATCCAAAGACATCTGGAAAATTATAAGATCGATAGACAAAGAAGAAAAACATGAATTTGACTCAGGAATTGATGGCTCAACTTGGACCTCTTTCTTTCTTGCAAAGTTTGCTCTTCCTGACGAATTTAGATCTTTTGAACTCCCACCCGAATGTCAACTAATTCCGAATTACTCAATGCAATATTAAAATTGAAAGGATCCAAATGCGCAGGTCCTGATGGTCTTCTGCCTTGTCTGATTAAGGATGATCCGCTCTTTTGGACTCCTATTTTTGAGACCATCTTTCAAGAAATCTTTCAATCAAAAATGATTCCAAGCTCATGGCTTACGTCAATTATTATTCCACTTCACAAAAAAGGGTCTATTTCAGATCCTAACAACTACAGACCTGTGGCTATTATTGACATTGCAGCAAAAATGTTTGCTTCTCTTATTTTACAAGAACTAGAAATCTTTTGCCGAAAAAATAACTGTCTACGCCAAGCACAAGAAGTGTTTTGCAAAGGTATGGGAACCCCTCTTAAAGCTTGCATTCTTGGACACTTCATTGCGCATGCTAAATGTCTTGCCAATAGCCCCATCTTTGTTGCTTCCCTTGACTTAAAAGCAGCCTTTGATTGTGTGATAAGAAGCAAGCTCTGGGAAAAACTGCATAAAGCTAATTTTCCACAATACCTGATTACTTTAATAGAAATGCTGCACTATAAAACGAACTTTAAGGTAAGAATTAATTGGGAAGGTTCACTCACTGAGGCTATTCCAAGTTGGACGGGGGTTAAACAAGGATGCAATCTTGCAGCCATCCTTTTTAACCTCTATCTGGCCGACATTGAGGAAATATGGAATATTGACAAATCTTTTGCAGTTCGTATTGGAGCTTTCTCGCTATCATGGCTAGCGTACGCAGATGATATTCTACTGTTTGATCGTGCGCAATCAGGACTTCAAATTAAGTTAGAAAGCTTTCTGCAATACTGCAATATTAACAATTTAACCGTGTATCCTCAGAAATCCAACATAATCATATTTTCGAACAAGAAAAAAGTACGGCACTTTGCTTGGAAGATTGGTGCCTCTCCCATTGCAATTTCTATTAACTTACCTTACTTAGAACTTACCTTGACAATTCAAATGTCATACAAAAGAATGAAAGAACTCCTAATGGTAAAGGTCATCCCCTTAAAGTGCCAAATGAACATTTTATTGCATAAAATATGCACTTTTTCTGTAATTCCACTATTTGAATTCTATCTAAAAAAAGTTGAGGAAATCATGTTATATGGTGTGGAATTATTCCTTCACGATTTGGGGCCCCTCCTGGATCATTTGCAAGGTGTCATGTGGAAATATACTTTGGGTTTACCAGCTTCAATGCCTAATGCTATTGTTAGACATGAACTAGGCCTCATCTCTTTAATAGCTAGATATAACTGGCGTTTACTTTTGAACTTTGCCAAAATGATGGTTCCACCCAGAAACTCTTTGTATATTGAGTTAAATAAGATGTTAACTAATAACAACCCACCATCTATGGTTCTATATAAAGCAAGAATGTTTTCGTTACTTAAGAAAATTAAAAAATAAAATTATCCTGTTGAATATCTAGAGTTGTTTCAAGCGAAAATTAAGAAAAAACTGTTTGAATGTGATTGGGCTGGTCATTGCTCAAAGAGGCAAAGTTATTCCTCATTTGCTGAATACTCCAAATTTCTACATAAGCAATTACCACGTATGACTTATCTAATATTGTGTCGTTGCGCTAATGTACGTAGAACTTTCATGTTATTCCGATTAGACTTATTTCATACAAGGATCAGAACGAAATATTGGCATAAAAGTACATCTGATAATAACACGGAAATATGCAGATTCTATAATCTATCAAAGGAATCTTTAAAACATCTCTTTATTTATTGCCCTTATTTTGAAAACGATCGGTGTACAATCGTGAATTCCTTTGTGCAAGCAAACACGATCCTAGCTAGAGATTGGATATGGCTAACATGTATGTGGGGAGCCACAAATGCCTCTATAATCAAAACAACTAGGTTGGCAAATGTTATTGGAAGTGAAATCAAAAAAAGATATTTAGAGGGAAAAAAACGGATGGTTCTTATCAGTTGATCTATGTGTCAGGATTACTATAAATTGAAATTTTATATTGTTGTTATAGTCTAACAATTGATTTTATAGGTTGTGTTTTTTCAGTTATCAATTGCATTTTACTTACGAATTATTTGTAAATGTCTTTTGTACTAAAAACAAATAAAGTTTAAAAAGAAAACAGCATGGTTACAATTATAGCAAGCATTGGCATCATCAATGGGTCTAGCTTTGCAAATGTTGATGATACCATTTTTGTTGTCAAGTGTACTCAGGACCATGCTCCTTCTCTCTTCTTGCTCCACTTGCAAGACATTTTCTTCCCCCAGACATCCAAAAAAAAGTCCACATGGATTTGTTCAAAATCAAACTAAAAAACCGACCTCCTCATATCTGAGTTACCCTCTAATATCTTTGCCTCGCCTCTAACCTGCCTCTGTCCCTCACTTCCTCTGCTTCCACTCTAGCGCTTCACCCATCATGGTCACATCCCGAGCACAGCAGGCTGTACCGCCTACATGCACTTAAACATTTCCAATGTTCATTGTCCTTAATAT